>NC_088378.1:135120000-136320000 GCF_037993035.2 Macaca fascicularis
TGTCTGTAGACCAGTTACTTGGGAGGCTGAGGCAGGAGGATCACTTGAGCCTAGGAGGTTGAGGCTGCAGTGAGCCATGATTGTGTCACTGCAGTCCAGCCTGGGCAACACAGTGAGACTCTGTTTTAAAACACACACACACACACACACACACACACACACACACACACACACACATATACACTCATGCACACTAGTCTCAAGGCCAGGTGCAGTGGCTCACACCTGTAATCCCAGCACTTTGGGAAGCTGAGGCAGGTGGATTGCTTGAGCTCAGGAGGTCAAGGCTACAGTGAGCTATTATCACGCCATTGCACTCCAGCCTAGGTGACAGAGTGAGACCCTGTCTCAGAAAAAAAAAAAAGATAGTCTGGAGGAATACCCACCAAAATGTTACTTGGTGGTTATGTTACCACGGTGGGACTAGGCTAAGGCAAGCAAGGTTCCTAGGACACTCAGGTAAGGCTGCCCTCACTCTCAGGGTTCTGCAAATGCAGGAGTAGCACCTGAAAGTGAGTGTTTTCTTAAATGTTATGCCCTCACATGCTTCACCCTGGTCTTGGCCTTGGTTGGGACCTACGGCTGCTGGAATATGGGCACTTTCTCCTTCTTACTTTTTACTTGGATATATGTTCAAGTTCCTTGCTACTCTAAGTGTGGTACATGGACCAGCAGTGACAGCATCACCTGGGGGCTTGTTTGAAATGCAGTATCTCAGCTCTGCTCCAGACTTTAGCCAGATCTGCACTTTAACCAAATCCCAGGAGATTTATGTGCATGTTACAGTTTGAGAAGCACTGGGCTAGCAAGCACCCAAGCATAGTTCCTGTCCTCTTATGAAAGGAATATTCAGAGGCAATTGATGCCACTGCCCCAATGGGTGGGGCACACACTGCTAGGGGGTAAGATGCCTGTTTTTAAAAAGAGTTGTGGTTCTTTCCAAGCGGCTCAGTTTTGGCTGGTGAAGCAATCGTAGGTCAGCTTGATAAAGGAAAGGCAGGTGATTCTTGGGACAAAGAACGGGTGAGTTGAGCAGGTGAGCAAGACACCCACCTTGGGCACAAAAAACTCAGTAATCAAGATAAAGACTATATTAATGCAATGTTTTTCAAAAATCAAAATGAATGCAAAAAATCCATGATGAACAAGACATCAAAATTTAAAATAAAGCTCGACTCACTGTGTAAGGTGGTTCATGCCTGTAATCCTAGCACATTGGGAGGCCGAGGTAGGAGGATCACCTTAGAACAGGAGTTTGAGACCAGACTGGGCAACATAGTGAGATCTGTCTCTACAAAAAATTAAAAAACTAGCCGAACAAGGTCATGCGCACCTTTGGTCCCAGCTACTCACGAGGTTGAGGTGGGAGGATTGCTTGAGCCCAGGAGTTCGAGGCTGCAGTGAGCTACGATTGTGCTGCTGCTCTCCAGTCTGGATGACAGAGTGAGACCCTGTCTCAAAAAACAAACAAACAAACAAATACTGGGATGTGACAACATCAGAATTATGCAGGTCGGATCATTCTAATTTCTAACTCAGAGTCTGGGATGGGTATAAGTGATTTCAGTTGTGGTGGTGGTGACAGGAAAGGGATTCAGATGCTTGAGTGGCCAAAAAGAATGACAAATGTCCATTATAGTTATTGGAATCTTGGTAAAATGTCACCTTTTGGGTTCCTGCAGAAAGAGCAGCATAATTTGGCTGGGCTGTTTTAAGGAAAACTTTAGTGCTTATTTGAGTTGTGGTACAGATAAATTAATATAGGAGGAGAAGGCCGGGTATGGTGGCTCACACCTGTAATCCCAGCACTTTGGGAGGCAGAGGTGGGCAGATGACGTGGTCAAGAGATTGAGAGCATCCTGGGCAACGTGGTGAAACCCCATCTCTACTAAAAATACAAAAAAAAGAAAAGAAAAGAAAAGAAAATTAGTTGAGCATGGTGGTGTGTGCCTGTAGTCCCAGCTACTCAGGAGGCTGAGGCAGGAGAATCGCTTGAGCCCAGCCCAGGAGGTGGAGGTTGCAGTGAACTGAGATCGCACCACTGCACTCCAGCCTGGCGACAGAGCAAGACTCTGTCAGAAAACAAACAACAACAAAAACCCATATATATAGGAGGAGAGAAGAGAAAGTGAAATTCCTCTTCTGAAACTGGGAAAGCTCCAGGAGGAAGATAAGGTTTGAGCTGGGCTTTGGAGGAAGGAAAGGGAAAAGGAGAAAGAACATTGGATTTGCAGACAGGAAATGGGGTTCCCCTCTTGGTTACTTGGCTTACTAGCCGTGGGAATTCAGGCAAGTCACTTAGCTTCTCTGAGTGTCAATTACTTTATCTGCAAAACCTCCTGTGTCACTGCCAAAGTGAGGACCTAGTGAAATGAAATAAGTGAAAGTTGTTTGTAAACTGTAAAGCATTATGCAAACATCTTGGACTATTATTAAAAGCTTAAGGATGGGTAGGACTTTGACAACAGGCATTTGGGGAGAAGGGCCTCTGGGCAGAGAGAATGAAAGGCGAAGTGATTGATTGATATGTATGTAGTGATTGACTGAGACAGGATCTCCCTCTGTTGCCCAGGCCGGGGTGCAGTGTCATGATCATGGCTCATAGCAGCCCTGAACTCCTGGGCCCAATCAGTCCTCCTGCTTCATCCTCCCCAGTAGGTGGGACCACAGGCACGTGCCACCATGCTGGCCAACTAAAAACATTTTTTAAGAGGTGGAGTCTCCTATGTTGCCCAGATTGGTCTCAAACTCCTGGGCTCAAGAAGCGATCCTCCCACCTGGACCTCCCAAAGGGCTGGAATTACAGGCACGAGCCACGGTGCCTGGCCAGAAGTGATTTTTGTAAGAGGCTAGACAAAAGGAAACTGGGCTTTGAAGATGAAATGAATTAATGACTCGCAGCACATGCTTCCTTCTCTCCCTAGATGACCCCTTTGCAGGCAGTCAGGGACCATGTCTCATTCATCTTAGTTTCCAGGAGCCTGACACTTTGTAGTTGAGGGCATTGTGCTCCATTCTCAAGAAACGAGGAGTGCCCAAAGGCCATGAAACTTGGGACCTCTTTACCCCCTAAAGTAGTACAGAATAAGAGTTGGGTGGCCTTGAAAAGCACGTTCTTCTGTCCACACTGGGTAGCCCTCTGGGCAACCTCCCAAACCTATGAGAGCTCACCTTATCCCAGGTAAGGTCCTTACTTTGAGGAAGAGGAGGGGGGCCAAAGGCTCCAGCAGACCTGCTCTACACGGGGTAGGGGAGTAGGTGGCAACTATACAGGTGATAACATTTTATATAACTACACACACATACACACGCACATGACTGCATGCCAAACAGGTTAAATCCGAGTATGGTCTGTAATGAAGTTAATTGTATTGGTTTAGTTAACTGTATTGTGACAATGTCAATTTCCTGGCTTTGAGAATGTTGTATCTTATGAAAAATGTTGAGGTAAGCTGAGTGGGTGACGGTATACGGAACCTGTATATATTAATTTTGCAACTTCTTGTGAGTCCATAATTATTTCGAAGTAAAAAGTAAAATAAAAGAAAACAAGGGAACTTCCCCCTCAGCCCAGCCTACTTCGCGACCGCCCCACACTCACACATCTGGCCTCACCCAGGTCCCGCCAGCTCCAGGCTGGGGGTGAAGGGAGGGGCAAGGCGGGGCCACGCACGCGCAGTCCCTCAATCCCGGCCGCACCGGGAAGTCGCGCATGCGTAGTCTCGGCCCCGGGTTGCCGCTCCAGCCCGTCTCCGCGGCGGGGGACCGGGCTGCCTTGGCCCCTTAGCGCTCCCGTCTTTTCCGGCAGTTGGAACGCTTCCTGTTGTCCTCACCCGCAACAGCCCGTCGCCCCCTGTCTCAGAGACCCTCACGCGTCCCCTCCCGTCTTTGGCTCGTTGGCTGCCGCCGCCGGGGCTTCGCCAGCCTTCACGTCGAGACTACTGGTAGAAGGGGCGTCTGCGGCTCTCCGCCGCCCCCAGCCCTGCCTCTCCCGGGGCTCTGGTGAGTTGCTTGCTGCCGACGTCTTCACTCCATCCCAGGGTTCTTCCTTTATCTCCTCCTTCCCCAACCGCCGACTCCTCGGGCTTTCTCCTTCTCGCCGACGCCCTCTTTCAAGCCCTAACCTCTCAGCCTCTCGTCCCCTCTCCTCCCCTGTCCTCAGCCCTCTTCTTCCCCCGTCTCCAGATGCCCCTTGTTGGCCCTCCACATTTTCCCAGTCCCAGCCTCTCCACCCCGTCCTTTCTCTTTCTCCTTCTGCAGTTGGAGCGGGAGCCAGGCTCTCCTTTCCATGTTGCCACCTTTGTCTGCTCCCTGCCACCAGTCAGTCCCTCAGGGATCTCGGTCATCACCAGTTTTCATCTCCTTTTCCTTCTGGGGTCTGTGAACTGTAGTCTGAGGCAGAGATGTCGAAAGCCCCCTTGGGGTGTGGTATCTTTGAGTCGGCTCCTTTCTCCGTTAGTCTTAAGATACTGGGCTTCAGATAAGCTTAAAATCACAGGAAAGGCAGGGAAGTTTCTTAAGAAGAGAGTGGAAAAGCAACAGCCAGAGGAAAGGAAAAAGTCGATAAGGGCTGAGAGGAAAGTCTGTGTCAGAAAGCGGGCAGCACGGCCGGCAGAGAGACCAGATCTCTCAGTTCACTCTGAAACGACTAAAAGACACGGAGAGAAACTTGTTCTTTTTGAAATGCACCGAGGAGGGTTGGAGTGAAGTAGACCCTGAGTGTCTCCACCCTTTCAACTCACCCTGCCTCTGAATTAGCCAGGCAGTATATTTGGTTTCCCTAAACATAAAACAACCACCACTACGATAACAGACTCTCCTCCCCACCCTAAACGTTAGATACCAGCTTCCTCGTAAGAGGAGAGAACGCTATAGCAAACCATTTCATGTCCCAGCCCTATCCCCCATCACACATAAACATCACACATAAACACCTCACGCTCAGAATGGCCATCAAAAATGGGTATTTTTCCTAGTTAATCTTTCTTAAGGTGCTAAGTGCATAGCACTGTGCATGAAATGGGGGACGAACATTAAAACAAGTATAAGACGTGGTGCTTGCTTTCTAGTGTAGGTAGGGATTACTGTTCAGTAGGATTTACAGTTCAGTGGGAGAAATTAGACGTGCGGCTTAAGCAGTAATCTTAGCTTCAATGTTGAATCGTCCAAATGAAAGATAATGGGTTGTCAGCCGCAAAGAAATGAAGTCCAGATTGTTGCGAGAGGGTTATTTATAGTGATCATAGAGTACCATTGTAAAGTCAATCAGTTAGCCAGGCATAACCATATAGATTGAATCGCATAATGCTTTTCATTTGACTTCCTTTTGAGTTTGCAGGCCTTAGCCTGACTTTTATGAGGATCAATTCCTTTTGTTAATTTTTAAAACTTTGAAGAATTTCTCAGCCACCTGTTATTTCCTAATTGTGCAGAGCTGAAGAATGAAACAAACAGGGCAAAGGCCTCCAATGGCTTCTAGGTCAGGGCAGGAAGGCTTGAATTATGGAAAGCCTGAGGGATAGTTCTGTCTTAAGAAAAGTTGGCCGACCCGTAAACCTATGAATTGCTATAGGGCAATATTAATTACATCTTTTGATTAAAGGATATTAGAATTAGGCTAAATTTTTAATATTACAATAGAGGAAGTGGAGGAGGGTTTAAAAGGTCAAAGGGAAGGAGAGTGCAATCTTTATCATTTTATTAGAAACTCTAAAAGTTGAAAAACACTCTGCTTAAGAATTTGTTGGTCTAATATTTGAGCATCTTTGAGTTCATTTATTGTCCTTTTGATCTTTTTAAAAGTTTAGGTAGTAATGCCAGCTACTTAAATTAGTCAAAACATTTTTGATATACCCATCAGTGTAAATGTAGTCTTTATTCTTTTTTTTTTTTTGAAAAGGATTCTCACTCTGCCACCCAGACTAGAGTGCAGTGGTGTGATCTTGGCTCACTGCAACCTCTGCCTCCAGGGTTCAAGCGATTCTCCTGTGTCAGCCTCCTAAGTAGCTGGGATTACAGGTGCCCGCCACCATGCCCGGCTTTTTTTTTTTTTTTTTGTATCGTTAGTAGAGACGGGCTTTCACCATGTTGACCAAGCTGGTCTCTAACTTCTGACTTCAGGTGATCCACCTGCCTCGGCCTCCCAAAGTGCTGGGATTATAGGCATGAGCCACTGTGTCCAGCCATCTTTATTCTTTAGCTTTGTTGACAACTAAAAATCATTAACTTGTTCAACTTACATTTATTAACTGCCTGTTATATGGATGGCACTGTGTGCCTTAGGGTTAAATATTAGCAGATTGTTGTGTTTTGTTTGTTGTTGTTGTTGTTGCTGTTTTTAAGACAGGTTCTTGCTCTGTCCCAGGCTGGAGTGCAGTGGCACAAGCCGAACTCACTGAAACCTCTGCCTCTCCAGCTCAAGCAATCCTCCCACCTCAGCCTCCTGAGTAGCTGGGACTACAGGTGTGCGCTACCACACCTGGCCAATTTTTTGTATTTTTTTTGTAGAGACGGGTTTTGCCATGTTGCACAGACTGGTTTCAAGCAGTCTCCTACATCTCCCTCCCAAAGTGCTGGGATTACAGGCATGCACCAGTGCCCTGGCAAATTGTTACATTTTTATGTTGAAGTAATTTCAGTTGTTAAAATGTAACTACATATATGTAATTTCTTCAGGAATTTTCAGACAAGGAAATACAAAACTCTCACTTGCTTTTGACATGTTTTTAGATCTGGTTTTTAAATTTCTTCACCAAACACACTTAGTGCATGTGGTTTTCATTGTGGGTGGAGGGGGTACAGGCTGACAAATAAGGAACCACACCCAAGCTTCACAAACCAAACAGAGGTTTTTTTTTTTTTTTTAAATCCTTTAGTGATACTGTAAAACATTTGAGTTTGCTTTGGTATTAGTTGAAACTTCCCCATAGAAAATAATGTGATATTTTACAGTAAGGTAGCTCTGAATACAGTGTCTTAAATTTGTTTTTACTGATCTTTTTGGCACATGATGAATCAAAATGTTTGACTCTCAAGTAGAGCCTTGGTTTTGAATCTCTGCTCTGAAGGGATTATTTATGTGATTTTTGTCTGAGTATCTTTTTAAATAATTGCTTTTTAAATAATTTTAAGGCTTTTTTGAACAAGTGTTTGATAAGCCTTAGTTTAATCCACAAAACAATTTAAAAAGCTACTAAGTATTAAGGGGAAAACCTTAAAGCTTTTCTTAAAATGCACTATCTTTGAAAATGGTCCTTGGCTGGGTGCGGTGGCTCATGCCCGTAATCCCAGCACTTTGGGAGGCCCAGGCAGGCGGATCATCTGAGGTCAGGAGTTCAAGACCAGCCTGGCCAACATATGGAAACCCTGTCTCTACTAAAAATTAGCTGGGGGTGATGGCATGTCCTAGTAGTCCCAGCTACTTGGGAGGCTGAGGCAGGAGAATCACTTGAACCCAGGAGGCGGAGGTTGCAGTGCACCGAGATTGTGTCACTGCACTCCAGCCTGGGCGACAGAGCGAGACTCCATCTCAAAAAAAAAAAAAGAAAGAAAAATGGCCCTTTGTCTCTCATGATTCTTTTTTGCCACAGTTGTGGGGGGTGGTAGAGACAGGGTCTTGCTATGTTGCCCAGGCTGGTCTTGAACTCCTGGGCTCTTGAACTCCTGGACTCAAATGATCTCCCTACCTCACCATCCCAAAGTGATGGGATTACAGGCATGAACCACAGTGTTCAGCCTCTCCTAATTTTTACTCAGCTTTATATTAGGATGAAGAGACAGAGAAGTAGATCATGTGGGAGGTAGGAGTGGTAAAAATAAAATATTGAGCACTATTGGCTGGGTGCAGTGGCTCATGCCTATAATCCCAGCACTTTGGGAGGCTGAGGTGGGTGGATCACAAGGTCAGGAGGTCAAGACCATCCTGGCTAACACAGTGAAACCCCGTCTTTACTGAAAAATAGAAAAAATTAGCTGGGCGTGGTGGCGGGCGCCTGTAGTCCCAGCTAGTTGGGAGGCTGAGGCAGGAGAATGGTGTGAACCCGGAAGGCAGAGCTCGCAGTGAGCCGAGATCGCGCCACTGCACTCCAGCCTGGGTGGCAGAGCGGGACTCTATCTCAAAAAAAAAAAAAAAAAATTGAGTGCTATTGCCAATGCTACAGTGAGTCAATGTTAGTGAACAGTTTGGCCAAGTGTGATAATGCAGGTTAACTGAAATATCTGAAGGAAAATGAGATTTTATTTTATTTATTTATTTATTCTTTGAGACAGAGTCTCGCTCTGTCACACAGGTGGAGTGCAGTGGCATGATCTCGGCTCACTGCTCTGCCTCGTGGGTTCAAGCAATTCTCCTGCCTCAGCCTCCCGAGTAGCTGGGATTACAGGCACCTGCCACGATGCCCGGCTAATTTTTGTATTTTTCATAGAGACGGTGTTTCACTGTGTTGGTCACGCTAGTCTCCAACTCCTGACCTCAGGTGATTCGCCTGCCTTGACCTCCCAAAGTGGTGGGATTACAGGCGTGAGCCATCGTGCTCAGCTGATTTTATCATTTATTTTTGAGACTGAGTTTCGCTGTGTAGCCCAGTCTGGAGGGCAGTGGCGTGATCTCAGCTCACTGCAACCTCTGCCTCGCAGTTCAAGCAATTCTGCCTTAGCCTCTGGAGTAGCTGGGACTACAGGCGTGCGCCACACAACTGGTTGAAAACGAGATTTTAAATTTAGGAAGAAAAAATTCTATAACTTATCTAAACCCATTGGTGGTGTTTTTTTCTTGTGTAAAATGAGGAAGTTAAGATCTCTCGTTTTTAAGATATTGCTACTTCTACCACTAGAATTGTGATTCAGGTTTTTTTGTCATAGTGTTCCCTTTAAGACGTACATCTTTATTTTAACTTGTAAATTCAAATAAACGGCAAACATTTATCAAATACCTTAAGGCTGTGTCAGAGCATGTATGTATCAGTAGATTACCATTTTAATAATAGATTTTTCATTTAACTGTGGATAAAGAGTTATTGGTAACAGTATATGCTGATGGAAGAAAATACAGAAAAACATGGACTGGGTGCAGTGGTTCACGCCTGCAATCTCAGCACTTTGGGAGGCCAAGTTGGGCGGATCACTTGAGGTCAAGAGTTTGAGACCAGCCTGACCAGTGTGGTGAAACCCCGTCTCTACTGAAAATACAAAACAAAACAAACAAAAAAATTAGCTGGGCGCGTTGGCTGGTGCCTGTAATCTTAGCTACTTGGGAGGCTGAGACATGAGAATCGCTTGAACCCGGGAGGCAGAGGTTGCAGTGAGCTGAGATTGCATCACTGTACTCCAGCCTGGGTGACAGAGTGAGACTCCACATCTCAAAAAAAAAAAAAAAAAAAGAAAAACATGGGAAAAGCACAAGCAAGAATAAAATTTTCTGTTTTCACTACCTACAGGTATGCCACTAATAACATTTTGATTATATTTTCTAATAATTATGTGCACATACAGTAAACACATAAAGAAAATTGAGATCGTGATATACATTCTGCTTTGTTATCTGTTCTGTTGACTTAGAGTGGAAACATTTCCTCTGATGTTAACTATTTGGACATATTTTAATTGTCCACACATTATTTTATTGAAAGGCTTTTTCATACTGAGTTAATTCTATTGTGTATATTCAAGTTATCCCTAATTTTCCTTTGTGATTACAACGCTGCATTGAATTGCCTTGTGATGAATTTTTATGGGTCCTTGATTTCTTCAAGGTAGATTTTTAGATGGCAAAGAATTGTACTGTATGTGTACTATATGTATATATATTTAGGTCTCACTATGTTGTCCAGGCTAGTCTTTTTTTTTTTTTTGAGACGGAGTTTGGCTCTTTCGCCAAGCCTGGAGTGCAGTGGCACGATCTCAGCTCACTGCAAGCTCCGCCTCCCAGGTTCAGGCCATTCTCCTGCCTCAGCCTCCTGAGTAGCTGGAACTACAGGCGCCCACCACCACGCCGAGCTAATTTTTTGTATTTTTAGTAGAGACGGGGTTTCACCGTGGTCTCCATCTCCTGACCCCGTGATCCGCCCGCCTTGGCCTCCCAAAGTGCTGGGATTACAGGTGTGAGCCACCACACCTGGCCCAGGCTAGTCTTAAACTTGGGGATTCAAGCAGTCCTCTGTCTTGGCCTCCCAGGAAGCTGAGATTACAGGCGTGTGGTTTACTATATATTCTTAATTTACCTATATGGTATTGTGATCTTGTTCTCTTTTTAAAAATGCAATACGCACTTGCACTAATATGTTTTAAAGATATATCTGTGGGCCGGGCGAGGTGGGCAGATCACGAGGTCAGGAGATTGAGACCATCCTGGCTTAACATGGTGAAACCCTATCTCTACTAAAAATACAAAAATTAGCTGGACGTGGTGGCGGGCACCTGTAGTCCCAGCTACTGGGGATCCTGAGGCAGGAGAATGGTGTGAACATGAGAGGTGTAGGTTGCAGTGAGCAGAGATCATGCCACTGCACTTCAGCCTGGGCGAAAGAGCGAGACTCCGTCTTGAAAAGAAAGAAAGAAAGAGAGAGAGAGGGAGGAAGGAAGGGAGGGAGGCATATTTGTGTGGGCCGGGCGTGGTGGCTCACACTTGTAATCCGGCACTTTGGGAGGCCGAGGCCGGCGGATCACCTGAGGTCGGGTGTTCAAGACCAGCCTGACCAACATGGAGAAACCCCGTCTCTACTAAAAATAAAAAATTAGCTGGGCATGGTGGCACATGCCTATAATCCCAGCTACTCGGGAAGCTGAGGTAGGAGAATCACTTGTTGTGGTGAGCCAAGATCATTGCATTGCACTCCAACCTGGGCAACAAGAGCAAAACTCCATCTCAAAAAGAAAAAGAAAAAAGATACATTTGTGTGACTTACAGGTACAGGTAGAGTTGCTTCTAGTTTTCTGGTTGTTGCATGGTATCTCCTATGCAGCCACAGCTCTTTATTTTCTTACTTAAGTGCCTCCAACTTCCCATAACACAAATAGTGAACATCCTGTCTGTACTGAACATCCTGTGTATGTCTTTTTAGAAGCCTATGTGATGGTTTCTCTAGTCTTTATACCTAGGGGCGGGATTTCTGGGTCATACGGCAGTAATTTATATTTATTTTCACTAAGTATTCTCTTTGTCTGGCTTTTGTTTCATATTACCTGTTTGTCTTCCAGAAAACTTGCACCAAATTACATTCCTACCAATAAGGTAGGAGAGTGCACAATGGGTGGATTCTAACTCCAAATCTAATACCTGTTCTTTTCTTTGTTTCTAGCAGCCATGGCAATGACAGGCTCAACACCTTGCTCATCCATGAGTAACCACACAAAGGAAAGGGTGACAATGACCAAAGTGACACTGGAGAATTTTTATAGCAACCTTATCGCTCAACATGAAGAACGAGAAATGAGGTAAAGAATTTTGTTTGAAAAAATTGTGTCATGATTGTGGCATTCCTTTCTCATATTGTAAAACACTTATAATGCTGAAAGGAGGCAAGAATAGTAGCAGCCTTATTATAGACTATCACAATGGAATGACAGTGAAAGGGTTTTCAAAGTCCCTGCCATTAACCCACTTATGCCTACAAGTCAATAACATAAACTTCTATTGAAATCCAAGAAAAAAATGGTACTTGGGAGGTTGAGGTGGGAGGATTGCATTGGCCCAGGAATTTGAGGCCAGCCTGAGCAACAGTGAGAGTCTGTATCTTTAAAAAAAAAAAAAAAAAGGCCGGGCGCGGTGGCTCAAGCCTGTAATCCCAGCACTTTGGGAGGCCGAGACGGGCGGATCACGAGGTCAGGAGATCAAGACCATCCTGGCTAACACAGTGAAACCCCGTCTCTACTAAAAAATACAAAAAACTAGCCGGGCGAGGTAGCGGGCGCCTGTAGTCCCAGCTACACGGGAGGCTGAGGCAGGAGAATGGCGTAAACCCGGGAGGCGGAGCTTGCAGTGAGCCAAGATCCAGCCACTGCACTCCAGCCTGGGCGACAGAGCGCGACTCCGTCTCAAAAAAAAAAAAAAAAAAAAAGGCCCAATCCTAGGAGTTAATTGTTAAGGCAGTGTGGTATAATGGAAGCCCTTTTGGAGTCAGACCTGGGTTTAGAGTCCTGCCAGTTTCATTGCATAGCTGTATGAAGCTCTAATAAGTTCCTTAGTCTCTCTGTGAATTGGTTCCCTCATCAGGAAAATGGGGTTAATACTACTTGCCTTGCAGGACTGCGTTGGGGATTAGATATAATATATATGAGTATGTACCATAGTGTTTCACACATAGTAGTCACTTAGTTAATGGTTGTACTATCAGCTATGTTATTACTAATCTGGTGTATACTGTCCACTTGGTAACTCATTATTTATTTATTGTTTTTTTTTTTGAGATTGAATCTTACTCTGTTGCCCAGGCTGGAGTGCAATGGCATGATCTCAGCTCACTGCAACCTCCACCTCCTGGGTTCAAGCGATTCTTGTGCCTCAGCCTCCTGAATAGCTGGGACTACAGGTGTGAGTCACGCAAAAATGCGTGGCTAATTTTTGTAGTTTTAGTAGAGACGCTTGGCCGTAACTCATAATTAAAAAAATTTTTTCCCAGCTGGGCGCGGTGGCTCTCGCCTGTAATTCCAGCACTTTAGGAGGCTGAGACGGGTGGATCACGAGGTCAGGAGATCGAGACCATCCTGGCTAACATGGTGAAACCCCGTCTCTACTAAAAATATAAAAAAATTAGCCGAGTGTGGTGGCGGGCACCTGTAGTCCCAGCTACTTGGGAGGCTGAGGCAGGAGAATGGCGTGAAACCGGGAGGCGGAGCTTGCAGTGAGCCAAGATCAAGCCACTCCAGCCTGGGGACAGAGCGAGACTCTGTCTCAAAAAAAAAATTTTTTTTTCCCAATATTTTACTGTGAAAGTATTCAGAAGTACAGAAAATTTATAATAATTATACAGTGGATATATACATATATATCATCTAGAGTCTATAGTGATTATTTATGGTATTTGTTTAACTACATATCCATCTATCCATTCTTGTATCTGTTCGTTAATCCATCTTAATTTCTTTTTTTTTTTTTTTTTTTGAGACAGAGTCTTGTTCTGTCGCCCGGGCTGGAGTGTAGTGGCACAGTCTCGGCTCAATGCATCAATGCAACCTCTGCCTCCTGGGTTCAAGCAATTCTCCTGCCTCAGCCTCCCAAGTCGCTGGGATTACAGGCATGCACCACCACTCCCAGCTAATTTTTGTATTTTTAATAGACAGGGTTTCATCGTGTTGGCCAGGGTGGTCTTGATCTCTTGACCTCGTGGTCCACCTGCTTTGGCCTCCCAAAGTGCTGGGATTATAGGTGTTAGCCACCGCGCCTGGCCAGTCCATCTTAATTTTTGCCTCACTTCAAAGTATGTTGTAGACATCAGTATACTTCTGAATATTTCTGCTTATATAACATTAACTAGAGTTCAATATTTATACTTTTTGGGGAAGGGTGTAAAATTTATATACAATGAAATTCACAAGTTGAGGGTTACCATTTTATGAGTTTTGACAAATGCATACACTTTTATAACTTAAACCTTTATCAAAACAGAGAGCATTACCTCTCCCAGAAAGTTTTCATGCCTCTTGGTTCTTCCATCTTAAACAACCACTGTTGTGATTTTATGTCTTTCTTTTTTTTTTTTTTTTTTGAGACGAAGTCTCGCTCTGTCGCCCAGGCTGGAGTGCAGTGGCACGATCCTGGCTCACTGTAAGCTCCGCCTCCCGGGTTCATACCATTCTCCCACCACAACTTCCCAAGTAGCTAGGACTACAGGCGCCCACCACCATGCCTGGCTAATTTTGTTTTTGTATTATTAGTAAAGACGGGTTTTCACCGTGTTAGCCAGGATGGTCTCAATCTCCTGACCTCGTGATCCACCTGCCTTCACCTCTTAAAGTGCTGGGATTACAGGCGTGAGCCACCACGCCCGGCCATGATTTTGTTTCTATCATAGTTTTGCCTATTTCATGCAAGTGGAACACATAAATGGAAACGTAGTATGTACTTGTTTGAGCAAGGCATCTTTCATTTAGCATAATTTTTTTGTTTTTGAGACAGGATGTTGTTTTGTTGCCCAAGGTGGTGTGCAGTGGCACAATCATAGCTTACTGCAGCCTTGACCTCCCAGGCTCAATCGATCCTCCTGCCTCAGCCTCCCAAGTAGCTGGGACTATAGGTGCATGCCACCACGCTTGGCTAATTTTTAAATTTTTTTGTAGAGACAGGGTCTCACTTTGTTGTCCAGGCTGGTCTTGAACTCTGGGGTTCAAGTGATCCTCCCACCTTAGCCTCCCAAAGTGCTGGGACTACAAGTGTGAGTCACCACACCTGCCAGCGTAATGTTTTTGAGGTTCCTCTGTGTTGCTGTATGCATCAATAATTTGTTCCTTTTTATTGTTGGTACTATACTGTCTTCTGACTATATCTTCTTAGTTTGTTTATCCATTCTCCTGTTGATAAACACCTGGGTTCTTTTCAATTTTTGGCTATTTTGAATAAACTTCTATGAACATTTTTGTACCAGTCTTGTGAACATTTGTTTTCAGTTCTCAGGTAAACATCTAGAGGTGGAATTTCTGAATCATATACATAGGTATATGTTTAGTTTTATAAGAAACTGCTAGACCTTTTTTCAAAATATTACTAATATATGAGAGTTCCAGTTACTTTACATTTTTGCTAACATTTGTGTTGTCAGTGTTTTAGTTATTTTGGTGGATATTTAGTGATATCTCACTGTGATTTTTAGTTTGCGTTTCCCTGATGACTAATGATGTTGAACATTTTTATGTACTTTTTGGCCATTTGTGCATCTTCCTTTGTGAAATGTTTGTTCAAATTTTTCGAGCATTTAAAGAAATTGAGTTGTCTTTGTTATTGAGTTGCAGGAGTTCTTTGTCCTACATATCAGACCTCTGTCATGTGTATGTTTCGTAAGTAATCTCTCCCAATCTGTGGCTTTCCTGCTCATGTTGTTAACAAAGTCTTCAAGTTGTTAACAAGCAGACATTTTAAATTTTGATGAAATAAAATTTGGCATTTTTTAAATGGTTATTGTATTCTGTGACCTTTCTAAAAAAACCTTTCCTCTTTTTAAAAAATTAACTAATTTGGGGCCAGGCATGGTGGCTCACACCTGTAATCCCAGCACTTTGGGAGGCCGAGGCGGGTGGATCATCTGAGGTCGGGAATTCGAGACCAACCTGACCAACATGGAAAAACCCCGTCTCTACTAAAAATACAAAATTAGCTGGGTGTGGTGGTGGCGCATGCCTGTAATCTCAGCTACTCGGGAGGCTGAGGCAGGAGAATTGCTTGAGCCTGGGAGGTGGAGGTTGCGGTGAGACAAGATCACAGCATCGCACTTCAGCCTGGGCAACAAGAGTGAAACTCAGTCTCAAAAAAAATAAAAGTAAAATTTAAAAAAACTCTAATTTTTTTTTAGAGTCAAGGTCTTGTTATATTGACCAGGCTGGTCTTGAACTCCTGTCCTCAAGCGAACCTCTCGCCGCAGCCTCCCAAAGTACTGGACTTACCAGGTGTTAGCTACTGTGCCTGGCCAGAAACCTTTATTTATCCCCAAGTCACAAGGATTTTCTCGTATGTTCCATTTTGGAAGTTTTTTAGGTTTAGTTTTTACATTTAGTTCTGTGATCCATATTGAATTAATAGGTGTGTATGATATGAGGTGGGGAGTTGAGATTGATTTTTATCCTTATGATATCCAGTTATTTTAGCACCATTTGTTGAAAGATCTTCCCCCATGAGATTGCTTTGGCACTCTTCTTGAAAATCAACTGACATATAGATGTGAATTCATTTCTGGGCTTTCTTTTTCTGTCTCATTGATCTCTTTGTCTATCCTTTGCCAGTATCACCCTGTTTTGATTACTGTAGCTTTGTAGTAAGTTTTGAAGTCAGGTAATGTGTAAGTCCTCCAGCTTTGGTCATTTTATTTTAAGATTGCTTTGAATATTCTGTGTTCTTTGCATTTTATTATAAATTTTAGAGTCATCTTATTCTACAGAAAAGCCCAATGGAATTATGTTGCTTTTTTTTTTTTGAGACGAAGTCTTGCTCTGCTGCCAGGCTGGAGTGCAGTGGCGTGATCTCAGCTCTCTGCAACCTCTGCCTCCTGGGTTCAAGCGATTCTCCTGCCTCAGCCTCCCTAACAGCTGGGATTACAGGCACGCGCCACCACACCCAGCTAATTCTTGTATTTTTAGTAGAGATGGGGTTTCATCACGTTGGCCAGGATGGTCTTGACTTTGTGATCCACCCGCCTCGGCCTCCCAAAGTTTTGGGATTACAGGTATGAGCCACTGCACTCGGCCTGGAATTACTATTGGAATTATATTGACTCTGTAGATCAATTTGTGGAGAATCAACACCTTAACATTATTGAATCTTCTGTTATACAGACATTGCATATCTCTGTTTTTTGTTGTTGTTGTTTGTTTTCTTGTTCGTTTGTTTGTTTGAGACGGAGTTTTGCTATTGCTGCCCAGGCTGGAGTGTAGTGTTGTGATCTCGGGTCACTACAACCTCCGCCTCCTAGGTTCAAGCAGTTCTCCTGCTCCAGCCTCCTAAGTAGCTGGGACTACAGGCACCTGCCACCACCCCAGCTGATTTTTTGTATTTTTAATAGAGACGGGGTTTCCCCATGTTGGGCAGACTGGTCTTGAACTCCTGACCTCAGGTGATCCACTTGCCTCGGCCTCCCAAAGTGCTGGGATTGCAGGCATGAGCTACTGCGCCTGGCCCATATCTCCATTTTTAAGGTCTTCTTTAGTTTTTCTCAACGGTGTTTTCGTAATTTTTAGTGTGTGCATCTTACATGTCTTGTTAATCTATTTCTAGTATTTGGGGGTTTTCTGGATACTATTTAGAATTTCATTGTCCAGTTGTTTGCTGCTAGTATATAGACATATAACTGAGTTTTGTATATTGATCTTGTATTCTGTAAGTTTCTAATTATTCTAGGTTTTTTTTTAATTTGCGTATTTAGAATTTTCTATGTAAACAATCTTGTGATATTCAGGTAGAGACAGTTTATTTCCTTTTCAATCTACTCACCTTTCTTTTTTTTTTTTTTTTTTTTTTTTTGAGACGGAGTCTCACGCTGTTGCCCAGGCTGGAGTGCAGTGGCGCGATCTCGGCTCACTGCAAGCTCCGCCTCCTGGGTTCACGCCATTCTCCTGCCTCAGCCTCCTGAGTAGCTAGGACTACAGGCGCCCACCACCGCGCCCAGCTAATTTTTTGTATTTTTAGTAGAGACGGGGTTTCTCTGTGGTCTCGATCTCCTGACCTTGTGATCCGCCCGCCTCGGCCTCCCAAAGTGCTGGGATTACAGGCTTGAGCCACTGCGCCCGGCCTCACCTTTCTTTTTCTTTTTCTTTTCTTTTTTTTTTTTTTTTTTGAGAGACAGTCTCGCTCGTCGCCCAGGCTGGAGTGCAGTGGCACGATCTTGGCTCACTGCAAGCTCTGCCTCCCAGGTTCATGACATTCTCTTGCGTCAGCCTCCCGAGTAGCTAGGACTGCAGGCGTCCGCCACCATGCCTGACTAATTTTTTGTATTTTTATAGAGATGGGGGTTCACCGTGTTAGCCAGGATGGTCTCGATCTCCTGACCTTGTGATCCACCCACCTCGGCCTCCCAAAGTGCTGGGATTACAGGCGTGAGCCACCATGCCCGGCCTTTTTTTTTTTTTCTTTTTTCATTGCCTTAGGGCACTAGCTAGAAATTCCAGTAAAATGTTGAATAGAAGTAGTGGGAGTGGATATCTTTGTTTTCTTCTTGATTTCAAGCTAACGTGCTCACTGTTTTACCAAAGATGCCCTTTATAGGTTGAGGCAGTTTCCTTATGTTCTAATTTGGGTTAAAAAATTTTTTTTTGTTTTTTTAGAGACAGGGTCTTGCTTTAACCCAGCTTGGAGTGCAGTGGCACAATCATGGCTCACTGCAGCCTTGACCTCCTGAGCTCAGGTGATTCTACCACCTCAGCTTTCCAAGTAGCTGGGACTACAGGTATGTGCCACCACACCTGGCTAATTTTTTTTTTACCTTTTTGTAGAGACAGGATATCACTATGTTGACCAGGTTTATCTTGAACTCCTGGCCTCAGGCAGTCCTCCTGCTTCAGCCTCACAAAGTTTTGGGATTGGAATTGTAAGCCACTGCGCTCAGCCTATGTTCCAATTTGGCTGAGAAGCTGAGAATTTTTATCATGAGTAGGTGTTGAATTTTTTCTTTTCATTATTATTTTTTTATTTTTGTCGTTTGTTTCGTTTTGATTGTTGTTTTTTTATGGGTGTTGAATTTTTTTCAAATGCTTTTTGAACATCTTCATAATGGTCATATTGTTTTTCTCCTTTATTCTTTTAATATGGTGAGTTACATGGACTGATTTTTGAATGTTAGACTAACTTTACATTTCAGGGGTAAAAACCTTGATGACATTGTATTATCTCCTTTATGTTGCTGGGTCGATATGCTAATATTTTGATAAGGATCTTTGCAATCCTGTTCTTCATGAGGGTGTAAATGATAATTTACATGGGATATATAATTTGACCTTAAATATGCAGTTCTGTATGTGGAATAGTCAGATATTTTATGCTTGGTGGTGGCTAGCTGCTGTTCACTGGAGTAAACAAGTGTCTGCACACTGTCCCGTGTTAGGATCATGGGGAATTCAAACGTAAATCTGTACAGGATATCTTTAGGCAGGTGAAACCTGTGGAGGTAGTTATTTCAAATATAGTCACTTCTTGAAATCATAGCTACTGGGGTAGTAATTATAAAGCAAATGTTTATGAGTTTTGATTTAGCCACTTGTTTAGTAATAGTCCTCTGGGTTTTATCCTACTGGTTCTGCCCTAGCTATGGTTTATTATTGGTATGTATCACATTCTGCAGGAACAAGATGATGTATGGTTTTGTTTACATTATTAATAAATGATACATTGTGATTAACACTAAGATTGTACCCCAAAATGAACAGACAGCAGTGCTTTGCATTCTTTGGATTCTCAAGATAGAAAAGCCGTCTAAAAGTTTCAGTGGTTCCAGAAGCAGAGAGGGTTATATAAAAATAAACAAAATTTAAAAAATACAGCATTGGAGGCCGGGCGCAGTGGCTCACGCCTGTAATCCCAGTACTTTGGGAGGCTGAGGTGGGTGGATCACGAGGCAGGAGATCAAGACCATCCTGGCTAACATGGTGAAACCCTGTCTCTACTAAAAATGTAAAAAGTAGCCGGGTGTGGAGGTGGGTGTCCCCCAAGTAGTCCCAGCTACTTGGGAGTCTGAGGCAGGAGAATGGCGTGAACCCGGGAGGCGGAGCTTGCAGTGAGCCAAGATCGCGCCACTGCACTCAAGACTGAGCGACAGAGCGAGACTCCATCTCAAAAAACAAACAAACAAACAAAAAAGCATTGGTGGTTTTGCTTTTTTTGAAAGACCAAATTAATCAAAAGACAGAAGAGAATGTTAGATATTTAAGAGGGTTAGAATGTTTGTTTTTGGTTGTTTATAAAAGTGCCATTATTTTTTATTAAAGAATAGTAAGCCACGTGTGGTGGTGTGCACCTGTAGTTCTAACTACTCAGAAGGCTGAGGTGGGAGGATCTCTTGAGCTCAGGAGTTTGAGGCTGCAGTGAGCTATGATTGTGTCACTGCACTCAAGCTTGGGCAACTGAACAAGACACCCTCTATCTCTTTAAGAAAACAACAATGCACTAGTACTTTGAGCCTTTCAGAATTAATATATCCTTGTAGATCTTTTTTGTTGAGTACCCTCTTTTTTGTTTTTGAGATGGAGTCTCACTCTGGCACAGGCTGGAGGGCAGTGGTGCCATCTTGGCTTACTGCAACCTCCCGGGTTCAAGCGATTCTCCTGCCTCAGCCTTCTGAGTAGCTGGGATTACAGGAGCGCGCCACCACTCCGGGCTAATTTTTGTATTTTCGTGTTGTTTTTGAGACGGAGTTTCACTCTTTTGCCCAGGCTAGAATGCAATAGTATAATCTCCGCCTCCTGGGTTCAAGCGATTGTCCTGCCTCAGCCTCCCATGTAGCTGGGATTACAGACATGGACTACCATGCCTGGCTAATTTTTGTATTTTTAGTAGAAGCGGGGTTTCACCATGTTGGCCAGTCTGGTCTTGAATTCCTGACCTGAGGTGATCCGCCCGCCTCATCTTCCCAGAGTGTGTGAGCCACAGTGCTTGGCCTAATTTTTGTATTTTTAGTAGAGATGGGGTTTCACCATGTTGACCAGGCTGGTCTTGAATTCCTTACCTCAAGTGATCCACCCACCTTGGTCTCCCAAAGTGCTGGGTTTACAGGTGTGAGCCATCATGCCCAGCCAGAACCCTCTTTTTTGTATGAACTGCTAGTTGGTTTTGGGTTTACTGATACAGCTCAATAAAACTTTCAGGCTTTATTGTTCCTAGAAAAATTTTTAAAAAGGGATTGACAAGAATTACCTCAGAAGTAAACTAAGAAGCTTTTTTTTTTTTTTTAAATTTTATTTTACAGACAAGGTCTTACTGTGTCACCCAGGCTGGAGTGCAGTGATGCGATCATGGCTCACTGCAGCTTCAAACTCCTGGGCTCAAGCCATCCTCCACCTCCCAGAGTGCTGGGATTACAGGCATGAGCCATGATTGGCCTGAGTTTGCAAGCTTTTTAATGTTCTGGAGGGATGCATTGCGGGACCTTGATGAATAAACAGTTTTAGTGATATGAGACAATTGATAATGAAGAGATAATATATGATGGAGATTTGAAATAATAAGTTTTGGGCTAGCAAATTTTGAGACCAAGTTGTAATACAAATCTTCATTTTTTTTCTTTTGTGTCTTGTCTAGGTGCCTTTAAAATGTCTGTTATTCCTAGCATTGCTGTGCAACTCTTGCCCTGTTCCGTCATAGTAGAACACTAGGTTATAGTTGAAGCAGAGGACTTACTGCAGGGGGATATGTGTCCAAAGCCCAGAGATAGAAGAAAGAGTAAAATTCATCTGGGAATTGTTTCCTGTATAAACATAAAATATGAGAACTTTGAGCAGTTTCATAGAAACACTATAGCAGCTTCTATAGATTGGTTTAAAAATAATTAAACCCCCTGAATCTAGTGTCCATCACACAGTGCTGCGGAATGCCACCTGATGGTCTATTAATACCACTGTTAGATCATAAGCACTCAGTAGGGCAAGTGCATCTGCTATATTCCTTCAGTCTGTGTTTTGCCTTCAATGGCAGCCTCGGTTGTGACCTTCTCGAGGAGCAGCAGCTCTCCTTGTATTCGTTCTGTGTGTGATCCTAGGTACCTAGTAGGTATTGACAGTTGTCTACTTATTCATTAAAAAAATAATGTTTTAGATAACTCATAGCAGTTTGAAATCAAATCTGAGGAAACAGGCATTTCCTTTTACAAAATATTTTCAGTTGTTTCTTTTCTTCATGAATACTGTTTAGGTGGGTTAATTAAAACCACAAACACCTAATTTAATAAATAACAATGGTAAGCTTTTTTCTCCCCAAATAAAATAGTCTTTCATACATTTTACTGAGAACTTCTATGTTCTGCAACTCCTCTTAGATTTTCTCATCTATGTTTTCTTAACTGTAGAAATTCCTCGTTTGGTCTTATCTAATACTAAGTAGAGATACGTGATTATTATTAGTGATCCCGTGTCAGTTTTATTTAAGCCTCAAGAATGAGTAAGTCCAGACCTCCTAATGGTCTTCACTGAGCAGATATCAGTCAAACCAGAGTGTAGAATTGAAGTAATTTGTGGAGATTTTAAAGAATCTGTGTAGTGTTAATTTTAGGGTATTTCTGGCTGGGTGCAGGGGCTCACACCTATAATCCCAGCACTTTGGTAGGCCGAGGTGGGTGGATCACTTGAGGTTAGGGGCTCAAGACCAGCCTGGGCGACATGATGAAACCCCGTGTCTACTAAAAATACAAAAATTAGCCGGACATGGTGGCATATGCCTGTAATCCCAGCTACTAGGGAGGTTGAGGCACAAGAATCACCTGAACCCAGGAGGCAGAGGTTGCAGTGAGCCAAGATCGTGTCCTGCACTCCAGCCTGGGTGACAGAGCCGGACTCTTGTCTCCAAAAAAAAAAGAAAAAAAGGAAAAAGGCCGGGTGTGGTGGCTCACGCCTGTAATCCCTGTACTTTCAGAGGCCAAGGTGGGTGAATCACTTGAGGTCAGGAGTTCGAGACCATACTGGCCAACATGGTGAGACCCCATCTCTACTAAAAATACAAAAATTAGCTGGACATGGTGGTGGGCACTTGTAATCCCAGCTATTCAGGAGGCTGAGGCAGGAGAATCACTTGTACCGGGAGGCAGAGGTTGCAATGAGCCGAGATAGTACCTCTGCACTCCAGCCTGGGTGACAGAGTAAGACTCTTGTCTCAAAAGAAAAAAAAAAAAGTATTTCTTAGGCATTTTCTGAATTTAGGCATTTTTAATCATGGAGATATAATCACAGCCCCTCCGCCTCCCCTCCTCTTTTCTCTTGCTGACAGAATCTCACTCTGTTGCCCCTCTTCTCTTTCTGACAGAATCTCACTCTGTCACCCAGGCTGGAGTGCAGTGGCACCATCTCGGCTCACTGTAACCTCTGCCTCCCAGGTTCCAGAGATTTTCCTGCCTCAGCCTCCTGAGTAGCTGGGATTACGGGCACGTGCCACCACGCCTGGCTACTTTTTGTATTTTCAGTAGAGACAGAGTTTCACCATGTTGGCCAGGCTGGTCTCCAACTCCTGGCCTCAGGCTATCTGCCAGCCTCAGCCTCCCAAAGTGCTGGGATTACGGGTGTCAGCCACCATGCCTGGCCCTATTTCTGTTAAATACACTATTTTTCCTGGTTTTCAGTGTCTCACCAAAATACTATCTATTTTCAATTAGGGTGGAATAGCCCTATTTTCTCATTCCTGCTACCTCCGAATCAAGCTATGCTAAGAGGGGACCCTAAATTAGAAAAGGGGGCTAATTGTAAGTAGTAGTCATGAATGTGTCTGCACATTGCTACTATACATTCTACTTTTTAAAATTTAGCAGCATACATTTAGAAAGTAGCTGTGTACAAAGCACTATTCTTAGTGGAGATGGGGAATTCAAATACAGTCCCTGCCTTCAGAAGGTCTTACCACTCTCTCATACAGGAAATGAACACACACGAAAATAAATGGAACGCATGGAAGGCATCACTGGGGTGAGGCTGGATATGGCCTCTAAGTGTGAAAGTGACTTGGTCTCTCTCCCAGGGTTCTGGTTTGGAACATTGGAATTGAAGGGAAGAGTGGCTCCACCAAAGGCTGGAGTGTTAACCTGGCACTCCTATAAGAGAGCATGCCTGTGTGGAGAGTCCTGCTATTTTTCACTATGAACAATTTTAAACATAGATAGAGTAATATAGTGACCCCGTTTCAATATATTCATCCCTCAGATTTAATAATTTTAGGGCTTTGGTATCTTTTCTTCATCTATCCCATTTTGTTTTTTCTTGCTATTGTGTTTTAAGGTAAATTCCAGACATCTGTCATTTTAATCCTGCATACTCTCAAGTATGCATTTCCAAAAATATGGCCATTTTCTTGCATAATGCAAATGCCACTATGAATCTAACCAAGTTAACAGTAATTCCTTTGATATCATCTCACAGAGGATGTCATTTTTAAGTCATTTCAGGCTGTCCTTGCTGTTTTTAGTGTCCTCAGGGTCTTTGTGGACCTGGTCCTAATCGTTATCATGGATAGGCTTTTTTTTTTCTGGATACTTTCTCTAATGAAATAATCTAATTGTGTTCAAGGAGTTAACTTTACTCTCAGGCAGGCGTTCTGCTGCAACAAATTTGATTACACTTCAGTAAAGCTGTGGAAAACCTCTTAATTTGTATTTAGATTTAAAATATAATCAGAAGGAGCCAGTTTTGTGACATAGTGGATAGTGCATTGGACTTGTAGCCCATTCTGATGTAGTCATTCAAAAACATATAGTCAGGAGGTGTGATGGTGTTTAGTACTCAGGGCACAAAAAGAGCTGACCACAGCTGTGTTCTTAGAGCTTTGCCTAGCATGTTATATTTTGACTTTTCTTACTCTTCTCTGCTTCAGCTACCTAACCACTGCAATGGAATTAATTTACACTCCGGAAACTACTAAGAGTACAGCCTTTTCTCTCCAATACATGTGTACACATAGATGCACATGTATCCCAAACTATTCTGGGAACTGGGAGAACTGTTAATGTTCCTCTCTCTGCATTTTCTATCTTGATTAGTGGCATCATATACCTCTAGACAGGAAATTCTAAGGCTTTTCTCTTGACTCCTATTGTCAGTTGGTCATCTTTGCAATAGCTCTATTCACTTCATTCTGGTTTTCCTGCCCTAGTTCCAGATCTTTACTGTACATCTGAATCATTACAGTAACTCTCAACTGGCCTCTGATCTTTCTCAGTTGCTTTCCCTGCCAGTCCATCAGATCCTCATTACTGCTGGTTACCATTCTAAAATAGAAATCTTATCACATCACTCCTTTGCACACAAGCCTCTTTTAGCACTCAATTGTCTACAGAATGAGATCCAACCTTCTTGGTGTGGCTTTTGAAGTGCTGTGTGTGTCAGCCACAATGGACTACATGCTGTTTCTGCAGCATACTGTACACTTTTTTTTTTTTTTTTGAGATGGAGTCTCGCTTCGTTGCCCAGGCTAGAGTGCAGTGGCGCGACCTCGGCTCGCTCCGCCTCCCAGGTTCACGCCATTCTCCTGCCTCAGCCTCCTGAGTAGCTGGGACTACAGGTGCCTGCCACTATGCCCGGTTAATTTTTTTTTTTTTTTTTTTTTTGTATTTTTAGTAGAGACGGGATTTCTCTGTGTTAGCCAGGATGGTCTCGATCTCCTGACCTCGTGATCCGCCTGCCTTGGCCTCCCAAAGTGCAGGGATTACAGGTGTGAGCCACCGCACCCGGCCAGCATACTGTACACTCTTACCCTTTTTTGCTCTGTTTGTATGTATTGCCTGTTTATCTGGAATGCTGATGAGTGGTGGAAGAGAGATTCTAGCCCATGTAGTTTCATTTATTGTACTGAGTAAATGAAAGTTCTGTGGAATTGGTTGTAAGGAAGTTTTACTGGCTTCTTTTAGTTTTATGAGACTATAGATCAAAAACATTATTGCATGCACTTTCTAAAGTTCAGTACTCCAAAAGTCTGATATCTGAATGTTTTTTTTTTTTTCTTCGAGACAGAGTCTCACTCCGACATCCGAGTTGGAGTGCTGTGGTGTGATCTTGCCTCACTGCAACCTCTGCCTCCCAGGTTCAAGTGATTCTTGTGCCTTAGCCTCCCAAATAGCTGGGATTACAGGCGCCTGCCAGTACACCCAGCTAATTTATATATATATATGTGTGTGTGTGTGTGTGTATACATATATACATATATACATATGTACATACATAGAGAGAGAGATACAGATATATGTTTTTTGATACAGAGTCGTGCTGCGTCACCCAGGCTGGCGTGCAGTGGCATGATCTCAACTCACTGCAACCTCTGCCTGCCGGGTTCAGGCAATTCTTCTGCCTCAGCCTCCCGAGTAGCTGGGACTACAGGCGCTCGCCACCATGCCCAGCTAATTTTTGTATTTTTAGTAGAGATGGGGTTTCACCATGTTGGCCAGGTTGGTTTCGAACTCCTGACCTTATGATCCGCCTTCCTCGGCCTCCCAAAGTGCTGGGATTACAGGCATGAGCCACAATGCCTGGCGTTTTATTTATTTATTTATTTATTTATTTTATTTATTTATTTTTTTTTTGAGACAGGGTCTCACTCCACTGCTGGAGTGCAGTGGCGTGATCTCTGCTCACTGCAGCCTCCACCTCCCTGGTTCAAGTGATTCTCCTATCTCAGCCTCCCAAGTAGCTAGGATTACAGGGGCATGCCACCATGCCTGGCTGATTTTTGCATTTTTAGTACAGATGGGATTTCACCATGTTGGCCATTGTGGTCTCAAACTCCTGACCTCAAGTGATTCACCCGCCTTGGCCTCCCGAAGTGTTGGGGTTACAGGCATGAGCCACCGCACCCAGCCTAATTTTTATATTTTTAGTAGAGACGGGGTTTTACCATGTTGGCCAGGCTGGTCTTGGACTCCTGACCTCAAGTGACCCATCCGCCTCACGTCCCAAAGTGCTGGGATCACAGGCATGAGCCGCCACACCCAGTCTGATGTATGATGTTTTGATAGTGGTGCCAGTCACCTTTTTGATCACTTTTTCCCGTTAAATTTCCAAATTCTGCTTTTACCTTTGTTGTTTGTTACCCTTTGCTCATGGCAGGGAGGAGGAGGAAGATGCAGAAATAAAGGAAGCAGATTTCAGTCAGAGAGAGGGAAAGTAACACCATGATATAAGAGTTTATCAAATACCAGCTGTTTTGTGGTTTGGTAAGGAGGAAATAACTGAAAAGAAAATTTAAAAAAAAAGCCAAAACCGAGAGAGGACATTTTTTGAAACAAGATTCTTTGTTGCATTAACATCTTAGACAGGCTTTTAAAAAATGTAGACCTAAGGATGGGGCATGGTGGCTCACACCTGTAATCGCAACACTTTGGAAGGTCAGGCTGGAGTTTGATACTAGCCTGGGCAATATGGTGAGACCTCATTTCTACAAAAAATTTAAAAATTAGCCAGGTATGGTGGCATGCACCTGTAGTCCTAGCTACTTGAGAGGCTAAGGTGGAATTGCTTGAGCCTGTAAGGTGGAGTTTTCAGTGAGCTGAGATTGCCCCACTGCATTCGAGCCTGGGTGACAGAACAAAACTCTGTCTCCTCCCGCCACCCCGCCAAAAAAAAGTAGACCTAACAAAGGATGGAAATCTTTTTACTTGTCTTAGTAACTGTAATTTTTTTGGTTTTAATGAGACAGTTCGAGATTTACCTGTTTGTGTCATTTTTTAAAATGCAATTACAATATTAAGTTACAGAGTTTTCAGAAAGTTATTCAGGTGTGATTTCATGTGTCTTTTGTTTTTGTTTTAGACAAAAGAAGTTAGAAAAGGTGATGGAAGAAGAAGGCCTAAAAGATGAAGAGGTAATTAATATTGGCAGTATCTTCCTTAAAACCCAGCATGGCAGGTTGTATCTTGTCCAGCAAGTTGTTAGCCTTGTTACACATGAGAAGGGTTTCGGCCCAGTAACAGAGGAACTTGAGGGGTAGTGTGCTTCTGGATTTGGGTGTTAATGCAGAGGGACAGATTAATTATTAAGTAACTAGGAGAGGAAGGCTTCTCTAGATGCAGTTATAGTAAACTAGATTTAGAATTCCAAGAGAAAGAAGGAATGAAATCAAATTAAAATTTAAAAGAGCAAGTTATAGCATTTTTATAGAATTCACTGAAAAGTCTCCGTAGGAGTAGGGCAAGTTTTTGAAATATTTATTTACTTTACTTTTTCTGGGATACATGTGCTGAACGTGCAGGTTTATTACATAGGTACGTATGTGCCATAGTGGTTTACTGCACCTGTCAACCTGTCATCTAGATTTTAAGCTTCGCATACATGAGGTATTTGTCCTAATGCTCTCCCTCCACTTTCCCCCCATGCCCCGACAGGCCCCAGTGTGTCATGTTCCTGAAATCTTTATTAAGGCAAAATATCCATCTCAAATCAGCCCTTCCACCCAGTGCCCACAGATATAGTAGGAGAAAATATAGTTAACAAGGGACTGTGCAAGAAACTGGAATGGCAGTGGAAATGCCTTCGAAAATAGGATTGGCTTGCAGAACCCAGGACAGTGGTGAAAAATACCCAATACTTGTAGAAATAACAGAAAGTTAGAGCATATAATGTGTAACCAACCCAGAGGGAAAGATAAGAACACATTTTTAGTTTATATTAAACAGGATCAAGGAAAATGTTGTTGATTATTTATCCCTTCCTTCACCAAAAATGTTAGGATAGTGGATTGCTGAAGTAGGTTAGTCAGAGTTCCCAGAGGAGGCACTCATCTGTTCAGTGTGGCTTGGATGTTGTGTCTAAAGGCCGGGAAATGGAGAAGTGACCTCTTAAGAGTCCTTCTGGGGTGCTTCCATATGTGAAAAGATTATCCCTAGTCCACTGTGGACCTGTTTTCCAGCTGGGTAAGTGACAAACATGACTTGTTATCAGAATTTCAGCTCCTTCCCCTCTTCTCCCTTCCTTATTTAAATATTAGAAACGACTCCGGAGATCAGCACATGCTCGGAAGGAAACAGAGTTTCTTCGTTTGAAGAGAACAAGACTTGGATTGGAAGATTTTGAGTCCTTAAAAGTAATAGGCAGAGGAGCATTTGGTGAGGTAAAAATCACAGCTACTTGTCAAGTACAAAAATAATTGCAAAACTTCAAAGCTTCTAACCTATCATCAACTCGTAATTGTTGATATAACTGAAATGTATGGAATTACATGGGTCAGGCATGCCATCGCCACATCCTAATTGCTTTGTCTGTCTGCTTTCTCTTTTTCTTCTCTCCAAGGTCCCAGATCTCTGTTCTCTGTTTGCCAGAGATGATGTTGGTGTTTAAATATTGACTTAGGGGGAGAGTTGAAAAGTAGAAGGAAATCAACATTTATTATTTACAGGCTGCTTTTTCCCCATAATCAGGACAGTAACCCATTTTATAGATGATGAAATTAAGACTGTAAAGGTATATATAATGTCCTGTTATCACACAGCCATTAAGCACTGGGACCAAAAGTTGGGCCCTATTTCCTGAACTCAAAGCGCTTGCTTTTCCCCATACTGCACTGCCTCTCCAGAAGGAAACTAACTAATTAACAGTGTATCTCCACCCTTTATTTCTCCCCACCAGATTGATACAGCTCTAAAAAGATGACCCTAGGAGGTAGAATTTACAGAAAGGAGTTATGTAGGTAGTGGTGGAGATTTGAAAGCATTTGCGACTTTGTCCCCACAGTTCTTGGAAATGATCCTGCTTGGGCACAAGAGCAGTTGGTTGGGGAGAGTTTGAAAGAGCCCATGCAAGGTCATTCCCATTAATGAAAAATGCCCAAAGTAGACGACCTACTGATGCAATAGTTGCAAGTATAAAAGGAACAGTATGTTATTAAAACCTGGTACCTTAGGGCCAGGCGCGGTGCCTCACGCCTGTAATCTCAGCACTTTGGAAGGCCAAGGCGGGTGGATCACGAGGTCGGGAGTTCGAGACCAGCCTGACCAACATGGTGAAACCCTGTCTCTACTAAAAATACAAAAATTGGCTGGGTGTTGTGGCACGCGCCTGTAATCCCAGCTACTCAGGAGGCTGAGGTAGGAGAATCGCTTGAACCCAGGAGGCAGATGTTGCAGTGAGCCGAGATCTGCCTCTCGGGTTCAAGTGATTCTACTGCCTCAGCCTCCCGAATAACTGGGATTACAGGCACCTGCCACCACACCCAGCCAATTTTTGTATTTTTATTAAAGACGGAGTTTCAGTATGGTGGCCAGGCTGGTCTCAAACTCCTGACCTCAGATGATCCACCTGCCTCAGCCTCCCAAAGTGCTGGGATTACAGGTGTGAGCCACTGCGACTGGCCTGAATTTTTTGTTTTTCTTTCCGGACGTTTTTCCTATGCATGAAGTTTTACTTTGTTATTATTATTTTGATTAAGTGACAAGGTCTTACTGTGTTGCCCAGGCTGGAGTTTTGGCTGTTTACAGGCACGATCTCACTACTGATCAGCATGGGAGTTTTGACCTGCTCCATTTCTGAACCGGGCCTGTTTGCCCTTCCCTTAGGCAACCTAGTACCCCCCCGGCCAGTCCCACTTCTGGGAGGTCACCATATTCACCATATTATGCTGAACTTACTTTAGACACCTGATCAGCATAATACACCATAGCTCATAACTCCTGAGCTCAAGCGATCCCCCTACCTTAACCTCCCAAATAGCTGGGACTACAGATATACAACACCATGCACCGCTACTTTTTTAATTAAACATCGTTGTAATCATTTACTTAGATTTTCTGAGCTGACTGGATGACATATGTCAGGGGTATAATGAGTCCTTAAATTTGAAATTGAAGGTTTTAAATTAGATTGGTTTGTTCAACTAAGGAACCAAAGCTGTTCAGATGTAGAGGTATTTGAGGATGTTTGCAGCATCGACTTTACTGTGTATAATGTATTCATTTTGGAACATTGAAAAGCATTTTCTTCTGCTTTGTTATTACTAGTTGCTCCTGTTAAAATTATAATACTTTTTCAGTTAATTATTGCATCCTATAACACATGAAAGCATTAGCTTGGTAGTATGAGTTTTTGACTTGGCATTTCTTTTGTAACTTTTTAGGTACGGCTTGTTCAGAAGAAAGATACGGGACATGTGTATGCAATGAAAATACTTCGTAAAGCAGATATGCTTGAAAAAGAGCAGGTAAAGCACAGTGGTAGCAGTGCTTTTAGCTTATTAATTTTTGTCTCCTAAACTTTTCTTTTTGTTTAATTGAAATATATATTTTTATTACAGTTTTCTTTAGTTCTGTCATGTATGACTGTATATATAATACTACCTTTTTCCCCCTACAAAGAAGTTCATATTTAAAATCACAAATAATTCCTATAGGTTATATGCAATCTTTTAAAAATTGAGAATCTGTTCGAAAAGCAGCTGTTACTTGTGTCTTCCAATGGATCACAAAATGTCCTTATTTTGAGAGCCTTTTTTTTTTTGAGGTCATACGTGGTGTTGGTAGTGTGTTTCTTACCAAATGCTGAGAAATAGAAATTGTAATATATATCTCATAACTAAGGACTAGGAATTAGAATTTGGAATTTATAATCTAAAATGTGTCTTTATATGCTTCATTCTGTTTACCTAAACCAAAGTTGAGTCTTCTAGGTAGCTCATCAGTACCTGAAAAAGACCAGCCTTCCAATTTCTGATTGAATTTGAAAAATATAATGCAAATGGCAGAACAATGCAAATTCTCCTTTAATGATAAAGGATATTTTCTAAAACCAAAACCTGGTTTGCAAATCGATTTATAAAGTGCCTTATGCAAAATAAATAAAGTTTTAAATATTGGAAAGGATAAATTAAAAAGCAAGAATAGACTTTCTATAAATCTAGTCTAATGTAGCTGGTTGCTTAAGAACAGATTGCGATGGGTGATGACTGCAAATGTCCTGTAGAAGATTTGATGTTATAGGAACATGGAGACCCTGTGACAAGAACTCCCAATTTAGAGCCAAAGAGGAAGGATGGAGATTGGCCCCACATCCAATCCTTTCTACCTCTTGAGAGGAGATACAATCACTGGTCTTCCCTGTCTTCATTTGAATGCCACCCCAAAATTTGGAATTTTTATTTTCTCTCGAATTTTCATGTGTTACCGAGAAGCTTTAGACTCCCAGGAATTTCAGTTGAGAGTATCAAATACCCGGGCAGTAAGTCTTCAGACACTATACTTTATGCTAACACCAGCCTTTTTCAAAATTCACAGTAAGCCGGCCTACTTACATACTATCTACAAATTAGTTTGTGGTATGGGTGTGTAGGCACTGAAAAAGTGTCAGTTAATCTTGAGAAGGAAATTATAAGGCTTCTGCATTAATTCGTATGTTTGCATCTCATGAGTAAGTTTTGTTTTTGCAAGATATATTTCTTACAGTTTTAACCAAGGCTTAAGGCCTCTTTTTATCAAATGTTAGCAGTCAGAGTAAAACTGCAAAACAAAGTACATATGATTTTCAGAGTTAGTAATTTTATGTATACCTGGTGCCCCACATGGTTTCTAACAGAGGATGGTCCAGACATAATGTGTAAAAAGCCTTTCTCAAATACTGTGCCTTCAAAATCAGTTTCTAAAACTTTTCTAAATGAAAGTAAAGGAACTATTATAATTAACATTTTAAATGATGCATTAACTTATGGATTAAATGGTACATTAACTTAAATTGTTTAGCTCACCTTAGCTGAGGACTCAACTCCTCAACTTAACAGATCTCATTATGAGCCAGTTAAAGTCTCTGGCCACAGACTCTACCTGGCTCAGCCATCTTGAAGAAGCCTGCATTGGGTTTGTGCTAGATAAAAGATGGAAGTAGACCAGTGCAAATCCATCACCATTTTGGGGTAGGGCTGACAAAGTACAGGTACAGAGGTAAAATTGCTTTTTTGTTTGCTTTTACTAAATAAACTGGGTAGGAATTAAAGCTACCCACTGAGAGTTCAGGTTATTTTTCTGTTCCACATGATGGAAATTTTTGCTACCTGGAAAAATTTAAAGGGTGAGACATGACATCTAGCTAGCTTCTGATGTTTCTCTTCCAGTGCAAAAGGAAAACCTTCAGTTGTGATACCAGTATATAGTTATTGATGGGACAAAAAACTGGCTTTTATTTCTTTCTTAGGGCATAGGATAACAACAACCCCCCCCCACCTTATTAAATATTTATGGAATAGGGGAAAGATAACCTTTTTGTATGAATTGCACCTCAGACTCTTCCCTCCCTTAATCTATATTCAGCCAACTCCACTTTCAAACCATGAGGTTTCTAGCTACTGTTTCAGCCTCAAGAGAGAAGGGCAAGGTGTGCTCACAGTAGCTTTCCCCTTGACAAACAGGAAATATTGTGGTCACCATTCTGTCCTCCAGGGTGAGTGACAAGTGGTAATTGTAGTGCCTCCCCTTTTCTTTGGCTCCCTGCAGTAGGTAGAGACCTTACTGGGAGCCAGGGGAGACAGGCAGATGAAGGCTGCCTTCTAGTGTATTAATGTCTTATAGTGACTGGGTCTTAGCCATGGCTGTGGGGCAGCAAGCAACATTGCTGTTTCCCAAAAGCTTTGATCCTTTACTTGGCTTCATTGTGTTTCTTTTTTTTTTTTTTTTTTGAGACGGAGTCTCACTCTGCCACCCAGGCTGGAGTGCAGTGGCCGGATCTCAGCTCACTGCAAGCTCCGCCTCCCGGGTTCACGCCATTCTCCTGCCTCAGCCTCCCGAGTAGCTGGGACTATAGGCGCCCGCCACCTCGCCCGGCTAGTTTTTTGTCTTTTTTAGTAGAGACGGGGTTTCACTGTGTTAGCCAGGATGGTCTCGATCTCCTGACCTCGTGATCCGCCCGTCTCGGCCTCCCAAAGTGCTGGGATTACAGACATGAGCCACCGCGCCCGGCCCATTGTGTTTCATAGCACTGTTTCTTTTCACCCTTATTGTCCATTTTTTTCCCACCCCAATACCATAAGTACAGATGTAAAGATGTAGGTTTTCTGTACGGTTGCAGCTTTTAAAAAAATTCCCCAAAGAACGATTTTAGTAGACACTGAAAACTCAAATACATAAAGTCAAATGCCTCTGGGTCCCCAAGAGTTAGCATGGAAGCCTGAAGCAAGTTAGGTATAAGACCAGGGGAGAGGGTGGGATCTGTGTTGAAATGGAAGAGTGCCTTGTCTCCCTAAAGATACGTCAATAAAACAAACAACCATCGTATCAAACATTGTATTAAACCAAACAACAGCCATGGACTAAATTTGCCAACAGAAGTGCCAATTTGTGAATCTTGGTACATGTTTTACTTCAGAACATATTGTAAAAAGTCAAGACCTGTAGCATATATTAAGACCAAAACCGCTACTCAGGGATTGGACTGAGTCTTAATAAATTTAGATCTGAATCAACCCAATTTAGAACTTGTGACACTTAAAAAAGAGGGGAGGGGCCAGGTGTGGTGGCACGCATCTGTAATCCTAGCTACTCAGGAGGCTGAGGCAGAAGGATCACTTTAGACCAGGAGTTTGAGGCTTCAGTGAGCTATGATCACGCCACTGTACTCTAGCCGGGGTGACAGAGTGAGACCCCATCTCGTTTTAAAAAAAGTTTGGGGGGGGAATTTGATAATATGCAGTGATGTTTGATTACTGTTCTGCATTTAAATTAAATAAAGTAAATTTGATAATAAAGCATTGCTTTAACAAAATAATTCCAGTTCTCTCAAACTTTCTACAACGTGGTCTCTTTAGCTAGATATTTCAGTGAAAGTATAAAACTGGAAATGTCATTAATTTGAATCTACAACTTTTCTTAGGTTTTCTTATATTTCAATTCAGTAAGGATTGATTGAGCTCACAACAGTGAACTAAATGCTGTGGTATCGTAGCATTCTAGAATTTTCAGTGAGCTCACTGTCCTTGCAGATACTATTGCAGACCTGAGGAAGGAGTCTCACTTTGGGGACTTATTTTTATCATAAAAGATTATTAGACAAAACTGTATGCAGAAGAGTAGTAATTTTAATCAGAGATTCAGTTTATAGCAATGTTAAAGTTGCTATTTGCATTAAAGCCATTCATTTTGCCATTTTTTAAAGCCTTTCATCACTCAAGTTTTCATCACTGAATACCTTCAAGTCAAATGTCAATTTTGAGTTAGTAGGTTTGCCTAAGCAGAAATTGGATCTTTTGTATCATCACGATTAAATACTCAAAACAGTATTTAAACACAGTATTTAAATTGTTTAAGCAAATATACAATCTAATAAAGCAGAGCAAGCTTTGTCATTAATCAAATGCATATACCTCCAGGTTGGCCACATTCGTGCGGAGCGTGACATTCTAGTGGAGGCAGACAGTTTGTGGGTTGTGAAAATGTTCTATAGTTTTCAGGATAAGCTAAACCTCTACCTAATCATGGAGTTCCTGCCTGGAGGTAATTACTTGACGATGAAAGGTCATTTTTTCTTTTTGTTCTGTGGTTTCTTTCTCTCACATCACAATTAACCCTCCTTTCTACTTTTAAATGTACTCACAGAGTTGCTTTCTATATCCTTTTTTAGGTCTATAAAGGAAGTCAGTAACCTGTCTTGTGCTGGGGTGCCTTTCTACAATCTTAGTGCCATAAAAGTAACCTTTTCATTCATTCACATGATTTCAGATGGACATTTCTTTCTTTTCTTCCCTTTTTAAAATATATAGGAATAAACAGGGTGCTCTGCCTGCTCTTCTGTCAATGAGAATCATATATGATCAATAACCCAAGTGGCAACATTGAAGCTATAACATTATTTGCTCCAACTTTTTGTTTCTTTTTGTATAACATATTAATAAGGAGTGAATTTTTTATTACCTATATTAGTAGCCAGAATCAATTTCTCATTTCTGAAATTTTAAGTTTTAGTAACTCAGCACGAACATCTAAGACAGCTCCAAAGTAAACCCAGAACAGAACATGCCATCTGTTCTGAGGAAAGCAGTCTGTTTCCCAGTGAGCAGATGAACTCTGAGCAAACTCTGGTGGGAAAAAAAAAAAGAGAACCTTTTCCACAATAATTATATTGTGGCATAATATTTTGATTTTGTGACAACCCTTAGATTTAGGGTCATCAATACTTTTTAATATTTAATACATTTAATAAAAAATAAACAGTTGATTAATGTTAGAAAAGAGTCTGGTAGAATGAGGAGAAACTTTTTTAACATTTAGATGCTAGTTCTTAAATTGGAGTGAGAGCCAACTTGGTTACCAGCTCCTAATGTGTCCTCAAGACTTAACCTCTACCATCTTCCGTAGCTTCTCATGTCTCCTGGACCCTGCCCTTTGCACTTGGTGGAGCTAGCCTCCAGAGCCATAGAGCATCTGGCCTGAGCTTCCCAATCATCTGGGCAAACTTGCACAGGTGAGGCCCCATTGGCTGCTCTCCTGAGCCACAGAACTAAGGCCATATAGCTACCTTACTGGGGTAGCAGCCCAAGTGCACTGTCTCCATGTGTCTGGTGGGACTCCAGATTGAAGGGCTGCCAGGAGTGATTAGGGAATCATATTTTTTTATGTCTTGGACTGAAAAAGAGCACTTTAATAAACGGTTTAATTTTTGCCTGAGGGAAAAATAGCTACTTTTCTCCAGTAATAAAAAACATAATGTTCTAAATGAAATGAAATTGAAAAAGCAGCATCATGCTCTGTTAAAATCAGAGGTTTCTTTCTCTTTTCCTTGTTTTCTAACCTAAGTGGTTTTATGTGAGGTCTAAACTGAATCCTGTTTCTCTTAGTTTTAAACTCCTTATACATATTTTCTTTGCGTTTCTCACTGTTGAGTTAGGATCTGAATCTTTCTCTGCCATTTTATGTTGCTGGTATTAGACAGAAATGATGAAATTTTGACTTTGCAGAAAGCTAACGAGGTTACATTTTAACTGCTAGAATACCGATACTGTGTTTTAAAAGTTACATAAAGGGTACTGGTGTCCATTTAAATACCTGTAATAACACACTAGAGGAAAAAAAAAAAAAAACTGACCTTGAGAGATGTCCATTGTACTCTTCTAGGAGGCAGTTATTGCACATTCTAGTGTATAGCATTTTCAGTTCATTTTTAGCTTTTGTTGACTAATGCTTTGCTACCCAAGTCCCTCCTTTTTATTTGTTTGTGTTCTGTGAATAGAAGTTGGAAAGCTTGTTTTCAGCCTCCCCAAGTGTTTACATTTTTATTTGGCATTTCAGCCTCTCTATAACAATGGCAATACAATCTATGTGGAAGTGCCATTTAGTTATAGATGTAGAAAAGCTTGCAGATATTTGTTCAGGCAAAGTGAAAAGTAAAGTAGCTTTTTACCCCGAGTCCAAAAAATTATCCTAAGCAAATATAGTTGTTTTTTAAAGTGTGGGAAGAAATTTTCTTTTTCTCTCAAGAGTAAAATACAAATCATACATTAATGGTCAACTTTAGCTAGCTTAGGTGTGAAAATCCCATTTCTTCCCATGTTGGCAATGTGAGTCTATCTGTGGTACACAGAAGAGGTCTGTTTAGCTGCCTTATGTTGGCAGATAGGGAAGACATATCTGAAAATTGGTACTCACTCGTACGTTGTTTGTGTGTGTGTGTGTGTGTGTGTGTATGTGTATGTGTGGTGGCTTTGTATCTTCTTGTTTCCAGGAGATATGATGACCTTGTTGATGAAAAAAGACACTCTGACAGAAGAGGAGACTCAGTTTTATATAGCAGAAACAGTGTTAGCCATAGACTCTATTCACCAACTTGGATTCATCCATAGAGACATCAAACCAGACAACCTTCTTTTGGACAGCAAGGTATGAGGGGGCATTGGCATGAACTATGCACATTTACTGATCTGAGCAGCCTCTGCTTTAACACCTGCACCCCTGTGGTCATCCCAGTGGGTGAGCTGTGACCTACCTTGTCATGATTTTCTTTTTTTTTTTTAAACAGGTAAGTTTGCTGTCACTTCCTTTCTCCGAAAGGCTATGATTCTATAATTTGGTTGAACCTTCTCTTAAAAATAAAGGAAACTCTTGAAAATAAGAGCAAAATTGATGTAGAGGGTAATTTTGTAATAAAGCCAAAGATAGTCATTTTTTCTTAGCATGTAATTAACTGTACTACTAATACATCACCTATCTAGAGCCCTTCTGTTGGGCAACCTCATCAGTTAATGAGGAACCCAGCCAAGAAGCAGGAAGTGAGGCAATAACAACAAGAACCTGTAACAAAGTCCAGGTTCCAAATCATGCTCTCTGCTTAAAGAAGGGTCCTACCTAGCTTCTTTTTTTTTTTGAGATGAAGTCTCGCCCTGTTGCCCAGGCTGGAATGCAATGACATGATTTGGCTCACTGCAACCTCCGCCTCCTGGGTTCAAGTGATTCTCACTGCCTCAGCCTCCTGAGTAGCTGGGATTACAGGTGTGCGCCACCACGCCCCTGCCCAGCCTCTTAAATGGCCTGTTTATATTTATTTTTAGACTTGCAGATAAGCTTTGTTGCTTAGTTTCTAAACTTACAGCAAATTAGAAGATAATCCCTGTGCTGCCAGCTAAATTGCTAGATAACCCTTGGCAAGTCTCTTTACCACCTGGATCTCATTGTTCTTTTCCATAAGGTGAAAATACAGATCTAGGAAACCCGTGAAATCCCATTCACCTCTAAAACTCTAGAATGTTGTTTTCTGTTAAGCAGAGTTGTTGTCTTGACTGAATTTTCTTGTAAGGTGAAAAGTAAATTTATTTTCTAGGGTATTTTTCTTCTTTGCTGTCTTTTGATAACTTTCTTGCTGTCCTTGAAAAACCTGAAGTTGTTTTTTTTGTTTGTTCGTTTTTGTTTTTTGAGACGGTCTCATTCTGTCATCCAGGTTGGAATGCAGTGGCACAGTTGCAGCTCACTGCACCCTAATTCTTGGGTTCAAGGGATCCTCCTGCCTCAGCCTCCCGTGCAGTTGGGACTACAGGTGCATGCCATTGTACCTGGCTATTTTTTTTTGAGATGGAGTCTTGCTCTGTCGCCCAGGCTAGTGTGCAGTAGCACAGTCTCGGCTCACTGCAAGCTCCACCTCCTGGGTTCACGCCATTCTTCTGCCTCAGCCTCCCGAGTAGCTGGGACTACAGGTGCCTGCCAATACGTCCAGTTAATTTTTTGTATTTTTGGTAGAGATGGGGTTTCACCATGTTAGCCAGGATGGTCTCGATCTCCTGACCTTGTGATCCACCTGCCTCGGCCTCCCAAAGTGCTTGGATTACAGGCGTGAGTCACTGTACCTGGCCTTTTAAATTTTTTTAATTTTTAGTAGAGATGAGGTCTCACTTTGCTGCCCAGGCTGGTCTCAAACTCTCTGGTTTAAGTGATCCTCCCGCCTCAGCCTCCCAAAGCCCTGGGATTACAAGTGCGAGCCACCACCTGCTCTTTTCTTCATTATAATGCACAGAAGTGGAGTAGAATAGTAGACACCAAAGGCTAGGGAGTGTAGCAGAGATGGGGATATGGGAAGAGGTTGGTTAAAAAAAAAAAAAAGGCGGGGCCGGGCATGGTGGCTCACGCCTGTAATCATCCAAGCACTTTGGGAGGCCGAGGCAGGCGGATCATGAGGTCAAGAGATCAAGACCATCCTGGCCAACATGGTAAAACCTTGTCTCTACTAAAAATACAAACATTATCTGGGCATGGTGGAGTGTGCCTGTAGTCCCAGCTACTCTGGAGGCTGAGGCAGGAGAATCACTCGAACCCGGGAGGCAGAGGTTGCAGTGAGCCGAGATCACACCACTGTGCTCTAGCCTGCTGTAATCCCAGCACTTTGGGAGGCCAAGGTGGGTGGATCACGAGATCAGGAGTTCAAGACCAGCCTGGCCAACATGATAAAACTTTGTCTCTACTAAAAATACAAAAGTTATCTGGGTGCGGTGGCAGGTACCTGTAGCTGGGAGGCAGAGGCAGGAGAATCACTTGAACCCAGGAGGTGGAGGTTGCAGTGAGCTGAGATCGCACCACTGCACTTTAGCCTGGGGGACAGAGCAAGACTCTGTCTAAAAAAAAAAAAAAAAAAAAAAATGCATTAACATGGTAGAAAATTTGAACAATACAGACAGTATTAAAGAAGAAAAATTATACTGGCCAGGTGTGGTGGCTCACGCCTGTAATTCTAGCACTTTGGGAGGCCAAGGCAGGTGAATTACCTGAGATCAAGAGTTGGAGACCAGCTTGGACAACATGGTGAAACCCCGTTTCTACTAAAACTAAAAAATTAGCCGGGTGTGGTGGCACGTGCCTGTAATCCCAGCTACTCGGGAGGCTGAGGCAGGAGAATCAGCTTGAATCTGGGAGGCGGAGGTTGCAGTGAGCCAAGATCGTGCCACTGCATTCCAGCCTGGCCAACAGAGTGAGACTCCGTCTCCAAAAAAAAAAAGAAAAATTACCTATAATCTCATCACTGAAAGATAATCGTTTCGTTGTAATCACTTTGATGCCTTTCTGTTTGTGTCAATCATTTATATAAAGTTAGCATCCTAAATGTAAATAGCTTTGTATTCTGTGTAAACATTAAAATATTAATGTTAGATATTTCCTATGTCATTAATATCAGATATATTTTTAATAAAACACTGGCCCTACCTTGTGTGATTCAAAGTTCAGATCCCCTGGTTGGTGCCCTAGGTACCTTAGTGCTGACTTCTTTGTCCCCTATAGTCTATGTTCAGATCCAACAACCATATTAAAGAACTTGAGAACTTGGTCTAACTGAAGAGGAATGGGGGATCCTGTTAGGTGCAGGTTTGCCCTTTATATTATGCTAGCTCACGCTTGTAGTAAAATGTTCTCATGAGCAAGTTGATTTGTGTTCGGCCACATAGATTATAGTCCTAAAAATGTAGGAGTTTTGAGTTCCTGTTGCATACTCAGAATAGCTATAGAATTCCCTGAAAGGCTAAGCTTGAATAGCATTTGCTCCAGGAACTGCTTTTAAAAAGCTTTTCTTTTTTTTTTTTAATGTTTGTTTTTGAAGTGGAGTCTCACTCTGTCACCCAGGCTGGAGTGCAGTGATGTGATCTTGGCTCACTGTGAACCTCTGCCTCCCAGTTTCAAGCAATTCTGCCTCAGCCTCCCAAGTAGCTGGAATTACAGGCGTGCACCATCACGCCCAGTTAATTTTTGTATTTTTAGTAGAGACAGGGTTTCACACTGTTGGCCAGACTGGTCTTGAACTCCTGACCTCAGGTGATTCCCCGCCTTGGCCTCCCAAAGTGTTGGGATTACAGGTGTGAGCCACTATGTCCAGCCAAAAACAATTTTTCTTAGTCCTTTCTTAGAGTTGTCCAGGTAAGATATGTAATCATGAGAACTATAAACTTCCTTGGCTTGTAGAATAAGTTACTTGCAAATCTTCAAAAAAAGATACTGAGGCCAGGCATGGTGGCTCACTCCTGTAATCCCAGCTCTTTGGGAGGCCAAGGTGGGTGGATCATGAGGTCAGGAATTCAAGACCAGCGTGGCCAAGTTGGTGAAACCCCATCTCTACTAAAAATACAAAAAAATTAGCCAGACCTGATGGCGGGCACCTGTAATCCCAGCTACTCAGGAGGCTGAGGCAGAGAATTTCTTGAACCCGGGAGACAGAGTTTGCAGTGAGCCAAGATGGTGCCACTGCACTTCAGCCTGGGTGACAGAGCGAGACTCTGTCTCAAAAAGAAAAAGAAAAAAAAAAAAAAGATACTGAGTTAATAGGCTCGAAGCTGTCCCTGTTTGGCAGTTTACCTTGCTGTGTACATACGTACATACACACATCCAAACCTAATTGGATTTCTTTTAAAACAAAGCATAATAAAATTTGACCCATCTGAGAAGGGCTCCTATAGCCTTGTATCTTGGAAAATGTGTATGTTTAAGCCTGATAATGTCCTTGAGAAAGGTGATATTCTGGAAAGACCACAGACATTGAAGTCATTTGGGCTCAAATTTTGGCCGCACCACTTCTGATTGTGTAACCCTGAGCAAGGTAGATCTCTGAGCATCAGGATTCCCTCTTATGTTTTTTATTTCAACTCTCCATCTAGTTAAAATTTTGCCACCCCAAGAATACCTACTTTTTCCTTAGGGCTAGTTATGTGCCAGGTACTGTGTTAGGAGTCTTACATGCATTATTGCCCATTCCTGCCAGAAAGATATCTTTACTTTCATTTTCCAGATGAGATAAGATGGCAGGGTAAAATAATCCTGGTCTGGGAGGAAGAGCATGGGCTGATTTCTGATTTTGGTTCTGCCATTTTTTTTTTTTCCCTGAGACGGTGTCTTGCTCTGTTGCCCAGGCTGGAGTGCAGTGGCCGGATCTCAGCTCACTGCAAGCTCCGCCTCCCGGGTTTATGCCATTCTCCTGCCTCAGCCTCCTGAGTAGCTGGGACTACAGGCGCCCGCCACCATGCCCGGCTAATTTTTTTTGTATTTTTAGTAGAGACGGGGGTTTCACTGTGTTAGCAAGGATGGTCTCAATCTCCTGACCTCGTGATCTGCCCGTCTCGGCCTCCCAAAGTGCTGGGATTACAGGCATCAGCCACCGCGCCCGGCGGGTTCTGCCATTTTAACGGCAAGCCGTTTAACAGCTCTAAGTCTGTGATGTGTAGTTTAAGGGTTTTAAATGAGACAACACAATTAAAGCATCAATCAAGGTGCCTGACTCATAGAAGGTGTGAGTTTTCCTTTATGAAAATTATAAAGTTAGAGATTTATGATTGGAATACAGTATTGTGATGGCAGCGGTGGCCTGTCTGGAGCCTCTGCTGGGAAGATGCCAGCTGCAGTGGGGGAGGCACAGTCAGGGCTGTGTGCTCCATGGAGCTGGCAGGAGCAGGGAATAAGTGGGAGCCCTGCCCTCCCAGGCACAGCTGCAGCTGCCCAGCCACAGCTGCAGACCTGGGCATCCCTGCGCTCACAGGGTCCTGGGAAGCCTAGGACCCAGGTCCAAGGAAGCCCATGAGCTTGAAAGTGCCTGTTCCTGCTGCCTGACCTCTCTGTGCTCCTGGTGTCCACTCCAATTTCAGAGCAAAGTTGAGGCTGAGCCTGGGTTCTATTGAGACCTGATCAAGTGTGCGCACGCTTGGGGCGGTGCTGACGCACCAGCCCCCTGCAGCCTCAGCCCCCTCTGGACTTTGGGTGCCAAGAAGCAAGAGAGGGAGGCCAAACAGGGGAGGAGGGCAGTTGGGTGCAGGTCTGTAGATGCCCCTTTGCACCAACAGCCTGGGCACTGTGGACAAAATGGTTGATGGCCATAAGAGGCAGACAGGCTCCTGGGTGGAAGGGGGTGGGTCCCTGGTGAAGCCCCACCTTCAAGCCAGGGATGGCCTGAAGCCTGAGGGCCAAGCTGTCAGTTCGGGCTGGACTCTATGGCCCAGAGTAAGAACTTGTGGTGTTTTTTCCGGGCCTGCCTGTGACCGCCCATGGACCAATCAGCACACACTTTTTCTCTTTTGAAACCCATAAAAACCCTGGACTGAGACTCTGGCAGATGTCAGACAACCTGCTGCAGAAAGGTGCTGTCTGCTCCGGGTCTCCTAAGGGCTACAGACTTGATGGGTGCCGGGTCCAACCTGCAGACTGCGACCCCAGTGATGGATGAAAAAATGCACTCTGACACAGATACCCAGTGAAAGAGCGGGCTAGGGGACTGGGCTGCCTGCAGAAAGAGTTGTAGCAGCCTCGGCCCTGAAAAGCTGGTGCTGCAGGCAACTATTTAGTACAGATTTAATGACAAAGGCCTCAGTCAACACACTTGTGGGTAATTAACATGGTTGTCCCCCCCCCCCCAACCCCACCCCATCTCCGGAGAGAGCAGTCCTGCATTTCGATTATTAAAGGCCAGGTTCTGAGGCCTAAGTAAACTAACTTATCTAGATCAGTTTCTTTACATCCCCTTGTTATCTAACCTAAGCCTTTAGGCACCGGATAAGAGAATCTGAATGCCTTCAGCCAAATCCTTTTCTGAAGCTTTTGTAAAACTTCCTGGCCTTCTAAGAAGGTTTGCATCTTTCTACAATTTTTCCCACCACACTTACCGAATCCCTACAGATGGGATGAACTGCCTGTGTATGGGAGGTACCACTCTGGGTCTTTTCTGCACTGAGGCTGCACAGATGCCAGGACGACCTGCCAGCGGAAAGGAGCAACCCACTTGGGGTCTCTTGAGAGCTGTACTGTCACTCAATAAAGCTCCTCTTCACCTTGCTCACCCTCCAGTTGTCCGTATACCTCATTCTTCCTGAATGCGGGACAAAAACCTGGGACCCGCCAAATGGTGGGGCTGAAAGAGCTGTAACACGAACAGGGCTGAAATATGTCCCCTTGCTTGCCGTGTTGCAGGCAACAAGAAGGAGAGAAGCGCTGTGGCCCTTCTGGGAGCTCAGACCTAGGGGCTTCCTGAGCCAGGGCTGTGACACCCTCTTTAGGGCTCTGCAGTTTCTGGCATCTCCAAGCTTCCAGGTGCCACTACATTCCCCTCGTCCATATGCAGGTGCCCACTGCAGAAGCTGCTTGCAGTGCATCTCATCCAACTGCAGGCTTGCATGGAGCCAGCACCTGTGCTGGCGCCTGGAGCTGCCTGCTGTGCCTGGCTGTGTGCAGTGGCCGCCAGTGTGCCTGGCTGTATGCAGTAGCTGGACCCTGCACTCACACACTCCTTGCCTCTCTGCTTGTCTTGCCCTTGGCAGACCTGGGATCTGGGCTGGTAGCACAAGCCTGCCAGGCTGAGTGGGTGGAATGAGCCCAGCGGACCTGAGTAAAACTCGGGTAAAAGGCACCAGTGACCACAGAGGCTTCCAGCTAGAAGCCCAAGGATCTCGTGGGAGTAGCATTTATCAAGGACTATCCAATAATATTTATTCCCTTTGTCTTTGAAATAGTTTACTGCTGGAATTTATTCCAATGGAATAAGAGGAGAAAAAGCTATATGAACAATTTTGAAAAGATTTACTCTTCATTTAACAACGATTTATTAAGGTCATCCTGAATCATGCCCGGTTAGGTCTGGGAATATGGACTGTCAGAGGGCACCTGATAATCCATGTTGTATGAGAGCTAAGAATTGAAAATGAAATGCACATCCAGTATTAGGGGATGGTAAGGTAAACAATGAAGTGCCAAGTTAATTGAATATTATGGAGACCTTTAAAGTGGTAATTTTGGCCAGGTGTGGTACATGCCTATAATCTCAGAACTTTGGGAGGCTGGGATGGGAGGATCACTTGACCTCAGGAGTTTGAGACCAACCTGGGAAACATAGGGAAACCCTTTATCTCCAAAAAATAAAAAAAATTAGTCGGACGTGGTGGCACGCACCTGAGGTCTCAGCTACTCAGGAAGCTGAGATGGGAGGATCGCTTGAGCCTGGGAGGTCAAGACTGCGGGGAGCCATGATCACGTCACTATACTTCAGCTTGGGTGACACAGCAAGACCATGTCTCAAAAAAAAACTGAAGACCATATAGAAACAGAGAGGAATATTTGATTGAGTTAAAGAAGTAATAAAATTGTCTCTAGATGCTAAGGAGGGGTCAAGACCTGTGTTTAAAAATCAGTATTTGGATAAAACCAAAGATGATATGCAGAAATGAAAATAGCTTTATTAGTATAATAGGATTTGGGATTTTAAAAAAATTTTGGCCGGGCGCGGTGGCTCAAGCCTGTAATCCCAGCACTTTGGGAGGCCGAGACGGGCGGATCACGAGGTCAGGAGATCGAGACTATCCTGGCTAACACGGTGAAACCCCGTCTCTACTAAAAAATACAGAAAAACTAGCCGGGCGAGGTTGCGGGCGCCTGTAGTCCCAGCTACTCAGGAGGCTGAGGCAGGAGAATGGCGTAAACCCGGGAGGCGGAGCTTGCAGTGAGCTGAGATCTGGCCACTGCACCCCAGCCTGGGCGACAGAGCGAGACTCCGTCTCAAAAAAAAAAAAAAAAAAAAAAAAAAAAAAAAAAAAATTTTATCTGCAATTACATGATTTTTCCTATAATAAAAGAAGGAGCAGTGTACTGTGGCTGTAGAGCTGTAATGGATGCTGGAAGGAGTAGAAGGTAATGTTCTGTTCTACCTCCAAGAATACTCATCCATCTGTCACCTTGTTTCTTCCCCATAGGGCCATGTGAAACTTTCTGACTTTGGTCTTTGCACAGGACTGAAAAAAGCACATAGGACAGAATTTTATAGGAATCTGAACCACAGCCTCCCCAGTGATTTCAGTAAGTAGTAACAATTACGTTAGCCTTTTCATTCTAACTGGGCCTAGAAGAGCTGTTTCCCTTGTAACCAAATTATGCAGGACAGATAGGAGATTCTCACAGCATGAGTGTGTAGAGAATAAAAATACCTTCCCAGGTTTGCCTGTGATTTGTGTTGTCTGGTGAGGCAAGATGAATGAATGGTACCAAATGTGTGAAGACAGAGGTTGAAAGGGGTCTTCTTTAGAGGTCTACTGGGAAGGTCACTGGGGATGAGTATGGGACAGGCAACCAGAAGTAGTAGAGGAAAAACTCCTGGGAACAGCTCTGGGCTAGGTTTATCCTGGGTGCTTCTTTCCTTCATGACAGAAAGAAGTTTATCCTTATGACAGTCACTTCCACTTGAACACTATGATATCATTGACAACTGTGTGGTAAAATTACATTTCATCCTAGAAAAGCTTATGTCAAATCATGTATTATAAATTCAGATGTCCCTGATCATATAAGTTACTACTACTTGGAAAATTGATGGTAATTTTGAGAAATTGTGACTGTTGTAGGTCTACGTTAGGACCTCGGTTCTAGTTGAGACTGAATTCCCTGTAATTCTGATTAAGTCCTGTATCCTCTGTGGCCACTTGATCCACATGGGAGTACCTTTTACAACCCTGTGTGAGTCTTTTAAGTTAATGCTTTACAGCCTCTGATTTGGGCTTACTGTAAACTTACTAGGATACGTGTCATCTGGAGCTTTTGATGTATGAGTAGAAAGAAAGCAAGACTTTAGGGTTTCATATGACTTGAAAGAGCCTACTAAAAAAAGTAGTAAACAGTTTGGTCTGAACTTTGACCGCAGCTTGTATTCTCTACTTTCAGCTTTCCAGAACATGAATTCCAAAAGGAAAGCAGAAACCTGGAAAAGAAATAGACGTCAGCTAGTAAGTAATATCTGTGGCTTCTGAAATGCTACAAACGAAGTATGTATAAGTTCTAAAGATTTGCACATAAAATTGCATTTGACAGGTATTTGCAATGTGTCCCTTGCTTTTAAGATTACCTAAAGAGAGTGCTGTTGTTAGGTTGATAGGACCCAAAGGAATCTTTTGAAGGAGGACAGGTAATATTAGGTTGTTTTCATTGTGACATTTTCCGTGGGTGACCTCATTCTGACCTTTTAGCTTGGTAACAATACCTTTCCTTCCTGGCCCACCTTTTCTTTATTTTTGTAGTGGTAAGGGGGTTGTATTTAAGTTGGAGACCTCTCAAAACTAAGTACAAATACCTACCTAGAGTTTTCAGGCATCAGTTCTCAAACTTCTTAAAAATTTTGATCCACTTGGGCAAGGGCAAATCAAGACTCCTCAATTCATTTGCCTCACACTTTCTGACTTTGTGATGTGAAAAAGAACCTACTTATAAAGATTGGAGAGAAATATAAGGGGAATGCTTATTTATATGCATTTGATTTTGTGCCCATGTAAAATTATGTCCTACAGGCTGAAAATAAGAAACATTGTGTTTACCTTGATAGTATGTTGGAAGTACAAATTTACCAGTGAAATATTGCTGTCTAGGCAGAATTTATTTTTTAGCAATAGCTGATTAATTGGTTCTTGTTTGAAGTACAGTGTACATGTTCTGGTGTCCAGTTACTGGAGTTATTGGCCAGATAATAGAAATGTGTATCACTATATTCTTAAGCTTTGCAAGAAACCCATAGCAAATGAAACTGATGATGGGTAAAGCCAAACTAACATTTGGTCATTGGAAAGCAGAATAGCAGCAATGGAAAACTGACTAACTTGGAATGATGGTCATGCAAATGTGTTGTCTAGAAATGGCAGCACTTCTGTTTGTCCACATATATGGTAGTAACTTGGCAAGTTTACCAAATACTGTGTTTCAGTTAGAATTCCTAGTGCAATACTGATTTATAGTTCTCTAGAGTACCTTTAATAACACTCTTAGTAAGTCACTAATAGGTGGATGTCAGTTACATGTGAAAATGGAAACCTATGGGATGGTTTAAGAAAGAGTCAAAGGAAAGTTGTGCATTCGTTTTGATTTATTTGAAGCCCACCCATCAGTGGGGCCTCAGACAACATTTACTTGGGAAATCTTCAGTTTAGGACAGTTAGTTACAAAACAGTCTCCCTTCCTTGGGAACTCTGCTACTCTTTAAACTTCTGAATTCTGTATGTGGTTGAAAAATATTTTATGTATCTTGTTGAGGATTAGGGAATGTCAGGAACAAATTTGGTCAGGTGCTTCTATTATGTCTCTCCACAGAGAAGTAGTTTTTAACCTTGGCTGCACAACAGAATCACTTGGGGAACTTCAGAACATGTTGATGTCCAGGTTCCACCCACAGAGATTATGATTCAGTTGGTCTGGGATATACTCTGGGTATCGTATCTGATTTTTAAAAGACTGATTCTACTGTGCAGTGAATGTTGAGAACTTCCACAAAGAGGTTATGTCTTAAATAATAGCTCCTGCATTGTTGGGCAACTAATACTTACCTATTTTTTGGAAACAGAAGGTGAGGAATCTGTGATTTCTGTTCTTTTCTTTTCTTTCTTTCTTTCTTTTTTTTTTTTTTTTCAAGCAGGCCAGCATTTAACCTTTGGCTCCTGTACTAACAAGTATTTTGGGGATAAGGCTTAAGTGTCTTGAATTGTCCCTTATATTCCAAGACAAGCTTTGTGCTCTTGATGTGTACCCAAGGGTCTTGTCATGATTAGAGGAACCATTTCTGTAGTTCTATAAGGAAAGCAGTTTCACAATTTTCGTGTTTGCAGTTAAATGTCATTTAATAGTTAAAAACATTTTTGAAAATCTCAATAAACTTAAGGCCCTGATGCTGTGATTAAGGTTCTTGCCTTTTTATACTACATGCAGTAGAAATGGGAAAGTGTAAATTAAGGTCATCCTCATATTATCTCTTTTCATAACTTGAAGAAAATGAAGCCACCTCTCAGTCTTCTAAATGTTAATTAACTGTGTTACTTTGACCTTTTCTAAGTGATCCCGTTCAGGTAGTACCAAGCTGAAGATAGATATTCGTTAATACTTAATATAAATTTACTGCTCTAGGTTAAGCCTAACATATGTAATTCCTACCCAGCCTATTACTTTTTAGTCCATTGGGAATCACTAAAAAAAGTAGAGGCTTTAGCTTCATTCCTTGGCTGCTTAAATAATATTGTAATGTTTTAAATTGTTATGTGGTCCTATATAACATTAGGCCCTAGTACCTGATTAATATGAGTCAGCTTTAAGTTAATCGCAGATATGAAAGATAATAGACACATAGGCATCCGATCTTGGTCAGTTTATTTTTTTAGGGTAGGATTTACAGAAGTGATTAGGAAATTAAATTGCTTTATTTCTCTTAAAACCCTGACACAAAATCATAAGGTTAGAACACATTTGGTTGAAATGACTGTTAACAACCGACGGAGCTATTCCAGATTGCAGCTTTCATTGACACTTGAAATACCCAGACAAGAAAAGGAAAAACTGGAGTACAGATTTATGAGGTTGGAGTTGGAAGACACCCTGGTGTGGAAAACTACAAAGGTTTGGGAAGGGGGCAGTCCTTAGATTGGAAAGGACACACCTGGTACAGACAGTGTGGTAAAAAGTGTGGTAAAATACGAGTGAGCTCCTACGGCAGACTCTAGTTTCTGGAATAAGAGCAATACTTTTACCTTGACAGGTGTGAGCCTGCTGTTTGCTATATTTTATAACTCTTAAGAGTTTTTCTTTTTAATGCATTGGTAGCTTGAAGGAGTTCTTTTCCTCTGGCAGTAGACCTCTGGTTTTATCATGGAAATCTTTGAACAAGTAAGATCTGCTTAGATTTACATTCATCTTTGGTAGAGTAAACCTCGTCTCTAAATTAAAGGGTATTTGTATTCTTACCTTTATGATTAGAATGAAAATTCTTGGAGAGGGCCTAATCCACGTTTCAGTCTTTAAAGCTTAAAGACAAAAGACAACACTGGTATTTGTGTTATTTAATATCTGCATTTAAATATATATTATACATATATATACACACACATGCATACACTTAGCTATATGGAAAAAATGGATCCCTACCGTACAGTATATGCAAGTCAACTCTAGATGAGAAATTAAACTTTAAAAATTTTTAAAGAAAATACAGGGCAGTATCTTTATGACCTCAGAGTAAAGAAGGATTTCTTAAATAAGGTGCAAGAAGTACAGCTCATAGAGGAAAAAGTTGGTTTATTTTATTACTTTAAGGAAAAAAAACCTTCTGTATATCAAAAGACACAAAGAAATGAAAAGACAAGCCACACGGTACAGCTACTTTGGAATTACCTTTCAGAGTTCGTGTGTACACCCTACAGCGCTGCAATTCTACCCCTAGTCATAAGCCCTGGAGAAATTGCACATGTGAACCGGGAGACATGCAGAAGAATGTTTATTGCATTTTCATAATAGCAAAAGACTGGGAATAACCCAGTGTCCATCCACAGGAAAATAGTTACATTCTGGAATAGAATATTTTGCAGCAGTAAAAATAATTGAACTACAGCTACGTGTGACAGCGTGAATCAATTTTAGAAACATAAAGTTGAGAGGAAGAATCTAATAACAGAAGACTGTATATAGAATGGTACCATTTTAATAAAGCTCAAAAATAAAATCTCATTTAGAGAGATACCTGGCAAAATTCTTTTTAAAAGCTAAGGAGTGACAAAACATGAAATTCGGCATAGTGGTTAAGAGAAGCAGGAGAGACGGGGAGGAGTACATGTTTAGCTTAATATTGTTATTACTTGGTTCTTCAGTTGAACTCATGGGTATTCATTTTCATGATTATGCATTATAATTTGATAATGTATGTAATTAACACATGTATATATGTGACATATTTTGGTAACAAATACTACTTCATTAAAAAAAAATCACAATAAAAATAACAAGCCTCATTCTGGGAGAAGATATTTGCAGTATACAAATATCTTAAACAGATTAATGTCCTGAATTCATACAGAATTCCTATGAATCAATAAGAAAAAGACAACACAACTTAAGCAAATACTAATGGACAAAGGATCTGAACAGGAATTCATAGTAAAAACCTGGATGGCTAATTAAAATACGAGTGTGCTCAGCCCTACTTGAGATAAAGTAAATGCAAATTAAAACAAGATCCCAGCCATGCTGGCACATCCCTAGAGTCCCAGCTACTCAGAAGGCTGAGGCAGGAGAATCCCTTGAGGCCAGGATTTCAAGGCTACAGTGAGCTGTGATCATACCACTGCACTCCAGCCTGGGTGACAGAGCAAGATCCCATCGCTTAAAAAGAAAAAAAGGTCCCATTTCATATTCATCAGATTGGTAAAAATAAAAATTAAAAATCTGACAAAGCCAAGTCTTGGTGAGATGTGGAGCACCAGAAGCTAATCCCCACCAGGATTGGTTTAAATAGGGACTAACTACTTTGGAGGACTTGGAAGATACTTCAAGTTTAGATGCTTATAACCCAAGGCTCAGCAATATTCTAGTTTATACTCTAGAGAAATGCTTGCACAGTGCCCAAGAAGGTATTACAAGAATGTTTATTCAGGTGTTACTTGTCATAGTGAAATACTGGAAGCAATGTAACTGTCCATTACAGAAGAACGGATAAAAACTATTGTGATTAATTTATATAACAGTATAGCATACAGCAGAGAAGTGAGTGAACTAGAGTGAATTACGTGAATAAATCTCAAAACTAATGTTAAGACAAACAGGGCCGGGTGCGGCAGCTCATGCCTGTAATCCCAGCACTTTGGGAGGCGGAGGCGGGTGGATCACTTGAGGTCAGGAGTTCGTGACCAGCCTGGCCAAAGTGGTGAAACCCTGTCTCTACTAAAAATACAAAAAATTAGCCAGGTGTGGTTCATCTCAAAAAAAAAAAAAGACATGATCTGAGACAAATATGGCAAATTACTAATCTCTTTAATACGAGTAATGGGTCTGTATTGTCTGTTCCTTTTTTGTATATGTTTGTAATATTTCATAATACATGTTTTAAAAAACAATACAACTGTAATTTAAAAATTTATATAATATATAATATTTAAAGCACCTAGATCAGCGCCTTACACATGGTAAGCCCTCAGATGTTAAGTACATTAGGAGGCTTTGATTGTACTTTCTCCTCTTATTTTGCAGTCCTGGTATGTTAGAGTAGAATACTGGGATGCAGAAAATGTTTCTCTTGGTCGAGTATGGTGGCTCACACCTATAATCCCAGCACTTTGGGAGGCTGAGGTGGGAAGATCACTTGAGCCTAGGAGTCTGGGCAAGATGGCAAAACCCCATCTCTGCAAAAAAATTTAAAAATTAGCCAGGTGTGGTGGCATGCACCTATGGTCGTAGCTGCTCTGGTGGCTGACATGGGAAGATCTCTTGAGCCTAGGAGTTTGAGGTGAACTATCATTGTGCCACTGCACTCCAGCCTGGGCTACAAAGGGAGACCCCCGTCTCTTAGAAAAAGAGAACAGTTATCCAAGAACTATGTACAAAAACAATTACGTTTGGTAAATAGGTATTTATAAATGTTAACTTATAGGATATAACTTTAGCTTTTGATCATAAAGCTTCCCTTTATGATTGTGTCAAATCAAAGAATGTGTATCATAGAAAGAGGGATGGTTTGGAGTAAGATATTATAATTTCTATCTTTTTTTTTTTTTTTTTTTTTTTGAGACAGAGTCTCACTCTGTCACCAGGCTGGAGTGCAGTGGCATGATCTCGGCTCACTGCAACTTCTGCCTCCTGGGTTCAAGCGATTCTCCTGCCTCAGCCTTTTGAGAAGCTGGTACTACAGGTGCACCCCACCATGCCCAGCTAATTTTTGTATTTTTAGTAGAGACTGGGTTTCACCATGTTGGCCAGGATGGTCTCGATCTCTTGACCTCATGATCCACCCACCTTTCAGCCTCTCAAAATGCTGGGATTACAGGCGTGAGCCACTGCTCGCAGCCAGATACTTAATCTCTAATCTGGGCTGTACCACCTGACTAGTTCTAGGGTCTTGGGCAAAGCCATTTTGAGCATCAAATTGTATCTGCAAAGTTAGGCTAATAAGGTCCTCCTTGGAAAAGTTTTGTCGGGATTAAATGAACTCATGTATATGAAATTTTATATATATGTATATATAACTCATGTTATATATAAAGTACAGAGCCTGGTACTTAATGGGTGCTCAGTGAATTGTAATACTAGTTATTATGACAGAGATGCCTTCGCCGTAGTGACTGATAGTTAAGAAGGGTCTCCCACCTCATTAACAAAGCTTTCTTGTTCATTTTGGAAAGTGCTTTGGCAAATCAAGCTTGCCGTTAAGCTACTGGGCAGTCCCGCGTATTCAGCTTGGGGGTAGCTTCTGGTGGTATTCATAGCCTTTGGTTTCTAGAACAGAACTCTGGGCACCTCCTGCCTGGCTGGGCCTCCCTGATGTGTGGTCCATGTTTCAGGCCTTCTCCACAGTAGGCACTCCTGACTACATTGCTCCTGAGGTGTTCATGCAGACCGGGTACAACAAGCTCTGTGATTGGTGGTCGCTTGGGGTGATCATGTATGAGATGCTCATCGGTAAGTTGCATGGTTTCAGAGGACTTTTTCTGTGCATCCGTGACAGACTTCTACATTGATATCAGCCTCTGTTTCAACTGGCAGTGATCTAAGTGATTTCCCCACTTGTCTTTCAAAGTGAATTGTTTTAGACAGATGACAACTCTTTCAGTAAGATGTATCCCACTCCATTCTTAGGCTTACTGGCATCCTGCAATTGCTTTGTTGATCATTTTTTATGTTTTTCTTTCTCTTATACCTTCATCTTCTCCATCTAGAAGCTCTTTCAGTCACTAGCACTTATTAACATCTGTTGTATGCAGAGCATTTTAACTGGGCATTGCCTCACTTTTCTAATATGCTGCCCCCTTCCTCTGTCAAAGCCTTCAAATCATGGGACCCTGTGGCCTCTCTCCCTCTTATTGTATTGGTGTATCTCTGTGTTTATGGGACGCATCTGTGGGGGTGGTCATGTGCCAGCGAGCAAGTATACCCTTGTTGGTTCCGAGTGAGTCTATCTGGCTGCTTTGGCTTCAGGAACATGGGAACAATGCCTTTGGAGGTGGGCGTATACCATCTGGAGGGAAGATGGGGTGATACGGTGTGTGCGTGTTTGTCTTCTTGCCTGTAGTTCTCAAAAAGACGCATGGTGGTCCTTTTTAAATCTATGCTTTTTTCTTATTCACGTTATTTGGTACTTTACCCATATAAGGGTATTTATGGAATGATACTGTTTCATCCTTTCATTTCTTCTTTGGGCATGGTGATTCCCACACCTGCAATTCTATTTATGTCCTCCTTTCTTTTCCCAGCTCTACCTATTAGCTGACTTCCTAGTGGTACCAGAAGCATGATTTCACTTTGGGTCTGGGAGTTTGGGGGAAAATGAAAAATAGGTTTAGATATTTTCTGGGATAAGTGGAAATCCTGTCTATGTCATGGAGGGATGGCCATACAGAGTAATCCAGTAGTCATTAAAGACATACAGAATCGGGCCGGGCACAGTGGCTTATGCCTGTAATCCCAGCACTTTGGGAGGTTGAGGCGGTAGGATCGCTTAAACCCAGGAGTTCAAAACAAGCCTGGTCAATATAGCGAGACTCTGTCTTTACAAAAGAAAAATAAAAAATCAGCTGGGTGTGGTGGTGCTCTTCTGTAGTCCCACCTACTGGGGAGGCTGAGGCAGGAATTCAAGGCTGCAGTGAACCATGATTGCACCACTACACTCAGCCTAGGTAACAGAGTGAGACCCTGTCTCAAAAAAAAAAAAAAAAAGACATATAGAATTGTATTAAGGAGAGTAATCTTGGTCAGATTCAAAGTTCTGGAGTGTAAAAGCTCCGAAGTTCCTTTTTATTACAGGCTACCCACCTTTCTGTTCGGAGACCCCTCAAGAGACATACAAGAAGGTGATGAACTGGAAAGAAACTTTGACTTTTCCTCCGGAAGTTCCCATCTCTGAGAAGGCCAAGGATCTAATTTTGAGGTATTAGAGAACATCCCTCCACCTTCTTTCTCAGCTTTTTCATATGAATAATTCCATTTTTTTTAAACTGTTATTATCTCCTGAATCTGCTTTCTGTTTCCTCCTCTTCCTCTCTTTAAACAAATAAAAAGGCTGTGTGTGGTGGCTCACACCTATAATCCCAGCATTTTGGGAGGCTGAGGCAGGGGGATCACTTGAGCCCAGGAATTTGAGACTAGCCTGGACAACACAGCAAAACTCCACCTCTAAAAAAAAAAAAAATTGGCTGGGCATGGTGGAACCTGTGGTCCCAGCTACTTGGTAGGCTGAGATGGGAGGATCACTTGAGCCCAGGAAGTTGAAGCTGCAGTGAGCCTTGATTGTGCTACTGCACTCCAGCCTGGGTGACAGAGTGAGACCTTGTCTCAAAAAAAAAAAAGTTTTTCTGAAGAGACTGCTTGAGGTGTGCTGAAAGGCCTCTGTCTTTTCCAGATTCTGCTGTGAATGGGAACATAGAATTGGAGCTCCTGGAGTTGAGGAAATAAAAAGTAACTCTTTTTTTGAAGGCGTTGACTGGGAACATATCAGGTATATCCATATAAACACTTTCAGAATTATTTCAGAAAGTCTCTAGTTTACTTAATAATAATTTGGAAGGACCATCATTGGCAAGCCAAGTAAGGGAAGAGAGCTTCTTAGAGATTTAGGATCTTTTCCTGATTTTCATTCATGGTGATTGGGCGTTGAGTTTTTTGTCAGCCATGTGTCATGGAATATATTGAATCTAGCAGTTATTTACAAAGTGAAGTGAACTTTTGTTTTTTGTGGTGGAGGGAGCATCTAGGAAGTGTATTACCCTTTACCTAGAACTCAGCAGCCTCTTAGGGCCCGCCAGCGGGCCTGTTCCTGCCCACAGGGTGGAAGGTATCACTGAAACATAGAGAAGGGAGAAAGGAGTGGAGGAAAGATTGGAGGGGTGAAAGTGGAGAGGGAAAGGGGAGAGTAAAAATTTTTATGGTGGGGGTCGTAGACTATGGCCAATAGCCATGAGAGCCTAGACCACCTGCTGTAGTCCAGACCTTCTCATTCAGCAGTCATTGGTTATTAAATAGAAGGTGAAGAAGTTTTCATTTATTTATAATTGTGTTCTGATGTGCTGCTTGTAATTTTTTACCTTTGCCACTTTTTTAGCTATCCTACTCGTTGGCACCTCCAGTAGAAGAAGGGCAGAGCCCTACACAAGGGGACATTTAGAGGCTCAGTTTCCCTTTTTAGTAGACAGGACAGGCCATTGGGGGAGTTGCACTAACTTCAGGTTTTAGTTATTCTTGTCTTTTTTCTAGCTATGAATGATTGAGTTTTTTTTTTTTTAATCATAATTTACTTTGTTTGGGTACAGTCAGTTGGCTTGGTTGGTCAGTTTTTGTAAGTTTTTCAGAGAAAATAAATGCTGCCTGCCAGTGAAGAGTCTTCTCATGTCAGACCAGGGGTCTTTTTTGGAGAAAGACTTGAGTGGTATGATCCATATGATTACTAACTTAGTAATTTTTGGCATGTGTATTCTTGGCAGAGAGAGACCTGCTGCAATATCTATTGAAATCAAAAGCATTGATGATACTTCAAACTTCGATGAGTTTCCAGAATCTGATATTCTTAAGCCAACAGGTAACACCACCAGCATTGTCTCCTGCTGCCTTATAAGCACATTATTTACCCCCAATTTTGGGATGATGTTTACAAGTCAGGGTAGTGAACATGGAGAGGAACTTCAGTTCTTCACGTTCTTTGTAAGTACTTTTCCAGTTCTAATGCTAGGTAGTGGTGAAACCTTGGTGAATGGAAAATGAATATCAGCTCCCATGTTTAGGCTGCTCAACTGGGTAAGTTACAAAAATCTGTTCCTTTGTTATTTACTGAGTGTTAGGTAATCTGAAATGACAGGAATGGGAAAATAAAACATTAAAAAATTTGTGAAGAAATACGAGATTTAAAGAACATGAGCAAGAAAATGTAGAAAATTCATAGCATGAGGCCAGGCACGGTGGCTCACGCCTGAAATCCCAGCACTTTGGGAGGCCGAGGTGGGCAGATCATGAGGTCAAGAGATTGAGACCATCCTGGCCAATGTGCTGAAACCTCATCTCTACTAAAAATACAAAAATTAGCTGGGTGTGGTGGTGCATGCCTGTAGTACCAGCTTCTCGAAAGGCTGAGGCAGGAGAATTGCTTGAACCCAGGAGGCAGAAGTTACAGTGAGCCGAGATCGTGCCACTGCACTCCAGCCTGGCAACAGAGCGAGACTCTGTCTCAAAAACAAAAACAAACAAACAAACAAAAAAGAATATTCATAGAGTGAAAAATAAGCTTTGCCAAATAGAAACTGGTATGTTCTTCAGAGTGCCGTCTTCAGCACCATGAGTAGTCCTTTGGAGGTAAAGCAGTGAATCAACTCTCACATCTGTTTCTTTCCCAGTGGCCACAAGTAATCACCCTGAGACTGACTACAAGAACAAAGACTGGGTCTTCATCAATTACACGTACAAGCGCTTTGAGGGCCTGACTGCAAGGGGGGCAATACCTTCCTACATGAAAGCAGCAAAATAATTCTCTTGCCATGGAATCCTACATGGAACAGAGTTCTTTGTGCAACATCATGCTTTTCCTCCCACACTCTTGAAGAGCTTCCAAGAAGTTGATGGAACCCACCAGTATGTCATAGTAAAGTCTCCTGAAATGTGATAGTAAGAGGATTTCTTCCATAATGCATCTGAAAAACTGTAAACAAAGACAACCATTTCTACTGCATCGGCCATAAACAGCTATCCTGCTTCTTCCGAAGCATCATGAGCCAATTTGGTAGGTGTTTTAAAAACAACTTGAGTTTTCCTAAGTTCATCAGAATGAAGGGGAAAAACAGCCATCATCCAACATTATTGAGATTGTCTTGTATAGTCATCGAATATCAGCCAATTCCTGTGATTTTGTGACACGCTATCTGCCAAGCCCACCAAGTATTTCCTTTATAGCTGAAAGTTCCATAGTACTAAGGAAATAAAGCAATAAAGACAGTCTCAGCAGCCAGGATTCTGGCTGAAGGAAATGATCCACCACCCTGAGGGTGGTGATGGTAGTTTCTACCCATACCTCAGCCTCAGGCAAGTGGCTTATAGCCTCCATTCATGGTGCACTTTATTATATGGTACTAAGATAAAGACTGTCAATCCATTGATTTATCTCCTCCCTGTCCCCATCTAAAATATCCATGCTGCTTTTCTGAGTGTTGATGGGGGTTACCAGCTTGATCCATTGTTGCTCTTAGAAGGCCCAGAAAGTCTTTGGGCATTGCCAAGGAATCCCGGATTATGTGGAAAACCCTCACTTTCTCTTCACGGCTGTACCAGAAAATCCCTAAGACAGATGTTGCTGTGGACCAGCAATACCTGCAAGTGCTGCCAACGGGAACTCAGTTTATTCCTGGGAACTTAACAAGGAGAGCCCAGGCCTAGGCAGGAGGCCTGGAACCCTCTTGGCTAAGGTGCTTTTCCTGTTCCTGCAAGGTCTCCAGAACCTCTTTGGAAATGGTGAAGGAACCAGCCCAATAGAAGTAGAGCCTGCTGACAAGTCTTTGTAAAGTTCACTCCTCAGTCCTTGGCACAACCATGTTTTGTCTTCTCTCTTGGTATTTCTTCTCTCTCAACTTTAAGTAGCCATTTTGCCTTGGAATCATGATTACAATTTTTTCCTTTGCAGATGCCTTCCTGGGGGATACTCTTCCCCACCCTAAAGGGTCGCCTGCAACTTAGGCGGATTGGGTCTCTCTGCTGTGTCGTTCTCTCATGAGAGACCCTCTGAATTGTATAGCACAAAGTGCCTTCTGTTTCGCAGCTGCCACCACCTTTAGAGGAATTTTGTCAGAAAAATGTGGAGGCTCCATATTAATGCATTATTTTTTAAAACGTTTTGATAACTCTTAAAGCATCATTTGCACCTGTGTGGGAACTTTGCCTGCTGCAGAGCATCGTGGCCGAGCTGCAGCTGGGAGCCTGCTTTCTGCCAGTAATGAGGTTGTGAAGATCAGTTTTGAAAGGAAAGTATGTCCTAGCTTAGCCATTCAGAAGAGAAAAATGGAATATCAGAGTTACGGTTGTCAGTGAAACTGCTTTGGGTTTTAACCTCTTAGAGGAAGAAAAAAGGTTAGGGAAGTCTCAACTCTGGATGAAGGTGATTTGTTTGCCTCTCAGTCTTTCATTCATAGCCTGCTAGTGGAAAGGAAGTAAATGAGATTCTTTTGTGTAACTTTGTAGTCTCTTTGTATTACCAAATAATTGGGGTGTTGACTCCTGTGTGTTTTGCAAGAATGTTTGGTAAGCCTGGGTAAAGAGAAGTAACTGCAGTGTTGGGAGAGTCTTTGTGTGGGGGAGTGGCAGGGGATGATTTGTTTTAGGGGAAAATGCCCACATTTTAACTTTTAAACTTATGAATAAACTGTGTGAAAACAGTAGTGGAAATATGTGATGTGATTTATTAAACTGATAAGAACAGATACTGCATTTGATCTTAGCAAAAAGGCCAAGAAGGGATTGTGATGTGATTTAAAGCAAATAGTGGCATATAACTTAGAGGCAGAGTGCTGGTGGCTGCTTTTAACTAACCCCTTTGTCCACAAACCATTAGAACGCCTAATTTCAAGTGTTAATTTCAAAACTGTATCACCATCTTCATGCAAAGTGCTTTTCCATCTCAGGGAAGCTGGGACTGACTTTTGTTCTTAGGGAGCTAGTCTCCTGAATCACTGTGCATATGAAGAGACTTCTCTTCCCCCGACTGCATGTGCTGCTTCCACCCATCTCAGTGTTGCAGGGCAGTGGGCCCTCCCCTCACAGTAAGGCCAAGGGCACATCCTGACAAAAGTGCTGTCATCTGGTGGACCTTTTGTACAGCCCTTTACAGCCTAGCCCCATTTTTTCCCAGCCTGGAGTCAACCAGGAATCTCATGAGCTCATAAGATGGAAATGTTGGCCAGGTGCAGTGGCTCATATCTGTAATCCTAGGACTTTGGGAGGCCGAGGCAGGGGGATCACAAGGTCAGAAAACCGAGACCATCCTGGCTAACACAGTGAAATCCCGGCTCTACTAAAAATACAAAAATTAGCTGGGCATGGTGGCACGAGCCTGTAGTCTCAGCTACTCAGGAGGCTGAGGCAGGAGAATCGCTTGAACCCAGGAGGCAGAGGTTGCAGTGAGCTGAGATCGTGTCATTGCACTCCAGCCTGGGCGACAGAGCGGGACTCCGTCTCAAAAAGAAAAAAAAAGGAATTGTTCAGCACTGTGTCCATCAGAGCAGGGTTCTGTCTCTGAGATGTTGTGTACTGAAGGAGTCCCATATGCCCCACTTATTAGCCCCTTTCTGGGTAGGGAAAAGCACCTCAAGGAGTCAAGAAGGGAGGGGCAAAGACCAACTAAGAGTAGAAACTGCAGGCAGAGAAAGCTAAATGCAGCCAAAATGGGTAATGTCTTTCTAAGGCTTATGAATCCTAAGAAACATGTTGGGCAACACTGGCTCAGTGTTGATCCTGTTCACAGAAATTGTTTCCTACTCTCATTGGGGGAGTGAGAAAATAATATGTAACTATTGCATACTAAAATGAAACCAAAATCATATCATTCGGTCTCCCAGTTCAGGAGTGCATCACCATTTTCTTCAGTACCTGTTTTTCTTTTTAGTTGGCTTGGTTGATTGGCATTTATTTCATACTCCCCTCCCCTGCATCTCAATTACTCTGGCTGCTTTTCTGAGTGTTGATGGGTGGTTACCAGCTTGATCCATTGTTGCTCTTAGAATTACTTTCAAAGGGCTGGGTATGACGGCTCACGCTTTAATCCCAGCACTTTGGGAGGCTGAAGTGAGTGGATCGCTTGAGCCTAGTTCAAGACCAACCTGGGCAACATGGCGAAACCCTGCTTCTACCAAAAATACAAAAAATTAGTGTGGTGGCACGTGTCTGTGGTCCCAGCTGCTCAGGAGTCTGAGGTGGGAGAATCACTTGAGCCTGGGAGGTGGAGGTTGCAATGAGCTGAGATCGTGCCATCATTGCACTCCAGCCTGGGTGACAGAGTGAGACTGTCTCAAAAAAAACAAAAGGTCAGAAGTAAGATTCACATGAGTTGCTTCAGGATTAATACTCAGATTCTGCAAAACAGATTGCCAATTTGAAAACTCATCTATACGGCCTAATAGGAGTTCCCCTCTGCCATCAGTGGGTAATGCTCTTTGTCAGACTTACTTCCTTGGAAAGCACTTTTTTAGATCGCCTTGTCCTGGTTCTCCTTGGCTTCTGTGTAACCCAAGTGGTGTTTTTAATTGAATTCAGAAGGATTCAGTGAATGATATTTTCATTTCCTACAGAGCATATTTCTCTGGAATGATCCATCAAAGCCAACACTGACAAAAACGGCCTCCGTGATGCTTTTTCACGCACATTTTCAGAGATAAGACACCTTGCCCAAGCAACATTCAAGCGTCTGTGACTCACAGAGCTCAGTTCCAGGCAGTCTGGTGAGGCAACAGGGAGCTCACTGTGGTTCCGAATTGCAGATCAGTTTGAAAGAATTCCTACCAAGTGGCTTAATGGAATGTAGCATCACCTTATTTACATTAGTGTTGATGTGACTGTGATGACAAGCCAACCCAGAGTTATGAGTAGCTTAGTGAAGCATCCCAGAGATGTTTTTATTTAGGCAGCAGTGATTTGGCAGAAGGAAAACAAGTAAGCAGTCCAGGGTTTTGTAGGCTGGTCGTTACGCTCCTGTTGTGGTGGAGGCATGGATCTATGAATAGGTATTACTTTTGTGAAGAGCATAAGGAACACTCTGCAGTCACTTTTGTTTCTCACTTCCCCACTTTAATCCATGCTTGTCTGGTCTCTGCCCCATGTGTGAAATGTTAGTATTAATTATCTGCTGTGTAAAACATGCTTGTATTTGTTATCACTCCTCTAGTCACTGGTGTTCTGCCATATCCATTGGGTTCCCTTCAGTCCTCATCTTGATCTGCTGCATTCATACTGTTAACCTTTAAAACAAACAAACTCTCCTTCCATCTCCCTGACTTCCTTACTAGTTCCACAACACTTAAATGTTGGTGCTGGTGCCTTTGCCCTCTTCAGTCGTGTGATCTCTTGATCTCCATACTGTGGCTTCAACTACCACCTTGGCAGGGAAGTCCTCAAAGACCCACCTACTTTTTTTGTTTTTTTTAAGACGGAGTCTCACTCTGTCACCCAGGCTGGAGTGCAGTGGCATAATCTCGGCCCACTGCAGCCTCCACCTCACAGGTTCAAGTGATTCTTCTGCCTCAGCCTCCCCAGTACTTGGGACTACAGGCACGTGCCACTACGCCTGGCTAATTTTTGTATTTTTAGGAGAGAGAGGGTTTTGCCACCTTGGCCAGGCTGGTCTCGAACTCCTGACCTCAAGTGATCCACCTGTCTGGCCTCCCAAAGTGCTGGGATTACAGGCATGAGCCACCGCGCCCAGCCCAAATCTTTATTTCTAATTTTACTTTCTGCTAAAAAAAAAGACAGACACTCAAATGATAGTATTTTATTATAGAAAAAGCATCCCAAATACAGGATTTCGTAAACACTGGTAGGTGAACAAGTGCAATTTTAAAAGTAAATACAAAGTAAAGAGGCAAAACCTACAAGCATTTTGCCTTCAGAAGAAAATGTAATGTTCTCCTGCACTAGTGATCCCACCCAGAACACAAATATGGCTCCGTCTCCCATGAAGGCATCAGATTTGCTTTCTGAGCTCAGTATACCCATTTCAACAATTGCAAAGTGATGGCAAGAAGTGGCATTGAATACATTACTACAAACCTTTGACTTAAAATGTTGAGACAGGGTCTTGCTCTGCCATCCAGGCTGGAGTGCAGTGGCGTCATCATATCTCACTGCAGCCTCATCCTCCTGAGCTCAAGAGTCATCCTGCCTCAGCCTCTTGAGTAGCTGGGACTACAGGTATGCACTACCATGTCCATGCCTGGCTATTTTTTTATTTTTTATGTTGCCCAGGCCAGTCTCAAACTCCTGACCTCAAGTGATCCTCCCACCTTGGCCTCCCAAAGTGCTGGGATTACCGGCATGAGCCACTGCACCCAGCCAAAACCTTTTTTTTCTTTCTTTCTTTTTTGAGACAGAGTCTTGCTCTGTTGCCCAGGCTGGAGTGCAGTGGCACGATCTTGGCTCGCTGCAACCTCCACCTCCCAGGTTCAAGCAATTCTCCTGCCTCAGCCTCCCAAGTAGCTGGGACTACAGGCGCTCGCCACCACACCCAGCTGATTTTTTTTGTATTTTTAGTAGACACGGGGTTTCACTGTGTTGGCCAGGCTGGTCTCAAACTCCTGACCTTAGGTGATTTGCCGGCCTTGGCCTCCCAAAGTGCTGGGATTACAGGCGTGAGCCACCATGCCTGGCCAAAAACCCTTGCTTTTTAACTTCAGAACACTTAAATGTTAACAATACATTATAAGCCTTTCCAGGGCCTAGGGGAAACCATTAAATGATCTGACTCACTTTAACACTGTCATCTTGCCCGCCCTCCAACTCCTCAGTGGCAAATGTTTCCTCATCGAAACAGCATGGTATGATGCAGATGCAAACTCAAGATTCTAAACTTCAGATTCGGGTTAATCTCGGCTTGCCGATTACTCTGGCTAAAACCATTTTCTTATGAAAATGTTTCTCTGTCAACAGCCTGGCTTGCTTATTTAGGCACTTAGAAGAAAACACCAAACCCAAGTTCCACCTTTTTACGATTACAAATGCCTCTTACCCATCTGGCCAGTAACCAACTATGAAGGGGGTGACTTCAACCCAGCCCTTGTTTCTGTGAGGACTGAGAGGTCCTGCTTTTGCAGAATGGCCTGCCCCTGGGAATGGAGCAGGCTTGGGTGAGCTCCAGGTGGAGGGTGATGGGTGGGGCATAGACATAAATCTTCCTCTCCACCAGAAGGAACCTGTGATCCCAACTTTTCCTTCAGTCACCACCACCTCGTGACACTAGAAAGCCTACCATCAAAGATTTCCAGCTTACTGAAACCCCACAGGTTGGGGTTAAATGCATGTTAACCTAACTTGGGGGAAAAAAGACCTCAATCTGGAAAGCCTGAGCAAAGTAAAGGGTTACACAGAACAGTGTCAAGTATATGCCATACTTCATACCTGGTATTTTCCCTAAGCAAGAACTAATTAGTTTTCATTTTTAAGTGTTAGTTGTGGCATGTTTACACTTAAATGTTAACAATACCTAAGCTGTGAAACAGAAGTTATACATACTTATTATGGAATATACAAACACTAGGTAATTCAAATTTCCTTTGTAATGGCATGGAAGTCTACTGAGAAGCAGAAAGGAAGCACCATTTAACAATTATCTGGGCTAGTCAACTGGTAGTGGGTATAAATGTACTGGTAAGGTCAAGGCCAAACCTGACCTCAAATATGAGCCAATTAGTTTCATAGAAGTAAAATTACCTTCTAGCTACAAATAATCCTAACCCTTAATCCAGGCCATTGGCCTTGCAAATGGATGCCAATAGTCATCTGGTGGGGAATAGCTCAATTTAACCACTTACTACATCCTAGTGAAGAACAGAGTATTAATTTCCACAGTGATGCCAGTCATACGTAGAGAACATAAGAACACTTCTTCAGCCCTGGAAAGAGCTTTCAAATCTACCCGGCTTTTAACTTTGGATGATTATGACTAGGTCATTACATGGAATTGAGTAGCCTCTCCTACACAGGATGAGCATCCCAAATCCAAAAATCCAAAATCTGAAGTGCTCCAAAGTCTTTTTTTTTTTTTGAGTGCCGACATGATGTTCAAAAGCCTTTCAGATTTCGGGTACTTAACTGTTAGGTATTCCAAAATGTGAAACCTGAAACCTTTCTGGTCCCAAGCATTTTGGATAAGAGATACTCAACCTGTATTCCAGTCAGCTTCTACCACAAACTGGGAGATAATCCCAAAATACTTTTATCTGGCTCTGGACTCTAAATTTAGCGGTACTATTAATAGCCATGGAGAAGAGGAAGGAAGATGGTTCAGCACTGTGGGGGCTGAGAAGGGTGATCTGGGTGATCATGCACTGATAATAGAGCTGATAGATCAAATAAAATGACCGGGCTTAATTTCCATTCAACTCACCCTTCCTTTAGGGATGACATTGGTATAATTTTCTTACCCAATGTGTGAGCAGCTATTAGGCTATTTCAAGAACCAAAATACACTGATATCCAAAAATCCCATGGTATGAAAAGATAAGAGAAAAATCCTGCTAGGACAGCGACTGTGCAGATGATGCTTCCCACCCAGCTTCACTGCATACACCCCGTGCTGGCACTCTTACAAGTCTTTCTGTTGAGAAAGTGAGCAATTGTGAGCAATTTCTGTCCTCATCTTAAAAGCCTTTAAGCCATATCTAAGGTCTCCTAGCCACATCCACAGCAATGTGCTGCTCCAGAGTGTTAAGACCTATGGTTTCACACCAGATTCCAAGCCAGGATAACCCAATTGGCCTGATTTGGAGGTTCTTCTACTTGTGAGTTTCATTCCAAATGAATCATCCATTTGTTTTTAGACTCCAAAACCTTGAAGCTAAAAAGGTCTCATCAACATTATTATTCCATTATCCTTCCTGCCAAAGAATCTGTGGTTTTGAATTGTTTGCTGCGTTAATGAGAAGCAAATCTGAATTTAACCTCTTAGGAATTTCCTTTTGGACATTCTGAACGAGACCCTAGTTCTTTCCAGATGCAATTTGGGTGCAGAGGCCACCAAGAATGGCATCTTCATTAACCTCTAATGAGCATCCGATTGGTGCCTGTTTTTAAAAGTTAGAGATTGTCACCTTTTAAGTTTGGTCCCTTTGCTACTAAGCAATTTGCCTGGTATAAAACAAAACAAAAACAAAACCCAAGAACAGAGTATAAAGGATAAGGACTGCTTTGTTAAACACAAGGCAACAGTCTTGACTTCCTTTCCTGCTTTTGCCGTTACACAAAGACTCAGTGAACAGCACCAGACCCAAATTTTTCAAGTTATCAGGGATGCTGCAAAGATGGTAGCTAATTTGAGTACTTCTTCATCCCCTGCCAGAGGCACAGACTTACTGGAAAGGACACATGTTAATTATGGGAGAAAGGAAAAGGATAGGGGAGAAGCATGATTCCTACTCAGGGTGAGACAAATCATGAGGGAGGGCTGGCTGCAGGCATCTTAGGTGAGATGGGCTCCCACAAGGGGTAGACCCACAGCTGGCCCTAATCCTGAAAGTCGTTAGAAGCCATCTGAGAAAGTGGGGCATTTAGCCGGTCAAGTTCATCCACTTGGGGTGGGTGATGCATTAATATTTCATGGTCCTCCAAGACATCATCTCCAGCAGCTACCAGATTCGTGAGGGATTTGCTTCGAACACACTGGAAATCCACATGGCGACTCTTCCCTTCTTCCTTTTCCCATGACATCTGGATGAAGGGGCGTTGTACGTAATTATAGATGACTTCAGACCGGCCACCAGGCCTTCTCTTAATTTTTTCTTTACAGGTAGGGTAACCTGCAACGGAAAAAGGCCATTCTCATGACTAACACATTGTGCTCACTCTGCTGTCCATACTTTCTCCTTTGTAACCACATCAGTTTTCTCCCAAAATCACAGCACAGAAAATATGTGGGAAGTGACCAGTCCCTGCCCCATGCTCTCCCAGCCCCAGTCACTTACATGTTCACTTCCTTTTAGTCAGATAGTAGGTCTTGTCCCTAGAAGGAACTAATCTGAGAAGTAACAAGAATTCTATCCCTTCTAATGGAAAGGAGAGAAGCCTCTAACTAGTTCAGGAGCCTGTTGTTGCTGGCAACAATAACATAGAACAAAAATCCTGCCAAGGCATGGCTACCCTAGTCCTCTTAATTCTGTTGCTTAGAGGGCATACTGTATGAGAAATAGTTAAGGAAATGTGGAATGTTTAGCCTAAAGAAAAAACAAAGATGCTGCCTAAAATATGTGAAAGTCTATCACATGGAAATGGGAAAAATAGTCAGAGTAGCTTCAGAGGCTATTAACTAGAAGGCACGCAGGAGAGGGAGGCCGTTATGTATTAAATATGTATGGCATAATGTTCTAATGGTAAAACAGTTTGATGGGTGGTTCTGGGAAATGCACCCAACAGACAAGGGAAAGACCGAGTAGGAGGAGATTTAATAATCTCAAAAATGTCTTCCGGCCGGGCGCAGTGGCTCAAGCCTGTAATCCCAGCACTTTGGGAGGCCGAGACGGGCGGATCACGAGGTCAGGAGATCGAGACCATCCTGGCGAACATGGTGAAACCCCGTCTCTACTAAAAAAGACAAAAAACTAGCCGGGCGAGGTGGCGGGCGCCTGTAGTCCCAGCTACTCGGGAGGCTGAGGCAGGAGAATGGCGGGAACCCGGGAGGCGGAGCTTGCAGTGAGCTGAGATCTGGCCACTGCACTCCAGCTCAGGAGACAAAGCGAGACTCCGTCTCAAAAAAAAAAAAAAAAAAAAAGTCTTCCAAGGCTGGGCACTGTGGCTCACACCTGTAATTCTAGCACTTTGGGAGGGCAAGGCAGGAGGATCACTTGAGTCCAGGAGTTCAGAACCAGTCTAGGTCAGAGGGAGATCTCATCTCTTAGAAAAAAGGTTAAAAAAAATAATAATGGAGCACAGTGGTGCGTGCCTGTGGTCTCTGCTACACGGCAGGCTGAGGCAGGAGGACCAGTTGAGCCCAGGAAGGCAAGAATGCAGTAAGCCATGATTGTGTCACTGTACTCCAGTGTGAGCAGAAGTACTCCAGTGTGTCTCTTTAAAAAAAAAAAAAAAAAAAAGTCTTCCAACTTTATATTCAACTTAAGTCAGACACAATGAAGCTTTGACAGGTTCTGTGGGCAGAAATGAGGCCACAAGAGTAGCAAAGCACAAGAGTCAAACAAAGATCCACGTAGGAGGTCAGGCACGGTGGTTCACACTTGTAATCCCAGCACTTTGGGAGGCCGAGGTAGACGGATCACGAGACCAGAAGATCGAGACCATCCTGGCTAACATGTTGAAACCCCATCTCTGCTAAAAATACAAAAAAGTTAGCCAGGTGTGGTGGCGAGTGCCTGTAGTCCCAGCTACTCAGGAGGCTGAGGCAGAAGAATCGCGTGAATCAAGGAGGCAGAGCTTGCAGTGAGCCGAGATGGTGCCACTGCACTCCAACTGGGCGACAGAGTGAGACTCCATCTCAAAAAAAAAAACATCCACATAGGGGAGACCAGATGACTTTAGCACTCTCCAGGAATCAGTCTCTTGAGAGCCTTCCATGGGGACCACAGGCTGGGAGCCACTGCTCAAGATCATTCAAAGTAGTTCTGTTAATATATTCAGACATTCCTCAAAAGTATGGAATAATCTTTTTTTTTTTTTTTTTTTTTTTTAGACGAAGTTTAACTCTTGTTGCCTAGGCTGGAGTGCAATGGCACGATCTCAGCTCCCTGCAACCTTTGCCTCTCGAGTTCAAGTGATTCTCCTGCCTCAGCCTCCTGAGTAGCTGGGATTACAGGCATGTGCCACCATACAAAAATACAAGTTTTATATTTTTAGTAGAGACAGGGTTTCTCCATGTTGGTCAGGCTGGTCTCAAACTCTTGACCTCAAGTGATCCGCCTGCCTTGGCCTCCCAAAGTGCTGGGATTATAGGCATGAGAAACTGCGCCCGGCTAGAATAATCTTAAATTTTGAGTCCCCAAGTTATTTTTTCAGAAGGACCCTTCCAGATGCCAGAAACATCTTCACCAAGATTGGTGGCAGAACGACGCTCTCACCTGGTGAGCCCACAAACCCTGCTGTATCTCCCTACCACTGTCCTTTGCCCTCACTGCTCTTTATCCTGAAGTAGTAAACTCGAACTTGTTTTTGTGGCTGCTCTGAATCATTTTCAACTGGAGATAAAATGAAAAGAAAAATGACAAAAACAAAAACAGGAACCCTTCAAACTTGAGTAAGAATGTGGTTTTCATGTATGCCTATTTTCTAGGCCCTCTGGAGGCTAAATTTTGAGGACATAAGCTGTGGCCATAGACCCAACCTGAATATTAACTGGGATTTTTTTTTTTTTTTTTTTTTTTTTACCTTCAATTCCAATGCGAATGTTTTTCAGGCCCCGTTCCTTTAACACTGTTTTTGCAACATCCCTATTCTCAATATATTTGAAGAATCTGTACAGCTTGGAGCTATAAAGAACTGTAAAAGAAAAAATAGGGGTTAGCCATGGAGTAAAGACCTAAGAGGAAAGAGATAAGCTAACAGAATCAAACTAATGAAAGATATACTTGACCACTAATCCCAAATAATCCAGATGGATCAAAGATTAAATGTTAAATAATACATAAACCATAAGAGAAATTTTTATAGTCTCAGGGTGGGGACTTTCTGGGTACAACGTTAAACCTAGAAGTCATAAAAGCTGATGATTATAGAAATATAACATCTCTGCATAGCCTAAACCACCATTTACCAAAGCTAAAAAGACAACCGAATGAGAAAATATTTGCAACTCATAAAAGGCTAATTTCCTTAATTAGAAAGAGCCGCCACAAATAGAACTTTCACAAATCACTAAGTAAAAGGACTAACAATCTGATTTCATAATGTGGCAAAAGGCACAAACACCATTAACAAAAAAGGAAATTACAATGGCTCTTGAAAACCTAAAAAGATTTTGGCTGGGTGTGGTGGCTCACACCTGTAATCCCAGCACTTTGGGAGGCTGAGGCAGGCAGATCAGTTGAAGTCAGGAGTTGGAGACCAGCCTGGCCAACATGGTAAAACCCCGTCTCTACTAAAAATACAAAAATTAGGCATAGTGGTGGGTGTCTGTAATCCCAGCTACTTGGGAGGCTGAGGGTGGAGAAGCAATTGAACCCAGGAGGCGGGAAGTTGCAGTGAGCCGAGATCATGCCATTGCACTCCACCCTGGCCAAGAGAAGGGAGATACCATCTCAAAAAAAAAAAAAAAAATTTCAGCCTCACTCATGAAATAAAAAATGTAATTAAAACTCATGCCAATCATGAGATTCTGCGGTTTTTTACCTATTAAGAAAGTAGCAAAGATAAAAGTCTTAAAAACACTGTTTTGGGGCCAGGCACAGTGGCTCACGCCTGTAATCCCAACACTTTGGGTGGCAGATACGGGAAGATGGCTTGAGGCCAGGAGTTTGAGACTAGCCTAGGCAAGGCAACATAGACCCCATTTCTACACACACACACACAAAATTAGCCAGTCATGGTGGCACACACCTGCAGTCCAGGCTACTTGGAGGCTGAGGTGGGAGAATCACTTGAGACTAGGAGTTTGAGGCTGCGGTGAGCCATGGTTGCACCACTGCACTCCAGCCTGGGTGAAAGAGCAAGATTCTATCTGTAAAAAAATTTTTTCAAAAGCCACTGTTGGCCAGGCATGGTGGCTCACGCCTACAATCCTAGCACTTGAGAGGCTGAGGTGGGTGGATCACTTGAGGTCAGGAATTTGAGACCAGCCTGGCCAACATGGTGAAACCCTGTTTCTACTACTAATACAAAAATTAGCCAGGCGTGGTGGCACACACCTGTAGTCCCAGCTACTTGGGAGGCTGAGGCATAAGAATCACTTGAATCCAGGAGGCAGGACTCTGTCTCAAAAAAAAAAAAAAAAAAAAAAAAGCCACTGTTTTGGTGAGGGGGTGGGAAACAAACCTGTCATGTATTGTTTTGTGAGTGTAAATTGGTACAAATTTTATGGAGCATAATTTGGCAACATCTATCAAAATTATAAAGGTATAATTTTTTTTTTTTTTTTGAGATGGAGTCTTGCTCTGTCACTCAGGCTATAGTGCAGTGATGTGATCTCGGCTCACTGCAACATCCAACGTCCACCTCCTGGGTTCAAGTGATTCTCCTGCCTCTCAGCCTCCTGAGTAGCTGGGATTACAGGCATGAGCCACCACGCCCAGCTAATTTTTGTATTTTTAATAGAAACGGGGTTTCACTATATTGGCAAGGGTGGTCGTGAACTCCTGACCTCAAGCAATCCGCCCACCTCGGCCTCCCAAAGTGCTGGGATTACAGGCATAAGCCACTGCGCCTGGCCAATAGTTTAAATGTCCAGGAATGGCTGGTTAAATCAATTATGGCACATTTGTACAAGGGAATACTATAGAGCCACAGAAAAAGAATGTCGAAGATTTTTTTTTTAAGACGGAGTCTCACGCTGTCACCTAGGCTGGAGTGCAGTGGCGCGATCTCGGCTCACTGCAACCTCTGTCTCCCAGGTTCACCTGATTCTCCTGCCTCAGCCTCCTGAGTAGCTGGGACTACAGGCACACACCACCATGCCTGGCTAATTTTTTGTATTTTTAGTAGAGACAGGCTTTCATTATGTTGGCCAGACTGGTCTCGAACTCCTGACCTCGTGTTTCTCCCGCCTCAGCCTCCCAAAGTGCTGGGATTACAGGCGTGAGCCACCGTGCCCGGCCCATAATATCGAAGATTTTTGTTAACACATGGCACAGAAGAGCTGTATAATATGGTACATGAAAAAGGAGGAGAAAACAAGTAATTGGTTATCTATGTACATTGAATATACTTGGAAGCCTGTAAAAGAAATTGAGAAGCAAAACTGGATGGGGCAGGAGTGAGAGTAAGACTTTTTAGTGTATATCCTGTTATGTTTTTTGAATTCTGATTACCAATTCAAAAGGATTTAAAAATGAATTAAGAGAAGAATGACACCATCATTTAATGTGCTGCTTCAGTATCTTACACAGTATGAGACACCAGAGAAAGAGTGAATGGTGTAACAACATTCTCTGTGTTCCCCAGCATAAAGGCTAGCCCTGCATCACTAGGGATTTGTCATCCAGGTGAGTGTGCTCATCACAGGCTCAACATTGATATTCACAGTGGTTCTAGGATCAAGCTGCTACTCCAGGTAGCGAGTTTCTTGCTGAAAACATCTACACCATGCCAGAAGCTCCTACTTTGGGAATATTCCTCCCCCATTGGTGGAGGGTGGTCTTCATCCCAGTCCACAGAATCCTCATCCGTCAGCACAACAATGTGGCACTCTCGCTCTCCTTTCTTGGCACAGCCCACCATGATAGGCAAGATCAGCTCTTCGAGGTAGTGATCAAACTGCTTATGAGCACCGTCATTGGACAGTTCATGCAGTAAAGCACCTGCAGAGAGAAAATGTGGGTGAACATGCTTTCTGCCTAAATGCACATATTACTGGAGAGAAAAAGACTATGAGGGAATGGCTGTTATCATTGATGAGGTTCAGAGAAGTGGCACATTTAAAGGCAAAGAGATTGTTTCCTGCTCCAAGGTGATAATTAAGCTTTGTTAAGGTATGTCTCCTATTCTACCACTCTTCAATTTACTCATGTTTAGTAATCCTTGAGCATTCTGATCAGCTGGGGTTTTGTTGGACATACAAGGTCAGACCATAAATGTTCATTCTGTAAGAGATGAAATCATCATTTGTAGTACCTCTTCTGAAGATGGTTTGGATCCTGATTTCATGGAGTTAGAGTACCATAATAGAGGAATAATCTGAATTTTGGTGACACCAAAGGACTTACTCTAAATGTGTAATACACTCAGTAGAGAAATCACATGTACTTCATGCAACATGCAGGGAAATGTATCATGAAATTCAAAGAATAGTTATTTAAATAATTTCAGGAAGCCCAGGTAATAAGAGCATGGAATTTGCAGTCAGACAATCTGAGTTCTAATCCTAGCCTTAATGCCTAGAGCTCTGAACAAGCTGATTTCTTAAATGAGGTTATCACCCATCTTTCAGGATTGTTAAAGATTTAAGCAAGTCCATATCTATAAAGCACTTAGCAAACACTAAATTAATAATTATAGGCTGGGCGCAGTGGCTCATGCCTGTAACCTCAGCACTTTGGGAGGCCGAGGTGACAGATCATTTGAGGTCAGGAGTTCGAGACCAGGCTGGCCAACATGGTGTAAACCCTATCTCTACTAAAAATACAAAAATTAGCCAGGCATGGTGGCATGCACCTGTAATCCCAGCTGCTCTGGCAGAAGAACTGCTTGAATCCAGGAGGTGGAGGCTGCAGTGAGCTGAGATTGTGCCACTGCACTCCAGCCTGGGTGACAGAGTGAGACTCTGTCTCCAAAACAAAACAATAATAATAGCCAGGTGTGGTGGCATGTACCTGTAGTCCCAGCTACTCAGGAAGCTGAGGTGGGAGGACTGAGGCCAGGAGTTTGAGACCAGCCTGAGCAACATAGCAGCAAGACCCCATCTCAAATTTAAAAAAAAAAGGGGGGCAATATAATGATCAGGAGAACCTGGCCAATTTGTGCTATTTGACTTTATTAGTGAACTGTTCCTCATGTTGGACAATCAGTATCCTTGTTTGTTAGAGTTGAGACACCAAAGTCCCAAGAGGGAAGCTGTCAGCTTGGTCTCCCACTGGTCAAGCTCCATTTAGAAACTACTATCTGTTTTCCTTTGTCTGCTCCAGTTTCTCACAGTGCTTTGAATCAAGAGAGGAAAAGGGTTAGTCAGTATCACATCTCTGCCTCTGCAGAAGATTTTCAACCTACACGTGAAATTCCTTCTGTTTAATAATAGAAAATGTCAGCTGGGCTTGGTGGCTCACGCCTGTAATCCCAGCACTTTGGGAGGCCAAGGCGGGCAGCTCACCTGAGGTCAGGAGTTCAAAACCAGCCCGGCCAACATGGCGAAACCCTGACTCTACTAAAAATACAAAAATTAGCCAGGCGTGGTGGCAGGCGTGTGTAATCCCAGCTACTCGGGAGGCTGAGGCAGGGAGATTCCCTTGAACCCGGGAGGTGGAGGTTGCAGTGAGCTGAGATCACGCCACTGCACTCCAGCCTTGGCAACAGAGCGAGACTCTGTCTCAAAAACAACAACAAAAAAAATCAGTGACTTACAAGAAAACACAAAGTTCAGCTGGTTAAGTGCAGCTGGCAGCTGCTCCTGTACTTACTCAGATCTTGACATCGGATAGTGTTGAAATCAAAATTAATGCAGAGATAATCACATGTATCTCTAAGATCTGGGATAGAGATGCCATCAGGACAATTGATGATACCGGTTTTGTAATAGTCCTGTAAATAGATTAGGAAGAAAAAATGTAGGCAAAGAACAAGATGAAAAATTACTTCTTCATCCCTATGCATTCCTGGTTGTTAAAGCAATGAGCTACCGGAATTATCACCAAATTGGATGATTCATTAGATGGCAAAACAGCTCCTGGCTATCTTGACTTGTTTAATCAGAACTTGGTAACTGATAGAGCTCACACACAAACAAGCAAGGACTTAAAAGTTACAGGAACAGAAAACAAAGGGAGAAAGAAACAACTGGAAACCAGAGACCCTAAAGTCAATAACATAGTTGATGGAACTCTCAAGGCTATTGATCACACATGCCCCTGGGGAAGAGAATGTAACAAAAAAGGCTACCACACACCAGCACTGTGCGAAATACAGTTGCACTGATGCCTTCAGCAATCTCATACTCTCCCTTCTCATTGGGCCGAGTGAAGTTGTACTCTCTTCCTGGTCCAAACATCCTGAAAGATACCCAGGCAATAATGTTATCTTCTCCAGCATGATTCTTCACAGATGAGACTTCTCCTTTCTCCACCTCATTCTGGAAGACTCCATCCCACTCTCTCATGGTATAAATTAAAAACATAGCACTGGGACCCAATGCCTACAAGACAACTCAAGTCTTAGGAAACTCCCTTCAGACAGGAAAAGAAGGCAACTGCTTTAAGCATTTGTGTGCAAAGAAGAATGAAGGATCAAGTCCACAAAGTTCATCTGTAGTGAGTTTCTTTGGCAGTAAATGCAGTAAACAGCAACTGCAGAGGTGGCCCTTGGAAAATATCTGTGTTGAGATGGTGGCCTTTCATGCCCTCCCCACTGCCCAAGAACCTGCTTTTCTATACTGACAGCTCAGGAAGACAGCATCTAAGCTCCTTTTTATCCCTGTCTCCTCGTCTGTCAACACTGACCTATCTAATATGCCATTCATCAATATTTCTGAACTTTACTTTTCAACATCTCATCTTCTGTTAGATGCAGCTATGTTAATGCTTTCCTGGTATGTCTTAATAGTGGAGCTCTGGGGGAAAAATGGCCTTACTCAATACAAAGAATAACTAATGATGGGATTTTCAGATCGAGTAGAAGAGGGTAGGCATTAGGCTTATCAGCAGTTTACTGCATTTCAGAGAGACAGGCTTGCTGTTAGCATGAACTCAGAAGTCATGAGAGTACAGGGAGGAGAGCTTTTCTTATTCGCCTCTCCCCATCCTTCCTCCCTCTGTCAGATCCCCTGCAGTCTAAATGACCCCATGACTTCCACTCCTGCTGCACTTCTGTGTATGAGCTGTGGAATGGTTAGATAACACAAAGGATAGAGCGGGCAGCTGCTATCTTCAACCAGCCTAAGATTTGACTTCCCAATCAAATGGGGGCTTACTGCCATTTCCTTCCTTAAACTGCTGGGAAGTGTTGCTGTTCAGCTGTTCACAACTGTTGTCCTCCAGCCTGAACTGGCTGCTTTTCAAAGGTCTGAAAATGATTCCATTTCGGCCAGGCGTGGTGGCTCACGCCTGTAATCCCAGCACTTTGGGAGCCAAGGCAGGTGGATCACGAGGTCAGGAGACTGAGACCATCCTGGCTAGCATGGTGAAACCCCATCTCTACTAAAAAAAAAAAAATACAAAAAATTAGCCAGGCGAGGTGGTGGGCGCCTGTAGTCCCAGCTGTGCAGGAGGCTGAGGCAGGAGAATGGCGTGAACCCAGGAGACAGAGCTTGCAGTGAGCCGAGATTGTGCCACTGCACTCTAGCCTGGGTGACAGAGCGAGACTCTGTCTCAAAAACAAAAAACAAAAAAAAAAAAGAAAGAAAATGATTCAATTTTACATGTTTCCCAAGTAACTGTACCACACATAAGAAATCCATCTTGATAAAAGTAGCCTCCAAAGAATGCAGATGTTTTTCTGGAATGCTCTGGTTGAATGAAGTCTAGCTTAGAGAGCTTTGAATAAAAATAGTGAACATATTGTAAATATAATCCTCCCTATTTATCATCAGTAGGACTTCAGCTCAGAGTATTTAGTAATGGCATGGATCTGCATTAATCCATTCTCTTTCTCTCAGCTTCTCCCCTTGTGACTAGTGGCCCACATCTGTAAGCTCACTGGCTAGGCTCAGAAGTACTGTATATAATCACAGGACAGGTAGCCACAGAACAGAACAAATCTAAATAACTTACAGAATTTACGACCTTGCCAATTCAGCTGAATGAACCATACAGATAAAGAACCAGACTCTCTTCTTCATGGGACAACCCATTCCAAGGTTCAGAAAACCAGTTTCACCCAAGAATATATTACCCAGAAAACATTTGCCTTTCTTCTCTTGATCACTACTTTCAGAGGCAACATACCTAAAACAGCCAGCCTGCACTGAGAAACACTTTTTTCAAGGGGTGGGAATGCTGGTAATATCCAAACTGAGAACAGGAATTCAAGCCTGATAAAAAAAATACAGGGCCAGTCTGGAAAATGTGTTAATGTTCTACTTTTATCTTAATTCAGATGTTTAAGAAATATGTAGACAGGTTTAGCTCTAATTAAAAAGTGGTTCACTGTGGCCAGGCACAGTGGCTCATGCCTGTAATCCCAGCATTCTGGGAGGCTGAGGTGGGCCGATCACGAGGTCAGTTCAAGACCAGCCTGACCAACATGGTGAAACCCTGTCTCTACTGAAAATACAAAAATTAGCCGGGTGTGGTGGCACACACCTGTAATCCCAGCTACTTGGGAGGCTGAGGCAGGAGAATTGCTTGAACCTGGGAGGCGGAGGTTGCAGTGAGCCGAGATTGCACCACTGCCCTCCAGCCTCGGTGACAGAGCGAGACTCCATCTCAAAAAAAAAAAAAAGTAGTTCACTGTGAATTTATATGTTCAAATACACATATATTTGAATAGCTGGATTCTATTTAGCCTAGAATTCAATAAATTAGTGTGATCGATTTGAATTTCTAACTCAGTTTAAATTAATTCAAAGTCCTGAGGTTAGATCTCTAAACAAAATAAAATCTACTTCTAAGTAGATGAAAATGATCAAAAGCCAAATCTACATGTATAATATCATTATTATTACTATTTTTACTCTTATCCCAATTTGCTCTTCCTTGGGTTAAGGTCTATGGTTGGCCAAAAAGACAATCTCTTAACTCCTAGCCCAGGCTCTGAGACTCCTTCCTGGACAGTTTTCCTTCTTAGTAGGCTATTTCCATTTCCTAAACTCTAACCTTAAAAATCTGAGGGCCAGAGATGGTTAAGAAGAGGGTAAATCTGAATGAAGCAGCACAGAGAATGGACCATGAAGAATAAAGAGGGCAATCGTGAAACAACAAAGCAACTAGGTTTAAAGACTCCACTTAAAGATTACATTTCAAAAAACTTGAATAGTAATGGAAGCATTAGAAAATGACAGCATAGCATCTGTTGCCAAGCATAAAACTTGCAATAGATGGCAGGGAAATGGTTTTCAGTAAAATGGCTTTGTTCTTGGGCCATGTAGAACATTTGCCTAATACTGTTTGTTTTTTTTTTTTTTTTTTTTTTAAAAAGGGAGCAAGATTTAGGTCTCACCTTACCCCCAGCATCTTTGACCTATGAAACTCTGAAAACATTACTTAGAGTGAATTTGTAGAGGAGCAGAGAATGAGATTTAGCAGGTTATTTTTTCATCGTTTCCAAATAGGTTTTATTTTCTTTTGTGGGGCTCATTTTACTATACTGGCTTTGTAAATGAAGAACTCTCCCCACCCTGAAATACCAACACGTATTAGGCTTTTACCAGCTTGCCCTCCCTTCACAAATGTATGAGGGCAGAAAAATAAAAATACAATGCTTTTTTTTTTTTTTTTTTTTGAGACGGAGTCTTGCTCTGTCGCCCAGGCTGGAGTGCAATGGTGCGGTCTCGGCTCACTGCAACCTCCACCTTCTGGGGTTCAGGCGATTCTCCTGCCTCAGCCTCCCAAGTAGCAGCTGGGATTACAGGCACCTGCCACCACACCCAGCTAATTTTTGTATTTTTAGTAGAGATGGGGTTTCACCATGTTGGCCAGGCTGGTCTCCAACTCCCGACCTCAGGTGATCTGCCTGCCTCGACCTCCCAAAGTGCTCAGATTACAGGCATGAGCCACCGCGCCCAGCCTATGCAATGCTTTTTATTGTTATATCTAATGCAAGATAAACAGCAGGTATTTCTATTTATAGAGAGCAGAGGGAATCTGGAAGAAAATTATCAATTACCTTCCCAGCATGGTATCCGGATGAGCAGTGAAAATCTGTGGATTCACAACAAAACGTGTGCCATCTACAAGAAGCGTCACTTTCTCTGGTGCTTGGGAATGGGAATTACTGCCAAAGCCCACACTACTGTTTCCAAATCTTTCTGGAGCAATAAAAGGTTCATGGTTCCGTTTATTCCCACTTTGGAAGCAAGAACCTTTGATGTCTTCAGCAAGGGACATTATGTGAGGGAACTGAAGATTTGCTGGCTGAGAGGCATAGTCAAGCGAGAGGTCTAAAAGAACATACAAAGAAACCAAAACAACTTGAGAGCAAAAGCCTTGAGAGAAAAACCCTATCTTCTTTAAAACAACAAGCAAACACACAAAAAAAACCCCAAATTTTAGGTGTTGACAGGCAAAAAACCTCTTGCCTACAGCTAGTAAAAAGCAAGCAAACAAACTAGAGACTCATATTGGATCTCCTCCATGTACACGTGAGGGTTGGCGGAGGGAGGGGAAGAAGGCAGAATGCTCACACTTGAACATTATTTAAATCTTCTAAAGTAAACTATGTATATGGTTAAGAAAAACAGTAGAGAAGAATTTATGTGGAGGCCCAAGAGTCTCCCCTGTTATTCCCTGTACCTTCCCTGGTGTTGGTTCAGACGCAGTCGCTTTTTACTTGTTTTCACTTCTATTGCTAAATAATACTTTTATATTTCCTGTGTTTTATTTAAGGAACCTGCTATTAATATGTGCCAAAACTATTCATTTTCAAATTCTTCAAAATTGTTTTAAAATTTATTTCCCAGAAGGGATAATGATAGTCTTTAATTTTCCAATATATTACTTTTCCTAGAAATTCACAGTAAAAGGCATTTTCACTATGTACAGGAGAATCCTAACATCACCTACACTATTTTTTCAAAAAGGCAGGTCTTACTCTCGGCAGAGAAGTTCCAGTGCAAATGACATTAGAATTCATTCGTAAAATCTGTTTCTCAGTATCACCAAAAAGCTGTTTTCTTTAAGCAATTTATTTAATTTTTTTTTTTTTTTTTTTTTTTTTTGAGATGGAGTCTCACACTGTCGCCCAGGCTGGAGTGCAGTCGTGCAATCTCAGCTCACTGCAAGCTCCACCTCCCGGGTTCACGTCATTCTCCTGCCTCAGCCTCCTGAGTAGCTGGGACTATAGGCGCCCACCACTACGCCTGGCTAATTTTTTGTATTTTTTAGTAGAGACAGGGTTTCACCGTGTTAGTCAGGATGGTCTCGATCTACTGACCTCGCAATCCGCCCGCCTCGGCCTCCCAAAGTGCTGGGATTACAGGCGTGAGGCACCGTGCCTTGCCAGTTAATTTATTTAATTTTTCTACCTGGCCCATCATCTATAAAATGAGGATAAATAATGTTCACTCCATCTACCTCACAGGGCTGTTTCAATTATAAACTGAAATTAAGGATGTGAGAGCACTTAAAAATAGGCCGGGTGTGTGGCCTGCAAAGTGTTGGGATTACAGGTATGAGCCACCACACCCAGCCCTATTTTATTTTAATGTAAAAAAGGTTTTTAATGAAAAATTCCAAACATAGGAAAGCACAAACTTAATACATAAGCCCTATCACCTACATTTGGTAAGATTTGTTAACATTTTTCTACCTTTTCTTCAGGCCCTTTTTGAAAAAAAAGAAAAAAGAAAAAAATGTTATCAATACAACTGAATTACTCCCACCTGTCATGTTTATAAAATTTGTAAACAAATTCAGGAACATGATTAATGCCTATGACCTCTGGGAAATTAGTCTGATTTCCTACACTCAAGACAACCAAATAAATTGTTGGGCAGAGGACACTTAGTTTTTTTTCCCATTTGTTTGTAGATAAAAGGCAACAAAAATATAGACCAAAAACCTATTTAGAGTTCACATCCCATAGCTTCTCATAAACTTTCAATGTGGTCTCATGTTTGCACACCAAAAGCTATGCTTCCAGGTAACCCACAGGCAAGCTTGTAGCAAGAAACACTTGGATCACCAGGATAGGCTTTCACACTTGAGGTGCTGTTTATTAAAAATGAAATAGATACCTGGGCCAGGCGCGGTGGCTCAGGCCTGTAATCCCAGCACTTTGGGAGGCCAAGGCGGGGAGATCGCAAGGTCAGGAGATCGAGACCATCCTGGCTAACACGGTGAAACCCCGTCTCTACTAAAAATACAAAAAATTAGCCAGGCGTGGTGGCGGGAGCTTGTAGTCCCAGCTACTCAGGAGGCTGAGGCAGGAGAATGGCGTGAACCCAGGAGGCGGAGCTTGCAGTGAGCCAAGACTGCGCCATTACACTCCAGCCTGGGCGACAGAGCGAGACTCTGTCTCAAAAAAAAAAAAGAAATAGATACCTGAATTACTAATTCAGTTCCTTATAATGCTTGATTTCTCCCCAATAATGAAGCAATTAAAATGGGTTTATTCCTAAACCCAAGGAAGAAACCTCAGGTTCTATCCTGCTTAAATGCGTGAGTAGGAAGAGAGACTCCTTGCACAAGTTCTCCCTAATGGTGTACTCTTTGACGGCAGTCATATGCTTTTCTGTCAGTTAATACACATATAGAAATCATCTCAGCCCACTACCTCCTAGCAATGTGAACCTGGGCAAGTTACCTAAGCTTTCTAAGCCTCAGTTTCCTCATCTGTAAAACAAGGATAATAGTTGTAAGGACTAATCTGAAGTAGAGTCAGCAAATTTTCCATAAAGGGCCACAAAGTAAATATTTTAAGCTTGTGGTCAGTCTCTGCCACTACTGTAGCAGGAAGGCAGCCATAGACAATATGGACATGATGGCTGTTTCATTAAAATTTTATTTACAAAAACAGACAGATTTGACCAGTTTGCCACCCCGATCGAAAGAATGTATGTAAAGTTCCTAGTACAGTGAATGCTCAATAGATGGTAGTTGCTATTATTGGTGCTACTGTTTTACTTAAAAGTTAAAAAGAATCTCAGTTTATTAGGAGCTTTCACATCTATTAACTTGTTAATCTACTATTCTTGTGAGGTAAGAATAATTTCTTTTTTTTTTTTTTTTTGAGACAGAGTCTCGCTCTCTTGCCCAGGCTGGAATGCAGTGGTGTGATCTAGGCTCACTGCAACCTCTGCCTCCCAGGATCGAGCGATTCTCGTGCCTCAGCCTCCCAAGTAGCTGAGATTACAGGCATCTGCCACCACGCCCGGCTAATTTTTGTATTTTTAGTAGAGATGGGGGTTTGCCACGTTGGCCAGGCAGGCCTTGAAGTCCTGACCTCAAGTGATCCACTTACTTTGGCCTCCCAAAGTGCTAGGATTACAGGTGTGAGCCACCGCACCGGGCCTAGATAGAATATTAATAGCCTTGTTTTCCAGATTAAGAATGTGAGGCTCGCCAGCCTGGGCAAAATGGTGAAACCCTGTCTCTACCAAAAATATAAAAAATTAACTGGGTGTGGTGAATACACCTGTGGTCCCAGCTACTCGTGAGGCTGAGGTGGGAGGATCACTTGAGCCTGGGAGGCAGAGCTGCAGTGAGCCAAGATCACGCCACTGCACTCCAACCTGGGTGACAGAGTGACACCCCATCTCAAAAAAAAAGAAAAAAGAAAAAGCAGGGCTCAGAAAGACTGAGGATCTCATCCATGGTTACAACTAATAAGCAGCTGAGTTAGAAGTTGAATGTCTTCTGACTCCAAACCTGTGGCTGTTTGTTTGTTTGTTTGTTTTAATACCATTATCACCACATTAGATGTGCTAGACTGATTAAATAAGTGGAGATTTTCTGTGAAGGTCAGCTTTATATAATTGTGATATGCAAGCTAAGCAATTAATTGGATAATTTATTTAGATTAAACACATTCATGCCTTCTGGGTAGAGTAGCTGCTTTGGTATTGGAAAGCCCCCCAAATTAAGTCAAGAGCTAATCACTGTACCTTCATTCCTGGGACCTAGAGGATAAGTAAGATTATGAGGACCAGATGAAGCCAGGCTATTTGCTTCTTTTTCTTGGGCTGCAACTGAAGTATCATCCACTAAGCAGCTGGCCTCCTGCCGCAATAACCTGTCACTGTCACTGCCACGGTGAACATTCATCCTTAGATTCTGAGTCCTGAACTGTCCGTTTGATCAGAGAGAAATCCTGGAACACAGGAATATGCATGATTTAGAACTCAAAAAACAGATTTCTAAGGACTTCCATGATATGAAAGCCAGACTAGAAAACTGACAGCTAGCATTCCTGTTCTCAGGAGAAACAGGCATCTTACACATTTTTGTGATTTTTAGATTAATAGGAATTGGGCTGATTTAAATGGTCTTTATCAAATCACTAAGAATGCAGATAAACTTGTTACCAGGGAATAATTTTATCCATGAACAGACATCAAATTCACTGACTTCGGCCACATTCATGATCAATTCTACATTAAATGGTGGTAAAATAATTTTGTGGTATTCACATTACAGAGACATAGGGTAGCAGGGAGTTCAAATTTCAACTAAAGAAAACCTATGTTTTTCTAAATTGACACATATGCTTTTGCAACAGTTAAGCACTAGGATATTAAAAAACAATCACAACCTTAAAGCCAGTATGAGAATCATCTGAGCTGAAGAAAAAAGCTAATTCTGATTGTAGTGCTCAAGTTCTCCTTTTTTATCTCCTCTTTTCTCTCTTTCACTTTGTATACCTTATGCTCAATCCCGAAACCCCACCTCAGAATCACACTGACTACAAAGCTAATCATGTCATTCATCTCTCTCGAAAGCAGTGCAAAGTCCCCATGACCAACACACACTATGTAACTGCCATGTGCAAGACCCCCAATGATCAGGCAGGATGGAGACGCCACAGCAGCCACACAGGGGTCTTCATAACTTTCTGCTGGTTAATCATGCCCTGCAACCCCTCCATCCTCGATGGTGGCTAAACTACTCAAAATATTCCTGAAGTTCACTCTACTTAACACTTCCACAGTTTACACTGTACAAGTTTCCACTGGCATTCTGGTGGAAGAATCATCTTAAATCATCAGTAATTTGTATGCATATGGATTACATGCGTAATAATATTTTAGGAAACAGGAAGCTCACTAAGGGCAGTAATGCTTTTTAATGCTCTGAATTTCCTGGCATACCAAGCATGTGGTAGGTGCCAATAAACATCTATAAAAAATAAACATGATATCTGTAATGTAAATTAAATTTTGAATCCCTTCATAATGTATATTAAAATATTTTTAGCATAAAATTGATCAGTTTATGCCCTGGTCCAAGTTTTCACTTAGATGAAATGTAAAAATGACCACTTTGATAAGATGGATAGAGGAATACGCCTGAAAATAAATCATGCTAAAGAAGAGATACTTTCAGTTGATGAAATCTTTCTCAGACAATGGCTCTTATAAAGCAAATTGAAGGAATAAAGTGAATGTATTGATAGAAAACCTTCAATGTGACTACAGCTTTTTTCACAATTATCCTTTCTTAAAAAAAAGTATTTATATTACAAAAATGCAGTCATTTAAAGTTGATGCTTGGCGACTGGTAAAGTCAAACAGAACCACAGATGCCTTCAAGTTTGGCTCAGATGTCAAAATCAAGTCTAGAGAATAAGATAAAGAATGAGGTCCATGGAATTGGAAAGAACATTACCAAAGACGGTCTGCTTCTTTAATCTTAACTGGTTTTAAACCATAATGTTCCAATCTACTTACAGCTCCTCTAGCTGCGCAAGAACCAAGTTCAAACTTCTCTTTGTTGCACTCGAAAAGATCTCTTGAACCAACACACAATAAGCTTGACTAAGCCTGCCTCTTGAGAGCGTGCATGGACTAGACTGTATAAGCCACTTAATTTAATCTCATAATGTAAGAAAATCATTTTGTTATCATGGAATAAAAAATGTCCTAGTTTATAAAACCAGGGCTCCAAAATCAGTTTAATTTGTATATGGTGAATTAATAAATGGATGTACTTGGAGTTTAGCAGGGTAGGTATCACCAGTGAGGGAAAATAAAGTAACTTTCTCAGCACTTAAAAGGTATTTGCATTTAATTAATTTTTATTATAAGTAATACACAGATATATTCCCAAGAAAATTCAAACCTTATAGATAATGTGAAAAAGGACCTTTTGATCATCATTCCCAATCCCAGTCATTTCTCCAAGTAACTATCATTACTTGGTATGAATCCTTTTAGACTTTATTAAAATGCATATTTATTATACAGATATACTGGGGAAAGCATATAGTTTTTTAAAAACACACAAATTATACACTATATGCATCATTCTCATTCTCTAATGTTTTTCTAGATGTTCTTGAGAACCATCTATGATTGAAGATTGAGATCTAGTTCATTTGTTTTTAAGGGCTGTATAATATTCTACTAATACAATTTTACTCTCCTCCCTATGAATATTTAAGTTGTTTATAACAAACAAATGCTTTGATGAGTAAGATCAGAGTGTACTATGGAACTCCAAGAGAGGATTCAATTTGCAGAGTTTTCCCAAATGGATTTGGTTTCAGAAATTCTTTTTTCAAGAAATCCTTCAGGGCCGGGCGCAGTGGCTCAAGCCTGTAATCCCAGCACTTTGGGAGGCCAAGGTGGGTGGATCACAAGGTCAGGAGATTGAGACCATCCTGGCTAACACGGTGAAACCCCATCTCTATTAAAAATACAAAAAATTACCCGGGCGTGGTGGGGGAGCACCTGTAGTCCCAGCTACTCAGGAGGCTGAGGCAGGAGAATGGCGTGAACCTGGGAGGTGGAGGTTGCAGTGAGCCAGCCTGGGTGAAAGTGCAAAACTCCGCCTCAAAAAAAAAAAAAGAAAAGGAAGAAATTTATTTTTTTCAGAGACAGAGTCTCTCACTCGTTGCACAGGCCGGAGTGCAATGGTGTGATCTCGGCTCACTGCAACCTCCACCTCCCAGGTTCACACCATGCTCCTGTCTCAGCCTCCCGAGTAGATGGGATTACAGTCACCCACCACCATACCCTGCTAATTTTTGTATTTTTAGTAGACACGAGGTTTCACCATGTTGGCCCGGCTGGTCTCAAACTCCTGACCTCAGGTGATCCACCCGCCTCAGCCTCCTAAAGTGCTGGGATTACAGGTGTGAGAGACCACGCCCAACCCAGGATTAATGTTTAATGGCACATACTTTCAGATAGCACCTAACCCAGCATTTCCCAAAGTCCCCTATAAACTCTATTTCCTCTAAAATCCCAGAATGATGGAACAAAAATCTCTTGACCTATGGAACCTAAGAAGCAAACTGACACCGAGTTCTTCAACAAACCAGAGCAGGCAGTTTAAATATAATAGTAAGGTTTCTATTCCCTTTCCAGCATGGATGCTTCATTCAACTTTGAATGATATTTTCATTGCCTACCCTGGTTCACTTCTGTAGCCATCCCGCAAATGAATCTTGGTCCTCAGAACAGATTGAAGGGGGGGAAAAAAAGAAAGAAAAAAAGGCAAGGCGCAGTGGCTCACACCTGTAATCTCAGAACTTTGGGAGGCCAAGGCAGGAGGATCTCTTGAGCCTGAGAGTTCAAGACCAGCCTGGGTAATACAGTAAGACCTCATCTCTAAAAAAAATTTAAAAATTAGCCAGACGTGGTGGCGCATGCCTGTAGTCCCAGCTACTTGGGAGGCTGAGGCGGGAGGATGATTAAGCCCAGGAGGTTGAGGCTGTAGTGAACTGTGATTTTACCACTGCACTCCAGCCTGAGCAGCAGAGCAAGACCCTGTTTCAAAAAAAAAAAGAAAGAAGAAAAGAAGCAAAACACAGCCAGGCACAGTGGCTCACCCCTGTCATCCCAGCACTTTGGGAGGCCGAGGCAGGCAGATCACGAGGTCAGAAGATTGAGACCATCCTGGCCAACATGGTGAAACCCCGTATCTACTAAAAATACAAAAATTAGCTGGGTGTGGTGGTGTGCACCTGTAGTCACAGCTACTCAGGAGGCTGAGGCAGGAGAATCGCTTGAACCCCGGAGGCGGAGATTACAGTGAGCCGAGACCACTCCAGCCTGGGTGACAGAGAGAGACTCCGTCTCAACAAATAAAAAAGAAACAAACAAACAAAACACTTCAACAACAATATAATTCTCTATTGCTGCAAAACTATTTTTTGATCAACAGAACTCTGAAGGTCACAGCAATGTGAAAGAACCAAAGGTTCACCACCCTCTGTTATAGCTTAACAGTAACTGAAGAGACTGCTTTGGAAAAGCAGCAAGAGTTAAAAAATATATTAATAATGGAACCCAGAATATACAGCTGTGAAGCAAAGAAAACTTAACATCCAGCAAGCCCAGTTTATGCTTCACTTCCATACATTCTGTGAAAGCATTTTACATACTCTAAAGAGCTATATATTTTAACAGTATATATTTTATTATTTATTTCACAGGCTTCCCATGAAGGCCCATAATTTGTTGAATCTTGATTTTACTGACCTGGAACAGCAAAACAGTTTTAGCACCATCATCTATCCATCTTGGAAAATTTACATGCAGTCTTTGATAGTGGAATTATCTCCACATATTCCTTGCACCTAAAAAAGAATGCACTGGTTTCTCTCTAGAACAGTCATCTTGAGTATGAATCTACAATAACCTGTAGATAATAAATTTGTATATTTTCTTATTTGCAATTTCTCCTAGTCAATTATTTCTGAACAAGATATTTACCTAGATCACTATTCCCTTAAATTCAATATCCTACCATTGAGCTACTCAGATTTAAAACAAAAACAAAAAAACTAGTTGGAATGGGGTGGGGGCAATAATATTGATGTATCTCAAAAGCATAATGCTTTCATACTGTTTTTTTGTTTTTGTTTTTGAGACGGAATCTCGCCCTTCTTGCCCAGGCTGGAGTGCAGTGGTATGATCTCAGCTCACTGCAACCTCCGTCTCCCCGGTTCAAGGGATTCTCCTGCCTCAGCCTCCCAAGTAGCTGGGATTACAGGTGCGCACCACCACACCTGGCTACTTTTTGTATTTTTAGTACAGACGGGGCTTCATCATGGTGGCCAGGATGGTCTCGATCTCCTGACCTCGTGATTCATCCGCCTCGGCCTCCCAAAGTGCTGGGATTACAGGCGTGAGCCACCGTTTCTTAATAGTGCAAAGACATGATCTTTTAAAAAGCAGTACCCTCATTTATACTTAGGACCATATCTCCACTCTGTGTAGGAAGTGGAAGGTGAAGATGAAGTAGGATGCCACAGAATTTGGTAAATAAGCTAATTTGCCCTTAACCCATACCCCATAATCAAACTTAAGAAGTAATTATATCTTTGCCAAACCTTCATTCCAAACTGAAAAATCCTAGCCCTTCCAGTCTGTTCTTATGTGAAAACCACTTGGTCTAGTTTCATTGTGCTTTTCTTTATGCATGCTAATATTAGAGAACTCTGCTAATGTTTTCTATTAAGCAGGTTTTCTGTTTTGCTGCACATAATGCTGTCTGGTGACACCCAGAATTTCTGGGAATAGGTTAAAATGGGATGAAGGTTGGGGGAGGGGAAACGGAGGGGGATGGGGGAAATCTAAAATGTCTACAAGACCTCCTTCTAGTACTATTATTAACTCACAGTAAGAGGCTACCATATTCCAAAAGTACTGAGTCTCTACAAAAGATAAGAAATTAGCTGGGTGTGTGATGATGTACACTTGTCTCAGCTGCTCAGGAGGCTGTGGCAGGAGGATCACTTGAGCCTGGGAGGTCAAGGCTGTAGTAACCCATTATCATGCCATTGTACTCCAACCCCGGGTGACAGAGCAAGACCTAGTCTCTCTCATTCATTCATCAATCGAGTTTATACTGATATTTTCAGTTCAAATTTAATACTGGTTTTTCCTAACTCATTTTATATTAGTGTATCTTTTCCCTCACATTGAAATTCTTGATTCATAGACTAGTTTCAGAATTATAATGTCAAATTACTAGTAACAATAAACCTAGTACGTTTAGGTGTTTTGATTGGGGGGGGCAGTTCTTTTTGTCCTTAAAGCATATCCCACTAAGGATATAGTCAGCATGCTATATTCAAAAGTTACTGTATATTTTTTCTCTGTATGTTCTGTAAGGTAGGTTCATTTGTTTCCCTTTATATTCAATTTTTGCATTTTTCCATTATTTTAAAAATGTATTTCCTGAATATGTAAAACATTTACACGGTTCAGAAGTTGAAGACCCATAAAAAAGGAATGTTCAGAGAAGTCTCTGTCCTTCCCCCTTTCCCTCTCAATCTGTTCCTATTTATTCCCTGCAGATAACCAGTTGTCTTAGTCCATTTGTGCTGCTATAAGCAAAGTGCCTGAGACTGGGTAATTTATAAAGAACAGAAATTTCTTTTTTTTTTTTTTTTTTTGAGACGGAGTCTCGCTCTATCACCCAGGCTGGAGGGCAGTGGCGCGATCTCGGCTCACTGCAAGCTCCGCCTCCTGGGTTTACGCCATTCTCCTGCCTCAGCCTCCTGAGTAGCTGGGACTACAGGCGCCCGCCACCACACTCGGCTAATTTTTTGTATTTTTAGTAGAGACGGGGTTTCACCGTGGTCTCGATCTCCTGACCTTGTGATCCGCCCGCCTTGGCCTCCCAAAGTGCTGGGATTACAGGCGTGAGCCACCGCGCCCGGCAAGAACAGAAATTTCTTTTCTCACAGTTCTGGAGGCTAAGAAATCCAAGCAAGATTAAGATGCTGGCAAATCGGGTGTCTGGTGAGGTCCTGTTCCTCAAAGATGATTGTGTCTAGACATCCTCACATGATGGAAGGAAAAGGGCTAGCTAGGTTCCTTCAATCCCCTTTTATAAGGCCTGATCACCTCCTAAAGGTCTCCCCTCTCAATGGTGTCACCTTGGGGGTTTAAGTTCCAACATAACAATTTTGGAGGGACATATACATTCAAAATACAGCACTGGTTTTGTTAGTTTATCTTGCATGTTTTGTATGTTTCTCTTTGCAGATATAAGCAAATATATGTGTATATATACATATATTCTTAACTCCTTTTTTCTCTTATACAAAAGATAGAATACCATATTCTACCAAATAAAATACTCTATTTTGTACCTTGTTATATTAACAGTATATCCTAGAGATCACTCCATGGGAGTTCATACAGATCTTCCTCGTTCTTTATTATGTCTGCGTAATACTACACTGTGTAGCTATTAATATGCAGAGATTAGATACAGAAAAGGGAAAAAGGGCATTCCAGGCAAGATGAATGACAAATAACTGGCAGGTAAATAAGAATAAACAAGGCTTTATTAGTATATGAAAGAGAAAGTAAACCAATCAGGCTAGAGTGAAGGATTAATGCAAAAGGGTGGGAAAAATCAAGGTTACTACCATATCATACAATTCTAGGGAAGACCATGCACATCGTCATCTAAGGAACTGTATAAAGCACAGCTTAGATAGTTGTACACACTACCTTGGGTAAAGCTAAAGACGAAAAGTTGGGGCCAGTTTACAGAGGCACTTAGATTATAAGGTAAAATAGGATTTTGTCTTGTAGCCAAAGCTTCTGCAGGAAGGTGTCATGTTCAAAATGTTGCTTTAAGATAAGTAAGACCACAAACAGACTGGAGGGGGCTATAGGAGGAGGCTACTTAAATTGTCTAGGTGTGAGGTAGTAAGGATCTTATTGGGCTGACGGCAAAGAAAAGGGTATTACCTAAGACACGGTCTTGCTCACCTTCAAAGAGCTTACAATCTAGTTGTTGAGATAATGTATTATTTAAGAGTTACATAATACAGAAGTGATATTTTAGAATCAGAAGAGACCTCAGTGATCATATTGTCCAGTGGTTCTCAAATCCAGCTGATAATCAGAATCACTGAGAGGAACTTGTTAAAACATCTTCTTGGGCCCCATTCCCCAGAGATTCTTATTCAATACGTCTTTAGTTGGGTCTGGAGAATCTGAATTTGTGACACACTCCTCAAGTGATCTCCCACTGACTGGCGATGTCTGTGGACTGCTGTTCCAGTATCATCTTTTCATTTCATGGACGAAAAGTTGAATCACAACAATATTCTTTTCCAAGAATATTCAAGGAGATTACAATCTAGGGGTTGGGAAGCCTTTTTAATCAAGACCCAAAACCCAAAAGCTAAATGAGAAAGACAAATCTGACCACAAAACATTTAAAAACTTTTGTATGGCAAAGGATCCTGTAAACAAAGACAAGAGACTTGAAAAACTGTATCTGTAACAGACTACGAAGAGTTGTTATCATAATACTCCACAAGGGTTATGAAAATACATGAAACTAACACAACAGAAAAATGGCGAAGGATGGAAAAGGGGCAAATACCCAAAAGAGAGTTGGTGAAGCTATATTAATAGCCTACAAAATCGAATTTAAGGCAAAAAACTACACAAGCTTGGCAAGGCAGAAAATTCAAAGGATATCTGTGGACAGGACTATTTCTGTTCCTCATTTCTACCTTGGAAAAAAATCGTAACAAGAGAAGTAGGAGAGAAGAAGGCATTACAATTCCACAGGAAAGCTGGTACTCCTCTGACTCCACTTCCCTTTTCCTTCCTTCTTCTCTACAGATCACAGGCCAGGCTAACAAGCTGACAGATAAAAGTACAATGACAGAGTGACAAGATTAGAATTGCTTGGATAAATTTTCCTGTCTCCTCTATTTGACACTCCTAACTTACTACCCTCAGAACTTTTTTGTCAATATAACTTACGTTGAAAGACAGCTTTTGTGCACATAAAAGACTATATGAGTTACTTGCATTTACATTAAGACCTTAAGTTCAGTATATTAACAGTCTAAAGACCCTTAAATATTTTTTATAACTGTATCAGCCTAATTACCTAATTTAAAAATATTAATGTACTACATATAAAAAGATTTAAAGAACCATATAATAAAAACTCTTGTACCCACCTCCAGTTTAAATATAAAACATGAATCCCCTAAATTTGGCATTCCCATCAAACATCTTCAGTACATTTAGCTTAATATATGCTCTTTTCCTATGTTAGCACTTCAAATGCCTACCAAGCAAATCTGTAAATACTCAAAAAGCTCTGGTAGATGTTTAAAAAATTAAACTTATAAATATAGTGTACATAAAAAGGTCCTAAATATTACAACACTTTTCAAACATAGCAAAGTTTTCTGGCATTCTTAAACTAATAATCAAATCTAAACGTAATTACTCAAGACCATATCTTAAATGAGAATCACAAATTAATCTGCTGGATTCTTTCATATGTCAAATTACTGCAAAGATTACATCCTAAGTCCAGATGGACTTAAACTTTATTGATTTAACACATATCATGCACTATATATTATTTAAGTACTTTATAAATATTATTTAATACTCAAAAAACTTTATGAGGTAGATGCCATTGTTACCCTCATTTTACACATAAGAAAACTGAGGGAAGAAGGAGGTTAAGGAAAGCTCCCACAGTCACAAAGCTAACAAGCAGTGGAGCCAGACTTCTGGCTTCATAGTCTATGCTGTTTACCACCATGCAGTGCCACTGCTTCTTACAGGTATAATTCACTTCAACATTTCTATGTAAGTTTTACAGGACTGGAAATATGATTCCAAGCTGAAGAGCTGGGGCTAGGACATATAATCTTTCTGTGCTGATAATGGGCACATCTAGCACCTTTCCTCTTTAAATAATTGCTACAACAGAGCCTCTAAATCAAATACCGCCAGATGGGGGTTGATTTTACAATCTGAGTTCAAATTAAGATCTAATTGTGAGGCCGGGTTCGGTGGCTCATGCCTGTAATCCCAACACTTTGGGAGGCTGAGGTAGGTGGATCACTTGAGGTCAGCAGTTTGAAACCAGCCTGACCAGCATGGCAGTTCGAGACCAGCCTGGCCAACATGGTGAAACCCTGTCTCTATTAAAAGTACAAAAAAATTAGCTGGGTGTGGTGGTGGGACCTGTAGTTCTAGCTACGCAGGAGGCCGAGGCAGGAGAATTGCTGGAACCTGTGAGGTGGAGGTTGCACTGAGCTGAGATCACGCCACTGTACTCCAGCCTGGGCTACAGGCTCCGTCTCAGGAAAAAGAAAAAAAAAGATATCTAATTCTGCTGTAACTTCTTTCAACTTTATTACCTAAATACTGGTTAGATGGAATTCTACAATTTCCATGTGGGGTGCTTCCTCTTTTGATTGAACTTAACTAGTTAAGGTCATTCTAATGAAACCTTAAGGAGAACAATCCAAGGCACATAATAGGTCAAAGAAAGCTCACAACTCCTACGAAAAAGCTGGTCAACATACAATAGAATTTCCAGGGTAACGTCTTCAATGTCCAGGATACTCCTCTACTTGGCTATTACCTAAAACTCTCTAAAGGAACAACTACATAGGCTGTAAAGAATAATTCAAAGACAAACTTCTAGGAAATCCAAGGGATATACTATTAGTAATAACATTTTTTAAAGCAGTGCAATTAAAAAATTGAAAGTATATTAGCCAATACAGTAGATTATTTTATAGAAAAGAGCTAAGCATTTATATGGCAAGAAAAGAGCTGAAGGCTTTAGAGGACAGATCCATAAATCAGTACTGTAGTAACAGAGCTAACATGTAGAAAATTCATGTTTATAGACAATCCACAAATCACTGTCAGAAGACAGTGTAAAGGTCATCTAGTTAAAGGACCAGCACCAATTGCTGTCAAAAGCTTTCATGCAGTCTTGTCAAAAATTAGTCCAATGTAGATAATGTAACCCACACACCATTTTCTGAGTCCTAAGACACTTGACACTAAGACATCATCAATCTAATAACTTTTTAGGAAAAAGAAGCACTATTATATTTTTAGTAGAGATGGGGTTTCACTACATTGGCCAGGCAGGTCTTGAACTCCTGACCTTGATCAAGTGATCTACCCACCTCGGCCTCCCAAAGTGCTGGGATTACAGGTGTGGGCCATGGTGCCCAGCCATCTTCACTTCTTTTTTAATATTAAAAATGTATTTTTTTCCTTCATTAGTATAGTGGTCAGTATAAAAAAAGAAAAAACAGACTTGGACTCCCAGGCTCAAGCAGTCCTCCCACTTCAGCCTCCCAAGTAGCTGGAACCACAGGTACGTGCCACCACGCCTGGCTGATTTTTTTCCCCCTTTTTAAATTCTGTAGAGGCAGGGTGTCACTATGTTGCCCAGGCCAGTCTCAAGCTCCTGGGATCAAGCCATCCTGCCACCTTGGTCTCCCCAAGTGTTGGGATTACAGGCATGACCACCTCACTTGGCCAAAAATGCCTTCTTTAAAAATGTAATAGTCCAGATACCGTGGCTCACGCCTGTAATCCCAGGTCTTTGGGAGGCCAAGGCAGGAGGATCGCTTGAGCCCAGGAGTTCGAGACCAGCCTGGGCAACATAGCAAGACCTTTCTTTCTTTTTGTTTTTGAGATGGAGTTTTGCTCTTGTTGCCCAGGCTGGGGTGCAGTGGCACCATCTCGGCTCACTGCAACCTCTGCCTCCCAGGTTCAAGCAATTCTCCTGCCTTAGCCTCCTGAATAGCTAGGATTACAGACATGCACCACCACGCCCAGCTAATTTTTTTTTTATTTTTAGTAGAGACAGGGTTTCTCCATGTTAGTCAGGCTGGTCTCGAACTCTCGACCTCAGGTGATCCGCCCACCTCAGCCTCCCAAAGTGCTGGGATTATAGGCATGAGCCACCGCACCCAGCCTAGACCTTTCTCTACAAAAATAAAAATTAAAAAAATTAACTGGGCATGGTGGCTCATGCCTGTGGTCCCAGCTACTCGGGAGGTTGAGATGGGAGGACGGCTTGAGCCTAGAAGGCTGCGACTGTAGTCAGTCATGATCATGCCACACTGCATTCCAGCCTGGGCAACAGAGCAAGACCCTGTCTCGAAATACAAGGCTAGATTTTTTAATGCCCTTACATGACAAAATAAAATGCCAGCAACCTTATGATAGTCTCCCAATCACCCACCCGCCACAATTTTACCAATCATGAACCTCAAAATCTGGGATCCCAAACCTTCCACCCAAGACTACAAAACACCTCTACTAGTTCATCCCAGTCTACCTAAAAATAGTCTATTACACCCACCGTGACTTCCATGCACTAGTTTAATCCCATCCCCTGGAAAAACATATCCTTCCATCACTTCCAACCCTTTAAATATTAAAGACAAGTACCATAAATTCCCTTCTTTGATCAGCATATTAAATCTACAATTCTTGCCACGGTTTTGCATTTAACACTATTTCCAGACTTCTTGACATTTTTGCAGTGGCAGATCATGGCTCACTGTAGCCTCCAACTCCTGGGCTCAAGCAATCTTCCTGCCTCAGCCTCCCAAGTAGCTGGGATTACAGGTATGCACAACCACGCCCAGCTAATTTTTAAAATTCTATTTTAAGTAGAGATGGGAGTCTCACTATGTTGCCTAAACTGGTCTCTAACTTGTGGGCTCAAGCAATCATCCCACCTGGGCCTCCCAAAGCATTGGAATTACAGGCGCGAGGCCCCTTACCCGGCCTCAATATTTGATTAGGATACAGATTTAAAAATAGCAAGGCCTTCTTTAATGCTCAGCATTAGTAAAATTACAAGAAACCATCCCAATTCTCAATTCCACAATATGACTGAGGAAGGTAATGTGGGAATCTCTGAAAAGCATCAGATGAGTGATTTAAAGGACTACATAGTATCTTCATTAATTCAAGAATACAGCCCCCAATGGCTCACACATGCAATCCCTGTACTTTAGGAGGCCAAGGTGGGAGGACTGCCTGAGCCCAGGAATTTGAGACCAGCCTTGGCAACACAGTGAGACCCCCATCTCTCCAAAACATAAAAAATTAGGCCGGGCATGGAGGCTCACACCTGTAATCCGAGAACTTTGGGCAGGTGGATCGCTTGAGACCAGGAGTTCCAGACCAGGCTGGGCCACATGGCAAAACCCCGTCTCAACAAAAAGAAAGAAAAAAAATTAGCCAGGCACAGTGGCATATGACTGCAGTCCCAGCTACTCATGACACCAACATGGGAGGATTACATGAGACTAGCCTGGACAACACACCACGATTCCCATCTCTTTACCATCTCTTTTTTCCAGATATGGTTGTGCACACCTGTAGTCCCAGCTACTCAGGAGTGGGCTACAGGCTCCACAGGCTCTTTACCATCTTTTTTCCAGGCAAGGTTATGCACACTTATAGTCCCAGCTACTCAGGAGGCTGAGGCAGGAAGGTTATTTGAGCTTAGGAGGTCAAAACTGCAGTGAGCTGTGATAGCACCACTATATGCCACTGTGGGTGACAGAGCAAGACCCCGTCTCTTAAAAAAAAAAAAAAATGGCTGGGCGTGGTGGCTCAAGCCTGTAATCCCAACACTCTGGGAGGCCAAGGTGGGTGGATCACCTAAGGTCAGGAGTTCGAGACCAGCCTGGCCAACATGGTGAAACCCTGTCTCTACTAAAAATACAAAAATTAGCTGGGTGTGGTGGCACATGCCTGTAATCCCAGCTACTTGGGAGTCCGAGGCAGGAGAATCGCTTGAACCCAGGCGGCAGAGGTTGCAGTGAGCCAAGATTATGCCACTGCACTCCAGCCTGAGGGATAGAGCGAGACTCCGTCTCAAAAAAAAAAGTTAATTTTTTAGCGATGGGTTCTTGCTTTGTTGCCCAGGCTGGTCTCAAGCAATCCTCCTGCCTTGGCCTCCCAAAGTGCTGGGATTATAGGCATGAGCTACTGCATCTGGCCTCAGAATATTTTCTAGAACACCGGGATTTCTGCTGCTACCAATGGGCAAGTTTCTATCAGAATAAACCTCCTACTGGAGAGTGCTCAAAAAAGCTGAGTGAAACAGAAAAAAAAAATCTGTCTGAAGGCATCAGACAACTAGTAAAGTGGCCCAGACTCAAGAAGTCAATTCCTACAGAGAGGATGTGATGGTCAATTTTATGTATCAACTTGGCTAGGCTACAGTCCCTTTATTCAAACAAGTGTTATTCATACAAGTGTTGCTGTCAAGGTATTTGGTAGATACAATTAAAGTCTGTAGTTACTTACTTTAAGTAAGGAAGATTATCCTAGATAATCTGGGTGGGCCTGATCCAATCAGTTGCTTTAAGGGCAGAACAGAAACTTCTCTGATGAAAAAGAAATTCTGCCTGCAGACTGTAGCTTCTGCTCCTATCCGAGAGTTCCAGCCTGCCCCTCCTGGCTGCAACCTGCCTTACAGGTTTCAGACTTGCCTAGCTAGTCCCCAACACTGTATGAAGCAATTCCTTGCAATAAATATCCTAATACATATGTATGTTGTGAACACACACATACACACACACTACTGGTTCTATTGATTTGGTGGAACGCTAATAGAGAAAGCAAATAAATTAAGGTAAGCCCAACACTCTGTACCGCTTTTCTCCTCCAGATATTTGCCAGTTTGGAGGCAGCTGCCAAAAGGCTGTAAAGCTAAGTAGAAAGCTGCTAAAAAGTTGAGAAGTTTTTTGTTTGTTTTGTTTGTTTTTTTAGATGGAGTCTTGCTCTGTCACCCAGGCTGGAGTGCATGATCTTGGCTCACTCAACCATGCCCGGCCCAAAAGTTGAGAAGTTAAACAGAGCTTTTGTCAGCATCAAGGTGCTGGAGAGACAAAAACTGGAATGGGTCTGCAGAGGAGGAAGGATCCTGTGAAATACCCCAAGTTTTCCACTGGGAGCCTAAAAGTAACACTGTAGAATGGGGTGGCAAACTTTTCTGGTAAAAAGCCATAAAGTAGGCCGGGCACAGGGGCTCACGCCAGTAATCCCAGCACTTTGGGAGGCCAAGGCGGACGGATCACCCAAGGTCGGGAGTTGGAGACCAGCCTGACCAACGTGGAGAAACTCCGTCTCTACTAAAAATACAAAATTAGCCAGGCGTGGTGGTACATGCCTGCAATCCCAGCTACTCGGGAGGCTGAGGCAGGAGAATCACTTGAACCTGGGAGGCAGAGGCTGCAGTGAGCCAAGATGGCACCACTGCACTCCAGCCTGGGCAACAGGAGTGAAACTCTATCTAAAAAAAAAACAAAACACCATAAAGTAGCCTGGACGAGGTGGCTCATGCCTATAATCCTAGCACTTTGGGACACCAAGGCGGGCGGATCACCTGAGGTCATGAGTTCAAGACCAGCCTGGCCAACAACATGGTGAAGCCCTGTCTCTACAGAAATACAAAAATTAGCCTGGCATGACTACAGGCAGGTGGGTGCCTGTAGTCCCAGGTACTTGGGAGATTGAGGCGGGAGAATTGCTTGAACCCAGAGATGGAGGTTGCAGTGAGCCGAGATCGTGTCACTGCACTCCAGCCTCGGGGACAGAGCAAGACTCCGACTCAAATAAGAAAAAAAAAAAAAAAAAAAAAGCTGGGCACAGTGGCTCACGCCTGTAATCCTAGCACTTTGGGAGGCCCAGCTGGGTGTATCACCTGAAATCAGGAGTTCAAGACCAGCCTGACCAATATGGTGAAACCCCATATCTACTAAAATCACAAAAATTAGCCGGGTGTGATGGCGTGTGCCCGTAGTCCCAGCTACTCAGGAGACTGAGGCAGGAGAATTGCTTGAACCCGGGAGGTAGAGGTTGCAGTGAGTCGAGATTACGCCACTGCACTCCAGCCTGGGCAACAGAGCGAGACTCCATCTCAAAAAAAAGAAGAAAGAAAATAAAGATGCACATTACAAGGATCACAGATGAAAAAAGACTATCATTACAGATCCCATGAGATTAAAAGGATGAGCAGTTATTCTGTACAACTTGTGCCAGTAAATTAGAATTTGCAGATGAAATGAATATTCCATAATTTATTGAAACTGACTTAGAAAAATTAGAAAATCTGCGAAGTCCTATATCTAGTAAAGAAATTTAATTGATAATTAAAACTTTTCCAGAATCAAATGGCTTGACTAGCAAATTTTCCCACACTTTTAAGGAAGAAATTATATCAAACTTTCTCATGAACGTAATCACAAAAATCCTAAACAAATTATGAGAAAATCAAATCCAGCCACATAAAAAAGGGTTATACATTATGGCAAAGATTGGCTTAACATTCAAAATTCAATTCATATGATTCACCAATGAAAAAAATAGGCCAGGCACGTTGACTCACACCTGTAATCTCAGCACTTTGGGAGGCCAAGGTGAGCAGATGACTTGAGGTCAGGAGTTTGAGACCAGCCTGGCCAACATGGCAAAACCCCGTCTCTACTAAAAATACAAAAATTAGCTGGGCATGGTGGCACGTACCTGTAATTCCAGCTATTCAGGAGGCTGAGGCATGAAAAGCACTTCAACCCAGGAGGAGGAGGTCGCAGTGAGCTGAGATTGCGCTACTGCACTGCCTGGGTGACAGAGTGAGACTCTGTCTCTAAATAAATAAATAGAAATCTGTTTGAAAATAACTAAAATAGTGCCAGGCGCAGCAGCTCATGCCTGTAATCCTAACATTCTAGGAGGCCAAGGCAGGAGGATCGCTTGAGCCCAGGAATTCAAGACAAGCCTGGACAACACAGTGAGACTTCGTTTCTACAAAAAATAAAAAAATTAGCTGGGTGTGGTGGCACATACCTGTAGTCCCAACTACTTGTGCAAGGCTGAGGTGGGAGGGCTGCTTAAGCCCAGAGGTCAAAGTTGCAGTGAGCTGAAATCTTGCCACTACACTTCAGCCTAAGTGACAGAGCAAGACCTTATTTCAAAAAGAGAAAATAACTGAAATAGCATGAAATAGTATGGATGTATTAGATTTTTAAAAGGCAGATTGAAACAATAAATGTATCCACAGAAAAAAAGATGGAAAAGATTATTCTCCCTTAACTGTAGAATCACGTGACTTTTCTTTTAAAAAGTTTTTGTCTTACTGAATATTCTAAAGTCTCTAAAATGAATGTGTTATTATCTTTAAAATAAGGAAAAATGAAAAGTATCTCAAAAAACAGATACCTCCTCAAGAAAATGTTGGAATCATTGGAACAGTTTCTTAAAAACTGCTTGTAGCTAGGTTCAGTGGCACACTTGTAGTCCCAGCCACTTAGCAGGCTGAGGTGGGAGGATCACTTGAGCCCAGAAGTTCTGGGCTGTAGTGTACTGTATCAATCAGGTGTCTGCACCAAATGTAGCATCAATGGTAACCTCCCAGGAGCAGGGGTCCACCAGGATGCTTAAGGAGGGAAGAACTGACCCAGGCTGGAAACAGAGCAAGTCAAAACTCCTGTGCTGATCAGTAGTGGGATCAAGACTGTGAATAGCTACTATACTTCAGACTGGGCAACATAGCAAGACTTCTATCTCTTAAAAAGTAAAATAAAATAAAGTAAATTTTTAAACTGCCTGAAGCAGTTTAAGAGAAAATTTTTAAAGTTTAATCAGAAAACAATATATTATCACATAAAATAGTCTGACACTCTTCCATCTAGATTAAAGAAGAAATGTGCTTAATAGATGAATTAGGAATTTAGGTTAATGTATGGAATAGATTTTCAAGCACATTATTCAGTAGGCTAACAGGATAATCTTAAATATAACACAATGATTTATGCAGAGGCATAATATGCTTCTTAGGATATACAAAAGTAAGCATGGTTCTGAAGAACAGGTAAAGCCAGTCACAAGAAAACGAATGCTGCCTGGGCCTCATGGCATAGGACATAGTGATAACAGCAAGGGAGCATTCAGAGTACCCAACACATAACCTTTTTTTTTTTTTTTTAAGACGGAGTCTCGCTCTGTCGCCCAGGCTGGAGTGCAGTGGCACAATCTTAGCTCACTGCAACCTCTGCCTCCCAGGTTCAAGTGATTGTCCTGCCTCAGCCTCCCGAGTAGTTGGGATTATAGGCACGTGCCACCGTGCCCAGCTAATTTTTGTATTTTTAGTAGAGACAGGGTTTCGTCATGTTGACCAGGCTGGTCTAGAACTCCCGACCTCAGGTGATCCACCTGCCTCCGCCTCCCAAAGTGTTGGGATTACAGGCATAAGCCACTGCACCAGCCCCAACGCATAACTTCTTAAACAGACTGTCAGGGCTGAACTGTGTCTCCCTCAAAATTCATATGTGAAGCCCTAACCCCTAGTCCTCAGAATGTGTCTATATTTGGAGACAGGGCCTTTAAAGAGGTAATTAAGGTTAAATGAAGTCATTAAGGTGGGCCCTAATCCAATACGTCTGGTGTCCTCAAAATGGGGAGATTAGAACACATAAACAGAGGGATGACAATGTGAAGATGAGAGGTGAAGCCAGCTGGACTTCCTGGGTCAAGTGGGGACTTGGAGAACTTTTCTGCCCAGCTAAAGGATTGTAAACGCAATTGGAGAACTTTTCTGCCTAGCTAAAGGATTGTAAACCCACCAATCAGTGGTCTGTGTCTAGCTAAAGGATTCTAAATGCACCAATCAGCACTCTGTAAAAACGCACCAATCAGCAGGACATGGGTGGGGCCAAATAAGGTACTAAAAGCTGGCCACCCAAGCCAGCAGCAGCAACCCACTCAGGTCCCCTTCCACGCTGTGGAAGCTTTGTTGTTTTGCTCCTCACAATAAATCTTGCTGCTGCTCACTCTTTAGGTGTGCACTACCTTTAAGAGCTTTAACACTGACTGTTAAGGTCTGCGGCTTCACTCCTGAAGCCAGCGAGACCATGAACGCACTGGCAGGAACAAACAACTCCGGACACACCACCTTTAAGAGCTGTGACACTCACTGCAGAGGTCTGCGGCTTCACTCCTGAAGTCAGCAAGACCACGAACCCATTGGAAGGAAGAAACTCCGGACACATCTGAACATCTGAAGGAAAAATCTCCGGACACACCATCTTTAAGAACTGTAACACTATCGCGAGGGTCCGTGGCTTCATTCTTGAAGTCAGTGAGACCAAGAACCCACCGGAAGGAATAAATTCCAGACACAAAGACACAGGGAAAAGAAAATGGTCATCTACAAGTCAAAGACAGAGGCCTCAGAAGAAAATAAACCCTCCTGACACCATCTTGGCCTTCTAGCTTCCAAAATTGTGAGAAAATAAATTTCTGTTGTTCAGACCACCCAGACAGTGGTCCTTTGCTTTGGCAGCCTTAGCAAACCAATACACAGATATAACTGCAAAAATTAAATTTCACCTTCCCCCTGTAAAAAAGAGATTTGAGAACACATGGAGGATGTCTTAGATAATTTTAAGATATGTACTGTGATCTTCACATAGAGGTGTAAGTTACTACCTGTTTTATTCTAAGGAAATTGAACTTCCAATAATCTATGCAACAATAATTCATTGTAACTTTCCTCCATAATTTTTAAGATGGTATTTTACATTTGTATAGCATATAAAATTCAAATTTCATCCCTATTTGTCACTTTATTTGATCCTCACAACTTTCTGTATAAAACAGAAATTTTGAACCTAGAAACACAGAGCTAGCAGTGACAGCGACAACTAGAAGCAAATCATCTGACCTGGATCATGGATTTTTCCACTACATTCCAATGCTTTCCAAAATTTTAGTAATGTTCCTATTTTAGTAAGGGCAGAGATAAAGCTTACTTTATATCTATACTTATCATTAAACCTCAGTTATTTCAAATATATATACAAATATATATTTGGAGACAGGATGGTGCTCTGTCACCCAGGCTGGTGTGCAGTGGCACCATCTCAGCTCACTGTAACCTCCACCTTCCGGGTTCAGTTGATCCACCCACCTCAGCCTCCAGAGTAGCTAGGATTAAAGGCGCACAGCACCACACCTGGCTCGTTTTTATATTTTTTGTAGAGACAGAGTTGTGCCATGTTGCTTAGACTGATCTCAAACTCCTGGGCTCAAGTGATGTGTCCACCTCAGCCTCCCAAAGTGCTGGGATTATAGGTGTGAGCTACAGCACCCACCGTGAAATAAATTATAGATATGTTTTCCTTTCTAAGCACAACCATATATCAAAAATTATAATTTTTTCCTTTTTGTTTTTGAGACAGAGTCTCGCTCTATCGCCCAGGCTGGAGTGCAGTGGTGCAATCTTGGCTCACTGAAATCTCTGCCTCCCAGATTCAAGCAATTCTCATGACCCAGCCTCCCCAGTAACTAACTGGGATTACAGGCGCATGCCACCATGCCCAACTAATTTTCTGTATTTTTAGTAGAGACGGGGGTTTTGCCATGTTGGCCAGGATGGTTTCAAACTCCTAGCCTCAAATGATCTGCCCACCTCAGCCTCTCAAAGTGCTGGGATTACAGGCTCGAGCCACCCTGCCCAGCCTAAAAAATATTTTTTAAAACATTAATGGCCAGCATTTCCTGAAAACTTACAGTTTGTGAGGCACAGCTCTATTAACTTTACATGAATTAACTCAATCCTAAAAATCCTGGGATAGGTAGGTACTATTACTGTCTATTTCAGAGACAGAAACTGATAAAGTACTTTATCCAAGCTAGTAAATGGAGGAGTCAGGATTTGAACCCAGGCAACATTAACTCCACAACCCACATTCTTTTTTTTTTTTTTTGAGACAGAGTCTCGCTCTGTCGCCCAGGCTGGAGTGCAGTGGCGCAATATCGGCTCACTGCAAGCTCTGACTCCCAGGTTCACGCCATTCTCCTGCCTCAGCCTCCCGAGTAGCTGGGACTACAGGCACCTGCCACCATGCCTGGCTAATTTGTTTGTATATTTAGTAGAGACGGGGTTTCACTGTGTTAGCCAGGATGGTCTTGATCTCCTGACCTCGTGATCCGCCTGCCTCGGCCTCCCAAAGTGCTGGGATTACAGGCATGAGCCACCGCGCCCGGCCCACAACCCACATTCTTAACCACTTCGCAACGAAATACAACTAGGACACTCTTGAGCGTATATTTTAATGGCTTTGAAGTCAAGTGGACTTAAACTTTACTACAGGCTCAGCCACTTATTAGGTACATTATTTGGGGCAAACTTAATCTCTTATATCTTAGAGTCTTTATCTATAGAAAGGAGATAATTAAATGGGACAGTGATGTAAAACCATTTAGTAAGTGGCTGGTATAGAATGTATACTAATTATTAAGCCCTTACTATTTTTATTTTTTTTTTACTACTTTCATGAATATACAACACCAATCAATCCTACAGTGTCTAATTTGGGGATTCCAAGCTAAAACATCAAAAGGCCCTCTTTCTTCATCCGTAATTCTCTCCTTCCTATTCTTCCAGAAATATATGTACTATTCCCAATAATCTCATTTTCCATAAGTTAAGAAATATCGCATTGGATGAGGTTAGTAGTTAGATGAGTCTTAAATTCTTTGTTCACTTTTTAATTTTTAAAATAACACAGACAGGATCTCCCTATGTTGCCCAGGATGGTCTGGAACTTCTGGGCTAAAGAAATCCTCCCCCCATGACCTCCCAAAGTGCTGGGATTACAGGCGTAAGCCACCACACCCAGCCATCAGTCTTAAATTCTATCACAGGGGTACCTAGTAAGTTTGGTAAGGACAATAGTTATACTCTTGATAACAACTTCCAAAGATTCTGGGCATTGCTCAAGCATTTAACATATTTTAAAAATCACCAAAGTAGTTATCTAAGCTTTTATTTAATCTTTTTTAAAAATACTGAGTTCAGGCCTGGCGCGGTGGCTCACACCTGTAATCCCAGCACTTTGGAAGGCCCAGGAAGGCAGATCACCTGAGGTCAGGAGTTTTGAGACCAGCCTGGCCAACATGGTGAAACCCCGTCCCCACTAAAAACACAAAAAATTAGCCGGGCATGGTGGTGGGTGCCTGCTGTAATCCCAGCTACTCAGGAGGCTGAGGCAGGAGAATCACTTGAACCTAGGGGGCGGAGGTTGCAGTGAGCCGAGATCGCGCCACTGTACTCCAGCCTGGGCAATTAAGAGCGAAACGCTGTCTCAAAAACAAACAAACAAACAAACAAAAACTGAGTTCGTAACATTTCTTGGGCTTTACAAGATAGCTATCTCTTGCTCTTATTTGTCCTTTCACTACTTATTTCAAGCTTCAAAGAATTCCTTAGCAGTAGTACTCCCACTTTTTATGATTTATATGGTTACATCATATCCTCCTTCAATCTCCATTTTTCCAGATAAGATACTATTGCTTTTGTAGTCACATGAAAGTCTCTCCATTTTCTCCATCTACTTATAATTTCTCTGGACCTTTTCTACTTTTGAAGCATTTTTCTTGAGATAATTTGGTGGGAAGAACACTGGGCTGGGAGCCAGAAGTCCTCACTCTGCAATCTCATCTCTCAGATTCTTTATCTGAGAGGATTGCACTTGATAAATTTGTAATAGGCTCCTTTATATCTCTAAGCCTCATATATCTAAGACTCTGGATCTTCCAACTAAAAATCATTTGGTATTCTAACAATTCCCCTCAATTTTTTACTCCACTTAGCCAAAGAGGGGCAGGAAGATCAGATTGAAGGGTAGAGGAAGACACAACAATCAGGAAGCTCAGGGCTACAGAAGGAAGACATGACATTTTACGAATCAACAGAAAAAGATTCAATAAGAGAAATCAGACACCAAAAAAAGGAAAAAAGTCAGAGAAACACATGGCCTAATTCTAACCTCATCTCTACACATCTATTTGAAGGGGGAATAAGAAATACAAAAATGTGTATATTACTGTCCTTACTAAAGTTATTAGGTGTCTCTGTTACAGAATTTTTTTTTTTTTTGAGACGGGGTCTCGCTCTGTTGCCCAGGCTGAGTACAATGGCGTGATCTCGGCTCACTGCAACCTCTGCCTCCCAGATTCAAGTGATTCTCCTGCCTCAGCCTCCCGAGTAGCTGGGATTACAGGTGCCCACCACCATGCCTGGTTTATTTTTGTATTTTTAGTAGAGACAGGGTTTCACCAGGTTGGCCAGGTTGGTCTGAAACTCCTGACCTCAGGTGATCCACCTGCCTCGGCTTCCCAAAGTGCTGGGATTACAGATGTGAGCCACCATGCCCGACTTCCGTTACAGAATTTAAGACTGACCTAACTACTAACCTCATCCAATGTATTTCTCAACTTCTTACGGAAAACGAGATTATTGGAATAGTACGCATATTTCTGGAATAATAGGAAGGAATGAATTATGGATGAATAAAGAGAACCTTTTGGCAGCAGTGGAGTTTATCCAACCCTCATTTCTGCCTCAGAGAAGCAATGCAACTCTGTGCCAAGATATATATGTCTATATCGCTATGCTGTTGATAAAACGGCCTATGACAGTGCTTTGAAGAAAATAGGCATTACGCAGATATTTGATGACTAAATTAATGTCCAGCTGAACTGGAAGCCCTCATAATGCTACTAGTACTGCTACATACCGGATAATATGACAGTCAAGGCCATGGGAATTATATGGCATTGGCTGCCCTGGTTCCATGGGGAGACTGAGTAAACTGGGCGGAGGAGATTTGGCCTAATGGCATTAAGCTCTGACGATACTAGAAGCAGCCCTCAGAAGGAAAAGATAAATGGGCTATCTCTAAACCACCAGAGCAATATCGGAATATGTATGAAAATCATTTCCTACCCCGTGTCAGGGTCAAAAAAAAAGCACTATGTTTTCTCATACTGGCTTCTGGAGAGTTAGAGCTTCTTGTCCTAGGACTGGTTTGGGGCAGGCGACTGGTTTACGACAGGTTTGGGGAGGAATACATAGACAAAGGGTTAAGGTTGTTGGGCAGCCCAGCCTAAAGGTGGTGTTTCTCAGCGTGTGGTCCCTGGACCAAGAGTAGGGGTGCCTGCTTAAATCCCAGACTCAGGGACTCATCACAAATCTCTAGAATCATATTTATGGAAGAGGTGCTACGGTACTGCAACCTTATTACTAAGGAACAATCTTCTGTTTCAGAACTATGGCCTAGGATTTGGGGTTTCAGGTGGGGGCCTTGAGCGGAAGTCCTCTGACTCTGGCTTCATCACATCCGACAGACATTACTACAACACTTTGTTTTGGAGACCACTAAAAAAATACCTCAACTTCTCACAGGGCGAACAGGAACAAAACTAAGGACTCTGGAATGTATTTTCATAAGCTGGTTAAACACTAGTTCCTTTACAGCCTTGTTTATTACGTTAGTTTGTTCACTAGATTCTTATTTAAAAATAAATCTCTTCAACCGAAGAATTTTCAGAAAGAATCACAAACTCCAAAACAGAAGAGGTTTTCTCATAGTACAGAACTGGGCTTGTAAACCTGAAGACACTGCTATAAAAAGCAAAGTTTTATTTAAAAGAAAATTGCTGGTTAAGGCTTTCCCCAGCGCTTTTGCACTCAGAGCCACGAATGAAAGCTGGCAATTTGCGGGTGGCAGGGAAGGAAGACGCGGAAACAGGGCTGAAAAGATCGGGCAAAATGCACCCGGCTCCAGAGTTCAGGAGGAAGTCCCACCAACTACCTAATTTTTAATGGAGCCAATTAATTGCCAGAAGAACCGCGTCTGCAAATGTTTTGCCAGTCAACACTCCAGGTTCTCGCCATTCCTCTCGGGATGAACCACCCGAGGCCTGCAAAAAGCAGTCAAGTTATACTTCAGCTGTGCCCACCACCTCGGCGCAGCGTCGCCTCCCTCCCCAGGATCACCAGACTCTGCCCTCCGCGCGGAAACAGGACCCCATCACGCCGGTGCCGACAGGTTCCTCGCGCCCAGCTTAGCCCCGCGGCCTTTTGACTTGGGGGTCCGAGCCGCCGCCGCGTGCGGAGGAGAAGCCCCCTCGGCCACAAAGGGGAGACTCGGGCCACGCCCGCCACCACACTCGCCCTGCCCGGTCTTCGCGCCCGAAACCGTCCCGCGCCGCCACTTACTCGTCACTCCCCGCCGCGCTGTCGCGCTCGGGGATGGAATCCGCCCGGGAGGCGCGCGCAGACCGCGCAGCCAGAAGCCGCAGCCGGGACCGGCTGTGCCGCAGCGGCGCGCGCCCCCCGCCCCAGCCCGCGCGGCCACGCGGCTGAGTCACCCAGCGCTTCACGTTAAGAGTCCCCTCCGCGCGTGGCACGCCGGGAAGGCCGTGTCGGGGGACCCCGCCCGGGGCCGCACCGTAAATGGGAGTCGTCTTTCCTCCAGTCCACTCTGCACCCGACCGCAGCGGGCGCACTTTTCTGAGTTGCGCATACCCTCTCAATTATTAAAGGTTGCAGACGGAAAAGTTAGTAGTTTTCGGAATTGTAGAATGCGCTCGCGCAGCGCCAGGACGGCTGATACTTACCCGAAAATGTGGAACCCTGATCTCCCCATGCTTGGAGCGGGATTGGGGGCAGCGTAGTAAGAATACTGGAGTTGCTTAAACGCATTTGCTCGAAAGTCACTACCCTGGACATACATTCTGGCCAAAAGAAAGGGGGAAACCTCCACGTTTTTTTCAAATATTGAGTTTCATGAAGGTACCTGCTATGACGAAGTTATATTACAAATTTTAAATCCACCGGAAGCAAGTTACTGGGAAAACTGTGTTATGAGTAAAATATTTCAGCATTCAAAAAACATCTATGTGTGGTCCATGTCCTATAAACCGAATGCTGGAAAACCCAAAAGGAAGTTCTTATTGTCATGGTTTCTAGTGGCTTTTGTACTTTTAAAAATTACACTAGGCCGGGTGCGGTGGCTCACGCTTGTAATCCCTGCCCTTGGGAGGCCGAGGCGGGCGGATCACCTGAGGTCGGGGTTTCCAGACCAGCCTGGCCAACATGATGAAACCCCGTCTCTGCTAAAAATACAAAAATTAGCCAGGCATGGTGGCGGGCGCCTGTATGATTCTAGCTGCTCGGGAGGCTGAGGCAGGAGAATCACTTGAACCCAGGAGGCAACTGGGAAGTTGCAGTGAAGTTCCCTCTCAAATATATATATATATGTCTCTATATACTAATTAAATATACTAATTATGCAAGCTATTGTAAATTGTTGTTGAAAGCTATATAAACTAATAGCACAATTTTTAAAATTCTGGGTCGATTTTCCTTTTCCTTACAAGAGTCTCTAAAAACTAATTTGGAACTAAGGATTAAAATTGGTGTTGAAGTGGAAAGAATGTAAGAAAATAGTTTGACTCATTTCAGTGGGTTTCACATGGTTAACAGATACTTGTATAGCAAACTTGTTTTATCAGGGTCAAAAACTTTAATTTTCAAAACTGAAGACATAAGTTGTTTCATTATAATTTGGTCTTAGAGGCATAGAGGGTCATTTTCCATTTCTGTTCTCCCTCGTTTATGACTGTAAAGTATGCAAGACTGTATTGTGTTTATCTCAACATGGGCTAGGCTGTGAGGCTGCACACTCGTCATTTGTAAGTCAGTCTCACGTCCCCATGGTGACTCAGCTTCCCTGCTGCTTGCGTCTCTGGCTCTGCCATCCTAGCACTTCCGGGCTGGCAGAAGAGCTAGACTGGAGAATCTGTAAGGGCTCTCCTTTGCCTCTGCCAGAAGTGAGTGGCCTTTTCACTTCTGCTGATGTGTTTCACTGTCCTGAACTGGCCACCCGACTCAACCTGACTGACTCTAAGAAGGCTGTGAGATATAAATTCCTGCATGCCTGGAGAAAAGGAATATGAAAAAAGATTTGGTAAATACATGGCTATAAACCAATTTGAGTGAGTTATAGTCTCCAAACTTTACAATAGTAGCAGCATAGAGGATTGTTCAAACTAATGCCTTTATTTCCGTTGTTATAAAGTACAGTGTTACGGCCTTTGAGTCAAAGAAAAAAAACCCTTCTGATATTCCTGCAAAACAGTTCTTGAAACAAATTCTTCCTTTCTGGAAAGATTCCTTCCTGCAGATTTGTATATTGTCTTCCTCAGCCTCCCAAGTAGCTGGGACTACAGGCGCCCGCCACCTCGCCCGGCTAATTTTTTGTATTTTTTTTTTTAGTAGAGACGGGGTTTCACCGTGTTAGCCAGCATGGTCTCGATCTCCTGACCTCGTGATCCGCCCATCTCGGCCTCCCAAAGTGCTGGGATTACAGGCTTGAGCCACTGCGCCCGGCCTTTTTTTTTCTTATTGTGGAGAACGGAGTTCTTATTCTATTGCCCACACAGGTCTTGAACTCCTAGGCTCAAGCTATCCTCCAGATTCTGCCTCCCTAAATTTGGGGATTACCGGCATGAGCCACTGCACTGGCTGCAGATTTGTGGTTTACAAAAATCTGGCCTGAAGTTTGGAGAATCAGGCTAACTACTGGGTCTTATTTTTTTTTTTAAACACTTTCATTTTGGAAATTAAAGCATACAGAAAGATATAATAAACACTTGTTATCCATCATCCAAAATAAATAAGTGATAACATGACTTTTAATTTATAGTTAATGGTTCTACTTTTGGCTAAAATTTCATGTAATGAACAGCATATCAGACCGGGTACCTTTTTTGGGCAGACTTCAAGGAGACAGGATATGAGAAATGTATATTCACAGAAAGCATAGGTGTTTGCTGATTTTTATCATTTTATTTCTAATTTAATGTAGGTATCTCAAGACCCTGAGTCTCTGAGATGTATTTATATCTGAAATCAAAACCTTTTTTTTTGAGACAGGGTCTCCCTTTGTTGCCCAGACTGGGTGCAGTGGCGTGATCACCACTCACTGCAGCCTCGACCTTCTGGACTCAGGTGATCCTCCCATCTCAAGCTCCAAGACAGCTGGGACTACAGTCATGAACCACCACACCCAGCTAATTTTTAAAATTTTTTTGTAGAGATAGGGTGGGAAGGGGGAGTCCTAGGCTCAAGCAATCCTCCCAGTTTGGCCTCCCAAAGTGCTGGGGTTACAGGCATGAGCCCCGGGGCCCCCTACTGAAATCGTAATGTCAAATTGGTAGACTTGGAGTTTTCAATTGACATAATGGCAATATAGTTCATCTGATTTGCTGAATTATTTAAGTCTCCTTAAACAGCATCTACTACCAGTAAAATTACAAAGCACTCATCCCAACATTTTATATCATTTAGGCTTCTTAATAACCATAGAAGATAGATTTTATTACTCTTATTTACAAATGAGGAAATCAAGACATAAGCATGAAGTGTTTAAGGTCATTAAACTACTAACGAGGTGCTTGTGGGCTGAGAACTCAGGTCGTCTAATTTCAAAGTTCTTGTTCATCATACACTAAATAGTGACAATTCCAAACAACTAATTTAAGGTTGACTCTTAAGAATAAAAATATTTTTAAAATAATAGCTATTGTAAATTGTCGTACAAAAAGCTAATTCTCATTTCTACTGACTAATCTTATGTAGTAAATGTAAAAACTAACCAAAAATCCCCAGATTTTGAACTATCTCTCTCAAAGTAATTACATTTGCTAAATGTTGGTTTTGTTTTCTAAGACAGAGTCTTGCCCTGTCACTCAGGCTGGAGTACAGTGGTGGGATCATGCAACCTCAGCCTCCTGGGCTCAAGTGATCCTCCCACCTCAGCCTCCTGCGTAGCTAGGACTACAGGTGCAACACGCCAAGCTAATTTTTTAATTTGTAGAGAGGAAGTCTCACTATATTGCCCAGGCTGGTCTCAAAGTCCTGTGGGGAGTCAGGATAGAGGAGTCAGGAAATGTGGAAATGTGTTACCCTGGGTTTCGGCCAAGGCTGGGCGTAAACTGATAATGTTTATCTCTTGTTATTCCTGTTACTGGTTTACGAACGGGCTCTGGCCTTCCTATCCCATGTACCGGCTCTGACAGCTCACATGACCTCTTGTTTATGAACATACAAGTCTCATTCTTAAACCTAATACTGAGAATGCCTAGAAGTTTTCTTTTCTTTTTCAGCTTTATGTGAGTGTTGTTGTTGATGATGTTTTGAGACGGAGTCTCCCTCTGTCGCCCAGGCTGGAGTGCAATCTCTGCTCACTGCAACCTCCACCTCCCGGGTTCAAGTGATTCTCCTACCTCAGCCTCCCAAGTAACGGGGATTACAGGCACATGCCACCGTGCCCAGCTAATTTTTATATTTTTAGTAGAGATGGGGTTTCACCAGGTTAGGTCAGGCTCTCCTCCAATTCCTGACCTCAGATGATCCACTGGCCTCTGCCTCCCAAAGTGCTGGGATTACAGGCGTGAGCCACCACTCCCAGCCACCTTATATGGGTTTTAAATAAACAGCATTTGAAAAAGAAAATAGGCAGGACACGGTGACTCATGCCTGTAATCCCAGCACTTTGGGAGGCCAAGGTGGGAGGATCACCTGAGGTCGGGAGTTTCAGACCAGCCTGGCTAACATGGTGAAACCCTGTCTCTACTGAAAATACAAAAAATTAGCTGGATGCGGTGGTGCGCCTGTAATCCCAGCTACTCGAGAGGCTGAGGCAGAAGAATCGCTTCAACCCAGGAGGCGGAGGTTGCAGTGAACCTAAGGCAGGAGAATTGCTTGAACCCAGGAGGCGGAGGTTGCAGTGAGCCAGGATCACACCACTGCTCCAACCTGGGCGACAGCGAGACTCTGTCTCAAAAAAAAAAAAAAGATTCCAATAACCCACTGAGCCACCACAGAAAGCTATGAGATATTTATTTAGTAGATAGGTAAACTTTATTTCGCAAGCCCAAGGGGATAATTTACTTTCCATCCCCCTCTCTTTCAAAATAGAGAACCTCCAACAAATGGTATATAAAGGAAAACAAAGCAAACAAAAGAGGGAAACTTTGTAGTTTATTAACTCAAGCATGAAAGTACAGAAAATAAGCAGGGCTCAACATACTTGGAAAAGTAAGTCTGAATTTATTGCATTAAAACATGGTGTTGCACTAATCCAGCCGGGCGCAGTGGCTCACGCCTGTAATCCCAGCACTTTTGGAGGTCGAGGCGGGTGGATCACGAGGTCAGGAGATCCAGACCTTCCTGACTAACACGGTGAAACTGCATCTCTACTAAAAATACAAAAAATTAGCCGGGCGTGGTGGTGGACGCCTGTAGTCCCAGCTACTCAGGAGGCTGAGGCGGGAGAATGGCGTGAACCCAGGAGGTTAAGCTTGCAGTGAGCCGAGATCACACCACTGCACTCCAGCCTGGGAGACAGAGTGAGACTCTGTCTCAAAAAATAATAATAATAATAATAAAAAGAAAGCATTAATAAAACAGAACCTACTTTTACTTCAGTCATTTGGTCCCTAGGAATTCAAAATAATGCGGAAGGAGATGAAACATAGTAGTTTATAAACAATTTTGAGACCAGCATGAAATGACTAAGGACTATGATGTAATTTCCTTTTCAGAAAACATACAATTCAGGACAAACAGTTATCGATGGAATAAATAAACAAACATACAATTATCAGACACAGCCATAAGACTTATTTAGAAAAGAATAAATAACATATCTTTATCCTAGAGTTAGTTCTAGAGTTATTCTACTACATTCTGGATGTGGTTGAGGGCAGCATTTCCTATAGCTGAATGAAATTAGTGAAAAGATATAGGTTATGCTTTCAGTAGTGAAAAGTGAAAATGATTTATTCTAGAAACCTTGATTATATTATAGTACTGTCAAATTATTAAAATATTGACAAATTATGTACAGTTTAGTAAGAGCTGGCAGCTCGCTATGAGATTCTTTTATTTTGCTCAAATCATGTCCTCCTCCTTTCCCCAAACTATGAATAATCGAAAACATGGAAAATCTGTTTATCAAAACATGTGTCCTCCTGGCCCCTATGTCCACTGTAAGAAACTTCATCATAAGGAACAAACACATAAACAATAAGATAAATAATGAGAACTAGGTAAATTCAGAAAGATTTATTTGGCTTATTAACTAAGAGTCCAAACAGAGCTTTCTCTTTGCTTATTCAGAGTTGTGATGCCTACTTGGAAACAAGTCAGTGTTTGTGAATATATATATATATAAAGTACATGAAAAGGGAAGAATTAAACACATGAAGTGATGGCCAGGAGCAGCGGCTCACACCTGTAATCCCAGCACTTTGGGAGGCTGAGGCGGGAGGATCACTTGAGGTCAGGAATTTGAGACAAGCCTGGCCAATATGGTGAAACCCTGTCTCTACTAAAAATACAAAAATTAACAGGCATGGTAGCACATGCCTTTAAGTCCCAGCTACTCGGGAGGCTGAGGCAGGAGAATTGCTTGAACCTGGGAGGCGGAGGTTGCAGTGAGCCAAGATCATGCCATTGCACTCCAGCCTGGGCGTTGCAGCGATACTCCATCTCAAAAAAAAAAAACAAAAACAAAAAAAGAAAAAAAATGTTATATCATTTTTATAAGGCAGTATGATGTAGTGAAAACAAATATTGGAAAACAAGCCAGAGGACCTGTGTTTGAGGCTATTTCACACTTACTGATAACAAGTCACCCAGAAGGTTAGGTTTCCTAATCTGTAGGTAACTGACCTACTTTTGCCATGAGGTTGTTATGAAAAAGAAAAAATCAAAATGTATGCAAAAATATTTTATAACCTCTAAAAATTAGCTGGGCATGGTGGCAGGTTCCTGTAATCCCAGCTACTCAGGAGGCTGAGGCAGAAGAATCGCTTGAACCCAGGAGGCAGAGGTTGCAATGAGCCGAGATCACGCCCCTGCACTCCAGCCTGGATGACAGAGCAAGACTCTCAAAAAAAAAGAAAAAAGAAAGCATTGGCCAGGCGTGGTGGCTCACGCCTGTAATCCTAGCACTTTGGAAGACCAAGGTGGGCAGATCACGGGGTCAGGAGATTGAGACCATCCTGGCTAACATGGTGAAACCCCGTCTCTACTAAAAATACAAAACATGTAGCCAGGCATGGTGGCAGGCACCTGTAGTCCCACCTACTCGGGAGGCTGAGGCAGGAGAATGGCATGAACCCTGGAGGTGGAGCTTGCAGTGAGCTGAGATTGCACCAGAAATTTAGATCGCGCTAGAGAAAGGTAAGGTACTACTAGTATTAATATGATATATATACCCCATCCAAACTAATATTATCTTTTTCCTGAGGTAAAATTGTCCTCGTTAATGTCGACCTTAAATTGTTTGCATATCAAAATATACCAGTTAGTTTTCTTAACATTTGTTCTGCAGTTTTTTGTTTGTTTGTTTTTTGAGCTGGAGGCTTGCTATATTGCCCAGGCTGGTCTTGAACTCCTAGAATCAAGAGATCCACCCGCCTCAGCCTCCTGGTTAGCTGGGATTACAGGCACGTGGCACCATGTCTGGCTTGTTATACAGCTTTAATGAAAATAAAAACATGTTACAGTGATGAAATATTTTCAATTTTTTTCTTTTATCCATAATCATGAATAACAATAGAATTACTATTTTAAAGATAATTAAACATCACTGTTTTTTTTTTTTTTTTTTTGAGACCGAGTTTCGCTCTTATTGCCCAGGTTGTAGTGCAGTGGCATGATCTCAGCTTACTGCAATCTCCACCTCCCTGGTTCAAGCTATTCTCCTGCCTCAGCCTCCTGAGTAGCTGGGATTATAGGCGCCTGTCACCACATCCAGCTAATTTTTTGTATTTTTAGTAGAAACTGGGTTTCATAATGTTGGCCAGGCTGGTTTTGAACTCCTGACCTCAAGTGATCCACCCACCTCGGCTTCCCAAAGTGCTGGCATTATAGGTGTGAGCCACCAGGCCCGGCCTAAATATCACTTCTTAAGGAGATATTTGGTTTTCTACCGGATGTGTCCTCTTTAGTGCCTTTTAAAAATCATACACTAAATAATTGTCCTTACAGATTCTTATTCTTTTTTTTTTTTTTTTTTTTTTTTTTGAGACGGAGTCTCTCGCTGTTGCCCAGGCTGGAGTGCAGTGGCGCGATCTCGGCTCACTGCAAGCTCCGCCTCCCGGGATCCCGCCATTCTCCTGCCTCAGCCTCCTGAGTAGCTGGGACTACAGGCGCCCGCCACCGCGCCCGGCTAATTTTTTGTATTTTTAGTAGAGACGGGGTTTCGCTGTGGTCTCGATCTCCTGACCTTGTGATCCGCCCGCCTCGGCCTCCCAAAGTGCTGGGATTACAGGCTTGAGCCACCGCGCCCGGCCCAGATTCTTATTCTTAAAAGATTGTCAAACACACACACACAGTCAATGTCCTAGGCTGAATCTGGAAGGAATTATTAGGAATTGCTAGCTCATTGCTTCCTCAGCTACTCTTTGATTTTTAATATACTATATGATAGCAACATATGAATAAGGCTGACAGCTTTTGGAAAGTTCCTCTTCTTGCTTTGAATCTCTGTGCTTAAGCTAGTAAGTGGGTTGGTCTCTCTTGGTTTTTATTTACTGTAAATGGAAGTAGGTCCATATGATGCTGAAAATTAGTGGATACTCTACCTTGAAATGGGAACCATATACTTCGAAATTGACTTTAAGAAGGATCCAGGTGAGAGTAAGCTGAATAGGAACTAAGAAGATCTGACAGCCTGGTCACCTTTAGATCAGTCATTGCCTCTCTGGTCTCATCCACTTTTATCTAAAAATGGGGAAGTTTAGATCAAATGATACCTACCATTTGTTGAGTGCATCCCATGTGGTGGGCAGGCACTAGCTCTAATTGGCAAGCCTCATTAGTTCCATATTACAGATGTAGAAATCAGGGTTTAGGCTGGGCGCGGTGGCTAACACCCGTAATCCCAGCACTTTGGGAGGCCGAAAATGGATCACTTGAGGTCGGGAGTTCAAGACCAGCCTTACCAACATGGAGAAACCCCGTTTCTACTAAAAATACAAACTTAGCCGGGCATAGTGGTGCATGTCTGTAATCCCAGCTACTCGGGAGGCTGAGGCAGGAGAATCGCTTGAACTGGGAGGCAGAGGTTTCAGTGAGCCGAGATCACACCACTGCACTCCAGCCTGGGTGACACAGCGAGATCCCATCTTAAAAACAGAGGGGAAAAAAAAAAAAAAAATATATATATATATATATATATATACACACACACACACACACACATATATACACACACACATATATATACACACATATATATATATGAAGAAAAAAGAAAAGGAGAGAAACAAACATAGGAAGAAAAATGTAGAGCTGGGGAGAAGGGAAAGAAAAAAGAGTTGCAGGCCTGACGCGGTGGCTCACTTCTGTAATCCCAGCATTTCGGCAGGCCAAGGCGGGCGGATCACCTGAGGTCAGGAGTTCGAGACCAGCCTGACCAACATGGAGAAACCCTGTTTCTACTAAAATTACAAAAAGTAGCTGGGTGTGGTGTCACATGCCTGTAATCCCAGGTACTCGGGAGGCTGAGGCAGGAGAATCGCTTGAACCCGGGAGGCGGAGGTTGCAGTGAGCCGAGGTCGTGCCATCGCACCCCAGCCTGGGCAACAAGAGCGAAACTCCATCTCAAAAACAAAACAAAACAAAAAAAAAGCCCCAGCACTTTGGGAGGCCGAGGCGGGCGGATCACGAGGTCAGGAGATCAAGGCCATCCTGGCTAACACTGTGAAACCCCGTCTCTACTAAAAAATACAAAACAAAATTAGCCGGGCGTGATGGCGGGCGCCTGTAGTCCCACCTACTCGGGGAGGCTGAGGCAGGAAAATGCCATGAACCCGGGAGGCGGAGCTTGCAGTGAGCCGAGATCGCGCCACTGTACTCCAGCCTGGGTGAGAGAGCGAGACTCCGTCTCAAAAAAATAAAAAAATAAAGTTGCAGAGAGTTAGAGAAGGAGAAGGAGGAATCAGAATGGACGAGAGAAACAGAGTGGTCCAGAATAGGAAAAAGCTGGTCTTAGAAGGCAGAGAAAGACTAGAACAAAGGGGAACCACAGTGGAAGCCAGGAGAGATAGGTTAATGGAGTTCATTTTTTTCATTCAACAAATATTTATTATCCAACCACTGACTGCAGAGTACCCTGATAAATGCATGTCCTGGGAGAAAAAAAAAATGCATTACTCATGGTCTAACCCCAGATAGAATTTCATTTCTTAGTAACTTGGGTTTTCTTTTCTTTCTGATAATAGAAATAATTTATGCTCTTTTAGAAAATATGGAAAACAAGAGCTGAAATAAAGAATCTCTCATTCTAGCCTAGGGCTCAGTTTGAAGGGGCAGCACCACCGAGAGAAAACTCTTCTCATTAAGATAGCAGAGGTGCAAAAGAGCAAGCAGAAAGTAACCAGGCCTCTTTAGACTTAGGCTTGAAATAGTGCATTGTCTCGTCTGTCTCTGTCTCATGAAGCCACTGCAAAGGTGTGGACACAGGGAGGGGTAAAGAAATGGGGCCAGTAATCAGGTATGTATAGAGAGAATATACATATACATACATATACTATTAAAATTAGTAACTCAAGTACCATGTGTGGTCTTGCGGTAAATGATCTGATTTTCTGATACAATGAACAAATCTTGGTAAAATTCAGAAAATCATTAAACAACAATAACAAAAGTATAAGTTTCCCTTGATTTATACCATAGATGCATTCCTGGAAATCTGGTATATATAAAACCCACACAAAAAAATATTTTTTATTTCTATGTGAAACAGACAAGTTCTAGATTCAGATCATTATGACTGGATTTTTTGCCTATGAGAGTATCCAGAGGGACAGTCAAAATACAGAACGTAGGACAGTTTTTTTGTGGAGGGCAGGACCTTTACAGGCATTGGAGGAGGTCTAACATACCTGACTCTACCTATTAAATTTGGGTTTTTTAAAATTTTGTTTGTTTGTTTTGAGATGGAGTCTCGCTCTGTTGCCCAGGCTGGAGTGCAGTGGTATAATCTCAGGTCACTGCAACCTCCACCTCCTAGGTTCAAGCGATTCTCCTGCCTCAGCCTCCCAAGTAGCTGGGATTATAGGCCTGTGCCACCACGTCCGACTAATTTTTGTATTTTTAGTAGAGATGGGGGTTTCACCATTTTGACCAGGCTAGTCTTGAACTCCTAACCTCAAGTGATCCACCCACTTTAGCCTCCCAAAGTGCTGGGATTACAGGCGTGAGCCACCGCACCTGGTCTCTATATTTGAATATAACCTCATATTAATGTAACTGTACAATTGCACCCCAACATTTTGAACAATGCCCCCTAGAGACTAGTACATCCTAGTTGAAGTCTACTTATCAAATATCCCATATTGTGAAATTTTTGTTCACTATTGTAACCTTGCATCTAGTTTGATGCCTGACACATAGTAAGAGTTTAATAAATATTTCCTAATGAACACAAGAGTGTTCCTTTTACTTACATGGCATTTTTCATATTCCTTATGATAACGACTCGCATTTGTTTTTCCAGTCCTGACCTCTCTTCTGAGCTCCAAATCCATATTGGCAAATGCCCACTTAACATCTTTACTTGAATGACTTTCACATACCTCAAAGACTAAGTATATCCAAAATTGAACTCGTCATTTCCTGCCATTGCATCCCTCCCCCAGATAAAACCTAGTACCAAACAAGGCAAAATGTTAATTCGTGCTGGTGCTCTCTGGTTTAGTAACTGCCACTATGACCCACTTACTTAAGGGATCATCAGAACCCTGGCATTATCCATGATTATTTTCTACTTATCATCCCATTTTCTAGTCAATCAATTCTAGTTCCTAAATCTAAAATTTATCTCCTTTCCATCTCCAGGGCTTCTACCCTAGTGGATGATTGAATGACTACAATGGTCTCTTGCCTACTTCCAAACCACCTCCATCCAGTAGCCAAAGACATCTTTTAAAACAGAAATCCCATCAGGTCATCCCCCTGTTTAAATTCCTTAAAGAGTTTCTCACTTTTTTTAAGGACAAAATCTAAAACCCTGCATGATTTGGCCTCTGCCTATGTATCTTTTCTTATTTTGTGCCACTTAGTACTCTCCAATCATGCTGAGCTTTTTGTGTTTTTTTTTTTTTTTTTGGCTTACATTCTTTTTTAAAATTAATTTTTATTAAATGAATCCAGGCACATCATTTAAAAACCAATCATTGTTAAACAGTTTGTTTTTTAAAAAGTTTATGGCACAGTCTTGTTTTCCAGGATCCCTGCTTTCATCTCTGTTGACTTACTCCTTTCTTTTTGTAGAGCCCTTCCCTTCTCCACTAGCTTTCTGATGCAAGGGAGGTTAATTTTTTGAGATGTTGCATGAAAAGGGGGTTTATTCTAGTCTTACTTGTTTGTTAGTGTGAGTAGGTGTACACTCTAGATTGGAAAACATTTTCTCTCAGGATTTTGAAGGCTCTGCTGTCTTCTAACTTCCAATAGTGCCGTCGAGTTTGTTCTTAATTTATTTTTTTCAATCTGGAAGATTTTAGGATTTATCACTGATGAATTCCAAGATGTGTGTGTGTATATTGGTTTCGGTCTTTTCCATTTGTTGTGCTGGGCCTTTTCATCCTGGAGACATATGTTCTTTTGTTCTGCGATGTTTTCTTGCATTTGTTCTTCCCTTCCCTTCCCTTCCCTTCCCTTCCCTTCCCTCCCCTCCCCCCTCCCTTCCGCCACCCCCCTCCCCTGCCCTCCCCTGCCTTCCCTTCCTTTGGGACAGGGTCTTACTCTGTCACCCAGGGTAGAGTGCAGTGGTGTGATCATAGCTCACTGCGGCCTGGAACTGGGCTCAAGTATCCTCCTGCCTCAGCCTCCTGAATAGCTGGACTACAGGAGCAGAGCACCATGTCCAGCTAATTAAAAAAAAAAAAAAAAAAATTGTAGAGATGGGGTCTACCTATCTTGCCCAGGCTGGTCTTGAACTTCTGAGCTCAAATAATCCTCCTGCCTTGACCTATCGAAGTGCTGGGATTATAGGCGTAAGCCATTGTGCCTGGTCTGGTTAATCTTTTTAATTTTTTGTAGAGATGTGGTTCTCCAACTTCTGGGCTGAAACAATCTTCCCTCCTCAGCCTCCCAAATGCTGGGATTAAAGACATGAGCCATCACACCTTTGTTTCTTTGATAATTTCTTCTCTACAGCTTTTGCTAGTTTTTCTTTTTTCTTTTCTGGAATTCTTATTATTCAAATATTGTAACTTCTAGATACTCTAATCTTATCTTTTTTTATTGTCCATGTTTGTCTTCTGTGACAATTGAGTTTTTTATTACCTTCAAGGGTGATTTTCAACCACATAAAAGTACGTTTCAGAAAAGTTAATCTCCCTAAGCTGTTAAAAGAAGCATAAAGAGAAAATTATAACATTTCAGCTGATATATTTTATTGTTTTAGTTAAAAGGCTAGCAAATTTTAGCAATCAATTGAAAAGGGACTTTTGCCGCTTAACTAAAGACAAATCGTTTCAAACCACAGGCATTTCAAATATTTTATTTCTTCTTTATATACCTGAATTGTCTGACAAACCTTCTCATGTACTTAAGCATCTATTATAGACCTAATAATGTTATAAATATGCATGATTATTGGTTCTCTTATAAACCAACATCTCTTGGAAATTACAAGTATAGATTTGATTTTATTTGGCCTTTATACACCCAACTATTTCACCAAAACTAAGGAGAATTTCAGTTACGTCATTAATGTTCCAATCCGATTGGAACCTATAATGGCTACCTCATTTGGTTGGATTCAACTAATTTATTTATTGCTTTTCAAAATAGGCCACAACTCTTAGAGACATTAACATAAAATTTTATTAAATTTTAGATCTCTCATGACTTTTTTGTTACGAAAAATTTCAAAGATAAAAAGTTGAGGGTATAGTATTTCAACAAGTATACCCACTACTTAGATGCAATAATCATCAGCATTTTGATGTGTGTGTACATTCCAAGATGTGTGTGTATATACTGGTTTAGGTCTTTTCCATTCGTCGTGCTGGGCCTTTTCATCCTGGAGACATATGTCCTTTTGTTCTGGGATGTTTTCTTGCATTTCTTTGTTTCTTTTCTTTTCTTTTTCTTTTAGAGACAGGGTCTTACTCTGTCAACCAGGCTGGAGTGCACTGGCATGATCATAGCTCACTGCAGTGCGCTCCCAATATTTGCTTTATTTCTATGGCTGTTTATTATGAAAAAATTCAAATATAAAGGAAATTTAAGACTAATACAACCAACACTAGTATATCCACTACTTATAATAGATTAAACAATTGCTAACATGTTCTCATATTTTCTTTATTTTTATATTTGTCTATTTTGCTGAACTATTTGAAAGTAAGTGGCAGACAATATGACATCTCACTCCAAAATTGCATTTGGTTTTCTTATCTCTTTAGCCTCTTTTCTTTTTCCTTTTTTTTTTTTTTTCTTTTCTGAGATGGAGTCTTGCCCTGTCGCCCAGGCTGGAGTGCAGTGGCGCGATCTTGGCTCACTGCAATCTCCGCCTCCCAGGTTCACACCGTCTCCTGCCTCAGCCTCCCGAGAAGCTGGAACTATAGGTGCCTACCACCATGCCCAGCTAATTTTTTTTTTATTTTTTAGTAGAGACAGGTTTCACCGTGTTAGCCAGGATGGTCTCGATCTGCTGACTTCGTGATCCACCCACCTCGGCCTCCCGAAGTGCTGGGATTACAGGCGCGAGCCACCACGCCCGGCCTAGCCTTTTCATGTAGAGCAGTACCCTTCCCCATCTGCCTACCATTTTGTTCCCCCTTGACAATGATTTCTTAAGGACATCAGAGCAGTTTTCTTGTAGAATCTTCTCATGACTTTTCCTGACTTGTAACAATTTCCAAGGTCATTCTCTTTTGGAGCATTTTTTTTGTCTTTATCTTTCACAATGTATATATTTTTAGATTTCTAATTATAGTATTTGTAATTTTCAGCTGCTCTTGTTTATTCTTAGAGTGTTTCTTCTTTTAGCATCCTGTTCTTGTTTCATGGATATAATATTTCTCTGATGATATAATTTATTTGAAGTATTTTAATGCTCCTTGCATTGTCTCAGTTTTCTGTGATTTTTCCCCCCTGATTCTTCCATGCTTGAGGTTTAGAATTTTTTTTTATACTGCAGATTTTCCTCTAGTAGCTGATGATTTTTGTACATTTATATTTTAAGAATAAAGTCCTAAAAGCTAATTGGAAATTCTAAGTATATGTTTGCGTCTTATCAATTGAAAGAATTCACTGGAGGCTTTTTCTATGGGAGCCCCCAAAATGTCAGGTTTTTTTCCCCTAAGAAGTACTTTTTTTTTTTTTTTTCTTGCTAGAGAGTAGAACCTGGCTATGAAGTTCTATACCTATGCAGAAGAGGCCTGGGTGTTTTCTTTTCAGTAATATGTCTGACTCCCACTCTGATCTATGCCAAGTGTACCGCTATCTGTAACTCCTTTAGTTTACTTTCTCCAGAGATGGCATTTCCCGTTTCCTATGGAGGTAAAAGTATAGCTTGATTACATTAGATGGGGTGGGGCTCTGGGAGACCTGCCTACTTCTTAAACAGATTTTCAAACAAGTCTCCTTTTCGAAGCACTACATTTCTCCCACTTCACTGCTTCTGATACCTGAGTCTTTCCAGGGCTCCTCAGGGAGACGTGCCTTGCTTCTCCTTGGTTTCTCCTTCTCTAAGCACTTAGGCTTGACCTTCCTTGGATCTGCTAAGTCCTTTAATAGCCTCCATCCATTTTCTATTTTCAGGCATTGTGGTTTGAGGTGAGTCTCAGTTCAAGAAAAATGAAATGAGTGTTTCTAGGTGTTTCCCCCACTTGTTATTTTTGAGAGAGTTGTGCGGGGAATATCTCAGCTATTTTGAATTGAAAGTTCTGTTTTTATTTTTAGTTCTTTACATGCCTTGAATTATTTACTACCTTTGGGCTTTTGCATTTGGTGTTCAGCTCTCCCGGACATTCTTTTTCCCTTGCTCATCCTCCCTCCAGGCTAATTCCAAGTCAAATTTTAGGTCCTAACTTAAACATCATTCCTAGATGAGTCCTTCCTGATCACCTAGACTAGGTTAGGTCCACCCCTCATGATATATTATATCTATCTATCTATCTGTGTGTATACATATGTTTTTTATATTTTAATTTGTTGAGACGAGTCTTGCTCTGTGGCCCAGGCTGGAGTGCAGTGGCACTATCTCAGCTCACTGCAACCTCTGTCTCCCAGGTTCAAGCGATTCTCCCGCCTCAGCTCCCTGAGTATCTGGGATTACAGGTGCCCACCACCATGCCTGGAAATTTTGTATTTTTAGTAGAGACGGGGTTTTCCCATGTTAACCAGGCTGGTCTCAAACTCCTGACCTCAAGTGATACCCTCACCTCAGCCTCCCAAAGTGCTAGGATTATAGGCATGAGCCACCACGCCTGGCGCATATGTGTGTGTATATGTGTATATATATATATATTTTTAATTTTATTTTTTTAGGCAGGGTCTCACTCTATTGCCCAGGCTGGAGTGCAGTAGCCCAATCATGGCTCACTGCAACCTCTGCCTCCCAAATTCAAGTGATCCTTCCACCTCAGCCTCCTGAGTAGCTGGGACCACAGGCACATGCCACTACACCCAGCTAATTTTTCTATTTTTTGTAGAGACACGGTTTCATCATGTTGCCCTGGCTGTTCCTGAACTCCTGATCTCAAGCAATCAGCCCACCTCAGCTTCCCAAAGTGTTGGGATTACAGGCATGAGCCACTGTGCTGGGCCGATGTACTCTTGTAACACCCAGCATGACTCTAATATAGCCTCTTTCTTCTGCTAGACTGTAGCTCCGCAAGAAAAGGAAACATGTGTGTCTTGTTCACTGCTATATCCCCAGGGTCCAGAGCAGTGCCTGGTATTCAGTAGGAGATCAATATATATTTTTCATTGTCAACCAACGTATGTTGATTGCTGTAAAGATTTGTAGCTTAATTTACAGTTGCCATCACTAATAAGTAATTATTTAGAGTTCAGCATTCCTAGTTATTATGATCATCTGTTTATTGCTATGGACAAGAGCCCATTTTATAGTATAGTGTTTCCATAATTACATTTTCAAATTTATCTTACAATGAACACTTCTAAAATGACAATTTACGGCCAGGCACAGTGGCTCACGCGTGTAATCCCAGCACTTTGGGAGGCTGTGGTGGTGGGCTCCTGTAATCCCAGCTACACAGGAGGCTGAGGCAGGAGAATTGCTTGGGCCCGGGAGGTGGAGGTTGCAGTGAGCCAAGATTGCGCCATTGCACTCCAGCCTGGGTGACAGAGCAAGATTTTGTCTCAAAAAATAAAAAATAAAATAAAATGATAATTTACTAACAATATTATGCACTGAGATTAACATAGTATATAAATTTTCTACTGCTGCTGTAACAAATGACCACAAACTTAGTGGCTTAAAACAATACAAATTTATCTTACAGTTCTAGAGGTCAGAAGTCTAAAATGAGTTGGCAGGGTTGCATTCCATCTGGAGGCTCTAGGAGAGAATCCATCTCATCTTTTTCAGCTTCTAGAGGCTGCCTGCATTCCTTGGGTTATAGATTCTTCTCATGTCACTCGGACCTCTGCTTCCATTGTCACATTTCTTTCTGTGAATCTGGCCCTCTTGCCTCCCTCTCTAAGGATTATGTGATTAGGTTGAGCCCAGCTAATCCAGGATAATCTCTTCATCTCAAGAGCTTTAATATAATTACATCTACAGAGTCCATTCTGCCAGGTAGGGTAACATATTCACAGGTTCTGGGAATTAGGATGTGGATATTTTGTGAGGCTGTTATTTAGCCTACAACACATAGACAGCAAAATGTGAACCCATAGATGAATTAATAATTAACAAAAGAAATGATAGGAGATTTACTTTTTTTTTTGGAGATGGAGTGTCGCTCTGTCACCCAGGCTGGAGTGCATTGGTGCAATCTCACCCCACTGCAACCTCTGCTTCCTGGGTTCAAGCGATTTTCCTGCCTCAGCCTCCCAAGTAGCTGGGACCACAGTCATGTGCCACTATGCCTGGCTAATTTTTGTATTTTTAGTAGAGACAAGGTTTTGCCATGTTGGCCAGGCTGGTCTCGAGCTCCTGATCTCAAGCACCTATCTGGGCCTCCCAAAGTGCTGGGATTACAGGTATGAGCCACCATGCCTGGCCAAAAGCTTTACTTCTAATGCATTTTAAGCTTTATATCAGAACAACCCACAAAGAAGATAAAATAAATTATTTTATTAAGTAAAAGCTTTCATAAATATATATCAAAATAATAAGACTTGGCCCGGCATGGTGGCTCACGCCTGTAATCCCAGCACTTTGGGAGACTGAGGCAGGTGGATCACTTGAGGTCAGGAGTTCGAGACCAACCTGGCCAACATGGTGAAACCCCATCTCTACAAAAAATAAAAAATTAGCCAGGCACGGTGGCATGCACCTGTAATCCCAGCTACACAGGAGGCTGAGGCAGGAGGATCGCTTGAACCTGGGAGGTGGAGGTTGCAGTGAGCCGAGATTGCACCATTGCACTCCAGCCTGGGCCAAAGGAGTGAAACTCCATCTCAAAAAAAAAAAAAAAAAAAAAAAAAAAGTAAAGGAAAAGAAAATAATAATAATAAGACAAGATACCTAACATAAACCAGTAATTATTAAATTGACAACATACATCAACTAAATGGTTGCTGAAGCATGTGCAGATACATTCTCATGCTTTCATGAATTCTGAGATTTCCTGGTTATATATAATATTTTCAGGTAGGGCCAACATTTCTTAAGGGTATTTATGCAATTTTTTTTTTTTTTTGAGACAAGATCTCACTCTGTTGCCCAGATTGGAGTGCAGTGGTGCCATCTTGGCTCACTGCAACCTCTGCCTCCCAGGCTCAAGCTATTCTTCTGCCTCAGCCTCCTGAGTAGCTGAGATTACAGGCATGCGCCACCATGCCCAGCTACTTTTTGTATTTTTAGTAGAGACGGGGTTTCACCATGTTGGCCAGGCTGTTCTGGAACTCCTGACCTCAATTGATCCACCCGCCTCTGCCTCCCAAAGTGCTGGGTTTACAAGGGTGAGCCACTGTGCCCGGCCTGGTAATTATCCAGTTATACTAACAGTTACATAAAACAGCATAGTGTTTTTCTGACATTTATGTACATATATATGTATATATTTTTTCTTTCTTTCTTTTTTTTTTTTTTTTTGGGACAAGGTCTCACTTTGTACCCCAGGCTGGAATGCAGTGGTGTAAACACGACTCATTGCAGCCTCAATTTTCCAGACTCAAGTGATTCTACCTCAGCTTCCCGAGTAGCTGGGATTACAGGTGTGCGCCACCACGCTAATTTTTGTATTTTTTTGTAGAGATCAGATTTCACCATGTTGCCCAGGCTATTCTCAAACTCCTGAGCTCAAGCAATCAGCCCACTTCGGCCTCCCAAAGTATTGGGATTCCAGGCATAAGCCACACCACTTCTGGTCCTGACATATATTTTAAAATAAGTTTTAGGCTGTGCACGGTGGCTCATGCGTGTAATCCCAACACTTTGGAAGGCCGAGGCGGATGGATCACCTGAGGTCGGGAGTTTGAGACCCGCCTGGCCAACTTGGTGAAACTCCATCTCTACTAAAAATACAGAAATTAGCTGGGCTTGGTGGCACCACTGCACTATAGCCTGGGTGACAGAGCGAGAGACTCCGTTTCAAAAAAAAAAAAGGTTTTAGATGAAAAATATAATTAGCATTAATTATTTTCCATAAGTACCTATTAACATACTGCAGTATTGTTTGAGGGAAATTATAATAAAAACCTACTTGGGAAAAATAAAATCCAACATTCTTGATAGTTTAGTTTAAAAGGCTGTGGTTAGATATTTTATTCTCAGTTGTCTAGCAATGTTACATGAATGACTAGTACAAAATGACAGTTTCACAATAGGCTGATGGGTAAAGCTGTCAGCCAGCTCTTTCAGGTAAGAACCTCGCCTGGTAGCTGCATCTTGATGATCAACTTTGCTCATTTAGGAACAGTTTTTTTTTTTTTTTTTTGAGTCTCACTCTGTCGCCCAGGCTGGAGTGCAGTGGCACGATCTCGGCTCACTGCAACCTCTGCCTCTAGGGTTCAAGCCATTCTCCTGCCTCAGCCTCTTGAGTAGCTGGGACTACAGGCATGTGCCATCACACCGGCTAATTTTTTGAATTTTTAGTAGAGACGGGGTTTCACCGTGTTAGCCAGGATGGTCTTGATCTTCTGACCTCATGATCCGCCCGCCTTGGCCTCCCAAAGTGCTGAATTACAGGCATGAGCCACCGCACCCAGCCAGGAATTTTAATACTTTTATCAGTTCATCCAGGTCTGATCTGGCTCTGACACATGAGCTGAACAGCATGTCTTACTTGACAAATCAAATTAGGGTCAGAAGTTTGCCTAATGAGTCTAGTTAAAATGCCAGGCTGCCCAAGGCACTAAAAATGCCCAGAAACCCACAACAACTCATTTCTCAGCTCCCTTTCCCCCAGTGTGGCCTGAATTACAAACTTAAGCAATATATTGAGGTAGCATTCTACACTGGAAAATGTGGTACATTTGAAAAACGATGAGTCACAATTCTATTTGACAGTCTTTCTCCCCTTGGTTTGTATGGCTGGCTGTCCGGTAAAGTACAGTACAGTAGCCACTGACTGCATGTGGCTACTGAGTACCCAAAATGTGGCTAGTCTGAATTGAGATGTGCTGTAAGTGCAAAATGCATACCAGATTTTGAAGACTTAAATTAATAAGAATGTAAAATAATTCATTAATAATTTTTTATATTGATTACATGTTGAAATGATAATATTTGGATTTATTTGGGGATAGAGTAAATAAAATATATCATTAAAATTAATTTCACTCACTTCTTTTTACTTATTAAATGTAGCTACTAGAAAACTTAAAACCATATATGTGGTTCACTTATTTGTATTAGACAGCACTGATGTAAGGCTCCTGAAGTCCGCCTCTATTATCTTAGCAGCTCATTGTGGTCTTATCCATTCTTTGCCTTTGCAGTAACTTAGATTTAGAAGTTAGAATAGCAGGTAGATTTAGGAGGTAGAATAGAAAGTTTTGAACCCTGTGGCCACCCTTCAAGTCAAAAGAATTAAATGCCCAGGAAGACAACAAAAGTCATAATGCAGCCGGGTATGGTGACGACTCACGCCTGTAATCCCAGCACTTTGGGAGGCCGAGGCGGGCAGATCACGAGGTCAGGAGTTCAAGACCAGCCTGGCCAACACGGTGAAACCCCGTCTCTACTAAAAATATAAAAATTAGCTGGGCGTGGTGGCACACACCTGTAATCCCAGCTACTCGGGTGGATGAGGCAGGAGAATCGCTTGAACCTGAGAGGGAGAGGTTGCAGTGAGCCTAGATGTGCACTCCAGCTGAGATGTGTACTCCAGCCTGGGCAACAGAGCAAGACTCCGTCTCAAAAAAAAAAAAAAGTCTTAATGCAATTCTTCATCTCATTTGGATTTATTCTACAATATTGGAGGGGAAAAGGGAAAGGAGGCAGAAGAGTAATCTTCATATAAGTGTTTGCAGAGACAGAATGTGTGTGTATGAAGGATCAAAGAGGACTATGAGAATTATTTTGGGGAGGAAACACACACACCCACGAGGAAATAGGACAAAGAGTGTGTTGTATTCCATCTCCACCCCTCTCCACCTCTCTAGGTTTTGATCTACTTTATTTTGGCTATACCAATTTTTCTCTCTTTTTCTCAGTGTACCAATTTACACACTTCCCCTGATGGAATGTGGCTCTTGAAAAGAGGCCAGGCACCGTGGCTCACGCCTGTAATCCCAACCCTTTGGGAGGCTGAGGTGGGTGGATCACCTGAGGTCAGGAGTTTGAGACCAGCCTGACCAACATGGTGAAACCCTGTCTCTACTAAAAATACAAAATTAGCCAGGCATGGTGGCACATGCCTGTAATCCCAGCTACTCAGGAGACTGAGGCAGGAGAATTGCTTGAACCCAGGAGGCAGAGGTAGCAGTGAGCCGAGATGGCGCCATGGCACTCCAGCCTGGGCAACAAGAGCGAAACTCCGTCTAAGAAAAAAAAAGAGAGAGAGAGAAGAAAGACTAATGGGAGATAAGGATGCAGGCAGGTGTAATAGGTGATAAGGATGCAGCAGCCTAGAAAGATGTTTAACTAAATTGAAAAAGACCTCACTCTGGTCCACCTTCTACGCTAATCCACCTTCTACTCTAATCCATAACTCTCTTATATGTGGAATAAATGCTGCTGATATTGTTAAAACATTAATATTTATCCAAAATACCAAATATTTAACTGAGAAATGGGGGAAAGCCTCTGAAAATATGTTTTTCAACAGGGAAAAAACAAGAAGAAAAAACATGATGGCATTGTTTATGAAACTAAAGAAGTTCTCAATCCATCTCCCAAAGTAACAAATTGTTGCAAATCACTGTGGGTAAAATACAGTTTTCAGAAGGCATACATGACCCAACTTGTCAGCTCCCAGCCAGTTCCAGCAATGTCAAGGAACTCAGGTAAGATCTTATTTGGATTAAACTAAGATAAATAGTTTACTTAGCATGTGTTTTTCTTGATATTAAGACCATAAAATTGGACATTTTATATATATATATATATATTTATTTATTTATTTTATTATTATTATTTTTTTGAGATGGAGTCTCACTCTGTCGCCCAGGCTGGAGTGCAGTGGTGCGATCTCAGTTCTCTGCAACCTCTAGCTCCTGGGTTTAAGTGATTCTCCTGCCTCAGCCTCCCGAGTAGCTGGGATTGCAGGCGCCCGCCACCATGCCTGGCTAATTTTTTCATATTTTTAGTAGAGACGGGGTTTCACCATGTTGGCCAGGCTGGTCTTGAACCCCTGACCTCAACTGATCCCCCCTCATAGGCCTCCCAAAGTGCTAGAATTACAGGCGTGAGTCACTGCGCCTGAATCACATTAAATATATTATTTAAATATGAACTATAAGAAAATCTATTCATCCCGGTTCTTAGGTGGCAAAAATCTAAAAGTGACTTTGCTTCATGGTACTAAATCTCTTTAGTTTCTATTAGCCCTGAATCATTGCTGTGACGACCAATTAAGGTAATCCCAAATGGGCTAAAAATAGATCAAATTTATCTTTTAATAAAAATTAGTCTTTAAATTGGACCTGATAGTGTCTGTATTGTTAAGGTAGGGAACATTCAGATTAGATTTCTTCTTGATTTTGCCACTAGAAGAGAGAACATGAAGGAAAGATAAATTTGAAATTTTACGTTGCAAAAATGTGATTCCTAAATGTCCCAGAATGCTGGAAAAGTAGTTTTATGTTTTGAAGAGCATTAAAGGGCAGTGTTAGGTAAATTTATGAGGTTTTAGACTTTTAGATAAAAAATATGCTAGATACCCGAGAGGGATTATGAACATTAATTTCAACCTAATATCTAATTTTAAAATAATTACATGCCTCCTGAGAAAGTGGAAATTTCAAGCATCCTGATAGTTGCTTGCCACCACACCAAATACTTTTTTTGTTTTTGTTTTGTTTTGTTTTTTTGAGACAGAATCTCACTTTGTCGCCCAGGTTGGAGTGCAGTGGTACAGTCTTGGTTCACTGCAACCTCCGCCTCCCGGATTCAAGTGATTCTTCTGCCTCAGCCTCCCAAGTAGCTGGGATTACAGGCGTCCGACACTACGCTGGGCTAATTTTTATATTTTTAGTAGAGCCAGGGGGTTTCCATCATGTTGGCCAGGCTGGACTCCTGACCTCAAGTGATCCGCCGGCCTCAGCCTCCCAAAGTGCTGGGATTACAGGCGTGAGCCACTGCGCCCGCCCTGCTATCCATTTTTTAGAAAGCACTGAATTGACTGAAATTTTGGATCTTCTTCTTCTTTTTTTTTTTTTTTTGTTTTTGAGACGGAATCTCGCTCTGTCGCCCAGGCTGGAGTGCAGTGGCGCGATCTCGGCTCACTGCAAGCTCCGCCTCCCGGGTTCACGCCATTCTCCTGCCTCAGCCTCCCGAGTAGCTAGCACTACAGGCGCCCGCCATTAGGTCCAGCTAATTTTTGTATTTTTAGTAGAGACGGGGTTTCACCGTGTTAGCCAGGATGGTCTCGATCTCCTGACCTCGTGATCCGCCCGTCTCGGCCTCCCAAAGTGCTGGGATTACAGGCGTGAGCCACCGCGCCCCGCCTGAATCTTCATTTGTTAATTCCGTTGTCAACAATTATTCCCCAAAGTCTGAGATTGTGTCACCTATGAACACGTTCTAGGAACTTGTATTTATTTTTGAGACGTAATTCACTTAACATAAAGTTCACCCTTTTAAAGTGCACAGTACAGAGGGTTTTAGTATACTCACAAAGTTGTGCAAATCGTCGCCACTATTCTAAGATTTTATATTTTATTGTAAACCCTTTCCAGTATGTTTCCACACTCCACCTCCTGATCCTCAGATTCCTTGTGAAGCTGATCGCTGTCTTCTGAAGTTTTCCGTGGGCGTTGCTACTTTTGCCTCAAATGCTTTTCTTTTTTTTTTTTTTTTTTTTTTTTTTTGAGACGGAGTCTCGCTCTGTCGCCCAGGCTGGAGTGCAGTGGCCGGATCTCAGCTCACTGCAAGCTCCGCCTCCCGGGTTCGGGCCATTCTCCTGTCTCAGCCTCCTGAGTAGCTGGGACTACAGGCGCCCGCCACCTCGCCCGGCTAGTTTTTTGTATTTTTTAGTAGAGACGGGGTTTCACCGTGTTAGCCAGGATGGTCTCGATCTCCTGACCTAGTGATCCGCCCGTCTCGGCCTCCCAAAGTGCTGGGATTACAGGCTTGAGCCACCGCGCCCGGCCTCAAATGCTTTTCTAATTACAGTTTCACTTCAAAAGAAGAGGCAGGTGAAGAGTTACTAACGCTGCTGCCCTTGATTATAGAGTAACAACCCACTAGCTAAAGTACATGCTTGTTTTCATACCTAGAACTCTCGTTTTAACATACGCGAGTTATATGTCGAATCTTATTTTGACATATGACTGGTAGTCTGGTGAGCCACCAATGTGCTTTCAATGCCTCCCAAACAATTAGAAACCAGGGATCTCCCAATAAAGAGGTGCCTCCCATGTCCTTCCACTTCTGGCCCAGGAGACCTAAGTTGCCTTTCTGTTCAGGCAGCAGCGCATTTCTCCCTTTCATCTTTATGATACCACTGAAGAAATGAGGGATGTGCGGAATGAGAGGGCGCGAACTTGTTATTACTGCGTCGAGAACGCCAGAGTAACCAAGGACGAATAGAATAACGCTGGCGCGCATAATTCGGGTACCGCGCCTTCCTAACTCCAGCTCCCGCCAGCAGCCCGAGGCGAGCTACGCGCGCGCGGCCGCGGGCCGCGCCACCATGCGCCCTCCCCATTGGCCACAGCTGGCCCACGTGACCTCTATCGCCTAACCTGCTCGTCCGCGCGCGCTTTTTCCTCCACAGAAAGTCTAGGGCGGGAGCGGGCGTCTCACGGGTGCGCGAGGTCGTTCGGAGGACCTGGGGGCGCTCTCTGGCGGGGAGCCTGAGACAATGCCTAAGTACTGTCCAGAGGAAGACTCTTACTGAGGAAGCGGAAGATTGAGGAGGTCCACCTCTCCCCTCAGTGGCTTCTGTCCCGGGCTGTGACACAGACAGACTGAAAATGGAAATCACAAGCCTTTCATTGGCAGGAATGTGACTCGCTGAAGCCAAGATTTATCTCTTTGGGGGCGCTCTACACATACAAACCTAACTCTTCGGGGGAAAATACGTAATTTTTGTATGGGGAATTCAAAGCCACTTTTTCTTAGAAGAGTTGAGGGTCGTGGGAAATCCGGAGCAACCATCCTGATACACATCATTTAAGGGAAATTAGAAACTCCTGGGAAAACAAAGATGAGTAAAAGCAGAAGGAGGCCCTGCGCACCATTGCTGTGCGGGAATGGAATGATTTGACAAGGGCCAGTAGTGTAATAATTACAGATAGGAAAGGGCTAAATAAATGTGTGTGCATGTGTGTGTAAGTAGTATAAATGGGAAATATAATTGTAGAATTCAGTAGAGTTCAATTTAACTTATTTTTCTCTTTAAGAGTGCTTTGCTTACTTTTGCTTTTTTTAATTTTTTGCTTCGAAGGCTTACCAACCCTTCCTCCTCTAGATAAACATTTTCTTTTTTAATTCGTTCATTCCAGAAATACTAGGACCTACTATATTCCAGGCACTGTGCTAGGTACTGAGATGACAATGATAAATAAAAACAGTACCAGTTCCTTCAATCATGGAGCATATGGTCTGGTAAAGGAAGCAGACAGTAGTTAATTGCACATATCAATGTTAAATATAATGTGATAAGTGCTAAGGAGAGGTCTAGATGCCATAATGGGGGATTTGACCTAGCAGGGAGATCAAAGAAGGCTTGCCTCAAGATACAACCCCTGACATGAGACCTGAAGGGGTTAAAGGGGTTGGAGGTTGCAGACAGAGGGAGCAGCTTGTACAAGGGAGCACTGGGAGCCTCTCCCCTTCCAATGACTGCCCACCTCACCCATTTCCACTATACATACATTCATCTTGCCCCTCAGTTCTCAGAAGACATTTGTTCTCTTAATTCCAAGTTCTTAGGGAGTGCCTGGTTGTAACCTACAATGATTGTTAAAGACAGTGTTACCCAATAGGTAAGTATACATATCTAATATAATAGCAATATACATTTAATATACAATATATATTAATATACAGTCTAATATGCGTTATCTGTTGTTTTGTATAAGAAAAATATACAATGACTGTAACAAATCGTAGGATATGATATATCCCAATAGAACTAAAAGTGCTGTAGACAAAGTAGTGAGAGATCACATGATTTTGGAAGACTCAAAAAAGGCATCTTAGCGAAAGTAATTTTCAAAAATCATTGAGGTAAGATTTGGTCAGATAAAGATACAATTTAGTTAGAGCATCAGGTTCTAAAAGAAGAGTAAGGAGGTTGAACCAATCAGTTGAAATACATTCCAAGGGCCTTGAAAACCAGTCTAAAGAGTTTGTAGAAACCAAGCTAGTGCAGTGGCTTGCCTCTGAAATCCCAGCTACTCCAGAGGCTGAGATGGGAGGATTGCTTGAGCCCAGGAGTCTGAGATCAGCCTGGGCAATGTAGCGAAACACACTGTCTAAAATATTTTTAAAAGTCTGTAGAAACTAAAAAGTTCTATTTAAGTTTTAAGAACTTTCCTGAGATACTTTTTCTCCCCTAATATTTGTCTTGGAAAATTTTAAATCTACAGAAAAGTGACAAAATTAACTCTATGGTTATTCATAAACCCTTCCCACAGATTAGTCAGTTTTGTTTTGTTTTGCTTTTTTTGAGACAGGGTCTTACTCAGTCGCTCAGACTGAAGTGCAGTAGTGCGATCATAGCTCATGGCAGCCTTGAACTCCTAGGCTCAAGTGGTCTTCCTGCCTCAGTCTCCCAAGTAGCTGGGACCATAGGCATGCATCACTGGGCCCAGCTAATTTTTTGTTTTTTTGTAGAGATAGCATCTCACTTTGTTGCCCAGGCTTATCTTAACTCCTGGGCTCAAGTGATCCTGCCTTGTCATCCCAAAATGTTGGGATTACAGACGTCAGCCACACCTGGCCTTGGTTTTTTGTTGTTGTTGTTTGATTTTGCCTCATTTGCTTTATTCTAAGAACAAGGATATTTTTCTGCATAACCACAATACGACACTTGCGAGGTACTTTTTTTTGAGACAGAGTCTCTATCTGTTGCCCAGGCTGGAGCGCAGTGGCACAATCTCAGCTCGCTGCAACCTCCGCCTCCCGGGTTCAAGGGATCTTCTTGCCTCAACCTTCCCAGTAGCTGGGATTACAGGCACACACCACCATGCCCAGCTAATTTTTTTGTATTTTTAGTAGAGATGGGGTTTCACCATGTTGGCCAGGCTGTTCTCAAACTCCTGACCTCAGGTGATCTGCCCGCCTTGGACTCCCAAAGTGCTGGAATTACAGGTGTGAGTCACCGCGCCTGGCCCTGAGATACTTTTAAATTTTGAATAAGTACTTATTAATTAATAAGTGACTTACCAATTTTAATTTCATACTACATTGTAAGTGCTATATGTTTGCTTAAAAATACATTTTCTTGGCTAGAAAAATAAAAAATATGAAAAGGCATACAGCGAAGACTATCTCTTTCATTCTTGTCCCCCATCTGCTCAGTTCTCACTCCCCTAGTTCCCTATCTTAGGCAACTATTGTTCTTAGATTCTCAGGTATCTTTCCAGAATTTCTTTATGCAAACATGGACAATTGTGAATATGGATTTTTGTTCCTATTTCTGGATGAAAAGTATCGTATTAAGCACACAATTCTTACTTGCTTTGTCACTTAATATGATTTGGAGATCCTTCTGCATTAATGCTTAAATAACTTCCTCATTGTTTTTTTACAGTGGCATAGTATTCCATTGTGTGGATATACCATAATTTATTTAGACTGTTCCCTATTGACTTACACTCGGGCTGTTTCCAATTACTTAATATTGAAACCAATGCTGTAACAGATAACCTTAGACATATTTCTGTTTGTAAAATTTGATAGATAGATAGATAGCATTGCTCCCTACACAGGTTGTACCAATCTAAACTCCCACTAGCAATTGTGAGAGTATCTCCAAGCTTTTACAACAGTGGCTGACATATTGTAAGTGCCATATAAGTGTTTGCTTAAAAACTAGATTTTCTTGTTTAGAAAAATAAATAAATGAAAAGATGTACAGTGAAAAGCCTAGCCCTAAACCCACCTACTTGGGTGCTTACCCTTGGGCTGAGGTGAATCAATGCTTTGAGACCCTGGCTCTTTCTTCCCACACTATCTTCTCCCTCCCACTCTTGACTCTGTTGTAGGGTCTTGGAGATTTGGGGACCATCGTTGATCAAAGGCCAAATATTTCACCTGGTTCTAAACCGAGAGCTTTAAATATATGAATGTGCATTATTGTTGCTGTTTTACAACTTTAAATGAAAGGAGAGCTGACTTCAAGATAAATGGAAAGGTAGTGCTGTTTTTAGATAAAGTTACAGAGTAGCTGACCTTTTTCATCCAACTCTAACCTAATCAACAAATATCTATGGAGTACTTCCTATGTATAGGGCACTAAGCTAGGTCTTAAGAGTTATGAAATAGATACTTGCCCTCAAGGATTTCACTATTGTTTAGACAGGCACAAAATATAAATAATCATTATGTCAAGTTTCAACATGCAAAATACACCTCTTGCTTTTGGCACACTCACTGCTTTCCTTCCTGTCTCCTTCCTCCTCTGCCTCTTTGTCTACCTAACTGCCCTGATCACTGAGCTGCCCAAGCCTTGTTGGTTTCCTTGTAGCTCCTTCATTTCTCCCAGTGTCCATTATTGAAACTTACCCAACTTGTATTTCACTTTCCTGATGCAGATATTAGAGTTTGTATTTCTCAAGTGATAATTAGTTATGATTAGTTATTCTGTTAGACTAATAGTTACAAATCAATATGCTTTTGATTGGCACAGGCAGGCCTAGCCCATTTGGAAGTAGGTGAAATTTGTTTAGTCTTCCCAGTTGATTCCTGTGTGAGTACCTTCTCTCCTGGGTGAGCTCTCAACCCTCATTGATATCCTCACTTTTTTTTCAGGTGATTGTCAACTAATCATTAGGGTGTTATTTCAAAATGGTTTGAAGTGAGGATCTCAGGAGTATGTGTTATGTTTCAAGATACAATTTTATAGAAAACTGAAATGACAGGCAATAGGGTTGCAATTTTGATCAGAAGGCTGTAAGCCACCGACTTAGGGACTTACCCTTGGCTGAAGTGAATTAATGCCCTGGCCCTCCCTGCCCCACACTATCTTCCCTCTGCCACTCTTTACTCTGTCATAGGGTCCTGGAGTTTTGGGGACCATTACTGTCAGAGATCTTCGAACCCAGCTGGCAGCTGTTGCTCGGTGGCCTCTGGAGGAGAGTGGGAATGTAACGGTGGAAGTGAGTGGGTACTCTCCAGTGCTCTTAGGCACTCTTCCCTTTGTCTTCTCCCAGTCACCTTGCAGCCTGGCTGCCCATGGTGAAAGGTGATTTTTTTTTTTTTTTCAATCTCTATCACTCTGTGTAGGTGGCTGCCTTTTCCACTCAGCAGAAGTGGTTCTCACTAGTTGCCCAATGTGTTTAAAAGTGTGGATTTGTATAATGATGCTGTTGTATAATGATATTTGTATAATGATATTTGTTGCATTAATTTTAAAATCAAAGCAACTCAGGTTCATGGAAACAAATCAACTAGTACAGAGAGCTTATGGTGAAAAGGGACTTGGACCAGCGCCTGGCACATAGAAAGCCCTCTATTTGTTGAATGAATGAATGAATGAATGAATACAAAGTCAGTGTCCAGCCTGTCCTTTACACCTCCACCCCATCCCACCATTCCTTTACTAGAAGTGAAATTCCTTAATTGGTCATGTTTTCCGGTTTTCTAGATCCATGATTCTTATCCCTGGGTGCATGTTAGAATCAGCTGGGGAGCTTAAAAAACAAACAACAACAACAACAACAAAATCTATGTGTAGTCTCATTCCCAGACTAACAAAATTACTTTTTAAGCCTCCAAGCTGATTGTCTTGTGCAGCCAGCATTCAGAACCAGTATTCTAAATAATGTGCCTTTACATTTATTCCTCTCTTTCTTTTTTTTTTCTTTTCTTTTCTTTCTTTTTTTTGAAACAGGATCTCACTGTGTCTCCGAGGCTGGAGTGCATTGGTGCAGTCTCAGCTCACTGCAGCCTTGACCTCCTGGGCTCAAGTGATCCTCCCACCTCAGCCTCCCGAGTAGCTGGGACTGCAGGCATGCACCACCATGCCTGGCTAAGTTTTTGATTTTTTTTTTTTTTTTTTCTTTTTAGAGACGAAGTCTCACTATGTTGCCCAGGCTGGTCTGAAACTCCTGGGCTCAAGTGATCCTCCTGCCACTGTCTCCCGAAGTGCTGGGATTGCAGGAGTGAGCCACCATGCCTGGCCCGCTATCTCTTGGTTAATCATATTCATATCATCCATTGACTCCTTGACATGACAGATGAGGTTTAGCTCATACCGCACCCTCCTTTTTCTCATATTTGATGTTAAATTATTATTATTATTTTGAGACGAAGTCTTGCTCTGTTCCCCAGGCTGGAGTGCCATGGCGCGATCTTGGTTCACTGCAACCTCTGCCTCCCTGATTCAAGCGATTTTCCTGCCTCAGCCTCCCGAGTAGCTGGGATTTATAGATGCCCGCCACCACACCCGGCTAATTTTTGTATTTTTAGTAGAGATGGGGTTTCACCATGTTGGCCAGGCTGGTCTCGAACTCCTGACCTCAGATGATCTGCCCGCCTTGGCCTCCCAAAGTGCTGGGAAAACAGGCGCGAGCCACTGTGCCTGGCTGTTAAATTATTTTAATATTTCTCTCTCTTGTCTTCATAAACTTAAATAATTTGCACTCCTATTTCTTATTCGATCCATTTTCAGCAATGTCACATGAACTCTCATTTTGTAAGATGAAGATACTAACTTCCATGTCTTCTCACCCAGTCTTCTGGAGCCTGCTATTTGCTCCCCATATTTTTTAATTCTTACATTTTTGAAGTAGTTAACATTTGCATTCTGACCTCCAGCCACAATCAGCTCTTCCATGCTATCCATAAGTTGTTTCTTAAAGTTACAAACCAATAAACTTGGTTTACATTATAGTATCTATATAGTGTCTATCACCAGGTCTAGTGATAGTAGCTGACATTTATATAATACAGAATTTATTGTATAGTAAGTACTTTATGAACATCATTGTTTAATTGTCATAATGATCAGAAGGTCCCTTTTTAAAAATGGGGAAACTGAGGCACGGAGAAGTTGAGGCTTATTTAAGAACAGGAAGTCAGAAAGTAGTTGAGACAGAACTTGCACCATTTTCTACAGAAGGATAGGATGAATTTTTTTTCTTTTTTTCTTTTTTTTTTTTTTTTTTTGAGACGGAGTCTCGCTCTGTCGCCCAGGCTGGAGTGCAGTGGCCGGATCTCAGCTCACTGCAAGCTCCGCCTCCCGGGTTCACGCCATTCTCCGGCCTCAGCCTCCCGAGTAGCTGGGACTACAGGCGCCCGCCACCTCGCCCGGCTAGTTTTTTGTATTTCTTAATAGAGACGGGGTTTCACCGTGTTAGCCAGGATGGTTTCGATCTCCTGACCTCGTGATCCGCCCGTCTCGGCCTCCCAAAGTGCTGGGATTACAGGCTTGAGCCACCGCGCCCGGCCAATTTTTTTTCTTTAGGTACAAGTTTAGGACCCTTGCCAGATGAAAAGATAATGCACATCAAGGTCAAATACATATTTTTCTCTTCTCTGTTTCGGGGAGGAATAAGGGTGGTCTTTGGGTCTTGTCAGTTTTATTTTTTCCATTTCTGTTTATTTCTTCTTTTTAGAGATAGGGTCTGGGTCTTTGTCTGTTGCCAAGGCAGGAGTGCAGTGGCGTGATCATAGCTCACTGTAGCCCCCAGCTCCTGGGCTCAAGCGATCCTCCCACTTCAGCCTTCTGAGTAGTTAGGACCACAAGTGCACTCCATCACACCTGGCTGGCTTGCTTTCTTTCTTTCTTTCTTTTTTTTTTTTTTTTTTTTTTTTTTTTGAGACGGAGTCTCGCTCTGTCGCCCAGGCTGGAGTGCAGTGGCCGGGTCTCAGCTCACTGCAAGCTCCGCCTCCCGGGTTCACGCCATTCTCCTGCCTCAGCCTCCGGAGTAGCTGGGACTACAGCGGCCGCCACCTCGCCCGGCTAGTTTTTTGTATTTTTAGTAGAGACGGGGTTTCACCATGTTAGCCAGGATGGTCTCGATCTCCTGACCTTGTGATCCGCCCGTCTCGGCCTCCCAAAGTGCTGGGATTACAGGCTTGAGCCACCGCGCCCGGCCCTCTTTCTTTCTTTCTTTCTTTCTTTCTTTCTTTCTTTAGAGACAGGGTCTTGGTCTATATTGCCCAGGCTGGTTTCAAATTCTTGGGCTCAAGCGATGCTCCTGCCTAAGCTTCCCAAAGTGCTAGGATTACAGACATGAGCCACCCTGCCCTGCCACTTTTTAAATTTCTGGTAGTGACTAATTTCAAACACTTCAGGATCTCTTTCCTTCTTAGCAGATGGACCAGTCTCCTGTTTCATATACAAAATTGATGTCATCAAGGGTAAATACCTGAATCTTCCTCACTTCTTCCAGACTTCCTTAAATGAGCATCATATCTTATCTCCTGTCCTGTCTCAAAGGAAGGAGGAACCCTCCTCCTGTTCAAAACTAATCCTCATATTTGTATTCACATTCCTCCTTAACTTCTGGGACTTCACCTCAACAATTTGCCCTACTGTATCTCCCATTTTCTGTGGCTCCTAATCTAATTCCTCTCCTCAATCTGCAAACCTGCTCAAGACTCAATTGAGAAAGTTCCTGCAAGACACCTCCTCCAGCTACTGCCAATTCTCTCATTCCTTCATCAGGACACTTTAGAAGAGCAGTCTACACATATTGATGCCAAGTCCAGTTTGGTAACTCAAATTCATGCTCACTGTCATGAAAATTTCCATTCATCCCTACTGCAAGACCAGTTCTCTTTTCTGATACTTAGAGCCTGGGTTATGCCAGCAATTCTTTTTGTTTTATTTCATTTATTTATTTATTTATTTATTTATTTATTTTTGAGACACAGTCTAACTATGTTGCCAAGGCTGCAGTGCAGTGGCGCCATCTCAGTTCACTGCAGGCTCCACCTCCCAGGTTCAAGCAATTCTTCTACCTCAGCACCCCCTAGTAGCTGGGATTACAGGCATATGCTACCATGCCTGGCTAATTTTTGTATTTTTAGTAGAGACGAGGTTTCACCATGTTGGCCAGGCTGGTCTCGAACTCCTGACCTCAGAAGATCCATCTACCTCAGCCTCCCAAAGTGCTGGGATTACAAGCATGAGCCACCATGCCTGGCCAGCAATTCTTTTTAAAGGATCAATTTGTCCTTGGCAAGAGACTTTGAGCCTTCCTGAGATTGATTTGTAGGCCTGCTAAATTTAAGCAAATTATTTTGAAATTATTATTCAGACCAAAGATTGTTAAGAATTAAACTTTTAACTATAATAAGTTTGATTATGAAAGGACATGCCTTTTGAGATGGTGCCATAACTATTGATTTTGTACTTGAAGTATTTGCATCTTCAAAATGATTGAATTTAAAGCACTAGCTAATGCTCTAAAGTCCTCATAAAAGAAACCACTTTCCTCAACTAAAAGAAGAGGTCACTCTGAGTTTGACATGAAGCCTTGAGTTCTGGTGAGGTGGTTTGTCTCTGAGAAAGGGAGACATACATTTTCCAATCTGTCAGCAGATGGCCCAGAATGTGGAGAGGCCAAGACTTCCAGTACTTTCAACCTAATTTTTTTCCACATTGTGTCAACATTCCAAAGGTAATGTTCAAATACTTTCTTGAAATTCCTTTTAACAGTCTGGGAGTTAGGGGTGGTGGCTACCAGCAGTGAAGACTCTATGTCCTAGAATGACTTTACCTTGAGAAAAATCACCTGAAATTATGCCTAGTTATACAGATAAAGCGCTGCCAGGTTTAACACAGAGGAATATCTTTTTGGAAGGAAGTATAAAACAATCCCTTCAGTTTAAACTTAAGCCACATTTTAATTTGCTTCATATTTGGACTATAAGCTTCCTATATGATCTTTTATTATTTTCCGGACTTTATCATTTCCTTTCCTCCCCTCATCCATGTGATTTGTAATTATTACATCCTCAAACTTCCCCAAGTTCTAAACCATACAGTCGCTTCCACCAAGTCTCCCTTTCCACTGGGAACTACCCTTTGAGAGTTGTTCTCTTGTGCCAATCTGGTTACTCTCTAGGCACATTGCACCATTGAGATCCTGGGACTTCCGTACACATGGTTGGACCCACCTGTTGTTAAATCTTGTGGCTTTTTCTTTCTTAATTTAGTCTTACTCTATTTATTGTGTTTTACTGGAATACTTCCTCAAGAGACTTCCTAACAAATGGTGTATGGGAGAAAAATTCCTGAGTCCTTGCATGTGTGCAAATGTCTTCATTCAATTCTCACATATTTTTTATTTTTATTTTTATGTTTTTAGAGACAAGATCTCACCCTGTTTCCCAGGCTGGAGTGCAGTGCAGTGATCTTTAGCTCACTGTAACCTTGAATTCCTGGGCTCAACCTATCCCTCTGCCTCAGCCTCTTGAGTATCAAGGACTACAGGCTCATGCCCCCACATATGGCTAATTTTTAAATTTTTTGTACCGATGAGAGTCTCACTATATTGCCCAGACTGGTCTCAAACTCCTGGGCTCAAGCAGCCCACTCATCTCAGACTCCCAAAGTGTTGGGATTACGGTAAGCCACTGTGCCTGGCCCCACCTCTCACATATTATTGACAGTTTAGCTGGGCATATAATTCTAGATTGAAAATAATTTTTTATAAAACCTTTGAGGGCATTAAAAAATTTCTCCCACTATATTCTAGTATCCATTGTTGTTGATGGGAAGTCCGTTGCCGAATGAATTCCTGTTTCTCCTCAAATGCTTTAAAGAGTCTCCTTATATTTATCCTTGGTGTTTTGAAATTTCAATATGTTCAAAGGGTAAGGTTTTTATTTCCCCATTTGCTGTCCTAAGAACTTGGTAGGATTTTCTAATATGAATGTTTGTGCCCTTTAGGTCTGGGAAGCTGTTTTGCATTGTTCGTTTATTTCCTCCTCTGTTTCACTCTTACTGGAATTCCTATTAATCAGATGCTGGTCCTTCCATATTGTTCCTCTGTATTGCCTATCTTTTCTCTCATGTTTTTCAACTTCTGATTTTTTTTTTCCCCCGCTGAGATTTCCTTGACTTAACTTTTTTCAGGCTATCAATTGTATTTTTAATTTTGGCAATCATATTTTTGAAATCTGAAAGATTTTGTTCTAGGATTTTTCTTTTTTCATAGCATTCTCTTTTGTTTTATGAACGTAATATTGTCTTAAGTCTCTCTCTAAACAGGCCAGGTGCAGTGGTTCATGCCTGTAATCCCAGCACTTTGGGAGGCCAAAATAAGAGGATCGCTTGAACCCAGGATTTCAAGAGTCTCTCTTTTTTTTTTGAGACGGAGTCTCGCTCTGTCGCCAGGTTGGAATGCAGTGGCACGATCTCGGCTCACTGCAACCTCTGCCTCCCAGGTTCAAGCGATTCTTCTGCCTCAGCCTTCTGAGTAGCTAGGACTATAGGCGCGCACCACCACACCCAGCTAAATTTTGCATTTTTCGTAGAGACGGGGTTTCACCATGTTAGCCACGATGGTCTGGATTTCTTGACCTCGTGATCCGCCCGCCTCGGCCTCCCAAAGTGCTGGGATGACAGGCGTGAGCCACCGCGCCCGGCCTATTTTTTTTATTTTTGTTTTTATTTTTGAGACGGAGTCTCGCTCTGCCACCCAGGCTGGAGTACAGTGGCGGGATTTCGGCTCACTGCAACCTCCACCTCCTGGATTCAAGCGATTATCCTGCCTTAGCCTCCCGAGTAGCTAGGATTACAGGTGCACGCCCGGCTAATTTTTCTTTTTTCTTTCTTTCTTTCTTTTTTTTTTTTTTTTTTTGAGACGGAGTTTCGCTCTTTTTGCCCAGGCCGGAGTGCAATGGCGCGGCGATCTCGGCTCACCGCAACCTCCGCCTCCCGGGTTCAAGCAATTCTCCTGCCTCAGCCTCCCAAGTAGCTGGGATTACAGGCATGCGCCACCATGCCTAGCTAATTTTGTATTTTTAGTAAAGACAGGGTTTCCCATGTTGGTCAGGCTGGTCTTGAACTCCCGACCTCAGGTGATCCGCCCACCTCGGCCTCCCAAAGTGCTGGGATTACAGGTGTGAGCCACCGCGCCCGGCAATTTTTCTGTTTTTAGTAGAGATGGGGTTTCACCATGTTGGCCAGGCTGGTCTCGAACTCCTGACCTCAGGCGATCCTCCCACCTCGGCCTCCCAAAGTGCTGGGACTACAGGCGTAAGCCACTGCGCCTGGCTCCACTCTTATTTTTAAAAACCTCTCTAAACACATACATTAGAATTTGCAAACATTATTTTCTGTTCACTGAATTATGTGTTTTCTTCAGGATTACCGTTTTGTTTATCTGGTATTTATTTTTTTGGCAAGGTCTTACTCTGTTACCCAGGCTGGAGAGCAGTGGCAAGATCTTGGCTCAGTGCAACCTCAACATCTTGGGCTGAAATGACCTTCTCACCTCGGCCTCTGAGTAGGTGGGACTACAGACACACATCATCATGCCTGGCTAATTTTTTGTTTGTTTGTTTTTATTTTGTAGAGATGGGGTCTCACTATGTTACCCAGGCTGCTTTTGAACTCTTGGCCTCAAGTAATCCTCCTGCCTTCATCTCCCAAAATGCTCGGGTTACAGGCATGAGCCACCTTGCAGGTAATTCTTTGTTATTTTAGTGAAAGATACAGTGGGTAGCTAGTGTGGGTTTTTTCTGCTGTTATGTGAGAACTGTTCCCCCAGGTGGGTAGTAATAACTAACATTTATACAGTGTTTACCTGCGTTCTAGGCACTGTTCTGTGTAGTGTATTAACTTATTAAGTCATCTCAACAACTCCTCTATGAGGTAGTTACTATGGTCTTTTCTTTTCTTTTCTTTCTTTTTTGAGATGGAGTTTCACTCTTGTTACCCAGGCTGGAGTGCAGTGGTGGGATCTTGACTCACTGCAACCTCCACCTCCTGGGTTCAAGCAATTCTCCTGCCTCAGCTTCCCAAGTAGCTGGGATTACGGGTGCGTGCCACAATGCCCGGCTAATTTTTGTATATTTAGTACAGACGGGTTTTCCCTATGTTGGCCAGGCTGGTCTCAAACTCCTGACCTCAGGTGATCCGCCCAACTCGGCATCCCAAAGTTTTGGGATTACAGGCATTAAGCCACTGTGCCTGGCCATAGTATTTCATTCAGTTTACTATTCCATCAATTGTAAGATGAACCATTATTTTGTTTACTACTAAAAAGGTAAATAATGCTGTTGAAGTATGACATGTCTTTATAAGATTATAAGACACATACTGATTATGCATGTATTAAAAATCTTAGAATGAATGAATAATACATTACTATTGCCGTTTTACAAATGAAGAAACTGAGGCATGGACAGAATGGATAACTTGTGGCAGGTTACATAGTTAATATGTGGCAGATTTTATATTTGAACCCAAGCTTTCTGGCTTCAAAATTCTACCACTATACCTGAATGCCTCTCCAGGACTCTCTCTAATGGAGGCTCAAATGGTGCATAGGAGGGTTTTGAGTTGTCTGGGATTTAGGGAGATGAGTTAGTTTCTAGCTCCATGTCCCCCAAATGCCAGAACAAAGAGACCTTTAATTTGAGGTGCCAACATCCATAAAGAAGCTTCTGCTTTCACCACAGGGTTTGACCTCTTCCGTTAAATAATGGTCTGGATTCCTTCCTTCCTTCCTTCCTTCCTTCCTTCCTTCCTTCCTTCCTTCCTTCCTTCTTTCTTTCCTTCCTTGCTCCCTTCCTTCCTTTTCTTTTTCTTTCTTCTTGCGTTCTTCCTTTTTTCTTTCTTCCTGTCTTTCCCTTCCTCCCCTTCCTCTTTCTCTCTTTCTCCCTTCCTCTCTTCCTCCCTTCCTCCCTTCCTCCCTTCCTCTCTTCCTCTCTTCCTCTCTCTCTTTCTCTCTTTCTGCCTTCCTGCCTTCCTTCTTTCTTTCTCTCCTTCTCTCTTTATTCTCTTTCTTCTTCTTCTTTTATTATTTTGAATTTCACCCTAGTTGCCCAGGCTAGAGTGCAATGGCTCATTCTCGGCTTACCGCAACCTCTGCCTCCTGGGTTCAAACTATTCTCCTGCCTCAGCCTCCTGAGTAGCTGGGATTATAGGCATGCACCACCACACCCAGCTAATTTTGTATTTTTAGTAGAGACAGGGGTTTTCCATGTTGGTCAGGCTGGTCTTGAACTCCCAACCTCAGGTGATCCATCTGCCTCGTCCTCCCAAAGTGCTGGGATTACAGGCATGAGCCACCGCATCTGGCCTCTCTCTCTCTCTCTCTCCCCCTTCTCTCCTTCCTTCCTTCCTGGTCTTGAACTCCCGACCTCAGATGATATACCCGCCTTGGCCCCCCAAAGTGCTGGGATTACAGGCATGAGCCACTGCGTGCCTCCCCACCCCACCGGCTGCCTGCTTGCTTGCTTCTTTCTTTCTTTCTTTCTCTTTCTCTTTCTCTCTCTTTCTTTCTTTCTCTTTCTTTCTTTCTTTCTTTTTCTTTCTTTCTTTTCTTTCTTTCTCCTCTCTCTTTCTTTCTCTCTCTTTCTTTCTCTTTCTCTTCTTTCTTTTCTTTTCTTTCTCTCTGTCTCTCTCTCCTTCCTTCTTCTTCCTTCCTTCCTTCCTTCCTTCTTTCCTTCCTTCCTTCCTTCCTTCCTTCCTTCCTTCCTTCCTTCCTTCCTTCCTTCCTTCCTTCCTTCCTTCCTTCCTTCCTTCCTTCCTTCCTTCTTTCCAGACAAAGTCTTGCTCTGTCATCCAGTCTAGAATGTAGTGGCACAATTATGGCTCACTGCAGCCTCAAACTTCTAGACTCAAGTGATCCTCCCACCTCAGCCTCCTGAGTAGCTGAGACTACAGGCACACACCACCACACCTGGCTAATTTTTTGTATTTTTTCTAGAGACACGGTTTCGCCATGTTGCCCAGGCTGGCCCCGGACTCCTGGCCTCAAGTGATCCACCCACTTGAACTTCCCAAAGTGCTAGGGTTACAGGCCTGAGCCACCTTGCCTGGTCTGAATTCTCTTTTCTTTTGTTTTATTTGCCTGAACTCTCTGCTGGGTACAGTGAGCTGGGGGCACCAAGTGGTGCAGTTGGTCCCCATCAGACTTCCAGTCAAGGGTGCGTCTCCCTCTTCCAGTCTCTGGGTCTTGGCTGGGTAGATGGGCTTCCAAGCATCAGGAGCTCCTGTGGTGGATTCTCTGTGCTTTCTCTCCTGGTTTGTTTATCTGCAGCTTGTTTCGTCTGCTTTCTGCCTTCCAGAAACACATATAGGTCTCTCATCTGTTGTTTGACCTGCCTCCCATTCTCTTCGGTGTTCTGACCTTGTTCTTTTTCATACTTTCATTTTGGTGAGGTCTTGGGGGAGATTAGGAGAGATGGAGAAACCAGTGCTTGTGCTCAGTCTTGAACCAGAAGCCCCTAGACCCCTATTTTTAGTGAACAAAATCAGGAGTATAAATGGATGACCACCATGTGAGAAAATAAAATATTAACATTATGCCTGGCAGTGGAAAGGCACTTATAAATCTTCACAGCATGTTTGCTTCAAAGCTTTCCTAAATGCAACTGAAAGACAGGTGGTGGGAGGTCCTTACATAGGATTCGCAACATACAATAATATATTTTAAAGTTCCGACACATTGAGGCTGATTATTTCCTTTACAAAGGATTTTTTTTTTTTTAAACATGGTGTTTGTCACCCAGGCTGGGGTGCAGTGGCACGATCATGGGTCACTGCAGCCTCGACCTCCCATGCTCAAGCAATCCTCTCACCTTAGCTTCCCAAGTAGCTGGGACTACAGGCACTACCATGCCCAGCTAATTAAAACTTTTTTTTTTTTTTTTTTTTTTTTTTTTGTAGAAACAGGCTCTCCCTATGTTGCCTAGGCTGGTCCTGAACTCCTGGGCTCAAGGGATCCTCCCACCCCAGCCTCCCAAAATGCTGCAAAGTACCTGGCCTATAAAATTTTTTTTTTTCTTTTTTGAGAAAAGATTAACCAAGGCCAGGCATGGTGGCTCACTCCTGTAATCTCAGTACTGTGAGAGTCTGACAAGGGAGGATCACTTGAGCCAGGAGTTCTAGACCAGCCTGGGCAACATGGTAAGACTGTCTCTACAAAAAATAAAACATTAGCTGGGCATAGTGGTACATGCCTGTAGTCCTAGCTACTTGGGAGGCTGAGGTGGGAGGATTGCTTGAGCCTGAGAGATTGCAGTGAGCTGTGATTGTGCCATTGCAACAGAGAGAAGCAGAGAGAGGCAATAGAGAGAGACCCTGTATTTAAAAAAAAAAAAAAAAAGGCTGGGTATGGTGGCTCACACCTGTAATCCAAGCACTTTGGGAACCCGAGGCAGGCGGAACACCTGAGGTCAGGAGTTTGAAACCAGCCTGGCCAACATAGTGAAAACCTGTTTCTACTAAAAATACAAAAATTAGCCCAGTGTGGTAGCGGGCTCCTGTAATCCCAGCTACTCAGGAGGCTGAGGCAGGAGAATCACTTGAACCCAGGAGGTGGAGGTTGCAGTGAGCGAAGATTGCACCATGGCACTTCAGCCTGGGCAACAGAGCAATACTCAATACTCCATCTAAAAAATGAGAAACTTTTTTCTCCTAGATATTAATATTTTAATGCTTGGAAAATAATACAGAGTTTTACTTTTTTCATTCATTTTGATAATCTTGCTAAAGGAATTTTTTTTTTGCCTCCAATATGTGACTAGTTTAGAACTGTGATCTAATGATTTCTTCCCTGTTACGATGTTTCTTACGATATGGTGGTATAGCTATCTTAGTGCATAAATGTCTATAAGGCAAGTGCACCAACTCTCTTTAGCTAGCAAATAATGTCATATATAGGTTGAGTACTGCACAGCTTTCAATCTGTTTTACATTGAACTTTTATGAGGAGTGGCAAATGACCAGAACTAAAAACACAACCTACTAGTATCACGAAGTTAATTTTTAAATTTCACTTCCAGAGTCTGTGCTGAAGCTGATTTATAGCCAACGTATACTCCTACAGTTTTATGTACATTCGACAGCTCTGGACAATGGAAATAATGGATATAGATATTTAAGATGTTTAGCTGCAGGGAAGAGAAATCTACTTCAGTCACCTCCAGAAAGATGTGGTTTCTGGTGAGGATGCTTATGAAAATGAACTGAACTTGAAGGGCTTGGGCTCTGAGGCAGGCTGGCACTGGGGGCCAGTCTTTCTTGAGTCTTCTTTTCTTTTTTTTGGGACAGAGTCTCACTCTGTCACCCAGGCTAGAGTGCAGTGGTGTGATCTCGGCCCACTGCAACCTCTGCCTCCCAGGTTTAAGCGATTCTCCTGCCTCAGCCTCCCGAGTAGCTAGGATTACAGGCATGTGCTGCCACATCCAGCTAATTTTTGTATTTTTCCTAGAGATGGGGTTTCACCATGTTGGCCAGGCTGCTCTCAAACTCCTGACCTTGTGATCCACCCACCTCGGCCTCCCAAAGTTCTGGGATTACAGGCGTGAGCCACCGCACCTGGCCTCTTGAATCTTGGTTTCTTTCTGATTACCTGTTCAGTTCTCCTCTATTAACCAGCATCCCGTGTCTTTTCAATGCTTTCTTCCTCTTCATAATTTTTACTTGCAAGTGGCTTCAACTCATCATGGCCCCAACACAGTCCTGTGGCATTTGTGATCCCAATGCCACCCATTCCCTTAGTCTCCCGAGTCTATTGAGCAGAGAGGAACCTGACTCACCCTGTTCCTTTTGGGACTAGGTTGTAAGTACTTGGCCAGGCAATGGATTATTTGTCCTTGGGTCAGGTGTCCACCTCTGATCCAAATCACTTTGGCCTGGGGTTGTGGTGGAAACATGTAGGAAAGAACCTGATTGCTTAGGCAACAAGATAGATTCTCTTGGAAGGGCGTGTGGGCACAGATAGTGATTGGCATCTTTAAAACAAGGACCTTAAGTTGTGTTTTAGGATTCTGGATCATCATTATTATCACACTCAAACACTTAAATCATTACACTAGTCATGTGTCAATGATGGGGACAGGTTCTGAGAAATCCGGTGATTTCGTCATTGTGTGCACATTGGAGAGTGTGCTTACGCAAACTCAGATAGTATAGCCTACTGCACACCTAGGCTAGATGGTGTAGCCTATTGCTCCTAGGCTACAAACCTGTACGGTATGTTACTGTACTGAATATTGTAGGCAATTGTAACACAATGGTGTTTGTGTATCTGAACATAGAAAAGGTAGAGTAAAAATATTGTATAAAAAGTAAAAAGTGGTTATCTTTTATACCATAAATTGAGCCTGCAGGACTGAAAGTTGCTCTGGGGGAGTCACTGAGTGAGTGGTGAGTGAATGTGAAAGCCTAGGACATTACTGTACACTACTGTAGATTTTATAAACACTATACTTAGGCTACACTAAATTTATTTTTAAAAGTTTTTCTTCAGACCATTCTGGCCAACATGGTGAAACCCGGTCTCTACTAAAAAACTACAAAAAAGGTGTGGTGGCGCGTGCCTGTAGTCCCAGCTACTCGGGAGGCTGAGGCAGGAGAATTGCTTGAACCCAGGAGGCAAAGGTTGCAGTGAGCCGAGATCACACCATTGTACTCCAGCCTGGGCAACAAGAGCAAAACTCCATCTCAAAAAAAAAAAAAAAAGTTTTTCTTCAATAATAAATTAACCTTAGCTTACTGTAACTTTTTATTTTAAAACTTTTACATTTTTAAGTCTTTTGTAATAACACAGCTTAAACACAAACACATTGTACAGCTGTACAAAAATATTTTCTTCACATCTTTATAAGATTTTTTCTATTAAAATTTTTTATGTTTTACTTTGTTAACTTTTTGTTAAAAAGTGAGACACAAACACATGTATTAGCCTAGGCCTACACAGGGTCAGGATCATCAATATCACTCTTTCCCACCTCCATATCTTGTCCCGTGGGAAGGTCACAATGCCTTCTTCTGGAATACCTCCTGAAGGACCTGCCTGAGGCTGTTTTCAGTTAACTTTTTTTTTTTTGGAGGCAGAGTCTTGCTGTGTTGCCCAGGCTGGAGTCCAGTGGCACAATCTTGGCTCACTGCAACCTCCACCTGCCAGGTTCAAGGAATTCTCTGCCTCAGCCTCCTGAGTAGCTGGGATTATGGGTGCACACCACCACGCCCGGCTAATTTTTGTATTTTTAATAGAGACAGGGATTCACCATGTTGGTAAGGCTGGTCTCAAACTCTTGACCTCGTAATCCACCCACCTCGGCCTCCCAAAGTGCTGGGATTACAGGTGTGGGCCACTGCGCCCGGCCGTTTTTTTGTTTTGTTTTGTTTTGTTTTGTTTTTGTTTTTTTTAATAAGTAGAAGGAGTATACTCTAAAATAACAGGCTGAGCACGGTGGTGCACACCTGTAATCTTAGCACTTAGGAAGGCCAAGGCAGGTGGATTGTTTGAGCTCAGGAGTTTGAGACCAGTGTGGGCAACATGGCAAGACTCCATCTCTACAGAAAATACAAAATTTAGCTGGGCATGGTGGCTTGCACCTGTGGTCCCAGCTACTCAGGAGGCTAAGTTGGGAGGATTGCTTGAGTGACTGGCAGCACAGTAGATTTGTTTACATCAACATCACCAAACACATAAGTAATGTGTTGATGATGTCACTAGGTGATAGGAATTTTTCAACTTCATTGTAATCTTATGAGACCACCATTGTATACGTGATCTGTGGTTGACTGAAATATGGTTATACGACCCTTCTCTGTGTTCTTATACTGTAGTTAACCAAGTAACAGTGTCCATTAATACATTTTAAAAGGACATTTTCAACAAGACTTGAAAGATGCCTTTCCTGACATCATTTTCTTGGTTCCCTTTTTACCTCTTTGATTTCTTCTCAGTCATTTCTGTGGACTTTTGTTCCTTTGTCTATCTTGTTAACCATCTGGTTTATCCAGAGGTCCTGTCATCACCTATATAAACTCTCCCTCAATCACAACCACTCTCCTACATTGTTATTGAATAAATGAATGAATGACTCTTAAATCTTTATCTTAAGTTCTACATCCTCTGTGCTCCGAATGTTATCCAAATGCTTGCTAAAATGTCATAAAGGTACCTACGATTTATTTAGTTATTTTGAGACAGGGTCTTTCTCTGTCACCCAGGCTGGAGTGCAGTGGCACAATCTCAGCTCACTGTAGCCTTGACCTCCTGGGCTCAGGCGATCCTCCCACCTCAGCCTCCCAAGTAGCTAGGACCACAGGCGTGTGCCACCATGCCCAGCTAATTTTTTATAGTTTTGGTAGAGATGGGGTTGAGCCATGTTGCCCAGAGTAGTCTCCTGAGCTCAGGCAATCTGCCTGCCTTGGCCTCCCAAAATGCTGGGATTACAGGTATGAGCCACCATGCCTAGTCGGTACCTAAAATTTATAAATGAACTCAAATTTTCTTCTTTCTCTTTCTGCTGGCCTCCTCTGCCTTCCACACCTGCTCTCTCTCCATCCCATTCTCTGTACAGGCTGATGCTGCCTTTGCCATTTCAATACCTCGAGCCTAAAAAGTGGGAGTTTCCCTTTTCCTCCCTTTCCCTAGCTAATACTAAATCCCAGCCTATTCTGTTTCCTAAATATATAATCTGTTTCCACTATTACATCCCTATTAGTACTGCTTTAGTTCAGGCTCCATGCTAAGGTTAAGTGCATGAGTTTTGCAGCCAGACATACTTGAGTTTAAATCCTGGCTCACGTTCACTGGCTTTCAAACCCTAGGCAAGTTACTCAACCTCTCTAAACCATCAATCCTCAAACTTGGCTACACATGGGAACCACCTGTGGAGCTTAAATAAAGTACTGGCCAGATCCAGTGGCTCATGCCTGTAATCCCAGCAGTTTGGGAAGCTGAAGTGGGCAGATCACTTGAGGTCAGGAGTTTGAGACCACCCTGGCCAACATGGTGAAAACCCATCTCTACTAATAATACAAAAATCAGCTGGACATGGTGGTGCTGAGATCGCACCATTGCTGGGTGACAGAGTGAAACTATTTCAAAAAAATAATAGAAAAAGAAAAAGAAAATTACTGATGCTTGGTCCAACTTCAAGGCTCCTGATTTCACTGGAGCGGAAAGAGGCTTGAGCATTGGGAGTTTAAAAACTCTCCCCTCGGGGAGCTCTCCTTTATCTCTACTGGATAAAGTTGAAGCCTCTTCTTGTGCTGTCTCTATTAGCTTTGTCTCCTATGTCCCTCCCTTTCAATAACAGAACTACTTAGAGTTTATGCATAAAACCTTCCTGTCTGTCACCCCCAAGCCTTTGCTCACCTGATCCTTCTGCCTGGAATGTCCTGTTTGCACTCTCTCAGGGGGCTCTTCCCCAGTCTGTGTCTTCTCCAGGCTAATTCTTAGTCATCCTTCATCTTTCAAGACTCAACTCAAATATCACCTACTTCGTTTGGGATGTCTTCCTGACCCATCTGTGCAAACCTCATTCTTACTCTAACATGTTGAATTGTAGTTTGTGTCTCTCCCACTCGACTCTTTGAGTTCAAGGCTGAAAATCAAAGGTTCTCCAATTTTATTGAAATGAAACAGGTTCAACACAATTCTTGCTTTCCTATGAAGCCATACTTATGTCTACTTTAGCCCAAATTCATTTCCTTCTCTTCTGTAGTCCTAAAGCACTTGGGAATTGTATCATCTCTAACCTGTGGGTTCTAAGTGACTAAAGGACAGAAACCTTGTTGTATTCTTTAGACCTTCCCCAAAGCACCTAACAAGTGTTAACTTATAGTGTTGCTTAAAAATGCTCATTGGTTGCTGGAAGCAAATAAAGTTTAGAGAGCTCATCAAGGAGAGTGCATAAAAATATTAAATGGGGCTGGGCATAGTGGCTCATTCCTGTAATCCCAGCACTTCGGAAGATAGAGGTGTGAGAATCGCTTGAGCCCAGGAGTTTAAAACCAAGACCAGCCTGGGCAATAAAGCAAGACCCTGTGTCTATTTAAAAAAAAAAAAAAAAATATATATATATATATATATATATATATGTGTGTGTGTGTGTGTGTGTATACACACAGAATTTTTATATATAGTTATTCAAAATAGATTTTCCATTTTATATATGTGCACACACATATATAATATGTACTATATATTATATATATAGTGGAAAAATCTATTTTGAAAAGCTATAAAGATCTATTACTACTTGTCCAATACAATAGCTACTAACCACATTTGGTTATTAGCACTTGAAATGTGGCTGGTGCAATTGAGGAACTGAATTTTAAGTTTTAATTAATTTTAATTAATTTAAATTGAAAACTGATAATTGATTTAATTGTTGGAGCCCTTTTAAGTATGTTTGAAATGACCTGGATATGTGAATCTTTTTTTTTTTTTTTTTTTTTTGAGGCAGGTCTTGCTCTGTTGGTCAGGCTGGAGTGCAGTGGTGTGACCATAGCTGGCTCCAGCCTCCCCTCCTGTGCTCAAGCAATTCTTCCATGTCAGCCTCAGTCAAGTAGGTGGAACTACAGGTGTGAGTCACCACGCACAGCTAATTTTTTAATTTTTTGTAGAGACAAGGTCTCACTATGTTGCCCTGGCTGGTCTGAAATTCCTGGGCTCAAGTGATCCTCCCACTTTGGCCTCCCAAAGTTTTGGAATTATAGATGTGAGCCATGGCGTCTGGCCTGAATCTACTTTTTAAACTGTCAACTTCATGAAATCTAAGTATAGATCAAGATTTTCCGGTGAAAAGTTAGCATCTAAATTGAGGTGTCCTGTAAGTACAAAATAAACACTGAATTTCAAAGACTTAGGTATAATTTTAAAATGCAAAATACATCATTAATCATTTTATATTGATTAATGTTATAATTATGATATTTTGGATATATTGATTTAGGTAAAATAAATTACTAAAATTAATTTTACCTGATTTTACTGCTAGAAAATTTAAAATTACATGTGTGGCTTGAATTATATTTCTATTGGAGAGAGCTGACCTATTCCAATAGATAGGCTTTGCTTTTTGATAATTATTGTAAGAACTGAATTTCAACTCTCTCTCTTTTTTTTTTTTTTTTTTTTTTTTGAGATGGAGTTTTACTCTTGTCACCCAGACTGGAGTGCAATGGTGCAATCTTGGCTCACTGCAACCTCTGCCTCCTGGGTTCAAGTGATTCTCCTGCCTCAGCCTCCCGAGTAGCAGGGATTACAGGTGCCCGCCACCATGTCCAGCTAATTTTTTGTAGTTTTAGTAGAGATTGGGTTTCACTATGTTGACCAGGCTGGTCTTGAACTCTTGACCTCAAGTGATCCACCCACCTTGGCCTCCTAAAGTGCTGGGATTACAGGCATGAGCCATTGCACCCAGCCCACCCTCTCATTTTCTAAGACAGTTTTTAGTAACTAGTGGTGATTTTACAGATAATTAAGTAGGATTATGTCTTTTGAACTCTTTTTTTCTCAATGCAGATCATAATCTACCTTCTCAGCCCAAGGAGCATAGCATTGGTCAGAAGCATCACCAGGAGGAAATAATTCACAAGTTGGCCATGCAGCTGAGACACATTGGGGACAGTATTGATCATAGGATGGTTCGAGAGGTGAGGCTTCAGTTTCCCCAGCCAGGGCCTGTCAGGTAGGAGGAAAGAGCAAACAAAACCACAGCTGCCAAGTGTCTGAGATGCCCAGGAATTATCAGAATTAATGGATTAATACTGTCTGGATTACCACATATTAGATCTAAATATTGTGAACCTGAGCCAAAGCTGGCATTTAATCTCATACTTGTTACTCAGACTGTGGTCTGTGGACTGGCAGCATCAGCATCACTTGGTTAGATGTGTAAGATCTGAGACTCCAGCCCACACAATCAGAATCAGAATCTACCTTTTTATGCATTCCTCAGGGGATTTGTGTGATCACATGCGCTCTGTGACAGACGGGGTGGCGGACCCCTCAGAGCCCAGTTTCTTGCTCTTAGATTCAACTATCCTGTGAAGCTTTCTTGGTGCAGCTTCCACCATGCTGTCCTCCACCATTCCTGCCACAGGGAGTGCCGTGTCCTCTTTTATACTCAGGTCCAAATGTGGACAACACACAGCCTTTTCCTCAGATAAAACATCCTGGAGACAAAACATGGATGGGAGATCCCAACAATAATGCTATAAAAGCAAGAGGGGGCTCATGCCTGTAATCCCAGCACTTTGGGAGGCCAAGGTGGGCAGATCACTTGAGGTCAGGGGTTCGAGACCAGCCTGGCCAACATGTTGAAACCCCATCTCTACTGAAAAACACAAAAATTAGTCAGGCATGGTGGCACACACCTATAGTCCCAGCTACTCTGGAGGCTGAGGCAGGAGAATCTCTTAAATCTGGGAGGCAGAGGTTGCAGTGAGCCGAGATTGTGCCACTGCACTCCAGCCTGGGTGACAGAGTGAGACTCTGTCCCAAAAAATAAAAATAAAATAAAATAAAGCAAGAGAGAAATAAAGAGAAAATAAACATAGAGAACATAGGCAATCAAATAAATATTTGATAGGCCAATTTCATTCCAACAAATATTTATTGAATGCCAGACTCAGTTCCACGCATTGGTGGCTACAGCAGTGAGCAGCAGTCTCATAGAAATGATGTGGGGAGGGAGCAGATAACAAGGCAGATGAACAGTAAACAGCCAAGTCAGACAGGGATGTGAGCTCCAAGCAGGATCAGGGCACACTGATTGATGGAGAGTGACTTCCAATAGGCTGTCGGGGAAGGCGTCTCTGGGAAGGTGATATTTAAGCAGATACTGGAAATGAGGGAGCTAGCCATGGGAACACCTGGAGTGGGAAAGTGTTCCAGGCAGAGGGAACAGCCAGTGCAAAGCCCGGCCCCACCAATCTACGTTGTGTCTCTGTGGATTTGTCTATTCTGGACATTTTATATAAGTGGAGTAACACAATATGGAACTTTGTGTATGGCTTCTTTCACTTAACATACTTTTTTCAAGGCTTATCCATGTTGTAGCATGTATCAGTATTTTACTTTTTACAGTTGAATATTCTATTGTACAGATATGCCGCATTTTGCTTATCCATTCACCAGTGGTTGGACATTTGGGTTGTTTCCACTTTGTGGCTGTTATGAATAATGATGCTATGAACATTTGTATATAAGTTTTTGTGTAGAAATGTTTTTAATTCTTTTGGGTACATACCTAGGAATGGAATTGCTGGGTCATGTGACATCTCTGTGTTTCACTTTTTGAGGAACTTTCAGACTGTTTTCCAAGGTGGCTACACTATTATACACTGTGGTCCACCAGCAGAGTATGAGGGTTCCAGTTTCTACACATCTTTGCCAACATTTGTTATTAACTATCTTTTTGATTATCGCCATCCTAGTGGGTATGAAGTGTATCTCATTGTGTTTTTGATTTGCATTTCTCTGATGAATAATATGCATCTTTACATATGCTTATTGGTCATTTTTCTCTTTGAAGAAATGTCTATTCATATCCTTGCCCATTTTAATTGACTACTTATCTTTTTATCATTATATGAGTCTTTTTTTTTTTTTTTGAGGCAGGTTCTTGCTCTGTTGCCTAGTCTGGAGTGCAGTGCTGTGACCATAGCTCACACAGCCTTGAACTCCTGGGTTCAATTGATCCTCCACCTCAGCCTCCTGAGTTGCTGGGACCACAGGCACGTGCCACCACACCTGGCTAATTTTTTAATTTTTATTTTATTTTATTTTTTTGTAGAGACAGGGCCTCACTATGTTGTCCAGGCTGGTCCTGGATTCCTGGGCTCAAATGATCTTCCTGCCTTGGCCTAGGAGTCATTTGTATATTCTGGATGTAAGTTTCTTATCAGATATATGATTTGCAAATATTATATCCCATTCCGTAGGTTGTCCTTTTACTTTATTGATAGCGTTCTTTGAAGTACAAAAGTTTTAAATTTTGATGAAGTTCAATTTATCTACTTTTCTTTTTGTTGCTAGTGCTTTTGCTTTGGGTGTCACATTTATGTTTTCTTCTAAAGGCTTTTTAGTTTTAGTTGTTAAATTTAGGTCTTTGATCCATTTGAAATTAATTTTTGCATACATTTTAGTTAAGAGTCTGTCTTCCTTTTTTTGCATATGGATATCCTGTTGTCCCAACATCATTTGGATTTTGTTGTTGTTTGTTTATTTGTTTGAGACGGGGTCTTGTTATGCTGCCCAGACTGGCCTCAAACTCCTGGGCTCAAGAGATCCTCCCACCTCAACCTCCCGAGTAGCTGGGACTATAGGTACATCTCACTGTGTCTGGAGTACCATTTGTTGAAAAGACGATTGTTTCCCTATAAATTGTTTTGGTGTTATGGGATCTTTGGGGTGTCAATTTTCTGGCCGGAAATCTCTGTGGCCATGGCATCTTTTCCCCAAGTTCTTGTCCTGCATCCAGGAAGAATGAGGTATGCAGACAAGTGAAGGGTAAACAAGACAAAGATGAGCTTTATTGAGTGTTACAACAGCTCAGAGGAGATCCGCAGTGGGTAGCTCCTCTCTGTAGGCAGGTTATCCATTGAGTGTTCAGTTCTCAGCAGAGAGGAGGCCCTGGAGAGAGTAGCTCCTCTTTGCAACTAGTCCTCCCAATGTCTGCAGCTCTCAGTGGAGAGGCGGCCCTAGAGAGGGTGGCTCCTCTCTGCCAGCAGGTCATCTCTGCAGCTGTTAGCAGAGAGGGCAGTTCCTCTCTGCAACTTGTTGTTGCCTCATCTCCAGCTATCAGCAGAGAGGGTAGCTTCTCTCTGCAGCTGATCATCCCATTGTCTCTCTACCCTCTTTGTCCTGAGGACGTCATCTGCCCTGCTCTGGCTGAGCCCAGGGCTTTTATGGACCTCAGAGGGGAGGCAGTGCATGCTGATTGGTCCATGGGTGGCCATGGGTGGGTCTGGAAGGGGCAACACCAGTACCCACTCTGGTCCACAGGACTGGTAGCCTAGCCCCCAGCCTTTAGACCCTCTCTGACCTGAAGATGGGGTCTCACTGGGGACCCACTCCCTTCCACCCAGGAATCAATCTGCCTCTGGCACCATGAGGGACTTGGCCCCCACCCCTACTCAGAGATTGGAGCAGGCTCTGGGAGCAGAGAGAGGCCAGGCAGTGGGAACAGACACCCCTGAGCCTTCAGGGGTAGGGGTATGTCCTTCCTGGGGCCCCCAAGGGTGCAGGCTGCAGAGATGCCTGGGTCCTGCAACTGGGAGGGTGGCCAGAGTGTCACCCAGGGAGCTCCTGCCCCAACTCAGAAGAGGTGGGGCTCCCACTGGCTCCATGGAGCATGCGGCCTAAGCTGCACCTTCCTGCTGCAGCCAGTATGAGGGCAGCAGCCATTGCCATCATTGGCACCCTTGTTGAAAACCAATGGGCTGTAAATATGAGAGTTTCTTTCTGTACTCTCAATTCTGTTCCACTGATCTGTATAGCTATCCTTATGCCTGCTCCAGCTTTTCTTGCAGAACTTTACAAAGCTGGTTTTGACCTAGACATTTGTTCTGTACTATAAACCTATAAACTTGCACTTTAGAATACCTTTTTTGTTGTTGTTTTTTTGACAGGGTCCCACTCTGTTGCCCAATTTGGAGTGCAGTGGCACTATCTCACTGTAGCCTCAACTTCCCAGGTTCAAGGAATCCTCCCACCTAGGCCTCCAGAGTAGCTGGGACCAAAGTTGCCCACCACCACACCTGGCTAACTTTTTTGTATTTTTTTTGTAGAGACACAATTTCGCCACATTGCCCAGCCTGGTCTCAAACTCCTGGGCTCAAGCAATCTCTGCGTCGGCCTCCCAAAGTGCTAGGATTACAGGCATGAGCCACTGCGCTCAGCCTAGAACAGCTTTAAAAAGACCACAACACATTTAAAAAATAATAGTTTGAAAAATTCCAGCCGAGTGTGGTGGCCACAGTCCCAGCTACTCGGGAGGCTGAGGTGGGAGGATCGCTTGAGCCTATGAGGTCAAGGCTGCAATAAGCTGTGATAGTGCCACTGCACTCCAGCCTGGGTAACAGAGTGAGACCCTGTCTCAAAAAAAAAAAAAAAAAAAAAAATCCTTCTAAGTTTGGCTCTGAAATGCTAAAGGCTTTGCTGCTTCGAAGTTCAAATCAAGGAAATTAACAGAATTTCAAGTCTGGCATGGTAACTTTCTTTCATATATAGTCATCATTTATTTACCTTTTGTACTCTGTTTAATCAAGCAGTCACATCGATTCTCTAGATGCCTTCCTGCCACTGATGTATTTAAAGAAACTTTTATTCCTGCTCTTGGAACTGCCTATCAAGCAGCTCATCAAGTTATATTTTTATATGCTAAATGGATTGTTGTTGAGCTGCCAAAGTTTTCCTCTCTTGTTCTTTTTACTTAAGCAAGTGCTCTGTCTTTTTCAAAAGTGTTTTGTGTTTCTCAAAATAACATCTTTTAGGGTGGGCACAGTGGCTCACACCTGTAATCCCAGCACGTTAGGAGGCTGAGGCCAGGAGTTTGAGACCAGCCTGGGCAACATAGTGAGACCCTGTCTCTACAAAACAATTTTTTGAAAAATTAGCCAGGTGTGGTGGTGTGTGCCTGTAGTCCAGCTACTTGGGAGGCTGAGGTGGGAGGATTGCTTGAGCCCAGGAATTCGAGGCCTTAGTGAGCTATGATTGTGTCACTGCACTTCAACATGGGTGACAAAGAGAGACCCTGAATCTGAAAAAGAAAAAAAAAAATCTCTATTTTACCATTGAGTTGTGTGGGGTTTGGGTTCAAGTATGTTTTTTTTAATCCAGTTTTTTTTTTTTTTTTTTTTTTTAAGCCCGGGACATATACTTTTTCTAGATATAAAGCATGTTTTAAAATAGTTAGGCTTCTCATCACTTTTAGAATTTTAAATATGCCTTCGAAATTTTTCTCTCCTTCTGGGTTCTGGAAACTGCTCCCTCCCTGTCCTTACGCCCCTAGGAGTGGTGACAACTCTGTTGTCACTGGGTCTGGGTACTGCCCCATCCTCTGTGGTTTCTCCACACCTTTGTAGAGTCTCTCTATTTAACTCACCTTGAATTAGCCTAATTTGGGTGTGCCATCTGTTTCCTCTGGGAATCTGACTGATGTCATAATGCATAGGGAATTTCTCAGTTTGTTAGGAGGAAGGGAGGGAAACAAACATTTATTAAATTTTTTTCCAAGTACTATTTGAGACACTTTTTCATGTTTCATTTCATTCTCCCAGTAACCCTATGAACTGCTGTCACAGGTATTTCAGGAGAAGCAGTGGAGTTTCAGAGCGATTGCAAAACTTATCAAAGGGCACTTAGCTTCTAAGTGACAAGACTGGAATTTAAATATATGAGCATCTGACTCAGTGTTCTATACTTTTTCTTGTCTGCCATGCTGAAAGGAAACTCATTCCATTTTCCTAGCTGATATCAACTATAAGAGGGGGAGAAAAACATTTATTGATTTTCAGTTACTAGCAGGACAAAGTCTAAGTTCCTTAGCCTACTGCTAATGGTTTTCCATTCCTTTCTCCATTCATTTCTTCAACTTTTATCGAGCACCTACTGTATGTCAGGCTCTGTTTAAGTACTGGAGTTATGGGAGTGATCAAAGAGACAATATTCCTGATCTCACAGAGTTTGTAAGGGAGACAAACAGTAGCTACACAAATAAAGTAGGTAGTTTATCAGATAGTGATACATGCTTTGGAGAAAAGTAAAGCAAGGAAAGGGATAAGGAGTGTTGGGGTTTGCAATTTTAAGTAGAGATGTTAAGGGAAGGCCTCACTGAGAAGGTGACTTTATTTTATTTTATTTTATTTTATTTATTTTATTTTGAGACAGTCTCACTCTGTCATCCAGGCTGGAATGCCGTGGAACAAAGTCATCACTGCAACCTCTGCCTCCCAGGTGCAAGCAATTATCATGCCTCAGCCTCCCGAGTAGCTGGGATTATAGGCATGCCACCACACCGGCTATTTTTGTATTTTTAGTACAGGGGTGTTTCACCATGTTAGCCAGGCTGGTCTCAAACTCCTGGGCTCAAGTGATCCACCAGCCTCGGCCTCCCAAAGTGCTCACAGGCGTGAGCCATAAAGAAGGTGACTTCTGAGGAAAACCTTGAAAGAAGCATGGGACTGAGCTGTGGGTATCGGGGAGGAGGCAGAGGATTGGAGGCAGGAGGACAGCAAAGCCCCTGGGGCAGGAATGCATCTCATGTGTTTGAAGAATGGCAAGGAGGCCAGTGTGGCTGAAGCTGAGTGAGGGAGAAAGTCATAAAAGATATGGTCAGGGCCGGGCATGGTGGCTCACGCCTGTAATCCTGGCACTTTGGGAGGCCAAGGAGGGCGGATCACCTGAGGTTGGGAGTTCTAGACTAGCCTGACCAACATGGAAAAACCCTGTCTCTACTAAAAATACAAAAAAAATTAGCTGGGCTTGGTGGTTCATGCCTGTAATCCTGGCTACACAGGAGGCTGAGGCAGGAGAATCGCTTGAACCTGGGAGGTGGAGGTTGTGGTGAGCGAGAGTGCGCCATTGCACTCCAGCCTGGGCTACAAGAGTGAAAATACATCTTAAAAAAAAAAAATCAATCAATCTATCTATCTATCTATCTATCTATCTATCTATCTATCTATCTGTGTATGGTCAGGGGTGGGTGGTGGGCAGATTAGGTAGGGCCTTGAGGTCACTACAAGGGCTTTTTTTCTAGTGAGGTGGCGCCATTGGAGGGCACTGAGCCGAGGAACCACATTTCAACAGTCCACAGAGGGAGCTGTGCTGAGAACAGACTGCAGGGGGCAGGCGGGGGAGCATTTGTGTCTGACCCACAGTCTTTTTCTGATGTTCTGACATAAACAGTTGTTACTTTCTGCTCCAAAGTACTTAATATTCACCTCACCTCTTTGCCCATCTAAGTCCTAGACATTATTTACGGTTATTATTATTATTATTATTATTATTATTATTATTGAGACATGATCTCCCTCTGTTACCCAGGCTGGAGTGCTGTGCACAATCACAGCTCACTGCAGCCTCGACCTCCCAGGCACAGGTGATCCTCCCCACTCAGCCTCCTGAGTAGCTGGGACTACAGGTGTGTGCCACTATGCCTGGCTAATTTTTTCTAGAAATGAGGTTTCGCCATGTTGCCCAGGCTGGTCTCAAACTCCTGAGCTCAAGCCATTCACCTGCCTTGGCCTCCCAAAGTGCTGGGACTACAGGCGGGAGCCACCATGCCCAGTCTTCTCTCCATTCTTCTAGCCTCAAGGCAAATTTGCTTACCCCTTTGAGAGGACTAAGAAAGTGTTTTGGGAAGCCAGGGGAATAGGTTATCAGCCCTGAAAAGGGTGTCCCAGTTTGCTGATGAGCCCCAATTTGTTGAGACCAGCCTAGGCAACATAGTGAGACCCTGTCTGCACAAAATATTTTTTAAAATTAGCCAGATGTGATGGCATGCATCTGTGGTCCTAGATACTGGGGAGGCCGAGGTGGGAGAATCTCTTGAGCCCAGAAGTTTGAAGCCAGATGGGAAAGATGGTCAGATAGGAAAATATGTCCAGAGGCAAACTTCCAAGGCAATGTGAGGATATGGCCATATGGAAGGTGCTGTCCTTCAGCTCATACTATTCATAAAGCAACCCAAGAAGGTTGTTTGCAGCATGGATTGAATTACTATTTTCCATTGTGTTGAATTTTTAACTTTGGATTATTCTATCACTTAAAAATAAAACCTTTCTGTCTCTCTTTTTTTCAAATAGGATCTTCAACAGGATGGCATAGATGCACTAGATGGTTTTGTCTTCTTTTTCTTTAGAAGAGTTCAGGTGTTGTTGCATTTTTTCTGGAACAACCATTTGCTGTAAAAGGAAAGTAAAGGTCAAGTTCTGCTTTCTTTTTACCCTCTGAGAAACATGAATCCCACTGGGACAGACAGGAAGAACACCCTTCTTCGTCTCCCATCACTGTTGGTCTACACCTGGTTTATTGAAGAACTGCAGGCTCACGAGCCATTTGTCTCTTCGGAGGAACTAGCTATGAGATGTCTGCAATCACGTCATGATGAAGCCCAAGGAGTAAACCCCAGGAAGCCTTGCTGCCCAGAAAATGCCAGTGCTGTGGATGGTCCCAGGGCTCCTTGTGAGGAAACCTTGAACATTTCCTTCCAGGAATGAAAGAGAATCTCGTCCTCAAACTAAAGATCACAGAAATGGGCACTTTCTCCTGGGCCACTCCCTGGGCACCATGCCCTCTGGTGACCTGTTGGCTCCACTCTCGTTACTCATGTCCAGATCTGCAGTGACAGCTTCTCCTTCTCAGTGACATGTCACCTCCCTGCCCCAGTCCTGGCCCCAACTCTCTCTGGAAAATCGAAGTGAAACATTTGTCTCTAATACTCAAATCCAACATATGGTCCATCTCATCTACCTTCCCATTTCCATGCCTAGAGGCCCCACGACTACCACTAGCACCATTGGGTGTTTCCTTCTCAGGCTCTGATTCTACAACATTTATGTTCTTGTCTCACCTTTGATCCTCTTACTCCTCTGTGACCCCCTTCAGGTCTTCCTTCAGCACTCCAGTGTTTTCCCATACCACTCAACCCTGCTCCAAGGTGTCTTTCCCTGCTCTGCCATCCTCTTTTAGGCTTGCCTGCTTAAAATTGGGAGTGCTTAGTCCTTAGCCAACAGTCCTGCCTTCTAGAAGAGTGTAAGACCTGACAGAGTTATGAATCCATCACAAGGCAAAAACTTCTCTGTTCCTATTGCTGGATGGTTTTGCTGTTATTGGTTGGTGGGCCCTTTGCCTGTTGAATGTATTTCACTCATTCTCTCCTGCATGCTCTGACGCAGTTCTTTCACCTCCATTCTTCTCCTTTTACGTTTTTGTCTACCTCATAGTCCCTCTCTCCCCTCCTTTAAAATAATTATAAATATTAAGAAGGTTTGTTGTTATAAATTAAAAGTTTATGTATCTTGAGCTCTTCATAGTAGTATTATTTTTAAAAATTCTAAAACAGAAATAAATATTGTTATTTTATTGAGCATGAAACCCCTGTGCATATTTCTTTCTTGAAGGAGGAACCCCATGGCGGGGTCTAGCCACTTATTCCTGCTCATATTGGTTTGTAGACTTTGATTATACATACCATCAACTTTGTCCTTCCAAAGGGAAATGTCTCCATTTTTAGTCTGTCTCAGGCAGTGCCTATTTATTTCTATTATTACTTAGGTTCTGGCAGACTAGTCCTAAAACTTTCTTTTTAAAATGTATTTTGAATAGGTTTTTATTTATATGATTCAAAAATCAAAACAAGGCCGGGCACAGTGGCTCACGCCTGTAATCCCAGCACTTTGGGAGGCCGAGGTGGGCAGATCACAAGGTCACGAGATCAAGACCATCGTGGCCAACATGGTGAAACCCCGTCTCTACTAAAAATACAAAAATTAGTTGGGCGCGGTGGCACGTGCCTGTAGTCCCACCTACTCAGGAGGCTGAGGCAGGAGAACTGCTTGAACCCAGGAGGCGGAGGTTGTAGTGAGCCAAAGTGATGCCACTGCACTCCAGCCTGGCGACAGAGCAAGACTCTGTCTTAGGGGAAAAAAAAAATCACAACAATATGAAAAGGTTTACAACAAAAACCCTTTCTCTTATTTTCTACTCTAAATTCCAGTTATGCTTTTTAGTTTTTATGTATTCTTCCAGAGGTTCTTTGTATAAACACTAGTTAATACATACATACATACACACACACACATATATACACACACATATATTTACATACAAGAGGTAGTAATACACACTGTTTCGTACCTTGATTTTTTTACTTAGCATGGGTGGGTGTTTTACAAATGTTAACTTACTTATTCATAACAACCTTATGAGACAGGTATTATTATTTGCTCTTTTTCACTGTTAAAAAATTGAGGCAAGGGCCGGGCGCGGTGGCTCAAGCCTGTAATCCCAGCACTTTGGGAGGCCGAGACGGGCGGATCACGAGGTCAGGAGATCGAGACCATCCTGGCTAACACGGTGAAACCCCGTCTCTACTAAAAATACAAGAAAATTAGCTGGGCGAGGTGGCGGGCGCCTGTAGTCCCAGCTACTCGGGAGGCTGAGGCAGGAGAATGGCGTGAACCCGGGGAGGCGGAGCTTGCAGTGAGCCGAGATCGCGCCACTGCACTCCAGCCTGGGGCACAGAGCAAGACTCCGTCTCAAAAAAAAAAAAAAAAAAAAAAAAAAAAAAAAAATTGAGGCAGTAGTTAGTAGAGGGAGGCAGTAGAGGGGTTAACAAACTTGCTCAAGGGCACACAGCCAGTAAATGACATGGTTGGGATTCCAAACCAGGCAGGTGTTCCTAAGTCTAGATTATTATCCAGTATGCCATACTGCCTCTTGGAGAGCTTGCCATGATCCACAGAGAACTCCATAAAGTGTTGAACTGTATTCAGTTAAATGAATGTACATAATTTGGCTGGGTGTGGTGGCTCACATCTGTAATCCCAGTGCTTTGGGAGCTGAGGTGGGAGATCACTGGAGCCCAGGAGTTGAAGGTTAAGGTGAGCTTTGATGGCACCACTGCACTCCAGCCTGGGTGATAGAGTGAGACCCTGTCTCTAAAAAAAAAAAAAAAAAAAAAGGAAAATTAAAATTAAAACAAATGAATGCACATTACTTTATCAAGCCTCCTTTTATGGACACCTTGAGTTATTTCTCATACTTTGCTATTATAAACCATAATGAAATATGTAACTACGTATACTTTGGATATTTGTTGAATAAATTTCTGGTGGGCAGATTGCTGGGTGAAAGGAAAATGCATTTGTAACTTTGCCAGACCTTGCCGTGGGGTTGCACCACTTTACACTCCCAGAGGCTGTTCCTCTCAGCCTCTCCAGCAGATTATGTTATTAAACTTTTAAATTTTTGCCAAATTTATGGGTAAAAATTTTTGTCTCAGAATAACTTTAATTTGCACATTGGAAATAGTGAGTTCGTCTGAGCATCTTTTTCTTTCTCTGCTGCCCAGGGTGGAGTGCAGTGGCACAATCACGGCTCACTGCAGCCTCCAACTCTCAGGCTCAAGCGATCTTCCAACCTCAGCCTCCTGAATAGCTGGGGCTACAGGTGTAGCCCCACCAAGCCCAGCTAATTTTTAAAATTTTCGGTAAAGACAGGATCTCACCATGTTGTCCAGACTGGTGTCCAACTCCTGGGCTCAAGCGATCCTTCCACCTTGGCCTCCCAAAGTGCTGGGATTACAGGCATGAGCCACTGCGCCTTGGGCATCTTTTCGCATATTCAGGAGCCACTTGGCATTTCCTTTTATGTGGACTGTTTATTCATATCCTTTGCTCATTTTTTTTCTACTGGGTTTCTGGCCTTGTTCTTACTGGTTTCTTATTGCTGGCCTAGAGCTGGTGATAATATATCAGCGCTAAGCCTACTTTGTAACAGCATCTACACCGTCAGATTTTCAGCAGAAGGTTGTTAATGCTTTTCTTTCCTTTTCTTCAGTGTCTGCTGGTTTGTTTTTATGCGCACAACCTCTCTTGAGACAGGGGGAGCTGAGACAGATGGAAAGGGTGATGGGTGGCCAGGCACCAACTCTGGAGCACTCAGAGGCCCAGGAAAAGGTGTCAGTCGGGATCTCGGAGTAGTCTGGTCCCGCTCAGGAGAGCACAGCCGCTCTGATGGTGGCGCTACGGTTCCGGACCTGTGGGGCCTCCGCGGGGCCAAACAGCAGACCGAGACAGTATCTATCGGGGCCGGGAAGGTCACCCACCCCTAAACGGAGGCACCAGGCCCAGGAACACCCCATGGGCGGCCCCTTCCCATCCCATGTGCGGAGACTCACAGGGTCTTGCTCCTGGGCTCGGGACCATAAGAGAGGCAGCTGGTCCCGAGTTCAGGACTAGGGGTCCCCTTAGCTCCTCAGATCCTGCAGAATCCCACCTCTGCCCCAGTGGGAGCCAAGGCCTGGTCGCCAGAGGGGCTGTCCACCGGCAGGAGGCTGTGTGCAGGATCCACGCCTCCCAGGCTGGCGAGCGGGAAGCGCCCCGGGGTTGCGCTCGCGCGGGGCGGGCCCCTGCCCTGCCCCTAGCCCGCAGCGGCGCGAGTGGAACCGCATCCCGCTCTTTCGTTTTCGTTTCCCGGAAGGATAGCGATTACCGGAGCGCCTGGCGCCCCTGCCCGCCTGCGGGGGACCCGGGCGCACACGCCTTGGCGCTTCTCGAAAGACATTTCCTCCCACGCGACCTTCCAGTTCTCGGAGCCAGGTTAGGGGTTTGGGGGAGGAGGACTAGGAGCGCGGGCCTAGGGCCCCAGCAGCCACAGCCGGGGAAGCGCTCACGACAGAAAGCCGGTGGCTTCCTCACCTCCACCTGTAATGCAGGTAAGAGCCTGGCGGCTGAACACGCAGCGCGCACGCGGAGCCACCTGCTCCCTCATCCTTTCCCCACTATCCAGATTTCCAAACCTATTTTATCAGACCTTTTACCTGGCGGGAATCTCTCTTTCCAACACATTCCTAAACCTCACAACCATCCCACTCACCTCCCCTTCCACCTCCAGACGCGGGTCACCGCCCCTGACTCAGTGTCATACACAGCTCTGAAGGCATCACGCACAGCCCCTGCAGGCCCTTTCTGCAGCCCCCTTACCACTGGTCGTCCCTACACCAACCAAATGTGAGGTCCTTGGAAGTTCCTGCGCAAGCCGGGTCCTCACAGCTGGTGAACGCATTCTCTCGCAGGGAGCCCCTCTTTAGCAGCCCCTCCCCACTCGCCGGTTTCCTGGGAGCCTCGGAACTGCCCCCAGAGCTGGGGCCCCGTCCCACTCCAAGGCCTTTCTCCACTCGCTTCTCGCCAAGACCCATACCCGTTTATCAGACCCTTCCCTGGCCTCCATGCTGAAACCCAGGAGTCTGATCCTCAGCAGCTCCATGGCTGGCGTTTCCCACGCAGTTACAGCCCCGGAATTCCCCGCTCCTCTTACTTGGATGGGGATAGAGGAGTAGACAAAGAGCCTCCTGCAAGTCCTAGGCAAGTCCTAGGCAAGTCCTGTGACTTGAGCCCCTTCTCCAGCAAGGTAAGCTTTCCTTTCCCCGTTAGGAGGCAGCCCCTGAGGTCTGATTACTTGGGAAACAGCACCAAAGGGGGTCTGGCTGGAAATGAAGTGAGAACGACCCTGGAAGGTGTTGAATCCCCTTTCGCAGCAGCCAAGGCTTCTGGAGTTCTGCTGGCTCCGATCCAAATTCTTTCTCAGCAGATCGCTCTCCTGGGATCCCAAGACATGAATGTAAAGCTTTTGACAATCCTAGAGTGAAAAATGACTTGATGGAATTGGTTTCACTTTTCCTTTCCGTGCTGTGGCAGCCTGTGGCTGGGCATGAGCCCCAAGGAGCCTCCTATTCCTACAAAATCCTGCCACCTTCTTCATTTTCTCATCTGGATGGATGAACCCCCGTCATCTCTGGGGGCCAGGCTGATTGTTGAATTGTAAAGATACAGGCTTCCGGTGGTGAGACCTTAGGATTCAGAAATTTATCCTTTTTTCTCTTTTGAAAATGGTGTGTGTTTGTTCTGAGACGGAGCCTTGCTCTCTTGCCCAGGCTGGAGTGCAGTGGCGCAATCTTGGCTCACTCCAACTTCCGCTTCCTGGGTTCAAGTGATTCTCCCGCCTCAGCCTCCTGAGTAGCTGGGATTACAGGCGTCCATCACCACGCCTGGCTAATTTTTGTATTTTTTCGTAAAGACGGTGTTTCACATGTTAGTCAGGCTGGTCTCAAACTCCTGACCTCAAGTAATCCACCCGCCTCAGACTCCCAAAGTGTTGAGATTATAGGTGTGAGCCACTGCACCTGGCCTGTTTGTTTATTTCTGATTTAAGGTCTTTTGATACTGGCCTCTCAGGTTTCCTGTGTTGTCCTCACCAAGGATCCAGTGAGTATCCCTAGGCTCTCAGATATCAATCATACAAGTCTTGACAGGGGATCCCTCTTGGAGTTAGGCACATGCATGGAAAGCTTGAATTGGAAGGATGTCATTTATTGTGCCCACTGGGTACAAGATGTTGATGGTACTGGGTTGAAGATATACATGGTTCCTACCTTTAAGGTTGATGCAGTCTATTGGGAGAGATAAACACTCTTTCCCTTCCAAAAAAATTCTTAAGACATTTAAAGATGGCTGAGCCTTCACCAAGACGCTCTTCTTCTGTCCTGGTTTCTCTCTCTCTAGGAGGGAGAATTGGCTGGTTCTCCTATAAGCCCTGTGGCAGCCATGCCTCCCCTAGGCACCCACGTGCAAGCCAGATGTGAAGCTCAAATTAACCTGCTGGGTGAAAGGGGGATCTGCAAGCTGCCGGGAAGACTCCGTAAGTAGAGGGGAGGAGAAAAGCTGAGTTTTTAAAGGTAAATTTTTATTTTGTTTTAGATCCAGGGTCTTGCTCTGTTGCTTAGGCTAGAGTGCAGTGGTGTAATCACAGCTCATTGCAGCATCAACTTCGAGCTCCTAGGCTGAAGTAATCCTCCCACCTCAGCCTCCCCAATAGCTGGGACTACAGGCACACTGACTAATGTTAAAATTTTTAGTAGAAATGGAAATCTCACTATGTTGCCAAGGTTGGTCTTGAACTCTTGGGCTCAAGCTATCCTCTCACCTCTGCCTCTCAAAGTGCTGGGATTACGGGGCGTGAACCACTATACCTGGCCCTTAAAATTAATTTTTTTTTTTTAAATAAGAGACAGGGTCTGTCTATGTTGCCCAGGTTGTTCTCAAACTCCTGCGCTCAAGCAATCCTCCCATCTTGGCTTCCCGAAGTGCTGGGATTATAGGCACGAGCCACTGTGCCTGGCCAAGATTTTATATATATCTCATAACATAACTTTGTACCGCATAAATATATACAATTATTATTTATAATTTGTCAATTAAAAATTTAATTTTGGTCAGGTGCCAAAATTAAATTACCTTCCCTCTGTTTGCTGCTTCTTTGCTGAGTTTTCTTTAGCTTTTCCTTTGTGATGGAGTGTTGCTCTGTCACCCAGGCTGGAGTGCAGTGACATGACCTCAGCTCACTGCAACCTCCGCCTTCCTGGTTCAAGCTATTTTCCTGCCTCGGCCTCTCAAGTAGCTGGAACTACAGGTGTGCGCCACCATGCCTGGCTAATTTTTGTATTTTTTAGTAGAGATGGGGTTTCACCATATTTGCCAGGCTGGTCTCAAACTCCTGACCTCATGATCCACTTGCCTTGGTCTCCCAATGTGCTGGGATTACAGGTGTGGGCCATGTGCCCGGCCAAGGTTAGAAATTTTAACACAACTTCTAAGAAATACTTTCTAATAGTGAAGCTCAAGCACAAGACCCACAACTCTTCTCTGAGCCCTGGGAAATCCTATTTCCCTAAGACCAAACTTCTTAAGTTCAGAAGCTCACTAAATATCTACTGAATGAATGAATGCATGAATGACTCGGGATCTCTGTCAAGAACACCAGGACCTCCAAACAATGCAGGGTCACTTCTGTGGGCCCTTCTGAGATGGTCACCAGATATTCCTGCACACTTCTAGGGACAGGCATTTTATCATCCCCTCTTGAGGCAGCCTATTCTCTGGTTGCATAACTCAGGGTGCAGGTCATCGTGGCCTATTTTCTCCTAGATTAGAACTCCTGAGCTACCAGTTCTGTTGCCTTGGGTTAGATTTCCCCAGGAGCAAACCCTAAAATACTGGTGAGGAGTGGGGAGGAAAGACAAATAAGAGAAAGAAATCCCAGAGGTGTTCTTTTGGGCCAGTTAGCACCATGGGGTCTCTGGGGACAGTGAATCCTAAGTTATTCCAACCAATGGGTAAGGGGGTTATCCACTCACTTCCCTTCCATGACAGGACAAATGCTGTTTCCAGGGGTATTGGCTCTCCAGCATTTCCAAGCTACCCTGTACACTGGCTAAGGGCTTCCCGCAGCCAGAAAGAACCCAAGGCAGAGTCAGATGGGGCATTTGGCAGCCTTCAGAGTGCGGAGGTGAGAGGCAGTGCCTATGGGCAGGGCCCCAGCAGCGTCTTCTATACCTGTCATCTTAGATTCCATGACTCATATTTATTGGAACATCTGCAAATATTCAGACAATACAGTTCTGGCCCTTAGTAAATATCTGACAGTTTTAAAAGATAGGGGATGCCAAATGACTCATTTTCCTGTCAACAGCATCCCAAACAAGCCAACTGCTGACACAAAATGAGGGTTCAACTTTTCAGCCCTGTTGGGGGTGATCTCAGCCCAGTTTCCCAAATTTCTGGAAGCTGGATTTCCATCTCTGTCCATCTCGCTTGTTTATACCCCATCACCCACCCCATTCCCTCCCCTACCTCCAGCCTCCCTTTTAGCAGTCAGGACTGATTTGCCTCAGCAGGAAGTGAACAAACAAAACACATCTTGTTTAGCCTTGTGAGTTGACGCTAAGAGGAACACGGAAGTTATTTTCCTGCAGAGCTCACTGTTTTGGTGTTGATTTTCCTGACAAAGATGTGTAGTAAAGCAGTGGAAAGTCCACTCTGAGGACAACTGTGATGTCCAGGGTTGTGGCAAGGGACATGAGGTCTACTGGGATGGAGGAGTGGGATTCATGGAGATTCACAACTATGCTTCCCTGTATGGAAATGGGGAACAAAAGAGGATTCTCACCTCCCCATCCCTGGTCCACGGCCATGAGGGTCTGCCCAAGGCCAGAGTGAGTCAGGAGCTATGGGGGGGGATGCAGCTGCAGGGCAGGGACAGCTGGCAGTGCAGACTCTAGGACCACTTTCAGAACTGGGCTGATGTCACAGAGGAGTGAGTCTGGGAGGAGTTAATGTATCCTCAAGGGACAACTTGGGAGAATTTTGAGAGGAGGCAGTTCAGAGATGGTCACCACCATGGCCTCATTCAATGACAGAGAAACTGAGACTCCGGGAGGGCAAGGGTCATCTGTGATGCTAACGGCCAGACTAGGCCTCCAACCCAGGACTCTTACTTCTCGGTCCTGCATCTCTTCTTTTCCCTGGAGCTTATTCCCCAGAGAAAAGGTCTGTGAACTTCTCGCTTTGGATGCAGAGGAAATGAGACTTCTTTGTGTTTTGAAATTGACTTTCAAAGCTCCTAGCTGTAAATAAGCCACGGGAAGAGACGTAGAGTGCCGTGTCCTATATTCAGAATCACAGGGAGAGGGATAATACCTCTCTGTGACTCCCTGGAAGTGTAAAGCAGGAGAAATGGGCCTTTGGGAAGCTTGAACAGATTTCGGGTGCCCATGCTCAAGTTCACATCCTTCACGTGTGAGAGAGTTCCTGGGCACTTCATTTAATAGATCAGCGTTAACAATTGTGGCTTCCTGGTATTCCAGACCAGGGCTTTTCAGATTTTAATGTGCACATGAATCTCCTGGGAACCATGTTGAAATGCAGATTCTGGTTCAGCAGTAGGTCTGGGATGGGGACTGAGATTCTGGAGATTTCTAATAAACTCTGCAGAATCTAATAAACTCTGCAGAAGGTAATGCTGATGCTGCTGGTTTGAGAACCACATTTTATTTGTTTTCAAAATGCTGGTCAAGACTTACTAAGGAAGTGAAATCAACTTAGTGGACCAAGATAAATATTTTAAAAAATTGAAATAGAACAACACATCAGGGTGCATTATAAATAGTAAAGGTAGCTGAGATTTGTGACTACTTTGTTTAGGCTATTTATATATATATATGTGTGTGTGTGGGTACAAAATGTATTTGTTTACCATGGGTTGACGTCAAAACGGTTTGAGAAATGCTGCCCTAGATCATGGCATATGAGAAGCAGGAAACCAGAGGGATGTGGGTGTAAAACACCAGAGAGGTGGGGTGGAATGGGAGGATGGAGATTAAAAGCGAATGTTCTAATTCACTGGAACGTGTGAGTGTTGACAGTGACATCATCACCTGGCAATGAAAAGGAATATGGTGGTGAGGACCCAAACAAACAGATGGGGAATTGCAAAAACTATTAATATGAGGATAAAGAACCTCTCTCCTCCCTAAACACAAGGTCAGGGCTAGATCATATGCATCTTTGTGCAAATTGGAAAGACCCCTCCTTTGGGGAGAAGCCAATCAAAGTCCTGGCTGGATTTCACCTCCATCCTCCCATTCCCCTCCTCTGATGGTATCTTTGTGCAGTACACAATGTGAACTATATGCACTGGCCCCGCCCCCCACAGTGATGACCATAAAGCTTGGTGTGATTACCAAGAAAAGGATTATCGGCTAAGAATGGGGCCAAGTAGTGGGGTGACGGATTTAAGGGGTCTCTGGAGACACAATGACATACAATAAACTAAGGGCATGGTAATTGATAAGCCGTAGTCATCACGGCAGAGAAGCAAGCTAGTCTCTCTGTGTTCGGGCTGGGCTCAGCCAGTGAGGATGCTGATAATCAGCATAAAGGCCATGGTTTGAGTTTTCACTCTTGACTAGGCATTGTGATGGGCATACCGTATTTACTATCTGATTGAATATATTCAGTAGGCGTGGAGAGTAGCTTCTTTTGTTATCTCTGCCTTACATTTATGAAAAGTGGGCCTTAGGTGAATTATCTTGTCCAAAGCCACCCACCAGTAAAATGGTGGAGCTGGGATTCGAACTGGCATCCCTTAGACCCCACAGCTGCCATTTGCTTTGAGAAACTGCCTCTAGCCTCAGGTTATGATAGCTCCCGTTTTTAGCATACTGGCCAAGCACTTTAACTGTCTCTTGCATTCTTCCTGCAAGAGGATCCTGCAAGGTAGGGAAAAGCCAGCTGTTCATTCTGATTTGGTTGCTGAATGCTGGTCAGGTTCTGTGGCTCCTGGAGCTCACTAGACCCAGTAAAGTACAGGGGTGTGGTGGGAAGTGGTGGGAAATAGCTTTGGTCAGGTGGGGAGGGGCACTTTGAGGGGTCTTGAAACCAGGACAGAGGGGTTTTGACTTGATGGGCTTGATAGTTGGGAGCAATAGTTTCTTCAGCAAGAGAGTAAAAGGGATGCTGTGGGAAGAGAGGTCCAGTCGGGGTGGGAGTCAGGGGCTGGAGAAAGGGCAGGCAAGGAAGCCCTGGGGGTGACTCCACACTGCTTTGCTCAACTCACTTATTTAAGCAATTTATTTTTGTTGAGCAGTTACTACGTGCCAAGCATTGCTGTAGGGGCTGGAGAGACCACAGTGACTGAGACAGGCAAAGTCTGTGCCTCCTGGAGCTTACATTCTAGTTGGGGATTCAGGTGACTATGTAAAGAAGCACTATGTCCACAGATAAGGGCAGTGGAGATGATACAGCTGGGAGGTGGAGGGGAGCCCCCACATCTAGCTCTGTTCTGGAAGGAGGTAGGGGACACAGTGTTGACTCTTCAGGGAGACACCTGAGCCCTCCAATTGTGTCCTGGACAGGCAGCTCCTCTTGCTGCCCCAGCCAGGGGGCTCTGTCCATATCTGCCTTGGGAGCTGGGAGTCAGGAGCTGGCCAAGCTAGAAATCCTCAGTAAGGAGGCCACTGGGCCAGGAGAGTGAGGTGACAAGGTGACATTTGCCTGGAATCTTGAGAGACAAAGATGGTGAATGGGAAAGAAGTGAAAATGCAGTGGATTATTGCCAAGAGAGGGAGAGGCCGGGGGCCGATCTGCAGGGGAAGTCCCACATTCACCTTGGATTGGGAAGGGGAGTCCTAGTTGCTCTCATCCCGGCAACTAGGTCAGGGAGACTTCTTGAGGGTGATTGACGCCTTAGATAATACCCGCCAGGTGTTGGACCCTGTGCTACGCATTTTACACATATTACCTCATTGACATCTATAGCTCCGTGTATGTCAAAAAGCACATGCCACATGCCAGATGCTGCTCTTTAAATGGATTATCTCATAGCATCCTTGTGACAGCCCTGTGTGGACGGTACAGTTTTTTCCATCATCCTTGGTTTTACCGATGACGAAACTGAGGTACTGTCATTTAGGTCACATTATTTACAAGTGGCCTGGCAACATCATCTATGCTTTCTGTTGCTGTTGCATGTTTTTACTTTTTTTTTTTTGAGATGGAGTCTCACTCAGTCACCCGGGCTGGAGTGCAGTGGCACTATCATAGCTCATTGCAGCCTTGAGCTCCTGGGCTCAATCCCTCCCTCCTCAGCCTTCTGAGTAGCTGAGACTATAAGCATGCACCACCATGCCTGGCTAATTAAAAAAAATTTTTTTTGTAGAGTCAAGAGTCTAACTATGTTATCTAGGTTGGTCTCAAACTCCTAGGTTCAAATGATCCTCCCTCCTCTGCCTCCCAAACTGCAGGAATTACAGGCCTCAGCCACCACAACTGGCCAGGAATCACAGTTTTGAATTTTCAGGCTGACAGCCTCCAATATGGTGAACTAGGGGAACTACACAAAAAATATGAGTTCAGGTACAATGCAATTGGCGGTTGACCCCCTAGCCACAGAAGCCCTGGCTGGCTGTGGAGGCCTGCCCTCGATCCCTCAGGAATCTGCCCATCATGTGGCCTCCACATTTTACACTAAGTCAGCTTTCAGCATCTCATGTATCACCAGACTCATCTCCCAGCGAGGCTCCAAATTCCTATCTTCACCAGCAAGGCATCCTTTTCCCTGCACTCCTGCTATTAAATGATACCTTTTTTTTTTTTTTTTTTGAGACGGAGTCTCGCTCTGTCGCCCAGGCTGGAGTGCAGTGGCCTGATCTCAGCTCACTGCAAGCTCCGCCTCCCGGGTCTACGCCATTCTCCTGCCTCAGCCTCCGGAGTAGCTGGGACTACAGGCGCCCGCCACCTCGCCCGGCTAGTTTTTTGTATTTTTTAGTAGAGACGGGGTTTCACCGTGTTAGCCAGGATGGTCTTGATCTTGTGACCTCGTGATCCGCCCGTCTCGGCCTCCCAAAGTGCTGGGATTACAGGCTTGAGCCACCGCGCCCGGCCTAAATGATATCTTATTTTTCTCTGATGGTACCTTTCCCTGACTATTGAGGTGACATGTCTTGTCACATGCTTATTGGTGGATTTGCTGTGCTGCAGGGGATCTCACCTGGCAGCAATTTTGCTGCTCCCTTCCCCCTGGGGACATTTGGGCCGTGTCTGGAGACATTTTTAGTTGTTGGAACTAGGCTGGCGTTGAGTGGATAGTGACCAGGGTATTCCTAAACATCCTACAACACACAGGATAGGCCCTCACAGCAAAGAATTATCAGTCCCAAAGCATCAATAGTGCTGAGGCTGAGAAATCCTGCTTTGCTGGGATTGCTGGGAAGATTTTTTTTGTCTTTAAAAAAAATCAATTTACAGATGCTCTTGACAAGGCATTAACCTTTTATCTATCATCTGCATTGCAAATATTTCCCCGAAATCTATGTTCTTTTAGTTTTGTTTATGGTATCTTTTGCAGCAAATACAGAAAATTAATGTAGTCAAATGTGTGTTTCGTTTTTATTATAGCCTCTGTGTTTCCTGTCATGGTTGAGGTCCCCTCCGCTCTTATTAAGTGCATATGGTTTTTGATTTCTACTATATTAAGATTTGTATTGTTCTATTCTTTAGGCCTTTAATCTACCTACAATTGATTTTTGTGAATGTGAATGGTGGGAGGTTATCGGGAGAAACCCCACCCCCGATATTTATTGTGGGTTATTTTCTATTTCCTAAGTGTCTCAGCTGGTTTGAGAAATAAAGGGAAAGAGTACAAGAGAGAGAAATTTTAAAGCTGGGTGTCCGGGGGAGACGTCACACTTTGGCATGTTCTGTGATGCTCCCCAAGCCATAAAACCAGCAAGTTTTTATTAGCGATTTTCAAAAGAGGAGGGAGTGCATGAATAGGGTGTGGGTCACAGAGATCACATGCTTCACAAGGTAATAAAATATCACAAAGCAAGTGGAGGCAGCGCAAGATCACAGGACCACCAGATGGGGTGAAATTAAAATTGCTAATGAAGTTTCAGGCATGCATTGTTATTGGTAACATCTTATCAGGAGACAGGGTTTGAGAGCAAACAACCTGTCTGACCAAAATTTCTTAGGCAGGGGAATTTCCTTGTCCTAATAAGCCTGGGAGCACTACAGGAGACCGGGGCTTATTTCATCCCTTCGGCTTCGACCGACAGTAAAAGGAGGCCACCTTAAGGGGGCTGTCTATAGACCTACCCTCAGGGATGTTCTTTGCTGAGAAAAAGAATTCAGCGATATTTCTCCTATTTGCTTTTGAAAGAAGAGAAATATGGCTCTGTTCCGCCTGGCTCACTGGCAGTCAGGCTCCAAGTCTTTTCTCCCTTGCTCCCTGAAGATTGCTGTTATCTTGTTCTTTTTTCAAGGTGCCCAGATTTCACATGGTTCAAACACACATGCTCTACAAACAATTTGGCAGTTAATGCAATCATCACAGGGTCCCGAGGCGACATTCATCCTCCTCAGCTTACGAAGATGACGGGATTAAGAGATTAAAGTAAAGACAGGCATAGGAAATCACAAGGGTATTGATTGGGGAAGTGATAAGTGTCCATGAAATCGTCACAATTTATGTTCAGAGATTGCAGTAAAGACAGGTGTAAGAAATTATGAAAGTATTAATTTGGGGAACTAATAAATGTCCAGAAAATCTTCACAATTTATATTTGTGTTCTTCTGCCGTGGCTTCAGTCGGTCCCTCCGTTTGGGGTCCCTGACTTCCTGCAACAGGAGGTGAGGACCCAAATATATTTTTTTCCAGGGGGAGAATCAGGTTTTTTTTTTTTTTTTTTTTTTTCATATTAGATTAACTATCCTTTCCCTCTGAATTAAAATCCTACCTCTGTCATGTATTAACTTTACAAAATACACATACACACATTTCTATGCATGTGTGTGTGCATGAACACTTACTTACTCCTAGGATCCACCTTTTTTTCCCAGTAATACTTGCCAATCTTAGCATAAGACCTTTCAATCTTAGTTACATGGCTTTGTCATATGTAGTACCACAGAGGCTAGTTCTCACATGTATTCTTTCTTCCCGTCTTAAATCATTTTTTTGGCAATTTCAGACATTTACTTTTTTCTCTTATTTATTTTTAGGTCCCAAAATAGAAGTAAAGGAAACCCCTCCTCACTTTTAACCTGGGCTCTAGTGCCTTGCTTTCTGTTTTCTCGGCACCGTGAGCACTCCTCGCATGCCGTCAGGAGGACTGTCGTTAGAGTTACCGGTTGTGGGACTCCTCCCTCCTGCCAGCCTGGTTCTGTGCCATGTCCCTGGCCCTGCACGGTGACTGACACAAGCTGGTGCTCATTAGATATTGGCTGAATAAATGAACAGTGAAGGATGCAGATCTCCTTTGTTTTAAATGTTAAAATTAAGTTCATTTCTTGTGTTGCTTTGAGTATAAGGGAGCAGAGGCTGGTCTGGTCTTTGTCATTGCCAAGGTGTGGCCTTGGACCGTTGCTTCTCTCTTCTGCCTCAACTTTCTTACCTGTAGAACTGAACCCAGTAAGCTCTGAGTCTTTATACCAGTGCAGTCATAAAATAGGATGTAAATTTATGTATTTTTTTGAGACAGGATCTCACTCTGTCACCCAGGTTGGAGTGCAGTGGTGCAATGATGGTTCACTGTGACCTCCCAGGCTCAAGAGATCCTCCCACCTCAGCTTCCCAAGTAGCTGGGACCACAAGTGTGCATCACTATGCCCAGCTAAATTTTCTTTTTTGTATATTTGGAGAGACAAGGTTTTGCCAAGTTGCTCAGCCCGGTCTCGAACTCCTGGGATCAAGTGATCCACACACTTTGGCCTCCCAAAGTGCTGGGATTATGGGGGTGAGCCACTGCACTCAGTCTATTTTAAATATTTTTTGCCCACAAAGGCAAATGTGTCAAGGGCTCATAAAGTCATAATGTAGCCCTGCTAAACACCACCCAAAACTTGGCATTAGGAGCATAGCAGTCCCAGGCAGAGTGGAAACGTGGGGAGAATCAGCAGCCATTTGTCTGGCTACTGCCAGAAATAAAAACACATGCACTGAAGGTGAGTGTAGGAGGCTCCCTTGTCCCCTGGGCTGTTCCCTGAGCAAACCTGATTCCAAGTTGGCACAATGAAGCAGAAAAATTCAATAACCAGACATCCCAGCTGTGCCTCATGCTTCCTGTGTGAGTGTGGACCAGTCACTTAACCTCTGGGAGCCTCATTGCCTCATTTGGGAAATCATAACACCCCTTCCTTTTTCTTTTTTTAGACAGAGTCTCTCTCTGTCACCCAGACTGGAGTGCAGTGGCGCGATCTCGGCTCACTGCAAGCTCCGCCTCCAGGGTTCACGCCATTCTCCTGCCTCAGCCTCCCGAGTAGCTGGGACTGCAGGTGCCCGCCACCATGCCCGGCTAATTTTTGTATTTTTAGTAGAGATGGGGTTTCACCATGTTGGCCAGGATTGTCTCAATCTGCTGACCTCATGATCCACCTGCCTTGGCCTCCCAAAGTGCTGGGATTACAGGCATGAGCCACTGTGCCCGGCCAGTAACATCCCTTTCATTGGACTGTTCGGGCATTCAAGTAATCACTCAACATGTGTTTTTTGAGCACCTACTGTGTTCCAGGCACTGTTCTAGGTGCTGAATACACATAACATTGTGCCCCAGCACACCTAGTCCAGTGCCAGCACAAAGTAGGTTCTCGTTAAACACTTGTTGAATGAATGATTGGAAAACAGGTGGGGAGGAGGTACCAACAATAAATTAGTGAATACATGCATGATACATATATAATGATAAACACCAACATATGGTTCTATCCAGTGTAAAATGTCATTACAAAGAAGGTAAGGTGCTAGGAAGGAAACGAACAGGTGCCAGGGACAGAAGATGATGGGGGTTGGGAGCCAGGACAGGGGAGTATCTGCTCAGATGGAGTGCTCAGGGTAGGCTTCTTTGAGGAGGCCTATGGGGAGTGATGGGACTGGTTCTTGCTGGTTGCAGGCATCCAGCCCGCACTGTGGAGCAGGGAGGACGTGCTGCACTGGCTGCGCTGGGCAGAGCAGGAGTACTCTCTGCCATGCACCGCGGAGCACGGGTTCGAGATGAATGGACGCGCCCTCTGTATCCTCACCAAGGACGACTTCCGGCACCGCGCGCCCAGCTCAGGTCAGAAAGACTCACAGGTTTTCCTCTAAGTAGGAGCACTGGTAGGCCAGGACGGCCCAAATACCCCAGGGGGGTCCAGGGAGGGAGATGGAGGAGGTCTTCCTTGGGGAACCATGCTCATTTCCAGCACTGCAGATGCCCCTCTGCACACGCGTGTGTCTGGTGGGTCCTAGCTAGAGCAGGCCTTCGAGGCGAGGGAGTCCATTTGACCACGTGTTTTCAGAGCTGTAGGGGCCTGTTTTGCTGTCTCACTTTCTCTTCCCCCTATCTGTGGCCCTTGTCTCCTTTACCCACTTCCATCCTATTGCCTCCCACCCCCTACCCCTACTGAACAAAAAACCAACTAGAGAAAGATCAGATATTCATTCACACTGAGGTATAAATGGCTGGTAACAGCAAAAGCCTTAACTCTCAATATGACTTTTGATTTTAACCAGAAACTAGGTCTGAGGGCAAAGGAATGAACGTCAGATTATGGTGTTCCAGCAGCACGAAGTTTGTGGGGAGGGACTGGTGGTGGGAGGGAGGGTGGCCAGTGGTAGCGGGCAGCAGGGCCTTCCAGGAATCTCTAGAATTGCATTTGAGTCTTATTTGGCTTGTTTTCAGGTGGCTCTTATGTTTGTGCTGATTTGGTGTCTTTTTTTAAGAATTCGCTGATGTTTTCTGTGTACTCTGTCTTTTGGTCAAGCAGGCCCACAGTGTATGTGGCAAAGAGACGTTCTAAAATCTGCTGATTTGCCCCTTTTCTTCTTAACACGCACAGCCAGTCTCATGTCACATCCCAAGTTCTTTTTTTCTTTTTCTTTTTTTTTTTTTTTTTGAGACAGAGTCTCACTCTGTCGCCCAGGCTGGAGTGCAGTGGCGCGATCCTGGCTCACCGCAACCTCTGCCTCCCAGGTTCAAGCAATTCTCCTGCCTCAGCATCCTGAGTAGCTGGGATTACAGGCGCGCGCCACCATGCCTGGCTAATTTTGTATTTTTGGTAGAGATGGAGTTTCGCCATGTTGGCCAGGCTGGTCTCAAACTCCCAACCTCAGATGATTTGCCCACCTCGGCCTCCCAAAATGCTGGGATTACAGGCATGAGCCACCGCTCCTGGCTGACATCCCAAGTTCTATCACCCACTTCCCTCCACAAGCCTCCCACCCACTTCCCTCCTTGAGCCTCTTGTAGCAGCTGCTGGAACTTTCGTCCCTCTAAGAGTTTGGATTCAAGAGCTCTAGTGGGAGGTGAGGGGAAGGTAGGGACAGAGAGACAAGGCTTCCCCACAGCCCTAATGGTCCTGTGCCAAGGCAAAGCGGGGAAGCAGGTGAGCTTGGGGCTGGTCCCCTTCATGCCCTTGTTCATCTCTCCATCTTCCTACAAGCACTCCTGGTGCTCGAGTAACCACTCTCTACATTGTATCCCGGTGGGTGCCTGGGATCCCCAGGTTGGCTCTCTACCCATGGATCCCCTCTTTCCTGTCCTACTATCAGCACCTTAGTCCAAGGTATGAGTCAAGGGAAATTTCTGGGACCCTGGACACAGCCCAATTCTGTTTTTTTTTTCTTTTTGTAACAGGGTCTCACTCTATTGCCCAGACTAGAGTTTGGTGGTGTGAACACAGCTCACTTCAGCCTCAACCTCCTGGGTTCCAGTGATCCGCCTGCCTCAGCTTCCCAAGTAGCTGGGACCACAGACATGTGCCACCATACCCAGCTGATTTTTAAACTTTTTGTAGAGACAGGGTCTATCCATGTTGCCCAGGCTGGTCTCTAACTCCTGGGCTCAAGCAATCCTCCTGCCTTAGCCTCCTAAAGTGTTAGGATTACAGGTGTGATCCATCGCACCTGACCTTTCTTTTTTTCAACCATTTATTGAAGCGGCTACTAATTCTGCCTTTTAGGAAGAGGCTAAGACAGCTTTGCTCCTTGGAAGGCAGGGGCAGACTTTTTAAAAAGCTTGGAATCCCATGAGCCTTAGAACTGTCTCTGCCCCCAGAAACGTGAGGTACAGTGGTACAGTTTATGCACTGTGCACAAGCCCTCAGCCAAGGGTGTGTGCGGGGATTGAGAAGCAGCCTGACCTTGCAAGCTGCATGCCCTGGAGGCGGCCGCGTCTACTGGCAGGATAGGATGTCTTTCTAAAATTCATCCACCACGGGAGCAGCAGCGTCCCTGCCCATCGCCAGCCCAGCCTCCTGTTAGCTGCAGCAGGAACCCCTTTGCCAGCAGCATGAAGCTGTGACAGGACATGCCAGCCCTCACCCTGAGGCAGGTGGCTGCAGGGGGCCAAGGCTGACCCTCCCCACGTGGCCTGTTCAGCAGCCTGCCCTCCCTCCCACCCATGTCCAGGTGACGTCCTGTATGAGCTGCTCCAGTACATCAAGACTCAGCGGCGAGCCCTTGTGTGTGGGCCTTTTTTTGGAGGGGCCTTCAGGCTGAAGATGCCCACCCAGCACTCTCCAGTCTCCCTGGAAGGTGAGGAAGCTGTTTGTGGTGCTCTGAGTACCTCCCTCAAATCAGCCTCACTGGGAGGGCAGGACGTCCTCAAGGCAAAGCAATGAAGGAGGTGGCCAGTGTGGGCAAGCTCCCCTCCCTCCCCGCCCCCACCTCCTGTCTGGGGTGCTCCTGGCAGCCCTCCCTCTGTGCTGCACCCTCTGTGCTGCACCCTCCCTGCCTCCCACCTCCCCGTTTCTCTGCTCTCTCCAGCAAAGAGCTGTTGGTATCGTGTCTCAGTTTCCTCTCTGGAGCCCTCCATGGAAACCACTCTTGTCAGGGTCTCCAGAAACCTGAAAATAAGGATGTCCATGCCATGGCCATTCTCAGTCCTGATTTACTGTGGCCTCTCACAGCCTTCGACCCTGGGGGTCACCTCTTCTTCCCCCAAAACTCTTTCTTCCCTTGGCTTCCAGGACACCCCACTCACCTGGTCTCCTCTACCCCACTGGTGTCTCCTCGACCTCCTGGTTTCTACTCTTCTCGCCTGCTTCTAGAAGTTGGGGTACCCCAGGGTCAGAGGACCTCTCTGCTTCTCTATCTGCACTCAGATGCTGGGAAATCTCATCTGATCCTGGATCTTAAACACCATGTGGTGCCAATGATTCCAATATATGCCTCAGCCTCTCCAAATTCCAGATATGTGCACCCACGCTGCCTGCCCCACCCCTCTACTGGGGCATCTAGTAGGCATCTCAACCCCCACAGCCCCTAAACCAAATGCCTGATATCCTGCCCTTTTCGGTCTTCCCCAGCCCCACAAACCCCGCCTCCACACTTCCAATTGCTCAGATGTCATTTCTACCCCACCCCCACTCATCCCACTGTCCACAAATCCTGTCAGCCCTACCCTCAAATCTATCCAGAATCCAGCCTTTTCTCATTCCTCCCCTGCTGCCCCGTTCCAGTCCCCACTGCCTCTGGAGAACGTCCTCACTGGTCTCCTTGCTTCTGCTCTTGACCTCCTGTGATCTGTTCTCCACAGCGCAGGGAGATTCAGAAGTAGGTCACATCACTTTTCTGCTCGGCATCTTCCAGCGGCTCCCTTCTCACTCGGAGTCCAAGTGCAGTTCTTCTGCTGACTCCTGCCCCTGCCTTTCCCTTGCAGCCTTCTCTCTCTTGCTCCTGCTGCTCCAGTCACATGGGCTTTCTTGTTCATTGGACAAGCCTGAGATGCTCCTGCCCCAGGGCCTTTGCAATTACTGTTCCCTCTGCCTGGCATCCCCTCCCTGCTCTAGAAACCCACAGATCTCACTCCTCTACCTCCTTCGGGTCTGTTCAAATGCTACTGTCAGGGAGGCCTGAGCAGCCTCTCAAAAGTGGCAACTCCTGCTCCTTTCCCAGATCTCCCTCTCTGCCTTAGGGTGATTTATTTTGTTCTTCCCACATTGTATACTGTTTCTGTTTCCTTTTTATTTTAACTGTCCATCTCCCCTGCTCTCAATTAGCATAGAAGCTCCCTGAGGGCAGGGGCTTTTGGGGGCTCAGCGATATATCCTCAAGATTCTTAGAACAATGCCTGGTTCATAGAAGGCTCTCAATAAATACTTGGGCAAATGGAGAGGTGGGATACAGCGCCCCTGGGTTCTAGACCTGGCTCTGTCACTGCTTGGCTTTGCAGCCAGTTTCACAGATGGGGGAACAGGCTTGACAGATTGTTACTTGTGTGGGAGCTGGGGTTAGCACCTAGGCTGTCTGGCTCTCACCCACTGCCCCCCACTGCCTCCCTGACCTTCTAACCAGGGGCTGGACAGAGGAAGAGCATTAGGAGTGCTGCCCCACAGGGCTCCCAGGCTCACCATTGAGGGATTGAGTTGGGGAGGCTTGGGGCCCACTGCCTGCTACCACTGGTGCTCATCTGCTTGCAGAGGTGACTGGCCCTTCTCAGATGGACACCCGAAGTGGCCACCTGCTGCAGCCACCAGACCCAGGGCTTACCAGCTCCTTTGGCCATCTGGATGACCCTGGCCTGGCCAGGTGGACCCCTGGCAAGGAGGAGTCCCTCAACTTATGTCACTGTGCAGAGCTCACCTGCAGGACCCAGGAGGTCTGTGCCTTCCCTGCGATGCCACAGGCCCCCATTGACGGCAGGATCGCTGGTGAGTGGGAGGCTGCTCCTCTGGCCATGGGAAGGTGCCCTGAGTCTGAGTCCCAGCGTCACGAGTGATAAGGACAGGGCTATTTTGACCTGGTGATGGGAGGTCTGTGGCTGGGGGATTTCGGAGTCCTGCATGACAGGACAGCATGACTGTCCTGTGTGCTGGCCACAATCTGGTTACAGCGGGCAGTGATACCTGGGATCACCAAGCCTCACCCTGTCTCCCACAGAGGGACAATTTACCAGTCATATTCTGACACTCACATTAGCATGGAGTGCCACACCTGCCTTTTAAAACTTTATCTATTTTAAAATAATTGAGCATTCGTTATGTGCCAGGCATGGTTCCCAGGCCCTTATTTAATTCTACAATGGCCTTTTGAGTTTGGTACTATTATTAGCCCCATTTCACAGATATGGAAATTGAGACACAGAAAGGTTAAGTAACTTCTCCAAGATCACACAGCACTGGTAGAGTTGGGATGTGAACCCAGGCAGTCTGGCTCCAGAGCCTGAGTGCTAACCAAATGATACACTTCCTCTCTGCATTCATTGTTAAAGGATTAGCAGGCAGACAACCTGACAGACTGACAGGTAAGCTGAAGGGTGTTTTTCTAGTCATAATATTTACACTGCATTTCTTCTTCTTCTTTTTTTTTTTTTTTCCAACTTTTAGGTTCAGGGGGTACATGTGCAGGTTTGTTACATGGGTAAATTGCGTGCCACTGAGCTTTGGTGTATGAATAATCCTGTCACCAAGATACTGAGCATAGTACCTGATATGTAGTTTTTCTTTTCTTTTTTTTTTTTTTAAGATGGGAGTCTGGTTCTTTTGCCCAGGCTGGAGTGCAGTGGCAAAATCTCAACTCACTGCATCCTCTGCCTCCCGGGTTCAAGCAATTCTGCTGCCTCAGCTTCCCAGGTAGCTGGGATTATAGGCGCCCGCCACCACACCCGGCTAATTTTTGTTTTATTAGTAGAGACAGGGTTTCACCATGTTGGCCACAGGCTGGTCTCAAACTCCTGACCTCAGGTGATCCACCCACCTCAGCCTCCTTTGGCGCTGGGATTACAGGCGTGAGCCACCGCACCCAGCCTGTGATAGGTAGTTTTTCTGCCCTGGCTCTTCCCCTGTAGTGGTCCCCAGTGCCCAGAGTCTATCGTTCCCATCGTTATGTCCACACATTTATTCTATGAAGCCACAGAGTGGGCAGAAGCCTGGCTTTTGGGTTGGAAATGACTAGAAGTCACTAAAAAACAATGATTGGCCCAAAACATAGAAATGATGAATACTTGAGGTGATGGTGTCCTGAATACCCTGACTTGATCATTACACATTCTATGCATGCAACAAGATCTCACATGTACACCAGAAATACGTACAAATATTATGTATCAATAAAACACACAATGATTCACAATAATTGGATTTTTTTTTTTTTTTTTTAAAGAGACTGAGTCTCACTCTGTCGCCCAGGCTGGAGTGCAGTGATGCAACCATAGCTCACTGCTGCCTCAAATTCCTGGGCTCAAGGAATCCTCCCACTTCAGCCTCTTGCAATTACTGTATTCTTCAATTATAATGCTTAACATTCTTCGTGCACTTACACTATCCCAGGCACTGTGCTGAAGGTTTTGTGGTCTGTTATGTTACCTAATTCCCTCACCACCCCATACCAGGAAACTGGCTCAGAGGCGGTTGTGTAACTTGCCTGCAATGACCCAGCCGACAGGCCCAGGTCCTGGGATTCAAGATCACACAGTTGCTCCCAGATGCCCACTTACCCTCCCAATGGCATGCTTGGTTTTCCTGAACTTCACCATTAGGGAACTTGAAGGGGTGGATGTTATAATTAATAGAAGTCCAGGGGGCTAAGTGGGCCAGGGGCAGAGAGGGACCTGCGGTCAGGGGCCTGGCCACTCGGCCTGTGGGCCCAGCACCTACCCTCACGTGGCTCTGATGTCGGGTGGAGCCGGTCAGACTCCCCGCTTTGCCTGCCACTTAGGAGCTGGGCAACGTTAGACACCTCTGCACCTCTGAGCCCATTTCCTCACCTCTTCCTGGGGATAAAGGTAGCCACTTCCCAGACTCATGAGACAATGCATGAGGAGCCCCGTTAGTGGCCGTTTCTGTGGATACCATCATTTTCACCATTCTGCTGGTGCTCCCAGGGCTCTGGCCAGGAGGCCTCCAAGAGCGCCTTTCTAACACCTGTCCTCACAGCTCCAGTAAAGCTGCCTGCACTCCCTGTGCTAAATTGCAGACTGCCGGCTGCTGTGGGAATACGTGTATCAGCTGCTCCTTGACCCCCGGTATGAGCCCTACATCAGGTGGGAAGACAAGGACGCCAAGATCTTCCGAGTTGTGGATCCAAATGGGCTCGCCAGACTCTGGGGAAATCACAAGGTGAGCCTTGGCCGGCAGGATGGTCTCGACGTAACCAGAAGGCGACAGAGTTGGGAGTCAGAGTGAACCGCTAGCACTATGGGACAATCATCAGCTGATGGCGCCTTCACCAGCAGCCCCAGAAGTGTCAGGATAACTTTATTTGGGGAGCTATTGAGGGACAGGCAGTTACCTCTTATGGACGGGGAATGTCTCTGAAACTGAACAATTGTGTCTTCTCATTGCTTAATCTTACCTTTGCTTAGCATTTTAGCCTTTAGAAGCATGTTTACATGAACTGCACAGTTAGGCCAGATGAGGAAGCTGCTTTCCTGCGGGGAGCTGGACAGAAACCCAGGTCTCAGGCCCAACAGGAGCATCCGATGTCAGGGCTGGAAAGGCCTGGGGATGACTGAGGCCAGCATTCCCATGAGGAGGAATGCCTGTACCTAAATGGGCGTCTGCAAGATGATTTTAGGTGGTTTAATATCCTTATAATTATTTATTTTTGAATTAGGATTACAAAATGTATCTACCGTGACTATCTCATGATTTATAGCAGTGATATAAGGAATGTAGCCTTTTAAAATAAATAGATTTCTTTAAGTAAAAAAATCTTTTAAAGAAAACTATTAATGATAATGATAATCATCAATTTATAGCCTTTCCTAAGATGTAATAGTGCCTGATTGCCAGGCATTGCCCTGAGAGCTCCACTTGTATTAATTCATTTAATTATCATACCAACCTCATAAGAGGTTTTATCAAATGTGGAGACTGGGGCTCAGTGAGGGCTAACAACTTGCCCCAAATTTACCCATCCCCTGCTATGTAAGAGGCAGAGCAGGGACTTGAACCCAGGCTGTGGGTTCAAGAGCTAAGAGCAATATTCTATTACTCTTAGCAGTGCTGGTGGCTGGAAGGATGCAGATGACTAAAGTTCAGTGGATGTATTGGTCTAATCCTCGTATAGAACAGGGAGGAAAACAGGCCCAGAGAGCACCAGTTCCATTTAATGAGCACATACTACATGCCATACACTGTGCTAATTGCCTTCATGGATTAGCTATTTTTTTTTTTTTTTTTTTTTTTTTGAGACGGAGTCTCGCTCTGTCGCCCAGGCTGGAGTGCAGTGGCGCGATCTCGGCTCACTGCAAGCTCCGCCTCCCGGGTTCACGCCATTCTCCTGCCTCAGCCTCCTGAGTAGCTGGGACTACAAGCGCCCACAACCGCGCCCGGCTAATTTTTTGTATTTTTAGTAGAGACGGGGTTTCACCGTGGTCTCCATCTCCTGACCTTGTGATCCGCCCGCCTCGGCCTCCCAAAGCGCTGGGATTACAGGCGTGAGCCACCGCGCCCGGCCTGGATTAGCTATTAATAATTTAATCCTCGACCTGTGCGATGGGTGTTCTTCTCATTATGTAGCTGGGGAAGCAGACTCAGAGAGGTCCAGAAACTTGTCCAAGGTGACACAGCTGCCAAGCGCTGGAGCTGGGGCTGAAATCTATGCCAAACCCCAGGCTCTTTGGCCCTACCTCATACTGCCTATCCCCGAGAGAGAAATAAATGACTTGGCCAAAGTCATCCAGGGTGTGGCCTGGCAAGGCCATCCATGCCACCCCACCATGCTGTCTCTCTGATTGCATTTCCTGCAAATATATCTATATCTATATCTGTATCTATAGAACAAATATATATTTGTTTATATATATTTGTTACTGTTGTGACATTTGCTATTTAAAAGTAACATGCAGTTCACTCCCACACTATGTTCTCAGCCAAGTAGGCAAGAGAACGCTTCTTTCCTTCCTTCCTTCCTCCCTCCCTCCCTCCTTCTTTCCTTCCTTCCTTCCTTCCTTCCTTCCTTCCTTCCTTCCTTCCTCCCTCCCTCCCTCCCTCACTCCTTTCTTCCTTCCTTTCTTTCTCTTTCTTTCTTTCTTTCTTTCTTTCTTTCTTTCTTTCTTTCTTTTTCTTTTTCTTTCTTTCTTTCTTTCTTTTTCTTTCTCTCTCTTTCTTTCTTCTTTCTTTTTGTGATGGAGTCTCACTTTATTGCCCAGACTGTAGTGCAGTGACACGACCTCAGCTCACTGCAACTTCTGCCTCCCAGGTTCAAGGGATTCTCCTGCCTCAGCCTCCCGAGTAGCTGGGACTACAGGCATGCACCACCACACCTGGCTAATTTTTGTATTTTTAGTGGAGACAGAGTTTCACTATGTTGGCCAGGCTGGTCTCAAACTCCTGACCTCAAGTGACCTGCCCACCTAGGCCTCCCAAACTGTTGGGATTACAGGAATGAGCCACCCTGCCCAGCCCCATCATTTCTTCCCCAACCTTCCCCCTCCTTCCAAACTCAAGTGAGCACTCATAAATCCTCACAGATCCCTGGAATGAGAGGCTTAAGAAGCTGTCCAGTCCACCCCGCTCCCTTACAGGGTGGAAAGTGAGGCCTGGAAGGAGTGGGACATGGAGAGCAGGGCTGATGTGGGGGCTGCTTTGCTTTCCAGAACCGGGTGAACATGACCTATGAGAAAATGTCTCGTGCCCTGCGCCACTATTATAAGCTTAATATCATTAAGAAGGAACCGGGGCAGAAGCTCCTGTTCAGGTGAGTAGCCTAGGGGATGCGGTGAAAGGGGGACGCAGAACTGGGGTTGGGTGGGCTGAAATCCCCCTGCAACTGGGGCAGGAGATGATTTGCAGTTGGGGCCTGAATTCTAGATTTCTAAAGACTCCGGGAAAGATGAGCCAGGACAAGGACAGCCACCTGGAGCCGCCGGAGAGCCACGAGCAGGACAGAATGGAGTTCAAGGACGAGAGGCCAGAAATCTCTCCGTGAGGGGCAGGTGGACTCCAGGCACCCGGTACCGATGGGGCAGGGACCGAGTCTCCTTTGAAGGCAGCCTCCTCCTCCCAGCAGAGCAGCAGGATCCCCAGCTAGACTCTATACCCACAGGATTACAGCCATTGCTTGGGAGGGCTGGGAGGCCTCCCATCCAGGACACTGGGGGCAGGAGGGTCATCTTTTGGGCAGGGCGATCCTGGGGCTAAACGGGGTACAGGGGAGTGTTCTCTCTCCTGCTGCAGCCCCGGGAGAGGAAGCCAGGCACCGGTAGAGCATCCAGCCCCACCCCTGTAAATGGAATTTCCAGGATGAAGGGAACGAGGTCCCTCAGTGAGCCTCAGATTTCCTCACCTGCTCCTGAAAACCCCGCGCTCAGGGGCTGATGCAGGAAATGGGAAAAGTGTCAGTGCTTTGAGGCAGCACGAACAGCCTCCGTAATAATAAAAACAATGCTAGCTGACGTTTCTTTCTTTTTTCTTTTTTTTTGAGACAGTCTTGCGCTGTCACCCAGGCTGGAGTGCAGTGGCACGATCTCGGCTCACTGCAACTTCTGCCTCCTGAGTTCAAGAGATTCTCGTGCCTCAGCCTCCCGAGTAGCTGGGATTACAGCTGCCCACCACCACCCCCAGCTAACTTTTGTATTTTTAGTAGAGACACAGGGTTTCACCATGTTGGCCAGGCTTGTCTCGAACTTGCGACCTCAGGTGATCCTCTTGCCTCAGCCTCCCAAAGTGCTGGGATTACAGGCGTGAGCCACTGTGTCCAGTCGATGTTTCTTAAGTGTTTGCTATGTGCCAGGCCTTGTGCTAAGGGCCTCTCGGATATCTTATCTCGTTTAATTCACTCGGCACCTCCCTCGGGCTTGAAGGTGAGGACACTGAGGGAGAGGCCTGCGGAGCTGGCCTGCCTCTCCAGAACCCAGGGCTTCGACCTGTTTTCTTTCAGCACCTCTGACTGTATGTGGGCGCTTCTTAACCAGGCCCCGGCCCCACCTGTCTGCTTGTGGCATCTTCACTGAATAGTCCATTTCACTTGGCCCAGCCCCCTCATCCTCAGTTTTCAGTGACTATGGCCCAGTGAAGACTGCCCCCCGTACCCCCGTACCTGTGGCTTCCTATGCTCCTGTCCCTGTATCTGCTGTGGGACTTTGGGCAAGGTGTTCCGCCTCTCTGGGGCCTCAGGTTTCTCGTCTGTAAAATGGGGCTCCTTCTCCTCACCTGACCTCCGCGGTGTCAGAAAGCTTCCATAAGGCCGTACTTGTGAAATGCTTAATGTTTGCCTGCTCTGGGGGGAGGGCTTAACCTGTGTTAGCTGAGACATCTCTGCAGACCAAAAGCTGCTCTGAAGCATGAAAACACCTCGGTCCAGTGGGTCAGCTTCTCCCTCTGTGCCCCAGCCCCAAGTACTCACTGGGGCCTCCTGAGGGCCAGAGCCTCTGTCCTTGCAAGCCCTCAGGTAAAGCTCGGGGAGGAGAAGGGAGTATTTTCATTTAACCAAGAATAGAACTCCCTGGATTCACATCTTCTTTCTCAGAAGGAGGAAACTACCTCAGCCTCTTGCCCTCAGCCAGTCAGGAAATCCCCCTGTCTCTGCTGGAGCCTGCACTGGCCTTGAGTCACTGCAGAGAAGTTCTTGATAAGGACTCTTGGATTTTGGGGCTCAAAGCTGTGATAGCTCACAAGCAGGGAAACTCCAGGCTTAGTCTCATCTGGAACCCTCGATGGTCCTCACCAGCAGGGGACAGGCAGGTGGCTTTGGAAAAAGGATCCATGGGAAAATGCTTTGCCCCTTTCACTTTCCCTCTGAGACTGTTCCGGCTCCTTGACTTTGCTCTGGGATGAGCCCATGCACCATGGCCTCTCTTATCACCTCCTCAACCCAGAGCTGCATACCTGGCCCGGGAGGGACTGTCAAAATCAATTTATTCAGGCCCTCATTTTACAGAGAAGGGAACTGAGGCCAGAGAGAAGTGACTTGCCCAAGATCACATGGCCCAGCCCAGCTTCCTGGCTCCTGAAGCCACCTCATTTCCTCACCTCGGCATTGTGGTTGGGTCCAGGATGAAGCGGGAGGATGGATTCCTAGATCACTTCTTTCAGTTGTAAGTGGTGTTTTGCCTGCTGGTGGGTTGACGGATGTCAACAGCTACATTTCCCAGGGATGAGGCCTTAACTCAGGTGATGAGTCTCACCCAGCACGGAGACCATCAGGGCCAGGGATGGGCTACCAGGAGAGCAAGCGTGAACCACTGCCAGAGATCCCGACTCCGGAACTCTGCACTCAGCCCTGGGGCCATGCCACCTTTTCTCCATCTCCCCAGGGAGATCAGGCCCTGGGCTGGGGATGGGCCCCTGGGTGCCAGGAATAAAGGGGTTCATTCAGGCCTTCCTTCTACAAACTTTAATTGAATACCTGCTATGTACCGGGTAGCAGGTGAGGCATTGCGTTTATATCCATTTTTCATACAATTAAAGTCCTGAAAAGTGGCAGGTCATTGAAAATGACATATGTCAAAGTGGACTTCTCACAAATAATTTTTTTTTTTTGAGGTGGAGTTTTGCTCTGTCACCCAGACTGGAGTGCAGTAATGCAATCTCAGCTCACCACAACCTCCGACTCCCGGGTTCAAGCGATTCTTCTGCCTCAGCCTCCTGAGTAGCTGGGATTACAGGCACCCGCCACCACACCAGCTAATTTTTGTATTTTTAGTAGAGACAGGGTTTCACTGTGTTGGTCAGGCTGGTCTCGAACTCCTGACCTCAGGTGATCCGCCTGCCTCAGCCTCTTAAAGTGTTGATTACAGGTGTGAGCCACTGTGCCTGGCCAACAAAGAATTTTAAAAAGCAGGAAATACATTCTCATGGTTCAAAAAAGTAGCCAGTGCTCTCTTTTTGTCAGATTACATTACAATTAAAGAATTGACAATAAAGACAATTGATAAAGAATTAATGAAAAAATAAGTATAATAAGAAGTTCATTAATGAAACAAATGATACAAGTCACTGTCTTGGTCCAGTTGAGCCATTTATAGCATGAACCCATGAGCATGAGCTCTGGTCTTCATCTTCTCTATTCGGTGCATTCTTGCCTAGAAAGGCTTTTTCCCTCATAGGAAAGTTCCAGATCTAGCACTTGATTTAATCCTGGTGGCTCTGCTGGGTCTTGGGCTCTTACTGCAGGAAGCCTGGGCTGATGCCGGGGACCCATCCTCTTTGTCCCAGAGGATCCCAGGGTGACAGTCTTCCTTGGCTCCCTCCTCTGGTCCCACAGTGTTAGTGATCCACATTTTCTACTCAAATGTTCTCACAAAAGGTTTGTAGAGACACACAGAAAACACGGACCTTTACAGACCAAGGGCCTGTACCGCAGAAATGTCCAGATCTGGTGGTAAATGGGAGGGCAGTGTGGGCTCAGAGGGAGCCTGCGGAATGCTGGTGTCAGGGCCCCGCGCTGCTGGCGAGCTCCCTCAGTGAGACCTCGGCCCTCAAAGGACCTCAGCAGGAACTAAGCCACCAATGGGACAGCCCTAGAACCTGAGTGAGGAGTTTAAAGCAGGTTGTTCTGAAACCAGTATATGCAACTCAGAAATATTTTAATCGTGATCTTGATTTTTTAAAGTCCAAAATTCTTGTGAGTTACTTGCTCATATACCGGGGATGGGGAGTGATGGTGAGTAAACAAAGGGGAATAGGGCCCTGGCTTGGAAAGTTTGTACAGAAGTAGGGGAAACAGAGGTAGCAGATGAGCAAACCATTGCAGTCCCCAGGGAGAGATGACGTGAGAAGTGCACCCACTGGGGACAGTGCTGGACAAAGTGGTGCCGGTGAATTCGGCTTGAGAGGCACCAGGGAGCGTTTCCCTCCGGAGAATCACAGGTTTCTGCCCTCTTTTTCCAACTTCCCTTTTGGAGGGCTGAGGTCTAGAAGCACAGCAGGGCTGTGGGCCTTCCGATCCTTGAGGGGTCAGGGAGACTGCACGGGAAATGGGATTCTGGGCTGTGGGCTTCTCTCCACGGAAAGGCCTGCAGTTTATTTTATTTTATTTTATTTTTGAGACGGAGTCTTGCTCTGTCTCCCAGGCTGGAGTGCAGTGGCGTGATCTCAGCTCACTGCAAGCTCCGCCTCCCGGGTTCCCGCCATTCTCCTGCCTCAGCCTCCCGGTTAGCTGGGACTACAGGCGCCCGCCACCTCGCCCGGCTGGTTTTTTTGTATTTTTTTAGTGGAGACGGGGTTTCACCGTGTTAGTCAGGATGGTCTCGATCTCCTGACCTCGTGATCCGCCCGTCTCGGCCTCCCAAAGTGCTGGGATTACAGGCTTGAGCCACCGCGCCCGGCCAAGGCCTGCAGTTTAAAACCATGTCCACTAGGTGGTGCAAAAGCCTCTTTTTGTGTTAGTGTGGGGCCGGGCGGTGGCTGGCTGCATGTTCTGTGGACAGCAAGCCTGCCGTCTCTCACGGGGAGGTGTACTCTCCAGCTCAGGCATGCTCTTTAAGTAGACATCCAGGCCCTGCTTGAACACCTCCAGTGATGGGGAACTCACACCTCCAGGGGACAAAGTAAGTAGCAGGGGTGGGGGTGGAATTGAGGGGCACCAAAAAGCCAACTGTCCATTGATAGTGTCGGCCTCCTCTCCTAACCCACAGGACACTGGTTTCTGCAATTCCTATTTTCCCAGTCTTTTTATTGGGAATAACTTCTTATCTCCTCTTCTTATGATCACTTTATCCTTGAGTAGTTTGTCAGCAGGGGCCTGGATGAGGCCTCTTTCAGATCTGGGACATCTGCTAGGGGCGTGTCAAAGCCTCTCTACCCTCACCCTACCCATGTAGACCTGATTAGGAATCAAAAAGACTGGCCGGGTGCAGTGGCTCACGCCTGTAATCCCAGCACTTTGGGAGGCCGAGGCAGGCAGATTACGAGGTCAAGAGATCGAGACCATCCTGGCCAACATGGTGAAACTCCGTCTGTACTAAAAATACAAAAATTAGCTGAGCATGGTGGCACATGCCTGTAGTCCCAGCTATTTGGGAGGCTGAGGCAGGAGAATCACTTGAACCCGGGAGGTGGAGGCAGTGAGTTGAGATCACACCACTGCACTCCAGCCTGGCATTAGAGTGAGACTCCGTCTCAAAAGGAAAAAAAAAAAAAAAAAGGACTGAGGCTTCCTTAATTTTCTGCTGGCTTTAGTTACACTACCCTTCTAGGCCTCACTTTTCACTTTTGTAAAATGAAAGACAACATCCTTTGCCCTGCTTAGCACATGGAGTTGTTGAGAAATTTCAAATGAAATAATGCATTCATTTAGTTAGCATTCATCGAGCACCTACTGTAGGTTAAGCACTGTCTAGAAACAGGAATATCGTGGTGACCAGGACAGATAAATAAACAAATCAAAACAGAATGTAATGGCAGGTGGTGATATGTGCTGTGAAGGAAAATAAAATAGAATCAAGTGAGAGCGGCCAAATTTAAATTGAGCTGTTGGAGATGTAAAAACGTGTAAGTAGGAACAAGTCAGCTTTATCTATGTCATTTTCTCCCCTGTAGTCTGTCTGTCCCCTTTCTTTCTTTCTTTTTTCTTTTCTTTTCTTTTTTTTTTGAGACTGAGTTTCACTCTTGTTGCCCAGGCTGGAGCGCAATGGCGCGATCTCGGCTCACCGCAACCTCCACCTCCCGGATTCAAGCGGTTCTCCCGCCTCAGCCTCCTGAGTAGCTGGGATTACAGGTGTGCGCCATCACGCCTGGCTAATTTTTGTATTTTTAGTAGAGACAGGGTTTCTCCATGTTGGTCAGGCTGGTCTTGAATTCTCGACCTCAGGTGATCTGCCCACCTCGGCCTCCCAAAGTGCTGTGATTATAGGTGTAAGCCACTGCGCCCGGCCTGTCCATCCCCTTTCTATTTAACCTGCAGGTCACACCATGAAAGATGGACACTGTTGTTAGTTTGTTATGTGCAATCCAATGCAATCTTAATGGATATGAATAACGTAGACAGGCTGGGAGGAGAAGACCACCTTGGCCTAGAGCTCCCCTCTCCCATCCTCTTCCTTTGGGGGAGCCATCAGCTAAGACCACTGAGATCATAAAGTCTCCTGAATAGACCTCAGCTCTCCAGATCCGGCCTATCTAAACATCCCAATTCAAGGAAGCACGGTGTATTACTGAAAGTGCTCTGGCTGGAAAGCCCCAGAGTTCTAAACATGGCTCTTAAAATTCCAGCAATTCTGAGCAGGAAGAGATTTCCCCTCAGTCACATGATCATATGCTCCAGCCAGTGACAAGCTCAGGTTCTTGACCTGTGGTGTGGGATGGGGAGTACATATCAGATTCTTAGGGGACAGCTGATTGTGGGTGGCTGACCGTGGCGTGCAAATCTCTAGAGAGCTTCTAAAGCACCAACAAAGGCACTTTCTTCTCCACCACCCCCACGAGCGTCAGTGAACTGACCCAGTTTTAGGGTTTTAGGGATGGGGAAACTGAACACCAGGCGGACCTGGAGAGTCTGGGATTCTGGACTTTCAGCCAGGGACCCTTCCAACCTTAGGGACAGAATATGCCAACTCTAGCCCTCTGCAAACTCTAAAGTGATTTGCAATAAGAACATTATTTTTTTCCTGATTGACCAGTGAGTAATTTACCAAGCTGGGTCTTGATCAGCCACCAAAAGGAAAAAGGGCCTATGACAAAGCAGGAGACCTGAACTGGGCATGGTGGCATGCGCCTGTAGTCCCAGCTACTCGGGAGGTTGAGGCAGGAGAATGGCGTAAACCCGGGAGGCAGAGCTTGCAGTGAGCTGAGATCCAGCCACTGCATTCCAGCCTGGGCAACAGAGCGAGACTCTGTCTAAAAAAAAAAAGAAAAGAAAATAACAAAACAAAAAATAGATAAATTGAATTCCATCAAAATTAAAAGCCTTTGTGCTTCATAAGACACCATCAAGAAAGCAAAAAAAAAAAAAGCACCACAGGATGGAGAAAATATCTCCAAATTATATATCTGATAAGAGAATTGTATACAGGACTGATAAAGAGTTCCTACAACTCAATAATAAAAAGACAAATAGCCCCAAACTGGGCAAAGGACATGAATAGAGATTTTTCCCAAGAAGATACACAAATAACCAACAAGCACATGAAGAAATGCTAACATCATTGTATTAGTCCGTTTTTACGCTGCTGATAAAGACATACCCAAGACTGGGTAATTTATAAAGAAAAGAGGTTTAATTGACTCACAGTTCCACATGGCTGGGGAGGCCTCACAATCATGGCAGAACACAAGGAGGAGCAAGTCACAACCTACATGGTGGCAGGGGAGAGAGAGCCTATGCAGGGAAACTCCTTTTTATAAAATTATGTGGTCTCATGAGACTTATTCACAATCATGAGAACAGCACGGGAGAGACCTGCCCCCATGATTCAATTACCTCCCACTGGGTCCCTCCCACAACATGTGGGAATTGTGGGAGCTACAATTCAAGATGAGAATTGGCGGGGGTTCAGGGGGACACAGTCAAACCACAATAATCATTAATCATTAGGGAAATGAAGAACAAACTACCATGAGATACTACTTCTCGCTCACTAAGATTGTTAGGGAAACAGAAGCATAGGAGAGCCACAGTGACATCATTTTAAAATCAACTCCATCTTAAAAGTATCAAGGCACGTTCCTTGCTAGTCATGACTCATGGTCCTAAGATGTTTACAGTTGAGGAAACACCTTAAAAATACCTGCAAGGACACACTCCTACAATAACAAAAAATCCAGATGTCCCACTATCCTTAACAAGATATGCTTTTAAGATGACTATAGTCATGCTTTGATGTACTTATGCACTAAAATGCCAAGGATAACTTTCTTTACATCAACAAAGTACTAAATTTTATCATGCTGTCAGCCCACTCACACATAGACATAATTTATCTTAGCTTTTACATAGATGAGACTCCTGTATGAGAAAAGTTTAAGACAGAGATGGCATGTTCCTCCTCTTGCTTTCTGAGGATGCCCTATTCTGTAACTGAGTAGCTTTCAATAAACTATCCTCTCTCTGTACTTTGTAACTTGCCTTGAATTCCTTCCTGTGTGAGATCCAGCAATCCTCTCTTGGGGTCTGGATTGAGACTCTTTTTCTGGCAACAGCAGAGCTATAATTAAAAAAAAAAAAAAAAAAAAAGATGGACATTAACAAGTGTTGGAGAGGATGTGGAGAAGTTAGAACCCTCATACATTACTGGTGAGAACATAAAATGATGCAGCTGCTGTGGCAAACAGCTTAGCAATTTCTCAAAAAGCTAAAATAGAGTTACCATATGACCCAGCAATCCTGCTTCTAACTATATACCTGAGAAAATTAAAAACATATGTCCACATAAAAACTTGTACACAAATGTTCACAGTAGCATTATTTGTAGTTGCCAAAATGAAAACAACCCAAATGTCCATTAACTGCTGAATGGATAAACAAAATGTGATCTATCCACACAATGGAACATTATGCAGTCATGAAAAAGGAATAAAGTTCTAACACATGCTGTAACACGGGTGAACCTTGAAGAAATAGTGTTGAGTGTAAGGAGCCAGTCACAACATGTGCTTGTATGATTCCATTTATATGAAATGTCCAGAGAGGCAAATCCACCCAGCCAGATGGGAGATTAATGGTTGACTGGGGTTGGGGGTGAGAGGGCCTGGGAAGGGACTGGTAACGGATATGGGATTTCTTTCCAGGGGTATGAGAATGCTCTGGAAGTGGGCAGTGGTGGTGATTAATGCACATCTCTGTGAATATACTAAAACCCACAGAATTGTATACTTTTAAAGAGTGAATTTTAGCCAGGCATGGTGGCTCATGCCTGTAATCCCAGCACTTTGGGAGGCCGAGGCAGGTGGATTGCTAGAGGCCAGGAGTTCGAAACCAGCCTGACCAACATGACAAAACCCCATTTCTCCTAAAATCACAAAAATTAGCTGGGTGTGGTGGCACATGCCTCCAATTAAAGCTACATCAGGAGGCTGAGGCACGGAATTGCTTGAACACAAGAGGCAGAGGTTTCAGGGAGCCAAGATCATGCCACTGCACTTCAGCCTGGGTGACAGAGTGAAAAAAAGAGAGTGAACTTTATGGCATGTGAATGAGATCCCAGTGGAGTTATTATTAAAAAAACAAAAACAAATTTATGAGCAAACAGAGGCTCTGCATAGAGCGGCAGCTCCCCCAAAGAGGGCAGCAAATCAGGGGCACTTTCCTAGGCCTGGCAAAGTGGGATGTAGCATGAGGATTAAGAACCCAGGCTTTGAATCTGACGGTTGTGGGTTTGAATCCTGCTTCCATGTCTCATGAACTGTGGAATGTTGGAAAATGGACTCAATCTCTCTGAACCTCACAATTGTAACATGAGAATAACTCCTACTTTGTGAAGTTCTTATGAGGGTTAACTTCTTGGTAGCTTTGAATATTCAGTAAATGATAGGTAGTTTTATCATTTTTTTTTCTCTGGAAAAAAGAAGGAAAGGAGTCTCTGGAAGGTGACTTTGACCTTGGACTGAAGATGGAAAGAATAGGCCCAGTTTAAATAAGTACAAATAGATTTCAGGTTCTAGCATGTGCTAGAGGGATACGGAAGACCCTCTCCAGGCATGGTGGGTGGTCAGTAGGGGTTCAGGGACGGTGACTGGAGGCAGAAAAAGTACAGACACTCAGCCTCCCGCTAGGCTGCCAGGTCTGTGGGTTAGAACTGGATGCTCTGGTATTCAAGTTTTCTGCCAGGAGAAAAATGAGGTAAGTTATTACCATCGCGTTTTGTTGCCACAACTTTTCCCCTCACTCTCAGAAAGGAGCTGGGAGCTCCTCTGCAGTCTCACATCAGATATTAAGTGTGAGCCCAGATCAGCCCAGGCTGTCCTCAGCTGAGCTGCTGAGTCTGCGTTCGGATGAACAGCAGCTGGCCTGCTAGACCCAGCATCTCAGTGGGGCTGGCTGTTTTCTTCTCGTCAATATTTGATTCTTGTGGAATAACAGATGATTTTTATTTCATTCTTTGTGCCTCTGCTTAGTTTTCACATTGTCTAAAGGGACGAGGTATCTAATTAAAGTGCTATTGGGAAAACCGTAATAAGCGTGATTCATGCCCGTGTTGCCCTTTGTCTAGACTTTTCTTTCTCTTATCTTGCATGGCTGCCTCCGTCAAGATAAAGCATATTTGTGAGCTGCATCAGTCACGGTTCAGCTGGAGGAAACCACAGCAGCTAATTTTAGCGGGAAAGGCATCAGGGGTTTACAAAGTCATTGGAAGAGGGGAGGAGCGGGTTCCCGGTGGGGCTCCTGGGATGAGCCGGAACCTCAGCACCGCAGCAGTGAGGCGGCCGCCGGGAACCAGCCGCGCATGGAGGCGTATCAGCACGCGAGCCTTGCTGGAATGCGCAGCTTCTCCTTGACCTTGCTTGTTCAGCAGCACGGGATCCGCAGGCAAATGCCCTCACCTCACTTCCTGGGTGAGGAATCCCAAGACAGTTGACAACACATCCAGGTCCAATTTTTTTTTCCTCACTTGGAGCACTTGAGAGGGAACCCGGGCCAGGGCGTCGAATTGTCAGATCCTAATTCACATCAGAAACTCCAGCTGCTAAGGGGCCAGGGGAGTTTACTTTTCAGTTTTCCCGCCTCTGAGGGAGAAAAAGGGCCTTTGATGGTGTGGTCCAAGCCAACCCACCAGGACCTTACGTCAAGATTTTAACATGTACTTTGGTTCAGTACTTACTTGAGATAACTGACAATCCTTTTATTTTTGTCTGTATAAAAACTATATTTGCGGTGTGAAGTGACTTCCTCCTGTCTGTGGCGTCTGTAAGTTGACCTCTGAAGTCCTGTCTGTGAACACAGGTGCCCTCAAAAGCTGGAGAAGCGGCTTCCTGTGGAGCAGTCCTGGAATCGGCTCCCGGCATGTGGCATTGGTGGGTGCTGACATCAACAGTTTCCTTTTCCCCGCGAGGTGAGAAGGGTCTGTGTGCCATAGGAAGACAGGGCTTCCACGTATTCTCTTGGTTATAATGAGCACTTCCAGGAGGAAACAATAGAATTTGTAAGTGGATTTTTTTTCCCCCAATAAAGAATCTGCTGCTCAGGAACAAACTCAGAGGCCAAGAAGCATTTGAGGAGATGCTTAACTTCACTGTGAAAGAAAGGCAAATCACATCCAGCACGGTGGCTCATGCCTGTAATCCCAGCACTTTGGGAGGCCAAGACAGGAGGATTGCTTGAGGCCAGGGGTTGGAGACCAGCCTGGGTAACATAGCAAGACCCTGCCTCTACCAAAATAATAGTAATAATAATAAAAAGAAAGAAAGAAGGAAAGAAGGAAAGAAAGGAAGGAAAGGAAGGAAAGAAAGGAAAAGAAAGAGAAAGGAAAGAAAGGAAGGCTGATTAAGACAAGAGTGGCTCATCTGATGGACAGCAATGAACAGGCTCCACAGTGTCCACAGTGAGTGTGAGGGTGAAGAAGCAGCCACACTCATTGACACAGCTGGTGGTGGAAAGAGGCACGCACTTTTGGAAGGGAATTCAGCAGGGCCTACCCAGGTTGTAAGTGTGTCTCCCTTGTGACCCAGACATTCTGTTTCTGAGAATACAACTTTCACAAAACTTCTCACATATGTGCAGACATATATTTATAGAGATGTTCTCTGGAGCACTGGTTATTCTTACAAAACATGGGGAAAATCCAAAGGTCTAGCAATGGGGTTTGGGTAAGTAAATAAAGTGGAAAACCCTGCAGCTCACTTAAAGAGAAGATCTGCAAGAACTGATGGGGAAGGACGCGTGATGCCTCTGCAGGTGCAAGGCTGGGGCTCCTGGACCATCTGCCAAGTGGTGATGCTGCCCTGTCTGTGAACATGTAGAGCTGGTAAAATGGATGATGATTCAGAGAACATGGCACAGCAAGGCATAGTTGCTTTTGTTATATAAGATAATTTCTATAAATTATTTCAAGGAATTAGACTAAAATTATGGGATATCCTCTAGTCTGTATCTCTTCCATATGTCATGAGAATTTTACTTACCTCTCAAGTGCCCCAAGATAAAAAAAAAATTGGACTTGGATGTGTTGTCAACTGTCTTGGGATTACAAAAGGGAGGAGCATTGCCTTGGGGAGAGAGGCAGTGAGTGATCTTGCTGGGGACAAGCTGATTTGGGTTCACCTGCTTGTCCCCTTACCCTATCCCTGTCTGCCTAAGCTGGAGTGGGAATAGGGGCTGCAAGTTCCACTCCAACTTTGCAAGGTTTCAAAGAGAAAAGTCATCAGCGGAAGGTTGAGAAGTTCATGTGGGTGAAATGCAATTATTCCTAGTGTCCCCTTCTGTGGAAACCCGCCTTCCTGAGAAGTGATGGTCTCTTGGAGTTCTGAACCGCTTCCCTCACTAAGTTTTAAAAAAGATTTGGGACTTGGAAGAGAGAAGGGAGTCTTCCCCACTCTGTGACCAAAAGCTCCCTTAGGATAATGTTTTTTGGGAACTGCCACCACCACTGGAACAAAATACAACACCACTAACAACAAACAGGCCAGGCCAGTAGCTCGCGCCTGTAATCTGAGGTGAGGGAAGCTGAGGTGAGGCGAGTGGATCACTTGAGCTCAGGATTTCAAAACCAGCCTGGGCAACATGGCAAAACCTATCTCTACCAAAAATTTAAAAAATTTGTGGCTGGGCACAGTGGCTCATGCCTGTAATCCCAGCACTTCGGGAGGCCGAGGTAGGCAGATCACAAGGTCAAGAGATTGGTACCATCATGGCCAACAGGGTGAGACCCTGTCTCTACTAAAATACAAGAAATTAGCTGGGCGTGGTGGTGCATGCCTATAGTCCCAGCTACTCAGGAGGCTGAGGCAGGAGGACCGCTTGAACCCAGGAGGTGGAGGTTGCAGTGAGCCGAGATCGTGCCATTGTACTCCAGCCTGGGTGACAGAGCAAGTCTCCATCTCAAAAAAAAAAAAAAAAAAAAAAAAAATCTTGGTATAGTGGTGCTTGCCTGTAGCCCCAGCTACTTGAGAGGCTGAGGTGAGGGGAGGTTGAGGCTGCATGAGGTGTGATGATGCCACTGCACTCCAGTCTGGGCAACAGAGTGAGACCCTGTATTAAAAGAAAAAAAAGAGGAATAATATAATGCTATGTGCATAGAAAAAATATCCTGGAAGAGCTTTTTCTAAACAGTGGCTATTCCTAGGCAGGAAAGTGGCAAACAAGAATCACCGTAACAAAACCCTCAGTGGCCATCGCTAAAGTGTGGAGCCTCTGGTGTTGTAAATGAGACACAGGCATGTACTAATCGTTGCAGTACAACAGCCTGGCTCCCCGCAAGCTGTTTCGACAGGCTGTCTGCTCCTGCTTTGATAAGACCAAAGTCTGTCTTGGACAGCCCATTTTCTGGTTAATGGGGTGTTCTTATCAACTGAGAGGACTGTCACCCGCTAATGCAAGGGCCCGCCCCTTCCCTGAAATATGGCTCCTTCCCTGAAATACAGCCCCTTCCTGCCTGGGCCTCGTGCCTGAGATCCCGCCATCTGATCATACTTCCTGGGAATTGCAGTTTGTTGAGCTCAGAGGGCCTGGCCCTCAAGTTTCACCTTGTGGGCAACCTCTGTGCGTGGAAACGTGGTCTCACCCTGGACTTGAAGGTCAGAGCTGACTCAGAACAAAAGTCACCAAGGGTAGGAAAAAGGGCAAGGAGGTGCTTTAGGGATCAGCCTCGGCATTGTTTTTACATTTTTTACTTCAAGATTAATTATTTTACATCATTTTATTTGCTTATTTTTTAGGGCCACAAAGGGAACACTTTTGAGAGTGACAGGATGGAAGATCTTCAGGCTCTGCCATCGGCCTGGCATCCACCCCTTCAGCAGGACAGTCAGGACGATCAAAGTCAGTGCTCCTGAGGGCCCCTGCCCGCCAGCAGGAAGGGGGACACTCCGGTTGACAGGCAGCTCAACCACGAGCCTGAGCGAGCTGGGTGGGGGCTTCAGGACCTGGAGACCCAGTCTGCTGCGTGGCTGGGTGTGAGAGAGAGAGTGTTAGTTTCCTGGGGTGCTGTAACAAATTACCACAAACTTGAGGACTTAAAACAATGGACATTAATCGTCTCACAGGAGGTCCACAATCAAGCAGAGATTGATTCCCTCTGGGCACTCTGACAGGGAGTCCCTTCTCTGTGTCTCTCCCAGCCCCTGGCCTCTGGGGTTGGCGGGCAGACCTTGGCATGCCTTGGTTTGTGGCTGCATCACTCCCATCCCTGCCCCCATCTTCATGTGGCCATCTTCCCCCTGTGTGTTTCTGTGAACCTCAGGTCTCCTCCTGCCTTTTTTTTCAGGACCACTCTCACTGGATTTATGCCCCCTCCAAATCCCGGATGATCTCATCTTGAAATCCTTAATTATGTCTGTGAAGACCCTTTTTTTCCCAATCAGGTCACATTCACAGGTTCTGAGCATTAGGATTTGGACATATCCTATTGGAGCCGTTCTTCCGGCCATGACCGAGAGGGACCCGACACAGCTGAGCCCAGTTGCTGCTCTCCTTCCCTCAAGCTACGGTGATTAATTAGTCATGGCTGTGGCGTGATGGCGGCCAACCTCTCCTTGCCTAACCTTTCATGTAACCTCGTATCTGTAAAAGAGGTCCCAGTTCCAGAGGCCTCAATTACATCCTTTTGATGCAGGGCAGGTGAACCTAATATTGAGGCTTAGCCCAGGAAGGTTCTTGGCTCTGCCCCAGAAATAATCCAAAGTCAAGCTGGTGGTGTTAAAACAGCAAATTTTATTGAAGCGACAGTGTACATCACCAGCAGAGGTCCTGCTCCCTGCAGAGCAGGGCTACCCCATTGGCAGCGTTCCCAGAGCAGCAGCTGAGAGGCAGGACTGCATTTATATTTATACCCACTTGCATTATATGCAAATTAAGGGGCAGATTATGTAGAAATTTCTAGAAAAAGAATGGTAACTTCTAGGTCACCAGGTAGTTGTCATGGAAAGGGGCAGTAACTTCCGGGTGTTGCCATGGCAATGGTAAACTGACATGGCGCACTGATGGGCGTGTCTTATGGAAAGCGGCTTCGCTCTGTCCTGGTTTTACCTAGTCCACAATTTGGCCTGGCGTCCAAGCCCCGCCTTGGCAGTTGAATCCTGACTCCTAGGACTCAACTTACTGTCAGTCAGTTCACACCTGGCTGGAGGGTGGATATAATGGGGCCCATTTGCAGAAGAAACTGTGATGCTCAATGGAAAGAGAAGTAGATGGGCATTTGGGGCAGACAGTTAACTCCTTCTGGAATCCTCTCTCCTCCTCTGTGCTCATAGTCATTCCCAGGCCTGTGCTGGTGGGGAAATCCCTCCACATTCCCCAAGTGTCAGGGCTTGAACTGGATTTGCTCAGTCTCCAGAGAGCTGGAGCCACAGCTTCACTGTGAGAGAGGAGGCCTGGCCGTGCAGCTGGAGTTTCTCTGTGATACTGAGAGGGCCCAATGTGTGAAACCCAGAGTGGATGGGAAGGAATCTTTCTGTGAGGAAGAGTGACCTGGAAACTATCACTGTGGCAGGTACTCCTGGAATCAAATAGCCTTTGACAAAAAGGGCCTGTTTCTATAATTTACCTGGTTGGGGACAGAGTCAGAGAAACACTGGTAACTAATTTTCTTTTTTTCTTTCAGACCAAATCTCGCTCTGTCACCCAGGCTGGAGTGCAATGGCACCATCTTGGCTCACCGCAACCTCCGCCTCCAGTGATTCTCCTGCTTCAGCCTCCCAGGTAGCTGGGATTACGGGCGCCTGCCACCATGCCCGGCTAATTTATTTTTTGGTATTTTTAGTAGAGACAGAGTTTCAACATGTTGGCCAGGCTAGTCTCGAACTCCTGACCTCAGGTGATCTGCCCACCTCAGCCTCCCAAAGTGCTGGGATTACAGGCGTGAGCCACTGCACCTGGCCTGTGTAAGAATTTTTTGGGAATATACATGCAGGAGTGGAATTGCTGGGTCCTGGGAATATATACACCAGTTTTGACAGTGCCTGATTGTTTTCCAGAATGGCTGCACCAGTCCATATACCCTCCTGCTCTAGCAGTGCATGGAAGTTCTATGCCCCTGTGAATGTTCTGGCCAACACAGGAAATCTGGTTTAAAAACAACAAGAGGTCAGGCGCGGTGGCTCACACCTGTAATCCCAGCACTTTGGGAGGCCAAGGCAAGCAAATCACAAGGTCCAGAGTTTGAGACCAGCCTGACCAACATAGTGAAACCCCGTCTCTTCTAAAAATACAAAAAGTTAGCTGGGTGTGGTGGTGGGCGCCTGTAGTCTCAGCTACTCAGGAGGCTGAGGCAGAAGAATCGCTTAAAAACCCGGGAGGTGGAGGTTGCAGTGAGCCAAGATCGCACCACTGCACTCCAGCCAGACCGAGACTCTGTCTCAAAAAAACAAAAAACAAAAAACAAAAAACAACAACAAACTAGCATTATGGGAAACCCACCCTCACTCCTATTTCCCACCCTCACTCCTATGCCCTAAGGACAACTAGTCTCAGTTAATTTGTTTTCAATTTTCCAATGGCTACTGTGTTAGTCAGAGTTCTCTAGAGGGACAGAATTAATATTATATATTATATATTATATATTTTTATTAAGTATTAACTCACACAATTACAAGGTCCCACAATAGGCCATCTGCAGGCTGAGGAGCAAGGAGAGTCAGTCCTAGTCCCAAAACTGAAGAACTTGGAGTCTGATGTTTGAGGGCCAGAAGCATCCAGCACAGGAGAAAGATGTAGACTGGGACATCCCAGCTACTTTCATTAATCTAGATAATGTTTTGAATATCATTTCAGAGAAATCATTTGTATGGAAAAGAAATATCCTTCTGCCTAGTTTTTAAAATTTCCAACAGAATTGCATATAGAAATTATCAAACATTTTTGTTTGAACCTATTGATATGGTTCCCTGATAGTAACAGTTTCCCAGTCTTAAGTTAATCTTTTTTTTAGTTTTTTCAATTGAGATGGAGTTTCACTCTGCCTCCCAGTCTGGAGTGCAGTGGTGCGATGTGAGCTCACTGCATCCTCTACCTCCTGGGCTCAAGCGATTCTCCTGCCTCAGCCTCCTGAGTAGCTGGGACTACAGGCGCCTGCCACCAGGCCTGGCTAATTTTTTGTGTTTTTAATAGAGATGGGATTTCACCATGTTGACCAGGCTGGTCTCCAACTCCTGATCTGAAGTGATCTGCCCACCTCAGCTTCCCAAAGTGCTGGGATTACAGGCGTGAGACACTGTGCCCAGCTCCAGTCTTAATCTTAATCTTTGATTTCCTAAGACACAGTCTTCTGGGTTGTGATGGCTAAGTCATTTAATGCACTTTCAAATTTAACTTACTGCTTGATCTTAAGAAATACTGTGCATTACTGCTTTATGCGATCCTGTTGTATCTTTGAGAATGACCTAGAAAATCCCAAACATGTGACTCTCAGTATTAATCAGGGTTAGCAAACTAAGGTCCATTACCTGTTTTGGTACAACCTGTGAGCCTTTAAAAATGGTTTTTACATTTTTATATGGTTGAAAAATTTTTAAGGAATAATATTTTATGACATGTGAAATTCATATGAAATTCAAATTTCAGTGCCCACAAATAGAGTTTTATTGGAACACAGCCATGCTCATTTGTTTAAGTATCAGCTATGGCTGCTTTCTCCCTCCAACCGCAGAGTCGAATGGTTGCAACAGAGATCATACAGCCCACAAAGCTGAAAATACTATCTGGCACTTTGCAGAGCAGCTTTGCCAACCCTTGGCATAAATGATTCAAACAATAAAAGTTTAAGTTCTCCGTAAACTTTTAAGTTTACGGAGAACTTAAACTTTGGTGAAGGACAAGCTGTTCTGGTCTCCATGGGCATTTCCTGTCCTGCTAGGGAGACAGTCACAACACAGGGTGATAAGTGCTAGGATGGCGCAGCACAGGTGACCAAGACCTGGAGCCACACTGAGGAGATCAGGGAGGGCTTCCCAGAGGCAGTGACATCTAAGCTGAGACCTAGGAGTGACAAGGAGCTGGCCAGCTGAAGAGGGGTGAAGGGAGGTTAGAGGTGGCAGGAAGAATGTTCCAGGCAAGTGGAACAGCATATTCAATGGCCAGAGGGATCAGGGCTTATTGGAGAAACTGGGAGATGTTTGCATTATTATTTGTATCAAAGGCTTATTTGTAATTAGACAAGTTAATTTGCATATCGATAAATAATCACCTACTTAGGGCTCTTAGTGATATAAGCAAGGAAGGGGGAAGGTCAAATAATTGATCAATTGATCGATTAATTCATTCAACGAGCATGGAGTAAACACCTTCTAAGTGCTGCACACGAGGCTAAGTTCTGAGGATACAGAGGAAAACATGTGGATCCCTGTCCTGAAGCCTTAGTGAGGAAAAGTAGATAGATTTAAAAATAATTTCTGCAAGTATGAGGAGTGTCTATTCTGCCAGGTCAGGGAGGGCCCACCATTTCCATCCCTCTTCCCCCTTGCCACTTAGTCATTTTCCCAGCTCCCTTGCTGCTAGGACTGGATATATATCCAAGTTTTGGCCAATGAGACATAGGGGAGATCTGCTGAGGAGTGTTTAGGAAAACTGTCTAGTTTAAAGGTGATGCCACAGATGACACCATTGCTTTCCCCCTCTTGCCTGCCTTTGAGTGGGACTGTAGTGGTGGCACAATGGGATCTGTGGCAGCCATCTTGTGATCATGAAGTGATGAGCATTAGGACAACGTTGGTGCTTGTTGGCATCATCAAGCTGCTGCGCCAAACCTGGAACTACCTGCCTTCAGGGACTCCTAGTTAACCTGAGATCATTGCATGTTGTTATTGCTTAAGCCAATAGTTCTTAGCTGGGCGAGATTTTGCTCTCCAGGGGACTTGGAGGCATTTTTGGTTTTCACTACTGGGTGGGGTACTACTATCATCTAGTGAGTAGAGGCCAGGGATGCTGCTAAACATCCTACAATACACAGGACAACCCCCATCCCCTCTAGCAAATAGGTGTCCAGTCCAAAATGTCAACAGAGCTGAGATTGAGAAACCCTGCCTTACCCAGGTGCTTCCTTTACTGGCACAGTGTGAGAGGACTTGCTGGAGCCACTGGAGGTTGAGGAGACCAATGTCCACCTTAGGGCCCAGGAAAGAGGAATTTGGGAATTATCCTCGCTGGGCTCAGCCATGTGACAGTGTTGGGCTTGGAGCAAGTTCTGTGAGAGAGCTGTGGGCCCCAGTCCCGTGATGAGACCTCACTGTGGGCTCCTCTACAGCAAATGCTCCCACTACCCAAGTGCCCACCAGCATCCTGTGCCAAGTGCTCACTGCATTGCCTCACTCCAGTTTCCCGCAAGGCTGGTATCATTTATTCCCATTGTAATGGTTTGAAAATTGAGGTTCAGAAGAACAGTGGAGTGTACTTTGGAGACTGGCACATTTTTATTTTTATTTTTTGGAGACAAGGTCTTGCTATGTTGTCTAGGCCAGATTAGAATTCCTAGGCTCGAGAGATTCTCCTGCCTTAGCCTCCTGTGTAGCTGGGAACACAGTTGCATGCCACAAGGCCTGGCTGACTGGCAGGTTTTAATCTGCCATTTACTAGTATCACTTAAGCATTTTACTCTTTTTTTTTTCTTTGAGATGGAGTCTTGTTCTCGCCCAGGCTGGAATGCAGTGGTGCCATCTTGGCTCACTCACTGCAACCTCCGCCTCCCAGGTTCAAGCAATTCTCCTGCCTCAGCCTACCGAGTAGCTGGAACTGCAGGCGCACGCCACCGTGCCCGGCTAATTTTCGTATTTTTAGAAAATACGAAATGTTGGCCAGGCTGGTCTTGAACTCCTGGCCTCAAGTGATCTGCCCGCCTTGGCCTCCCAAAGTGCTGGAATCACAAGTGTGAGCCACCGCACCCGGCCTATTTTATCTTTTTGAGCCTTAATTTCCTGATCTGTAAAATAGCAATATACGCTTTATGAACATTATTGTGGGGGCAAAAATCACGTATTTAGAAGCACCTGCTAGGGGCCTAAGGTCTGTCTGGTAACCATTTTGCGAATGGCCGTTGTCTTTGCGATCACCAGCGCGCCCCCTGGGGGTGGGCAGCCGGAGCTGCGGCGCAGGTCTGCCTAATGTCAAAGCCACCGCTTTCCCACTCCATGGGGATGCGCACTCGAGGCCCCCACTTGCAGCGGGGACCCGCAGACCGCTGAGGGAGAGGAGAGTCTAGGAGTCCCTGGGAGCCACGAGGCAGGGGAGTCTGGAGGGGAACTGGGATTCACTGAGCACTTCCGGCACAAGACCTAAATCAGGCATCGCACACAGCAACCGAGGGGATATTCTGAGGCTATTTTCGGGCTGGGGACTTTGGTCCTGGGTCCTGACGGGGCTTGAGAAGGAGTGAGGTCATAGTCTTTCAGGTACCTCTCACTGAGGACAGGGAAGGAGACTTAGGGAAGGCCGGTGGGTTGGAGGCCGGACGTCGAATTACCAGGCGCCAGGCAGAGGGTGTGGCCCGGGAAAGGAGTGAGAGTTCACCAGCTTGCTCTTTGCTCTGCGGTGAGCAGGAGCCGCAGAGCAAATGAAGGCCTGGGCCCATTTCCATATGTAGATAATTCTGGCGGGATGGGGACCGATTTCTGGGAAGCAGCGTTCACACTCAGAGAGGTTAGAGGGTGCCCTGTGAAAATCCTTCTGAGGTTTGTTACTCAGAACCACCACATCCTGCGCTCCTGAGACTGGGGCCCTGTGTTCCACCCACCCCTCTCCGTTGGCTACCATCATTTTTATCTAAGACCACTTTTAAATTCCGTGCCCCGCGCTGCACACCCAGGCCACACAAGCGGGTGAAAAATCTTTCTAAACAAATGTACAGACTCTCCGGGAAAAAACAAAAAACAACAAAATCTCAAATTTGTGAATATGCCACTGTTTATACATTTTCCTGTTAATGGGCATTTAAGTCGTTTCAAGATTTTGAGGGTTTGGCTATCACAGACAGCACTGCTATACACATTCATATAAAAGTTTGGCGGGGGCCATGGGAATGCATTTCTGTTATGTATCTATCCGTGGGTGGAATTGCTGGGTCATAGGGCAGGTGTTCGTTCAGCTTTGGTAGATATTGCCAGCCGATTTTTCCAAGTAGTTGCACCATTTTCCACTCCTACCAGCAGCGTATGAGAATTCTGTTTGCCCCGCACCGGCTCTGACACTTGGGGTTGTCTGTCTGAGAATGACAGCACAGCAGTATGGCTGAGTCCCGCAGACATGCAGTGAAAAAAGCCAGGCGTAAAAGAAAACATGCAGACCGATGATGCTCCAAAATAGGCAAAACTAATCTAATCTGGGAGTCATGAGGGGAACAAGGCGGGTTCTGGGGTGCCAGGAATGTTCTCTTTCTTCATCTGGGTGCTGGTTTACACAGGTTTATTCCCTTTGTGAAAATTCATGGAGCTATCTCCTTGTGATCTGCGTACCTTTTTATATGTTATACTTAAATAAACATTTCAAAAATATTCTGTCTCAATCTCCCTCTGTCTCCCTCTCGCATCTTCCCTCCCAGCACATGGTTGGGAACTGTCACCTTCAGAGCCCCCTTCAAGGCTGTGTGACCTGGACAGTTGCACAGGGTGTGCACTCAGAAGGGCCTGGTGCTTGGTTTAAAGTTCTGCTGTCTGTCTTGAAACTATTAATACTTTTTGAGCAAGGGTGCTTTGTTTTCATTTTGCATGGGGGCTCACACATAGTGTAGCCGACCTTGGCCCCGGGTCAGGTAGCTGCCAGAGTCTGTCTCCAGATTTCCAGCCCAGGACGTGATCTTTGGCAGGCACTGAGGGCAGGGCTAGGTTGCTCCCCTAGACCCCTGATGGAAAAGGTGTGGAATGCTCAGAGCGGCCCATGACGGCTTTCCCTCCCGTGAGAACCTAGGAGCGCATGTACCTGCAGATGGGATTGCTGGGTACATGGGAGGTGCCTGCACAGTGTCCCACGTGGCTCTCTGCCCCTCCCCTTCTTTTTATTGTGGTAAAATATGCATGACATAAAGTTGACTGTTTTAACCTTTTTAAAGTGTACGGTGCAGTGGCATTAAGTACATTTTGATTGTTGTACCACTCTCTACCACTGAACCATCTCCACAACTCAAAAGTTGAGTTTGAGTTTGCCTTGTGAAAATCCTCCACATCTCAAAAGTTGTGGAGATGGTTCAATGGTGGAGGTGGTGGTACAACATTCCTCTCAAACTGAAACTCTGTATGCATTAAACAACTTCCCATTCCCTTCTGCTTGCTTGTATGGTTTTCTCTGTGTGTTTCTCTCTTCCCAACTACTTTGTGGACTCTGTGAGGGCTGGGCCAGGCCAGGCATATTCACCTCAGAATAAGAAAGAACACATACAATACACACAGGGCCTGGAAGAAGTGGGTGACAGAATAGTTTCATTAAATAAATGAAAAATATGTAATATTATTTAACCTTTGTTTGAAGGCTGGGTGACTTCTTGACTAATAAACTCTAAATTTAGTGCTGAGACAGTGTCTGGCACATAGCTGGATCCAAAACCTGTTGACAGAATGAATGAAGCATTAATAACTCTGTTGCCCGTAATAAAATATTGGGCCTTTATTGAACCCTTACAAGTACCAGGCACTGTTAATACACAGAAAGAAAGATGTTTGGCACTCCATACCCTCCCTCCCTCCCTTCCTCCCTTCCTTCCTTCCGCCCGCCCTCCCTCCCTCCCTTTCTTCCTTCTTTTCTTTCTTTTTTTCCTTCCTTTCCTTCCTTTCTTCTTTTTTCCTTTGACACAGGATCTCACTCTGCTGCCTAAGCTGGAGTGCAGTAGCATGATCACGACTCACTGCAGCCTTGACCTCCTGGGCTCAAGCAATCCTCCTGCCTCAGCCTCCTGAGTAGCTGAGACTACATGCATGTGCCACCATGCCTGGCTAATTTTTAAAATTTTTAGTAGAGATAAGATCTCACTAGGTTGTCCAGGCTGGTTTTGAACTTCTGGGCTCAAGCAATCCTCCTGCTTTGGTCTCCCACAGTGCTGGGATTAGAGATGTGAGCCACCATGCCTGGCCTCCTTCTTTTCTTTATAAGCATTAGCACATTTGGCCCTACAACTACCCTCTGAGATGACCACTTGTTTTATAAGTGAGCACAAGCTCAGCGACATTGTGTCCTCTGCTGAGGTTACATAGCTGGCAGGTGTCTCCAGACGGGGCTGACTCCAAAGTCTGGTGCCTCCGTATTTATTTTGTAATGCCTCCCTGTGTTAATGAACCAAAATAGAATTTCTTAACTTTTTTTTGAGACAGAGTCTCGCTCTGTCACCCAGTCTGGAGTGCAGTGGCGTGATCTCAGCTCACTACAACCTCTGCCTCCTGGGTTCAAGTGACTTTCCTGCCTCAGCCTTCTGAGTAGTTGGGATTACAAGTGTCTGCCACCACACCTGGCTAATTTTTGTATTTTTAGTAGAGATGGGGTTTCACCATGTTGGCCAGGCTGGTCTTGAACTCCTGACCTCATGTGATCCGCCTGCCTTGGCTTCCCAAAGTGCTGGGATTACAGGCATGAGCCACCGCGCCCGGCCTTTGCTTTCATTTTAATAAAACTAGTTTTTCTTTTCTGATTATAAACATGTATTTACACTCTTTTTTTAAATAAGGCATTACAGAAAGTGGAACTCTGACTTTTTAGGACTTCTTAGAATGTTCTCTCAAGATCCGTGGCAACCCTTCCCGGGCGCAGCAGATCTGGAGCAGGTGGCTCTTGTGGGCTCTTTCTTCTGGGCTGTCTCCAGGTCAAGGGACGTATGTATCCCATCGCTGACCTTTCTTTCTAGGTACCCACTAATCTTCAAAGATAACTGAGGGATGTTGTAAAGGCAGTAAAGCTACCTCCACTTTCTTCCCTAACCTGCGTTTCCCATTAAGGCTTGTTTTCAACTCTAAGGTGGGGCTTTCCCCAGCCAGACCTTAGGTTATTTTCTGAGCTTTGGTTTCTTATTGGGGTTTGGGTGCAATAAGGAAGTTGTCAAGTGAAACTGTTTTTTCCAGGGTAGCTGAGCTAAGCCTCCTATCATTGGAGGAGCGGGGAGCAGCCCTGGGTTGGGTGGTAACAGGTGGAGGCAGGTGAGCCAGCCCATGGCTCTCTGGATTGGCTGCCATGAGCTCAGCTCCTGGAAGATACTATATATATGGACGGCCAAAGCATCTTCTGAGACACTCAGAAAATTGTCAGCACCAAAGTCGTGGCATCTTCTCCCTGGGAGAGCTGGGTCTGACTTCTCATTGGACACAACTTCCAGCTGACAGGGAGGAGAGCCTACCACAGAGACCTCCTGTCTGAAGATCCCGGCCCCGGGTGTTCAGGACAAAAGCGATTTCTGTGGTCCAAGGTTGGTTGAACAATACCCTCTCCTTTGGGGGCTGGAGCAGTGGGTATGTATCTTGGGGTCCGGAGAGGAGTTTAGTCCTGGGAGTCAAACCAAGAGTCCAGTTCCAATTCTGCTTCCAGCATGCTGGGCCCTCCCAGAGAGGCAGCAGGGGTGGAGGTGGGGGAATCAGTTTTCTTATCTCTAAAAAGATGAAGCAGGGTTCAGTGACATTATCTCAATGGGGTGTTTCTCAAAGAGCTCTGGGCTCACTTGGACTTAAAACTCTGTATTCAAGTCCCAATCCTGCTTATTAGCCGGCACCCTGAGCAAGGAACTTCACTTCCTTGGGCCTCAGTTTTCTTGTCTGTAGGATGGGGCAGCATTACATAGCTCACCTGCTAGTTTCCCTATAGGATGTGGTAGACGTCGAGTTCTAGACCTTATGTGAAGGTACATGAGGGGACCCCCGATAAATGGGAGGTGTTATTATTACCTATGGTTGAATTAAGATTCTATGAGTTTTAAGGTTTCGGAAGTTAGTCCAAGAACGGGGAGATCTTATTAAAAAAACTCATGGTCTACTGCTTTCTTGGATGGGAATTTAGAGGCTGGGGGTGGATTATAACCCACAGTCCTGACCGACTCCTCACGCAGTGTTGCATTGCCCGTGGTCTTGGATAGAGGACAGAATGGGGTGGGGAGGGCATGGGTGTCTATACCTAGGCACACGTGATTGTGTGACTCTGTGTGCACAGGTCACTGTAGGTGTGTATGTGAATGTGGTTATTTCCATCAGTGTGAAAGAGCAGGTTTCTCCCCTCTAAGTCTGTATGTAAGTGTGTGCATGTGTATCTATGCTTACATGAGGCCATTTGGTGTAGAATAGAGAAGATAGGATTCAGATCAGGAGAAGTGAATTCGAGTCTCAGCTCTCTGCTTCCCGGCTATGTGACCTGGGGCGTGTCTCTTAATGGTTGAGAGCCTCAGTGCACCACTGTTAGCCCATCTGAGTCACAGCCCTTGGCAAAGATGGAATGAGATCATGTAAAGGAAAGGGCTCTCTGGACGCCGTGTGGCTGCATGAAGGTGAGATGGTTTGGGTTTTCACGTGCCTATGTATCATTTATTTGTTTCACGAACACCGAGAGCCTCCCAGGCTCAGGTCCCCTCTCACGGAACTTAGAGTTAGCACCGATGGCAAGTAGTGAGCTTGGTCATATAATTATTCCTTTACACTTGGGACAGGAGAAATACAGGGCGTCTTGAGTCCGTGTAGGTCTGTGGTGTGCACAAGTGTGTTCTGGTGACACGTGGATGTCTGTGGTGTTGACTGTGGGTCCACGTGTGTGTGCCACACACTCTGTCCCTCAGGGTGCTGCTGTGGGTGTGCCGCAGGTTTTCTCTCTGTGAAGTTTCTATTGTGTGAATCATGGGTGGAAAAGGAGAGCCGCAAAGTTATCTCCATGAAAGGCACCAGAGCAGTTAGAGGGTAAGGCGGCCAGGTGAACAAATTAGCAAACAGCATAGAGATGAGGTCACCGTGCAACTTAGAAAGTAAACAATACACAGCAGCAAGCTTGGGGAAGGCAGGCAAACTTCCTGCTCCAGGGTCAGCTTCGTGAGCCTTCTCTGGTTCTTTGTCGCTGTTGCTGGACATGTCACCAGTAAATGCCACATCTTATCAGAAGAAGTCTTGTGATCTGTAGATCACTCGGGTATTTCTGAGCTGATTTGGACTTTGCTCTGACATCCACAACAAGTTTACGAGAGCAGCTGGGTTTCCGCATAGTGAGGCCGCGCTGCTGGCTTAGGGTTCCTAGTCTGGAGCACAGCCTGCGCGGGGTGGGATTCCCTGGTGGTCGGGCTGAATGTAGTTGAGCACCTGGGGCACAAAACAAAGAAGAAGAAAGGAAAGTCTTGCTTTGATAAATCCTGGATAGCAGAATTTTATACTTGGAAAGTCTTTAATTTTGGCACAGGTAGGAAAGGGGAGGTTATTAGGATTAAAAGACAAGCTTCCCAGGGCTTAGAGACTTTAAAAGTCTGAGGACACACCATCCACAGAGGTTCTTCAGGGGTCTTCCTGGGGGCGTGTTGGTGTGTCTTCCCCAGTCAGCCGCACTCTCTCAATCCCTGGCCCAGAGCTGAAGACAATCTTTGAAACATTACAGAGGAGGAGCAGTTGGAGCGGGGGAGAGGGAGGAGAGAGCTGGACTGAGCACAGTCACAGCCACCCAGAGAGGAAAGAGAAAAGAAGGAAGTAGGGCTGGTATCAAATGCTGCAGCACGTTAGGGAGGACAAGGCATGGGAAGAGGTCACTGGATTTGGAATTAGGAAGCCTTGGGAGACCCTGGAATCTCTTCATTGGGGAAACTCTTGGGTAGCAGAGGCTGGGCGTCACCCGGCCCCCTTCCTGCCTCTGGGCTGCAGCAGCAGCTGCGGGGCTCCTGGCCTTAGTTTCTCGCATCTCCCCATGGGCTCAGGGCACCGGTTATTCCAGGGAGGGGGTGGCCAAATCACAGTAGCTTTCCTGAAAAAACGTCAGGGAAAGCATGTGCTGGTGGGATTGTGTTAATGTTCTGATCAGGAGGAGCAGCGTGTCCTTGGAATGCATTAGGAGGATACTGCCGCCATTGGCAGTGGCGAAAACCGTTTCCATGGCAATGACAGCTCTTTAAAAGATGACTGCGTCTCTCTTCCCGTTAACTGGGTAAGGAAGCACTGGCCCTCCGTGCGATGGGTCCCATGGAGCCAAATCTGTGCAGACGGAAGAGAGGCTGAGCTGAACAAGAGTGTCCTGGTTCTGTGGTTTTGTTAATGAACAGCTTCTCTGCCAACCCCATCCAATTTGCCCTGACCACAGGAACATATGGAAAACGCAGAGAGAACCCTGACAGCGTTCAGTAAATATTTCTGGCTCGGCTTACTTTTTTAAAAATATGATCTTAAATCACATAGAACTTCAACCTAAATTTATCTTCTTTTAAGACCATGTGCTTCTGAAGAGACAGCAGATGCAGGGGAATGGAACATTGCTGTCATCACTGTGTACTCACATCCTTATTCCTGCGCGTTCAGAGAAGACCAGAATATTCCCTCTGGGGGCACACACTGCATCTCGTTCATGATTGTATCCCTAGCACCGAGCATAATTTCTGGTGCAGAGTGGGTGCTTATTAAATGTTTTTTGAGAGAAATAAGTGAGAACAAACATAAATTTTTCCCCATGACTTCTTCTCCTTGTCCTACCCCCCGTTGTCTTCGGAAACACAACCGTAAGGCAGCCAGTCTCTGAGTCTTTCAGGAATATTAGTGAATTTCCATATAAGGTACAGATACATACTGCTAAAAGTTTCCGTGTAGCCCAGATGTTCCTTTTAAGGAACATTAAATAACAAATAAGTCCTTTTAAATTGCCTGCCTCCACCCCGACCTGATTTCTCATTTCCTCCAAGGTCATCCACGTGTGGACACTTGGCTCCAATGGCCTCTGGCCTTGGCGACCTGGGGCTGCAATATCGTCTGGTTTCCTTCCCAGACGGGTGCTTGGAGGAGGGAAGGCATCCCAAATGTTCATGTCACCTTCAAATATGTGTGTTCCCATTTCTTTTCTTCTTTCTCTGTATCTTCTTCACTTTCCTGTGGATCCCACACATAAGAAATTGCAATTATAGATTCTTATTTTTGCCTCTAAGCTGAGCATAGCAATAGAATACATTTTAGAGTACATCCCATACCACTAAACATTACTTGGTCAATGCATGCTAAAGCTGTAATGACAAATTAGAGCAGGCAACCTGTGGTCCTAAACTCCACAGGACTCTCCAGGGGCTCAGGTTTGGCATTCAAAACCATATTTTATTTTTCTTTTACCTTCCACTGAAGGGAAGAGGCCTTCTGAACAACTCTGGAAAAATTGGAAAGCCCCAGCAGTTTTAGATTAAATTAAAGACACACAAATGAAGTGCACCGCCCACACCCAGGCCTGCTTGAAATGCTGCCCGGGAGGGAAAGGGTTTTTTTGTCTTTTTCCATTGGCCGCTGCTTCATTCTGGATGGAGAATGGAGGAGTCCCTACTGCTCTAAGATGAAATTGGCCTGAAAGCAGTGATTTCATGTTAACTACACATCCAAAGATACCTTATGTGTTGTGCCATTTACTAAATGTTATACATCTATGCATTTGTTTAATAAGTGCTTATTCAGTAGCAGTGATATGCTAGACATTGTTCTAGGCACTCAAAGACAGAAGACCTAGCAAAATAGACACAGGAGATGGAGAGAGACTCAGACAGAAAACAACTAAACACATAAAGACACGACATTGCACACCACCAGCGCATAGGGTAGGAGGGGAAAGGGTGCGCTGATGGGAAGTGGGCAGGGAGGGCCTCGATGGGAAGGTGACAGTTGAGTACAGCCCCAAAGGAAGTGAGGGAACAAACCATGAACAAACTCATTCTTTCCATGAGGGAAGAATGTTCTAGAAAGAGGGACTGGCCAGTGTGAAGGCGCTGAGGCGGGCGGGCCTGAAGGACAGCAAGCAGGGCTGTGTGTGTGGAGTGGAGTGAGAGAGATGTGGTCAGAGGGGTGATGGAGGCTGGTACGTGTGGGACGTGCCTGCTGCTGTAAAGACTTTGAGTGAAAGGGGACCCTTGGAGGAAGGGAAGTAACTTTTGTTTTAAAAGCCCCCATAGCTGCAAAGAGGAGAAGTTACTGGGAAGGGCAAGAGGAGAGCAGGGAGGTCAGTTAGGAGGCGGTGGTAACAGTTCAGGTGAGTGCAGATGGGGACCTAGAGACCCCAGGGGGCTGTTGGGGTGAGGACAGGCTCTATGTGAGTGAGGCCAACAGGCTCTGCTGATGGGTGGATGTGGGAGTAAAAGAAAGAAAGGAGGCCAGGCGCAGTGGCTCATGCCTGTAATCAGCACTTTGAGAGACCGAGGTAGGTTGATCGCTTGAGCCCAGGAGTTTGAGACCAGCCCAGACAAACACAGCAAGACCCCATATCTATTTTCTAAATAAAATTATTTATTTTTTTAAAAAAGAAAGAAGTCGGGGTGACTTTACATTTTTGGCTTGAGCAGTTGGAAGAAAAGAGTTGCCACTGACAGAGCTGCCTCATGGAATATTCACGACAGCCTGTGAGAGAGGGCAGGGCTCAGGCATGCTTCAGATGAGCACATGGGGCCAGAAGAGGTGCCTGAGCTGCCCAAAGTCCCGAGGCTAGTGAGGGGCAGGACTAGGCCTCTGGCTCCGGCTGTATTCGTTTTCCATTGCTACTGTGAGAAAAGCCCCCAGACCCAGTGGTTTTGGACAAGATGAATTAATTATCATGCAGTTCTGGAGAAGTCCCAAATCAGTCTTGATAGACTAAAACCTAGGTGTGGACAGGGCTATGTTCCTTTCAGGGGCTCTGGAGGTGCAGCTGACCAGCCCTGAGATCTGAGCACGATCTTCCTGTGGTCCAGTTTTATCCTCTGGAAAATGAGAATAATGACCCCCATTCCCCGAGGGTTTTGGGGGAATTTGCACAAGACAACAGCTTTGAGAAATTGTTGACATGGGAAGTTGACACTACTCACATTAGCAGGCAGGGTGAATGGGTCCGCTGGTCAGTGCCGGGAGCCAACTTCGGCGTGCCCAGGAGGCCTCTGCTGAGGGAGCTGTTGGGCCGGGCACAGTGGCTCACGCCTGTAATCCCAGCACTTTGGGAGGCCGAGGCGGGCGGATCACCTGAGGTCAGGAGTTCAAGACCAGCCTGGCCAACATGGTGAAACCCCATCTCTACTAAAAATACAAAAATTAACCAGGTGTGGTGGCGGACACCTGTCATTCCAGCTACTCGGTAGGCTGAGGCAGGAGAATAACTTGAAGCCAGGAGGTAGAGGTTGCAGTGAGCTGAGATTACACCACTGCACTCCAGCCTGGGCAACAGACCGAGCCTCCGTCACAAAAACAAAAACAAAAACAGAAAAACAAAGCAAAACGAAACCAAAAAAACTAAGGGAGCTGTTTGTTTTTGTTGTAGCCCGATGGAGAATCCAAGGTGCCCAAGGAAGCCCCTGGCGGAGAGGAAAGCCAGGTCTCTGGACAGGCCGCTGGCCCCCGGGAAAGGCTTGGAGCCGTGGGACTGCCATTGCCTCTCCCTGCCCACTGCCCCCTCCAGGAAGGCGCTTCACTGGGCGACCAGTGATTGGGCCAGACATTCAGACAGCCCAGCTCCGTCTGCTGAGGCTCACTGCACCACCACTGCAGCCCCCACTCCCGAGGAGACTGGAGAGTTTCTCCCCAGTGAGCAGAGGCCTTCGCAAGACACCAAGAAGGGGTGGCTGAAGACCGTGCTGAACTTCTTCGTGAGGATGGGCCCTGAGGAGCCCAGAGAAAAGGCCAGCAGGAGGCCAAGGGGGAAGGAGGGCCTCTCCCAGCCTCTGGAGCCCCTGGAAGCAGCAGGGGAGCCAGCCCTCAGGAAGAGAGCCCACCACGACAAGAAGGCCGGTCGCAAGAAGCAAGGTCACAAGAAACATGCAGCCGAGGTGACTAAAGCAGCTCAAGACCAGGATGCCAGAGGCCAAGAGGAAGGGTTGTCCAAGGCGGCTGCTGCCTCACGCTCTGGGGAGGCTGACCTGGGCCCAGCTCGCAGGGGTGAGTGGACCGTGCCTGTTCCTGTGGAAACCCCTAGGGTGCTCTAAACTTGCTCCAGGAGCCTCTCCACAGAGTGACAAGAATAGTCAGGGGCCGCACCGCTGTGACTTCCTTCCTTCCTTCGTTCCTTCCTTCTTTCCTCCCTCCCTCTCTCCCTCCCTCCCTCCGAACCACTGTGAATCCCTCCCTCCCTCCTTCCCTCTCTCCCTCTTTTCCTTCCTCCCTCCCTCCCTCCCCCCGCACCGCTGTGAATCCCTCCCTCCTTCCTTCCTTCCTTCCTTCCTTCCTTCCTTCCTTCCTTCCTCTCCTCCTCCTCCTTCTTCCTCCTCTCTTTCTTTCTCTCTCTCTTCCATTCTTTATCTCTTCCTTTCTTGCTTGCTTGCTTTTTTTTTTTTTTTTTTTTTTTTTTTTTTGACGGAGTCTCTGTCTGTCCCCCAGGCTGGAGTGCAGTGACGCAATCTCAGCTCACTGCAAGCTCTGCCTCCCAGGTTCACGACGTTCTCCTGCCTCAGCCTCCCGAGTAGCTGGGACTACAGGCACCCGCCACCATGCCTGACTAATTTTGTATTTTTTAGTGGAGATGGTTTCACCATGTTGGCCAGGCTGGTCTTGAACTCCTGGACTCAAGTGATCCACGGGCCGTGGCCCCCCAACATGCTGGGATTACAGGTGTGAACCACCACGCCTGGCCCACTGTGACATTTCTTTGAGGTAGAACAGCACCACGGCTGAGCGCTCCAGGGAAAACCACTCGCCCACTCGCAGTGCCGCCGTTCACAAGCTGTGTGGCCCAGGGAGGCAGGTTTCCTCGCTGAGCCTCAACTTTTTTCATGGATAAAATGAAGATAAATAGTTACTGTCTCATGGAGTGGCCACAGCCCACAAAGAAAGTGCTCAGTGCACAATAGCTGTTACTGCCAACTCCTCTAGTTTCAGGAGCACAGACCTAGGAGAAATGAGAAGGCAGGGAGTCAGGCGAGGAGGGAAGCCCTACTCCCACCCCACTGGTGCCTGTGTGCTTCTGGGCTGCTGCTTCCAGACCTTGGTTCTAGACTTGGCTCCATCAGGAGTAAACTTGCTGTGTGACCTTGAGCTTGAGCTGCTCCCTCTGGAACTTTTGATTCCCCGCAGGTAAATGAGGGTGCTGGCTCCCAAGGTGCCTTCCTATTCTGCCTCGCAAGGCTCTGGAGCTGAATGCCCACTGGCACCTAGAGGGAGGGGGGCTCTGCCTCGTGGCACTCAAAACTCGGTGTTTATGATGGGGAGAAGATTGAGGGTTTGCGGGGAGGGGGTTAGCAAGAGAGGTGTCTTGGTGGAAGTAGCCTCTTCTCAGATAAAAACCTTGGTGGGTTTCTGGTTTTTTGGTTAGGCCTGGAGCAGGCTGCAGCAGTGCCTGTTGCACTGTGAATTCTGTGCTGTTTTCTCGTGTTGATGAACAAAGTCGGGAGAATGTCACTGACACACGCACATACACACCTACATACCCGTTTGCTTTCGTCTCTATTCCAGGTGGGGAAGATTCTGATTGCCACTCCTTCCTCATCAAAGTGGATGGTGCTGGAGCTTTGGATGTTTCTCCCCACGCCACAGGTCACCAGCAAGAAGAGGAGCTCAAAAAGCCTGATAGTGAGTCGGAATCTCTAGTGACCTTTTTGCCTCTGACTGAGGTGGCTGTTACTGAATGAGACGGATTGTTCTGAATGATTACTGAGACCTTGGATAGTGGCTCTCAAAATACATGCACTGGCCTTTCTTGCCTCTTTTGGTGCTTCTGGCCACGTTTGCTTATTTTAGAATTTCACAGAAGGGAGGCTAGGGAATTGGAAAGGCTGCTGGCAAACGCTTCTGCCTTATGTGTTAATGAAAATGGAACTTTTCTTAGTCTTTTAAAATGTATTTTACTTTAAAAAATATATAGAAGAGTGAAAAGTATAGTTCAATGCTTTGTATACTCAGTTGTTTACACTCTGCCAGTTTGCTTTGTGTGCGTATCATTTTGTTGCTGAATCATTTTGGAGTAAACCATGTTCATCCCTAAATACTTAAACATGCATCTCCAAAAAATAAGTACAGTCTCACACAAAACCACAATACCATGAGTGCTCCTAATAAATCGAGAATAATCCCCTATTCGTCTAACTCCCTGTAAAAAAAGATGAGCATATTTTATAACATGTGAAATGAAGGAGCTATGCATGTGTCAAAGAATAACTAAAAGGCATTGAGTTAGTTATTTTGCAGCTAATTGTTTTCTTACATGAGAGGGAACCAGCTGGTAGCTGAGTCAAGCAACAAAAGCCAAACAATTTATAAGTGAGGGAAGTGAGAGAGGGAAGTTAGGAGTAAAAAAAAAAAAAAAAAAAGCAAACCCACAGATAGCCTCAGAACAGGGAACCTTGTTTGCATCTCTTTTCATGTAAACTCATCAGCTGGTACCTATCAGAGGACAGTGTGGGCACATTGTCCTTGAAAAGGCTGACCGGAGTATCAAAGGAAACCATTTCCATTGTCAGTGGCTTCTCTGTGCAGAGATGGGGGTGTGGCTGAGGCATCAGCGTGGCAGGCTCTCTCTGTGTCATCCCTGCTGATGTCCTTTCATCCTCCACCTTAGTGAGGCCAGGTATCCACCATTTTCCCACTGGAATTTTGCAGGTTGGAAGATCAGCATTAGCCTTGCAAAGTGTTCTCAAGCCCAGTCCCTCATATGACAGCCTGACAGCCTTCTGGGGGAGGCAGGACACAGATTATGACCCACATTTCACTGGGAGCGATAAAGGCCCAGAGAGGTTAAGAAACTTATTCAAGGTCACACAGCTTACTGAACCCAAAGTAGATGTTCCGAGATCTGTGACTTTCAAAGGAAACAGTGGGGCACAAGTTGAATGCCTAAAGGGCTGACCTGAAATGTCTTGCATGAAGTGTCATGGTTTGGCTCAGTGCCTTCCCCGTGGATCTTCCAGCTTTCTCTCAGAAGGACCTGCCCCTGGGATGTGGTGCTTTCCCTCCATTGTGTGGCCAAAAGAGTTGTTTAAGAGAACTGTCCAAGACGGTAATTTAGAAGGAGTTGTCTGTGCATTTAGAAAGAATAACCGAATGCATTTGCTTTCTTCCAGAGGATGCTATCATTCAGATGATTGTGGAATTGCTCAAAAGAGTGGGAGACCAGTGGGAAGAAGAGGTGAGGAGTAAACTTTGCAGGTCTCCAGGGGCTCTCTGCCTTCTCCTCCTCCTCTGTCAAGCTCCACCTGTCCTTACAGGCCGGGCTCTAGTCCCTTCCTTCCCTGAAGCCTCCTGCAGCTTCAGAACTCAACCCTCCGCCTGCTCTGGCCTCTGCTGCCTCCCCTCTCCTGGGGCCATCCTGCAGCTTGGCTACCCTTCACTTTGCATCCAGAGAGCTTTCCCCCTCTCCTCAATGTCATGAACCTGACTCAGTTTTTCTCCTCTCCCGGCAGCAGTCTCTGATCTCACAGCTGGGGGTGGCCCTGCCAAACCCAGCACTGGCTGTTAGGAAGCAATCCCAAGAGAAAAAGACAAGCCTCAAGAGCACCTTTTCTCTTAAGAAACACGGCTCCGAGGAGGCCAAGAGGAGGGCCGCAGATGTTTCCAGTCCAGAGGCCCGGCCACCCAAGAAGTCCAGCTTTCTGCCCCTGTGTGTTGGCGGCCATCGGCCTTCCATCTCCAGCAGCTATGGTGAGCAGGCTCTGCAGTTGCCATAGCAACCCTGCAGCTGCCTCCAGCTCTGGAACCTTCCCTGGGGATGGAATTGGCCACTTTAAAGGTTGCGTTGCACCTGGTCTGACTTTTGCTCTCTGCCCTGAGTGGTGTGAGGATGACTGTGGGAAGAGAGAAAGAATGCCAGCGGGTCACCTCCACACACAAAACCTCAGCAAGGTCTAGGCAACCCCAATAGGCCCTTGATGGAAATTATGTTCCGCAATTCCCCAACTATCCACATTTCTTGGCTGCCTCAGCTTCTGCGCCCTGGCAGGGAGGGGAGTAGTGTGTGCAGGAAGGAGCTGGAGCAGGGGAGGCAGGAGACCTGGGTTCTAGTATATTGTCTATGTCATTCCCCATCTTTGTGCCTCGGTTTCTTCACCTGTAAAATGAGACATTTCCCTGCTGCATATCGATAACTCAATCAGTCCTCACAGCCATCAGATGAGGTACAACTATTATCCCCATCTTACAGATGAAGGGACTGAGGCTTTGGGAGGTAAAACAATGTGTTCAAGGTCACGTGGCCATGGATGATGGGGCCAGAGCTAGAGGGGGAAAGGATCAGACAAGTCATTTCTTCCTGGGCATCAGGGAGAACAGGCCATCCTGTTAGGTCATCCTGGCCGGGAGACTTTACAGCTTAGAAAGGAGGGGTGATGGTTAACACCAAAGAGGGGAATTTCAGGCCACGTGGGAGATATTTTCATGCAGGGGGATTCTGGCTGTGATTCATTAATTCATGTCATGGGACATGACAGGCCTCTACTATTCAACTTGTGGATCAAGTCAAAACGGTGGAGGGAGGAGAGGGCAACAAAGCCCAGGAAAGCCAGTTCTATGGAAGCACAAAGGGATAAGGGAGCTTGGTCTGGGCCAGTAAATCAGAGACACGACCCTGCCCGGCAGCTGTCTTCCAGCCCCATAAGGCCTTAGTGTGATCCAGCCACAGAACCCACTGTAGAGTCTGTGCTAGCTTCTGTGCATAGTTGACAGCCGCAGGCGGACAAAACACACCCCTTTTTCTTTCTGCTTCTCAGGCTTGGAAGAGCCTGAAGCCCAGGAGGCCCCATCTACAGAGGCTGGCGCTCCAGGTCCCTTCATGCTTCCCACCCCGTCAGAGAGCTGGGGACCTGGAGAGAAGCTTCAGCTGGACAGAGCCTCCGAATACAGTCAGTACTCCTCTCCTTTTCTCAGACACCCCTTGCAAAATTTCTGCTCTGACTCCCCCACTTGCAAAGAGACACTGAGCCAGAGAGAGGCAGTGACCTGTCCAGACCTCCCTCTGAGTACAGCAGGCTGGGAGGCAGCTTGGGGTCCAGAGCCCAGGCCCAAGCCAGGCTGCCTGACTGAACCTCGATAAATGGCAATAGTGTTGGTGCTCACCCTGATGAGGCAGACAGGAGGCAACGGGAGGCCCACAACAAGTGTCAGCCGATGGGGTGATCTTACGGACCTGGGTTTGAGTCTGGGCTCTGACCCCTTTGAGCCGTGTGGACTTGGGCAAGTTACTTCATCTCTGGTCTCAGTTTCTTCATCTGTGAAATGGGGACAGCAAGTACCTACTTTCTAGAATTGTCAGCAGCATTTAGGACAGCCCCTGTCCTAGACAGTGGCGAATACGTGTTAGGTGCCATTTGTTGCTCTTATTGTCATTGTTGGGTGACCCAGCTTGAGAGCAGAGCTCAGAAGTAAAGAGGATAGGGAGAGGGGTAGGAGCCTTAGGAGGGAAGCTCAGCTAATGGCAGCTGCCATCACTGTAATTATTATTCTACCATTGGCAGAGCCAGGCCTAGAAATATATATATATAAATAAAACCACTGGCAGGTCTGAAAAGACCTGGAAAGATCTCTGCCCCCTACCCCCTGCCATTCTGCCTTGTTTGCTTTTCATAGAAAATATGCCTTGAAGGGCGATTCTGCCTGGGCAGGGAGAAGGTGCATGGTGAGGGCACCTGTAGGGAATGGGCCTTTCCAGATGGCCCTGAGGGGTTCCTCCTGGGCATCTATTTAGAGGCCCTCACTGGTAAAGTGAATGTGTATCCCATGAAACCAGCCCCGCCCTCAGGCCACCTCTGGCAGCTCTTTAGCCCCCTGGAGAATCACCCAGGAAACCACCAGGGCATTAGGAAATGAAGACTGATCACAGAAGAGCTTTTCTAGCACCACAGTGTAACCATGCCTGTTGATCTTTTTCAGAAGAATTCATTCAGAAGATCATTTCCATGCTCCAAGATTCGGAAGAACAGCAGGGGGAGGAGGTGAGGAAGATGCTCCCCATGTAACCGTGACCTCACTGTGGGCTCCCCAACCCTGCCTTCCCTGTCCTTGCCGAACTCTTCTGTGTCCTGCCAAAGCCCTACTCCAGTCTCTCTTTTTTTTTTTTTTTGGAGACGGAGTCTTGCTCTGTCGCTCAGGCTAAAGCACAGTGGCTCGATCACGGCTCACTGCAACCTCCACCTTCTGGGCTCCAGCGATTCTCTTGCCTCAGCCTCCTGAGTAGCTGGGACTACAGGCATGCGCCACCACACCCAGCTAATTTTTGTATTTTCAGTAGAGACAGGGTTTTACATATTGGCCAGGCTGGTCTCGAACTCCTGACCCCTGGTGATCCACCTGCCTCAGCTTCCCAAAATGCTGGGATTATAGGCGTAAGCCACTGCACCAGGACCCAGTCTCTCCTTCTTGAAGCTTCCCCAACCCTCTCTAGACCACACATATTTCCCCAGCGTTGAGCATCAACCACTCTTCTCTGGGCAACGCCTCCTAGCCCACCGTGGGTCTCCTTCCCCAGCTCACCTGAGATCTCCTCAAGGTCAGGGGCCCCGACTCAGTTTCTCTCATCTCCCCCACAGCAACCTCAAGTCCAGGAGGAAGAGGTGGGTCTAGAAAACCTGGCCCCACACTGCAGAAGGAAATCTGTAGAAAAAAAGTCGAGCTTCAGGAGAGCGTTTTACCATAAGAAACACAGCTCCAAGGAACCCAGGAGACCGGGGGCTGCCAGCCCGGAGGCCCGACGGCCCAAGAGGCCCAGCTTTCTGCCCCTGTGTGTCGGTGGCCATCGGCCGTCCACCTCCAGCAGCCTTGGTGAGCAGGCCTGGTGTTGCCATGGTAACAGAGGCTTCCTCTTGGGCAGGGCTGCTGTGTGGCCTGTCGCTGACAGGCTGGCATAGTGGGGGATGTCCGCTGTTGCTGAAAGCCCTGTTTATTTCCTTGCTGAGCAGAGTGGGGGATGTGGAAGTGTGGGGAGAGGTGAGGGGCCAGGTGCCAGCAGGACCCCACCCCCGGTAGCCCCTGCTCACAGCACACGCCCTCCCCTCCGTCTCCACATGCAAACACTTAACAACAAATGTGGTGAGAGAGCCGTGCCGCTGTGCATCAGAATCACCTGGCCAGTTCATAGAAAAGCACAGAGACTGGGTTTGACGAAGTAGGAGATGGTGTGGGCCTGTTTTTTCACTACACCAAGGCATGAGGGCCACTGGTGTACAGTAATTCCCCTGACATCACAGAGTGCCTACTATGTGCTACTTGCACACATATTATCTCATTTAACCTGCTCGCAGCCCTGTGAGGTCAATCTTATCACTCCCACTTAACACTTGGAGAAAGTGAGGTTCAGACAGGCTAAGGGACCCAGAAAACCTGGCAGAGGGAGAGGGTTCGTTTGGTGGGCCCTGTGGGCACACCTGTTTTAACTGAGCCCCTCCCAGACTGAGGAGGCAGAAAGGGTTGGTGGGCAAAAGTCAGGTTTCTGGAGAAGGCCAGGAGTGCACCACGAACTCCTCTGAGGCAGAGCCGGGGACAGGAAACTCACGGAGGAGCCTGGAACCAGCCCCCGCTGATGCTCGTGCCTCCGAACATCTTGTCAGGAACTAGATTCAGCTCTCTGCAAAAACACTCAACAACCCTTTTTTGCCCTAGATCCCGAAGATCTCTCGGGCCGGGAGCCCCTGCCCGCAGAAGGGGAGCCAGTTGTGATCTCAGAAGCACCTTCCCAGGCCAGAGGCCATACGCCAGAAGGGGCACCTCAGCCGAATGGAACATATGAATCTAGTCAGTACCACCCCTGCACTTACCTGGACAGCTTCCCGGGCGCTTCTCTTCCACATGGAGTTCACAGGCTGAATAGGGGAGGGTTCTGAGGAAGGAATGGGGAAGGCAGCAGGCAAAGACCCCAGGAGACTCTAGGAGGGGGCAGAGGGCACAGGCTTGGCCTTAAACTGGGGCTGTTGGGGCAGAGTTGCAGGTAGAGGACACCTGTCTATCCTGTGGGATGTAATTAACACCCCCCATTCGTTTGCTTGAATGTTTCATATGAAATTCCTAGCTTGCTCCAGGTCTCATAAGCAGTGGTGTGCTGGCAGACAGGCTCTCCATTGGGAGGAGGATGCCCTACTTTGTAGCATTTGCAGATTTCCATGGCATAAATATTTTTACTGTGGCTGATTTCAAGCTGCTAACAGTTTGTAACAACTAGTCCACAAATTAATTAGCCTCGCATGGTGGTGTGCGCCTGTAGTCCCAGCTACTCGGGAGGCTGAGGCAGGAGAATCACTGGAACCCAGGAGGCGGAGGTTGCAGTGAGCCGAGATCGCGCCACTGCACTCCAGCCTGGGTGACAGAGCGAGACTCTGTCTAAAACAAAACAAGACAACTAGTCCACAAATTTCCTGAATATTTACAGGGAACTTAGTACGACCAGGCCCTGGCACACCGCTGCTTAGAACCCAAGTGGACGGGTGCATTCCTAATGGGTCAGTAGCCCTGGCATGTCCCCTCCCTGCATTCTGATGTGCTGCTCCTCGTCCAAACTCCCATTCTTGACTGTGCTACTCTGTAGCCTAGATAAGGGACACTGGGAGGCCTCAGTTTCCCACCTATGAAATGAAGCTGAATGTGGTTACAGGTGAGGCCCAGCAAGCCAAAGTCCCTTCTGTTTCTATAAAGGGAACCCAAACAAGGCTCTCACACTCCAGCATTAGTTTAAGGCAAGAAGTGTCTTGGTCCATCATAACTAATGTGTGTGCTGGGTTTTAGAGAAAAAATACTGTCTTTCCCAGGTGGATGTGTCGTTGCAGCACTTTGTTTTTGGAAGGGAACCGGGCATCACCCAGTCGACAGTCACTCAATTCTCCTTTCTTTTCCTTAGAGGAGATCATCATCCAGAAGCTTGTGGAGCTTCTCCAAGAAGTGGATGGCCAACTGGGGCAGCAGGTGAGCACCACTCAGCCCTCCCCAGGCCAACCCCAGGGCCTCATCTACCCACAGCTGAGACCTGGGTTCCATCCCCAAGTCTGCACCTCTGGGCAACTTTGAGCATGTCCCTTCACCTTTCTGAGTCTCGGTTTCCTCTTTTCCAAAATGAGAGATGATTACCTCCTTGACCAAGCTTAATGCATATGTAGAAAGCGCCAGACATGTAGCAGATGAGGGAACTGTTTAAAATAACACAATGCTCATGTGACCTCCCTGCCCCAGCCAGGACCACTCCTGTCTAAATCAGCTATTAAAGTTCGGCTCATGTCCCCCGTCCTTGGAAGCCGCCTCCCACCTGCCCCACCCGCCCAGCCGATTCCATTCCCTGTGGTCTCCGGGTTCACTCTTGGTCTTGCCACGCCCTTCAGCATTTATTTGGTCTCCCATTCTTTCAAGTTGATTTTCCTCCCCTGATAGGCAGTCTATAACAGAAGGTTCCCCACCCTTGGAAAACACAGTCTATCTGGAGAGACAAACACAGATCACATGTGAAGAGGTCAGGTTAAAGATGAGTAATCAGCATAGCGGACGCTCTGGGTGCCTCTCTTCACCACCAGAGTGCACACTGGCCCGTCCAGCTGCCAGCTCCTGCCTCCTTGTGCCTGAGGACACAGGGCCATTTTGCAACCCATGTTGGGGGCACAATTAACAGCCTCCACTTCCGCATGAGCAGCCCTCAACCAATGGCTGGTGGGAATTGGTGGATAGAGACCCCAGCTCCCTCGCTTTTATGTGGTATAACTGAGGAACGTGCTCTCAGCTGGCTTCCAAGGTGCCCTGAGTGGATTAAGCTCCAGTTGCCACCCCTTGGGCCGCCTTCCCATTCTTGTTCCAGGTCTCCTTCTCCCATCAGCATTTCCTGGGATCATTTAATGAATAAAATGCCTGTACCCAAGTCCTTGTGTCTGGGTCTGCCTCTGGGGAACTCATTTAGTTATTAAGAGAAAGGAGCTTGTTGGAGGAGGCTTAGAAGGAACTAAAATTCCTCTAACATCTACTCGGCACTAAATCGTTTCTGTAAACTCTCTCATTTCATTCCCCCTCCAATCTCCCCCAGCAATCCTGGGGCTGGGTGGATATTTTACATTTTACAGATGACCAGAGGCTCACATACCTAGTAAGTGCAACTCAAGCATCCCAATTCTAGACTGTCATACATTTAAATAATAAAGTAAGATTACTTGTCAAATAAGGAGTGGCTAGGGTAGATGAGAAGGCTCTGTGGGGTGTTTGCTTCTGAATTATCTGAGTCTAAAGACCTGTACTTCCACCTTTGCCCTCTACTTTGTCCTGCTGCTTTGAGCTGGACCTTGCAGAACAGATTCTGAGAGGCTAGGGGCAGTGGAGGGATGTAACAAGCGGAGCTCATCCCAGGGAAGAGGAGGTGCCCCGCCTGGCTGCATGGAGTTGCAGGAGGGGCAGTTGGTGGGAGGGATACTGCCAGCAACGCTAACCTGCTTTCATTTCCACTTCCAGATCAGGCGCCACCCCAGCTTTAAGAGGTTTTTTTATGAGTTCTCGGACTCCTCCCTCAGCAAGCTGGTAGCCACCCTGCGCAGCCAGGTGGCCCACTCCTCTAAGCTGGACAGGAACCGCGCCAGGAGACTCTACCAGTTTGATGTTAGCTTAGCTAACAAATTTGCTGGCAACAACAGCCACGCCATGTGCATCCTCATGGGCCTAAGAGACCACTACAATTGCACCCGGTTCCCATACAGGGAGGACCAGCCGGTGAGAGAGGGCGGGGAAGACAATGGCGATGTGGCATAAGTGACAGCAGGCTCACAGCTGGCCTCCAGTGGGATCTATTTATTCTCCTCTCCCCTCCCCTGCTCAGTTCAGAATTTTGGGGTCTATTTCAAATGCCACCTCCTCACTGAGGCCTTCTGAGACAATTCTAAACCATGACGACCTTTTTCTTTTCTGAAACTTCACTGATTTTACTCCATAATTAGCATCTTCTTTATTTGGCTTTAGTCTTCAATTACATGTACATTTCCATGCTTTTTTGATAGAATGGCATATTGGACGGGCTATGATCTTAGCTTGCCTTGTTATTATTTTGTGGGCTTTGTTGCTTGCCTTCTCAATTCTAGGCTGTCATAAAATGTAAATAACAAACTAAGGTTATCTATCAAATAAGGGGTGGCTGAGGTAGACAAGAAGGCTCCATGGGCTGTTGGTTCTGGAAGGCTTCCAGGAGGTGATCACTCACTGACCTGGCCTTGGTTGCCTAATGAACAGCCTCTCTCCTGACGTCACCTTCACTGTTCTGAGTGCATTTATGCTTTTCCTAATAATTTCCCCTCCTCCAAGTCTCTGAGATATTCCCTTCAGAGATGATGCTTGTCAATGATTTTTTTTTTTTTTTTTTTTGAGACAGGGTCTTGCTCTGTTACCCAGGTTAGAGTGCAATGGTATAATCACTGTTCACTGTAGACTCAACCTTCCTGGGCTCAGATGATCCTCCCACCTCAGCCTCTCAAGTAGCTGGGACTACAGGTGCATGCCACCATGCCTAGCTAATTTATTTTTTATTTATTTATTTTTTTGTATAGAGATGGGTTCTCACTATGTTGACCAGGCTGGTTTTGAACTCCTGGCCACAAGCAATCTTCCCACCTTGGCCTCCCAAGGCCAAGGTTCATGCTGGGATTACAGGCATGAGCCACCACACCTGGCCTGATTTTTAAAAATTCTGATCTCTCATATTTTCTGGTAGACTCTGATAAAGATTTCTTCATCCTTTTCTAATTCACTTAACATAACCTGCTTACAAACATTTGACCCAGATCCACAGTGCAGAAGCCACTGAATGAAGGTGTGACTTTAGAGGAATGAAATGTTCTGTTTGCTGGTGTTGGACCAACAGGACCAGAACTTCTACATCCAAGTGGTCCCCTGGGAAAGCAGACCCTTCTGCAATGATGCTACTATCACCCGAAACACTTCTGTCTTTCTTGGAATTACCTTTAGAAGCCATTTGAAAAGTCTCTCAAGGCAGCTGGCTTATTTCATGATAGTTGTATCTTGTCATTCGAATGCTCTGCTCTACTTTGGCTCATTTTCCTGGTGGGAAATCCTCCTTACCATAGACCTGTCTCTCTTCTTGGCCTCACTGTCTTCTCTGAGAGAATAGGAAGGTTACAGATAATTTGCCCTCTAGGGTGGTTTAGGTAATAGCTTACAGGTTGATCTGAGTTATTTGTGAAAGATACTATAGAAACATCAGTTGTGACATCCTCAGTTGCCCTGACTCCATCTTCTGGTTTTACTAACCATTCATTCATTCATTCATTCATTCATTCATTCATTTAACTGGTAGCTGTTGACAGCCTCCTATGTGCTTAGTTGTGCGAAGTGCTGTGAGGCTCTGTGGAAGGTTCTGCCTTCAAAAGCTTCATCTGCCAATGGAAAAGACAACTGTTTGATGACAAAATTAAATAGCAACCAAATGCCAAATGAGTGGTAACTGAGGCCCATGAAGCAAGTTGGTCCTGGGAGCCTTCCAGGAGGTGGAGGTGCTGATTTTGACCTTTGAGAATGGGGAGGCTGTCTGGGGAGAAAGGATCAGGAGAGCAATGTCAGCAGGAGGTGTTGCAAGAGCAAAGACCCAGAGATGGAGGCTGGGGTGGGGTGTCAATGGGGTAATGGGAAGTCTGGTGTTTCCAGAGTGAACCCATAAATAATTGAGCTGTGGCTAATATCTATGTTCTTTTTCTCTTCCCAGAACATCACAAGTCCTGAGATTCAAAGTCCAGATTGAAAGCTGTGTCTTGCACTCAAATTCCCTTGAACTAGCCGAACGGTTTGCAGCTTTAGCCAGGAGACCCTGAAGATGCTCTGTGATGTCCCAATCCCTGCTTCACAAACGTAATGGAAGACAAGAGCAGACAACCATTCTGTGTCCATACCCTAGTATCTGAGAAGCACAAAGCATTCTTCCACAAGGCAAGACACAGAGGCCATGTCTGGGGAAATCAGCACTGGACTGGGAGTGAGGAGACCAGGGTTCCACCTGCTGGACCTACCCCAGAATTGCTGGGTGACCCTCCACACATCCCCACTCCTCTCCGGAATTTGGAGTCTAGGATCCCACCCAGAAGGCCTACTGATATTTTCTCAGATGTTCGTTTTAACTGAGTCTAGTTTTTAAACTAAATTTTTATTTAATCTCCAACCAGAACATTCACATGCATCCAAGCAGATGTGCATCGAAGTGTATCCCATCATTTCTTCAGTTGACCGGCAGTTCTTCGTGCTCATATGGACTTGTAGATGCCTCCCAGGAACTCTGCAGGCCCCAGATGGAAAGACCTAGAGACTGCGGACCCTTGGTCTCTCAGAATCCTTCTAACCTGTGTCCTGACATTCTGTGACTAGAGAAATGGAGCTGATACCTTGCACCTCTCCCATCTCATGGGATTGGCTAGGAGTCAGTGAGAAAATGGGTGTGAAGAGTTCTGAAAATTACCTAGTGCCATGTTCATGTATGTACTATAGCTTCTTTTGGGTAGTTTTCAGGAAGCGGAGGAGGGCTTCAATGGGCTAGACTGCCATGGATTGTTGCACAGGGGTGGATATGGATTGTTGCACTGCCCAAGAGCACCATACTCCAGGAGGTGCTATTCATATCCTGGACATTGTGGGTTTGTAGATTTATGATGACAGTTTTGTAGCTGGTAGCAGTAACACGTCTTGAGAAAGGGCTGTTTTCTGTATTTGCACAAAGGTGAAGTGTGGGGGTGCCAGAGGCTTTGCCTTCTGTACAGCTCAAGTTTCAACAGCTTGACTCAGGCGTGAAATTTGCCACATGTTCATATCTATGTGCAGGAAGGACAAGACTATAGACAGAAAGCCGGCGCCCTTGGACACTGCCCAGAACATGTGGTCACGGGGGAAAGGGTGTTAAACCTGGATGGCAGGTGAGATCTTGTGACCCTTGGGGACATGGTATTGCTGTGTTGAACCTGCTGTCACACCATGGGGTAGGACTGGGGAGGAGGAGCAGCCTGGGGCAGAGAGGCCCTGGGTGCTTACATGGGACTGGCCTCCAACCTGAGGCACCGGCTCCATAAGCTCAATTCAGCCTATCTGGAAAGCCATTTAGTTTTTATTGCTGCTTCTGAGAAGTGGGGGAGAGATGAGCTATTTGTGGATTTGTTTTAGGCAGTGTTCACGATCACCCAAATATGAAGGGTCAGAATAAGTTATGAAATGAAGGTCAGGAACCTTTTGTACATAGTTTCTTATTTGGAATGATGTTCTTGAAGCCCTATGAGTATTTGATATGTGCTTCTGATGCTGGCATCTGAGTCTCATTTTTGTACTGTGTTATTTGAGCAAATAAAGAAATTAACTTGCGCAAAGGTGTGATCTGGGTTATTCACCATGGAAGCAAGACAGATACCCACCTGCCACATCTATGACAGTCTGGTGCTTGCAAGGCTGTGGGGGTTGGCCTCCCTGTCCCTGCCTGGATCCCCTCCAGGTGTCCCATCCTTGGAGTGCCAGCTCGCTGATGCAGTAAAAAAAAGTGTCCTGGGCTGGGTGTCAGGAGACTTGGGTTTTAGTCTAGCTGCCCCCAGGCTGGGTGACCCTGAGGACAAGATACTTGCCCTCCAGACCTGACATTCTACAACTCACTGACTCTCAATGTGACAGTTCATAGTATGTCCAGGAAAATCAGGAGCAGTACTGATTCTACCTTGTCTCTTATTAGTCCCCCAAATCTGGTGCTTAAATTCTGTCACTCAGAGCCAAGATAAAAAATTGTTAGAACACAGCACTAGGTTTTTGGTCCATAAAATGTGGTCTCCAGGGACAGATATTGACGATGTTCTTTCTCCTCTCAGGTGACACATGAGTATTTATTTGTTCCTCAGTCCCCGAAGGCTCACCCTAATGCTCCAAGGATAGCAGGAGGAGGCGACATTATTATCCTCCTCTCACAGATGAGGAAACAGAGGCTCAGAGTGGGGAAGCGCCTTGTTCACAGTCACACAGCCAGATACAGACAGAACCCGGCCAGGATCAGGCTCTGATAACTCCTATTTTAGTGCCCTTCCCTCCACTTATGATCTTATCCATTAGTTCATTTATTCAACCAATGTTTATTGAGCACTTACTGTGTACCAGCTCTGGTGCTAACTGTGTGGAATACACAAATGCAAAAGACATAACCCCTGCCCACAGGATGCTCACAGGCCCCACTGGTTATGGGGCTTTTGTGCCAATATGAATATAGGGCACCATGTGCGGGTGCTGTGGAGGGGTGGGGCCCCTCAACTCCCACCATAGATGTTTTTGGTTTTTTTCCCCCAAGTGCTGGCAAGTATGTAGAGCAACACAGATGGTTTTTACAAGAGCACTGAGGTGCATGGAGGTCCTGCTGCTTTGCATGGCTTTAAAAAGGTGGGCAAGTAACATCATAACATAATTAACCTAATTCCCTCCCTCTGAGAAGTCAGAAGCCTAAGTGGGTGAGTCAGAGATAATGGGGTCAGCTGAGAACCGGTTGAGCTGGAGGTGTGAACTGGAGGTGTTAGCTGGGTTACAGCGGGGTTGTGCTGTGGGTACCAGTCAGAGGTGCTTGTCTGGAAGAAAAGACAGCATTCTGGTGTTGCCCCTGGTACAAGCGAGGCCTCCTAGTTTCAAAGCACAGTGGCTGACATGTAATAATCCATTCATGTTGATTAGGAAAAAAAAGAGAAAAAGGAGAAAGAAACTAGTTTGGGTTGCCAGATTTAGCACATAAAAATACAGGAGACCCAGTTAAATTTGAATTTCAGATAAATTATAAATAATTGCAATATTGAGGACATACTCTTACTAAATAATTATTCATTGTTTATCTGAAATTCAAATTTAACAAAATGTACTCTATTTTATCTGGCAACTCTGAAACTAATGTAAGAACAATTATTTTAATTACCTCAAAACAAGAAAAATAATTAACCCAAGTGAAGGGAACAAGTGGATGTATTAATACTTTAACATAAATGACATTAAGAGCATCTGAGCTCTAAATACAGACTTTGAATTAAAACAATAATTATGATTAAGTTCTAGTCTTCCTTGGGTCCCAGGGAACAAGCATTCCTGGGCTGTGCAAAAGAGGCCACTCTCCTCCCCCTAGTTCCCAGGCCTCAGGCTTCTGCAAACATGGAGGCCACTCCTGGAAGAAAGGCCTGCGGCCAGGCAGGCCTCTCTGGTCAGTCTCCCCCCAGCACACACCTCCAGCTGCTTCCTTTGGCTGGTCTGGTCACAGATCAACCAGAGTAGGCAGAGGATGCAAGACCCCTGGGACTTTGACCCTTTTCAGGGTCTCAAAGGTACATTTTATCCCCTGAAATGGCCATGTTAAGTGGGGTCTGTTGCCACAGCTGAGCCCCAAGCCCCTAAATCCCCAACCCCACCAGGCTTAAATTTGCATATGGCCTCCTCAGGCTCCTAAGGCCAGTTTAGCATCGTCCTCCACCCATTCATTCTGGGTTTTGCATTTCAGGATTTGGTAAGCAAATGTACCTGAGGCCTGTGGGCAGCTGGGGCTTCCTTGCTGGGCCTGGCGGGGACTGGAGATTGTCTGCTCTCTGGGGAGGTGGGGGGCAATTATTTTCTGGACAGGCTGGAAAAATTGAGGCTGAAGTTGTCTTCCTCATGGAACATTTTCACTGAGGTGTGAACAGCAGACAGAGAGTTAGCCCTCATTTGTGTTGGCTGCAGGGGAGGGACATTTGGCCTCCTTCTTCCTCTACAGCCACCCAGGACTTCAGGGCAGCCCGTCTCAACACCGCAGCACCACAAAATCCCAGGGGAGCTTGAAAGATCTCGATGCCTGGGCTGCCTGAGCAATTTCAGCCAGTGATTCCAGTGACCAGCTCAGGCCAAGCCGTTAGTACACTGTGAGAATTAAAAAACAAACAATAGAACTTGGGCTCCTGCCACCACAGGAAAGAGGGAGTGTGTCGTTGGCTCAGTCCTGCTGGGCCCCCAAGAGTTTTGCCCTTGGACAGGATCCTGGGGAGAGTAGAAATGATCCGGCCCATCTCAAAGAAGCAAGCTCAGGCCAAGGTTGGGAGGAAGGTCCATGAGCGCCGATCAGTGCTGGCGTCCATCAGTCTGTCCAGAGTAGGGCAGTGGAAGGGTTGAAAGGATCGCAGGGAAGCTGAGATGCTCACCCTGGAAGGGAAACAGATCTTGCGCACCACTGGGACTGGCAGTAGGTCTTGTCCCCGGTCCTCAAAAAGGCCTAGAGTCAGGGGAGTGTGCCGGACAGCAGTGAGAAGCAGGCTTGGCCTCAGGATCCTCAGGTTCTCTCCCATTCCAGCTCCAGTTCTCTCTCACGGCTCACAGCTTCCTAGGAAAAGGACAGATTTGTCATTTCTGAGTCCCCCATCTAGGGCTTCCCTAACCTGAGTTCCACCAAGGATCACCCTTACAGGTTCATACACCTTGGGCAGCCCTGAGCAAGTAGCCAGGCCTTTTATAGCCAATGCACAGAAATTGGAAATCTCAAGTTACACCAAAAGCCAGTTAGGGGGTTCATTTCATTACCCAAGGGTCTTTTGCTGCTTGCAAATGTAATCTCCAGTGGGAGGTGATACAAGGGTGTTTGAAACATCATTCCATGTATGAAAGTTCAACAGATATTTGTTTTTTTAGGAAGGGGATAGGGCTGGAGTGGTCTCCGGATGGCTGAGTACAGTTGTACAGAATTTACACTATACAAGGATACAGTGCCATATAAAGGGGGTAGGCGATTCGTAGACTTATGCATGTCTTTGCATGTTCTTTGTAGTTTTCTAGCAGTTGTCAGTCAAGTATCTTACTCTAACAAAATCAGTATATTATGACAATTTTCCAGTGGCTGGTAGTCAGGTTCTCCAGGAAGGAGTGCTATTTTCTTAGTACACAAGGTGCTGCCTGGGCTAGTGTTGACCTTGACTGTGACCAGGAAGGGAAAGGTGGGAGAAGAAGAGGAGTTGGATCAATGAGACCCAGGAGTCACCACAGCATCCCAGAACAGGACAGGCAGTGTCTGCCTTCCAAGGTCATCCTAAGGAATTCCACACCTCAGGGCAGCTGCATTCCTGGATCCGGCTGGGATGAGGTCTGTAGGTGAGCCAAACTGTCTCAGAAGTGGAGAGCAGAGGGAAGTGGAGTGGGCAGGGAGCAGACCTGGATAGGAGAAGCCGAGGAAGAACAGGTGAAAAGAAGGGAGACAAAAGGGAGAATCAGAAGGCCTCATTTCCAAGCCCTACCTCCACCTGCTGTGTGAGTTTGGGCAAGTAACTCGCCCTCTCTAGGAAAATGCAGGAAAACACTTGCGGAGCCCAGAAAAACACTGGGATGTGGACTTGTACATTCCTGGATGATTTTCAAATCTCCATAAATTTCAAATCTATCATTCTGTTGCTTAGACCCTGCAATGACTCCCCAGCACCACATGGGAAGTCCAGCCTCATTAGCCGGTCATTCAAGCCAGCCTGACCAGCTTCCACCACATCTCCAAGTTCACTTCCAGGCCTCTCCGCTACCTCCATCCTTGCAACCGCAGTTAACTGCTTGCATAGACTATTTCCTTGTTCTGGGCCATCCCATGTGCCTGGAATACCTTCCCACACCCCCATCCTCAGTCTGACTAACTTCTGCTCCTCTTCCACACCTCCACCAGGTTCCCTGAGATCCCCAAGCTAACAGAGTGAATTAGCTGCCTCTCCTCTGTGCTTCTCTTCCATAGTAATCCAGTGGTTCTCAAACTCCAGCGTGCATCAGTCATCTGGTGGACCATGCACAATACACACTGCTGGGCCACAGCCCCGTTTCTTATTCAGCAGGTGCAGGGTGAGCCCAAGAATCGGCATTCCTAAAAGCTCCTAGGAGGAGCCACGCATTCAGATACCCTCTCTCTGCTCCTTTGTCTTGTGCCCCAGCCTACACACTGCCTGGGACCCTCCCAAATGTCCCATACAGGCCTGGGCACTGGTCATAAGGTCCTGACATGTCTTTGTTACCAGAATCACACAGGACGCTTCCACATTCAGCCTCTCATTTAAGTCCTAAATAACCATGGGTTGAAGGCAGGGCCGATGTTATAGAGAGAAACTGAAACTCCCACTGAGTAACTTGCCAGAATGGAGAAACCAGTGCTAACCTCTGTGACTTCTGACTCCCACTCCAGTGCTCCTACCACCCTCATAGGCTGTGTCACTGAGTTGGAACATCAGGACACTGGTGACAGACAACCTGGATTGGGATCCTGGCTCTGCCACCTACCAACTGTGTGACTTTGGGCATATTACTTAACCTCTCTGTGCCATGGTGCTGGGCACATAAGTACTATGTAAACTGTAGCTATTATTATTACACTCACATTGTAATGGGGGAAATTACACAGAAACTCAAAGAAAAGGATCTCTTATGGTGGAAACGGCATCTCACAGACTTGGTAGGAATTAGGAGGATTTGGGGGCAAGATGGGGTCCTCCTTCTCCACTTGTAGCCTGTAGGCAGCCTCTCAATTTCTCAGTCTGTCTCTTCACTTTGAGGCCAGTGACACAATTCAGAGTCAGATGACCACTGAACTCTTACTGGAGGAGAGCCAAGGCTAGCAGAGGAAAGCTAGGCTGATACGTACACCCACCCACACTCCAGGAGAAGAGCAAGTCTGGCATCACTGCTGGTCCTAGAATGAAAGGGGCCTGGAGCAGACTTAACCCAGCCTGCAGCCTAAATACAGCTATCCCAGCCAACGCATAGCCCCATGAAAGAGAAACACAAATGTTTGTCCTTGTAATCCACTGAGATTTGGGGGATTGTTTGTTATGCAACGTTATAATAGCAGCAATAACTGACTAATACAATTTGCATCAGAGTATGAATTTCGACCTCTGATTAAAAAGCAATACTGATTAGTGTGTGGGACATCTACACTTTAGCTTTTGTTCTAGCCTCTCTCTGCTTGTCAGCAGGGATATCAGCTGGGGACTCGAAGTTTGCACAGGACTAGCCCATGGATGTGACAGTAGTTGTAGTTTGGGAGGAAATGAGCAGGTTTCTCCTCTTCCTGAATCACTCCCCGCTTCTCTATCCCTAACATTTTTGAGCTTCTCTTTTCTACCCCTTACCCCAGCCTTTGGAATTGCTTAAGACCATCAGTTGGTAAATTGCCACCTCCAGGCAGGCTCATCATCTGTTCTGTGAAAGAACGCAGCAGACAACCACCTGCCTGGTGCAGGAGGTGTGACCCAATGACAACAGTGCTTCCCACAGTTTATGAATGTTGTCTTGTTTGTTTCTGTCACAGCCTGTTTCTTTGTAAAGCACCTTCATTCCCAGAAGGTTTGTCGACCAAAGTGGCTCTTGCTGAATTTGACAGTTCCTGCTTCTCTGCTGCAGTGGGAAGAGAGCTGGCCCTGGAATCAAGGAACTGGAGCCTGGGCTTGGCCTCCAGATAGTGCTCCTAGCCCCAGGGAGGCTCCCCACACCCACCGCAGACCTGCCTGGCTTCCCACGACCGAACTTGAGCATGAGCTCCTAGAGACAGAGATAAGGACACTCAAAGGTCAGGAAAGCATTGGGGCTGGAGATCAAGAATGAGTGAGAAGAATCCCAGGCTGGGATTGTTGATCCCATGAACCCAGGGACCTCTAGCTGCCATCCTGCACGGTCCCTTACCTACCTGTCATCCAGAAAGAACATGTGGTTTGTTCCACTTCCTGCAGCAGCTCTGAGAATCTCCTCCTACCATACTGCTTCCCACCACTCACCAAGTGCATTGCTTAGACTTCGAGGTGGGTCTTTGGCCACCAGGTGAGCCTCTGACCCTTGTCTGTCTGATAAATCCCTGTGCTCATCCAGGGACCCCACTTGGGACAAGAACAACCAGGAAGGATGTTGCTCAGAATGATTAGAGGTTTCTCTGACCAACAAAGACTTGAAGCAAATTAAATAGCAGTGTGGGTCTGTTCCATTCAGAGAATACTGTGTTGCCCAGGCCAGACTGCAACTCCCGAGCTCAAGCAATCCTCCCGCCTCAGCCTCCCAAATAGCTGGGACTACAGGCACATGCCACCATGCCTGGCCAATTCAGAGAATACACTGATAACCCAATGAAATAATTGTAAATAATACCTGGCTTGGTTTGAATTTGAGGCTGTCATTTGAATTTGTGAGTGTGTTTGTATACCTGCATGAGCCTTTAATTAAAATATGATGACTCAGTAAAAAAAAATTAAAACTTGGTTTAGGTGAGGCTTAGAGCCACCGTGACTGGCCTGTCTAGTTTTGTTTTTAAGTAGCATCTCTTCAGAAGCAGAGAGGCAACCAGCTAACCTCTGGGAATTATGTAAACATAACATCTACTTATTGTGAGCTATTACACATGCTGCATTCTATGAGGCAATTTACATCATTGATCACATTAAACTCTCACAACTTTGTGAAGTGGTATCATCCCCATTTTACAGGAAATGGAGGCTCAGGGAGAGCAAGTGTCCCAACCATGATCCCTGAGTGGAGTTGTGGCAGAACAGGAATTTTATGTCGGATGTGTCTGTTCCAAAGCCCAACCTCCCACCCCTCCACTACTCCTCTACTCTCCCCTCCATTCCTCAGAATCTCCCTGAACACAGTTCCCAAAGCTGCTCCTCTCCGTGGGATTTAAGGAACATTAGTCATTCTCACTGCACTTTGCCGCTTGGTTTTTTGGATCGCAGATGTCTTGGGAAACCTTTTCTGGTGCCACTTGTCTTTTGCTTGTTCTTCTTGAAGACCTTATTCACCCAGTTTGAGTCTTCAGCAGGGCTCTCCCTAGGCAAAGAGATTAAGTGGTTCATTATGGGCCTGGCCTGGGCCCTCCAACATCCGGGCCTGCTCAGCTCCGCAAGTGGGCACACCCGTGCTATGGTTCTCAACCCTGGCTGAGCATTGGATTTCCCAGCAAACTTTTAAAAATATAATCGATGAATATTTATCTAAGTAACATCATGTCCATGAGTCAACTGAAACTCAGACTTTTATACAGTTATACGTAAATTTAAAAAGGTTTAAATTATGTGAACAAAATGCATAACTTATGCCTAAGCTCAAAATTGTTAAATTCATACAAACTCTTTCAAAAAGTTTTATGGTTAAAATTATACTTAATGTGGGAAGCAGGTAAATTCTAATACGCTTGATGTGAGAGAGAGTGCAAACATTAAAAGCAAGAATGCCTCGGGCCCTGCTCTCTCAATACCTGCAGCTGTGGTCATGGAGAAACCCAGCCACTGCCAGAGTGGTCCCAAGGCAGGGAGGGATCAGAGGAGGCTGGGGTTGTGGGGAGAAATACCCTCGACCCAATTTCTGATCTCCTGCGGTGCCTCCCCCACTGCCAGTACAAACGGCATTCAGCCAGCAAGGGAGCCTGGGTAATGTGGTCCTCAGGGATGTTTTAAAAAAATGCAGATCCCCAGGCCCTCTCATAGTTATTGCAAAGATACAATGGAGTGTATGTTGCACAACCCAGACACTTGATGTGCATAATAAAAAAGATTTTCTGGGGACAGTCTACAGTCTAGGACTATCAGGTCATTATGAGGCTAATAGAAAATAGTTCGAGTAAGGAAGGCCTTTGATAGAGATCCTTAATTCATGCCATGCAGGAGCTGCCTAAGGCTGGGAGGTAGGATGCCTGCAGGCCTTCTTGAACGGTGGTATCACCGGAGAATAAAATATGAGGGCAGGGGATGCGCATTCTCACACTGCACTCAGAGAAGGAGCATTCCCAGCGTGCAGGAGAAGAGAATGACATCAACACGGACAGGCTCCTTCCCCACACACTGCCCTCACTGAACAAGAGAAGGCGGCTTTGTGAGACGTAAAGGGGTGGACCTGTAATCACACAATCACACACACCAGAAAAGGATCCCAGGGTTCCTGGGGCAGCTAAGGTGGTGGAAGATATGGCTTAGCCGGGCTCCCTTCTCCTGCCCAAAGGAAAGAACGTGCTCCATGGAGAAACTTACATGACATAAGGCTTGCTGACGGTTTCCTTCACATGAACCAGAGGCACGGCGCTTTTTGGATTTGAAGAGACAAGAGGAGCTACAGCTAAAAGTAAAAATATAGGAAACGAGAGGGAGATGGGGAGGGGGGATATGGAGTCATTTTTGAAATAGCAATAGTAAGTAAATGAGAAGGTTTAAAAACAGCAAAGAACTCTCTTGTCCTCAAATTCTCATCTTTACAACCAGAGTCATGCTGTGAGACTTGACTGAGATGCAGGCCTGCGGCATCTGTGGAGGGGCTGACTCGGACCCTTGGTGGAACATTAGAAACAACTCCCAGGGAAAGTGCAGTGGCTCACGCCTGTAATCCGGCACTTTGGGAGGCAAAGATGGGTGGATCACTTGAGGCCAGAAGTTCGAGACCAGCCTGGCCAACATGGTGAAACCCTGTCTCTACTAAAAATACAAAAATTAGCTGGGTGTGGTGGTGCGTGCTTGTAATCCCAGCTACGTGGGAGGCTGAGGCAGGGGAATCACCTGAGCCCCAAAGGTTGAGAGTGTAGTGAGCTGGGAGTGGGATACTGTCTCAAAAAAAAAAAGAAGGAAAAGAAAAAAATAGCGCCCTCACAGAAAGCAGTGTGTTAGGGAAGGTTTTCAGGAAAATCCCCTGGAGGGGGCTGGACTTTCCATCACATGCTTCATGTAATGCTTTTTGCTTGTTTCTTGGAACAGAGTATTAATAGTTTCACAACCGTTGCTCTTAAGTGAGCTCTTTGCATGTTTCTAATGAGTATGGGGGTACATAATATATGAAGGTTAATATGTAATTATGTATTATATATAAATAAAAGTAATATAAAGTATATGTAGGTTCCTCTGAAGTTATTTTGTTAGAGGCCTGTTGTATGTCCCTAACTCTCCCAAATCTATTCACATTGAGGCTTGTCCTTCTGTTTTTGGATTTTCCTAGGGCTTTTAACAATTTTCCTGTTCCCCAACGCCACCAATGGCCATCATTAAATGACTGATACTACTAAACTCTAGGGCAGGGGTGTCCAGTCTTTCGGCTTCCCTGGGCCACACTAGAAGAAGAATTGTCCTGGGCCACACAGAAGATACATTAACAGTAATGATAGCTGATGAGCTTAAAAAAAAAAAAAATCCAAAAAAAATCTCACAATGTTTTAAGAAAGTTTATGAATTTTTTATAGACTGGTGCATTCAGAGCCGTCCTGGGACGCGCATTGGATAAGCTTGCTCTAGGGCGTCTCAGCTCTGCCTAACTCGCATAGATGGCCTAGGATGTCACCGTTGAGGCTCAGTTGTAGGCTATAACATGGTTTCTCAATCTCAGTACATGCTATTGACACTAAGAGTTAGTGCTTTTTACAGAGGCTATTCTGTGAATTACAGGGTATTTTTCAGTGTCCCCAGCCTCTAACCACTAGGTGACAACCAAATGTCTGCAGACATTGCTAAATGTCTCCTGGAGACAAAATCACTTCCAGTGGAGAATCACTAGACTATATATGCCCTCTATCCACCCCCAATATGAGTGAAGATGCCAACTTGGGGCCCAGGATTGCTCAGGTACGTGAAGATGGCCACCTTCATGCACAGGTATGATTAATGTAAAATAAATGTTTTGCATTCAACAGGAAATAAGAGAGCAGGTAAAACACTATGACCTATTTTCTGACTCTTTTTTTTTTTTTTCTGAGACGGAGTCTCACTCTGTTGCCCAGGCTGGAGTGCAGTGGCAAGATCTCTACTCACTGCCACCTCTGCCTCCCTGGTTCAAGTGATTCTCCTGCCTCAGCCTCTTGAGTAGCTGGGACTGCAGGTACCTGCCACCATGCCCCACTAATTTTTTGTTTTTTAGTAGAGATGGGGTTTCACCACGTTGGCTAGGCTGGTCTCGAACTCCTGACTGAAAGTGATTTGCCCGCCTCTGCCTCTCAAAGGCATGAGCCACAGCCTAATTTTCTTAATGGCCTTTTGTTTCTGTCTCATTAAAAGAGTCAAAGTAAACCTGTTCCAAAGAAAGGGCATCTCTGCCAACTTGGGGCTAATTCCCAGAGGAGGAGACATTGCCGATCTGTGACGTTTACTGTAATAGCTCTGGAAATTTGGCTGAGGACCATGAGCACCCTACAATCTGGCTTCAGTCCCTCATCTGGGTCTCTGTCCCTCTGTCCCCACCCAGACCATCCATGGTGGCCACACACATGTCCTCTCCTTCCTAAAGTACCTTGAAAGTACCCTGCACATCCCTGCACTGCAACTGAGCGTCTTAAATAAACAAAATCGGAAATGCTCTTTCTACTCCATCCCATATATCCCACAAACCATGATGTTCAAAATCCTGCCCATTTAAACTCACCTGTCACCTCCAAGAAGCTTTTCATACTCCCCCTGATCTCCTGCGGTGCCTCCCCCACTGCCAGTACAAACGGCATTCAGCCAGCAAGGGAGCTTGGAGGATCTTATTCTCTACGAATACCCTCCAACACTGTGTTTTTGTTAGTTATATAGTACTTAATACTTCCGTTTTGTTTTGTTTTTTTTTAATGGATTTTCACTCTTGTTGGCCAGGCTGGAGTGCAATGGAGCAATCTCGGCTCCCTGTAACCTCCAGCTCCTGGGTTCAAGTGATTATCCTACCTCAGCCTCCCAAGTAGCTGGGATTACAGGCATGCACCACCATGCCTGGTTAATTTTTGTATTTGGTAGAGATGGGGTTTCACCATGTTGATCAGGCTGGTCTTGAATGCCTGTCCTCAGGTGATCCACTCACCTTGGCCTTCCAAAGTGCTGGGATTACAGTTGTGAGTAACCACACCCAGGCCCTGACTGTATTTTTGAGGTTAGTATCCGTGTTATCTCCTCTGCTGAAAGGGAGATTTCCTGAGTAAGGAATTGAGAACAGTTTATCTTTGCAGCCTATATAGTGGTGCTTCTGAAATCATCTGTAGTAGTAAGGAACCAGTTTTTAAAAAATTTCTTTGTAGTCTAACAAACTCGTACTTTTGTGAAATACAATGCAAATAAATTAGTAAAAAATGGTCAAGCTCCAGGATGTTGTGGCAATACCTTAGTGCTACAAACATTTCTAAGTGATTACTCTTAATTTCTGCATTCACTCCGTGGTGGGCTAGTAACACACAGTTGAGGGCTGGATTGGTCTGCAGACCACTCTTTGAGTAGCATTGCCCAGCACAGCAGGTTTCACAGTAAAAATCTACTGGCCCAGTGGTCTCAAATGTGAGCAGGCAAAAAAATCACCTGGAGAGCTTGTAAAAAAGACAGGTGGGCCCCACCTCCAAAGTTGGTGATTTAGTAGGTCTGCAATAGGACCTGAGGATTATGATTTCTAACAAGTTCCCAGGTGATGCTTTTGCTGCGGGTGGGGGGACCACACTTTGAGAAGCACTGCACCAAGGGAATGAACCAATGTCCTTTATACTGCCCCCTTGTGGCGGAATGTCCTCATAATGAACAGAGGCGCTGAAGCTCACTGCTAACTTCATCCATGCACCCCTAGAAAAGCAGTTATCGGCCCTGGTGTCCTTGCTCTCTTGCCGAGGGGCTCCAGGAATGAGAAAGCCATAAGAAGCCAAAAGGGTCCATACCTTGGGGCTGTTCTGGGCCTAGTTCCTCCACAGGTGGCTGAGCAGAGAAGGCTGAAAAAGAACCTCGGGGCGGTGTTTGAGGTGCCCCCACAGTTGAAGGCCCCAGGGATGGCCTGGGTGAAGTGAGTGCCTGAGAGTGTGGGGATCTGGGTGGTGATCCAGATGGTTGTACCTGCTGCTGAGGTGACACAGGTGACAGTCCAGGTGGTGTGGTGGGCAGTGATGAGCCAGGTGTGGAGCTGGGTGGCTTGTGCACAGCTGGGAATGATACAGGTGGCATGTTAGTTGGAGAAAGTGGCGTTGAAGAGGCCAGTGGCTGCGCAGGTGGCTGCTCAAGTGGAGAGACTGGTGCTGAAACAGGTGACTCGCATGTGGATTCAAGTGTCTGCACAGGTGGGGACACAGGCGGACTGTGGCCGCCCCTTCCATCCCGTTTGGGAACCCACTCCGTGTGAGGTCGTGGGGCTCCTTCCAGACTGGCCTGCTGTGCTTGAAGGCTTGGTTGACTGCGTTCAGGGCACTCATTGCCAAGGGCGAGTTCTATCTGGCAGTACACTTCCACCCGGGGGAAAATCACTCTCTTGGAGGGAGAATTAAGATAAACAGCATCTAGGAGAAACAACAGCATGGGGTGTTACTCAGCCCAGGCAGCAGCATGGCTTTTGCGAAAATGGTTTCTTGAGTTATTTTCCTAAACAGGATCAGTGCTTTTCAAAGGTCTTTCTGTACTTACTTGAATTTATCGTGAGTGAAAACAAACGTGATGGTTCCTGGCACTTACGGTGTAGTGTGGGGGAGCAGGCGTTGCCCACCCAAATCATCTAGAGTTTCAGCTGAGGCAAGTGCAGGAAGAGAGGAGTGTGGTGCTGTGAGAGACGGCAGGTCATCTGAGGGACTGGCAGTGAGCAGAGATATGAAGGGCACGTGGCCCAGGATGGTCAGGGCGGGGTGGTGAGGGTGTTTCAGCAGAGGGAACAGCACACACAAAGGCCACAAAGTTTGAGGACACTCCAGGTGGTGGGGGCCTGAAAGGTCAGTGTGGGGTGAGGGGACCATGCTGGGGGAGGAGGCTGAGGAGGCAGCAGGGGCCAGACCATGTCAGGGCTGTAGGCAGCAGCTAAGATCCTTGGTTTTCATGGCAAGCATTATTGTAGCACGACTTTTAGGCAGGGGAGGCAACCAGCTGAGGCTGGTTCTGAGAAGGTCACTGTGGTTGTAAGACTCTTGAGAAAGGTAAAAGGGTTGCTTGAGTCTGAAGCTGAAGCTTCAGTGAGCCATGATTGCGCCACTACACTCCAGCTTGGGTGACAGAGTGAGACCCTGTCTCAAAAACGATGGGTGGGGGAGGGGCATTTATCTAGACCATACAACAGCCCTTAAATAAGAAAACAAATAATTCAGTTTTTAAAATGTGTAAAAGAGCCAACTGAAAGGGCTCTCGATGGCCAAAGCTGGAACAATTTGAGGAAAAAGATAAAGTAGTATTGAATAATAACCCAAAGTATAACATAACCGTGAATCTATACTGATATAAACATATGATTACCTAAGTAAGTAAATCAGGGAGAAGAGAGAAAGCTCCCCTGCAGAAGAATTCTAAATAATTTGTGTAGATACTTGACCCTTTAGGGAGTAGAGCATAACTTCTCACTCCTTAAGTATGAGCTGTGCACAGTGACTTTCTTCTAAAGACTGCAGTAAGGATAGAGGGAGAAAGAGTACTTTACAATGGAGAAACCCAATGGACGCTACCTCAGTCAGGTGGTCACAGTCAACATCAGCAGGGATACGTCACGTTGGCAGCATGTGCCTGTGAGGTAATGCAATGTGAATGGCACCTTACCTCTGTGGTCTCCTCCCCAGAATTCACAACCCCAGCCTAATCATGAGAAAAACATCAGACAAACCCCAACTGAGGGACATTCTACAAAATACCTGACCGATAGTCAACTCTGTCAAGGTCATCAAGAATAAGAAAAATCTCTGTAATCCCAGCACTTTGGGAGGCTGAGGCGGGTGGATCACGAGGTCAGGAGATCAAGACCATCCTGGCTAACATGGTGAAACCCCGTCTCTACTAAAAATACAAAAAACTAGCCGGGCATGGTGGCGGATGCCTATAGTCCCAGCTACTCGGGAGGCTGAGGCAGGAGAATGGCGTGAACCCAGGAGGCGGAGCTTGCAGTGAGCTGAGATCACACCACTGCACTCCAGCCTGGGCGACAGAATGAGACTCTGTCTCAAAAAAAAAAAAAAGAATAAGAAAAGTCTGAGAAACTGTTATAGGCAAGAGGAACCCTAGGAGATGTGACAATGAAATGTAATATGATCCCTGGGTGAGGGTTCTTGGAACAGAAAAACGAATTAGGTAAAAACTAAGAAAACCTGAATAAGCAATGGCTCTTACTTAAAAATATATCAAGACTGGTTCGTAAGTTGTAACAAATGTACTGGACTGAATACCATGGTATGTATGTATCATTCTGTAACATATAACAGATGTGAAACAAACACCCTGTATTATTTTCACAAGTTATCCATAAATCTAAAACTACCCTAAAAACACAAAGCTTATTAAGAGTCTAGGTGAGAAATGTGCAAAAGAGTGGAACGAATGCTTCACCAAAGAAGATCTATGGCAGGCAAATAGGCAAATGAAAAGATGCTCAAAGTCATTAGTCATTAGGGGAATGCAAATTAAAACCACAATATGTTACTGACATGCACCTCTTAGAAGGGCTAGAATGAAACATTCTGAGCGTTAATTAAAAAGACCAAAAGTTGGCCGGGCACGGTAGCTCAAGCCTGTAATCCCAGCACTTTGGGAGGCTGAGACGGGTGGATCACGAGGTCAGGAGATCGAGACCATCCTGGCTAACCCGGTGAAACCCTGTCTCTACTACAAAATACAAAAAAAACTAGCCGGGCGAGGTGTTGGGCGCCTGTAGTCCCAGCTACCCGGGAGGCTGAAGCAGGAGAATGGCGTGAACCCAGGAGGCGGAGCTTGCAGTGAGCCGAGATCTGGCCACCGCACTCCAGCCTGGGCAACAGAGCAAGACTCCGTCTCAAAAAAAAAAAAAAAAAAAAGACCAAAAGTTTTGGAGGAATGGGAATGCTCATCCACTGTTGGTAGGAATGAAACATGGTACAACTGCTTTGGAAAACCATTTGGCAGTTTATTAAAAAGTCAAACATGTATTCTGGTTATATATCCAAAAGAATTGAAATAGCATCTGGAAGAGACATGTATACATCCATGGGCACTGCAGCATTATCCACAATAGCCGAAAGATGGAAGCAACCCCAGTGTCCCTTGTCAGATGGATGGACAAAGAAAACGTGGAATATATTTAGCTTTAAAAAGGAAGAAAATCGGCCGGGCGCAGGGGCTCACATTTGTAATCACAGCACTTTGGGAGGCCAAGGCGGGCGGATCATGAGGTCAGGAGATCGAGACCATCCTGGCCAAATGGTGAAACCCCATCTCTACTAAAAACACAAAAATTAGCTGGACGTGGTGGCATGTACCTGTAGTCTCAGGTACTTAGGAAGCTGAGGCTGGAGAATCGCTTGAACCCAGGAGGCATAGGTTGCAATGAGCCGAGATCGTGCCACTGCCTGGGCAACAGAGCGAGACTCCGTCTCAAAAAAGGAAGAAAATCCTGTCACATGCTACAGCTGCAACATGGATGAACCTTGAGGCCATTATGTTAGGTGAAATAAGCCAGTCACAAAAAGACAAATACCACATGATTCCATTTATATGAGGTACCTAGTGTATTCAAAACCATCAGCATAGAAAGTGGAATGGCGGTTGCTGGGGGCTGGAGGAAGACAAAAGGGGGAGTTGTTGATCAATGTGTGTAAAGGTTCAGTTTTGCAAGATGAAAACATTCTAGAGATCTGCTGCACAACAATATGAACATAGTTAACACAACTGAACTACGTGCTTAAAATTTGTTATGTGTTTTTTTACCACGATTAAAATATTTGTGGATGTATGTTAAACATGCATGTACGACGCAATCCCGTCATTCCATTTCTAGGTATTTACCCAAGAGAAATGAAAGCATATGTCCACACCAAGACTCATGTATGAGTGTTCACAGCAGCTTTATCCATAATAGCCCAAATCTGGAAATGACCTAAATGTCCATCAACAGGGGAATGGGTAAATGGGCTGTGGCATATGCATACAGTGGTATATTCAACTCTTTTGGTAGGTGAGCTGTGGTACATTCATACAGTGGCACGGAACGTAATAAGGAACAAACTATTTATACATTCAACAACATGGATGAATCTCAAAATAATTATGCAGAGTGAAATAATTCAGATTTTAAAAAAGAGTTCACATTGTAGTGAATTAATCTGTGATGGCAGAAAGCAGATCGGGGTTGCTTGGGAAAGGCAGGGGGTGAGGGAAGGTGGGAGGGATCATGAAAGGGCATGAGGAAATTTTGGGGATGACGAATTATTCACTATCTTAATTGTGGTGATGGTTTCACAGGGGTGTGTGTGTGTGTGTGTGTGTGTGTGTGTGTGTACAGAGAGGGAGACACTTACCAAACTGTGAGAGGGAAGAAGGGAGTCGGGGAGGAAGGCGGAAAAGAGGTTTGGCCAGGCATGCCTGAATGCCGGATGGATATTTTAGACATGGCATCCTCTGAGCTCCAACCTCACTCAGCACCCACGTTCATACATCTGTGTGGGGAATGCGGATTTTCAAGCACGCCAGCGTGCACTGCCCTTCCCTTTGGCAGGAGGCTGCTGCCAGGATGGGTCGAGTGTAGAGAGAGTGGCTTGCCTGGCAGCAGGAATAATTAATTCTCCTCCCTTGGGAGGGAGGAAAAAGAGGTTGTGAGAATGTGAGCTGAGAAATGGAGGGTGACACCTTTTGGGGTATAGTTTCCTACTGGAGGTGACCCCCCACCCAGAAAGCAGCCTGAGGGAGGCCAGGCGGACTCCCATTTTCTGTTCCCAGATGGCAGGTAGGGATAAGGGTGTGGCTCTGGAGACCAACTGCAATTTCTCAGTATGTGTCAGTAGTTCCTGTTCACATCTGATGCAGGGAGAAAAATCCACTCCCACCAAATCCAAGAGGACTGAGGTGGTGGAGGTGAAATCTGTGCTGAAAAAGCCGTGCCGTACACTGGCAAATTGGAAGAGGAAGCAAAAATAGTTGGTAGTCAGCACGAGACCATTTCTCCCTTAGGAGTTGTATCTGTTCCTACTTGGAGTGATTCCAGGGCCATTGAAGAAACCTGCCCCATCCATATACTGGCTCAATTTTGGGGGCGGATTCCTGAAGTGCCACCATCAGGTTTCACCCTGCAGTAGGCTGGACTGACCGTGGCTAGGACTCAGCACGTCTCATGAGAGCTACCATTTATTTGAGCATTGTGCTAAGGTCTTGTGGCTTCGCTCCTTTAATCTTCGAAATAAAACCATAAGGTTCCATGATTAGGCCCCTTTTACAGATGAGGAGACTGAGGCCCCAGGAGATTAATTACCTGCTCAAGATCACACAGTTAGTAGGTGTCAGGAGCTAGGATCTAAACCCCCTTTTTCATAGGTTAGGAAACCAAGCCTTAGAGAGGGGAAGCGATTATCCGGAGGTCACACAGCTATGGGTGAGGTGGGGGCCTAGAGCTACTTGCCTCTAGAGCCCAGGTTTTCTCCATCCTGCTCTCCTATCTGTCCAGCCTGTCCACCCCCCTTGTTGGGAGAAAGGACCCAGGAGAAAGCAGAGACAGGATAAGGGGAGTTTGGGAAGCAGGAAGGAATTTTGAAGAAGGGAAAAATAAGTGAACACCTCCTAGGAAGAAAATCTCATCCAACCCCTTAATCTCACCCACAGAGTATTTTTTAAAGCTACATACACAAAAAGTTTACCACAGAATTACTCATAATCACAAACATTTGGAAACTCAAAGGAATGATCAAGCAAATTTTTCTGTACAGCTATGATGGAATATTATACAACTGCCAAAAAAGACAGTCACAAAGACGTGTGGCAACAAGGAAAATGCTTCTGATGTAACATTAGGTAAACCCTTTGATCTAGTGATCCTTTTTTCTGAAAATAATTGATTCTAAATATGGCAAAGCTTTTGTTGATTTCTTTCTTTTTTTAAAGACAGGGTCTTGCCTGTAATCCCAGCACTTTGGGAAGCCCAGAAGGGTGGATCATGAGGTCAGGAGATCGAGACCATCCTGGATAACACAGTGAAACCCCATCTCTACTACAAAAATACAAAAAACTAGCCGGGTGTGGTGGCGGGCGCCTGTAGTCCCAGCTACTCGGGAGGCTGAGGCAGGAGAATGGCGTGAACCCAGGAGGCGGAGCTTGTGGTGAGCTGAGATCCGGCCACTGCACTCCAGCCTGGGCGACAGAGCGAGACTCCTTCTCAAAAAAAAAAAAAAAAAGATGGGTCTCACTCTGTCGCCCAGAGTGGAGTGCCGTGGTGCAGTCATGGCTTGCTGCCGCCTTGACCTCAAGTAGCTTGGGCTATAAGCATGTGCCACCATACCCAGTTAATTGTTTAATTTCTTGTAGAGATGGGAGTCTCACAATTGCCCAGGCTGGTCTCAAATTCCTGGGCTCAAGTGATCCTCCTGCCTTGGCTTCCTAAAGTGCTGAGATTACAGGCATGAGCCACCACATCCAGTCTTGTTCATTTCTTGTAACAAAGATGTTTGCCATGGAGTTAGCACATAAAAGACATGTCATTGGAATTATTTCTTCCACCCTGATAAAGCACAGAGAATATATAGGTGGAGGGACCACCATTTCAAACCTACACAGGGCAAAGGCTCTTCTCTGTGATTTGCTGGTCACTCAGAGTCTTACGCAAATATAAACTAGTGACATCCAGTTCTACCTTAATAATGCAATTTTACTGGAAAGAGAATAAAGTGGAAGAGAATGAAATGACATGAAAATGGAATTCTCCAGGGAGATCTGAACTCTGGATTTCCTAAATAGAGTTTTTACATTCATAAACATACATGTACAACTGTCCTAGACACTGTGCCCTTAGTTAACCCCAAAGCCCCCTTTACATGGAGATCCTATTTTCTAGACCCAGCGGTCTGGGCTGGGTGATGCAGCCTGTTAGATCCCCACCCCCATTTCCAGCTCTCCCAGGTGAAGGGCATCTCCAGGTCACAAATTTGGGGGGAATACCCCTCCACTCAGCCCTTCTACGGTTTGAACTGTCCCTACCCTCCAACACTGCCCTTGCCTGGGGCCCCACCGGTACTTACTCAGTCGCCTCAAGTACAAAACTGCATCCTCGTACCCTCGGTAGTAGTAATCGTGCAGGATCTGGGGCGGGGCACCGGGAGAATAACCAAGGCTGCGGTGATGAAGGAAGCCACAGTTCCCCTGACCCAGGGCTGCTACTCCCATTGCTCTTGAACTTTATTTGATGGACTTTTCAAAACATACCCATCCAGTGTCCCATCCCTCACTATCTACTAAGAAGAATTGGGGAGCAATTCCTGGTCACATGCCCCAGTGATGCTGCGTTCATGAGTGACACTATTCATGGTGGATCCTCAGCCTCCCCTGGGCAGGAAAGTGTTGGGTGCTCATGGCAGAACCAGATGAGGTGCATTGGGGCCATATGAAGAGCAAAGTTTGGAGCCTGAGTTCAGGTCTCTGGGCTGCCCCTTATTGGCTGTGTTGCTCTCACCTCTCACAGCCTCAATTTCTTCATCTACAAAATGGGGACAGCAATAATATTGGTCACAGAGGATGCTAGAGGATTACATGAGGTATTACCCACAAAGCCTTTTCTGTAAAGGGCCAGATAGTAAATACTTATTTTGGGCTTTGCTGGCCACATGCAGTCTCTGCCTAATGTTCTTTTTCTTTTTCTTCTTTTTTTCCCCCATAACTCTCTAAAAATGGAAACCCCTTTCTTAGCTCACAGGCTGTACAAAAACAAGCCATAGGCTGGATATGGCCCGTGGGCTGCAGTTTGCCGACCCTTGCTTTGGTACATGAGCTGTCTGAGTGGAAGGGTTCAGTTAATATTTCTATCAGCACTTCTGACATCATCTCGCTTTACAGGGGAGAACATTGAAGCCGGAAGAGCTTAAGGCACTTGTTCAAGGTCACATAGCTAGTTAGAAGCAAGGCCAGTAGGCAGGTCTAGGAGGAAGTTTAAGGGATCATTTGAGGGGAGGAGACTCAGATGGAACTTGAGTGGGCCCCAGTGGCTCTCTAACCCCACCCCTAGTCCCTGGTACCTTCCCCTACTCCCCAGACCCCTCCTGCCTCTCACCACCAGGTCCGGGGGGAACAATGCATGGGTCATCCTGGCGATGTTCTCCAGGGAGAACTGGAAGGAGCAGTTGAACATGCGAAAGTCGTGGAAGATGGCGGGGCAGTCCCGGGGACAGATGTCCTGCTGCCCACTGAAGGTGGAGATGGTGATGGCGTCGGTCCAGAAGGCGCAGGGCTGCATGCCTGTGAAGCCCCCATCAATGTACCTCTGTGTGGGGCAGAGTGAGAAATGCTCACCTGGGGCCAGAGTTCTCAGCCCCACTCGGAGTACCTCAAAATGGCCCATAGGACATGGTACCAGCTTCAAGGGCCCATCAAGGAAGGTCCAGAAGACCCTTCGGGATAAGCCTGGAGATGGAGGTCCTGGTGGGTGTGTGGTGTGCCCCTGGTCACTTGGTGAGTCCACACTGGCCTCTGGACTCCCAGCCTGGTGCTCTGTCCTGCACTGATCCTCCCTCCGCTATCTTAGTGGTGCTGAGACTGGGGCTCCCAGGGCTCGTGTGCAGGGGACCCATACTCTGGGTAAAGCAGGAGACGTGCCCCTCTGCCACAGCCCCACCACCTGTTCACCCACAAGCCCCGTCCTTTCTGGGGCTTCTGTTTTCTCACCTATGAATGAAGGATGATAAATACTGAGGCTCTAACTCTCAGGCTGGCTGACGTGCAATACGGGCTCCATCTACTACCTGAATCCTAGTCTCTGGCCCTAACTTTCTCTGCATATAAAATGAGGAAGGGGCATGAGCTAGACCATCACTACTCAGAGTGTGGCCCACCCACCAGCAGCATGGGCAGCACCTGAGGCTGGTTAGGAGCGGATCCTCAGGCCCTGCCGCAGATCGCCTGGATCAGAACTTGTGTAGTTTTACGAGACCCCGAGTGATTCACGGGCACATTAAAGTCTGTAAGGCCCTGGCCTAAAGGGCTTCAGAAAACATCCTCATCATTTGAGGTTCCAGGTCCCAGCTCTTCAGGGTCCACATCCTCTGTTACGAGAAGTCTGGGAAAGCCTGCCAAGCCTATGGAGCCTTGATTTGCCGGGCTCGGCAGTGGGTAGGCGGATCCAGAGAGGAGCCCACCCCAGCTGGAGAAGTTCATCTTAAAGACCCAGAAAGCCATCTACATTGGGAATTCTGAGTAACAACACGAGAAATTCTCCAACTCTAGGTCCTCCCACTACATTCTGAGACCACCCTCCTGCTCCCCCAGGTGTGAGTCACAGGGACCCGAGGTCCCCTGGATCCCGGTTCACCCCTCACCATGCTGGAGCACTCACCACACCGCGGTAAGTCGGGGGGATGAGGCCGCAGTACACAGGGACGAAGCAGCTGCAGTATAGGGCCTGTATGGAGAGAACAGGGCTGAGATGCCGGAGGCCCAGGGGGCGGGGTGGGGACGGCTCGTCTGTCCGCTGCTGGGCCATCCACCACCAGGCCGGACCTCCTTAAATCCTAAGTGAAGGTGCCGCATTGGGAAGCAAAGCTCCGAGTTCAATTCCTGGCCTGGTCCTCACTAATGGGGTCCTTGGTAACCTACTTGGTCCGTCTGGCCCTGACATCCCAGCATTAAAGTGGGAGGGGGTCCTCAATAGCTTCAGGGTTCCTTCTGATGCTGAACTTTCATGAATCCAGTGGGATTCAACAACCACTAATGTGTGTCAGCAAAGGAGGCTGAGAGGCCCACCCTTGGGAGTGCTCTACAGGGGGGAGTGAGCAAGTGGGTGACGGTGCAGTGGGGTGACAGGGGCTTGGTGGAGGTGAGCATGGGCACTGTGGCTCCACAAGAGGGGTGCAGGCAGGGTGGGAGGGGATGAAGGCAAGTGCCCTGGCAGGAGGGACTGGGTTTCAGCAGCAGGCAAAGCAGCGTAGGAAGGAGGGAGGGGATCCCGGGCAGAGGGAGCGGCAGGTAGGAAGGCCCAGAGGTCTGGCTTGTGTGTGGTTTGCTAGGGTTGGCATGGTAGGAATGGAAGGTGGCGGAGAGGGCCGGGGAGAGAAAACTGCAGCAGTGGGCGATGAAGTCGGAACGGGGGTGGGCGTGAGGAGGCAGATCTGGAAGAGCCGGCTGCTGATAAACCCAGGGGGCCATGAGGAGTGGAGGAGGTGTCCGTGCACACTGCCTATTAATCCCTCATCCCCAGGATTACTGCCAGGCCAGTATGGGATGCAGATGGGGAGGCAAAGGCCCTGTATGTGGGGAAGGAAGGAGAGTGGAGATGTGGGGTGGAGGCCATGCAGCTTGACCCCTTTGTCCCGAAAGACAATGGGACCTATCTGCAGCCCTCTCCAGCAATCATTGTTCATAACTAAAGTTCATATTAATGAGCTTAGGGCAGTGCACTCAGGATTAGCATGCACTTTTCTTTTTTTTTTTTTTTTTTTTGAGACGGAGTCTCGCTCTGTGGCCCAGGCTGGAGTGCAGTGGCCGGATCTCAGCTCACTGCAAGCTCCGCCTCCCGGGTTCATGCCATTCTCCTGCCTCAGCCTCCCGAGTAGCTGGGACTACAGGCGCCCGCCACCTCGCCCGGCTAGTTTTTTGTATTTTTTTAGTAGAGACGGGGTTTCACCGTGTTAGCCAGGATGGTCTCGATCTCCTGACCTCGTGATCCACCCGTCTCGGCCTCCCAAAGTGCTGGGATTACAGGCTTGAGCCACCGCGCCCGGCCTAGCATGCACTTTTCTAAGTGATAACTGATTTGGTAGTAATTCAATCCCTTATCAAGGGCCACTGGAAGTGAGGAGGCAGAAAGGGGGCATGGGGGCCCGTCTCCCCTGACTGTTCTCACAAACTGTGAGTAATTCAGAGAGGACGCAGGGCAGCCCAGCCTGGAAGGCCCTGAAAGAGCCCCGGGCCCTCTGCAGGTCACACCTGGGCCTCTGGGAAGCTTCAGGCTTAGCACAGAGGGCCAGACAGGATGGACGTGAAGGCCAAAGCATTGAGGGTGGTGGTCAAGCCTGGTTTGTCCTGGGCTTCTGTGTCCATCTCATCTAACACTGCACCTTGCACAGGGAGACACTGGGGGCATGAAGCAAGGGAAGGACTAGAGAAGTGAGGCAGATGGGTGAGGCATCGGGCTGGGTGGTGGAGAGAGAGCAGGAGCAGCCCTCCCACGCCCCCTCTTTGGCCCTCCCTCCCTCCCAGCCCCCTTGCCTCAATGAGCTCCTCCTTGGACGTGAACTCTGAAACCACCACACTCTCCCCGTCCGTGAAGCGGGTGAGGCTCACATGGAGCTTTCCCGTGGTGACCTTGTAGGAGTCCTCGGGCAGGACCCGGTACAGAAACTGCCTCATCATCTGCACCATCTTGCAGGACGGGGACAAGGGCCCCAGGAAGGATTTCTTCACCTCGGCCACACCCACATTGAGGACTCTGAGGTACTCATCTGCAAAGGAAGCAGAGAAGAGGGGGTGGTCGGCGCCACCCAGTGGCCAGGGGCCAAGGGAGGTCTAGGGTGGTTTCTCCAACTCATCCAACAAATGGGGAAACCTAGAATTCGGGAGCTGGGAAAGCCCCAGGAATCGGCCTGCTGTCCCGCACATGAGGAAAGCAAGACACTGAGGAAGGAAGTCGCTGGCTCCAGAAAGCCCAGAGCTAGGCGATGGTGGAGCTGGACCCAGGCGTCCTGACCTTTGTCCAGGAGTCGCTACGTGACAGACACCTTCTTATCAACAGCTAAAGGAACACTTTACCCCAACCCCAAATAGCTTTCCGCAACTTCTTGTCACTCTGCCTGGAAGTCCACTGCCAGACCACAGTTCTGGGATCCTGTATGAGATTCCTATGAAAACACTGGTGCAGTTGGAAGCTGTTCCCAAGTGATGCCCTGGGATACTTGCTTTGTGCCCATTGAGTCTGTGGGCAGGGAGGGGGTGCTGGCCTTGGGCCGGTGAATCACATGGAGGAGGTGAACTTTGTCTTGAAACCATTGCGTCACCTTTCCTTTATGGCCCTGGTCCAGGTCTGAGAGGGAGATGACCCTGAGATATGGAGTATGTAAGGCTCGCCTGTGCCATGTGCTCAGAGGGCAGATGTGCTATTCAGGGTGGCAGAAGAGGGTGTAATGTTCCCCACCCCAAGTCCCCAGAATCCCACCAGGGAAGTCTGTGTTGTCAGCTTAATAAGAAGTGATAACTTGCTTAATTCCCACAACAATACTGGGAGATAGGTATTTCTATCTTCCTTTTACTGATCAGGAAACTGAGGCTCAGATAGGTAATATAACTTTCCCAGGGTCAGCGTCAGCCAGTTAGTAAGTGGATAAAGTTAGCATTTCAACCTAGGTTGTGTGACCCCAGAGCCTGGGCTCCTTCTACTACGCTAAGCCAAAAGCTTCTTCTGGAGCTGAGCCCACACCTACTTTTTGCTGACCACTGCTCATCTCTACCCTGTGCAAGCCTTTGGGAAAATCAGGAGTGAAGATAGCTCTGGAAAGGATTGCTAACTTTTTTAAACAAACATTTATTTGTAAAACATGCTGTAATACGCTATAGTGAAGAACTTTCTTATAGTTAGTGTCATGTAGCAATGGCTACAAGGGAAGCTGTGTGGTCATGAGTTTTCCGCCATGGGAGGTAACCAGGCAGAGGCTGGATAAGTACCTCTGTCAGAGAGTTTATCAAAAAGATTCCTGCATGAGTGGTAGGGCTAGGATTCCTTCCAGTTTTGAGATTCTGGGATTCTCACAGGCACCTCGCAATACATCTGGGAAGTAATCAGTGTGCCTTACTCGCCTATTTATAAACAGAGCAGCTGAGACACAGAGCGGTTAAGTGATTTGCCCAAAGTCACATGGCAATTTGGGGACAAGCCAAAACTAAGGATGCCCTACTCCTCTTGTATTTTACAGTTTACAGATTATTCACCCCAGTCCTGGAGGTAAGATAAGAAGCTTCAGCACCATTTTACAGATGCAGAAACTCACACAGAGAAAAGGTAAGTGTCTTGCCTGAGGTCAGGCAGCCAGGCAGTGATTTTTCTGACTCCATACCCCACCTTCTTTCCCTGGGATTTGGACTGATCTCAGGAATGAAGAGGCTGAGCAAGCCTGGGTTGCCATGGTGACAGCCTTTTTTTTTTTTCCAACCTTCAGAATTACACCTGCTTATGTGTAGTAGGGACCGCCCTGAGCAATGGAGCATCATAGCTGTTACCCTCCTACAGGGGAGGGTGCTCCTGGGAGGCAGAAAGGCCCTACAGTTTTAGTAAGGTTAGACTTACCATGTGCCAACGGTGGTAAACAGTGTCTGCCCTCAAGGGAGGGCAGAGGCTAACCCACTCACAGGTGATGCAGCAACTGCTCATTTGGATACCAAGGTGTTGGATCACTGAGGTCTCGCCCATAAGACCAGCCGGGATGGGGAGTCAAGCCGGGGCAGGGAATTCTTAGTGACCAGCTTAACACCTTGCAAGGGTCAATGGCTTTTCCCATGATGCCTGGGAGCCAGGAATGCCTGATCTCCCAGCAGAAGCCACCCCTGGGAGGGAAGCAAGGATGTTCTTATTACAAAACTCAGACATGCTCATTATGGAAAAACTTTTAAAAATGCAGATAAGCAGAAAAAAAATAAAATGTCTTGGAATCCCTCCTCCTAGTGACTAACATTTGGTCTGTCTCCTTAAACTATATATTTTATTTTTATTCATACTTATAAAGGGTCATACAATACATACTATTTGTAATTTGCTTCTTTCACTTAATCTGTTGTGAATGTTTTTCCAGGTCAACAAATATTCATTTATAACCTAATTTGTTTTTTCAAATGAGGTTTTGTTCTGTCACCCAAGCTGGACACCATGATAGCTCACTGCACCCTGGAATGCCTGGCTCAAGCAATCCTCTCACCTCAGCCTCCTGAGTAGCTGAGATTACAGGCATGTGCCACCATACCCAGCTAACTTTTTTATTTTTGTAAAATAGGGTCTCATTATGTTGTCCAGGCTGGTCTTGAACTCCTGGTCTCAAGCAATCCTTCCACTTTGGTCTCCCAAAGTGCTGGGATTATAGGCATGAACCACTGCACCCAGCCTATACTCTAATATTAAAAGCAGTATGGAAAACTGTTGTAAGGTTATACCATTATTTATTGATCAGGAAACCAAGAGTGGTTGGCTATTTAGTTTGTTTCATTGCTTTTCTAAATAAATGATGCAATGAACAATCTCATGCTAACTTCTTTATCCATATACTTATTTTCCTTAGGATAAATTCCTAGAAGTGAGAATGCTAGGTCAAAGGCATGCATATTTAAAGTCTTATAATGTTTACTTTAATGGTGGCTTTAGTATATTATTCATCTACAGTCAACTCACCTATTCAGTGGTGGGAGTGGGTGACAGGAAGAAAACATGGGACAAAATAATGGAAACAGTGTCGACATTCCAAAGTACTGACATCTGAAAATGGTGCTATCTGGAAATTAGCAATGCTCTAGCCAGTCATGTAGCCTGGGAGGAAGAGGGCAGGAAGTTGTCTGATTCTCTCAGTCTAGCTCTGCTGCTGCTGGCTGAAGCCACACACCAAAAGATACTGTTAGCTCTGCATCTTCTTAGTTCTCTCCAGGTGTGTGTGTGTGTGGGGGGGGTGTGTATGTGTGCGTGTTCCTGTCTGTCTTCAAAGTCTCTGTCTTTCTGTGTCTCTCTTTGTCTCTGTCTCTGTCTATCTCTCTCCTTTCTCTCTCGCCCAGCAACTAATCTGGTTAAACAAATCTATGCTAGTAGAAAGTTAAGTGTTAAGCATAGCAATTGCTGGGTGCTGAGAGAGGGGATAAATTTAGCTTACTTCTTTATGTATTACCATATTTTCCAGCACCTTCTCCCATTTAAAGGCCTCCTTCCGAGCTGCATGCTGCCAGGCTCTGAGACACAGAGTCCCATACTAACCACAGCAAGGTTATTAGAAGCAGCACCGCAGACCCAATGTGTCCTGATCAGGGTACTCAAGGTTGACTGTTCCCACCCCTCAGCCCACCCTAGGCACATCCACTTCTGCTCAGAGGAGGGGTTTCTCTGAGGGCAAATCTGGTTCTCCTCCTCCTCTCACAATAGCCTATCACTGAGCTTTGCCCATACAAAGGTCTTCAGAAACCTCCCCTGAGGGCTGGAAATTCCTCCAGGGCAGAGATGGGCCATAATCTATGCCCATCAAGCCTCTCAGTATGTGAACAAAGGAATACAAAAACCTGAGAGCAATGGAGATGCCCCCAAGGAAGAGCTACTTGACTTAATTACCCAATAAAAGCTTGAAGGCAAGATCATCCCAGATAGATGGGTAGACAGCAGAGTTAACAATATTGATTAGTGTGGTCAGCTCACCAGGTTTTATGAGTCTAATGTGCCAAGAAAAATAAGTAAATAAGATGCTGGGTCAATGCTGGGTGTGGTGGTTCATGCCTGTAATCCCAGCACATTGGGAAGATGAGATGGGAGGATCGCTTGAGCCCAGGAGTTTGAGACCAGCTCTGGCAACATAGCAAGACCCCTGTCTCTACAAAAAATAAAAATAATAATAATAAAATTAGCCAGGCATGGTGGCATGCATGCTGCCGTCATCCCAGCTACTTAGGAGGCTGAGGTGGGAAGATCACTTGAGTCCGGGAGGTGAAGGCTGCAGTGAGCCATGATTGCACCACTGCACTCCAACCTGGATGACAGAGTGAGACCCTGCCTCTAAAAAATAAAATGTAAAAAGATGTTGAGACCGGGAGATTTTTGAAGGGCACTTGGAAGCTATATTTCCAAGTTTCAGCCACTCGGAGAGTCTTTCTTTTTTTAATTTGATTTAAATTTTTTTTTAGAGACAGGGTCTCACTCTGTTGCCCAGGCTCCTCAAAGTATCCTCCCACCTCAGCCTCCTGAGTAGCTGGAACTACAGGCATGTGCCACCATACTGGATAATTCTTTTTGTTTTGTAGAAACAGGGTCTCTAGCCCTGTTGCTCAGGCTGGTCTCAAACTCCCTGGCTCAAGCAATCCTCCCACCTCAGCCTCCCAAAGTGCGGGGGTTACAGGCATGAGCCACTGTGCCCAGCTGATCAGAGTCTTTCCGTGACCACATCCATTTCTTGGAAAGAGCTTAGGCTTTGGAGCCAGGCAGATTTGGTTCAAATCCCAGCTTCACCACATGCTATCTAGATCATCACTGGCCACTTAAATAACATCTTTCATCCTCAACTTTGTTGCCTGTAAAATTAGTCTAAGAATACCTACCTTACTGGATTATGAAGAGGCAGACAGCTTTTAAAGTGCCTGTACACAGTAAATGCTCAAACATTGGGTATGGCAATCATTCCTTATGTGACAAAGCGTTTGGATGTTTCGGACTCTCAGCCTACTCATCTGAACAGAAGACAGTGATCCCAGCCCCCACATCCTTATCAAGCTGTGGTTAGGCTCAAGTGTGGAATCAAAAGAGCAAAATACGAGCGTGGAGCGAGAGGGTGCGCCCCAGTTTCAGAATAGTGTAGGCCTGACTGGGAGAACACTCCCTCTCCTGTCAACTTGGGGGATCCTACAGATATAGTAGGGGGAAAAAGGGGCTAGAAAAATCATCAAAGGGGAAGAAAAGGGATAATTGTACATGCGTTTATTTGTTTAGGTGGATAATGTTCCCCCCTACACAAGGGCAAGGATGGTCTCTGTCTTGTTCATTCCTTTGTCCCTAGCACTCAATATAGTGCCTGGAATACGGTCGGCACTTAAGAAACATGCACGCAGGCATGAATAATGGATAAATGAACGAACTCCAGAACCTGAAGCGGGATACTGAGGCCCAGAGAGAGAAGTCGCTATTCAAGATGACCCAGAGGATGAAAACAGAAGGCTTTTCTTCCCCATCTCCACGTGGCCTCTTGCTAAATGAAAAATCATAGAAAGACGGGCTCTTGGGGCTGATAATTTAAGCTGCTGAGGATGCCGTTCACAGGGGGCCGGAATTAGGTCTGCAGCGAGGGATGGATCAGCCACAGAGGATGGGACTGCGGGGCCCCAGGCTCAGGGCGCAATGGTAGCCTAGCAACAACCTCCGGTTCAGCCAATCACTGTGAGGCGCCGCCGCAGGCCCTGCTCCCAGAGCAGCGTGCGTGGTGGGCGCGCGGGGAGCGGGGGGCGCAGCAGCCCCTGGGGAGGCGCCGACAAATGCTCAGAATCCCAGCATGGAGCACCTGAGAACTGGCTGCTCCTATCTGGTCCCTAATTGCAGACTGAATTGTAATCTGCATTTTCCTGTGGGTATATCTTGAATACCCGACCCCAACGTAATAATAATAATTGTTATCATCTTAACAACAATCGTTTCCCTAAGCAGGCTTTCCCACCTATTATCTCAGTTTATTTTCACAGTGACAGCCAGCCTCCGAGGAGCAGTGACCCTGGTTTATTTACCATTTTATTTCTATGCCCTACACTGCAGGGGTATTGATTGAAAAACAGTTTGGCTTGAAGCTACAGTGCCACTACTGGAAGGTTTACAGAGACCCTTTGGGGCAGTGAGTTTTCAGTTAGGGAGCCTTTGTTCAAAAGAAATCTTAAGTGGAAACCCAATATATAAAACAACAAAAAATGTGGCTGTTCTGGGTTGAGGCTGTTCTGAGACTCTGTCCCATCACCCCACCCTCCCTAGGAAGGTAGCCCCCAAAACACTGCCCTGAGACTCCTAAGATTCTGGGATCCTAGGTCAGAAATAGGAATCCCAGCGAATTCTCACATTTTACAGGTAAGAAATCCTGCCCAGGAAAAAGGTGAGGCTCAATAAATATCGGCCGGATGGATGGATGAGTGGATGGATGTTTGGATGGTTGGTTAGATGGATGGATGGATAAAGGAAGGATGTACCCTGGGACCTAGGTCACACAGTTTCTGTTTGCAGAAATAGAACGAGAATGTATGTGAAAACTCACATTTTTCTCTCTGTACTGAACGCATTATAGGCTTTCGCCAACAGCAAAACAACTCTGACCTATTTAGCACTTCAAATCAAACCAAACAAAACAATGTTTTTAATGGATAATAACAATCCTCCACATAGACCTTCTTCTAACGCTAAGAGTTTACTAAACAATTGGATTTAAAAGTTCAGACTGGCTTATATCCGGTTGTCATGGAAACAGAAGTGTCTTCCGCTGATTCATCACCTACGCTCCTAGCAAGGTGTCCACAGGACTCTTTGCTTGCCCTCAGGTAGAGGGCCTGGGGCCTCAGCCCTCAGCCCACTATGAGCCTTTCCCCCCAGAATTCAGGCACAACCTCCAACATCCCACTGCAGGTTCTTACTGATCACCCTGAGGTGAAACAGGCAGAGAGGGAATGCATCTAGAAAGTTCCCTGGAAATGATCATGTATTCAGGGCCATTACCCCTGCTCTTTTCTCTGTTTTCTTTAGTGGACCCAGAAGTCCTTTTGGGGTCCTGCTCCAAGGTAGGAATTAATACTGCCTCCCATCTAGGCTGTGGCCTCTCCTGCCCTATAGATTCTCCTTGCACTACCCAGGGGACACTGGGATGATGCCACAGCTGTGAACTGAGTCACCCCCTAGTCTTAAGACTCAGCTGGACTTGAGGTCTGACAGGGCAAACCACAGGCAGTGTGCTCTATCAACTCTGCTTCTAACTTGTGCTCCCACAGGGATGCATACTAGACTCTGAGTTAGGGCATAGCAGGAGATTCTTTCTTTTTCTGTTTTTTCTTTCTTAATTTTTTTAGAGATAGGGTCTCACTACATTGCCCAGGCTGGACTTGAACTCCTGGGCTCAAGTGATCCTCCTGCCTCAGCCTCCTGAGTAGCTGGGGCTACAGGTGCATCACCACACCCAACTGAGGAGATTCTTCCTTACGTGCTGATTTCATGATTACAGAGTTGGGTTACCCACAGGATTCAAGGGTGAACTCCTAACTCAGGGGAACCAAAGAAGTCTGGAGGTTTATTTACCATTTGTTTGGCTGTCTTCCCCCTAGAATTGGAAAAAGAGCTCAACTGTCTTTCTTGAATTTGAGCCCAAAGTGAAGCAAATAAAACAATGCTATTTTAATACTAAGTGAGTGGGTTTAAAAATGGATCCACCAAATGCAGTGTGGAATCCTGGATTGGATTCTGGGACAGAAAAGAGACATTAGTAGAAAAACTGGTGACATTCTAATAAATCTGCAGTATAGTTAATAGGAATGTACCAATATTAATGTCTTAGTGTTGGCAAATGGGCCATGGTTATGTAAGATGTTAACATTAGGGGAGACTGGGTGAAGGATATGCAGAACTCTGTACTATTTTAGCAACTTTTCTGTGAAGCTGACATTATTCCAAAATAAAAAGTTTATTATTAAAATTTTTAAAAACACAGATCGACCATCCTGGCTAACACTGTGAAACCCCATCTCTACTAAAAAAAAAAAAAATACAAAAAATTAGCCGGTGCGGTGGTGGGCGCCTGTAGTCCCAGCTCCATGGGAGGCTGAGGCAGGAGAATGGCGTGAACCCAGGGCGCGGAGCTTGCAGTGAGTGGAGATTGCGCCACTGCACTCCAGCCTGGGCGACAGAGCGAGACTCCGTCTCAAAAAAAAAAAAAAAAAAAAAAAAAAAACACACACACACACAGATCAAGCCAGGTGTGGTGGCTCACGCCTGTAATCCCAGCACTTTGGGAGGCCAAGGCAGGTGGATCATGAGGTCAGGGGTTCAAGACCAGCCTGGCCAAGATGGTGAAACCGTGTCTCTACTAAAAACACAAAAATTAGCCAGGCGTGGTGGTGGGCACTTGTAATCCCAGCTACTCAGAAGGCTGAGGCAGGAGAATTGCTTGAACCTGGGAGGTAGAGGTTTCAGTGAGCTGAGATCTTGCCACTGTACTCCAGCCTGGGTGACAGAGCTAGACTCTTGTCTCAAAAAAATTAAATTAAATTAAATAACACATACACATACACACAGATGAAGCAAGGCTGTTGGGGATACAGTGTCTTGCACTCACAGGGGCTCAGTTAGCACCTTCTGATACCAGGGGGATGGATTAACATATGTCACCTACGTGAGTTGTTTTCCAAATAGATGTTTCTACTGCGTAACGAACACATTCAGAGCTTTACCAGATCTTCCATTCAATGTTCTACTAAAAAGTCCAAGGGATTGTTTGGGGAAAATGAATCTTTACCCATTTGGATGGAGAGGTTTAAACATGTAAAGCATAAGTTCCTTTGAGTGAGATGGAAGATACTGGGTCCAACATGGTAATGGGAGTTACAACAACTACACAATGACACCATCTCCATAATATTGTATAAAAAGTCCTTTTGTATTTGTCATGCCATTCGATCTCACTTTCTTTCTTTTTTCTTTTTTTTTTTTTTTTGAAACAGTTTCTCTTTTATTGCCCAGGCTGGAGGGCAATGGCACGATTTTGGCTCACTGCAACCTCCCCACCTCCTGGGTTCAAGTGATTCTCCTGCCTCAGCCTCCTGAGTAGCTGGGATTACAGGTGCCTGCCACCATGCCTGGCTAATTTTTTGTATTTTTAGTAGAGACAGGGTTTCACCATGTTGGCCAGGCTAGTCTCAAACTCCTGACCTCAGGTGATCCACTTGCCTTGGCCTCCCAAAGTGCTGGGATTACAGGCATGAGCCACTGCACCCGGCCTGGTCTCACTTTCTTAACCAATGTATAAATAATTGCTTGACCCATGGAGTGTAACAAGAAAACTGTCATGTTGCTTGCAAAGCAATTTCTGAAATCATGATTAGAGAGGATGTAGAATGTAGACATTTAGAGAAATACCAGTCTTGGCTCTGTTGTATAAACCTGGGAAAATTATCTAATCTCTCTAAATCCCTGTTTCCTCATTTGTAAAGTGAATATAAATATAGTATCGCTTCATAGGGTTGTGAGGGGATTAGAGTAAATGATGCATATGAAGCACTTAGCACGGGACCTGGCACATTCTAAGTGCTTGGTAAATAGCTGTTATTCGAAAGACACTAGGATGTGAATTTGAGCAGAATACCTTTTTAGAGAAAACACTGCCATCTCAGATAACTAATTTTTGGAGTGATTTTTAATGAAGACATTTTGATTCTGAAAGTGTCCCCAGCAGCCAGGACTGAAATCCAAGTTACATCTGGGCAACATATACATATACACACCCACTCACACTCACCTACATACCTGCAACAGGAAAAAATGGAGGTTCTCATTCAGGTCTTAAGGAACTTCCAGCTCCAGTAGTACGGTGGGCTGAGCTAAAGAGGAACCTCTCCAGCTTCAGAAACAAGAGATCAGGTGCCTTGGCTCATGCCTGTAATCCCAGCACTGTGGGAGCCAGAGGCAGGCAGATCGATTGAGGCCAGGAGTTCAAGACCAGTGTGGGTAACATAGTGAGACCCTGTCTCTACAAAAAAAATTAAAAATTAGCCAGACATGGTGGCACGTGCTTATAGTCCCAACTACTCAGGAGGCTGAAGCAGGAGGATCGCTTGAGCCCAGGAATTCGAGGTTACAGTGAGCTATGATGGCGCCTCTGCACTCCAGCGTAGGTGACAGAGACCCTGTCTCAAACAACAAAAACAACAACAATAACAATAAAAAGCGCAATATTAAATAAAATATAAAACAAAGTTGTAAGACATGGTTGAACTCACGAGAAAGGAAGAAATGAAGAGGGAACTGAAAGTCAGTGACATGAGAAGGAAAGCTGATGATGTGGTAACTGCGGGGACTGTTACCAGACCAGAAACTGTCAGGGACAGGGACTGCATTCTTGGGCTGGGTGAACTGAGACCTCTGCTTAAAGCTAGGACCCTCCAAAGGCTGCTGGGCTATTGCGAGATGCCAGTGGCTTGTGTCTGCACAGGGATCTGGGTGAAAAAACAGTTTCCCATAAAAATGGAAGACCCAAATCTGTATTACATATGGTTTAGAGCTTGAATTGATACAACCTACAGAGTAATTAACATGAAAAGTGTTCCCAAGTCAGCAATAATCCTAGGGTGTTTGGCCAGAACCAGTGCAGACTAGCTGAGATGGGTCCTTCCACTGCTGGGGCCACACAGAATTCCCGCAGAAAAACCAAGTCCTTGTGCAGATGAGCTCACGATTATCATGAAAAACATTGCTTAGACCAGGCTGGATTCCAGTCATCTTTGTTTTTGTTTGTTTTTTGTTTTTTGTTTTTTCTTTTTGAGACGGAGTCTCACTGTGTCGCCAGGCTGGAGTGCAGTGGTACAATCTTGGTTCACTGCAACCTCCGCCTCCTGGGTTCAAGCATTTCTCCTGCCTCAGCCTCGCAAGTAGCTAGGACTACAGACACATGCCACCATGCTAATTTTTGTATTTTAGTAGAGACGGGGTTTCACCATGTTGGCTGGGATGGTCTTGATCTCCTGAACTCGTGATCTGCCTGCCTCTGTCTTCCAAAGTGCTAGGATTACAGGCGTGAGCCACCGCACCCGGCCTGTTTGTTTTAATAAGGTTTAATTCGTTCTCTGGGACATTCTTGAGTTTGGAAAGTGCTGCTTTATCTATGCTTTTCTATTTCAAGGTAATTTTCTTTTCACCTACTCATCCATTCATTCAACATTCATTCTTCAAAGACTTATTTTGTGACTAATATTTGCCAAGCACTGGGCCAGGAATGCATCCATGACTTCTTTTGTCTTTCACTATAATGTCCAAGAGATGTGTTTCCAATTATCCAAGTTACAGATGGCAAAACCAAGGGCAAGATGGGTCCCTGGCCAGCCAAAAACCCACGGAACTCAAGGGCAGAGTTGGAAGTTCAGCCCCAGCCCTCCTCCTTTCTGGGAACTGTATTCTCCACCAATCCTGACCATGTCTCATTCCTCAACTGAGTGACAAAGATGGGTGCATGAGTGACCAAGGAAAGGAGTTACTAAAGCGAGGTTCTCACAGAGGAAGCCCAGTGCCAGTCCCAGTGGATCAGAATACACCTTGAGCCACCTATCAATGACAATAACCAGCCAGCCTCAGCTCCAGGACCCCAGGAGAATTTCAGCTACTGGACGGGCAGGAGCTGCCAAAGGAAGCACTGGCCTGGGTGTGGGAGGCCAATCAAAATACTTCTCCAGTGCTCTGTCTCCACGGGAGGAGTTGTGCTGGGTCCTGTTGTGCACACATTTGCGGGGCAGGGGGCAAAACATACAGCTACTCTGGATCTCTCATGTGTTTTGCAAGATCCCTTTGAAGCCTGTTTCCTGTCCAGAGGGACAAGCCACCTCCCTTTCTGAGAACACAAGCATGTTTGCACCGGGGGGTAACTACCCCTGCAGATCTCTCAGCCTGGAACGCTCTTCCCTCAGTGCACATGGCTCTCTCCTAGCTTCATCCACCTCAGAGGGGCCTTCGCAGGCCAGCCCACCCAACACTGTGCCCTTGTGTCATTCTCCCATCCTTTCCCTGCTTTATCTTCTCCTTTGAGCACGCATGCTGGCCTTTTTTATATGTTTAATTTTCTATGGTTTAATTTCACCAAGAGAATGTCAGTTTCATGAGGGTGGACATCCACTGCTTTGTTCACGGCCAGATCCCCAGGACCTAGAATGAATGAGCTAATGAATCATCTATTTCATCACCGTAATTCAGCCAAAATCTGATCCTCAACCTCCTTGTCTGCATCTTGTGGGAACTGGGCTCAAACAGCAATTCTCAAACTTTAAAAGAAATTACTGAAAGATTTTCTTTAAATATAATTTTAGAAAGATCCCCCATGTATGAGATGGACAACAGCAGGGCTGTACTAGTGCAGCCAGGGCTTCAGACGTGTCTGTCCCCTGCTTTTCCTCCCCATCTGCAGAACCCTACGGATCCCTGGAACACAGTTTGGAAACTATTGACCTAAGTGAGGTCTGTCTCCAACTAGTCACTTTCTCTCCCAGGGTCTAAATACAATTACCTGTAAAATGAGGGAGTTGGACTTGCTGACCTTGACACTGTAATATCCTAGCATTATCCATATCCATAACTACAGAAAATCATCCAAGAGCCAGGGAAACTACAAAATACAAATTGCAAAGACACATTCAGTGTCACACTGGCCAATAGCCAGCAAACACCAGGACGTTATCAAGGAGCTCTTGTTTTATGAGCAGTTTGTGGGAGCCATAGGACCCACAAGATCTCAGCTTGCTCAGCCAACCTAGTGGATGAAATGAGACACCGTATCTGTAACAGTTAAGACTGTACAACATCAAATGCTAGAATAGGTGGACAGATTTTATGGGCAAACTGGACATCATGGAAAAGAGAGATGGAGTGGGGTAAAATGGGATGGTGTCTGGGGAGAAGGTTTTCTCTCTGAAAGGGGGGCAGAGGGTCATTCTAGGAAGGGGACACAATAGGTGCCATGGTACACTGCCCAGGCCCCCTGCTGCAGGACCGAAGCTCTCATGCTTCCACTGCCAGAAGGGCAGCTGCTGGTGGGCCAGAGCTGAGCCTTTTCCCAGACAACAAACTGGACTTGGCTTTGTGATTGTTTGTTTGTTTGTTTGTTTGTTTTTAGAGACATGGTCTCACTCTGTCGCCCAGGGTGGAGTGCAGTGTGGCACAATTGTAGTTCATTGCAGCCTCAGACTGCTGGGCTCAAGGGATCCTCCCACCTCAGCCTCCTGAGTAGGTAGGACTGTAGGGATAAGCCATCACATCTGGCTAATTATTTTATTTTTTGTAGAAACAGGGTCTCACTTTGTTGCCCAGGCTGGCCTAAAACTCTTGGCCTTAAGCAATTCTCCCACCTCAGCCTCCCAAAATTCTGGGCTCACAGGCACGAGCCAAGGCACCTGGCCAACTTTGTGATTATGAAGTCATGGTCTTGGTCTCAGGCAGGGGCAGAGTTTCTCCAGGATCCTCATGCCATTGATTATGGTTGTTGCAACGCAGACTGCTCGTTGTCCCCAATACCCATTCTCCCCTTCTTCTTTCGTAATTGAACCTCCGATTTTTAGCTGGCCACATGGCCTCCCAAAATAAAGTCTACATTTCCTAGGTTCTCTTGCAGTCAGGTGTGACCATGTGACTAAATTGCAATCCATGGGATGTAGCTGACAGGACGTGTATCACCTCCGAGTCCTGCTCTAAAGGATTGTGCCCTTCCCTTTTCCCTTTCCGACTAGCTGGCGTGCAGACATGGCAGGGGCACTTGGACCACAGGAGAGGCTACACCTTTCAATTCCCGACGTCAGTTGACTTGCACTGTTTACCATGCTCTGGAGGCACCACGTTTCCCCACTGCGTGGCTTTGTCGTGTTGTCATGCTACATCCCTGCTGGAAGCCTTGGTTCCTGCCCAACCTGTCTCTACCTGTCCAACTTCTACTCACCTTTCAAGCACGGACTAGCCCAAATGCCACTTCTATGAGGCCTTCCATGTTTGGAAGTGTTTTCTCCATCCCTCTGCACTCCTATGCCTTATAATTCTCTAACATTCAACTGCAACTTTCTTTTTTTTCTTTATTCTTTTTTTTGAGACAGAGTCTTGCTCTGTCGCCCAGGCTGCAGTGCAGTGGCGTGATCTCAGCTCACTGTAAGCTCTGCCTCCCGGGTTCACGCCATTCTCCTGCCTCAGCCTCCCGAGTAGCTAGGACTACAGGCACCCAACACCATGCCCCGCTAATTTTTTGTATTTCTAGTACAGACGGGGTTTCACTGTGTTATCCAGGATGGTCTCGATCTCCTGACCTTGTGATCCGCCCGCCTCGGCCTCCCAAAGAGCTGGGATTACAGGCGTGAGCCACCGTACCCAGCTCAATTGGAACTTTCTTGCATTATAACTATTTGGTAGCTGCCTTTAAGTTTGAGTGGACTGTAAGCTCCTTGTAGCAAGATCAGAGTTTCATTTTGTGTTATATCTTCACATCCTCTGCAGGGCCTAGTATATGCTCAACTAACACGGAAGGAAGGAAAGAAGGAAGGAAGGAAGGAAGGAAGGAAGGAAGGAAGGAAGGAAGGAAGGAAGGAAGGAGGGAGGGAGGGAGGGAGGGAGGGAGGGAGGGAGGGAAGGAAGGAAGGAGGGAGGGAAGGAAGGAAGGAAGGAATGAAGGAAGGAAGGAAGGAAGGAAGGAAGGAAGGAAGGAAGGAAGTAGGGGAGGGAGGGAGGGAGGAAGGGAAGGACGGAGGGACAGACTGGCTTGCCAGTTTTTTATGGGGAGAAAGGTGCCAAGAAGTAGCTTAAGTGGGAGTAGGGTTTTAAGTCTGCCAAATCACTATTCTTTTATAAGAAACATTTTATTTTTCAAAATTATGCAAATGCAGCTTCAAGGCATGTTTCCAACCCCACTTCTGACAAGATTGGAAACTCTGGACCCCCCAGTGGCAATCACGGAGACCACCCCTCCTAGGTGAATGAATGGGTTAATGAAGGTTACCACCTCTCTAGTAAAAACCAGGCACTGTGTTAAGTGCTTTTACAAACATTTGCATGTGACTTGCACTGGCCTGGTCGCAAAACTGGGCATACATGTCAGAAGATGCACCTCTGCCACCTCAGCTTTCACAGAAAAAAAACACAGGATCTCAGGACAGAAAAGCCCCAAGCTGGCTACAAAAGTGGGGACATGACCTTGAGGAGGGCCTCAGAAAATGCTAGCTGGGTGCGGTGGCTCACACCTGTAATCCCAGCATTTTGGGAGGCTGAGGTGGGTGCATTACTTAAGGTGAGGAGTTTGAGACCAGCCTGACCAATATGGTGAAACCCTATCTCTACTAAAAATACAAAAATTAGCTGGGTGTGGTGGGGGGTGCCTGTAAGTCCAGTTACTCAGGAGGCTGAGGCAGAAGAATCTCTTGAACCCAGGAGGCGGAGGTTGCAATGAGCTGAGATCACACCACTGCATGCCAGCCTGGGCAATAGAGCAAGACTCTGTATCAAAAGAGAAAGAAAGAAAGAAAGAAAGAAAGAAAGAAAGAAAGAAAGAAAGAAAGAAAGAAAGAAAGAAAGAAAGAAAGAAAGAAAGAAAGAAAGAAAGAAAGAAGGAAGGAAGGAAGGAAGGAAGGAAGGAAGGAAGGAAGGAAGGAAGGAAGGAAGGAAGGAAGGAAAGGAAGAAAGAAAATGCTATAGGTAAAAAAAAAGATCCCATTTCCCATAGCAATAAAAAATAAAACTACAAGGGAAAAATAAATCTAATAAAACACACAAAATCTTTACTGAAGGACCAAAAAAAAAAGACCAGAATAGAAAGATCAACTGTATTTATAAATGGGAAGATGCAATTTCAGTCAAAAGCCCAGCAGAGCTTTTCACATGGGGCGGGGAAAGGGCCAAACATAATGGAGGCAATATTTGAAGAAGAAAAAAGGAGGAGGAAGAGGAGGAGATTGCTCGCCATAGGTGATGAACCCCTTATTATAAGACTATAATGATTACAACAGAAATAGACAAATGAGCCAACAGAATAGAAGAGACACTTGAATATTCCAGAAGCAGCATTTCAAGTAAGTGTGGAGATAGCCTCTAATTGGCTATCACATGGCAAAACAATTTAAAATTAGATCTCTACCTCAACCATCAACAAAATGAATTCCTGAGGAATTAACCTAAATATGAAAACTTTAAAACTTTCGAAAGACAATGTAGAAGAAATAATTGTAATAAAGATATTTTATAACACGTATTATATAAGAGGATGGCCAGGCGCAGTGGTTTACACCTGTAAACCTTGCACTTTGGGAGGTTGAGGAGGGAGAATCGCTTGAACCCAGGAGTTCAAGACCAGCCTGGGCAACATAGTGAGACCCTGACTCTACGAAAAAATTTTAAAAATTAGCCGGGCGTGGTGGCACGCACCTGTGGTCCCAGCTACTCAGGAGGCTGATGCAGGAGGATCACTTGAGACTGGGAGTTCGAGGCTGCAGTGAGCCATGAATGTGCCACTGCACTCCGATGTGGGTGAGAGAATGAGACCCAGTCTCAAAAACAAAACAAAACCCAAATTGTAAGATGAAAAGATGGATACATTTGAGAGCATTAAAATTAATATCTGAGTAACTAAAGACATCAAAGCAAAATAAAAATACAAGACATAGAGTGGGAAAAGAGAGGTGCATTGTGTATAACTGGTGAATGATAAGTGTACAGAATATATAAAGAACGTCTACACATTAAAGAAAAAAGATAACTCAGTAGGAAAAAATAGGGAAATGTGGTGAGCAGGCAAGTTGCAGAAGAGGAAACGTCTAGTGGTCAATAAGTACGTGGGGATGCTGAACATCACTAGCAATCAGGATAGGTAGATTAAATACAGTAGATGAGATACAATTTCACATTTGTTAGATTGGCATAAGATTTTCAAGTGTGACATTGTGGGGAAATTAGAACTCGTATCTGCTGCTTGTGATTAAATTGGTACAACTGCTTTGGAGAGTAACTTATCAAAGTCATTAACAAAGTTAATGACACAAATACCCTAGAATGATATACATTCCATGTGAGCATGGGAGACACAAACAAGCACGGTTGTAACAACAAGGAAATTGGTCATATCCATCAATAAAATGACTAACTGTACTGTGGCATAGGAATACAGAGACTTGAAGAAAAACTGGAGACCTAGCCCTGGTTCCTTTTCGGCTTCTAACTAACGAAGGGACTTTTGCTTTACATAGAATGCTGTCCCCAGGATATTCTTGGGCTCATACCCTTACCCACTTCAGTTCTGTGTGGAAATTCTACCTGCTCAGAGAGACTCCCCAACCCTGCCTCTGCACCCCTTAACATTGCATTGTTAAGCAGGGCAATTTAAAGGATAAGAATGTAGACTCTGGCTAGACTGGGTTCAAATTCTAGCTTTACCAAGTGCTATCCATGTGACTGTAGGCAACTTATTTAAATTTTCTGTGACTCAGTTTCCTCCTCTGTAAAATGGGGTAATAACAGTTTTCACCTGGGAGGGCTGTTGTGAGGACTGAATGAGTTAATATGCCAGAGGTAGAATGGTGCCTAATAGAAAGGAAGTGCTAGTTAAGAGTAAATTGTATGGCAGTTAAATGAGTGAATGAACTAGACTGGAGTGACACTGACAAGTCTCATAAACATGCTACTGAGTGGACAGAGTGAGTCCCACACACACCTCCCTCACCCTTCCCTGGACTTCTGCCATCATTATGAGCAGCCCACAGTCTAGTCCTTGATTACACCCCGCTGCTTGATGTCCTTTTTATAGGTTTTAGTTCCCACCACTGCCGTCCGTGACCATCACAGCCTGGTCAAGTAGGCTTGCAGCGGTATTCAAACTGAATGAGTTAAATTAGTTCTGAAAAGTCTTTTTTCTTTCTTTCTTTCTTCTTCTTCTTCTTTTTTTTTATTTTTTTTTAAATTTTTTAATTTTTTTTTGCGATGGAGTCTCCCTGTATTACCCAGGTTGTCTTGAACTCCTGGACCCACACAATCTTCCTGCTTTGGCCTCTCAAAGTACTGGGATCACAGGCAAGAGCCACTGCGCCCAGATGCTATATTTTAAGATGACATAAAGACAGAGAAGTGAGAGTAATGGAGCAGACGAGCAACGCAGGTGCCTGGAAAAGGAAGGAGAATCCCTGCACCAGGTGTTTCAAGGCAGGAATTCTGTGACTCCAGGACAGAGTAGGGGTTGTCACCCTAGCCCCATTCTGAAGGCCTGGAGTTCACTGTGGAAGAGCCATTAACGGCTACATTCACAGAAGACAGTGCGTTAAAAAGATCTGGAAAGATCCATGCCTAGCCCTTAGCACTGGCTAGAGGAGGGACGGTGGGATTAGGCGCACCCAGGCAAATGGAGGCTTTCTTTCTACTCTTTATTTATTTATTTATTTATTTATTTATTTATTTATTTATTTGAGACAGAGTCTGGCTTTGTTACCCAAATTGGAGTGTAGCGGCACGATCTCACTGCAACCTCCACCTCTGGGGGGTTCAAGCAATCTCCCATCTCAGCCTCCCGAGTAGCTGGGACTACAGGTGTGCACCACCACGCCTGGCTAATTTTTGTATTTTTTTTAGTAGAGAAGGGGTTTCGCCATTTGGCCAGGCTGGTCTTGAACTTCTGATTCACCTGTCTCAGCCTTCCAAAGTGCCGGGATTACAGGCATGAGCCACCGTGCCTGGCCTCTTTCTACTTTCTACTTTTACTCTATACATTTTCACATTGTTTGAATTTTGTCCAGTGAGAAAAATGTGTTTATTACTTGTGAGATATTAAAAAGAAAAAAAATCTTATATATAGAGGTACTCAGTGAATGGGCATTACTATTATTCTTTAAAATAAAGACTTTCCACCCAGCATAGAGGTCCCCAGCCAGGAAGTACCCTGCTTGGGCTGGGAGGAGGCTATTGTCTGCAGCCTCTCCCTCACACAGCCCAGCCGGCCCTCCAGTAAGTCTCATGGCCTCTACTTTCAAAGCACATCCTGAACCCAATCTCTTCCCTCATCTAGTTTCCACCTTGCCCCCTCAAACACACTCTGCCCATCGGTCAGAGATCTTAAGAAGCCTAATCAGATGGTTGCCACATTCCGAACACTTGCCATATGCCAGGTATTGTTCTAAGCAGGGATTCATATTAGCTCAGCCAATCCTATAACCAGGGGTTCCCAACCCCCAGGCCATGGCCCCGGGTCTGTGGCCTGTTAGGAACCACGCCGCACAGCAGAAGGTAAGCAGCAGGGGAAGCTTCATCTGTATTTACAGTGGCTCCCCATTGCTCACTAACTTACCGCCTGAGCTCCGCCTCCTGTCAGATCAGTGGCGGCACTAGATTCTCATAGGAGGTGAACCCTCTAGTGAACTGTTCATGGGAGGGATCTAGGTTGCACACTCCTTATGAGAATCTAATGCCTGATGATCTGTCACTGGCTCCCATCACCCTCAGGTGGGACTGTCTACTTGCAGGAAAACAAGCTCAGGGCTCTGATTCTACCTTATGGTGAGTTGTATAATTATTTCATTATATATTAAAATGTAATGATAATAGAAGTAAACTGCACAACAAATGTAATACGCTTGAATCATTCTGAAACCATCCCCCACCAACCCTGGTGTGTGGAAAAATTATCTTCCACAAAACCAGTCCCTGGTGTCATAAAGGCTGGAGACAGCTGCTATAACGATGCCGGGAACCAGGCACAACTAGGATCTCACTTTTCTAGATAGAGAAACAGAGGCGCAGAACGTTCAATAACTTGCTTTGGGCACGCGTCATGAAACGGCAGAGCTGGGATCCCACGTGAAGAGCTCACGCTCTCTGCCCCTCCCCACCCACTGTCACAGCCGCCTGTGCTCCCCTCTCTTAGGTGAGATCAGAGCTTGCTACTGAGGCCACATGACCTGGCCCGGGTTGACCTCCCACCACCTTTTCCACACCACAGGCTTTGTGGCTGCTCCTTCACCAGGAATTCTCCTTTTCAGGAGCTCCCAGTAGCTTGTTCTGTCACCATACCCAGCTCTAGGCTTCAATGTCACCTCCTCAGAAAGGCTTCCCTGACCACCTTCCTAAAATAGTCTCCATTTTATTCTCAGTCCTTTTCCCGCTTTAATTTTATTCGTGGATCATATCACTTCCTGACCTTATCCTAGAAGATGCCTTGTTTCGATGTTTATTATCTGCTTCTTTTCTCTAGAATTTCTGCTCCAGAAGGGCAGGGACTTTGTCCTCAGTGCCTGGGACATGGCCCCGTCTAGAACAGGAGCTCCGTAAATGAATAAATACCCCTCCAAGGTAGCCCACTAGGCTGTTGGGCCTGTTCCTCGGGGCTGCTAGACGCATCTGCTCCCTGGGACAGTTTCTCTCTCTGGGTGAGCAACGTAGCAGTCCTTCTCGCTGGGGCTCCTGGACCAGCAGGACAGAAGGTGAAGTGAGAGCTTCTGTCTTCTCTCCCCACCCCTTCCTATTCTTCTCCCACTCTGGGCTCTCTCCTGTCTACCCTTCCAGCCTCGGGGCGTTCGTCTTTCCAGCCACCTGGAAATGGTGGACAATACATCCCAATCGGGGTGATAGAGATTTGAAGAGTTGCCTCTTCAAAGGGGTATACCCTTTGAAGGGTATTTTCATTTTGAAAGAGGCCAGGCAGGAGCAACACGGAACCCCAATGTATGACTGTGCTTCGGTGTAGCTTCTGACAGCACCATGTTCAATGTTTGAGGGAGATACTGCCCTTCACTCTCCCAGGCGCTGGGAGACAGAGCATCTCACAGGTAAGGGCACTGAGGGAGAGGGACAGGGGTCCAGGCTCACCCTGCAGGTCAGAGACTGGGGCCTTGCAGACCTCAACCTTCAAATGTCACAGCTGCTGCTGTCCTACTCCAACCAGTTCTTCCCTTCCCTTCCTGCCATCCAGGCCTGGCTTTGTCCCCCAAAGCATCCCCAGCCTCCCTCAGGCTCCTTCTGTCTCTGTGGAATCCCCCAAGAGACTTCCCAGGGGACCCAGAACACAGGCCTTACCCATTTCAATCCCGCAGATGGCCAGGGCGGCGATCACAGCACCCGCCGATGTCCCCGCGAAGCGGTGGGCTGTTTCCAGCATCCGGGGGGCCAGGTCCCGCAGGGCGTCCACGGCCCCGGCCTGGTAGAAGGAGAGGAATCCACTGCCCGAGAAGGAGATGGAGTGAGGGGTGTCCGGGTCCCCCTTGAACACCTGTTCTTCCATCTCCTCGGCCTCTGGCTTTCCGCGGAAGGAGGAACCACCCTTCAGTGCTTGCCTGCCCAAGCCTGGGCTGCCGCTCCCTGTAGGAACTCCCTGCCCAGCTTCCCTGCCACCCCGGAGCTTGGAATGTGGCCGTCTCTACCCAGCTGGAGCAACCTCAGGCTGCTCAGGAAGCTGCCTCGGCCTGTTAAGCTCCGCCAGGAGGCAACCCCAAAGGTTGGAAAGGGGCCCCAGGATGAGATGCAGACGGCCCTCCGGTGAGTGAGCAGGGTCCTGATCCCGTGAGCCCCCCGCTGGCTTCATTTCTTGGCTAGATTCATCTCGGGCACAGGATCCTCAGCCCTCTGCCCATCTGTGGTACACCAGGGCGCATTCACTGCTCCCCGACACAGGGCCATGCCCAAGGAGGCAGGCTCTGCCCAGTCCTCAGCTGCAACATTCAGTTGCAAAACCTCCGTGATGGTTATCGGCGGACACCTCCCTCCCCAACATGCTCCCGCGGCAGTGAAGGGCTTCCGAGCCCACCTCCCTCCAGGAGGACGGTGCCCACCCTGTCTCTTTAGGACATCCCCAAAGAGATGCCCCTCCTGGGCTCCTTCAGGCTGTGTGGTATGTGTGGTGTGTTACACAAGCATTTTTATTTGTTTTTCTTATATAAACACCCCTTTGTTTATTCACTTGTCTGTTTATTTACATGTTAGCATCGGCCCTGGGTAAAATTGTAAGAGAAGTTTGACTTTGGGAGCCCCACCCACCACCGCCTCTGCACCTCTCTCTGTCTCTGCTCCTGGGCCCTTCACGGACCCTGTGACCTTGGTCAGTACCCTCTCGCGAAGCCCCAAGCCCTCATGCTATCTCCTAAGTGTGCGGGAAGAAATCAACCTGAAATCTAGATCATTCTAAGTGTGTGAGGCTTCGTGTTGCGTGCTCTTCCTCCCGCTCAGAAATGAGAAGTTTGAGATAGCAATGTTTAACCCCAAGGAGGAGCAGCTGGGGAGGTCACCTGTGGGGATGTCGGGGTCAGGGCAGACAGACATTTTGGTAAGGGAGGTGGTGTGAGAGGACCAGGGTTAGCTCCAGGGGCTGCGGTTCTGTTCCCTGAGGAGCTGTATCATGTGGTCCTGATGGTGGGGAGTGATCCTCACACCCACAAAATGTCCCCTCATGGAGATATAACAAAGACGGTAAGACTGCATCTCCCGCTCCCCTCAAAGACCACACAGCAACAGGACCAGAATCAGAATCAAGACGCCAAGGCCTCCACCAAGTGCCAATCCAGCCCCAGCCTCTCTGTCAGGATGTGACATCAGTGGCTTCCCCGCTCCTGGGGAGCTCACACCATTCTGGTGGACTCACTGATCTGCATGGGAATTCCGCAATAAGGGCAAGGCCAGGCTTCAGTTAGGAGGGAGTTGTCCGTCTTGGGTAGGTAATTCCAGGCATATCATTGCCTCAGGTTGAAAAGAGAGCTTTAGATGAGATAAAGCGTGTGTGCGTACGTGTGTGTATGCATGTGTGCGTGTGTGTGCAGATATCTGAGGCGTATTGCTGGGGTGGGGGCGGGTGTGTCAGGGTGGAATCCAGTCAGTTTTGGACAGCAGAGACCCTGCCCCCTTCCTGGGAGGTCAAGTCAGCTCCACTGAGTGCTTGTGTGCCCAGTCCTGTGCTGTGTCGGGGCCCTGTGCTGTGTGGGGGGACAAGAGAACATAGAAGCTCCATCCCCAATTCAGACATTTGCAGGCTTCTTGGGAAAAAGACAGGCAAATGTGAAATAAGCAGAGAACCGTACAAGGCAATCTATAATTAAGTACTAAACTGTGCAGGGCTGAGATTCCTGCCAGAAAAGTTAAGAGGCAGGGCTGAGCAGTGTGGGCTGGAACATCTGAGGAGCTGTGCGGAGGTGTGGGCTGCGGGACTGGAGGCAGCTGGGAGGAGCAGGCAGGGCACTGGGACAAGGCACAGCAAGAGCCCCTGGTAGAGGAGGGAAGGGGTGTAATGGGACCTGTTTCACAGGATGAAGGACTTTGGATGAGAGCCCTTCTGAGTCATGACGTTGGATCCCAGTTCTGCTATTTACAGGCAGTGTGACCTGTGCATGATCTCTCTGGGCCTCAGTTTTCCTCATCTGTGAAAGGGACAATACTGTCATTCCTATGCTGCACAGTAGCTGTAAAGGCTAAAGGTAATGGCTGTAGGATGCCTGACACACGGCACGTCTGAGGTTATCAGAGGGTAGTAAGAGTCAAGGCTTCTGGAACAGATAGACCCCAGAGATATGGTGGAATAGAAAGGCAGGGTCCAAAGGGGAAGGCCCACATGCGACATGAGGAGGAGCTTGGAGAGGTCTCAAGCAGCAGAGCGTTGGAAGGAAGATGAGAATGGGGATGGAGAATGAGGAAGGAGGATGGTGGCCCATTCTCCTAGGATGATGGTGGCCAGGCCAGGGTGGCAGCTGCAGGAAGACAAGTTAATGAAGTTATTGCTGCAGAAGACTCTCAGGACGAGGGACTGGTTGGATGGGCAGGGCGAGTCAAGGCTGAGGCCTCACTTTTAGCCTGGGGGTAGGGAGGAGTGGGGCTGTCTTCAGCAGAGTTGGGGAAACTGGGACAGACGTGGGGAAGCTGGGTGGAGGATGCTTTTACTTTAAGATGCATCTGAGATGACAGCAAGACATGGGCACTGTCCATGCGGGGGCAGGAATGGCACCAGAACCAAGGACAGAGACCCCTGCCACTGAGCAGCAGAGAAGGGTAAGCGGTGGAGGAGGGCATGGGGTCATGTTAAGGGGAAGACAGCCATGGATAAGTTTCTTTTTCCGGGTCATCCCAGTGAAACAGAAAGCAAGGCCACCTGCTGTACATGAGCTGCAGGCACCTGGGGCCGCTGGGGACGCACCACCCGTTCAGAGACAGTGCATCCTGACATGGCCCCCATTGTCCCCACCTCCTTGGACCTGGCTGACTTCCACGAATGCACATACGTTTCTGTTCCCTGTGGACGAGGAGACAGCAGTGCCGCACAGTCTCCTCCATGCAAACACGTCAGCCAGAAATCCGTGACTGTGCCTGGGAAGGCCGTGAAGGAGCTGCTAACCTGGACCCCAAAGACTGAGCCTGCCAGACCGGTCTCCACAGCTAATAAGGGCTGGTGAGCAGCAGGCCTCAGCCTGTCCTCTGCTGGGTGCTAAACTCCTGAGAAGGTTCCTTTCATTTGCCCTCGTTCCTGACCCTCTGCTCACGCCCTAAGAACTTCAAGCGAATGACATCGAGGAAGAATCGCTTTCCAGCATCTCTGCATTTGATTTTTAGTCATCTCATGATCTTCGCAGGTGTTTTTTAACGAAGTTAACACTGCTTGTATGACTCATCCATCCCAGGAAATCACGTGGGAGAAACAGATTGCTTATCACACACACTTCCAACAAGACAACCCAAAATGAATTTCTAGAGGAACCTGGACTTCCCATAAGTTTAAGATATGTGAAGCCACCCAGGACAGATACTGGGGAGAAAGATGCACATAGATTCCAGATTGGCTTTTGCCTGATGGCGTATCACCCTCTGCTTACATCCTGAAAATGTTAATTTAGTGAAGAACCTGGTAGTTTCTTGATTCGGTAGAGTAGGAAGGTCACAACATCACCTGTGAATATTCATGCCAAAACGATGTCACCTGAATCTAATTGAGGCCTAACGTCCAGCTTACAGTAAATACGAAGCATGAAGGATGCCAGGTGCAAACAATTAGATAAACGGAGCCCGTGGGAGGCTGGCAGAGACTGTTGCTGGTTACCAGCAGCCATCTCCGGCCCACTTGCTCCTTGCTCACCTCCCTGTAAAGCAGCTGAGAGGCCTGGTCCTCGGTTTCAGCTAAGAGTGAATCATGAGCTCACGGTGATCATCAGACCCCACCCCCTGGACATGAGAAGTAACAGGGACTCTGCTGGATTGCTTCTTGGAAAGATTTCCCTCCTTGATAAAAGGTAAAAGGCACATAGGAAGACCCTGGTAACTCCATCCCCTTTTCTTCCTGCCAGAGACACTGTCCTGGGATCATATGGTGTGTGGATCTATAACAGCTGTTTTACCTCCGTCAGGGGAAATGTGGCAGACACACTGAGTGTATTGGTTATCCATTGCTTCATAACAATTTACCCTGAAACATGGCACTTTCAAACAAGCATGTATTATCTCACACCATTTTTAAGGGTCAGGAAACTGCAAATGGTTTAGCAGGTGGTTCTCGCTCTTGTCTCTCAAGGTTGCATTCAGGCTAATTGACAGGGTTGCAGTCATCTCAAGGCCCACTGGAGCTAAAGAACCCACTTCCAAACCCACCCTTCTGGTTGCCAGTGGGTATCAGTTCTTGGTCAATGTTGACAAAAGCTTTAGTGCCTCATCAAGTGGGCCTCTCCATTGGGTGGCTCATGACTTGGCAGTTGACTTTCTTCAGTGAGAGATGAAGACAGTAAGAGAGAGAACAAGGGAAGGAGAGCATGTGAACCCAAGACAGGAGCTGCAGCCTTTTTATAACCTAACCTCTGATGTAATCTCAGCTATATTCTATTGGTCACACAGACCAGCCCTGGTAAAATGTAGGAAAAGTGAATACCAGAGAGTGGGTATTATTGAGGGCAAATTTGAAGGCTGGCTAAGACACCAAAAATCGTATAAAAGAAAGCAAGAAAAATCCTGGGTCTGGATGAGATTCTTGTGTGACTGCACCAACCCCCACACCATTCATGTGTGTGCTTCCTATTATGACAGATAACTCAATGTCTTTGCTTTTAGTCACTGTTCCCTTGATATTTGCTGCTAAAAACCTCATGGCCAATGCAAGGGCTCTTAAATATTTCTAGTAAAATGTAGCCCTTATTTTGAGAGAATGAATGAAATATGCCTTTTGCTTTTAGTAAAAACAAAAGAAATACTTTAAGGTATAGATACTTTGTTATTGTAGGTAAAATAACTCTGATTCATGAAAATTCTGAAGAACTTAATTTGAAAATTTTTATATACTTTTAGAAATTGTTTACCAACTTATTTTTGTTAGAAGCCGAGAAGTAGATATTTTTTCTCTTCCCTACCCCTCCTTTTCTCTGCATGGCTTGTTCTTAGCCTTTTGTCTGGGCTGGGTAGGGGTCTGATAACTTTTTTCTTTTTTCTTTTTGAGACGGAGTTTCGCTTTTGTTGCCCAGGATAGAGTGCAATGGCACTATCTCGGCTCACTGCAACCTCCACATCCCATGTCCAGGTGATTCTCCTGCCTCAGTCTCCCAAGTAGCTGGCATTACAGGTATGTGCCACCACGCCCAGCTAATTTTTGTGTTTTTAGTATAGATGGGATTTCACCATGTTGACTAGGCTAGTCACAAACTCCTGACCTCAGGTGATCCGCCTGCCTCAGCTTCCCAAAGTGCTTGGATTACAGGCATGAGCCACCAAGCCTGGTCCCGATAACTAATTAAACAGCCCTCCAATGTAGCACTGGCCTTTTGAGGTGTGTGACTTAATTTTTGAATACTTGACCAAACATGTAGACATATCCATGATGGGGGTAGAAGTGTTTAGACATTTCCAAAAAGTCAGGAAGTTTTAAAGATATGATGTAAGGAGAGAGGAGAAAGTTTGACACAGCTGAGATGGGCACAGTGGAGAAGCTTGCTGGCTTCCTGAGCTGTTGTTATTTTGTAGGACCTTGAGATTATTCATGCAGCCTAAATAGTATCTTTTTTCTCATAATGAAAGAGCTCTAGCGTAAAGTACCCAAACTAGTGCAGCAAACATTCATATACCCACCAGCCAGACTGAAGAAGTCTTAACATTTTACTACATTTGGCTCAGCTATTTCCCTGGTTTTAAAGCAATGAGACATCACAAGTAAAGGTGAAACCTCCTCAAACTGTTTCCTAATCAGTATCACCCTTCACTTTCCTTCCTATGAGAACCGTGTTCCAGGTTGAAAGGACTCTTTCCCTTCCATGTTTTTTTTTTTTTTTTTTTTTGAGACGGAGTCTTGCTCTGTCACCCAGGCTGGAGTGCAGTGGCCGGATCTCAGCTCACTGCAAGCTCCGCCTCCCGGGTTTACGCCATTCTCCTGCCTCAGCCTCCCGAGTAGCTGGGACTACAGGCGCCTGCCACCTCGCCTGGCTAAGTTTTTGTATTTTTAGTAGAGACGGGGTTTCACTGTGTTAGCCAGGATGGTCTCGATCTCCTGACCTCGTGATCCGCCCGTCTCGGCCTCCCAAAGTGCTGGGATTACAGGCTTGAGCCACCGCGCCCGGCCCCCTTCCATGTTTTTTATACTTTCAGTACATGGATATGTTTTGTAAACAATATATACTATTGTTTTATAAACCTTTTTAAAAATTTCACATAAACAAACACGTTGCATTTATTTTGCAAATTGCTGTTTTTACTCAGTATTATGATCCCTGGCTCCAGTCTTTTCCATTTTCCTGCTTTCTGGTGACCCATTATGAGACCACGGGACAACATGTATCATTCTCCTCCTGATGGACATTTGGATTGTTTCTAGTGTTTTGCTGTACCCAGCAATGCCACAGTGAATGCTCTTGTGTACATCCTTCCTTGGCCCTGCACAGGAATTTCTCAGGTCACAATGTGGGTTTATCAATGGTACCCACAGGACTTCAGTTGACGAAGGTGACTGAGTTACCACATGGAGAGGCTAGTGCCATTGAAGAGATTTCTATTACACGTATTTACATTTCCTTGCCATGCAGGACCACATGGGAAAGCCCCAGTTTCGCTCAGGGGGCAGAAGAGACAAAAGGAGAGCGCAGCCCAGAGCCTCTACAGTGTTTTCCGTGGAAAAGGCAAGTCGGGGCAGGGAAGCAGCTTAGGACTGGTTGGTTCAAATCAAGGTGGCGGGCTCTGGGTCATAGGGGTGGTCTCTAGTTGACGGGTGCCTGGCTCTGGGTGATTTTGCCTCTTGGAGTATAAGAGCCAGATAGAGAGGGTGGATCAGAGCATGGGCTCTGGACAGGCTAGTTTACATATGAGAGGCGCTGCTGCCCCACCCACCCCAGCCCTCTGCCATCTCTAAGAATGGGGTAGCCCTGGGAGGGGCAGCCTCTCCCTCATCAGTGAGGCCACAAATGCCAGAACATCAAAAATGCACAAAATAGGCCGGGCGCGGTGGCTCACGCCTGTAATCCCAGCACTTTTGGAGGCCGAGACGGGCGGATCACGAGGTCAGGAGGTCCAGACCGTCCTGGCTAACATGGTGAAACCCGTCTCTACTAAAAATACAAAAAATTACCAGGGCACGGTGGCAGGCACCTGTAGTCCCAGCTACTCAGGAGGCTGAGGCAGGAGAATGGCGTGAACCCGGTAGGAGGAGCTTGCAGTGAGCTGAGATCGCGCCACTGCACTCCAGCCTGGGTGACAGTACAAGACTCTGCCTCAAAAAAAAAAAAAAAAAAAAAAAAATTCACAAAACGAGAAAGCATGGTTAGTACAGTGGGCATTTCTACAAGGAGCTGCTCGATTGCTCTCTAGAGTTGACGTGCCAGTTTCCACACCCACTGCGTGTTTATAAGAGACCTAATCACGTCACTTCTCTTGTTATTGCCAGATTTGAAATGTTTTGCCAGTCTGAAGGGTGCGAAATGCTATCTCATTGTTGTTTAATTTACATTTTCCTTATTTTTTGGTGAAGCTGGGCACCATTTCGTTCACTGGTTGTTCCAGTTTCCTCTTCTCTGAATGGCTTGTTCTTAGCCTTTTTCCATTTGGGAATGCGGGGCGGGGGGAGTGTTTGTCTTTTTGTTAATAACATGTAGACGTTGGTACTAATATCGGCTCCGTTGACTGCATTGCAAATATCCTCTCCCGGTGTGCGGTTTTTAGTCAACATTTTAATGGTGTCTTCGGTGATACAAGGTTTTAAATTTTAGTGTAATAACATGTATCATTCTTTTCTTTTATAGTTTATGTTTTTGTGTTAATGGTTTATGTTTTAAAGGCATCAGGATTCTCTCCCATATAAAATAAAGTCTTGGTTATTTTAAATGATTTGACCATCAAGCCTAAGCTATTCATTCAGTCTCCTTTAAAATGTTGCAGTCTGATGGGCAATTTGGCACCGTCTATTTAAAATCAATACTTGCAGGAATTTATTCTACAGAAATACTCATAGGAGTCCTCCAAAAATATATGCACAGGATTTTTAAATACAGCATCAATTGTAATAGCAAAGATCCAGAAATAACCTAAAAGTATATCAATGGCAAGCTAGTTAAATGAATGATGGTATAGCCACATAATGCAATTCTCTACAGCTATTGAAAAGAATAATTGTGGACCTGGGTGTGCTCATAGGGAAAGTTCTCCAAGATATATTGGTAAGAAGGAAAAATAATGATAAAGAAACAAGGATTCAAGCAATATAGTATGCTACCATTTATGTCTAAAAGGCAGGGGAAGCGCTTCTCTATGTATATGCACGTAACATTTCAGAAATAAAACTGCTGAGGATGGTTACTTCTGAGGAGGGGACTGGGGCTTGCGAATGGAGGGAAACCTATTTTTCACTGCCAGCCTCTTCTGTTGTTTTCATTGTTACTTCCATTACAGTAAACAAAGAAGGATTGCTGTAGATGGTCACATTTTCCGTGCACTGCTATTTGTTTTGGCATTTGGAATATTCTGAGGTGAAGAGGGCCTTTTGTTCCAATAGCTATGAAGAAATTGAATTATTAGGAATGGGGCAGGAGGTTTCATTACATGTGCTGCGTAGCCCCGCCTGGCTGATGAGATTTAGGCTTGCTTTGTCTGGGGACTGAGGGCAGAGTGGGAGCAGGGGGCATGGGAGGGTTGTCTGTGGGACAGGAGTGGGGTGGGCGAGGTGGGGGCAGGGGAAAGTGGATGGAAGGTGGGACGGTCTGAGCCAGAGGATCAGCCTGGGCTTCTGTAGCTCCAGGACCACCTGTGTGAGGTCTGGGTCACCCCTAGGCACTCACTGTCCTCGAACTGCCTGGCTGCAGGGTTGGAAGAACCTGCAGTAGAGGAGGAGAATCCCAATCTCAAAGGTTCTGGCAGGTGATTCTCCCCAGAGGAAAAAAAGCCATGCTACTCCTAGGAAAATGTTCATCCAATAAACAAGAAATAAAGGCACCCTGAGTTTACCCTGGTTTAAAGAAGAGAAAGGGATGGGGTCAGCATCCATGGAGCAAAGACAAGATGTGCCGCCAGGGTTAAGTCCAGCTGCCTTTCTCAGGGCCGTACAGTATGGCCACTTAGGGAGTCCAGCTGTCTTTAGTTCAAGACACAGCTATGTTATTTGCACCTTTGACAAGTTATTTGACATCTCTGTGCCTTAGTTTTCTCATCTAGAAAACGGGAAAATAATTAAACTTGCCTCCCCTGGCACATGGCAAGTGCTTACAAAGTGTTAATTGTTTTTATTCTTTATTTCTCACTTTCGTGAGTTTAGTGCAGCTAGGAGCTAGGACAGTGATATGGTCAGTGCATGAAGATTCGAACTGCGTCTGAGGTGGACACACATTCACCAAACTCTCAAGCCTGATGAATGAATTGTAACCTAACTTGTTAATTTACACTGGCCTGAACACCTAGGTAAACCCATCAACACTTTCCTCCCTTTTCCTCATGTGGGAGCCCAGACTGTCCTCAGAGGCTCTTTGCGGGATGGGAGCACTTCTGTGCCTTATTTACTTCCCCGGCTGTTCCTGCTGTTTGACTGTAAGCCCCTTAGGGGAAGACACTTTGGTACGCAGGAGGATTGCCATTCATGGTGGTCAGAAAAATATCTGTTGAATGAATGATGGTCATCACAGTGCTCTCTGTCATAGCAAAACACTGGAAACAATCTAAGTGTCCAACAACAGGGATTTTTTATTAAATTGTGGTCTAGTCACCTCACAGAACTGAACAATCATTAAAAATGATCATTAAAATGATCGTGGTCAAGCTTGGTGGCTCATGTCTGTAATCCCAGCACTTTGGGAAGCCGAGGAGGGAGGATTGCTTGAGCCCAGGAGTTCAAGGCCAGCCTGGGGGACATGGCAAAACCTCACCTCTACAAAAGACATACACGAAATATTAGCCGGGTGTGGTGGTGCATGCCTGCGGTCCCAGCTACTTGGGAGGCTGAGGAAGGAGGATCGCTTGAGCCCGGGAGGTTGAGGCTGCAGTGCACTGTGATGGCGCCACTGCGTGCACTCTAGGCTGGGCGACAGAGCCTGCACCCTCCTTCCTGCCCCAGAAAACAATCATGTGGAAAGATAGAGAAATGCTTATGATGTAATCTTAGAAAAACAAAATAAAAATAATCGAAACAGACCTGATGTGGATTCATCTGTATGATATTTTAGGTAAAAAATGAGGTTCAGAAGAAGGTGTATAATATGCTACCATTTGTGTAAAAAAGGGAGCAAAGAACGTAAGACTTCATTTGCAGATATAAGGATAAACTACCTCTGAATGAGACACAAGAGACTGAAAACATTGGTGGCCTCTGGGGAGGGGACCAAGAGATGGAGAGCTGGGAAACCTGTCCCTGACAATACTTTTGCACCTTCTGAATGTTGAACCATGTGAATGTGTTTCTGATTCAAAAATTAAATAATTTAAAACACTTCCTGATACATAGTAAAGTAAAATAAATATATTTTTCCATATATTTCTCAATCCTAAGGCACATATTTTCCCCTCATGTTGTAAGGTTTCTGATATTAAGATGTATCTCACCGTCAATTGCCATTTTATTATTTTTTTATCCTTATTTTACATTTTAGGAACAGGGTCATACTCTGTCACCCAGACTGGAGTGCAGTGGTGTGTCGTAGCTCACTGCAGCCTTGAACTCTTGAGCTCAAGCAATCCTCCTGTTTCAGCCTCCTGGTAACTAGGACTACAGGCGCACACCACAACACCTACCTAATTTTTAAATTTTTTGTAGAAATGGGGTCTCGCTATGTTGCCCAGCCTAGTCTCAAACTCCTGGCCTCAAGCGATCCTCCTGCCTCAGCCTCCCAAAGTGCTGGGATGATAGGTATGAGCCTGGCCTCAATGGTCATTCATTTTTTTAAAAATAATTTCAACTTTTATTTTAGATTCAGGGAGTACATGTGCAGATTTGTTACCTGGGTATATTTTGTGATGCTGAGGTTTGGGGTACAATTGATCGTGTCACCCAGGTACTAAGCATAGTACCCAATAGTTTTTCAACCCTTGCCCTCCTCCCTCCCTCCCTAGTAGTCCCTGTATCTACTGTTGCATCTTCATGTCCTTGAATACCCACTGTTTAGCTCCCACTTATAAGTGAGAACATGCAGTATCTGGTTTTCTGTTCCTGAGTTAATTTGTCTAGGATAATGGCCTCTGGCTAAATCCATGTTGCTGCAAAGGATGATTTTGTTCTTTTTTATGGCTGTATAGTATTAATGGTCATTCTTATTAGGTTCTTGCAGTGTTTTTTTTCTCCTGAAAAACTTTTACTAAATCAATGTTGGATCTTAAAACTGATAGCATTTTATAATCAAGGAAATATAGGACATAAAAATGTGGGTGTGTGGAGAGGGACTGTACAATGAAAACCATTGTGTGGTGGGACTACGGGGGTCTTTCTTTATCAAAATAGTCTTTATTAGTATATTTATATCATCTTTTCAATATTTTTTTTCTTTAAACATAGTTTTAACTGCTTTCAGCAGATAATCGATGGTTTTGGGGGAGTTCCCTAGATAACCTGCAAAGCAATAACCCCATGAAAGTCACCACCTCCTCAGCTTAGTTTAGCTTAAATATAATTAGCAGAATAAAGCCCGGAGTCCTAAATTCAGCTGTAGTTCCAAGGAAAGACCCTTTGTCTTTGGATTTTTCATGAGAAATCCACCTTCTAGGAACAGATTGTGCAAAACTGAGAAAATACTCACTTAGTCACCAGGAGGGTCTGTTCCAGCAATTGGTTCAGACCTCAAGTTTTGCTCTGAACCATTGCTGCGGTTCATAACACATGATGAGCTGGAAATGGTGATACATCTCAGAGCCTGCTGGCCAGACTGCCATAGTGGGGTAGCACACTGAGCATTGTAACTAAAGGATGGCCTTGAAACCTTGCTGCTTCCAGAAGTTCAGACCAGTCCTGACAAATCTCTGTGGATAAAAGACTTCTAAATCAAATAAGTATGTTTAAGGACGATTGCAGGTGAGATTGGGATAAGCACTTGGAGAGCGACAATGCAAACCTTCATATTAAAGGCACTGAAAAGTTCTGTGTGGCAAGTTTCATTGGATTCTGGTCCCTTTCTTCCTAACTAAACAAGTCCTAATTCTGTTTACCTTCTTTGGGGCAGCCAAGCTCCCCAGGACAAAAAGACCCCAGAACAAAGGAGTTTAAGAAAGAGCAGATGAAAACAATTCTGGCCCATAAGACAGAGAATAAACCTGCTGGGGAATTCTGAGAAAGATGTCTTCACTCCTTAAAAAGACACTAACAAAAATTTTGCATTCAGTAGCGGCTGAGTAGCTCCCATGGGACCACAAACCTCCCACATGACAAAATTATGAAAAGCAACTATGAAAACCCTGAAGAGCAATCAAAAGTCATGGATATTGGAGGGGAGTCAATACTTGGAAGAAGGGAATACCAATGAATTTTTTTTTTTTTTTTAGTTTTTTTGCTGAGGGAAGCCCCTAGTCAGGGACATGTTGGGTAGATAAAACTAGGATATAAAGCTCACACTTGTACTGGCATGAAAAATCAGAGGACAGAGTTCTGGTGACTACACAGCTGGAAAGTGAGGAAGGAAATCCTGGAAAGGAGAAGGAGCCACAAATGAGTAGCCTCAAATTCTTTGTATAGACTCTGTTCAAATCTCTGAACCCCACATGTGCGGGACAGACTCCAAGCTGCATGGCTAAGGCTAAATGATCTAAACTAAGATTTCAGCTCCCAGCTAGGTACAGTGACTCACACCTGTAATCCAGGCACTTTGGGAGGCTGAGGCAGGAGTATTGCTTGAGACTGGGAGTTCTAGACCAGCCTGGGCAATGTAGCGAAACCTCATCTCTACAAAAATTTAAAAAAATAAGATAAAGATTTCAGATCCTATTCAGCGGAGGGAAGGGCATTTGCAGTTTGAGAGTTGAGCCAAGTTAACTGCTAGCTAAAACAAATAAACACAAACAGTAATACTTTTCAGAAGACCAAAAGAAATCCAGAGTTCCTACACTATACACTTGCAATATTCAGGAGACAGTTCAAAGATGCTTGACATTAGAAGAAGCAGGAAAATGTGACCCATACAAAAGAGAAAAAGGAATCAATGGAGAACAACCTTGAGATAACCCAGATGTAAAAACTAACAGACAAAAATTTTAAAGCAGTTATTATAAACATTTTCAAGAATGTAAATGTGAATATGCTCACAATGAATTAAAAGATGGGAAATCTCAGCAGATAAACAAAAACTGTAAAAAGACCTCAGTGGGAATTCTAGCACTGAAAAATACAACATCTGAAAGAAAAAAAACAAGCAATAACCCATTTTTTGCCTCTGGCCATCATCAGGATGTAACGTTTATTTTGCTACAGTCAACTTCTGGTCACAAGGATAGCCATACTGAGGACAAGGCCTACGTGCTGTGCCATCTATGGCTGAGCAAGAAGATAGAAGGAATCTGGGTCTTTAATCATGTCTCTGAGCCACTGGATTAATTAGAATTTCCCTGCTGCCAGACTTTTTGTATTGGGAGAAAAATAAAATATCCTTATTTAAGCAATTTCTGTTTGGATTTTATGTTACTAATATGAGAAAGAAAGCATTGTTAGGGTTCAGAAAATGATATCCTAAAGTATGCTGTTTTGGACTTCAGACTGAGAGTACCTGGGGAGCAGCAAATGCAGGGAAGGGTTTTCTCTGAAGTTCTCTACCTAAAGGTTCCTCTGGAAGATATTTAATTGCTGTGAATCCCTTCTCCACATATTTCACCTACTGGAGGAAACTGACGCATATTGCAAAAAGGAAGACTAGAGTTGACACCACACCCAGAGCCCAGGCAAAATTTGTCCCAGGCTATTTTCTGTTCTTTGGAACTATTTATCTCCCCTAAAAATCATTTACTCTTCTTCTAAAATTGCCTATATCCCCCTACATCCTCTCCCCTATGAAGAGGGTATTTAAGCTTTAATCATCTTGCCCTTCTTTGAGTTTCAAGCTTTGTGTGACTCCCATTCATTTGCATGTTAATAAATTGGTATGCTTTTTCTTCTATTAGTCTGTCTACTGTCTGTTTATTTCAGACGAAATTATCAAACCTCAGAAATGTGGTAGGCCAGGCACAGTGCTCATGCCTGTAATCCCAGCACTTTGGGAGGCTGAGTTGGGTGGATCATGAGGTCAAGAGGTCAAGACCATCCTGGCTAACATGGTGAAACCCCATCTCTACTAAAAATACAAAAATTAGCTGGGCTTGGTGGCACATGCCTGTAGTCGCAGCTACTTGGGAGGCTGAGGTAGAAGAATTGCTTGAACCTGGGAGGTGGAGGTTGCAGTGAGCCAATATTGCACCAATGCACGCTAGCCTGGCGACAGAGTGAGACTCTGTCTCAAAACTAAATAAACAAATAAATGTGGGGGTAACTTCTCAGAGCATCATAAGTGATAACACTCTGAAGTAAAGAATTTGGCTTGATTTGTTTAACCTAAGGTTCACCAAATGTATGTGACTACATGTTTTTTGTTGTTGTTGTTGTTGTTTTTTCTAAGACAGGTTCTTCCTATGTTACCCAGGCTGGTCTCGAACTCCTGAGCTCAAGGGATTCTCCTGCGTTGGCCTCTCAAAGTGCTAGGACTACAGGCGTGAGCCACCATGCCTGGCTGACCACATCTTTTTAAAGTAACATCCATTGACATATCAAGCACACTTAGGAAAATCTTGTGTAGACCCTAGTTCCTACCTTAAAAATCTGCATCATTCAATTATATCACCTGTAGGATATTAAAGGCCCAGGCTATTTTGACTGTATAACAAGTGAGATACACAAACAACTGGTGACTAGAAGTCTGCTAGGAACCTACTATTAGAGATTTTCATGTTTGCAAATTGCTGGAAACTCTTGGTACTCAAAGTGTGGTATGTGAACGGCAACATTTCAGCCCAAGCCCAGATCTACTGAATCTAAGATCTGCATTTCAGCAAGACTCCTCGGTGTTTCATATGCATGTTAGAGTTTGAGAAGGACTCCTGTAAGCTATAAACTGCAATAGAGATGTTAGCGGCACTGTAATTAATGAAAAAACTACTACTACTAATTTCTCAGCCTACTATTTCAGAGACCTTCACAGAATCATCTCATTTGGCTTTCACAGCGATGCTGTCAGTTAGATTTTTGTTTGTTTGTTTGTTTTTTCAGACAGAGTTTCACTCTTGTTGCCCAGGCTGAAGTGCAGTGGCACGATCTTGGCTCACTGCAACCTCTGCCTCCTGAGTTCAAGTGATTCTCCTGCCTCAGCCTCCGAAGTAGCTGGGATTAGAGGCGTGTGCCACCATGCCTGGCCAATTTCGTTTTGGGTTTTTTTGGGGGGTTTTCTTTGTTGTTGTTGTTTTTTTTTTTTTTTTTTGAGACGGAGTTTCACTCTTTTTGCTCAGGCTGGAGTGCAATGGCACGATCTTGGCCCACTGCAACCTTTTCCTCCCGGGTTCAAGCAATTCTCCTGCCTCAGCCTCCCAAGTAGCTGGGATTACAGGCATGAGCCACCTTGCCCAGCTACTTTTTATATTTTCAGTAGAGACGGGGATTTTCCCATGTTGGTCAGGCTGGTCTCGAACTCCCAACATCAGGTGATCCACCCACCTCAGCCTCCTAAAGTGCTGGGATTATAGGTGTGAGCTACTGAACCTGGCCAATTTTGTATTTTTTTAGTAGAGAAGGGGTTTTACCATGTTGGTCAGGTTGGTCTCGAACTCCTGACCTCAAGTGATCCACCTGCCTCTGCCTCCCAAAGTGCTGGGATTACAGGCATTCGATTTTTTTAAAACCTCTGGGTATAGAAGAGGAAATAAGATTCAGCAAAGTAAAGTGACAGATTATATTGAGTTATGATTAGTCCCGTAGTTGAGAAAGAAGTTGCAATTCATTGTCCAGGCACTATGTTATTGTTTTCAATGATGCAGGCGTTTGATGCCCAATTAAACTTGGAGACAAGCCCCTGCTATCCCTTTGAACATCCTTTTGCAGTCTCTACTTGGATCGTGCTCCTCTCTCAATGCCCAGGGCTGTCCTGTGCCCCAGAAGGAGAGAAATGATAATCCAGTTCACCCAAGCAGCCGCTTCTGTCTGTCTACTAATGGCCCAGAGAGGTCTCAGCCCCTGAGAGGGGCCTGAATCCAAGGCTCAGAGTTAGGTAGACCCAATGGCCACAATAACAAATTCCTGGTGGAGAAAGCCAGGCCCGTCCCTACAGCCTGCAAGGACTTTTAAAGTCCACTCCAGTTAAGATGGCCCATTCTTTTCTTTTTCTTTTGTTTTGTTTTGTTTTTGTTTTTGTTTGAGACAGGGTCTTCCTCCATCGACTATGCTGGAATGCAGTAGTGCAATCATAGCTCACTGCAACCTTGAACTCATGGGCTCAAGCGATCCTCTGCCTCAGCCTCCAGCATAGCTGGGACTACAGGCGCACCCCACCACGCCCGGCTAATATTTTAAATTTTTTGTTGAGACAGGGTCTCACTATGTTGCCCAGGCTAGTCTCGAGCTCCTGGGTTCAGGCAGTCCTCCCACCTCAGTCTCCCAGAACGTTGGGGTTATAGGTGTGAGCCACCCACCCATCCTAGGATGGCCCAATCTAATCAATTAGGGAACCAAGACCAGGATGAGATTAGGATGTGATTGAAAAGAATTCATGATTAGTGAGAAAAGAACAGAAGCAATTAGTTTTTAAGAAATTTAAGTATTATTTAAATTTAAGTATTATTTATTATTTAAATTGTTTTTAAAAACAATTCATGATGCATTCTTTACTTGGCTATTTAATGGTTGTTTGCTGTTTAATAAAGGCTTGCAATTTTGTTTTTTTATAAGGGGAGAAAACATATTGCTTTCTAGCTCAGTTAACAGTAGCTACGACTTTAGCTCTGTATTCAGACCATATGACCTCAGAATGGGAGCAGCATACCCTAACTGTAAGAAATCTAAGATGAGGACAGTGCTGAGGGCTGAGCTCACATGGTGAGAATACAGCCAAAAGACACATTAACTTCTTCCTGGTTCAGGTTAGCCAGTCTTGCACTTTAAATGTTGAACAAAATTCTCATGTGCAACGATAGAACCATTCTAAAAAGCAATTTGCTGTTTATCAAGAATTCTGGCCAGGAGCAGTGACTCACATCTGCAATCCCAGCACTTTGGGAAGCTGAGGCGGGAGGATCACTTAAGGCCAGGAGTTCGAGACCAGCCTGGGCAAAATATCAAGATCCAGTCTCTACTAAAAATTTTTTAAAAGTCGGATGTGGTGATGCATTCCTGTAGTCCCAGCCACCTGGGAGGCTAAGGCAGGAGGATTGCTTCAGCTCAGGAATTTGAGGCTACAGTAAGCTATGATCACACCACTGCACTCTAGTCTGTGACAGAGCAAGACTCTGTCTTTAAAAAAAAAAAATTTTTTTTTTAAATTATCAAGAATTATAACAGTCGTGTCTTAGGTGAGACTCACTGTTTTCAATATTTCTTTGACTTAGTTATCCCATTTGTGGAAATATATTCTAAGGAAATAACCTAACTCTAAACAAAAGAGCTCCCCGCAGCATTATTTTAACTATTCAAGCATTGTAAAGCTACATTGCAGAGTAAGGGAGTAGTAAAATGATCTACAGTGTATCCACCCAATGCTGTGTTGAGTAGCCATATTTTAAATGATGTTGACATTCATAGTATATTTGGTATTGAACTAGATTTCCCCCTCTATTGCCTTTATTGATTGATTGATTGATTGATTTTTGAAGACAGAATCTCACTCTGTCTCCCAGGCTGGAGTGCAGTGGCCCAATCTCGGCTCACTGCAACCTCCGCCTCCCAGGTTCAAGCATTTCTCCTGCCTCAGCCTCCCGAGTAGCTGGGACTACAGGAGCACGCCACCACGCTTGGCTAATTTTTTGTATTTTGGTAGAGACAGGGTTTCACCATGTTGCCCAGGCTGGTCTCGAACTCCTGAGCTCAGGCAATCCACCAGCCTTCGCCTCCAAAAGTGCTGCAATTACAGGCGTGAGCCACCATGCCCAGCCCTCTATTGCCTTTCTGTCCAACAAAGGAAAATGGTTGAAACAAAGTTAAAAATGAAAATTGCAAGGCAAAGATTTTTTGTGAAGTACTAGCTGTAACATTTGGTCTAAGATATACCAGGAAGGGCCTACCTAGACATTACCATCTCTTCTATCCACTCAAATCTGAAGCCCAGACATGCTTCATGTCCTGCTCTCTCCACGAGGCTTCCCCTGAATCCTCAGCCCTCCTTTCACAACTCCTACAGCACACTTTGGTCCTCAGATAGACTGTCTTGTGGAGTTGGTGTCTTCATTAAGTACCTGTCTCTTCCCTTGGGCTCCCTGACATGTGCCCGGGTGTTTTTTGACCCCTTTTGCTATGCACACACACAGCCCAACCCCTGAACCCAATCGTTCACCAAGTCCTACCAATTCCGCTTCCTGCCTTCCTTACTCCATCCCCACCTCTCTCTCCCCTCCATGAAGGTCTGTGTTCAGGGCTGCCTCATCTCTCCCTGCGTTACTGCAGCAATCAATGCTGTCACTGTTAGGCTGCTTTGGGCTGCAAGTTACAGAAAACTCAATGTGCAGTGGATTACACAGCAAGACTATTTGTTTTACTGGGGAGAAAAAACTCTTTCTAGAAAGCCCTCAGGATCTGCCAGCTGGAACTGGGTCATGCATCCATGCCTGAGCTGCAGGGGAGGCTGGGAAAGCCCTCATTTGGCATTTTCCATCTCTACCGTGACGCAGCCTCTGCCTGGAGGAAGGAGAGAAGGCAAGGGGCAGTTTCTATTAGGATAGGGAGCTGACAGTTCTGCCTCAAACTTCCTTACCTTGGGTCTCCCCACCCCTTTGCTTCATTCCTGACACTGCCACTATTCGTTCATTAATTTAACTAATCGTTCATTCATTGCATTAGTCAGCTTTGGCTAGGTCTTTTTGTGTTTTTGGAGACAGGGTCTTGGTCTGTCATCCAGGCTGAAGTATAGTGATGCCATCATAGCTCACTGCAACCTAGAATTCCTGGGCTCAAGCAATCCTCCTGTCTCAGCCTCCCATGTAGCTAGGACTACAACTTGCACTACCTCGCCTGGCTAATTTTAAAAAAACATTTATTTTTTAAGAGACAAGTCTCTCGCTATGTTGCCCAGGTTGGTTTCAAACTCCTGGCCTCAAGCTGTCCTCCCACCTCTGCCTCCCAAAATGCTGGGATTACAGGTGTGAGCCACCCCCTGGCTATGTTGTGGTAACAAACAATCTTGAACTACCAGTAGCTTGGAATAACAAGTTTATATATTTGGCCATGGTATCAACTAAACCTTCACTGGCAACAGGGGGAAGAGAAAAAAAGACCTGTACCAGCTCTGAAATGCTTCCACCTGAACTTGACATGCATCACTCCTGCTCGCATCTTACTGGTTAAAGCAAGTCACATAGCTACACCTAGCTTCAAAAGGGCATAGAAGAGCAATCATCCTTTGTGCAGGATGAACAGAAGTAACAGTTACCACACTCAACACGTATTTATTAAGCATCTACTATGACATTGCTAAGCAGAGAAGCCTACCCCAGCAGCCCAGGAGTTCTAGGTTGCAGTGAACTATGATGGCGTCACTGTACTCTAGCCTGGATGACAGAGAAAGCCTGTCTCCAAAAAAACAAAAAGATCTAGCCAAAGCTGACTAATGCAATGAATGAATGCTTAGTTAAATGAATGAATGAATAGTGGCAGTATCAGAAATGAAGTGAGGGGTTCGGGAGACCCAAGGTGAGGAAGTTTGAGACAGAACTGTTGGTTCCCTACCTTACTAGAAACGGCCCCTTCGCCTTCTCTCCTTGCTGGAGATGCATTGGTGAGCAAAATGAAGTATGTGTTCTGAAAGCCTTTTGTTCTGAAGGCCGGGCGCTGTGGCTCATGCCTGTAATCCCAGCACTTTGGGAGGCCGAGGCGGATGGATCACGAGGTCAGGAGATCAAAACCATCCTGGTCAACATGGTGAAACCCTGGCTCTACTAAAAATACAAAAATTAGCTGGACTGGTGGTGTATGCCTGTAATCCTAGCTACTTGGGCAGCGGAGGCAGGAGAATCACTTGAACCGGGGAGTCAGAGGTTGCAGTGAGCTGGGATCGCGCCACTGCACTCCAGCCTGGCAACAGAGAAAGACTCTGTCTAAAAAAAAAAAAAAAAAAAGTCTTTACAAACAAAGACAGAACAGTTTACCCCCTCCTTTGTGCCCCTATGCTAACATATAGAGACTTCAGTTGTACCACCTCTTACATTTCTTTTTTTTTTCTTTTGTTGAGATGGAGTCTTGCTCTGTCACCCAGCCTGGAGTGCAGTGGCGTGATCTCGGCTCACTGCAACCTCCTCCTCCCAGGTTCAAGCAATTCTCCTGCCTCAGCCTCCCAAGTGGCTAGGATTACAGCCATGTGCCACCACACCCAGCTAATTTTTGGATTTTTAGTAGAGACGGGGTTTCACCATATTGGCCAAGCTGGTCTCGAATTCCTGACCTCGTGATCTGCCCATCTCAGCTTCCCAAAGTGCTGGTATTACAGGTGTGAGCCACCGCACCCAGCTTGCCTCTTACATTTCTATTGCATTAAAACAACAACTTGCCTGTCTCCCTGAATAGACTATAAAACTTAAAGATGGTTATCTCTTCTTATGAACTATACTTAGAATGGTGCCTACCACTAGTAGACACTTAATAAATATTTGTCGAATGATGTATGAGACAGGATGAACTCAGCTACAAGGAATAAGATACCCAACTGTCATTGGCTTAAATAAGCATGGGTGGTGGTGGTATTTTTACAGAGCAAAAAGTCTAACACCCAATAACTGCTGGGGTTGGTTTCTCTGCTCAGCAATGTCACCCAGCACCCGGGCTCTTTCCAGCCTTACCCCATAATATTCTCAGCTTTTGGGCTTTCCTTCCTGTGACTGTGCCTCATGATCACAGGACTGCTGCCACAGCTCCAAATAACATACAGTATTCATATTTAAGGTGGGAGAAGCAGAAGGGACCACGGGGGCTCTTCTCTTGGGACTGTCACTTTAGCAGGGAACAAAAGACTTCCCAGAAGCCACCCAGTAGCTCACATCTCACAGCCAAAGCATGATCACGTGGCAGAACAAGGCCAGGAAAGAGAATATCTGGATTTCCAATCTCTGTGGTTGCAGATGGCAAGGAAGGGGCTGGGAATGGTTTGGGTAGCCAACCAAAAGCATTCACCGCAAATCAGGAATATGTGCTTGATAAACATTTATTGGCGGAGACTCAGATTTTTTTTTTTTTTTTTTTTTGAGACAGAGTCTCTGTCGCCCAGGCGGCAGTGCAGTGGCGCCATCTCGGCTCACTGCAAGCTCCGCCTCCTGGGTTCACGCCATTCTCCTGGCTCAGCCTCCTGAGTAGCTGGGACTGCAGGCGCCTGCCACCACGCCCGGCTAATTTTTTGTATTTTTAGTAGAGACGAGGTGTCACCGTGTTAGCCGGGATGGTCTCGATCTCCTGACCTCATGACCCGCCCGCCTCGGCCTCCCAAAGTGCTGGGATTACAGGTGTGAGCCACTGCGCCCGGCCGGAGGCTCAGATTTTTATGGTCTGCTTCTTCCTTTGTTTGTAATAGCATATAAAGAACTCATCATTGTAATGACTAACCACTATTGAACACGTTTTCTGTTCATCTTGAACTCTGTGCTAAGCAAGTTATATGAATTTTCTCCTTCTGTCTTTGCAACCCTAGGACAGAGATAATATCAATCTCTGTTTTACATATGAAGAAACTGGATCTCAGAGTCGTTAAGCAACTTGTCCAACTTGTTCACTTACCAGCTAGTAAGTGACGAAACAGGGATGTAAACTCTCATGGTCTGAGTCCAGAGCCCATGTTCCTATCCTAAAATGTTAGTTAGATCTCAGGGGAGCCTAGAGTTCATCACACACAAACCCTTTACTTCCATGGTACTGAAGCTGAGGTCCAGAGATGGCTGGTGACCTGCTCCAAGTCACAGCACAAGCCTAAGTCAGAGCCAGGCCCAGAACCCACGAGTCCCAACACCAAGGCCATTGTTTTATTTTCTGCCACACTGGGCATCCTCTGTTTAGAAACTCCACATCAGTTCACTAATATTTAAAAAGAAAAAATGCCAAATTTGGAATCTTGTGGACAATTTGGTTAAAAATAGAACTGTATTTGACTTAAGGTTTGGCAAATTAGAACAAGTTGTTTCCTTTTTCGGAGTCAAAACCTGATGATAAGCTGGTTCCAACTCTTTTATTCATCTCAGTGGAAACTCCAGTGTGTATAATATTTTTTAGTTCTCAGGAAATAAAAGGAAGAATGTAAGGTCAGAGCCTCAGCTGGGATGTACTGAGATGACTTCCAACCCCAAGCTCACGACCCAGAAATGCCTTATTAGTAACGTTTAATCATGTCCTGTGTAACACAAGCCTTGGGAAGTCTCTTGGAGGAGAAAGTGTGCAGGTTATACCACCTCCTAGCTGTGGGACCCCATGACTCGGCCCCTAGCGAAAACTAAGCAGCACTAACGGACGGAAACACATGGCATGAAGTGGGACTCTGTAAGAGCAAGTTCCCTCTCCCCTGGTCTCTGCACCTTCCCTGTTGGGCCTCTCTAGGGCAGATATGCAGCCAGCATCCAGTGCAACAAGCAGTACCGACCTTGCCCACACCCATCCTGTTTCAGAAGATCAAGTTCTGGCCGGGCGCGGTGGCTCAAGCCTGTAATCCCAGCACTTTGGGAGGCCGAGACGGGCGGATCACGAGGTCAGGAGATCGAGACCATCCTGGCTAACACGGTGAAACCCCGTCTCTACTAAAAATACAAGAAAATTAGCCGGGCGAGGTGGTGGGCGCCTGTAGTCCCAGCTACTCGGGAGGCTGAGGCAGGAGAATGGCGTGAACCCGGGAGGCGGAGCTTGCAGTGAGCCGAGATCGCGCCACTGCACTCCAGCCTGGGGCACAGAGCAAGACTCCGTCTCAAAAAAAAAAAAAAAAAAAGAAGATCAAGTTCTTCTCAATAGGACTCAGTCTTCTAGGGGGGAAGTTTGCTTAAATTGAAAAGTTGGCCAGGTTCAGTGGCTCACACCTGTAATCTCAGCACTTTGGGAGGCTGAGGTGGGCAGATCACCTGAGATCAAGAGTTCAAGACCAGCCTGGCCAACATGGCGAAACCTTGTCTCTACTAAAAGTACAAAAATTAGCTGGGCGTGGTCACATGCACCTGTAATCCCAGCTACTCAGCAGGCTGAGACAGGAGAATCGTTGAACCCAGGAGGCAGAGGTTGCAGTGAGCTGAGATCGCGCCACTGCACTGCAGCCTGGGCACCAGAGCAAGACTCCGTCTCAAAAAAAAAAAAAAAAAAATTGAAAAGCAATTTTGATGCAGCATTTAAGACACCTAAAGAATAAGGTTATAAAGCATGAGCCCGAGTCAAGCAGGGTTTGAATTCAGGCTCTGTCACTTCCTAACAATGTGTGTGGTTATACAACTTCCTTACTTCCTTGTGTCTCAATACAATAGACATAATAATAACAGCCTTCCTCAGAGGGTTGCTGGAGGAGTAGATGAGGTGCTACATGCAGAGTCCCGAGAACTGTGCTGTCGCCCAGGAAGTAAGTTTTGCAGGTTCACCAGAGCCTTGTCGGATCCTTCAATCTGTTCTCCGCTGCATTTTTCTTTTCTTTCTCTTTTCCTTTTTTTTTTTTAACCATCTCCCTCCCACAGCATTGTTCATCTGAGTGTTCAGTGTGGATTACACCAAACATTTTCTCTGCTTCTTTTAAGGGTGTGGACAATCAGGCAAGTGATTGCATGTGACAACAGAGAGAGGGCATGGCACACGGTGGCAGACGAGCCGGGGACTGGAGGCAGATCTGGGTTCCAGTTCCGGCTCTACCAGCAGCACCCATGTGTCCTTCTGTTCTCTGGGCTCAATTTCCTGTTGTAAAATTCAGAACTTGGAAGAGGTAAATGGTTAGTCACTCCTGAGACATCCCAGATAATCACAGCCATCCAAAAGTTGGCTCGGGAGCCTTGAGTAACCAAGACTGGAGGAAGCAACAGTTTAGTAAAGGTTCAGAATCCTATGATTAGAGCTCAAGAATGAAATACTCTTCTAAGATCTTCTCTCAGACCAAAAAGAGCTAATTAGGAAAGAATGGTGGCATTCTCTTGGGCAAACTGAAGGAGCCCCTGGGCTTTGCCTCCTTATACCTGCCTCCTCGACCTTCCTCTAGCCCACTTGGACACAATGCAACTTCCACCCTCTACTTTTTTCCAGATACTATGGTAAACCTGCTCTCAGATCCTTCTCCACACCCAGGAAAAAAATCGTTCTTCAACTATATACTTTAATGAATATGCACTTACTATGTACCAGATACTCTTTGGCTGCTAGGGCAGAGTAGCAGGGACGTAGCCCCTGTCCCCGTGGGGTCAACATGCTGGTGGGGGCGTCAGAGGTAATAAAATACGCAAGTAAGACACACAGTAGACCAGGCAGAGCTGGCAGAGAGCTGGATCTAACTGGATTGGGGTTTTTGCCAAGCGAGTACAGTCCAGCTTGGGATGCAGAGGGGAGAGTACAGAAAAGGTAGGGACTAGAATAACTAACCCTGGAATTTAGGCTGGTAAAGGAGGGAGTAGGGATTTGAATGGGGGTGAGGTCAGTAGACTGTAGGGCCCTGAGGGGGCGATGGCTTCAAGGTAGGAGCCGGAAAGACATTTGACAGTGGCTTCTCTGGAGGGCTCAAGCTTGACGGTGAACCTGAGTGCTGAGCCCCAGAAGATCACTGGGGAGAGGAGGTCAAAGAACTGGGAGGCCAGGGCACCATCGGCGGGGCTGGTGAGTGGATGGTGAAACCAACATGCAGGAGGCAGGAGGAGCTGGAGAGAGGACACGAGATGGGAGCTAAAATCTGCAGGGAGTGCGGAAAGCAGAGACAGCGGTAAGCGCGCCGGAGGCTAGTCCTGAGTCTGGGATGGGGCAATGGAGTTCGAGAAGACGTATTTAAGAGTACTGTGTAATTTTACATGTGGGAAGAACCTTTTGTTTTCATAATCAGAACTACAGAAAGGGACAGAGCTGTTTGTGTCACGAAAAGCAGGCCTGAGCATTAGAAGACTGAGAAACACCTGGCAGGATCTCGTTTCAACGGGGCTCAAAGTCATGGGCGAAAAGGATGGAGCTCGAGTTGTGCAATTGTGAGTGACTCGAAGCTGGGTGGGAAGGCGTCTAGTTTCTTATGCGTAAAGGACCTTCCTGTTGTCTCTGAAATCATACCAAGTAGATCGCCACCGTTTCAGCAGAGGCTTGAATTACATTGATAATGACAATTTATCAGTATCATATAACTAATGTAATTGATTGGTAGGAGGAATTAAGAACACGGGATCTGGCCAGGCACGGTGGCTCACACCTGTAATTCCAGGCCAAGGTGGGTGGATCACTTGAGTTCAAGAGTTCAAGATCGACCTGGACAACATGGCCAGGCAACATGTAAAAATACAAAAATTAGCTGGGCGTGGTGGTGGACGCACCTGTAATCCCAGCTACTTGGGAGGCTGAGATGGGAGAATTGTTTGAACCTGGGAGGCGGAGGGTGCAGTGAACCAATGATTGTACCACTGCACTCCAGCCTGGGTGACAGAGAAAGACCTTGTCAAAAAAAAAAAAAAAAAAAAAAAAATCTAAAACTGTGGGATCTGTTTAAACCCTGGCTCTGCTCCCTGCTACTTGTTATCCTCCTCTGTGCAGCAGGGGTGATGCCAGCCCCCACCCCTCTGTTTCTGAGAAGTAGATGAGCACATATGTGCACAGAGACCTGCCTGCAGTGTTGTGAGGACTCACAAAATGTTGGCTAGATATCCTAATCTTTCTCATGTTTGTTGGCAAACAAAAACAGGCTGAGATGGCCCTGTGCCATTGGTATTTCTGTGTGTGGAATAACAAGACAGTATAAAGCTGAAAAGCAGGTCCTTCCTTGACTAATTGCATTTCAGCAGCCGCTGGGAGGCAGTGTGGAGGGGCGGGGCGAGGAGTGAGACTGTGTGGGGAGTCAGGGGGCCTGGATTTCCTCCTCAGCCAATGAGGCCAAGGCCAAATCAGGATGTCCCTGAGCCCCTGTTTGCCCACCTGTAACGTGGGGATGACGGTTCCTGCCAGGTACCCACAAGGCTGTTGTGAGGACCGAATGAGGAAATGCTCCTTGAAGGTAAATGACAATGCCCCAGAAGAGCAGATGCAGCTCCCCCATGCTGAGTGCCCACTACTGTGTGCTGGGCACAGGGGCAGAGCCACCCACCCCTCCCCGCAGCAGTGCCCGGAAGACAGGACCAGCATCCAGATAGTCAGAGTTGAGACAGAGTTTAAGGGCCTGCCAGGCATAACTCCCTTGCCAGGAATGGAAATAAAGGAAAATCTTGAGTTCTTTCAAGGGAAATTCCAGGCACCTAGCTAGTCCTGAGAGTAAATGAACACAATAAGCAAGAAGGTAATAATAGCTTTTTTAAGAAAATAGCCAAGGAAGTTAGTCACAAAATACTTGGTTCCCTATTGAAACTTAAGATAACATCTTAATGTACGTTTCTGAGTTGTTTTTCAGAAACCCAGGCCCCCCACAGTGGAAAATGCCATCCACTGGCACGGAGACTTCAGTTGGGAGCCGAGGACTGAACTCAGACCACCATTCTTTGTTCAACATTTCTTCCTGAGGGGCCTGGAGGAAGTCACGCCCACAGTCCAGAGCTCAACATTCCTTTCTGCTGACCCCAGGTTTTTAGACAAAGCTTTGCCTCCTTAACCAATCACAAATCAGAGGGTCTTTGAATTCACCTATGACCTGCAGGCCCCGCTTCAAGATGTCCCACCCTTTTAGGTCAAACCGATACACAGCCTCCACGAATTGATTTATGACTTTGCCTGTAACCTCTGCCTCCCTGCCTTTAAAAACCCTTACCTGTGAGCCACTGAGGAGTTCAGGACTTAAGCATGAGCTGCCTGACTCTCATTCCTTGGTGCCCTGCAGTAAATGCCTCGCTTTCTCTCGCTGCAAATCCCAATGTCAGTGCTTGGCTTTGCTGCACCTGGTGGGCAGACCCAAGTTTGGCAACAGTCTGTGGGAGAAAGTGCTGTCAGAGGAACATGCCTGAGCAGCCAGATTATAGAAGAAAGAAGTGTCATTATGGTTAAGTCTGTGAGCAGATTTGAGGAGAAGGTAATGAGTGGCACCAGCATCTCCCCTTCTAGGGTGTTATCTGACAGATGTGTTATCTGACAGATGTGCTGCTCATGCCTTCTGCACCTGAGGTCAGGGATGCTCACACAGAATGGGTTGTAACTGCGTAAGGTCGGAAGCCCCCTCTACATCCACCAAATAGAGGATAAGTTGAATATGCAGATAATAAACAGAATAAGGAAAGGCTCTTTATGAACTGATACAGAAAGACTACCAATAAATACTAAGTTAAAAAAACACACACAAAAAAACCTCAGTGCCAAACAGTACATATAGGATGCCACCTTTTTTTTTTTTTTTCTTGGTCTAAAAAATGGGGAAGAATATCTATGGAATATACTCATTTATATATGAATAGAATATTCTAAAGCTAGTTGCAAGAAACGAGTACCGTTAGTTTTCTCTAGGAAGGAAAACTGGGAAATAGGAGGAGGAGGATTATCACTGTATATCCTTTTGTACCCTTTGATTTTGAGACCATGTAAATGCAATATCTAAAAGAGAGAGAGGAAGGAGGAGGAGGAGAAAGAGGAAGTGGAAGAGGAAGGGAGAGAAAGAAACACTGTGCATGGGCTCTAGAATCAGATGGACTTGTGAATTCCAGCTCCACTACTTCCCAGCTGTGTGACCTTGCCCAAGCTACTCAACCTCTCTGGGGCTCAATCTGTGCAGGAAAGGGGCATGACAATTACATAATGCCTCCAACCCTCGTGGACTGTTGGGAGATTGAGACTAATGAGTTTAAAGCTCTTAGCTGGAAATGGTTGCTATAGATGTTTAGTCAGCCCTGGCTTCCCACTCTCCAGGCTGGCTTCCAAACTTCCTGGAGGGCACATGCAATTCATCTTTTCCTTTCCCATGCAATGCCCCAGGCGCCAGCTCATGGCAGTCCTTATGCCTGCAGGATACCACATCAAAGCAGAGTTGGGGGAGGTGAGTATCTTGAGTCAAAAGCAATGCCAGCCCCCAGGCTTCCTCCCAAAGCAAAGCCCCCTGCAGACTAACTGCTGGGCTCTCTGGTAGTAGGGTCCTGCTCTACTGAACCCCACATCCCTTCATCCTGGGCGGCACCTCCTTCCTCAGATGAAAATAGCAATTCTCAAACACAAGTGTGCATCTGAATTTCTGGTGCAGGGCCAATTCCTGGGCCCACCCCAGGACTTCGTTTTGCCCACTGAGTTCTCAAAGATGGAGCTCTTGCCACCTCTCGGGCAGTAGGTCCTACACCCTTTACAATCCACATCTCTCCCCACTTACGCACTGGTTCCCAAACATGTCCAAATCTTTCCTCCCTCACTCTTCATGCTTCTGATTTTGCAGATCTCTCCTTCAAGAATCTTCTCACCATCCCCTACCATGTATTCATGCACATTTTCCCACTTGCCTATACAATGCTTACCTTGATAGAAGCAGCTCAATCATCTCCTCCTCCAGGACGCCCTCTGATGTGGGCTGCCCTCCAATGTGGGCTCCCCTCTGGCTGATTTTGTGTCTGTCATAGCCTCTTCATAGCTTGCTCGAATTAGAATTATCATTGACAACAATGAAAGCTTGGACTAGTGAGTGCATGAATGTGAGTGGTTTATTAACATTGGCCCTCATCTGCCTCACACCCACAAGAGGTAAGTGTTATTGTCCCTTTTCATAGAGAAAGAAGCTGAGTCTGAGGGATGTCAGAGGGTTTGCCCAGGGCATAGCACATAGGGGATGGGTTGGGATTTGTCTGCCTTTACCTGTTTTTTTGTTTGGTTGGTTGGTTTTGTGTGTGTGTGTGTGTGTTACTGTGCCCACTTTTGAGACTAAACACTCTCTAGAGTGGTGGTCAGCTTATTTTTCTCTCTTTCAGGGCCAGGCAAAGTCTAATCCCTCAGTTAATACTAACTTGAATTCTCGAGATGGGGGTGTTCATAAGAAAGTTGTCTGGCAGTGACTGGGGACGCTGAGCAGGGAGGATTGCTTGAGCCTAGGAGTTTGAGACCAGCCAAGGCAACATAGCAAGACCCTGTCTCTATAAAAAAAATATAGCTGGGCATGGCGGCGAGCAGCTGCAGTCCTAGCTATTTGGCAGGCTGAGGCAAGAGGATCGCTTGAGTCCAGGAGTTTGAGGCTACAGTGAGCCATGATTGCACCACTGCTCTCCTGCCTGGGTGACAGAGCAAGACTCTGATCAAAAAAAAAAAAAAAAAAAAAAGGAAAAAAAGAAGGAAAGAAAAGGAAGGGAGGGAGGGAGGGAGGGAGTAGGGGGGAAGAGAGAGAGAGAGAGAGAGAAAGGAAGGAAGGAAGGAAGGAAGGAAAGTAGGAAGGAAGGAAGGAAGGAAGAGAGAAAGAGAGAAAGGAAGAAAAAGAAAAGAAAAAGTAAGAGATGCTGGGTAGAGACAATTCCTGAGGAGTCTTTGTGGAGGTGGGGGTGGCTCGAAGGGATGTAGGTGGGAGAGGAACATCATCACTGAGAGAAAAGATGGTGCAGTACAAACAGGACAGGATGGATGTCATTCTGACCCTGAGGCACTCATGGAATTAAGGGAATTTGCTGAAAATAGGGAGGCACAGGGCCAGGGGGAGCAAACACTATCTTTCCTTTTCTTCTAAGCATCTCAGGAAGTTCCTGTGAAAAACCTACATGTCCACACCCCCATGTGCAGCTGCGCCCTGCTATCTATACACAAAGTTATGCATCGCAGAATCGACTGCAAAAGGCTGGAGCCCACTCAGTGTCTATCAATAGGGAACGGGTTAAATTGACCACAAGATTTTCATATGACGATGGAACACTCTCCAGCCAAGAAAGGAGGAGGAAGTCCTCACTGCTCTGATATGGAATAGTCACCAAGACATATTTTAAGTAAAACAATGCAGCATGCATAACCAGGGAAATGAAAACTAAAACCACAGTGAGTTACAATTTCACACAAAACCATCTACAAAATTAAAAAGCTGATAATTGCAGGTGTTGGTGGGAAGTGGAGCCAGAGGAATGCTCAAACTACTAGCGGGTGTGTGAATGGTTATAACCACTTTTTAAAACTTTGGCATTATCTACTGAAGTTGACAATGTACTTTCTCAGTGACCTTGCAAATGCCCTAGAGAAGTTCTTACCCAACCCCCACTCCCCAACATTCCCCCCAACACACACCAGAAGAAACAATTAAGAACATTTGTACCAGCTCTGTTCCTAGAAGCCCAAAATTGAAAGCAACCCAATGTCCTAAAATAGTCCAGTGAGGCCAAGCACAGTGGCTCATGCCTGTAATCCCAGCAGGCATAAGCCACCCTTTGGGAGGCTGAGGCAGGAGGACTATTGAGGCTGAGAGTTCAAGGCCAGCCTGGGCAACACAGTGAGACCTCTTCTCTATAAAATAAGTTTTACAAATTAGCCAGGTGTGGTGGCTCATGCTTGTAGTCCCAGCTAATTGGGAGGCTGAGGTAGGAGGATCGTTTGAGCCCTGGAGGTTGAGGCTGCAGTGAGCCATGATTGCACCACTGCATTCCAGACTGGGCAACAGAGTGAAACCCTGTCTCAAAAAATAAATTAGAAAACAATAATAATTATTATTAATAAACAGTCCAATGAAGATAATCATAGTATCCCCGTGCAATGGAATTCTATACAAGAGTGAAAAATGAACTAACTCCAGACATGCATATCAGTACACTGAACTTCAGAACTATAATTATGGGTGAAATAAAAGCAAGCTGTAGAAAACTGTTCATAATCCAAAAAAGTGAGGCGGTATACCATATTAATGTGTTATATATATTTATGTCTGTTACATATAATGTTTATTACATTTATCTTATTTAGTATAAAAATATAGTATATTTATTGTAATCTATTATAAACAGGCAGTAGGATTATAAAGAAACAAAAAGCGCAGGATAAGCGTAAGATTCATGGTAGTATTTAGGGGAAGAGGAGGTGGGCCTGGAGAGAGGTACATGGTTTCAAAAGCCCAGCTTCTTTATCTAGAACAGGGCGTGGGTACCCATGCTGGCCTATTGTATTGTGAATGTTTTTAAAATGTATATATATTCTATACTATTTTTGTATCTACTCGATATTTAATTTTAAAATTTTAAATGAGGCCTAGAACAGTATAAAAAGTATGCTACCATTTGTATAGAGAAAGGGGACATGCACATCATTCATGTGCATAAAGTATCTCTGGAAAGTTACACATGCAACTGGTGAAATTGGTTTCCTCTGGGGAGGAGAACTGGGAGGCTGGGGACAAGGAGGGACAATAAATCAATTGAACTTAAAAATCACAAAATTTAAAGAGAAGGAGATAGGGGAAGGAGGAAGAAAAGGGAAGGTAGAGGGGAGAGGCCAAGTCCTGGTCCCGGGAGGGACAGGGAGCAGAAAAAGGAGGACTGGCGAAGCTCTGGCTATCAAAACCTGTGTGTATGCCACAGGCACGAGTGGAGCCAGAAGCCTGAGGGCCCGCCCAGGAAAGCCTGTGTCCTCCGCACACAACTCAGGCCTAGACCCAGAGGATGCTCTTTCTTGCACCTGAGGATGGGGCCGGCTTCAAACAGTTGCCCAGCTTGACCCTGGCTCTGCAGTCTTGTTTCCAGAGCTCTGCTTCCAAACGAGGCTCCCTTGGGTCTTTTTCCCTGGCCCTGCCTTCTTATCTCCAACCTTCACCCCACCTGTGATCCGAGCGATTCCTTTGAAGTTGCTTCAGAGTCTTCTGAGCCTTCATCCTTGATGGCTGAAATGTGCGTCTGTGGCACCAAGGTCAGCCAGCTGCAAGTAGGCCCTTTTCATCTCCTTTTAAACCTTCCCCTCAAGGACTCAGTGTCCTTGCTGTATTGCCTTATCGAAACCTGCTCACACATCCTTTGTTCACACTGGGATACCAGTCACTTAAAGGAAAACAGGCCCACTCTAACCAGGGTCACTGCCATGTCCCCAAGGATCATGCCCTTGAGAGGTAAAAGCATGAAGCACTAAGGGTAGAATTTTGGGCATCAGCCAGTAGACAAGGACACAATGGGTGCGATGCGCAGGGGTCCTTTCTGCGCCACTGGTAAGTATAACACCTCAGGACACAGGCTGGGGTCTGTATTCAAAAATGGGTCCCTCAGGCCTGGCACAGTGGCTCACGCCTATAATCCCAGCACTTTGGGAAGCCAAGGCCAGTGAATCCCTTGAGCCCAGGAGTTCGTGACCAGCCTGGGCAACATGGCAAAACCCCATCTCTACAAAAAATACCATATTAGTCTAGTCGGGCATGGTGGTGCACACACCTGTGGTCCCAGCTATTTGGGAGGCTGAGCGGGGAGAATCGCTTGAGCCCCACGAGGCACAGGTTGCAGTGATCTGTGATCGAACCACTGCACTCCAGCCTGGGCAACAGATTGAGACCCTATCTCAAGAAAACAAAAACAGAAAATAAAAAAGCAACCCTCGAGCAGAAGTGGGTCCTCAGAGCCCAATGGCAGTGACGGGGAGGATGAGGTGGGAACGGTTGTGTTGCTCTGAACTAAAAAGGACTGTCCAGTGTGACCCTATTTCCCAAACAGCCCATGCAGGGATCTGGGTGGCACCATAGTACGGAAGTGGGTGCTAAGAGAAGCCTGGGCTGCACAGCCAGGTGCATTCATGCCCTGGCGTCCAGGACAGGATCAGCAGCGAATCCACTCCAGGGAGCTCTCCCCGCTCACCATCCTCTTAATCAGGATTCCCCAGTTGAAAAGCACCTTGGCAGTTCATAACTCTCCCTCTAAAGCCAGAAAGTACTATAAAGGAAAACAGAGGCCTTGCTGCACAGTGGAGCTTAATGGAAGTCACTCAACAAGTGGGTCTGGAGCAAACGCCACAGGCCGGCAGTACGGTGTGTTGGCACAGATGTGGAGCAACTACACTCTGATATGGCTTGGATATGTGTCCCCACCTAAATCTCATGTTGAATTTTAATTCCCAGTGTTGGAGGAAGGGCTGGGTGGGAGGTGATTGGATCATGACTCAGATCTGGTTGTTTTTTGTTTTTTTTTTTTGAGACAGAGTCTCGCTCTGTCGCCCAGGCTGGAGTACAGGGGCATGATCTCGGCTCGCTGCAAGCTCCGCCTCCTGGGTTCATGCCATTCTCCTGCCTCAGCCTCTGGAGTAGCTGGGACTGCAGGCACTTGCCACAGCACTTGGCTAATTTTTTGTATTTTTAGTAGAGACAGGGTTTCACCATATTAGCCAGGATGGTCTCGGTCTCCTGACCTCGTGATCCGCCCGCCTCGGCCTCCCAAAGTGCTGGGATTACAGGCGTGAGCCACCGTGCCCGGCCAGATCTGGTTGTTTTAAAGTGTGTAGCACCTCCCACTTTGCTCCCTTCCTCCTGCTCTGGCCACATAAGATGTGCCTGCTTCGCCTTCCCCTTCAGCTATGATTCTACGTTTCCTGAGGCCTCCCCAGCCATGCTTCCTATACAGTCTGCAGAACCATGAGCCAATTAAACCTCTTTTTTTCTTTATATAAATTACCAAGTCTCAGGTATGTATTTATAGCTGGGAGAGATCAGACTAATACAGGTGGGGAGCTGTGCAAGATCAGATGAATACAGGAGGGAATGTAAATTGAACACCAAATGGGAAACTGGCAGAATCCACTAAAGCTAAACATATATCTGCCCCGTGACCTAGTAATTCCATTCCTGGGACATACAAGCACTTATGTCCATCAAATGACATGTACAAGAATGTTCACAGCAGTGTTATTTATAACAGCCCTAAACCAGAAATAACCCAGTGCCCATCAGCAGGAGAATGGATACACAAACTGTAGTGTGTTTGGATGATGGACTATTACTCAGCAACAACAAAAAGCAAACTATAGCTACATGCAAAACAGGGTGGAGCTCAGAGCTACAATGTTAAATGAAAGAAGCCAGACACAAAAGAGCACAAGCTGTGAGATTCCATTAATGTGAAGTTCAAGAACAAGCAACACTAACTCAGGACAATGCAAGTCTGGATGGTAGTTACACTTGCAGAGGGGGTCCTGACTGGGCGGGGTCATGAGGAACCTTCTGGGGCACTGGAAACATTCTGTATTTTGGTCTGGGTCCCAGTTTCATGGGTGGGTACACATATAAACACTCATAGAGATTAAACTTAAGATTTGTGTGCCAGAGTTACTATATGTAAAACTATATCTAAAACATGCAAATACTCAAAGTTCCGGCTCTGTTCCTCCTGCTCCCGACCTGACTACTCCACTAACTGGTCCTGCCCTCGGAAGCATGTTGTATCTGCTGTGGAGTGATCTTCGTTCCTGATGCTGATGGCTGTACCCGAAAGCAGAGGTGGGAACTTCTCAATCAAGAGGAGAATTATATGGCCATATGGTAGCTTCCTCACTCATTAGGTGTTTGTACATGGGGCAGAATTTGGTCTAGGACTGAATTCCATGGAAATTGACCCGAGAGAGCAAAGTTGTCAGGATGAAGATATGTAGCTCCCATCTAATTTCAAATGCTATGGAGACTAGCAATATTTTAACAAAACAGAGGAACAAACAGGCAATGCTTGGTTTGGGCCAATCCACAATCCACAGCAAGCGAGAAAAAGCCAGACTTAGGCTGAGGAGGTGTGGGGAGGACTTGCATTCCCGTTGTACCATGAACTTCCACAGTGATGTCAGAGAGCTAACAGACTTCTCAACTACCCAGTACAAGAAACTAAAATACATGCTCTACCTAGAAAAAACAAGAGACCATTAAAATGGTAATTTCTGCGTGGTCAGAATAAGGGTAGTTCTTAATTTCTCCTTTGCACTTAAAAATTTTCCCACATTACATACAAAAACTCCCACAAATTTTATAATCTTTCATGACCAGCTTAGATAAAGTCGCTTTCAGGTGTCACCTGGGACTGTGAAGCTGGAGGGAAGGGGTCTACCCCTGGGTCCTTATGTGACACTCCCTGCCCATGAGGAACCATCAACGTTGCATCCCCAGTATGGCTTCTGCATCCCCCAAAGGGACCAATACCAGGCAGAAAGGAAGAGGAAGGGATTGAGACACGGCTTCAGGAGTTCAACTGAATCCACCCTCTTCCAACCAGCCTTACGGGTGTCAAGCAAAGGACACAAAATGTTTTCGGAAACAGCACCACAGCCCTTCTGAAATTTGGGGACAATTAGCTTTTTTGACTCTATGTAGCCTGTGATGGGGGTAGAGCTCAGTAGCAGAGTGTTTGACCGCGTGTAGCCTGGGAGTTCTGGCCTTATTATTAAAGTTGAAGAGAATACGTATGTATAGGTACACACACACACGTACGTATCCCCGATTACCTTCTGCCACCCTCGAAGGGAAAGGGCAGACAGAAGGTCACCCCAGGTGCCAGTGAAATGGGAAAAGTTCCCTTATCCCCCTCGCTGGGCATGCGATGGGGTTGTGGCTCGCTTCTTTGGTGCCCCGTAGCTCCAACCCCTAGCGGGAGCATGCAGACAGGCAGGTCATGGGGAGCGTGGGCTCCGACCCCACTGCAGCGTCTAAGGTTTGAGTGTTTACAGCTCCGGAAGCCCCAGTGGGTGTATGTTACAGTATGCTCTTCCAGTTTAACCACCTGCAGACAGTTTGTGTTAATCGGCTCAATTAGACCCTCTGCCTTATCACAAGGACAGAGGGCTTTCAGTATCCTGGGTTCTTGCCTTGGTGTGGCAGAAAAATAGGATCACCTGTGGGCTTGCTTGGATGATGGGTGCCAGGTTTTATTGAGTGGAGGTAGCTCTAATGAGGTGAATGGGGAGGCCAGAAGGAGGATGAAGTGGGAAGGTGGTGTTCCCCTGGAATTGGGCTGCCCGGCAGCTGGACTCCGACCGCCCCCCGCCAAATTCCACGTCATCGTGCAGTGGATAGCCTGTCGGCATCTGCTGGTGCCTTTCGGTGTGTTCTTCCACTCCTCTGGACTTCCAGCCGCCTGTGTGTGTGTGCCCAATAGGGTCTCGTGGGTTGTATAGGCCCAGGGTCGGGAGCGTGGTGGGTCAGAGTGGTCTTGGAAAATGCAACATTTGGGCTCAAAAACAAGAGCGCCTGTTCTCACCTAGGTCCGTGGGCCAGGTCTGAAGGTCGCGCCCTCACCAGGGGCCCGGCCCTTCTCTCCCCAGCACTTCCCTGCCGCTCTCCCCTATCACCAGGGTGGAGCCAGCACTCCCCTCCAGCTCTAGCCCAGCACGTATCTCCCTGGCACTTCTTCCTCACCACAGAGTAAGAAACTTCTGCCCCACCTTTTGGAGAAACCACTTCCGTCCTCCAAAGACCTCCTTCCCTCATCCCAGCTTCAGGAGAGGCCAGAAGGCTGCAGCCAGCAGGACTAGAGACCTGCACACTTACTGCCCTACTGCAGACACTGTGGGAGGCCTGCAGACTCGGGGTAGTCAAGGCCCACACCCTCCATCTCTCCTTCAGCACTGCTCCGATCTTGGCAGTCTTGCCACTAGCCCCTGCTCTTCTCTCAAAGTGAAGCTCAGAGCCTAGCCAGGTCAGGAGAGCCCGTCTGAACACCGGCACATTCACACTCAGGTGCTAACGGCATCTAATACATTAATGGAAGCAGCCAAGCTGACCAGGGATTTTGGCAAATGCTTTCAATGATTTTTTTAAACTTGTTAGGAGAATGGGATTCTCTGTTCCAAGAGTCAGAGTGTCTCCAACACACGTCCCAATATCACGGTATCATTTTAGACTTGAGTTCATGAATTTCAATCACAACATTGATAAAATTTATTAAGGACACTTTTGCCTACTTCGAGTAATATGTAAGTCTGTGGAGACCAGGAAGGGCTGGGTGCTGAGTTCTGGTCCAGCCTTGCCTTTTCCTGTTTGTGATGCCGAGCACATCTGACCTGCCTCTCCCTTCCATCTGTGGCATGAGGGCTTGACATTCCCTGTGAGGCCCTCCCTGGAGAACAGACCCCTCAAAAGGTGCTGTCTCTCCCTCTCCCCAATCCCAGACTTTAAATGTAAGGGGCTTTCCTCGGGTCTGTCCTTCGCCTTCCTTGCTGTCCTTGGCCATTCTTCTAACTGCCCAGGTGGTCTCCAGTGTGCCCACATTTCTGTCATCTGCTCCCATCTTTCTCTTGAACTCTGGGCTCAACTCTCATCTGCTTGCTGGAGGTTTTTCTTAGATGTCCCATAGACAACACAAACTCATCAAAAAACTATACTTTCTCCTCCCTTCAAAACCCACAGTGATCCCTCCAGCAGCCACCCAGTATCCTGTCTCAACACTCCTGCTTTTTAACTTTGAGTTTAGTTAGTTGCCAAGCTCCAGTCAAGTCTCTGCCCTGTTCAGATCTTTCAATGAATGCTGCTACCTGCCATATATGAATGGCACCCACCTTGCCCTGTCTTCGGGATCCTTTATTACATCAGTCTCAGAGAGGCCCAGGGTCACACAGTGAGTGACAGTGACAGGGCTTTTAAGCCCAATATACTGCTCGCCACCTCAGCGGCTTCCAGTCACATGGGAGGTCAGCTAGTCACTGGAGCTGGAATATACACAATCCCTCTCTTGACTTTGCCTCCGCTTCTTAGCCTCACGTGCTAAAATCCTACCCATCTGGCCACTTTTATTTCTAAAATGTTTTATAGAATGAGCTTGTAATTTCACCCTAAATATTTTGTAAATATTTTGCAAATGTCTTTTTAATTCAACTTACAATTCATAAAGTCTTTCTTAACCCCATTTGTCAAGGCTTGAATTAATTGCTGCTTCTGAAAGCTTTCATTACTGCCCAACCAAACATGTCTCTCCTAAACGCTTCCACATGTCTGAGACTCTCACGCTGGTCTTACGCGGAGTTATGTGAGGTGTATCTTATAAATCAGGTTGTGAGTGTCTTGCGACCAGGGTGTGTGTCTTTGCAGCCCCAACACATAATACAAGGATTATCAGCACACCGGCCGTACTTTATCAGTTAGGCCAAAACGAGAACTTCGACACTTTTTTGACTTCAGTGACAAGGCTGTCAAAGGCCCCATCGAGGAAGTGATCAAGAGACCGCTGAGTCCTCAGCCACACCACTGAGACAAGCGTAGGAGCCGGGTAGGACCAGAATGGGATAGGAGTAGGGACAGGGGAAAAGCTATTCCATGCCCAGCAACTAAGCAGTTTGTCTCTGGGAACTCTCCTCTGCTTCTGCTTTTCAGGACATTCCCACCCAGAAATGCCAGAGCCACAGCCACTGAGAGACGAACACGATACAGAATAGGCCAGTGGAGTCTTGAAATGCTGTGGAGTCCATAAAGAAAGCCTTGGCCGGATCCTTGTCCCAGAATTCTGCCACAATTTCTCAGCTGGCTGACCTTGGTCTTTTTATTTTGCTAGTCTGTTCCCTTGTCTTTAAAATGAAGACCAGGTAGGCTCAAGGATGCCTTCCAGCTTTAAGAGGAGTGAGGCCTATATTCCCCTGTGTGTGTGTCCCAGCTACCCATCTATAGAATGAAAACAGCAGCAATGAAACAGGAGGTGTGCGCATCCTCAACTCTCGAGTTCAGCAAGCTTGGTAAGTAAGTGCCAGGTGTGTCCAAAGGGTCACTCTCCTTCTTTTTTTTTTTTTTTGAGACGGAGTCTCACTCTGTCGCCCAGGCTGGAGTGCAGTGGCCGGATCTCAGCTCACTGCAAGCTCCGCCTCCCGGGTTCACGCCATTCTCCTGCCTCAGCCTCCCAAGTAGCTGGGACTACAGGCGCCCGCCACCTCACCCGGCTAGTTTTTTGTACTTTTTAGTAGAGACGGGGTTTCACCGTGTTAGCCAGGATGGTCTCGATCTCCCGACCTCGTGATCCGCCCGTCTCGGCCTCCCAAAGTGCTGGGATTACAGGCTTCAGCCACCGCGCCCGGCCAGGTCACTCTCCTTCTTAATGAGGAGCAGAGGCTCCTAAAGGAACATGGCCTCAGGGAAGGCGAGGCATGGGAAGGTAGGACAGACCTTCCAATAGCTACAAGAAGGTGCCAGCGCTGTGCAGGAGGGAAGCAAAATCAGAGAACATCTTCACACTGCTCCCAAGGGTCCAAGAGATAGAGGCTGGGCATGGTGGCTCCCACTTATAATCCTAGCACTTTGGGAGGCCAAGGCGGGAGGATTGCTTGGGTCCAGGAGTTTGAGACCAGCCTGGGCAACACAGTGAGACTCCGTCTCTACTAAAAATGACAAACACAAAATAGCTGGGCATGGTGGCACGTGCCTGTAGTCCCAGCTACTGGGGAGGCTGAAGCAGGAGGATCTCTTGAGTCTAGGAAATTGAGGCTGCAGTGAGCTATGATCATGCCACTGCACTCCAGCCTGGGCAACAGAGACCCTGCCTCAAAAAAAAAAAAAAAAAAAAAAAAAAAAAAAAAAGATACAGCCCTCACTAGCTAGGAAACTGCAACAGCTAAACAACCCCATTCTTAATGGTCCTGGCCTGTTGAGGAGGTGGCTGTAGGGAACGGGAAGAGAAGGGTAGGGGGTAGGTCCCTACTGATTAAACACAACACAGCAACTACTGCCCATTAGAACATTTATTTCTCAGAGAGAAAATAAGTTTCAGACAGTCATATTATAGTAGGTAAAATTAACTTTTGTATTCTTTACAAGCATAGATTTTTCTCTGTTTATTACCTCTCTTATACCATCTGTTATAAACAATTCTAGAAAGCAAATAAAGTCACTTTCTACAATAAATAGAGCATCATGTGCTTCACAGCAGACGCGACAGAGACACATAGGCCCCATGCCACAGCAGGATCTGAGCCGTTTCCCATTCTAAAAGAGCATTTTAAAAAATGAGACTCAGAGAGAGAGACTAAAAGATTCAGAGATTGAAAAATAAAGAGAGACTAAGAAGAGAAAGTGTTGGGGGGAAGAGATAGACATAGAAAGAGAGGGAGAAAGTCCCAAGATCTTACAACACAGGTTTAGACAAAGGTCACAGAGTCCACAGCTGACCAACTACCTGGGGAGAGGGGAAGCACTGGCTCCTTTAAATCAACGACACTGTGTGGCCACACAATGGAGGACTCCAATAATGGAAACTATAGGCCTGAATAATTTAGAACAGTATTTTACAATTATATACACCATGTCCTTCCCTAGCCATATGCTGTATTGTTTTTATTATTATACAAAATCCAAAACCCCATCCTTTTAAGTTATAGTGTTTTGTTGGTTCCCTTTTAAACTCTGGCTCATGTCCCAAATGTATAAGAAGTTGTGGTGGTTGGTTGGCTGTATTTTTAAAAAGTCAAGTGTGTAAAAATGGCAGTGATCTCCCCAGTGACTTTGTTTTGTCCAAAACTCCCCTATGAAAAATTTAAAACAATTAAAAAGAATATCAGGTTAAAAATCAACATGGCAATCAGCAGCCTGCAACTGGCCCTGCGACTTTGGTGCTCAGGAGGTGAAAAGAAATGTCTAGAGAACAGACACTGAAGCCTCTGAAAGTTGTGTTGGTTTGTCAGTCAGCATTCCCCGTTCACAGTTTTTTTCCTTCCATTTTTGAGAAGGTGAAGGTGGGGAGGGGGTTGAAGAGAAAGAAGGAAGGAGGCAGAGAGTTTGAAATAAAAGTAATGCATTCCCTGAAGTTGGGAAGTAGGAGTAGCAGAGGCTAGGCAGGGCAGGGCAGAGCGCAGGCCAGGAAGATGTTTGGTGGCAGGCGCCATGCCATCCGGGTGGTGGAGAGTGAAGCTTAAGACTGCAATTGCAGAAAAAGTCCATGAGGAGAGAAGAGAGGAGAAAAGGGGGGAGAGGGCAGACCCCACTGACGGGCACAGCTCCATCCCAACCACCCTCGACGTCCACGTGGACAGATGGACACTCGCACACCCAGCCTGACAGGAGCCTACTCTGGAGGCTTGGACCACCTCGTGGCAGCAAAGGAAAACAAGAGGGGACCCGCCTTGATCCAGGGGGCACACTCGCAGAGCTGGGAAGTTGTGTCGACAGCAAAAGGGAAGGTCTGTGGGTGGGAGGTGATGTCCTGGGGGAGGGGGTCACAGGTTGTGGGCTGGCCTCTGTCTGGGCCCTGAGGAGCCTGGCAGAGACACCACCTGGCATAGCAGCTGGCCTCAAGGGGAATGAGACATTACAGAAAAGGACCAGTGTGGTGACGGTTTCTGTCAGTTTGGCACAAGAGAAAAAGAAAAGGTGAGCAATGGGTACAGAAGATGGGACAGGGAAGAGGTGTGAGAATGGGCGATAAGCGGGAGAGACAGTGAGCTTGGGGAGATTCCCCTTGGGACCCTGGCATATCCACAGCATCTCTGGGATCAGTGTCAGAACCTCACCCGCCCTGAGGTGTAGTTAATGGGAGCAGGATGGAGGGGGCCAGGCAGCCCCTCAAGAAGGAGCCCAGGACCTCTTGCCATCTGGGTGGGGTCCATCTCCTAAGTTGGGCCCAAGCCCCACAGCTCTTTCTACTTCTAACTGGTTCTTCAGTAAAAAATCCCCTGAGGGATCTTGGGTGGGAGTTTTTGGCACACAGCAGGCCTGCCAGGAGAACCATGCAATTGGTCAAAACTGGGGCCTTGCCCCTAGTGGGGAGGAAGCCCAGTCCCTGGCCTACCATAGAGGGGGAAGCTGCCGGCCATACATCTGGCAGGGGCAGAAGAGGATTCTCTGTGCCCCGCGGGACGGAGGCAGGGCAAGCAGATGCAGGCCCAGCCCCGCCCTCACAGGTAGCTGGAAGTGACGAAGGAGTGGGGCCCCCGGACTCTGCTCAGGTGGATCATCGCACGGTCATAGGCCACCTGCACTGACTTGCGGATGCTGGTCTTGCGGCCTTCCAGCATCTTGAGCTTGTCCACGGTGTCTTCCACACCCAAGGGCAGGACTTTGTCCCTTGGAAGCCACTGCCTGAAATGCAAGCACAGTAAGAGGCTGGGCAGTAGTGGGTCTCACAGGGGGCTCCTGTGGCCCCACTTGGCCAGGACCAGCAAAACCAGGGAGAGGGTACAGGGCAGAGGGAAGTAAATTGGGAGACTCCATGCAGGAGGCCACCAAGAACCTAGCAGGTCAGGGCAGCAAGCAGGATATGCAGGAGTAGGGTGGGGGAATGGCATGAAATCAATTTTGCAGCTAGGTCCTTCTCTGGGCCCTCACTCTGTTTGGAGAGTTGTCAGGGTCCATAGGCTAAGAAAGGCCCACCTGCTGCCCTCTGGGGCCAGCTGAGCCACCCTGGGGGGCTCTGAGCCTCGCCTTGCCTTGGAGAATTAGGGGGCAATGGCTAGCAAGTACAGCTGGTGCCAGGAACTGATAAACTCATCTGTAGTGGGGCCTGCACACTGTGTGTGTGTTTTTAAAGCTTCCCAGGTGAATACAACATGTGGCTAAGAATACAGCCTTTGGAACAAGATCTTGTTTTGTATCTCAGTTCTGGCTACAGGATCTGGACTTTCTGAGCCTCAACTTCCTCATCTGCAAAATGGATTATGAGGGGATTAATGAAGACTTAAATGAGGATTAAAAGAGATCAGATATATAAAGCAATCTGCATAAGTACATGCAGTAAGCACTCAATGGCAGCTGCTATTATCACTATTTTTATTAGCTAGTTCTCCCTCCTCACTCTATAGAAGCTAAGGTGAAAGTACTCTCTTGCTGGTGCTAAGAGAAACCTTAAGTACTGTAAACCATAAATGAGCAAGTCTCCTGTAGTGGACACTCCACTGGCCAGAACCCCCCTCAGGATGGAAACATGCTTCCCAGAAGCTACTGGAAGTGTTGGAAGCCGACAGGCTCTCATCTGAGTCCCTCACTAGGAATCACCCTCCACCAAGGAAGCCTCTGGCCCAGGCCACACCCCTCCCTTGGGGCAGTGGCATTCAATTACTAGTTGGCACAGGGCAAAAAGGCACAGCCCCAATTCCTGACATCTCTATCTTGTTGAGCCACCCAGCTCCAGATGTGCCCAATGGATGAGGTGAGACAGCAAGTGGGCTGTATTGCAACTTCTGCCCAGTGCTGCATCACTCCCACTCCACAGCTCTCCTCAATAAGCCTCCTGATGCAAGTCTCGACCTCAGAGTGTTTCCCAGGGAATCTGATCTGCAACACCCCTCAGTTACTATTAACATGGCAAGTACAGGCCTGTTGCTGGCAAGTAATGCCTTCCCCTTCACCTGGGTGGAAACCAGGGTAACTGCATCCATGGCCCCTCTGTGTACCTCACTAGCACAGACCCCTGGCGTGCCCCTCAGCCCCCTCACAGCAGCACCCACTAACCAGGTGCGCTTGTTGTCAAAGAAGAGGACAAGGAAGAGCTTCTCTCCAGCCTCTGCCTGTTTCTGCTCTCCCAGCTTCAGCACGTCCAGCGGGGGGACAGGGATGGGAACGCCATTGTGCAGGAGGCCCTCCCGGGGCATCTTGGGATCGATGATCTGGAGGCAGAATAGAAGATGGGCACTCAGTGAGGGAGGCCAGGGTGAGCAGCACCCCTGCTGCAGGACCAACTGCTGAAGCACCTACATCAGGGGAGTATCAGGTCTGAGTGGGATATCTTTGATGTCCAGACCAGACAGGCAAACCTCTTCCTCCAATGTCCCTTAGGACAGAAGAGTACAGGTCACTTTTTTTTTCCTGTCAATTTCCCTTTAGTACCTTTGCAATTCACCTCAAATGCTCGGGGGCCTTCCCTAGGTACCACAGCTATGAAGAAGGCTCTGCATCAGGAAGGCCATCCAGTTGGTTCTAACAAGGTCTCTGGTTACCCACTACCTTTCTGTCTGACTACAATCCTTCCTGATACATGGACCAGGTATATTTGTGACACCTCCATGGTAAGATCAGAGAGGAGGCTCAGTGTATAGCTAGAGAATGAGCTTGGAGGTTGATGGAGAGGGGGATGATGTGGGTGGAAACAAGGGCCACTGGAGGCATTAATCCTTGAGGCAACAAGCTCCACAAGGGCAGCAGCTGGGCCCTTCTTCAGGTTTGCTTCTGGCATCCAGCCCCGCCTTGCCTGGCTCAGAGAAGGCGGGTGCTCAGCAAAATGCCCGGCAGCATCAACACAACAATCAAAATCCAGGTCTAGGGAGCACTTTCAAAGTTTCCAGAGCTCCTAATTATTCACACATCATCTCATTTCAATCTCTTGCTGATGCTGAGAAGTCTGCTGACAGGTGTTAGCTGACAGAGGAAAACACCAAGCACAGAAGCAGGATGTAGCTGGCTAAAATCACACTGGGACTAAAACCAGACAAGGCTTGGGCCTCCACAGCCCACTGCCTCCTAGGCAGCCCCTGCCTCCAGAGCAGAGAGCTAATAGCTCTGGGAGCAAAGACTGGGAACTTACTGAGGAAGCAGCCTTCTCCAGAGACAGAGCAATCTTACTTCCCATATGCTGTCCCATTGGGCCCCTTCTCATAATAAACTGCTCTCATTATTTACCTTTGCACGTCTGCCAATTTCACGACATCCCTCTTAAGATAAGCAGCTGAAAGCAGTTGTTCTGGTTATGCGTTTACTCTAAGGAAGAACCACCTTACCCCACCCACCGGGTGTGTAATTTGATCAAAACTCTCTCTCCCAGGCTGTCTGTCCCTCCTGGGATTGAAGAGTCCTAACAAGAACCACCATACAAGCCCTTGTAAGCTTCCTTGATTACCAAACAAGACAGTGAGGCTACTCTGATATGTTTCCTCTTGACTAAGGCATGCTGGCTCCTGCCTCGGAACCCAGGGTGCTTGCAGAGGGTAGATTGTGAAAAATTTCCCGAGGGCAAAAGCAAGGTGGATAAGTCTGCCATCTGAGGAGAGCTTTCATGTCCCAAAATAATAAATGGTCCATTCATTCAATGAATACTATGCAAATGTAAAACAGCATGGTAACAAAGCTTGTGATAAAACTTAACATAAGTGTACATACACTATTATTACAACTATAATATGAATATGTGAACAATAAATAGAAAGAACGATACAAAATGCTTGGAGTCAACACTAGAATGGTGGGGTTTGTGTTGTTTTTTTCCCCCTGTTTTTCCAAACTTCTATAATGTAGTATATTACTCTTACCCAAAAAAAAGAAAAAATGTTTAAAAGACAAGGAAAAAAACAGACAAGAGCCAGAAAAAATTAAAAACTTTATATCCACTATCTATGGATGCAAATACATACTGAAGAATGCATAGGAAAAAGACTAGGAGAGCATACACCAAAATAAAAACACAGGTTGTGTTCAGGTGGTGGCTGAATTTCTTTAATCATAACAGAAAATGTATAATTAAGAGGGTAATTTAAAAAAAAAAAAAGATGAATTTTAGGCTAGTGTTTTTGCATTGTGAGGTATTCTGTTTGTTTTTTAAATCCAAACCTGCACAGCTTAATCACTTCTTTAATGACTGAGCTGGGAGTCCTGCAGTTTCACCGCTGGCAAGGCAGAGAGCCCTGTGAAGGCAGGCAGCCCCAGGCCCTAACTCTTCAGTTGCTAGATCAGTATGAATTTTTCCCACCTGCTACTGCTAAGGAGTGAGTAGAGTAGGCAACATGGTTTCCAATATGGCTCCAACAAACTGTATTAATACAACCTCTTTGGGCTATGATTTCCTTATCTGACCAAACAGGATCAGAATTCCTCCTCTCCTTATCTTAAAAGGCTGCTGTTAAAGTCACAGATATGAAGGGGCTGGGAGAAACCCAGAGTCCTGTATACATGTAAGAGCTTGGTGGGGTGGTTCCCAATCCTGGCTACAGATCCTTTAGGATGTTTTCTAAAAAATATTGATGCCTCAGTCTGGCCTCAGAGAGTCTAATCTGATAGTGCTGGGGTGCAGGTGACTTGACATGGGTATTGTTTTAAAATTTTCCCCAGATTATTCTGACATGCCTCAAAGGTTTAGTATCAGTGGTATCTTCCAGAGCCAGATGGACACTACCTCTCTAACTGAGACAGAGTTCAGAAATAACAATCAAGGTGGCAAAAATTGAATTTTTAGCTGCTGCTACTATGAAAGAAATGAAAAGTTTAGTTACTGCTGGTGTGAGTATAAACCAAAATGAACTTTCGGCAACTTGGCAACTTGTATCAGAATTCTGCATAGACTTTGCCCCAAGAAGGGACTCCTAAGAATTCACTGTAAGGAAATAATCATGGATGTGCACAAGGGTAAAGCTACAATGAAGTTTATTGCCAACTGTTTATCATAGTGAAAAATTCAAAACAATCTAAGTGACCAACTAGGGAATGGTTAAAATATGGTACATGCATACAACTGAAGACGATGCAATCATTAAAAGTGATGTTGACAAAGAATGTTTAATGGCATAAGATGTGCATGTTCATGATATGCTGTTAGGTGAAAGGGAGGCTAAAAGCAGTATGGTCTCATATATATGCATATTTATACATTTTCTATAAAAGAGTAAGTGGATATACACCCCAAATTATCCTTGAATAGACAGGACTGTGGATGATTTTGAACTCAGTGGCTCAGAACACAGGCTTTGACGTCACACATTTTAAGCCCTGGGCTCAAATTCCAACCCTGTCATTTATTAGCTGAATGACCACAAATAGTCAGTTTTCTTCCTTAGAAAATGGAATAATCATACTTTCCTCAGTATTTCAAGGACTTAGCGTGACAAATATTTAATAAAACGTCTAAGCATTATCAGCAGCTTTAAAGATTCTCTAAAATGGGCCCTGTTACTTTTATGCATAAGGAAATAAATAAATGCTATTAAATGCCATTAAAACTCTAAAAACCCTGGCCTTCATCTGCATACTTTTAGCCTATTTTTAGTGCCCCAAGCTGGGAGCCTTGCTAGTTTGACCCACTCAGGCTGGGGCAAAACCCCCCTCCCATCTACAGCTAAAGACATTCTGACTCCCACCATACTCTGCTGGCTTAATCCAATCAGATTAGCCCCCAAGGCAAGGCAGGGGAGGTAGGAGGGTGGCGTCTGGGGCAGACTCACCAAGGCAGGGTAGGAGGGGTAGCCTCGGCACTTGGCCCACACCAGCTCCAAGGGCTCCAGGTCTCCGCGGTCTTCAAAGGGCAGCAGGAGGCTTCTGCCTGGGGGGTGGGGGAGGGGAGGAGACAGCACCCAAAGGGGACTTGGAATGGTACCCAAAAGGCCTGCCTGTGGCCTCCATTTGACTGGGGCAACCCAGGAATGAGTCACAACATCCCCTCCACCCTTCCTTTTCCCTCTCCTTTCCTTAGAAGTTAGACTGGATCAGGGGTCAGCAAACTAGTTCTGTAAAGGGCCAAATAGTAAATATTTTAGCTTCTGTGGGCAACACGGCCTCTGTTGCAATTACTCAACACTGCTGTTATAGCATGAAAGCAGTCACATACACAATCTATAAATGAATGAGCATGGCTATGTCCCAATAAAACTTTATTTTTTGGACACTGAAATTTGAATTTCATGTAATTTTCACATGTTATAAAATATCAGTCTTCTTTTGATTTTCTTTTCAATCATTTCAAAACGTAAAAACCATTCTTGGCCCATGGACCATACAAAAATAGGCAATAGGCCATAGTTTACCGACCTCTGAACTAGAACACCTAAGATGGCTTTCCCTGGAAAAATGTAACTGCTTCATCCTCACAGCCTTAGGGAGAAGGGCCAAAATCCAGCTTGGGCAATGCCACATACTGCTCTCTGCGCCTCCCTGAGTGGGGAGTCCTCATGATGGAGGCTTCATGGACAAAGATGCCAGGGAAGACATCCTGGTAAAATTACTTGCTAACTGAGCTCTTTTCTGACAGGGTCACACCTGGCCACCTAGGTCACCTGGATGCACAGCACTTAGCAGAGCTAAGCGGTCTGCAAGTCCTTCGCATGTCTTCTTTTGTCAGAACCTGATACTGGGTATCCCTGGGGCAGGCACTGCATCTTTTCATCTTACTTTGCTCTGCACTCAATGCACTAGCACATGTGAATGAGTACTTCACAGATGCTTCTGAACACACAGAAGAACCTCTCTTTCCCTCCCCCCATCTATACACTGGAATGGGCAGGTGACCACACTCAACCAAAGAAAAAAGTCCAAATCTAACAGAGTGGAAATTGTTATTTCTAAAGAAATATTACTACCTCACTTTTTAAAAAATTTTATTTATTCATTTTTTGTAGAGATAGGATCTCACTATGTTGCCCAGGCTGGTCTCAAACTCCTGGCTTCAAGCAACCCTCCCACTTCGGCTTCCCAAAGTGCTGGTATTACAGGTGTGAGCTACTGTGCTTAACTCTACTTGTAATTTTAAAAAATGCACTAAAATTATAAGATAGTATTTTGCACCTATTGAATCAACAGCAGTAACAATAAAAAGATAAAATCCAATACCAAAGAGGTAGACTGAGTAGAAACTGGTGCAATCACATACTACTAATGCAACTGCAGACCAAACCCATCCTTATGGAATATAATTTGGCAGTATGTCTGAAGAGCCATTTAAAAAATGTATGAACCACCTGTTCCAGTAAATTCCTTCTCTGGGAATTTATTCTAAGAAAAATAACTTTCAAGATGAATAAAAGGATTTTAAACAAAAATATGGGTTCACTACATTACATATAATGTTAAAAGCTGGAAAAAACCCAAATGCCTAACAATAGAATGGTTAAGTAAATTATAATGCGTTGTTAGATACATTGTTCCAATAACATGAGATATATAAAGATTATGTGTCAACATGAAGAAAGTACAAAAAAAATTGAAAACAGTAGAATACAAAAGTACATGTGTTTGGATCAGCATTTTGTTAAAAATGTGCCTAAAATAAACAGAAGGCAACACAGAGAAATGAAGACAATCATGTTACGGTGATGGAACTATGGGAGGTCAATATCTTTTGGCATCATTTTAATAAGCATGTGGTTTTAAAAGTAAGAATAAGATGTCACCACCAGAAGCACAAAGTGTGCCAATCCACTCCTGGCTTTGTGTGAGATGCTGTACAAATTCATCTTGACATAAGCCCAGCCTTTTGGGCACTGACAATTACGGAAAGCAATGAAACACACAGGCATGCATCCATCAACACACATACGAGAAAGAAACTGATGCTAAGGGAAAATAAAGTAGTTGGGTAAAGGAAAGAAGGAAGAGAAGCCCTGCAGCCTGTGTGTTAGATGGAAACTTCAAAGACAGGGCATCCAGGGAGCACACACCCCTGTACAGCAGGGCTGGACAGAGGTGAGCTCAGAGAACAGCCTGCTCTGCACCTGTCCCACCTGAGCACCACCCCAGGCCTCTCCCCCAGGTCCTGCCCTGCCCTTTATTCCCTTTGTCCAAGGAGACAGGGCCCATAAAACTACAGGGTTATGTATGTGCGAGATTCAGTGATACAGGCTATCACTGATAACGTTTGTGAATGGGGACAGGCAGTATCCATGAAAATTACAAACATACACTTCCTTAAATTCAGTAATTCCACTTCTATGGATAGGCTCCCTATGGATATAAAATTATCTATGCATAAGGTTGCTCACTGCAACACTGGTTATGATAATAAATGAAAACAATCTAAAAGTCCATCTTTGGAGGACTGGCTAAGCAAATGATGGCATTCCTATATAATGGGACACTGGGAAGCCAATAAAAAGCACAGAAGGATTTCCAAGATATATTACTAGCTGGAAAAAAGGAATGGTTTAGAGGAACATGTGCATATTAGGCTTCTCTACTCACTCTCTTAATTATTCATGCAAGTTTTGGCTTGTATACATATGGATTACCTCTGGAAAGATAGAAAAGAAAATGCTAGCAGTTGATGTTCCAGGGAGGGGAGTGCTAGCTTTCATTATACACTCTTTTGTACTTTTTTGATTTTTATTACTATGGGCATGTATAACCTATTCAAATTTAAGATGCAATTAAAAGAAAAAAAAAAAAAAGAGTATGATTGGCCTGGGAGAGGGCCATCTCCCTGCCCAAGGGCCCAAGAGTTTGGGGGAGCTCAGGGACTGGCTGCCTGGTACAGAGCCCCAGCAGTGCAGCAGCCTGAAGAGCTGGCTCCTCAGAAGGCCTGGCCCCCTCAGCTCTGCCTGAACACTGCTCCTCACCTGAGCCATTGTAGTCAGAGTCTCCGTTCACACCTTCCAGGAAGGGCACTCGAGACAGGGCTGGCTTCCCACGGCTGCGTTTGGGGGGCGTCAGACCACTGCACACAGAGCAGGGAGAGAGGGGTGAAATGAGCAATTTCAATGACTAAAACGCCCACTCCCCTTCTCCCTTCTACCCTCTCTGACAGGAGTGGAGCTACAAAAACTCTTCAGGGAGGACAGTTCTCACCTTCCCCTAAAAACTCACACTAACCCATGTTTTTGACTGCATAGTTCCCATGAGGTTTTGAGGAACCATTTCATCTACATGGAAGGACTGAACCTGGAAGGAGTTGCTCGTTCCCTGCTCAGGAACCTTGGACTTCATCCAAAGGAAAGGTCACATCAGTCATCTGTCAATCCTTCCAGAGTCTAAGCAGCCTTGCCATGACAGGGGCCATCTTACATCTGCCCAGAATTCTTTGCTCTGGTTCACATTGTGTCTTCTTTAGAAACCAATTTATTTTTGAGATTCAAAAATTTGCCTCTTTGCCAAATTTTCTAAAGTGGACATGTCATACTTCCTTAATTAGAAAAGACATTTTTAAATTGGAAAAAAAAATGCACTTCTCACTTCCAAATGGTTTATGTGTGAAGTTTTTCTTGGATAGAGAGAAGTGGATTTTTTAAAGTAAAAAGTGGGCTGGGTGTGGTGGCTCAAGCCTGTAATCCCAGCACTTTGGGAGGCCGAGCTGGGCAGATCAGGAGGTCAGAAGATCAAGACCATCCTGGCCAACATGGCGAAACCTAATCTCTACTAAAAATACAAAAATTAGCTGGCCGTGGTGGCACGTGCCTGTACTCCCAGCTACTTAGGAGGCTGAGGCAGGAGAATCACTTGAACCTGAGAGTTGGAGGTTGCAGTGACCCAAGATGGCGCCACTGTACTCCAGCCCGGCGACAGAGCGAGACACCATCTCAAAAAAAAAAAAAATTTTTTTCATGGCTATTTCAAAGAGGCAAAATATATATTACACAAAGACTAAAAAGTGATAAGCAAAAATTAGAATAGCAATACCAAAGCAATGTTGTAACTGAAGCCCACCCACGCATCAGTATTTTCAAATTGTTCCCCATGCAGTTCTAATGTATACTATAGCTTCTGGGCAAAAATGATATGGCTAGGGCTTTTTTCCATCCAAACTTCAAAAAATATTACTCCTATATAACTTTAATTTTTTTTTACTAATAAAATGCTTAAAGAATAGGTCGTCAATCTGCAGAAAAGCAGAAATGCTTAAAGAAACCCCCGGTGGGATAAGCAGCAGCCAGGAGTAGGGACTGGTTAGAGAGTAGGGTACTCCTGTTTTACTGAATCAGAACTGACTTTATCAGGACTGTATGCTAAGAAAACTTTGCTTAACTAAAACCCAATGAATCATGATTTTTCAGTAACCAGTAGTTAAGTTGGTAGTTTTTATTGCTAGTCAAACTAGGAACTGTTTGGGAAAAAACAAAAAATACCCAGTTTACATTTAGGATTTAGTTCCCACTTACCCTACAAAAATCTGCCAACATATTAGAGACATTGAGTCCTTGTATAAATGTAAAGTGCTAGTAATTTTATCAGGAAAGCCTCTCAAAGTTCACATCAAGATGAGAAAAAGAAAAACAAATCAAAGTTCACATCAAGAATCTGGGGAGACATCTTCAAATACAACAGAAGAGAGCACAGCAAAGCAGTTAAGAAATTAAACTCTTGGAGCCTATCTGGGTTCAAAACCCAGCTCTTTTTAACAGTTCTGTAACCTTCAGCAAGTTACTTAACTTCTCTGAGGCTTACACTCCCCATGTGTTGTTGTAAAGATTAATGAATGAACACACATAAAGCTCTCAGTACAGCACATACCATGCATTCAATAAATAGCAGCTGTAGTTATTGTCATACGAAGGGTAGTAAATTTTAATGTCTTACTTAAAGTATTACAAACTGCTAATACTCTACTATAGAATGATGAGCTCTCAGAAGGATGAGCTCAATAAAATAGGATGCAACACCAAAAATAGGTCTGTATGTTCCTGATTTGTAGAAAAAAGCACAACTGACTCAATCATGGCCTGCATTTCAGCCCTTTCTCCAAGTTACCCAGGCCTAAGGAGACAACCCAACCTACAATTATCTTATTTACTGATTTAACATCCATATCCATGAGAACAGACACTTTAGAAGATAATCTTCATGACAACAGGCACCTTAGTGCTTAGAACAGTACCTGGCAAGTCCTTAGAACAGTACCTGGCACACAGTAGGTGTTCAGTTATCAATATTTGAATGAGTGACCTATAGAAAGCACGTGTAGCACCAACCTGCTCAGAAAATCGTCAGAAAAGATAAACCAAGGGGCAAGTGAAAAAGGAGGTGTGGGGGATGGGTTAGTGACCAGTTCTTTCAAGATTATTTCTAATTCTGGGATTATATGATTCTGGTCTAATAAATAAGGTCTTCCCTTATGTACTTATTACCACAGTATAGGGGGAAAAAGAAAAACAACGCTTGCAGTTGAAGCCCTTGAATCTCCTATTTTAAACCCTGAAATCCTAATACACACTTCCTCCAAGGGGCCCCAGATAAATCAAGGGCATTGCACTGGAGTTCTGCAGAAAGGCAAACACGCCACCTGAATCAGCAGGCTAACCAGAGCCTGGCCTTGCTTGCTCTTATGGCTCATAGCTGAAAAGAATGCCCTTCATAGAAGAAGGGGCCAACACACATTCCACATTTAGTCAAAAGCTAAAAAAGGATAGTTTGATGGGTCCAATCCTACCCTGACCCCAACAAATTGGGCTTCCAGGTACCTTATCTTTGAAGGGAGTCAGGAACTTCAACCCAGGTCCAGGACAGAAGCATCCTGTAAGATTATGAAATCTCTTTCTCTTTCCTGTGCCTGATAACTTTTTTCCATCTACTTTCCCTATATCTCTGGAGGCTGCAATAGGAAGCTAGGGCAACTTTGAGGGTTGGCTGGGGGTAGGGGAATCACAAAGAAACCACAGCAGGGAACCAGTCCAGGCCAACGAGTAGCTGGGGACCCCCTCAGCCCTACCAGTAGTCCCACAGCCCAGGCAGACTGAATGCCTAAAAGAATACATGCCCAGTCTGCCTTGGAAGCACTTCAAATACAAATACATAGTCTTCTGGTGCTGCCCTGGGACCTTTGCTCCCCTACTCTGAACCTAAGATCCATTCAGCAGTCATATGGTGGGGTCATGACATTAGCCTTCAGGACAAGTCACTTTTCCTTTGTGGCACTAAGGGTTTCTCATTTATAAGAGTCCCCCCCACCCGCCCTGGTGTCTTGCAGAATACAGAACACAGAACAGGGGCTCCATAAACTCTTGGGCCTGGAATAAACTTTAAGATTCTGGTCTGAGAAATCCTCCCTTCAGATAAAAGAATGGGAAGAAGTCCATCCCTTTTCAGCTCAAGGATAGTAGAAGAGCTTTGGGACCTTTGTCTGAATAAAAGGCAATTCCAGGCCAGACACGGTGGCTCACACCTGTAATTCCAGCACTTTGGGAGGCTGCGGCAGGCATATCACTTGAGGTCAGGAGTTCAAGACCAGCCTGGCCAACATGGTGAACCTTCATCTCTACTAAAAATACAAAAATTAGTTGGGCATGGTGGCATGTGCCTGTAGTCCCAGCTACTCAGGAGGCTGAGGCAGGAGAATCACTTGAACCCAGGAGGTGGAGGTTGCAGTGAGCCAAGACTGGGCCACTCCACTCCAACCCGGGCGGCAGAGCCAGAGTCCGTCTCAAAAGAAAAAAAAAAAAGGCAATTCTAAATTTCCTACTTGGTCATTTCATATACCTACACCACACCTCTATAAAGAGGCTATGACACCCCAAAAGGCAAAGAGCAAAACCAAGTCTTTAACAGGCTGGGTTGTCTAAGTATGTGTGTAGGGGCAGCAGGGGACTTTGGCTCAAATGTTAATTTCACTGAGCAATACGAGATTTAGCTTTCCCTATCCTCTAGAGTCCAAATTCAGTCACACAAACCCTGTAAAGCATCAGCACTACTCTTCCTCTCTCAGATCAGACCTGAGAGTCAAGGGTCACCCTGTTTCCTAGGAAATCCCAGAGTTACAGATAAGAGGCCTCAGGAAATAGCAGGAGTTGGGGGAGAGAAAAAGGTAAGCAGGAAGAGGTTCAACCTGTAGCTGAATGGAGAGTAAAAGGAGGGGTGGCAGAGCTGCTGACAAAGCTTTAGGAAATGTGTTCTTACCTGCAAGCTTCAAATGCCAGTCCACCACTGAGACCCAAACTACATTCCGAGTCAGACCCGCTTTCGGTGTGTTTTCCAAAGCCGTTGGTCATGCCTGCCAAGGACACACATAGTGAGTCTGAGTGCAGAAATCCCCCTTCCCAACACATGCTATCAGGGTGAGGCAGCCACCTCAGGAGGGCTCAGTGAGGAGTGGAGAGGATGGCTATTCCTTTCCCTGTGAGAAATGGGTCTTGGGTGATAAAGAAGATATGATCAAGACAAAAGTTTGGGGGGAAATATTGCTGGCTAGGGCAAGGAGCAGACACTGCAATTTCCTTCCCATCCTTCTGCTTTTACTTTAAGGAAACCATAGCACACAGCTCACTCAGCTACTGTCATTTGGCTACACAGGGAGATACTAAGACTTCTCCCACCCTGGCTTGCTCACAAGTCCCTGGATTTGCTTCTAATTTCAAATCTCAATTATCAGGTAATCTCTGCCTTTTTCAGGAGCCCACCCACCTTGCCTCTTCAGATAAACACTCACATAACCTATGCCTCACATAGCTGGCAATAGCTAGTTTGATTCTTTGGGGGTGATGTCAAGAGAGACTAGAGAAGGATAAGGGCCCTTTGTCAACCACACCCTGAGATACCTCGCAGGGCTAATCCAAATTGAGGATGGGGGTACTCTTCAGCAGAACTAAAGCAGCCCAGAACTTCCTGGCAGGGAGAGTCAGAACCTGGGGTTCTAGGCTGGGCTCTGAAACACAGGTTCCTTTTCTCTTTCTTTGAGGTCTCTTGACCTCTCCTTTTGTGAAGTGAAGATAATACCTTACTTACTATTCAGTATGTATGAGAGAAGGTCTGTTTACAGTGGGGAGTCCTTCAGAGGCGAATGAAGGCTATTTGGTCATCCCAGGTATGTGACCTTGAAGTGAAGGCTTCTACTCTCCTATCTATCCACATTTATTTTTCTATTTTTTTGAGATAGGGTCTCGCTGTTGCCCAGGCTGGAGTGCAGTGGTGTAAACAAGGCTCACTGGGGCCTCAATAGCCTGGGTTCCAGTGATCCCCTGCCTCAACCTCCTCAGTAGCTGTGACCACAGGCATGCACCCTATGCGCAGCTAACTTTTTAACTTTGTAGAAACCGGGTCTTGCCATATTGCTCAGGCTGGTCTCGAGCTCCTGGGCTCAAGTAATCCTTCTGCCTCAGCCTCCCAAAGTGCTGGGATTACAGGCATGAGCCACTGTGCCTGGCCTTTATCTAATTGCCAACCACACTAAAAGTCCTATAATTATAATAGCTGAGCCAAGAGGTGTGCGGAGATGGACCAGGCACCTGATTTGAAAGCTGTAAATTACAGACACCTTAACTAGAAAACTGTGAGGCAAGTCCCTTCTATAAGAGCAGGTGTCTGAGCCACAATGTCTATCCTGTGACCTGGTTCTGCCTCTAACATTATTACCACAATTTAAATCACTGAAGCCATCTGTGTCTTGGGTGCCTCACTTACAAAGGATCAACACCTCTTTTTGTGAGATTCAACTAAGATTGTATAGAAGTATTCCTGAGTGCCAGGCAATTGGGATGGTGAGAGAGAGACAGGATTCTAGCAGTATCTCCAAGCAACAGGCCCCCTCAGGTTGGATGGGCCTCATGTACAGTTACTTCCCAATAGCAGGATCTCTCATTCTTTTAATGCAGTGTTCTCAGCACTGTATGGCTAAGCCTGATTCAGCTGAGAGGATGACAGTAACTGCTACCATCTACTGCTATATGCCAAGTGCTTTATAAAGGGTATTTCTAGTTCTTAGAACCCTGCAAAGGTACGTATCAGAAACCCCCTATTAGGAATAAGGAAACAGGCTCAGAGAAGTTAACTAATTTTCCTGTGGTTACACAGCCAGTAAGAAATTGGGGATTTGAGCACAGGTATGCCTAACTTCAGGCCTTAGGCTCTTGCCTCTATAAACCAACTTACTCCCCTGACACAGAAAAGTTTTGGCCAGATGAGATGGGAAGGTATTGTTGAAAACAAAATGTCAGGCAAGAACACAGAAAAGCAAGTGCTGGCCACACAGTCCAAAGTCACCACATAAAAGTACATGAGAGACACAAAAAGCAAAAGCCAAGAGCAGCCCTCCCTGCCAAGAAAGTGGGTCTTCCCTAACCCACCAAGACCTAAGTACTCTGCCCGGCTTCAAAGTCCTTCACATTCAGTCCCATCTTACCCATCCAGTCTTGGCTCCTGATGCTCTGGGAAGCCCCTCTCTAAGCTGTCCCTCACAGAGATTCTGTCCTCCTCCTTGTTCCCACAGACCCAGGCCTGAGGCCTTCATAACCATTCCTTGCCAGTCTGCCCTCATCCCACAGGGCCAGCTCAGGCCAACTCCTACAGCTCAAATTCCCTGAACACCTCTAGCAATGCTACCTCTCACCTGACAAATAACAACATACTGTTCACCACTGTGATTTCTCTACATTTTGAGAGACTCATTTGCCCAATGGCCTGTGAACCTTCCAGAGCTGGAATTAAGTCTGACTTATTTTATTACTTCCCCACACCTACTCATGACTAGCTCTTGCTCTTGCTGGATGTATATTAAGAACACTTTAGGCGGGGCGCAGTGGCTCACGCCTGTAATCCCATCACTTTGGGAGGCTGAGGTGGGTAAATCACTTGGGGTAAGGTGACCAGCCTGGCCAACAGGTGAAACCCTATCTCCACTAAAAAAAAAAAAAAAAAAAAAGAATTCTCTTTAGTGATGGAACCTCCATTATCTACCTCTATCACCACCTCACCCCACTCCAACCCCTCTACTGCAGCCAAACTGGTTCCCTCACTGTTCCTCAGACATGCAGGCATGTTCCCACCTCCAGGGCCTGTGTACTTTCTAGTCTATCTTTTTGGAATGTTCTTCCCCTAGACATACAAATAGCTCATGCCTTCAATTCCTTCAGATCTTTACTCAAACGTTACCTCTTTAGAAGACCTGGCCACCATCTCTAAGACCACCCTAGAATTCCTTCCCTGCTAGATCGTTCTCCAAAGCTTCTAATACAAGATACAGTTTACTCATTTGCTTTTAATGTATTCCCCCATAAGAGAGGAGATTTTTGTCTGTTTTGTTCATTGATTTTTTCCCCCAATGCCTAGAACAGTGCCTGACACAAATATTTGATGAACTGAAATGAAGGTAGGAATCATTTTACTTTATACAACATTGCTTTACCCTCAGGGCCAATGAGAGTCCCAGACACAATCTGGCTCTCTGGAAAATACCTGCTCAAAGCCTATTTCCCCTGGCTGCTACTCACATGCCAGGCCCAACTGTGAGCTATGGTGCCCTCAATGCTACTATTGCTGTCCAATGGGGCCATTAGAGAGATGGCCAATTGGGGAAGGTGCTGATTGGCAAGGCAAAGCAGAAAAGCAGATGCGAAGTATCAAGAGAAGTCACAGGCAGGGTCACCTGTCTCTTCCTCCTGCTGGGGGGACCTCTCCCCTTCGCTCTCACTACAGCTCCCGCTCCTTGGCCGCTTCCGGGAGTGGCGCTCATCCTCGATGCTGGCTGGAGAGGCAGGAGAGCCTGCCACACCATGGTCCTCGCCATTCTCCAGGGCCCTGTCTGGGCTTCTCTGTAGCTTAACCCCATTCTTGGCCTTCTTGAAGAGGACTGATGTGCGGCGACCCACACCACTAAGTGGGGTACCGCCCGGGGTGTCAGGGGCCATGAGGGATAGTCTGTTGATGCCATTGTCACTGAGCAAGCGTTGCAAAGGCTCACTCCCTAGCTGCAGCGGTGATTTTTCCAAGAGCTCATCTTCTTCCACCTTTCTGGGCTTTAGGAACCGGCTTGGAGGTTTGCTATCATTGATGGGTTTCAGAGTTGGGGGCTCCGGCGGGGATTCTTGCTCAGACAAGGAAGGTGCAGGCCCAGTGGGCTCCAGGGTTGGTGGAGGAGGCAGTTTGGAGTCATCTATTAGAAAAAAAGAGAACCTGCTTGAACATTTTAGAAAGAGTCTGCTCCTACAGGCTAGATACTGACACTGATAACCAAGGACCAAAAGCATGGGCTGTTACAAGGCTTGAGATGCATTCAAGGTCTTAGATCTGAACAGGCTAGATACTGACACTGATAACCAAGGACCAAAAGCATGGGCTGTTACAAGGCTTGAGATGCATTCAAGGTCTTAGATCTGAAGCAAAGAGAAAGGAGGATTAGGTTTGTTTTCTTTCAGAGACAGGATCTTGCTCTGTTGAGCAGGCTGGAGTGCAGTGGTCTGATCACAGAGCACTGCAACTGCAAACTCCTGGGCTCAAGTGATGATCCTGCCTCAGCCTCCAAAGTAGCTAGATCTACAAGTACACACCACCACGCCTGGCTAATTTTTTAAAAAAATTTTTGTAGAAACAGAGTCTTAGTATGTTACCCAGGCTGGTCTCAAATTCCTGGTCTCAAACAATCCCCCTGCCTCTGCCTCCCAAAGTGCTGGGATCACAGCGATGAGCCACTGTACCCAACCCCAGAAGAAGTAAGTTTTATCTACACTAGTAGTTCTTAACCCTGGCTATGTATAAGAATCACATAGGAAGTTTCTTAAAAATTCCAGTGCCTAGGCTCCATCCCATACCAACTGAAACCAAATTTGTAAAGATAGGCTATTTGTTTTTTAAAGCTTACCAGGTGAGTCTAATGAAGTGAGGATTGCAAACCATTGCTCTACACCCAAGAAAGTCACATGCTTAATCAATAAATAGGTAAGTCTCAGCTTGACAGATTAGGTATCTACAATTCTCACTGGACTCAAGAGTTTTCTCATCTGTCTTTCGAGTTTATTTCACATCACCCAAGTGACAGCAAGTACAGCATGCAGAAAAAGTTCAAAAATGTGAAAAACAGAGACCAAGTAAGTTAAATCAGTGGTTGCCAAACATGTCTGCTCACCTACCACCTTGAAACTTTTAAAAATTGAGACTTCCAAGCCAAAGCCCAGACATCCCTAACTGAATCTATGGGAGGTGAGGCTACGACATGTTTGTTTTTTTTTTTTTTTAATTTTCTAGGCGATGCTGTTGGCCTACTGGGCACAACTCTGCACTGCCACAGCCCCAGAAGTAGGGATACAAGTGGCATGCTGACTGTCACATGGGGAGTCCAGAGGAATCACAACGGACACAAAGCCCTCTGATGTCAAATGTGATCTCTCAACCATGTCCCCATTCTCTGCCAACCTGAAATAAAATGGGCTGTTACCTACAATCTGGGCCCCTATCCATTGGAAGTAACTTCCAACCTTTTGAACTGTGTGTGTGACAGGCTCTCCCAACCTGTAGGCTCAGATCCAAAGGCAGGTATGAGGGAGACAATTCCATCCCCAATGAAGGGGAAGAATGAGAAGCAGCTTAGCTTATAACGTTCCTGGGTTTCTGAGAATCACTTCCCCAGCTGTCTTTTCTTCTTTTTTGTCTTTTCTCAAGATTAAGAAAATCTGTGGAAACCAACTATCTTTTATAGTCTGGCCTCTCTACTTGAGATGGGCCTATAGATTCAGCCAAATGGGGTAAAAACCATGAGGTGGCTCAAAAGCCCGGGGTCTTTCCTTCTCTGCTATCCCCTCACATCCCAACCTAACCTGCTCTAAGAGTCTCTCCACATGATGATACAAGGTAGGCTGATATTTAACTGGTATGTACAATATGGCTGTATCAGGTGCAAAATACTGACATACTTAATTGGCTAATAAACAGCTGCTGGGCTGCAGCACCTGAAACTCCCCACAATCCAGCAACTAAATATTCACATCAGAAGCCTTTGGGAGCCCACTCCAATACAACAGCCAACATTTACTGAGATGGATAAATTTTGGTCTCTATTGATTGTTAAATATTTTGAACATCATCCCTGCGTATACATGGAAATGTGACCCTTCCAAGGGCTTTTGCTTGCCCATAAGTGTCAGATCTAAACTCGGAAAGGATACCCCATTATTAGATTTCAGCTTAGCCTTTATCCCTCTTTACCCTCCAACCCCCTGCCTGCCTGTGACTATCTCTCACCTCTGTCCCCATCGTCTTCTGGCTCCTCCTGCAAGGCCTGCTCCAGCACAGCTGCATCCCCCTGGGGCCCTGCTGGCAGCTCCCCATTGGATACTGTCTTGTTCAGTGATGGTGGCTGTGGTGGTGGTGGCTGTGCCAGCTTCTGCCGAAGGGCATTGATCTCCCGGCGTAGCAGGCGGACACGGCGGGTGCGGGCCCCACTGGACCGCATGGCGCTCACCAGGTCCAGTTTCTCCAGCAGCTCCTTCAGCTGCACCTCTGGGGACAAATGGGCCCGGTTCTCTGGGATGAGGATGTTGTCCACTGCCAGGGAGAAGGGAGGACAGAAGGGGCTGAAGGACCTGCCCAGCACAGGGCAAGAGAAAGGGGCCGAATCCTTCGGATGCAAAACTCTCTCTTGGAATGCCTGGGCCAGCAGCTTCCAGCAGCGTCACTGTGGGCCTTGGCCCTGCAACACCACTGCCCAGAAGGCAGCCACAGGGACAAGGTCAGAATCTGGGAAACGTCTGCAGGAAGCAGTTCACAGTCACGATTATGGGCTCCATGGAGCAGGCATGAGGCAGCTTGGCAATACCCTGGCCTGAGTGACTGGCTGCTGCCATCGAGAAGCAGAGAGCAGGGACAGGCAGCGTGTGGGGCTCAGAGGCAATTCCATTTTTCTGGTCCTCCACCTGCAATCTTCTGAATGAGCCAGACACACACCAGCAATGCACTCTCCCTGTCCCATGCTCCAATGCCATACAGAGGGGATCCAAGAAAGGAAGACCTCTGATGAGGCTTTAAGCTTTTCAAACAGACCACTAGTACCTGATTCCCCTTTTCTACCACTTAAGAAGTGCTGAGTGCGTTAGTTAAACTTTAACCCTTAGAACTATTCTAGCCACAAAGGTATACCTCAGTCTGTGCTCACCCTCAGCTTTGCTCCTGGAGTCTACCTATAGTCCCAAAGACCACCCTGATCCCTCACTCTGTAGACTCTGTTCCTGTGCCTCCTCCTGGCCCCTCTCCTCCCCACCCATCCAGGCCTCTCACCGTCTTCCCAGGAGAAGCGGTAAAAGTCTTCCAATTTGGGTGACTCGGGCAGGTGAGTGCCCCTCTCGGGGTCATAGCCGATGTTCTCTGCCTGCCGCCGGGCATGCCGTAGGATGGCCCCTCCCAGGTCCCGCAGGCGGACAGCTGCTCGGTGGAAAATTGTGTCTTTAGCATTATACTTCATGCAGTTGGTAACTATAAGGTTAAAGTCCTCCTCAAACTCCTCCAAGGTGCGGTACAGGTGGGACTCCAGCTTCCGCCTCATAGTAGAAAAATCCATTGGCTTGGATATGAATTCCAGGTAATCTGGAACCTAAACATATAAAACCTGTACAATTACAACAACCATTTACTAGCCAAACAGGCACACCCTTCACCAATACTCTTGGCCTCCTCGGTTTCTGATTTGGCCAAGCCAGGCTAACTCAGAGTCCTATGGTCCTGGCCCACCCTGGCCTGCTGACCCCTCATCAAGGGCAAATCTACTAGCTTTGCCAGACCCACCCTCCTACCCCTGGTTTTGTACACCCTGTGGCCCAACTCCTTCCTACCCTACTCAGACCCTGTTCCAGTTCAGGAAGAATTTACTACTTGGAAAGTGGGGGGAACTTGCCTCACTCAAGTTGACTGGTTCTGCGAAGATGTGTGCAGGATCCTTCTCCTGCAGCAGGTCCAGTGTTGTCCTCAACAGAACATTGAATGGCATCAACTCCAGCTCCATGGCAGCCTGCTGGACTTTGACCTGTGGGGAAGGTGGGGTGAGATCAGATCAGGACATCTCCTGCAAAACTGTGCTGAAACTTTTTCGTGATAGCTTGACTTTTACCAATCATGTACAACAAATTTTCATAGAATATTGAGCTGACCAGTATGAGGAGCTATCACTCAACCTTCAGCCTAGGAATAATGATACCAACAGCTACTATTTTATGATTGTTTCCTATGTACCAAACACCATACTAAAATTTACAGTAATAATAATTATCATTACAATTACAATAATTAACACTTCTATAGCCCTTACTAAATGCCAGGTAATGTTCTAAGCATTTTATGTAAAATAAATGAGTATATGAGGTAGGAACAGATGAGGTACTTTACAAAGAGGAAACTAAGGCACACAACGACTAAGTAACTGGCCTAAAGTCATAGCTAATAAGGAACGGAGTTGGAATTCAGTACCAGACAGTGGTTCCACAGTGAATGCTCTTGACCATTATGCCACACTAACTCTGTACTTGTATTACCTCTATTAATCATCACGATAACCCTGAAACAGAAATTATTATCCCCATTTTACAAATATAGATCAGAACAAGGATCACCAAGGACTAAAAGAAAAAAAATACAAATTAAAAAAATATATATACGGAATCTGAGGATTAGAGAGAGCATGATGCAAGAGTTATTACTCTAAGGTTATCTGGCTAGAAAAGAATAGAGATAGGATTTGAACCCAAGTCTGACTAGTCCAAGGGACACAATGATGATGTAAAATGTGCTTGAATCAGAATTTCCCATTCAGTGTGCTGAGGTACTGATTCCATCAGCCCTTGGAGCATCTGGGTCAGCATGGGGTCACCAGGGCCTCCAGGTTTACCCCCACAAGTGGCAAGTAGCTTCATATATTTACAGTAGTATGCTGTACAAATGCTATTTTCTACATATGCCCCAATGTGAAAAGTTGGGAAGCCACAAATTAAGACTATAGAAAATTCCCACCTTTTGGCTATATCAAAACAGGCCTGCCTACTTCCCCAGGACCAGGGCCTTTTTCTCTCTCTCATTTCTCTGAATCAGAGATGAGATAAGAAGTTCAGCTGTGGGATCATGCCTGGGATAGCACAGACATTTTGAACCCTTGAAGAAGGTCCTGAGATGTCCTCCATGGCCACCCATGGTAAATATGGCATGAGATGCCCAGGCTATGAGGAGGAAACTCAGGCTACTGGCCTGCTAGAAAAGGGGTTGTGCTAAGGCTGAACAATGAATTAGAATTTGGAGAAAGAGAAAGAAACATCTTTTTTTTTTCCTCCCTTTTTATGGAGAACAGGTCTTGCTTTGTTGCCCAGGTTCGTCTCAAACTCCTGGACTCGACCTATCCTCCTGCTTCTGCTTCCCTAAGTGCTGGGATTACAGGCATGAGCCACTGTGCCCGGCAAGAAAGGAACATCTTTAACCCGGGCCTCTGAAGCATGTGAGCGACAGCTGCTATTCCTAGCCCAGAGAGAACAGTTTTGGCTTTTCATCTACTCAATTAATAGTATTTGCTCTCTGCCATGTGCAGTAGACACTGCAGGGAAGCAAAAAATTGATAATAATAATAATGACAGCAGCTGACACTTCTCTGTCACTATGTGCCAGGCACTGTTCTAAACTCTTTACATAGACTAAGTCTTCTAATCCTCAAAACAACCTTATGATGTAGGCTCTATAATTACCCCCATATTCCAGGTGAGAAAACCGATGTATTAAGCGATTGAAGAACTTGCTTAACGTCACATAGGTAGTAAGTAGAAGAGGCAGGATTTAAACCCAGGAAGTCTGGTGCCATAGCTCATGTTCCTAAACCACTATATTACACTACCTACCTCAACATTTCCTATGCTCAGGGGCTTAAAATCTCCTAGAACGGAGGATAAATAGAAAATTTAAATGATTCAAGACCATAAGTGTTTAAGAGTCAAGTGGGAACCCTCAGAAGTTCCCAGGCCAGAGGCTTTCAACTGATGATGCCCATTAGAATGGCCTAAGAAGCTTTCCAAAATCCTCAAGGCCAGGCTCCCTCTGAGACTTCCTGAATCAGAAATTCCAGGGACGGGCCCAGGCATATATATGATATTAAGCTTATGCTTGAGGCTACCAGGAGCTGAAACCCAAAATATAGAAACCACCAGTAGCACCACAGCTAATACAAAGTAGGCAGCTCTTGGAGCCTACAATCCTGGGTAGGGAGGGGAGAAAGCAAGCTAGCATAAGGCAGGGGCTCCCAGATTTCCCAATACTAGACTGATAGTGGGAGAAAGTGACCTTGAACTAGGGCTCTAGGGCTGGGGGCTCCTCCTTACCTGCTCCCGTTTGAGCTTCTCTCTCTTCCGAATCAGCTCAATCAGCAGCCGCGCCCGCTCCAAGTCATGCCGGAGCTTCTGCCAATACTTCAGCTCTTCCTTCACTGCACTTGTCTTCTCATCTTGCTCTCGCTGCAGGAAGGAAGAGAAGAGGGACTAGGAATCTCCTTCTTGCAAAAGTCCTCTCCCTGTTCACACCTCCTGGGGCTGCAGCAGGTAAAAGTCTTGTCCCCTTCCTTGACCCACAGTTCCAAGAGCCCTTCCACCCTTCTCTACCCCATGCCTTCCTCCTGAGCTGCCCCAGTATTATAGCACTGTTTCTTCATTATAAAGCAATAACCTTTGCTGGAGTAGGATCTGGGACTGCTTCCCCCTACCCCCAGGTATACCAGAGAGCAGCTATGGCCCTTTGGGTCAGAAAGAATTTCATTAGGAAACTGACCTCAGGGGTGAAAAGAATTTCACCCTAGAGCTTTCACTTGGCTAGAAAACAAAGCGAGGTTCTTACTATAAGCTTGAACATACTTTGGTAAAACAACAACAAACAAATTATGATTCCTGCCCTAGAAAAGATTACAGTTGGAGTCAGGGGAAGGGAAGAGACCTAGAGCTTGAAGCACAAGGGCATATTAGCATAAAGATAATAAAAACTAATAATATAAATGCTAAGAGGATACAAAATAGAAGATCTGAGTAGGTGGAGGTTAGATCAGAGAAGCTTCCTGGTGAAGAATCTTACTAGAGTTTTACATATAGGTAGGTGACAGACATGGATGGACAAAGTAGTAAGGAAGGTCTCTCCTGGAACCAAAGGTATGAAAGGGGTAGAAATGTAGAGGCAGAATTAGTGATTCTTTGCTTAGTAAGCAAAACAGGCTGACCAGAACAGAGATGCTGGAGAACTACAAAAGTCAAGGAAGATCCAGGATACAGCTAATAAGAAGCTTCAAATGTAAGGCAAAAGAGCCTTAACTTCACCTGCCTAGAAAGAGGAGTATACTCTGGAAGAGGAAGTAAGAGAATGGAAGAGCAGGACATTGCTCACCTAGGCCTTGCTCCTCTCCATAGTCAGACATTCCTGCCCCAAAGCCAAGCTTATAAAATCAAGAACTAGGCCTTTCCCCAAAGGACAGATCCCCACCAATGTCCCTGCCAAGCACACCTGCCCAGATGTAGGCAGCACCCTCCCTCTACAACCTCTTGGCCATGGAGGATCCCAACAGCATGTGAATAAGAAACTACCAGTTGTAGAGCAAAGAAAGAATTAGAGGCTAGAGATCACCTAGAAAGCTATTGCTGAGATTAAGAGGGCATGGATGAGCAGGAGAGCTGCAGAATGAAGACAAAAAACCATGTTGAGAAAGCCCCCAAAGCAGCTTAAGGGATGATTAACAGTGGCCCATTAGGGAGTAAAGAGTCAAAAGTAACTCCAAGGTGGGGAACTCTTGATATGAGTCAGGAGGGAGGGGAGAGCCATAATGATGGGGAAATAAGTTTACTGAGAGGAAAAAAGATAATTAACGTCCAATATTTGAGTTACAAGTTAACCACATCCACATGGAAACGTCCCTGAGGGACTGATGGCAGAAAAAAGGGACGAGGACAAGACAAAAAGTCTGGAGCTGCTATTATACAGTTATTGTCAATTATAAGAGTGGACATGTTCTCTAAGCAAACAAGCAGATAACAGAGCCACTGGGAATGTTACCATTAAAGAGCAAGAAGTGGGATCAGCATAGGGTATGGTCAGAGAGGTAGAAGCAGCAGGAAATGGTATCACAGAGAAGCTCTTAGACAAAGTGATTTGTGGTGTCAAATGCAGCCCAATGATCAATCAGGTGAGAATATAAGGAAAGACTTCCTGGGACAAGGTAGCTGATGTTTTAGGGGAGGCTTCAGTGAAGCAGGTGGACCAAAAGGTTCAAGGGGGCCAGATACAGGCTTATACTTCAGGAGTTTAGTTACAAAAGGCAAAAGTGAGATCAGACAGAATGCAGAAGGCACCAGACTCACATAAAGCTTTGCTTCATCTCTGGAGCAGCAGTGTGGGAACACTTAAAGGCAGAAGGAATAGAACAGGTGAAGGGGGGAGAAAGAACTAAATAGTTCAAATAAGGGAAATTAGGAGCAAAAAACATTAAACATGCAGCAACTCCAGTTGCTAATGGCTAACATCCACCACAATTGGACAGGCTGTGTGCTACAACTTAGATCGTAAATTTGTGTATTTACTATGAAACATTTTTTGGCAGATGGCAGTATAATGTCTTGAGGAAAGGGCGCCTTTTCCTAATTAACACAATGTGGCCACCCTGGCTCTCATTCAGCCTACTTCTCGCTTTCTGCCACATCTAGAGGATTTTCCCCACATATATGGAAAGCTGGGCGTGCTCTCCACTCTCCCCTAGAATTCTCTACAAAGTCAAGCCTCATCCATTCAGAAGGAGCTGCTTGACGATCTCTATAGTGCTGGGGGTTGTTCCTGGGATGGGCCACCCAGACAGGTAGGCAAAGGCTCCATGGAGGGATCAAGGAGGGATGCCAGCCCCACCCCAACCACCATTCCTTTTCCTTCACTCTCCACCTCCCTCTACCAGTCTCAAATCACCACTGCACCTACCTGCTCAGCATTTCTTTGGGACTGCAGATGGGAGTGCAGGCGCCGGATAAGAGGGACACCATTCCGTGCCTGCCGCTTCAACAGCCAATAGTTGTGAAGCCGCTGCATAAACTGGTTTTTCCTCTGAAAGGAGAGACCACTACAGATCTTGTTCAACCTTAAGTAGAGGCACATGGAAGTGAAAGACAGGGTCAGTAGGCAGCCCAGATTATAGCCCATGCATCCTATCCAGACCCTGGTTCATTTCTGAACCTTATACAGGAAGACAGAATAAAATGGCCAAATACCTCACCTCAGAGAAAAGCTTGAAAAGGACAGTAAAGTTAAGCAGCTCAGATTCAGCATGAGGTATTTCATTTGCTTTTCCACCTCTTGCCTTGCAGTCCTAATCCTCCAAAAGAACCCTCTCCCAGAACCCCGTTTCCTATGGTCCTAGACTTCTTCGTTCCAGGTATGGACTGAGAAACAAGCCTATGCCTCAATACCCCCACCCTCCTCTTATAAAAGCAGCGAAAGGGAACAGGAACTGGGGTAAGCTATGGTTAATGTGGCCACTATTTCCTGCCTTCTGCGGCTGAGAGTCCCATCAAACCAGGGAGTAGCCCACAACCAGGTTGAGCCCAATGCAACCCCTTAGAGTTGTTTGACCTCTGGTTTTTCATGGTATAAACCTCAGCAGCCTAAAAATGTTAATTTTGAACCAAATGAAAAAAAAATTGGATCTAAAGATGTAAGAGGATGGGAAATGTGAAAATGCAGCTGGCTAAACTACTCAAGTCTTAAGGTCAGGGTTTAAGCCAGTAACTCCTTGGGGGAGGAAAGGGTACGAGAGGAATTAATGCAAGCCTATAATATCTGTCTTTAATATCCATATTGCAAGGTGGGTATCATTATTCCCATGTCACAAAAGATGGAAAGGCAGCATAGGAACAGAAGCTGAATAAACTGTCAAAATAACTAATGCAGCTAATAAGATGGTGGATCTGGGTTGGACCTGAATCCACGATCTCTCTGCTATACCATGGTACATCCCCAGACTGGTTATCCACAGGGTAAGCAAGGCCTCAGTGCTCCTGTGATGTTTCCTCTCCTTTTTTCTCTTCATGCCACTCCATTGAAACAAAGATAAGCACAGCTAAACAAGTTGAAACCTTAGAAGGATGGGCATGTTGGGCACGACATTGCTCACCTAGGCCTTGCTCCTCTCCACAGTTAAGACATCCCTGCCCCAAAGCCAAGCTTATAAAATCAAGAACTAGGCCTTTCCCCAAAGGAGAGATCCCGACCAATGTCCATGCCAAGCACACCTGCCCAGATATAGGCAGCACCCTCCGTCTACAACCTCTTGGCCATGGAGGATCCCAACAGCATTTGTGCAGGTAGGGAAAAGAATAGTAATGATAAAATAGCAGCAGCAGCAGCAGCCACCATTTATTGAGCACTTACTATTTGCCAGACACTGTGCTAAGTGCTTTACTTATGTTATCTCATTTATTTCTCACAACAGCTCTATGTGGTGGGTTCATTTACAAATAAACTAAGGCTTAGCACAGTTAAACAACTTGCCAAAGGTCACACAGGTACTAAGTGATAGAAATGGGTTTCAAATGTCAGTTTGTCTGGTTCTTAGCAAGCTCTGCTGGCCCCAGCAAGAGGCATCTAGAACAACCTACATGTCAACCAAATATTCTAGCCTCAGGGTAAACCTCCCTACAGATGGGAACTAAGCATCCACCCACTTACCTCAGGAAAAAGAATAACCTAGAACAGCTCGGTGACTAGAAAACACATTCAGAGTCACTGAAATTCTAACTTGGGTAATAGCTGGCACTAAGAGCCTCCCCCTTCCGATCTTGCACTTATGTCTTCTTCCCAGCCTGGCAAGTCTGGTTGCCTATTCATAGCTCTCATACAACTCTTTCCCCAGCACTCCTTTCTCTCTACGCTTCTCATCAAGAGAGATGGACTACAGGAATGCAACCTAGAGGCATCATGAGACCCAGCTCTTGTGGTATAGGGTCTGCTACTTTCCACCTGGTTCCACCCCTTAGAACAGGACATGGCATGTATTAAGTGCTCAATAAATAAATCATTGAATGAATAAAGGAGTGAACAACTTTACCTCCCGTGTTCGCAGTTTCTTCATCTGGGGGTGTGGGAGAAGGTGCAAGGACTACATCAGATGAACAATCTCCAAGACTCTTTCCTGCTCTAACAGTGTATACTGTTTAATGAACACCACCCAAGATAAGCCTCTGCTAGGAAATCTTCCCTATTCTCTTGCTTCTCTGCTAAGCTACCATCCCTCCAACGGCTCCAGATACCTCTCTGATATTTTAAAACAGGTACCATGGGCTCTCTACAGACTCAATGGGGGTCCACAGAGCTTAGCTACACAGCTGAACTGAATGATCTTCTTATCCCTAAATCTAAAGCTTCAAAAGGAGGAATACCATGTTCTCTCCACACCACCACCCCCTCATACCCAGGACAGAACTTGCTGGACAGCAGATGGCCATGCCAATCCTCTGAAACAGTGGTTCTTCACTGGGTAATTAGTTCTACCCTCCCCAAGCATTTTTGAAAACATGCATGAAGAGTGTTTGAGGTTGTCACAAAAACCAGGCAATGGGGGAGATGATGCAACTGGCGTTTACAAAGACCAGGGATACTAAACATCTAGAAACATACAGGACAGTTCTAATAATGAAGAATTATCCTGTCCAAAATGTCACTTAGTGCCCCTATTGAAAAATACTGTCTAAGATATCCTATCAACTGAGTTTCTAAGTAACTTAAGTGTTTTATTTCACTTTGAAATAAAGGAAATACATTACTCTGAGGGCACAATCAAAACCACAAACCAGGCCAGGCGAGCCTGGGTCAAAAAAAAAAGTTTAAATTTGGGGAAGAGAATAGTGTCCAACTGTGTTTAGGGAAGGCCTGGCACAGGGCCAACACCAACCCAAGAAGAAACCATGAGTCCCTAAGGAGCCCTTCTGGGCATGCTTACCTGTAAGAGGGTATCTGTGGCACAGTGACCAGGGGGAGAGTGGAGGGTGTGTCTTGGCCTGCTTCCTCTGGCTCCTTCTTGATCTTCTGCTTCAAACTCATCTTGTTCTTCTTGGGCACTCCCTTGAGGGGGCCACTCACCCCGCCTTGGCCTTCCTGCTCCTCTTCCTCCACTTCTTCCTCTTCTTCCTCCTCTCCATCACCCTCCTTTAGCCCTTCCTCATCGCCAGTCTCACTGATGCTTCTAGGGGAGTCGCCCTTCCTCCGAGCAGTGGCAGTACTTGGTGGTGAGTGGGCCTCACAGTAGGCAGTCTTGCGCACTGTAAAGATGGTGCCATTGAGGCTGGTTTCGCGCATGGGCTCAATCTTCATGAAGAGCCCAGCCCGCTGTGCACACGTCACGTGGAATGCTGTGTAGCAGTTCACTTTATGGCACTGGATGGCTGCACCTAGCCCCTTCTGCTTGCAGATATAGCAGGTTAGTTTCCAGCGGGCAGGTGGGATATTGTCAATGCCCTCAATAGGTTCCAAGAACACGGTGTTAGCAAAGCAGACTTCAGGGATCCAGATGGCACACACCACATGGGCCCAGTGCCCATCACTGGTCTGTTTGAAGGCGCCACCCTTATTGGGGCAAAGGACGCAATCCACAGGCCGGGAGGGAGACTGCAGGCAGCAGCGGCATAGCCACTGACCCTCAGGGATGTAGGGAACGCCATAGCACTCCTGGTGTACTGCCAGGTTACAGATGTCACAGAAGAGAATAACGTTGCTATTGTGACATTCATCATCCAGGCACACACAGCAGAAAGCGTCTTCATCGATGAGTGACTGTTGGGCCCCACTGCTGCGACTCTCCAAGTATGACTCTTTCTCAAGCCGGTCTACCAGTAGCTCAAAGGTGTCTGCAGACACCAAACTGTGCCCATCTACTCGCCGCTTTTCATTCACCATGTCCAGCCAGGCAAGGTCCTCCTCATCCATGTCATACTCTACCTCTGCATCCAGGTCTTCAGGTGGCTTCTCAATGTAGCGATAGTAGGCAGCAGGCAGCGGGGGTGCTTCTGGCTGGATGCCTGAGTCCACCATCCGGAAGCTAGGCTGTGGGAGGTGGAAGGAAGTACCAGATGCATGCTTGGAGCAGGATTCTTTCTTTTTGCCCTTGGATGAGGGTTTCTTGGACTTGCCAGGGAACTGAGGCTGTTCACTGTTTTCCTTGTTACTATTGCATTCAGTGATATCCTGGGCAGTTAGCTCATCCTCAGTGATGATTTTGAGTGGGTCATAGATGCTGATACGATGCAGGCGTCCATCAATGTCTACCTCGACAATCCGCTGGGCCTGGGCATATGTTAGGGTCTCCCGGGTGGGTGAGCACTTCAGACTGTAGGGGGACGGGGAACGCCGGCCCTCGGCATTCTGCCGGGACTTCCGACGAGGCTTCCTCATGGCACCTGGGGACTGAGAGGACAGGCCTAAGGAGAGAAGGCCAGGAGACTATGATTTGGATGCCCTTATGCACCCATTCATCCTCCTATATGATCAAGCATCCACCAAGAGGACTGGCTTTTCCCTCTGTCTGAACAACCTGCCCCTCAGGCATCCATATGGCTTGCTCCTTCACCTCCTTTGAGTCTTTCACTTCTTCAAGTGAACAACACTACTCAGTGAGACCTTCTCTGACCACTTTATCTAAAATTGCAAATCCTTTTCCTCCACCAGCAATCTACCTTTCATTCTGCTTTATTTTTCCCTTTAACACTCATCATCTTATACCATGCTACATAATTTACCTACTACTACGTTTATTGTTTTCTTCCTTCCACTAGAATGTAAGCCCCATGAGGGGAAGAATTTTTGTTTGTCTTGTTCACTGCTGTATCCCCAGTTCCTGGAGCAGTGCTTAGCTCCTAAGTAAACACTCAATAAGTATTAGTTGAATGAAAGGAGAAATCAAACACACATGATCCCTGCCCTCAAGGAGCCCTGTCTAACTGAAAAGACAGAAAAGTAAACAGATTATTACAGTGTAACATGGGGAAAGATCTAAATGTTCTAATGATGTACATAAAGCTGTGCAACAGCTAACTACGGAAAAGCCATGAGTAGTTAAGGGTTTAGAAAAGAAAACAAGAACAGCATCCACTGTTAAGCTCTGTACTGAACAATGGGCCCCGTCAGAGGATCAAAAGTCACAGGTCTAGGGTCTTCTCTCAATACATCTTACCACGATCAGAAACCCTACTCCTTGACCCTGCCTAGAGGTGAAGGGGTGAAGGCGTCTGAAATGCCTATAACACATGGTCTAAGGGCTTCAAACTACAGTATGCAGGGTATTCCCTACAAAAGGCAGCATCCAGGACAGCGGTCCCCAACCTTTTTGGCACTAGGGACTGGTTTCATGGAAGACAATTTTTCCACAGATGAGGGTGGGTGGTGAACACTGTTCCACCTCAGATCATCAGGCATTAGTCAGATTCTCATAAGGAGCATGCAACCTAGATCCCTCACATGCGCAGTTCACAGTAGGGTTCCCGCTCCTATGAGAATCAATGCAGCCGCTGATCTGACAGGAGGCAGAGCTCAGGTGGTAATGCTTGCTTGCCCGCCACTCACCTCTTGCTGTATGGCCTGGTTCTCAACAGGCCACAGTCTGCGGCCTGGGGGTTGGGGACCCCTGATCCAGGATACACCAACTAGTACATTTTAAGGCAGAAACAAACCCTAGAAGCTCTGAGAGTGGCTCCAAGAGATCTCTGAAGTTGTAGTGGCCTGTCTAGGACCTTCATTCACCTAAGGCCAAGATGATCTGGGCAGTATCTGAGGTAAACTCTCAATGCATTCTGCTACCTCAAAAGTCTCTCTTAGAACACTTATATCTAGTCTATCCTTGTACAGCCAAGAGAAAGTCCTAGTTTCCCACATCATTCTCTGGATGACAAGCTCATAAGGAGCTGCGGTAGGCAGTTACCAAGGCTGTCACCACCAGGAGAGACCTTTGGGGATACAGGGCCCCATGGTGTGGGCAGACTTGGAAGGATATGAACAGGGAGAAGATTTCAAAGAGAAAAACAATTCATCACCTTGGTTGCAGGGTCTACCATCTATATAAAGTAGGGACAGTGATGATAAAAGCACTTTTTCCAAACTACAAAGCCCTCTTAATATTTCTCACAACTACCTTAGGAGATGGTGTAGCTACTATGATCTACACAGAAGCTCAGAAAGATGTCACTCAACCTAAAGCGAGTAAGTGATAAAGCTACAATTTGAACCCAGATCTTCCAATGCTCAATTCCTCTCGGTGGGAATTAAGAACACCACAGAGGTGCTATGGTCTGGTACAAAAACAGGCTCTGGGGCAATCTAGGTTCTAATCTTGGCCCTCTGTGACCTGGAGAAAGTCCCTTAAGCTCTCTATGCCTCCATACTCCATCAGTAAAATGAGGGTAATACAATCTAGCTCTCAAGGTGCTACTTGTTAATAAGGTATTATTAACATCCTTATTTGAAAGGCCTTCCAATACCAAAGTGTGACTGAAACAAACAAAAAACCAATTTGGCTGAGGGGCAGTGCCAGGCGGGCTGGCACACCCCATTTGGAGCCAAAGGAAACAGAATCATCGCAGCAATTCTGTCCGGGTTCCAGAGGCCCTTGGCTACTGGATTCCTTAGAAATGCCAAGTCCCTGGGGGCAGACAGGGCCAACAGACCTGCTTCGTCACCCACTCCTCCAAAGGCACCGAGGCCCTAGGAGAGGTGAGAACATCTGCCTCCACACCGACCCCAAACAGCGCAGACAGGCGATGCGGCGCCCCCTTTCATGAAAGCCGCTCCATCTTCTCCCTCCCCACCTGCCACCTCCTCGGCTGCTCAAGCATCTCTCGACCACGCAAGACTCTATACACAGACGTGTTTTGTCCCACCCACGCCTCCAGACACCGGGGAGAAACTCTAGAGGGGGAAAGGCTGCTGCTGAGGGAAATGAAATGAGTTTCGCCCACAAGGAGCTTACAGTCTAGACGAGTTTTTTGGCGGGAGTTTATCAACCTACACAGCCCTTCCCACATACACACCTCCAACACATCTCCAACATCCCCCATCCCCCAGATTTCCTCTCGGCACCCCCTGACCCTCCGCTCGCCCACCCCACCCAGGTCCCCGAAGAATGAGGATCTTCTGCAATCAAACTGTATCTCCTGCACCCCACACAAGCTACTCAGGAGACGAGGAGGACCCTAGCCAAGGCTCCTGCTCCTTTAAGGGGGCACCTCTTCCAGAAGAATCTTGACCCCTCGGAGAAGAAAGGAGGGAAATAACATCTCCTCAGAGGGGAGGGGGCGAGCGCACCAGAGACAGCCTGACGTGGAGTCCGACCCTCAGACAGAGAAAGCGAGCGCCAGCGAATGAGCGGGGCAGAGAGGCGAGAGCCCATTGGTCGCCTCATCTGCCCGTCAGAGGGACCCAGGGGACCAAGGGACGCTCAAGGGGCGGAACTCTCGTCTGGCCAGGCCAATTGGAAGACGTGGTGGGGGCGGGGCTTGGCGGCTCGGAATCCAAGGCTTGGGGGGAGACAAGATGGCGGCGGCGGGAGGGGGTCCTCGCTTCTCAGCTCCCCCGCTCACCCGCCTTCTCCTTCCCTGCCGCCGCCCTCGCTCCAGGAGAGAGCTTTCGCACCGCCCCCGCCCTGCTCGGAAAGCCCCCCGCTTCTCCGGTTTCCCCCCGTGCAGTCCCTGGTCCCCGTAGGCCCCGCTGCCCCCGCCCCCGCTCTGTCCGGCCCCGCTGCCGCCCCCATTACCTCAGCCGCCTGCCCGGCCCCACCGTTCGGGGCCCCTGGGCGCGGGCGGGCCGGCCGCCGAGCAGGTCGGCGCGGCCCGGGAAGCGGAGCGCGGTCTCCTCCCGCGCCTGCCTCCGTGGCCTCCGCCGTGCCCCCTCCCGGCCCGCGCTGGGGCCCCGGCCCGGCCGCCGCCGCCGCTCCCGGGGGAGGAGGGGGAATGGAGCCGCCGCTGCTGCCGCTGCCGCCACGGAGCCCGGCCGAGGGGAGGGAGGGATCAGCCCCCAGGCAGGATCCGCCCCTCCGGCCTCCCCCCGCCACCTCCACCCCTTCCCTCGCTCCCTCCCTGACTCTGCGGGCTCTCCCGCTGAACAGGAGCGAGAGCGCGAAAGAGGGGGAAACGGGAAAAAAAATCCCCCCGCCCGTGCCCGGCGCGGCGGCGGTCCGGGCGGTGCGGAGAGGAGCGCGGAGGCGCCGCCGCCGCCGCCACGGGGCACCGTCCCCGGCTCGGCCTCACGGTGGCGGTGCGGGCGCGGCGGGGACACCGAGCAGAGACCGGGTCTGCACCCGCCGCGATCCCTGCGCACGACGGCCCTGCCCGCCACGGGGCGAGCCCGACAAGAGGGCTGTGGACGTTCGGGTCTAGTTGGGAGAGACAGGGGTCCCTGACTCTTGAGCGGTCAGTCATTTCCTCCCCAGTCCTTGTGGGTGACGTGGCTACGGTTTGGAGCAGCAAGCCCCTTCCCCGAACTAAAGGGCCTCTCCAAAGGTTAAGCCCGGGCAGTCATTGAGGTCAAAACCGGTCTGTAGTTTCTTGGGTGCAGGTGCCTACACGACTCCCAGAAAGTCGCGTCTCCCCCAACCCCCATGCCCAGGACCTGAGGACAAAGGTCTAGGGATTGTCCGTCCCCTCCCCCAGTGAGGACAGCCGAGAAAGACCTGCCTTTGTTGTGTACAGGTGAGCGTCTTGTTCCGCACCAGACATTCGTTTTTTTAAAAAAAAAAAAAAAAAAAAAGATCTGACTTTCCGTTTAAAAAGAGTAAACATAAAAGTTTGACAGTCTGCTTAAGTATGCCTGATAGCTGGTCTGTCACTGTGGGCATGGGAAACACTTTAAACCTGACTTGGTTAATTCAGTGCACTAGGCGGCTTTCTAAAAGATGCTTGATAAATGGCAGCATCAGACCAAACTGGCTTTTGTTTTGATCTTAAAAAGAGAGAGAGAGAGGGAGGGAGGGAGAGAAGGCCTCCATTACCACCTCCTTTTGCCTATAAACTGGAAAGCTTACCTCGTATGACTGAAGTCTTAAGCACCAAAAATAATGATGTTTATAAAGGACGTATGGATAAGCTACCTATAAATGTGGAGATCAATGACAGTTTGAAAGTGTTTCCTCTGCCGGCACTTGTGGTGTAGCTAGTGAGACTCAATTTCTTGCTTGGTTCTGATGATCAAGGACATGTATTCTAGAGTCAGGAGGATGAAGGATAAAGTCTTAGGATCCAAGTTTTCTGAATGTTTGAAGTGAACATACTGCTACTTTTGAAGTATAGATGTTTGTTATACTAAGGAATTTAAATATAGAGAGTTTCAAAAGTTTGATTAAGGAAGCTAATTTGTTTCCAAGTAAATAGCATCTTCTGGCAAAGAGATAGTACAAAAATGCTTCTGTTAACCAATTTTTTAAATGCAAGGGGGGTGGCTTGTGGAGCTAAGCACGGGCAGGGCAATGTTTTGAAAGCTGTGAAGATGAAATAGTATGAATTAATGTCAAGTGTTCTGAAGCTTGGGGGAATAATCATTTGGAGGGAAGGTGTGGAAGAAAAAGATGATTAATTGTGGAAGGGAAAGCCCCAGAGGCAATTACAGTACTTTTAGTTAAGAAAAAAAAAGTCTGAAAACTAACAGAAACAATATCGAATTTCTTGTTCTTTTAAAACATGAAATGTAATAATCATTTACACATATGACTAGTAACTTATTTCTTGATGGTTGTTCTCAAAATTTATTTAGCACAATTCCCATTCGTGTGATCAGGAGCTATCTTTTTCCACTAAAATGAATGGATAAATACTTTGAGAAAATGCATTGGTTTCTATTTGTAAGTCAAATGATTTAAATGCTGTTGGAAAGGCATTAAGTCAACCTAATGCGTGTTATTTTTTTCAGATTTTTCTGTTTAAAGCTTTATTTAAAGTTTAATAAGGTCTGTTAAGACCTTATTCAACCTAAGTGTTTCTCTTCCATTTTCAACATTTTCAACTTCTATTTTTTTAATCATAACATTACAGTTGCCCTCACTTTAATTTTTGACATTTGGAATTGGTTTCTATGAGCATAACTGCACAGGTAACCAGTTCCCTGTTATGGAATATTAAATGTAACATGGAACAATTATATTATTAAAAACAAATTTGGAACATATATCAGAAATCCCAGAGGCACTACATTTAATTCACTTTAATCTTTTGCTATTTTAAACGGTTTAAATTCACTAGTCCTTGACCTTTTCAATAAACCATACAGCAATTAAATTCAACAAACAGGGGCGCGGGCCTTTAATTCCAAATAGTTGTTTTTAAAAATCGTCCAGCTGTAAGTAGAAATCAACTTATTTGGGATAGAAGGTTTTACCATTTAAAACTAAAAGAAACATGAATACAAAAAAAGATCACCTTTTCCCCACTTCTTTCTTTCACACTTCCGCCTCACACTTTTTTTCAGCGTCTCAGGATATCTTTGTTAATGCTTCACTATTGTCATTAGTTTATCAGGCCAATAAACCTCTCAAGGGTCAGACACAATACCCACTGGATTAATAACATGTGGATGATGAGAAAAAAATAGGCCTTGACTGATAGTTAAATTATTTTTAATAGAATATTCCTTCCTTAGAAACTTGACTAAAAGGATTCTGAAACCACAGTTGGAAGGAATATTTGAGGTTGGAATCATTGTGATACTTTTACACTAATTAAAATGGTTTAAGAATGTAAAGTGTGCTTAGAAAATGGGAAAAGTTTAGCTAGGTTAACAACAGATCTTAAATAGAATAACATACCACACCCTGTAGATTTAATTCCATTTATGTATTTCTAAAACATATTCATTGACCACTTAGAGTGTGTCTAATACTGCACAAGTTTCTTAGGAAAATAATGACAAAATCTCAATCTAGAAAGGGACTAATGATCACAAGTATAGATAGAATATATTTTTTCTTGCCTTGAGTAGTGTGCGATCCAGAACAGTAGAAATAAGTAGAAAACACATACAAGAAAAAATAGATAAGGCAGTGAAGAGTATGGAGCCACCATTATTCAAAGAAGGCTTCTTGGAGAATGGGAGATTTCTTTAAGCCAAGTTCTAAATCGTGATGGATGTGAATTGGTGAAAAGAGTGTAAAATGTCCTGTCGGACAGTCCAGGCAAAGGGAAAATGTGCAGGGAATAATAAGGAAATTATCCTAGCTGTATGTATGGGCAGATGATAAGAAAAAGGTTGAATTTGGTAGGAGGTATGGCAAGGGGACAGGGATGATAAAAATAATACCTAACACTTATGTACAAGGTACTGTGCTTAGTGCTTTACATACTTCATTTATTAAAGATCTTTGTTGCACTTAGCAGAAAACCAACTTAAGTGAGTTTAATAAAGAAAATCAACTCTCATAACCAGAAAGCCCAGGGGTGCATCTAGCTATAGACAAGATCAAGTCAAGGGACTCAAATTATGTCATCAGCATAGTGTATCTTGCAGTTTCTCAGCCATCCTGAGCCAATAACTGTGGCCAGAGGGACATGCTGCGTGTCATGTATCAACTCCTGAAACCAGAGGACATGAGCAGGAGAAGATTCTACAAAGAGATAGTACATGTACAAACTAGGTCCAATATGCACACCGTATCTTATTTATCAACTTACTAACTCTATAAAATGTTGTTGTTATCCTCTTTATGTATTGGAGAAAGTAAAACAGGAGATCCAGTAAACCTGGAAGAATTTACTATAGGTAATTAGGCATTATGAAAATAAAAAGGCATTAAGCAGAATGATGGAAAATGTGGTAGAGAAAGAGGAAAAGGAAGGGTCAAATCAGATATCAGATGACAAAGCAACTGTTTTGTCTGATTGGACATAATAAAGGAGAAGATTGAAGAAGAATCTAAGTTCAAACTTGGAAGGTTTTCACAGTTTGGTACAATCATTGCAAATTAAGAGGTAGCAAAGGGTCGCTCGGGAGCTCCTATTGGAGGTGGGAACCTGAGGATTGAAGAAATGATGGAATCAGCTCAAGTTCTCTGGAACCTCTTTGGTCACACTGAAATACCTATTTATTCAATTATTATTTGTGAGCTGCTGGTAAGGTTCTATTTTATGCCTGTAAAGGCCACAAAGGTGAAAAGAGTATGCTTTCAGACTTGAAGGCACTTACATTCTAATCACAGTATAAAGCAAGGGTATTTATAACTGGAACATGCCGCAATATAAGCACTTCAAGAGAGATGCCAACAAAGTGGCAAAGTTTGGAGAAGGGAGTAAGCTCGTCCGTTTGGGAGAAGAGGGAAGGCTCTGTGAAGAAAGTGCTATCTGAGCTCCACCTGAAAGCTCTCCGGTAGGTGTCAGCTAGAAACATGGTGGAGGGAGTGTGGTCCAGGCTGAGCCACCAGCATGAGCAAAAAGAAAGAATGCATCAAATAATAAAATTTCAACAGATGAGTCCCAAAGATCCAATTGGCTTTTATTAGCTGTTTATGAACTGAGCAACATCCAGTCTACAAAATAGAAAGGAGCTCCTATGAGCTAAACAAGTAGGTGAGTTTTATAGGCAGGAAAAAGTGAAATGAATCAGGAACAATGAGCAAATAGCAGATTGGTCAAGACTATTTTTCTTTATAGGAATATAAATGAAATCTTGTTGGTTTCATGGGATTTGACTGTCATCTCTCTCCTGATTTCTTGAAGGGTCAGATCTTACAGTAAAATACAGATTTTGGTTTGGTGTCATGGAACCTCTCAGCATGAATGACTCCATTTGGGGTCTGCTGTCTTATCTTTAACACATGGAATGCCATAAGATTGATTCAGGAAACAGTTACCCATTGATCCAAAAATGAGGGATATGAGAGAGAAGGCTGGTAAGGTAAAGTCAGAGCATGAAGACTGTTGGGTAGGGAGCTAGACATGAAGGGGCAGGAGACCCTGATAGTTTTTAGAACTGGGAAATGACTTCAATTTCCCTGCTTTAAGTTCTAGTCAGGCTTGAGTGTGATACAGTGTGGTTTAAATTAGCTATCCAGTATGGCTTGCATTATCCTCTTTGACGTTGAATTCTAGCTAGAACATTTTGCCATATACTCAGTGGAATGCTAAACCAAGCAAGCATGAGAGCAAGTAGTATGTGACAAGTATAAATTGTTCAACTTGATCTAATGTCTTATCATTTCAACCTTTAGTTAGGATTTCTATTAAATCCTAAACTCTTAACTGTGAGTGAAGCCAGGACACCTTAAAATATAATTCCATATTTTAGCAGAAGTACCAACCCTGAAAGTAGCCATCTTCTTGGCATAATTTTACTGAAGGGAGAGAAAATACACAAAAATAATAGCACATAGTAAAGTAGAACCTACATTTTGGCAGGATTTCTGTAAGTGATTTATACACGTATTAAAGTTGAGAAGCAGTGAATTAGAGGATTTTAGAGAATTCCAGGATTAAAATACTCTCTGAGAAAAAGGTAAAGTTAAAGGATTAATATTAGCTTTTGATTACTCAAGAATACCTGTAGTAATAAAATATATGTTTCCATTTATATGAAATTCTGGAAAATGCAGACTGCTCTATAATGATAGTAGATTGGTGGTTTCCTGGATGTGGAGGGGAGGAGGGACTATAAAGGGCATGAGGAAACTTTGTGGAGTGATGGAAACATTCTGTAAGTTGATTGCAGTGGTGGAGAAACAGGTATATTCCTTTGCCAAAACTTAAACTGTACAGAGTAGCTGTCTTTATTTTACATAAGTTTTACCACAATTAAGTTGATAAAGCATACCTGTTGCAATTTTTAGACTAATCATTAACATTAAAAGAATGAAAAAATGAGGATGCAACTCACAAACTAGTACAGAGGAAAAAAAGAATAAAAAATTCGACCAACCTAAAAGAAGTCAAGGAAAGGAAAGGAAATATAGTAAAGGTGAAACAAATAGAAAACAATGAAATGATGGCAAATTTAAATTCAATTTATAATTTACATTGTACACTGTAGAAAGAGTAGTCCACAATGAGTGGGACATTTCTGGAAAAGTTTAATGATTGGATGGTTAAAATGTCTGGCTTGACCACATGCATTTGTCCCCACTCCCTCCCCTAACTTCAATAATGTTAGTAAAGAATAAAAGCCACAAGACAATGAAATTCACAAGAACAAAGAGAATGGAGGAAAAGAACGGCAGATGAGATTTACTATCTCAAGAAATTGAACTAAAGAAGTACTAGACGTGGGGCCACCAGGAACCAATGAAGACAGGGATGAAGTGTCACACTGAAAACGGAAGTTAAAGGAAAACTCTACATACTAAATAATAAGATGCTCCCCCCAGCACCAATCATCACCATCACATTTCCTTGCCTAGACTGATGAGGAAGGGGAAATCTGATACAAATTACTGGAATCTGGTGGTCTAGAAGGGGGCTAAGAGGAAATTCCATGAAAACATTTCTAGTCAGTCCATCCTTTTAGTTGAAATAAATGTTTCATAGATCAAAATTCTTAGGGGTCCTGCCTCTTCCCCCAGTCACATTGCAAAACACTGGAAGCCAGGTTTATTTTAGAACTTTGCTGCTGTTTGTTTTTGTTTTTTGAGATGGGGTCTGGCTGTGTTGCACAGGGTGGAATGCAGTGGTGTGATCACAGCTCACTGCAGCCTCAACCTCCCAAGCTCAAGCGATCCTCCCACCTCAGCCTCCTGAGTAGCTGGGACTTCAGGGACACAGCATCATGCCTCGATAATTTTTTTTTTTTTAAGAGACAGGGTCTCACTTTGTTGCCTAGGCCGGTCTTGAACTCCTGTGCTCAAGCAGTGCTCCCAACTTGGCCTTCTAACATGCTGGGATTATAGACATGAGCCACCATCCACAGCCAGAACCTTGCTACTTAGATTATTGTCCAAGAACCAATAGTATTGACATCTCCTGGGAGTTGGTTAAAGATGTGGAATTTTAGGGCCCACTCTAGACCTACCAAACCAGAATCTGCATTTTAAGATCTCCCTCCATGATTCATGTGCGTATTCAGGTTTGAGAAGCAATGGATTACAGAATGTTAGAGAATTCCGTGATTCCTCTCTGAAGATGGAGAAAAGACCTATTTATGAATACTGGTGATGGAACATCTTCACTAAAACATCCAGCCTGTCACCTTTTGCCTTATGCTGAAGCTCACCTGGTATCAAACATTCCCCACCCCTACCCCAACACACAGAGTTTTAAACAGCTTTTAAAAAAATTACCTCAACGTTGAATAAACAATCAAAAACCAACAGATATATGAGGAAAGTATCATGAAGGTCAGAATCCAAGAAAAAAGAACAGGGAAAACAGAAAATATAGAGAACCAAAGAAAACAAACAAAAATCTCTATGAGCCTCAAAGAGTAGCTGGCTAGGGCTAATGGCTCATGCCTAGTAATCCCAGCACTTTGGGAGGCCAGGGTGGGATAATCGCTTGAGGCCAGGAATTTAAAACCAGTCTAGGTGACATAGAAATACCCTGTCTTCATTTAAAAAAAAAAAAAAAAAAAAAAAAGGTGCTGGGCGTAGTGGCTCACACCTGTAATCCCAGCACTTTGGGAGGCCAGGGTGGGAGAATCGCTTGAGGCCAGGAATTTAAAACCAGTCTAGGTGACATAGAAATACCCTGTCTTCATTAAAAAAAAAAAAAAAAAAAAAAAGTGCTGGGCGTAGTGGCTCACACCTGTAATCCCAGCACTTTGGGACACCAAGGTGGGTGGATCACCTGAGATCAGGAGTTCGAGACCAGCCTGGTCAAAATGGCAAAATCTCATATCTAATAAAAATACAAAAAAATTAGCTTGGCATGGTGGCAGGCACCTGTAATCCCAACTACTTAGCAGGCACCTGTAATCCCAACTACTTAGGAGAATTGCTTGAACCAGGGAGGCAGAGGTTGCAGTGAGCAGAGAGAGTGCCACTGCACTCCAGCCTGGGCAACAAAGGAAGACTCCATCTCAAAAAAAAAAAAAAAAGATGGGGAGGCCAGGCTCTGTGGCTCAAACCTGTAATCCCAGCACTTTGGGAGGCCGAGGTGAGTGGCTCAGTTGAGCCCAGGAGTTCAAGATCAGCATGGGCAACATAGAGAAACCTCGTCTCTACAAAGAAAAAAAAAAATAGCCAGGTGTGGTGGCATGTGCCTGTGGTCCCAGCTAGTTGGGAGGCTGAGGCGGGAGGATTGCTTCAGTCCAGGAGGTTGAGGCTGCAGTGAGCCAAGGTTGCACCACTGCACTCTGGCCTGGGTGACAGAGACCTCCTCTTAAAGAAATAAAGACAGCAAGGGGAGGGGAGAGAGAGAGAGAAAGGGAAGAAAGCAGGAAGAAAGGACAGAAAAGAAGGAGTCAGAAAAGAGCAAATCTTGAATATTAAAAATGTGAAAAAATTTTAAAGTCTGTAATGGAAGAGTTAGAAGGTGAGGTTTAACAAGTCTCCCAGAGAGAAAAGGAGATGGAAAATAGGACAGAAAAGAGAATAAAAAAGAGAATTTGAAGATGAATTTAAGAAGCTCAACATTCCATTTACAGTAGTTCTAGAAAGAGATGAGAATTTTTCCCAGAAATGAAGGTGGTGAGTTTCCAGAATGAAAGCATCCCCCAGTGCTCTGGTACAATAAATGCAAAAATATCTAAACCAAGAACACTAGTGATAGAAAAGGAAAGAATCCAAAAAGTTTTTGGAGAGAGAAAGCAGGTCAGATACAAAGAACTAGGAATCAGAATGGTATCAAGAAGCTATAAGGCAATTAAAAAAACTCTTTCAAATGCTGAGAAACAATGTTTTCAATAGAAAAGTATATGCCCAGCCAAAATATCAAGTGTGAGAATAGTATAGACATTTTCAAACATTCAAGATTTCACATTTATCTATGCTTTCTCAGGAAATAACTGCATGACATTTTTCACAAAAAATGAGGTAGAAAAAAAAAACAAGAAAAGTAAAATACATGGGATCCAGGAAATGGCTTTGGATCTGAGTCCCTGCCGAAATCTCATGTCAAATTGTAATCTCCAGTGTTGGAGGTGGGGCCTGGGTGGGAGGTGATTGGACCATGGGGACAGATTTTCTGCTTCCCCTTGTTACTATCATCACAATAATGAGTTCTCATGAGATCTGGTTGTTTAAAAATGTGTGGCTCCTGCTTCCACCCTTCCTCCTGCTCCAGCCGTATATAGTGTGGGCTTCCCCTTTGCCTTCCTCCAGGATTGTAAGTTTCCTGAGGCCTCCCCAGAAGCAGGTGCCACCATGTTTCCTGTATAGCCTACAGAACTGTGAGCCAATTAAACCTCATATGTATACACACACACACACACACACACACACATATATATAAAATTAACCAGTTTCAGGTATTTCTTTATAGCAATGTGAGAATGGACTAATACAGGATTCAGTATAAGAAAGAAGCAAAAGATATCCCCAGGATTATGGATTATGATGAAGGGAAATTCAAGGAAGAGAATTGTGTGGCAGGTCTAAAGTGAAACCATTGGAGTAAGAAGACAAAGGACTCCAGAAACAATCGGAATGGATAGATTAACACATACATTTGACCATATGAGAGGAAGTTTTTCAATATTGATGAAGAGTTTCTGGATGGATTTAATAATGTATACATAGAAAATAAAAATTTTAAATCAGAGAATTACTAATTCCAAGAAAGATAACTCATATTGTTTTAGTCTGTTCTCATGCTGCTGTGAAGAACTGCCCAAGACTGGATAATTTATAAAGGAAAGAGGTTTAATTGACTCACAGTTCAGCATGGCTGGGGAGGCCTCAGGAAACTTGCAATCATGGCAGAAGGGGAAGCAAACACATCCTTCTTCACATGGCAGCAGCAATAAGTAGAATGGACAAAAGGGGCAAAAGCCCCATATAAAACCATCAGGTACCATGATAACTCACTCACTATCACAAGAACAGCATGAGGGTAACTACCCGATGATTCAGTTACCTCCCACTGGGTCCCTCCCATGACACATGGGGATTATGAGAACTACATGATTAGATTTGAGTGGGGGCACAGCCAGACCATATCACACATGAAAAAGAAATATAGACTGGGTGCAGTGGCTCATGCTGTAATCTCAGCACTTTGTGAGGCCGAGGTGGAAGGATCACTTGAGGCCAGGAGTTTGAAACCAGACTGGGCACCATAGCAAGACCCTATCTCTAATTTTCTTTTTTTTGTTTTTAATTAGCCAGGCCTGGTAGTGCATGCCTGCAGTCTCAGTTTTCTCAGGAGGCTGAGGTGGGAGGATCACTTGAGTCAAGAGTTCAAGGTTACAGTGAGCCAATCTTGTAAGCAGATCCTTCAAGGATGGTAACCAGACCAGGCACATAGTTGGCATCTGGAGACTTGGATTGTAGGCATGTTCTCCACCACTCTAACCGATAAGAGTGACTCCACTGCGAGAGGATTCATGAAAGCCTGGGCCTGGTTTCCTCTGGACTTCACTCCCTGTGTATTTTCCCTTTACTGATTTTGCTCTGTATCCTTTCAGTGTGTCACAGTCATGAGTACAGCTGTACACTGAGTCCAGTGATTCCTTCTAGAAAATCACTGGACTTGGGGGCAATCTTGGGGACCCCAACACACATATTTTAATCCAAATATCTCATTAAAATAATAAGGTTGAGTGCAGTGGCTCATGCCTGTAATCCTAGTGCTTTGGATTGCACTGAGCCTAGGAGTTCGAGACCAACCTGGGCAACATGGTGAAACCTTGTCTCTGCAAAAAAAATACAAAAATTAGGCAGGCATGGTGGCATCCACCTGCAGTCCCAGCTACTTGGGAGGCTAAAGTGGGAGGATCGATTGAGTCCAGGAGGTTGAGGCTACAGTGAGCCATGATGGCACCACTGCACTCCAGCTTGGGTGACAGAGTTAGGCCTTGTCTCAGATAAAATAAAACCCTAAATAAAATAAATAAATAAAACATCAAATAGTGTAGTTACAGGATGTGTGCTTGCAAGTAAAAAAAAAATAATTCAACTGATCTAATTTTTTTTTGAAAGGTGGGGTCAAGGCTGGGCTCAGTGGCCCACTCCTGTAATCCCAGCACTTTGGGAGGCTGAGGCAGGCAGATCTTTTGAGGTCAGGAGTTCGAGACCAGCCTGGCCAGCATGGCAAAACGCCATCTCTACTAAAAATACAAAACATTAGAAGGGCATAGTAGTGGGTGCCTGTAATTCCAGCTATTCGAGAGGCTCAGACATGAGAATTGCATGAACCCAGGAGGCAAGGTTGCAGTGAACCAAAATCACGCCACTGCACTCCAACCTCGGTGACAGTGCAAGACTCTAAGAAAAAAAATTTTTTTTAATTAATTCAACCTTTTTGTGCCTCAAGCACAAAAAGAATTTATTGGAAATTCTAGGGTTTAAGGAGGGCTCACAGAATTGACAGAAGACTGGAGGAGGAAGCTAGAAAGCAAATTTTATCCAGCCTGATCATTGCCACTACTGCCTGTAAGTAGTATCTTAAATTTTCTCCTGTTAGTTGTATTGAAAATATGATTTATTTTTGCATATTCATTTTGTATTTAGCCACGTTGCTAACCTTTATTGTTTCTGATAATTTGGCAAGTTAAGAGTTTTCTCTATAGAATTATATATCTGTGAATAATAGTTTCAGTCCTCTCTTTCAAACATTAGACCTTTAATTTCTTTTTCCCCCCAGCTTTACTGAGACATGAGAAGTAAAAATTGTACATATTTAAGGTATACAATATGGTGTTTTGATATTTGTATACATTGTGAAATGATTACCACAAGCCTGTCTCGGGCTTATTTCACTTAGCATAATGTCCTCCACATTTGTTCTATCTAGTCAAGTCCAGTGCTGAAGTTCCCACAAAAGTGGCAGCAGAGAAGTTCTTGCAAGGGACTGACCAAACCATCCTGACATGGAGAGAGTAGGGATTCCAAAGAAAGAAGCATTAAATGCCAAAATGATCAGTCTAAAGCACTAATCAGGGGAACTTACGTGCAGAGTGCATCAGCAGTCCTCATGATGGACAGTGAGAAAAAAGATGTTCTACCTAGGTATGTCAACAAAGAGGTTGGGTTATAAAGCTTATATGGGGGTTTAAGGAGTTTAGCTCAGGGCCAAGGCTATTTTCTACATATTTAGCAATTTGTTGATGTTTCAGTGTTTTGGACAACAACCTAAACAAATATATCAGTTCATGGAGACGTTCAAGGTCCCAGCTTGGGTTCAAGCCCGTACGAGAAAATATGCAGCTGGCCAGGCCATAGAATGGTCAAGGCACTCTGTCTCTGAGTCAGAACAAAGAAAGAAAGGGGAAACTGGGGACCCTACAAGGTTCATCCATGTTGTCACAAATGACAGCATTTCCTTCTTTAAATTTTTTTAGAGACAATGTCTTACTATGTTGCCCAGGCTGGATTCATCTCCTAGGCTCAAGTGATCCTCCCACCTCAGCCTCTCAAGTAATTAAGACTACGGGTGTGAGCCACAACACCTGGCTATTTTTTTTTTAATTTTTTGTACAGATGAGGTCTCACTAGGTTGCCAAGACTGAACTCAAACTCCTGAGCTCAAGCAGTCCTCCCACTTCAGCTTCCCAAACTGCTGGGATTACAGGCATGAGCCACCACCATTCCTGGTGGATTTCCTTCTGTTTAAGGCTGAATAATATTTCACTGTGTGTGTTTATCACATTTTCTTTGTCCATTTATCCATTGATGGAAACTTTGATTTCAAATCTTGGCTATTGTCAGTAGTGTGGCAGTGAATAGTGGAGTGCAGATATATCTTTGACTATGTCCTTTTGTTTCACTTTGAAGAACTTTCCTTAGCATTTGTAAGGCAGGTCTAGTGGTGATGAACTCCCTCAGCTTTTGTTTGTCTGGGAAAGTCTTTATATCTCCTTGATTTGTGAAGAATAGCTTTGCTGGAGTTGGCAGTTTTTATTGTTGTTGTTTTCTTTCAGCACTTTGAATATATCATCTTAGTCTTTCCTAGCCTACAGGGTTTCTGCTGGGAAATTCACTCATAGTGTTATGGAGTTTCTTTGGATGTGACAAGTCTTTTTCTTTTGCTCCTTTCAAAATTCTCTCTTTGGGAATTGGAGTACAATGTGTCTTGGTAAAAATCTCTTTAACTATTTGGGTTTTGGGGGGAATTAATGGACCTGGATGTTCGTTTCCTTCTCCAGATTTGGGAAGCTCTCTCTCATTATTTCTTGAAATATTATTTCTGTCCCTTTATCTTTCTCTTCTTCTGGGAATCCCATAATACATACATTGGTTCACTGGATGGTATCCCACAAGTCCCATGGGCTTTCTTCATTCTTTTCCACTATTTTTTCTTTTTGTTTCCCTGGCTGAATAATTTCAGATGCCTGTTTTTGAGCTCACAGGTTTTTTTCTTCTGTTTGATGGAATCTGCTATTGAAGGTGTCTATGGAATTTTTTCAGTTCAGTCATTGTGTGTTTCAGCTCCAGAATTTGTTTGGTTCTTTTTATGGTTTCTATCTCTGTTGAACATCTCACTCATTTTCTTTATGTCTTGTTTTCCTGATTTTGCTTAGTTGTCTGTGTTCTCTTGTAGCTCACTGATCTACTTTAAAATTATTATTTTTAATTTCTTGTCAGGCAGTTCATAGATCTGTTTCTTTAGAGTTAGTTACTGTGCTTTATTTTGTTCCTTCGGTGGTGGTGTCATGTTTTCCTGATTATTCTTGATCCTCATTGCCTTGTGTTGATGTCTGTGTATTTGAAAAAGTAGTCGTCTCTTCCAGTCTTTGCACACTGGCTTCAGCAAGGAAAGCCCTTCACCAGTCAGCTTATCCAGAGATTCTGGGCAGGCCAGCTGGTGGGGTCTATGAGAAGGCTTATTGCTGGAGTCCCTGGACAGCATGGCCTAGTGTCTGAATCAGTGGGCAGGCAGGCCTGGTGCCTGGATCTAAAGGGACCAGCCAGAGACTGGGGTCCACTGGATGTATATTGTATCATTTCTCTCTCTCTCTGTCTCTGTCTGTGTCTTTGTCTCTGTCTCCACCACCCCACTCCAACTTTTAGCACAGTTTTGGATAGAAAAAGTGATAGTATAAATCTTTATCTTGTTATTTATTTTATTTATTTATTTATTTGAGACAGCATCTTGCTCTGCCACCCAGGCTGGAGTGCACTGGTGTGATCACAGCTCATTGCAGCCTTGAACTCCTGGGCTCAAGCAATCCTCCCACCTCAGCGACCTGAGTAGCTGGGACTACAAGTGCATGCCACCACACCTGCCTAAATTTGTGTATTTTTTGTAGAGACAGGGTCTCACTATGTTGCCCAGTCTGGTTTTGAACTCCTGGGCTCAAGCAATCCTCCTGCCTCAGCTTCCCACCATGCCCAGCCCTGATTACATAGTTAAGAGGAATGCTTCTGACATTTCCCTATCAAGAATGATGTTTTCTATAAAGGTATGTTAGATACTCTTTAATAAATTAAGGAAAATCGTTTCTACTTTTAATTGTTTTATCATCACAAAATGCTTTCTCTGCATCTATTGAGATAATAATTGGTTTTCTCCTTGTGATATTGTGAAGTATATATTTGGTCTTTATTCTTGTTTCCTGACATACAGCCCCTAAAACCCTTGAAATCTCTGGAGGGGATTTCATGATAAGGGGGTTATAATCATAATTGATAAGGGGATGCTTTGTATGCTAGTGAGATGACTAGTGGCTCTCAGCTCATAGGTAGCTTCAGAATGGGAGCTGGTCACAGGAAAGACCAAGGAATTATTAGAGAATTGGGATATTTAGCCCACCTCCCAACATCCGAGGAGGGGAGAGAAGCTGAAGCTCAAGTTGATCACCAATGGCTAATGATTTAATCAGTCATGTGTATGTAATGAAGCTTCCATAAAAACCCAAGAGGACTGGGTTTAGAGAGCTTCCAGATAGGATTCCTGGAAATTGGCAGGCCTGGAGAGAGCATGGAAGCTCCATGCTCCTTCTCTCATACCTCATCCTATGCATCTCTTTCATCTGGCTGTTATCTATATCCTTTGTAATATCTTTTGTAATAAATGGATAAATGTAAGTAAAGTGTTTCCCTGAGCTGAGTGAGCTGTTCTAGCAAATTAATCAAACCCTAGGAGGGAGTCATGGGAACCCTCAATTTACAGCCAATTGGTCAGAAACTCAGGTTGCACAGTGTAAGCACAATCTATGCTTGTAACTTGCATCCAAAGGAGAGGAGTCTTGTAGGACTGATCTCTCAACCTATGGGTAGAGAACTCCAGGTAGATAATGTCAGAATCAAATAGAACTAAAAGACACTCAGATGTTATCTGCTGCAGAACTGATTGCTTGCTTGATGTGTGGGTATAAACCCCCGCACATCTGGAGTCACAGAAGTGTTCTGTGTTGTAAGGATATAGTAGGAGAAACTGAGTTTGTTTTTTTCCATATCAAGTACTCCTTTAATCTGTAATGTGAAGAATTGTTTCTCTAATATTAAACCATTCTCTTAGCAATGGAAAATTCTGCTTACAAAAATATATAATATATATTAAACCATTCTTGCATCCCTGGATTAGCCTGACTTTGTCATTATATATTACCTTTTTAAAATATCTCACTGATTTGGTTTGCTAATACTTTAATATTTTTACATATAGGCTCCAGAGTGAGATTGTCTTTTACCTCATAAGTGAGTTGGGCTTATTTTCTCTTTTTCTATTTTCTGTAAGAGTTTTTATAAGATTGGAATAAACTGTTTCTTAAAAAGTTGGTAGAATTCACTGTCTTACTGCGTTTCTGCTGCTGTAACAAAATACCTGACACTGGATAATTTACGAAGAAAAGAAATTTATTTTCTCACAGTTCTGAAAGCTGGAAAGTCCAAGATCAAGGTGCCAGCAGGTTTGGTGTCTGGTGAGGACCTAGTCTCTGCTTTCAAGTTAGCGCCTTGTTGTTGCCTCCTTCAGGGGATGAACACTATGTCCTCACATGGCAGAAGAGATGAAAGGGCAAAAGGAACTGACTAGTTCTTTGGGCCCTTTTATAAAGTCACTAATCTCATTCATGAGGACTCCACTTCATGAATTAATCATTAGCTAAAGGGGTTACCTCTTTGTTTTATTATCCTCCCTGTTTTGACACAGACGAATTACCTACCTCTTAATACTATTATATTGGTGAGACTGCTTCAACATGAAACAACATGAGTTTTAGGGGACATTCGGATCATATAAATTATGTAATCTTGATGGCTTCATTGTAAGAAAATTCTTACTAACTTCAATTTCTTTACTCGTCATAGGACTTATTTCTTCTTGAAGTATGTTTTCCTAAGATTTTGTTCATCTAAGTTTTAAAAACTTTTTTTTTTTTCATCTATGGTTCATCTGTAGTTATGCCCCCTCTGCATTACTAATATTTTTTTCTCCCTCTCTCTTCTCCCCTCCCCCTGCCCCCTGTAGTTTGTCAATTTTATTAGTTTCTTCCCTATATAACAAGCTTTTGGTATTGATCCCCTCTATCGTACTTTTTAAAATTATTTTTTAAAATACCATTTTATTTTGTTTTTATAGATAGTATCTCACTGTGTTATCCAGACTGGACTCAAATTTCTGGGCTCCAATGATCCTCTTGCCTCAGCCTCCCAAGTAGTCAGGACTACAGGTATACACTACTGTGCCTGGCTATTGTATGTTCTTGATTGTTGCTTTAATAATTTTTATATGCTTCCTTTTACTTTCTTTGAGTTCATTCTTTATTTTCTACTGTCATCAGTTGGGTGCTTAATTATGTCATTTTCAGGATTTAATTTCCAATATAAGCATACAAGACTATTTAAGTTTACCTTGAATTACCACTACTATTTTGTTTCCCAAGTGCTGATACTTAGTATTTTTAATATTGTTCACTTCTAAATAATTTTTACACTTTTATTACAGTTTCATCTTGGACTCAAGTATTGTTTCAGGAGTATGTTAAATTAAATTTTGAGATAATTATAGATTCACATGCAACTGTAAGAAATAATAGAAAGAGATCCTATGTACACTTTACCCAGTTTCTCCCAATTTGTAAAATTTCTCCTAATTGTAAAACTATAGAAAATATCACAATCAAGATATTGACATTAATGAGAAATCAGCTGTTAGTTTTACCAAGGATCCGTTATATGTGATGAATTACTTCTCTGTCACTGCTTTCAAGATTCCCTTTGTCCTTTGCTTTCAACAGTTTGACTATAATGTGTCTAGGGGCAAATCTTTTTGAGTTTATCTTATTTTGAGTTTGCTGAACTTCTTAAATGTGTCATGGTTTTCACAAATTTGGGGAGTTTGGGCCTTTTTTTTTTTCCAGTATTATTTTTAGGTCACTCTCCTGTGCTTCTTTGATTTCCTTTATATGTATGATAGTACACTTCATGGTGTTTCACAGATCTCTGAAGTTCTGTTCATTTTCTTTATTCTTTTTCTCTCTGTTTTTCATATTGGGGCATCTCAATTGACCTTTCTTCCAGTTTGCTAATACTTCTTTCTGCTAGCTTGAATCTACTATTGAGCTCTTCTAGTGAATTTTTCATTTCAGTTATTGTACTTTTCAGCTCTGGAATTTCTGCTTGGTCCTCGTTTATAGTTTTATCTTTTTATCAATATTTTCTTTATAGTGAGACATTATTCTCATGCTCTTCTTTAGTTCTCTAGATACAGTTTTCTTTAATTGAACATCTTTATACTATCCTATTTAAAGTCTTTGTCTACTAAATCCAACATCAGGGCTTCCTGACAGTTTCTATTCATTGCTTCCCCTGACCCAGCCCTCACTGTGTATAGGTTATTTTTCCTGTTTCTTTGCATATCTCATACACTTTTATTTAAAACTGGATGTTTTAAATAATAAAATGTGACAACTCTGGAAATCAGATTCCCCCTCCTCCCCAGAATTTACTGTTGCAATTGCTCTTCTGTTTGTCTAGTTACTTTCCTAAATTAATTCTGTAAAGTCTGTGTTCTTTATAACGTTTGGCCACTATAGCCTCTGCTTGTTTAGCTTAGTGATCAGGTAATAAATGGACAGATATTTTCTTAAATGCTTTGAATTGATAAGTCTCCCAGCCTTTGCCAAAGGTCTCTGTGTGTGTTGGGATATATCCATAAAGCTCTACCACACACTAGACAACTCTGCTTTAGTCTTTACTTCTGCTTGTGCAGAACCTCAAGGTCTGCCAGTGGTTAGAGATTAAGGTCTTCTCAAACCTTTCCTGGGTACACATAGTTCTGGGCAGGAATACAACCTGTACATGCGTGTGGTCACCTGTATATGCATGTGGTTGTCTACATTTCCAGGAATCTGATTAAGTTTTCCAAACACACTTATAAATTTCTTAATCCAGCTGGGCCCAGTGGCTCATGCTTGTAATCTCAGCACTTTGGGAAGCCAAGGTGGGCAGATAATTTGAGGCCAGGAGTTCGAGATCAGCCTGGTCAACATAGCGAAACCCTGTCTCTACTAAAAATACAGTAATTAGCTGAGTATGGTGGTGCATGCCTGTAATCCCAGCTACTCAGGAGGCTGAGGCAGGAGAATCACTTGAACTCAGGAGGCAGAGGTTTGCAGTGAGCAGAGATCGTGCCACTGCACTCTAGCCTGGGCAACAGAGCAAGACTCCATCTCAAAAAAAAAAAAATCTTATTCCTCAGTTTTTCCTTATAATCTTTTCTTCCCGCAACTGTTATCACCTCAGGCACCCGAGATGTTAAACAGTTGCCACTAATCGTTTTCAATAAATACTCCAAAGAAAAGGCTGTTCACAGTGAATTAACCCTGAGTCAGTTCCAATAAAGACCAACCCTGAGAGCCCCTGTGGTTTCTGGGAAACTGCCAGACAAGTCAAAGATTAACTCACGGAAGATGAGCATTTAGGGGAACTCCAAGCCCATTCTGCCCCCTTCAGTGACTGCTAGGTTGCTGATTTTCAGGATTACCATGATTGAAGATTGTTGGTTTCCAAGGCTACTGTGGAACTGCAGAAAGAGGGATGGCAATAGGACAAGTTAAAATGCCATCAAGCTTGCTCTTCTTATGAGATTTAGCCATTTGTATGTGTGTGTGTGTGTGTGTGAGAGAGAGAGAGAGAGAGAGAAAATACTCCTCAGACTTTTGTGAGCCTTTGGTTAATTTTCAGAGTTCTAAAAATACTGATTTTAATAATTTTTTTGCCAGTGCTCTCATTGCTTTTCTGGAGAAATCAGTTTTTGGCAATCCTTACTCCACCATTCTAAATGCAGCTCCAATCTTATTGACATTAATGCAGTCAAGATACAGAACAATTCCATCACCACAAGGATCTCTTCTTGTGTTGTTCTTTTACAGCCACTTGCATTTCCTTCCTATAACTGTCTTAAGCCCTGGCAACCACTAATCTGTTCTCTATTTCTATAATTTTGTTATTTCAAGAATTGTATAAATGGAACCTTGCAATATATAACCTTTTGGGATTTTTTTTCACTCAGCATCATTCCCTGGAGGTTTATCCAGATTATTGCCTTTATCAATAATTTGTTACTATTGCTAAGGAATAATCCATAATATGGATGTACCACTCTTTATTCACCCACTGAAGAACATCTGAGTTGTTTCTAGTTTAAGGATTTACAGATAAAGCTGCTATGAATATTCATATACAAGTTACTAGGTGAATATAAGTCTTTATTTCTCTGAGATAGATGCCTAGGGGTGTAATTGTTGAGTCATATTTCATTTAGTTTGTTTTTTTTTTTAAGAAACTGCCAATCTGTTTTTCAATTCAGCTCTACTATTTTACATTCCCACCAGCAATGTATGAATGATTTGGTTTCTCTGCATACTTGCCAGCATTTGATGTTGTCAAAATTTTTTATTTTAACTAGAGAGAGTATATGCTGATATTTTATTGTGGCTTTAATTTGCATTTCCCTAATGGCTAATGATATTAAACATCTTTATATGTGCTCATTTGGCATCTAATTGGATTATTTTTTACTGTTGAGTTTTGAGAGTTCTTTTGAGAGTGTATTCTGGATACTAGTCCTTTGTTGGATATATGGTTTTCTTCAGTTTTTAGCCTTTCTTTTTATCTTGTCAACAGGGTTTCTGAGAGAGCAACAGTTTTTTTTATTTTTGTAGAGTCCAATTTATCGATCTCTCCTTTTATGAATTACGTTTTGGTGTCAAATCTAATAAATCGTTGCTAGTGCTAGGTCTCAAATATTTTCTCCAATTTTTTTTCCTAAGTTTTGTAGTTTTATGCTTTACACTTAAGTCTGTGATCTATTTTGAGTTAATATTTGTAGAAAGTATGAGACTTACTTCAAAGTTCATGGATTTTTGTTTGTTTGTTTTGCATATGGATCTTCAACTACTCCAGTGCCATATGTTGGAAAGGCTATCTTTTTGTCATTGAATTGCTTTTGCACCTTTGTCAAAAATCAGTTAGACATTTTTGTGTAGGTCTATTTCTGAGTTCTCTATCCTGTTATATTGATCTGTATCTCTCCCTCTTCCAGTACCACACAGTCATGATAGGTGTAGCTCTATAAAACTCTTGAAATTGGGAAGACTGGTTCCCTCACTTTATTCTTTTTTCCAAATTATTTTGGCTATTCTAGTTCCTTTGCCTTTTCACATAAATTTGGGAATCATTTTGTGTATTCTACATAAAACCTTGAGGGATTTTAGTAGAAATTTTATTAAGCTTATATATCACTCTGGGGAGTATTGACATTTTTAGGGGTGTGTTTTTAAATTTCTAAATACATGGAGAGTTTCTTCTTTCTTTTTTTTTTTTGAGACAGAGTCTCCCTCTGTCACCCAGGCTGGAATGCAGTGGTGTGATCTTGGCTCACTGCACCCTCTACCTCCTGGATTCAAGTGATTCTCGTGTCTCAGCCTCCCACATAGCTGGGATTCCAGGTATACACCACCACACCTGGCTAATTTTTGTATTTTTAGTAGAGACAGGGTTTCACCATGTTGGCCAGGCTGGTCTTGAACTCCTGACCTCAGGTGATTTGCCCACCTCAGCCTCCCAAAGTGCTGGGATTACAGGTGTGAGCCAGCACAGACAGCCTTTTTCTTTATTATTAACATTTCATTTAATTATAGTATCATCAGAGAATGTTATTATTATAGCAGTTATTTGAAATTTGCTGACACTTTATGGACTAGTAGGTATTTAATTTTTATAAATGTTCCACATGTGCTTGAAAAGAATGAATATTCCCTAATTGTTAGATGAGGGGTTCTATTGTATTCTATTGTGTGATCAAAAACTAATCGTGCCAGCCTGGCCAACATAGCGAAACCCCGTCTCTACCAAAAAATACAAAAATTAGCTAAGCATGGTGGCACATGCCTGTAGTGCAGCTACTGGGAAGGCTGAGGTGGAAGAATCACTGGAACCCAGGAGGTAGAGGTTGCAGTGAGCCGAGATCGCACCATGGCACTCCAGCATAGGTGACAGAGTGAGACCCTGCCTCCAAAAACAACGCAAAACAAAACAAAACAAATTAATTGTGTTATTCAAATCTTTTTTATTTTTTTAACCAATTTTTTGCGTACTTGTAAACCCCTGGCATATTTTTAAAATTATATAACAAACTTCTTCCTTCCTAATAATGTTTTTGTCTTAAAATCCATTTTCTCTAATGTTAATATAACTACCTCAGCTTTCTTTTGTTAGTATTTGTCTGAATTAGTCTTTTTCATCTTTTTACTTTCAACCTCTCTGTTGACTTATGTTTTAAGTGAGCCTATTGTACAGTATATTATTGGACTTTGTTTTTATTTCAAATTTAAGTATCTCTGTCCTAAAAGGCACTTTTAGGTCATCAACTTTATTGTAATTATGATATATTTGGCCTTATTTCCATCACCTTGCTTTGCGCTTTGTCCCCTTTTCACTATATTCCCCCCACCACACACATATACACATTTCTTGTCTCATTTTAGATTTTTGCCCTTCCTTCCTTCCTTTCTTCCTTCCTTCCTTCCTTCCTTCCTTCCTTTCCTCCCTCCCTCCCTGCCTCCTTTCCTCCTTCCCTCCTTCCCCCCTCCTTCGTCCTTTCTTTTCTTTCTTTTGTATGTATCTTCTCTCTATTGGTTTGGAAATTATACATTCTAATTTTATTATTTCGTGGTTACCATTAAAATTTCACCATGCATACTTTAAAATGTCTTGAGCTAATCAAATCAGTAAGTCTTCTGAACAACATAGTCTCCCTCTGAGGTTCTGAATCTTCAGATTCAATCAATTGCCGATTTAAAATATTTGAAAAAAATTTGGCCAGGTGCGGTGACTCATGCCTGTAATACCAGCACTTTGGGAGGCTGATCACCTGAGGTCAGGAGTTCAAGACTAGCCTGGCCAACATGATGAAACCCTGTTTCTACTAAAAATACAAAAAGTAGCCAGGCGTGGTGGCAGGCATCTGTAATCCCAGCTACTTGGGAGACTGAGGTACAAGAATCGTTTGAACCCAGGAGGCAGAGGTTGCAGTGAGCCAAGATCGTACCACTGCACTCCCGCCTGGGCGACAGAGTGAGACCCTGTTAAAAAAAAAGAAATTAGGCCTCAGTAAACCTGATATTTTTAAAAAGAAAAAAAGAAATTGTATAAACACTTTTACATACCAAATATAAATAGTATAAGTGGGGATGAAGAATTTTAAAATTCATTAAAATGTATAAATATATACCCAATGAGGAAAGAAATATGGGTAGAGGTGATAGTCTCTATTCTGTAATTGCTTATGGGGCTGTGGTTGATATGCATAAATTTTCCTCTCCATAATTTGTGTCATGTTCCCTTTGCCTTCACAAAAGAACTCAGTAAGTTGGAGTTTCTTACCAAACTCAGCTCATAAGAATTACATCCTTGGTAAATCTGTCCTTACAGGGATATAGCAGTCTTCCATTAACTTTTTCCATTGGATATGGTTGTTTAAGACCTCCTCTAGAATAGCAGACCTGAGTTCTATTAAGATTTTCCTATCCTGAGGTCAAGGCTACAGTGAGCCATGAAGGTGCCACTGCACTCCAGCCTGGGTGAGAGAGTGAGACTCTATATCAAAATTTTAAAAAGATTTCCCCATCCCCATTTTGAAGCAGCAAACTTCTTTCCCACGATGATCAAGATTATTCAGGATCAGTCATCCCAGTCAACATTATGACCTTCTTTTTTTTTTTGCCTGTCGTATAAGAGCCCCAAATGACCAGCAGTGGAAACATTGCTTTGTCTTCTTATAGAAGCAGTTATCTCTTGGATCCCCAAATGCCAAGTCAGCAGAGCCCCAAGTCATGGAGAGGAGAAGCAATAATTTGATGAGTAATAAACACATTAGACTTAATCGTGAAAGGTATGATCCCACTTCCACCCCATTGTTTCCGTAGCTGTATATTCTAATTACAGGAGAAGCCACACATACGCATACATTGGTTCATGATTCAGAACATATAATAGATCCTGCATGCCATTGCCCCATCCTCATGAGGTGTTGTCCCACCTGGCACAATTGGCTCTTCAGCAGGGCATTCTGCTATTCTCTAAGGCAAGCTGCCAGAGTAGGCATGGTGGGAGCATGTGTTACTTATATTCAGACAGCTTATTGTATCTTCAGCTATGGCTGGAGCCTCATTCTGTATTTTATACCTCTTATAGCTTATGTTAAAATGTTGCATAGAATGCCCAACTTCATAGCTAGGTAGCTGAGACAACTCACAGTGGTCAGTTTTGACCTTAGCCCTTGGACTCCCCCAGATTCCCAGAGCAAGGCTAGAGCAGTTTTCCAAAGTGAAAAGAATCACTTGCTTATGAGGCAGTGACTTTGCTCCATTACTCTAGGGGCCTCTGCTGTAATTCCTATTGAGACCTGTCACAGATTTCCTATCACATTCACAATTGCCACTCATTTATGGAACACCATTGGATCCATTGGCTGTGGCTCATAAATGCTAAGGGAAGGAGCTTCCTATGTACTTGTGCATTATTTCAAGAAACTTCTGGCCCCTCAACTTAGTGTGGTCCATTGTCAAGTGAACACCAGGGTGGGTCTGAGTTTTGGTTAACCAGCTGAGCATATTGTTAGAACTATTCCCTGCTGCTAGCATAATGAGTCCAAAATCGTAAGGACATCCACATCAGTAAATTCAGTCCCAAACTAAAATTATATTCCTCCTTATTTAGTGGGCAGACACAGAATCCAGTTCTGCTATAAAAGGACAATATCCCTATATTTATTTTTGTGTGTAAAGCTTTTCCTAGATTTGACTTGAACTTTTATCTCTAAAAGCTTACTGGGATTTGCCTTTAGTTAGAGAGGATTGTCTTTCTCTTGCAAAGAAAGGGGATAGATAGATGTGTTTTCAAGCAAGGGAGGGACAGCTTCATCAGATAAGGGAGGAGAGAGAGACTGCTTCAGTGAGTAATGAAAGTGGAAGTGAATGTTGAGGCTAAACACAGAAGGGTAATTGAAATGACAATCTCTTCTACCCAAGTCCTAGCACAGACAGCCCAGAATATTTTTCTAAAAAGAATAGAACACAGAGTCTGGAGGCAGCTAGTGTGATGTTGGCACCTCACCTAAAGCCCTCCTCATTCTGTAATTTGAGAACTTCATTGTAAAGGAAGATTCCTGCACTTTACCCAAAACAATACAGGCCTTCTATGTACCTGGTCCTCAGTGAGATGTCTTCTTTTCTATTTTTACAATATGAGTAGAAAACCAAAGATCACCAGACACTGAGAAAGGTCTATAGCATACAATTGGAAAATCAAAATTAAAAAAAAAAATAGAAAAAAATCTGACACCAGAGACAATTCAAGAAATAGATTAGAAACAACAACAAATAATTCATATTCTCAAAGATACAGCTTTTTTTTTAATTTAAAAAAGAGTCATAATGTGAAACAGTAACAAAGAACAAGAAATAATTCTTGAGAATTAAAAACATGATTGCTGATTTTAGGAAGATGATGGTAGCATAGTTTTTTTAAAGCAGCTTTATTGAGGTATACTTGGTATAAAATAATCTGCACTTGTTTAAAGTATATAATTTATAAGCTTTGACATATGTATATACCCATGAAACCATCACAGTCAAGATTATGAACATACAGTCACATCCAAAAGCTTGCTCCAAAAGTGTGTGATTCCTTTTTTTTAATTCCTCTGCCTCCCTGCCTGGTAACCAATGATATTCAAATGAAATGATATATATTACTGTTTTGTCTGGCTTATTTCACTGAGCATAATTATTTTGAGATTCATCCATATCATGGCATGTATCAATAGTTAATTCCTTTTCATCACTCAGTAGTATTCCATTGTATGGTTATACCACAGTTTATTTATGCATTCACCCATGGATGCACATTTGGATTGTTTTCATTTTTTTGACCATTACAAATAAAGCTGCTATGAATGTTCAAGAACAAGTCTTTATGGGCATATGTTTCCTTTCTCTTGGATAAATTCCTATCAGTGGAATGGCTGAATCATATGGCAGGCTTATGCTCAATTTTTTTTTCTTTAAGAAACTTCCAAATTGTTTCCCAAATCTGTTGTATCATTTTTACATTCCCATCAACAGTGAATGAGAGTTCTAACTTTTCTACATCCTCACCAATACTTGGTATGGACAGTATTGTAAAAAACTTTTTGGGACAGGGTGTCACTGTGTTGCCCAGGCTGGATTGCAGTGGTGCGATCATGGCTCACTGCAGCCTGGACACCTAGGCTCAAGTGATCTTCTGCCTCAGCCTCCTGAATAGCTGGGACTACAGGCATGCACCACCATGCCTGGCTAATTTTTTAAAAATTATTTTTTGTAGAGATAGGGTCTCACTATGTTGCCCAAGGTGGTCTTCAATTCCTGGGCCCAAGCAATCCTCCCACCTTGGCTTCCCAAAGTGCTAGGATTATAGAGGTGGGCCATTACATCTGGGTACTAGTTTTAATGGTTTAAAACAACTTTATTGAGTTGTTATATAACTTACATACCACAAAATCCACCCATTTAAAATATACAGTTCAGTGACTTTTTAGCATCACAGAGTTGAGCGATCAACATGACTATCTGATTTTAGAATTTTAGAAAAAGCGTCATCCCCATTAGCATTCACTTCCTACTCTGCCCTCTCCCTGACTTCATCTCCCATTCTAGGCAGTCTCTAATCTGCTTTCTATCTATAGATAGGCCTGTTCTGGACATTTCATGTAATCTGCATCATACAATGTGTGGTTTTTTGTACCTGGTTCTCTCATGTAGTATACTGTTTTCAAGGCTCATCCACGTTATTGCATGTATCAATACTTCACTCCTGTTTTAAACATTTTTTAAATTTTGAAATTATTATAGATTCACAGAAAATTGCAGATAGTACAGAGAGGTCTGGTGTATCCTTCATCCAGTTTCCCCCAGTGGTTACATCTTACATAATTATAGTACAGTATCAAAACCAGGAATTTGACGTTGGCAAAAATAAAATGGTGTGCACCATTTTATCACATGTATAGATTCATATAACCACCACTTCACTCAACATACAGAACTATTCTATCACCATAACACTCTTCCCCATTACTGCCCTGCACAACATCTCTAAGCCCTAGCAACACTAATCTGATTTTCATCTCTATAATTTTGTCATTTCAAGAATGTTATATAAATGGAATCACACAATGTGTGAGATTGGCATAGTGAATTTTCCCTAGTGTTCAAATAAAGACAGAGTAACTAGATAGTGAAACCAAAACCATGTAGATCATACTTATAAAAAAAAACTAGGTGACAAACCCAGAAAATATCAGGGAGCGGGCCAAAACAACAGCCCCAAACCTCCACAGTATCAGCATCTGTGTGAGAGGAAGCAGAGGAAAGATGGTGTGCCTGGGGGACCTGAGAAAATGAAAACCCCAAAATGTTCCCAAGAAAGTATTACTGGAAAGTGAACTAGGGCATTCTGAGAACAGCCACAGAAACCAGGAGGAGTTCTGCTCACTCCACTAACTGGCAATTGTAAGGCCATCCCCAAAAAAGTCTGAGAAGGCTGTGGAAGTATAGCACCTTATTCTCACGAGACTGACCTCACAGGACTTCCACATTGAAGAAAAACTGAGGAGTGTAATTAAAATTCAGCAGGACAGGGACAATATCGGGACCAAAGGAAACAAGGAAGAGCAGAACAAAATTTGGAGGGTCAAGGAGATAGAGCCAGGAAATCCCAGAAAGTAAGCTGCCATTTATTTGAACAGTACACAAAAACAGAAGAAAGAACTCTTTGAGGTTGGAACACCTCATCTGAACCATACTGCCTTCTAAAAGTTCAGAGAAACAAATCTCAGATAAAAATGAGCAGCAGAGGCTGGGTGCAGTGGCCCACGCCTGTAATCTCAGTGCTTTGGGAGGCCAAGGCAGGAAGATCACCTGAGGCCAGCAGTTCAAGACCAGCCTGGGCAACATAGCGAGGCCCTGTCTCTACCAAAAAAAAAAAAAAAAAAAACAACTGGGCGTCGTTGCATGCACCTGTAGTCCCAACTACTTAGGAGGCCTAGGTGGGAGGATTGCGTGAGCCCAGGAGTTCCAGACTACATTGAGCCATGATCTTGCCACTACATTTCAGTCTGGGAGCCTGGGTGACAAAACAAGACTCTGACTCAAAAAAAAAAAGAAGAAAAAAAAATGCAACAGAAAGTATCCAGATCAATCTGATATAAAATTATTGTAATAAAAATGGAATAATATATAGGATAACATGCCTACAACTAATGAACACATGCCAGGATGAGCCTATGCAATAGATCAAAACTGTAACTTGTTACTTTAAAACAAGCTAAAAGACATTCAAATAAAATAATACATGGGATGAAGAAAAATCAGAATTAGAAAAACAGCATGAGTGACAAAATTGAGAAAATAATTAGACATAAAAGATCGTTTCATAAATGAAAACCAAATTAAAAGAAACACAAGTAGAATAAACACAATAGATGATGCCTTAATGTGAAAAGGAAGAAAATTTGCACATAAAAAGAAAGATAAAAAGGATTTGAGAGAAAATAGCCAATATCGAAGATATCTCCTCTTGAAAATAAAGAAGAGCCAACATATATGTAATAAGAGTCCCAGGGTTTTAAAAAATCAGGGAATATAACAAATACGAACAACTATAATTCAACAAAAGCTTTCTGATTAAAAAAAACTGATTTAAAGCTACATATTGAAAAAGACTTCTCCATCCTCTTGTGCCTCTTCCAACACATGTTCTGTGCTGTATATTGCTGAATGTTCTGAAATCCTACGATCATGCTTTATTTTTATACCTCTGTGCCATTGCTTAGGTCAGTCCTATGCCTAAAATGTCTTTCACCATTTCTTCACTTGGCACCCTACAATGTATCCTTCAAACTCAATTCCAACATCACTTCACTACCATGCATTACCTGAGTCCTCTTTCCCCACCCCATCCCCAGTTCTGGGTTACATGCCCTCTTCTGTGCTTTTATAACACTGTGTAAGTATGTTTTCAGAGCTGTGTCTATCATATCTTCACATATAAAACTAATTATGTGCTTATTGACTGTGTCCAGTCCCTCTCCCTGACTGTAAGTGTTCCAGGTCACAAACCTATCATTTTTTTTAAATCCTCTTTATCTGGCACAATATTTAGCAATCTGCCACTGTAAAATGAGCAAAAGATAATGAATTTTGTATAAGTTACTAGTAGAAAGGTAAAATAGCTCGACTCTCCCATTTGTTATGGTTTAAGAAGGTATGAGAAGAGAGCATCATCCTATTACATTTACACGGCCACTATAATTATATCAGAAACAGTTTTTGCCCTAATCTAGCAAATAATTATAACATTTTATCAGAAAAAAGTATTAAGTAAAAACACAAAATTGTGATAATATATTCTCGATGATGGAGGAAAATGTATTCATAAGCCAAAAGAATGGATTTTTAAAATTTTTATTTTTTCCATAAGTTATTGGGGTACAGGTGGTATTTGATTACATGAGGAAGTTCTTTAGTAGTGATTGGTAAGATTTTGGTGCACCCATCACCCAAGAACTAACTATACACTGCACCATGTTTGTAGTCTTTTATCCTTTGCCCTCCTCCCACTCTTCCCCCCAAGTCCCCACAATCCGTTGTATCATTCTTATACCTTTGCATCCCTGTAGCTTAGCTCCCACATATCAGTGAGAAGATACAATGTTTGATTTTCCATTTCCGAGTTACTTCACTTAGAATAATAATCTCCAGTCTTATCCAGGTTACTGCAAATGCTGTTAATTCAATCTTTTTTATGGCTGAGTAGTATTCCATCATATATATACCACAATATCTTTATCCAGTTGTTGATTGATGGGCATTTGGGTTGGTTCCACAATTTTGCAATTGTGAATTGTGCTGCTATAAACATATGCGTGCAAGTATCTTTTTAATATAATGACTTCTTTTCCTCTGGGTAGATACCTAGTAGTGGGACTGCTCGATCAAATGGTAGCTCTACTTTTAGTTACTTAAAGAATCTCCACACTGTTTTCCATGGTGACTGTACTAGTTTACATTCCCACCAGCAGTATAAAAGTGTTCCCTGATCACCACCACATCCATGCCAACATCTACTGTGTGTTTTTTTTTTTATTTTTTTATTATGGCCATTCTTGCAGGAGTAAGGTGGTATCACATTGTGGTTTCGATTTGCATTTCCCTGATCATTAGTGATGTTGAGCATTTCTTCAGGTGTTTGTTGGCCATTTGTATATCTTCTTTTGAGAATTGTCTATTCGTGTCCTTAGCCTGCTTTTTGATGAGATTGTTTTTTTTCTTCTTGCTAATTTGTTGTGTTTGTTGTAGATTCTGGATACTAGTCTTTTGTCAGATGTAGAGATTGTGAAGGATTTCTCCCACTCTATGGGTTGTCTCTTTACTCTGCTGACTCTTTCTTTTGCCATGCAAAACTCTTTAGTTTAATTAAGTCTGAACTATTTATATTTGTTTTTATTGGATTTGCTTTTGGGTTCTTGGTAATGAAATCCTTGCCTGAGCCAATGTCTAGAGGGGTTTTCCCATTGTTATCTTCTAGAATTTTTATAGTTTCAAGTCTTAGATTTAAGTCTTTAATCCATCTTGAGTTGATTTTTGTGTAAGGTGAGAGATGAGGATCCAGTTTCATTCTCCTACATGTGGCTTGCCAATTATCCCAGCACCATTTGTTGAAAAGGGTGTCCTTTCCCCACTTTATGTTTTTGTTTGTTTTGTCAAAGATCAGTTGACTAAATATTTGGCTTTATTTCTGGGTTCCCAATTCTATTCCATTGGCCTGTATGCCTATTTTAATACCAGTACCACGCTGTTTTGGTGACTATGGCCTTATAGTATAGTTTGAAATCAGGTAGTGTGATGCCTCCAGATTTGTTCTTTTTGCTTAGTCTTGCTTTGGCTATGCAGGCTCTTTCTTGGTTCCATACGAATTTTAGAAATATTTGGCATTGGTGTTTCTTTTCTTTCTCTTACTTTTTTTGTTTTTTGGAGACAAGGTCTCACTTTGTCACCCAGGCTGGAGTCTGGTGGCACAATTATAGCTCACTGCAATCTCAAACTCCTGGGCTCAAGAGATCCTCCAGCCTCAGCTTCTCAAGTAGCTGGGGACTACAGGCATGTGCCACCACGCTTGGCTAACATTTGTATTTTTTGTAGAGACGGGATCTCCTATGTTGCCCAGACTGGTCTCAAACTCCTGGCCTCAAACATTAGGAGTATGGGTACGAGCCACCTTGCCCAGCCTGACATTGGTGTTTCAAAGGCTTTCACCCTCTGTGTTTGGATCTCTACCTTCTAACACTTAAAAGGGGTCTAGTTAGAGAGCCAGAGACAACATGGAAGAGCCTCTTCCTGTTCATAGTGGTCCATATTTAAAATGACTGAAAGGCTCTCATGTCTCATATTTTTTTAATCTTGAGTCCCTTTGTCTAATACATCCTTTAACAAAGAAGGAATTAGACACATTTGCAGTCATTTTGGTCTAAACTAGCTGATAGAGCAGGCAAATCCATTGTCTGTCATTATTCCAGTAAAAAATGCCACACTGGGATAAACACGAAAGAGTCTGGAGAACCTGGAGAGACCAGTTTGTACTCCAGAATGACACAGTAACATTTAGTTGGCAAGAATTTGTGTTTATTGCCGCAGAAAAAAACGGTTACTCCTCAGCAAGGGTGGAATCAGTTAAAAGAATAAAAACAAAGTTACAGTTTTTTGTATGCCTGAGTTATAATTGCAAGTTTTCTTTAAAACTGTCCCTTTCTTTTGTCTAGTATTCTTCCTGGTCATGTATAGTAATTCACTAAAGGTATTCCTAATGGGAACAATCAATTATGACTGAGAGCTGTTTTCTGTATCATGAGTATCAGCGTTCATATTCTCACACCGTAGTGGTGCTCTTTTTGCTAACATTTGCTCATACTGTTCTAATGTTCTGAACAATGATACAGCTTCATGACACCTTCCCGAGGGCTGTCTCCTTTTGCCCTGCACTTCATCTTATGTTATCGTTACACTCACTTAATTTTGTACCCCTTCTCCAAGATTTATAAAAATGGTAAATATGATTATATCTGCATTGATTACTAGGAAACCCCACTGAAATATCTCCCTTTAAAGAAGTATCCATTTACCCCTGTGCTTTCAGCCTGAATTTGCTCTCCCCTAATTTGAGTCAGATAACTCTTAGAGTTCGTCATTTCCCTAAAAAGTTAAGCATAAAATTACCAAATGACCTAGCAATTATACTCCTAGCTATATTCCAAAAAGAATTTAAAATAAGTGCTCATATCCTTGTAAACAAATGTTCATAATGGAACTATTCACAATAGCCAACATGTAGAAATAACCCAAATGTCCACTAATGGATAAATGGATAAACAATTTTGTGGTATGTGCATGCAGTGAAATATTATTCAGCCTTAAAAAGGAATGAAGGGGTCAGGCACGGTGGCTCACGCCTGTAATCCCAGCGTTTTGGGAGGCTGAAGCTGGTGGATCACTTGAGCTCAGGAGTTCGAGATCAGCCTGGGCAACATGATGAAAACCTGTCTCTACAAAAAATACAAAAATTAGCCATGTGTGGTGCCACACACCCATAGTCCCAGCTACTAGGGAGGCTGAGGTGGGAGGTCCACTTGAGCCTGGGAGGTAGAGGTTGCAGTGAGCTGACATCGTGCCACTGTACTCCAGCCTGATGACAGAGTGAAAACTCAGTCTCAAAAAAAAAAAAAAAGAATGAAGTACTGATACATGCTACAATGTGGATGAACCTTCAAAGTATAATGCTAAGTGAAGCTGGCATTCAAAATTGCATTAGTCCATTTATATGAAATATCCAGAATAGATAAATTCATAGAAAGCTTGGGGGTTGCCAGAGGCTTTAGGTAGGAAGGAATGAGGAGTAGCTGCTTAGAGATTGCAGGATTTATTCTGGAATGATGAAGTGTTTTGGAGCTGGAGAGAGGTGGTGACTGCACAGCATTGTGAATGTACTAAATGCCACTTAATTGTTCACATTATTTGTTATTTTTTTATTTTTTTGAGACAGAATCTCGCGCTGTCACCCAGGCTGGAGTGCAGTGGCGCAATCTTGGCACACTGCAACCTCCGTCTCCCAGGCGCAAGTGATTCTCCTGCCTCAGCCTTCCAAGTAGCTGGGACTACAGGCGCCTGCCACCCCGCCCAGCTAATTTTTGTATTTTTGGTAGAGACAGGGTTTCGTCATGTTAGCCAGGCTGTTCTTGAACTCCTGACCTCAAGTGACCTGCCCGCCTCGACCTCACACAGGCGTGAGCCACCGCACCTAGCCTGTATTGTTCACATTAAAATGGTTAATTTTAGGGTCTCACTCTGTCATCCAGGCTGGAGTGTAGTGGTGCAATCTTGGTTCCTCACAACCTGGACTCAGGCTCAAGCAATTCTCCTGCCTCAGCCTCCCTAGAAGCTGGGACTACAGTTATGCACCGCCATCCCTGGCTATTTATTTATTTATTTGTAGAGACAAGGTGTCACTATGTTGCCGTTGCTGGCCTCAAACTCCTAGGCTCAAGCAGTCCTCCTGCCTTGGCCTTCCAAAGTACTGGCATTATAGGTGTGAGCCACTGCACCTGACAATATATAGATTTGTTCTTATCATAGATCTTAGCAACCTCAGCATATGATTTTTGTTTCTTATTGAGAACTTTCAACTTGTCACTTAAAGGAATAACTTTATGGCATCTCTTTGGCATATCTGAATTATCAGTATTACTACTTTTGCACTTTGGGACCAGTATTACATAAAATAAGGATTACTTGAACACAAGCACTGAAATACAGTGATATAATGATATAGTGGTTCAACTGGAAAACCCAAGGGAACCAATTTGAAAACTACTATAAATAATACTATAAATAATAAGAGACTTTAGTCAGGGGACTGATTACAAAATTAATATTTAGGAATCAATAGATTAATAGAAAAAGTCTTACAATAGTAACCAAAAAGATAAAATTTCTAGGAACAAGTTTAACACAAGAAATGTGCAATTTTCTGAGTGACATAAAAGAAGATTTGAACAAATGGAAAGGTGTACCTATTGTGTCTTCTGGGTTTGATTTTTTTTTTTTTCCAAAAATAATACTACTCAATATTTTGGTGAGTATTTGAAGTAAAAGGCATTTGGCAAAATACGGTAAGATGTGATTTGGTGTACACCTCCCTAAGGTCAGGTTGGCAGTATGTGTCAGTGTGTAAAACATACATGCTACATTTTGTGTAACAAAGGAATGAATAAGAATATATAATAGTGTTTGTTTTTATTTGCATAAGTGATGCAGGGCAGGTTCTTGACTTCGCCCAGGAAGGAATTCAAGTTCAAGAGCTAGCCGATGGTAGCAGACAGTTTTATTGAAGCTGTGGCAGGGTTATAGCTCCCTGACTGCTCCTGCAGAGCAGGGCTACCCCACAGGCAGTGTGCTGAGAGTAGCAGCTCAGCGACAGTTCTGCAGTCACAGTTATACCCACTTTAAAGTACATGCAAATTAAGGGGTGAGTTGTTCAGAAATTTGTAGGAAAAGGGTGGTAACTTCTGGGTGCTATCATGGCAGTGGTAAACTGACATGTCAGTGGCACTGGTGGGCGTGTCTTATGAAGAGGTGCTTTTTTAAAAAATTATTTTGAGACAGGGTCTGGCTCTGTTGTCCAGGCTGGAGAGCAGTGGTGCTATCTCAGCTCACTGCAAACTCCGCCTCCCGAGCTCAAGCAATCCTCACACCTCAGCCTCCTGAGTAGCTGGGACTACAGGCGGGTGCCACCACACCTGGCTAATTTGTTGTACATTTTGTAGAGATGAAGTTTTACCATGTTGTCCAGGCTGGTCTCGAACTCCTGGGCTCAAACCATTCACCCACCTTGGCCTCTCAAAGTGCTGGGACTACAAGAGTGAGCCACTGTGCCCAGCCTGGAGAGATGCTTTCACCTCTTCCCTGTTTCAGCCAGTCTTCAATGTGGCCTGTAGTAAAGTCCTACCTCCTACCCCATAAGGAAGCTTAGGAAGTCTTCACAATAAAATAATAGGTAAGGTGTTGGTGGAAATGGGATATAGGGGGGCCGAAAAAATTTTTAAAACCCTACCAGAACTAATAAGTGAATTTGAAAAATCTGTCAATTCAAAAGATGATAAATATTGTATTGTTATTATAATTAATAATCTTTGACATTTAAAGCCACCCTCTGTAATCTCCAACTCTGTGAGAGAGTTGAGACACTGCAAGACCAGCAGGTTTTAGCTTCACCTTCCCAGTCATACTCAGAAGGCACAATATCCTGTGCAGACCCAAGGTCTTTCTCCACTGCACTCCCCAGATGACTTATGTGCTGTGATAGCACAGCCAGTACTTTGGAGACTTGAGCAAATGGTGGAGGGAAATGCCAATCAATAATATCGATGATAAATGTTTACCAGATGTCTGATCAATCAATAATGAAGCAAAACAGAAACAGGAACAAAATGAAAGAAAAATTAAGGTAGGGGCAGTGCATTGCCTGTTAGTACTTGACTGGTGGCCAGTTGTGAGACCTCACCTCTCGCACCCCACCATATTCAGCTGCAATTATGCTTTAAATTTTTACTCTCTCTGACAATTTCCATTAGTTAATGTTGATGATTTGGGTTTGCTATTTTCTTAATTATCCTTTTCAAGGCTAAAGTCAAGCATATTTAGACTACACTTCTCTATGTATATTTACAAGAGGCACTTTCTCAGACTGAAGCAGCCTGTCTTCAAAGCAATAACCGCACACCACGCATACCTCCAGTTCTTCTTCCTGAAGCATGTTTTATTCTGTGTTTTTCTCTCTCTAGCATATCTCCTTTGAATTTTATTCTTATGCCCTAGGCCTTATAGCTTCGCTGTGTTATGTTTTGAATTGAAATCCTAAACCCTAATACCTGTGGCTGTGACCTTATTTGGAAATAGGATACTTGGAGACATCATCAAGTTAAGGTGAGGTCACACTGGAATAGGGTGGGCCCTAAATCCAATGACTGGTGTTCTTATAAGGAGAAGGAGATTTAAAGACACACACACACACAGGGAAGACAGCCATGTGCAGACAGGCAGAGATTGGAGTGATGCAGCTATAAGCCACGAAGTGCCAAGAATTTTCAGCAACCACCAGAAGCTAGGAAAAGGCAAGGAAGAATTCTTCCTCCCTTAGAGCCTTCAGAAGGAGCACAACTCTGCTGACATTTGACTTCAGAGTTCTGGCCTCCAGAACTGTGAGAGAATGCATTTCTATTGTTTCAGGCCATCAAGTTTGTAGGAATTTGTTATAGCAGCCCTAGGAAACTCATACTCACTCTTCGTCACAGCTTATCTAAATTAAACATGTCAGACAGAAGCACTACGAATGATTTGGTGGGTTATCTTTGTAAGAAGCATACTTGGGCCGGGTATGGTGGCTCACGCCTGTAATCCCAGCACTGTAGGAGGCCAAGGCAGGCAGATTGCTTGAGCTCAGTAGTTCAAGACCAGCCTAGGCAACATGGCAAAATCCCGTCTCTACAAAAAATACAAAAATTAGCTGGGCATGGGGGCACACACCTGTAGTCCCAGCTACTCAGGAGGCTGGGGTGGGAGGATCACTTGGGCCTGGGAGGCAGAGGTTGTGGTGAGCTGAGATGGAGCCACTGTACTCCAGCCTGGGTGACAGAGCGAGACCTTGTCTCAGGAAAAAAAAAAAAAAAAAAAGCATACTTAATCAGAACCAGCAGTTACTTACAAAATCAATTACCTAACAAGTCTATCAAATACATTTCTTTCTTTTTTTTTTTTTTTGAGACAGAGTCTCAATCTGTCGTCCAGGCTGGAGTGCAGTGTGCATTTCTTACAAATATTGTTTTAAATAAAATAAAAGTGTGATTGTTAAAAGCCATTCAGAACTCAAATTACTATTCCTGATTCCATTCAGAACTCCATTACACAAAGAAAAGGCAAATGGGAAAAAACTAGTTAAATTTTCTTTGATGCAAGAGATGTTGTCAGTTTAAATTCTCTACCAGAGAGCCAGGTGTAGTGGTTCATGCTTGTAATCCCAGCACTTTGGGAGGCCAAGGCGAGAGGATTGCATAAGTCCAGGAGTTCAAGACCAGCCTGGGCAACATAGTAAGACCCTGTTTCTACAAAAACTAAAAAAATTAGCCAGGCATGGTGACATATGCCTGTAGTCCCAGCTACTCAGGAGGCTGAGGTGGGAGGATTGCTTGAGCCTGGGAGGTTGAGGCTGCAATGAGCCGTGACTGTGCCATGCCCTCCAGCCTGGGTGACAGAGTAAAACTCTATCTTAAAAATAAATAAATAAATTCTGTAACAGAAACTTTTTCTCTTTTTTTTTTTTTAGACGGAGTCTTGCTGTGTCGCCCAGGCTGGAGTGCAGTGGCCGGATCTCAGCTCACTGCAAGCTCCGCCTCCCAGGTTTCAGGTTTATGCCATTCTCCTGCCTCAGCCTCCCAAGTAGCTGGGACTACAGGCGCCCGCCACCTCACCCGGCTAGTTTTTTGTATTTTTTAGTAGAGACGGGGTGAAACCTTTTCTTATAGAAGTTTCTTGGCTGGGCGTGGTGGCTCACACCTGTAATCCTAGCAGTTTGGGAGACTGATGCAGGAGGATTGCTTGAGGCCAAGAGTTCAGCCCAACCTGGCCAACATAGTAAGATCCTGTCTCATTAAAAGAAAAAATAAAAAAAAGAAGTTCCTTACTAAGGCTGCAAGAAAAATCGGTGAAGAAGCTATTAATTGACAAGTGAGCACTTCATATAAATTTGGGCCAAACAGGCGGGAATTGCAAAGTTAGGGAAGTGTTTGCTCATTTATCTCCTGAGGTTGGTTCAGGAAATCGGCGACTGCTACCTCCATATCATTTGTTCTCCTTCCTTTTAGAATTCCATGGCAATGTTTTGAGGGTTAAAGAGGAGAGTGATGACTATCCAAAAGTCAGAGAACACAACTATGAGACTAGAGACACTAGAAAACTAAAAAAGTAATGGGCCTTTGCTGACTCAGGGAGATGATTTCCCAAGAGGGAAGAAAACTGGAACCTGAGAAATAAGTGATTTAGTAATGTGGCTGCTAAAATACGGAAAAACTAGAATGAATGGCTTACAAATTTTTGAAATGAAGTTAGAAGAGGGTTATACTGTGAAGAAGAATGAAAAAGCTAAACATTTCATTCAGGTAAGCATATCACATAGGAGAAACTCTAGTTGACTTTGGTTTGGCAGTGAGTTTTTAGATACAACACCAAAGCACAATCCATAAAAGAAAAGAAAGATAAGTTGGACTTCATTAAAATGGAAAACTTCTGCTCAGCAAAGACACCATTAAGAGAATGAAAATACAAGCCACAGACTACAAGAAAATATGTGCAAAACACCTATCTGATAAAGGCAATATGTCTAAAATACAAAGAACTCTTTGAGCAGTAAGAAAATGAACAACCTGATTAAAATATGGGCAAAAGAGCTGAATGGAAACCTCACCAAAGAATATATGTAGATGGCAAATAAACATATGAAAAGATTCTCAACATAATATGTCACTAGAAAATTGCAATTTAAACAAGATACCACTCTACACTTATTAGATGAGCTAAAATCCAAAATACTAAGAACAGCAAATGCTGATGAGGTTGTGGAGCAACAGGAGCTCTCATTCATTGCTGGTGGGAATGCAAAATGATGCAGCCACTTGGAAGACAGTCTGGCAGCTTCTTAAAGATTAAACAGAGGCTTACCAGACACTCCAGCAATTGCACTCTGTGTGTGTGTATGTATTTATGTCTGTGTGTATTTATGTGTGTGTGTATACGTGTATGTGTATTTATATGTGTGTATTTGTGTGTGTGTGTGTATGTGTACAGTGATCCCTCGGTATCTACAGGGGATTGGTTCTGGAAAGCGCCATGGATACCAAAATCTGAGGATACTCAAGTTTCTTACATAAAATGGTGTGAGATTTGCATATAATCTATGCATATCCTCCTGTATACTTTATTTTTTATTGTATTTACTTATTTTTTGAGACAGGTTCTCACTGTCTCCCAGGCTGGGATGCAGTGGTGTGATCACGGCTCACTGCAGCCTTAACCTCCGGAACTTCAGCAGTTCTGCCAGCTCAGCCTCCTAAGTAGCTGGGACCACAAGCATGCACCACTACACCTGGCTAATGTTATTTTTTGTAGAAATGGAAGTCTCACCATGTTGCCCAGGCTGGGCTTCTGTATACTTTAAGTCATTTCTAGATCACTTATAATACCTAATACAATGTAAATGTTATATAAATAGATGTTATACTATATTTTTAAATTTTGTATTGTTTTTAATTGTTATATTGTTATTTTTTATTATTGTTGTTCCTGTTGTTTGGAATATTTTTTATCCCAGTTGGTTGAATCCATGGATGTGGAACCCATAGATATGGAGGACCAACTATATTTATTATTTAGATCAAGATATATTTCAGTATATAAATTTAAAAATATTTTCTGAAATAAAAGAAGATTGACTCTTCTTTTCAAGGAAAGGAACTTACCATGAGCCAGGGAAAATTGATTCAAATATATCCTAGTAAAACTAATGGACTAGGGATCTTTTCTTGCTACCTGAGTAAATAGTATGAAAAATATGGTGGTTGAAGAGACAAAGTATCTGTCAAAAGGAATTGTCCTTTTGATAAATTTCAATTTTGTAAGAGATTATATATATTTTGTATATATATTTTGCATTATTTGTATATATGTATATTTTATATATTTTATATGTGTGTGTTTATATATGTGTGTGTATATATATATTTGACTCTCTATATCCATGGGTTCATCTAATTACCTCTGCTTCTATTTAACATTGTACTGGGCTGTTTTGAAGTGACGTTCAGGGTATACAATCAGGACAGTGCAGAAGTTCTGCTCTGTAGAGGAGTTGTATGAGTGGATGTTGAAGAGCCTCAAGTCACCTTCTCAACCCTCCTACCAATATAGCTTCTCCCTAACTGGTTGAGATGAAGACTTAACCTGAAGATTGGCTTCTTGTTACTGGTTTTCTGGTGCCCAGGTTATATGGTTTGGCTGTATCCCCACCCAAATCTCATCTTGAATTGTAGTTACCATAGTCCCCACATGTCGTGGGAAGGACCTGGTGGGAAGTAATTGAATCATGGGGGTGGTTTCTCCCATGCTATTCTTGTGATAGTGAGTAAGTTCTCATGAGATCTTATGGTTTTATAAGGAGCTTCCCCCTTCACTCACCTCTCATTTTTCTCCTTCCTGCCACCATGTGAAGAAGGACATGTTTGCTTCCCCTTCTACCATGATTGTAAGTTTCCTGAGGCCTCCCCAGTCATGCTGAACTGTGAGTCAATTAAACCTCTCTCCTTTATAAATTATCCAGTCTCAGGTATGTCTTTATTAGCAGCATGAGAACGGACTAATACACCAGGGCTCTCTTAGTGTTTGTTCTTCCCCATCATACCCTTCACATCTTTCTCTGTCCTATCTTTCTCACACACACATATACACACATACACACACCCCCTTTAGCTCATTACTGTGATACTGTGGCTTCTGTCCTTCCCCAGTATTCATTATTGGACAGAGGAGCTAGGGGATATGAGTTCACAGACCAAACTAAGGTATCTGAGTAAAGCAACCACTTCAAAAAAAAAAAAATCATGGCCAGATGACAGATACCATCAGGAGATGCATTAGAACAGATGAACCAAGAGTTTAGAATAAGCATAATAAATATATTAAAGTATGTAAGTGAGGATATTAGCAACATGATAATAATGAAATCAATACATTGTATATGTACAATTCTGGGTTTCAGGGTTTTACTTTTAGCACGTTAGATATGGCATTCCATTGTCTTTTGGCCTTCAATATTTCTGATGAGAAGTTAGCTGATTTGTCTACTCATGGTTCCCTGTATGTAGTATATGCTGTTTTTCTTGGTCATTTTCCAGATTTTCTCTTTTTTAGTAGGTTGATTATGATGTGTTCAAGAGTAGTTTTCTTTGTATTTATCAAGTTGTGTTGGGCTTCTTGGATCTGTAAGCTTATATTTATCATCAAACTTGTGAAAATTTTGGCCATTATTTCTCCAAATAATTTACTTCTCCAAATTTTTCTGTCCCATTGCTTATTTCTTCTCCTTCTAGGAACTGAATTTTGTGTCTGTTAGATGATTTTATATTGTCCTATAAGTTACTGAAGCTTTGACTATCTTTTCAAATATTTTCTTCTCTGTTCCTCAGATTATTATAAATTTTATTGATTTTTATTCAAGTTCATCTTTTCTTATTTCATCTTCAATATTCTGTTAAGCCTGTCTAGTGAGATTTTTCACTTCAGATATCATGCTTTTTAATTTTGGAATTGCCATGTGGTTCTTTTTTGTAGTTTCTAGTTCTTTGTTGAAATTGCCCATCTGTTCATTCATTATGACTGTGTTTTCAAAGTCCTTAAAAACATATATTTGCTCTAAAATCTTTGACTACTAATTCTAATAGTATGAAGTGTTTCAGAATTGGTTCTCATTGACTGCTTTTCTTTTTTCTTTTCTTTCTTTCTTTCTTTTTTTTTTTTTTTTCTTTGAGACAAGAGTCTTACTCTATCACCCAGACTGGAGTGCAATGGCGCCATCTTGGCTCACTGCAGCCTCTGCCTCCCTGGTTCAAGTGATTCTCCTGCCTCAGCCTCCTGAGTAGCTGGAATTATAGGCACGCACCACCACGCCCAGATAATTTTTGTATTTTTAGTAGAGACGGGGTTTCATCATGTTGGCCAGGATGCTCTTGATCTCTTGACCTCGCAATCCACCCGACTCAGCCTGCCAAATTGCTGGGATTACAGGCATGAGCCACTGTGCCTGGCCGACTGCTTTTCTTTTGACTATGGATCACATTTCCCTGCTTGTTTTCAAGTTTAGAGTTTTAAAAAATCTTTATTATTCTAAGCATTATAGATAGTATGATGTAGAGAATCTGGATTCTGTTACCTTCCTCTGAAGAGCATTTATTTTCAGGCAGCTAACTTGGCAGGGCATAAAATTCCAAATTCTGTGTCCCTTGAGATGGGCAGCAGCTAAACTTTCTGCTCAGTTCTTTCAACTTCCTGTCTTTTACCTTCTGCTTGTTTCTTGCTGGGCTCCTTAAAGTATCCCCTATGCATGCACAGGTCAGGAGTTGACCAAGGATTTAATCAAATTTTATATGCACTTTTAAGAAGTGGTTAAAAGTGCATATAAACTCTGTGGTTTCTTCATTCCTAGATTTTCTTTCTAAATCCCATTCTCTGACTTGCCAAACCAGTAAGACTAGCCACTTTCTGGCCATCCTGTGCTACCTGTTCTGAAGAGTACCCTCAGGCAAAACCCTTGTGATCACAAATCTTCCCCGCTGCACTCCCTTCTTCTGGTGGTTTCCTCCCCGTCTCGCTTCTGCCTGCTTTTGGTCTCTCCAGTGCCTTCCAATGGTTGTGTTTGTTTATTATCTCTATAATGACTATAATACAATACAAGCGACTCCACCACTACTAAAAGCAGAACCTCTGACTTTTGATTTAAAACACTCAAGGGAAGAGGTTGACTTTTCTGAAATCAAATACAGACACCCAAGGTAGAGATGTGCCTTTGCTAGTCATCAGCATATGGATGGTATGTAAAGCCAGGAGAGTAGAAGAGACCATTTAGAGGGGAGCATGAACAGAAAAGGGCAACCAAGGAGAGAGCCATGGGCACCATTAGGAGATGCATGAGAGGAGTTGGAAGAGACTGAAAAGAAAAAACTGCAGTAAGAGGAAAACTTTGGGGGAATTAAGAAAAAAAGAAACTCTTAGAGATTCAGTTTCTATATTTGTTAAATTGGAATAATTGCTGTGTAATTAGTGTGAAGATTAGAAATGATATATTTAAAGTACCCAGAAGAGTCCACCTCGAAAACATGCAACAAAAGGATAGCTACACTACCCATGACTTATATCTGTTATATTTTGTTTCCTTATTTCATGCAAATAGAATGAAGGTCCCCTACATGTCTTACCAGGGGATAGGTGGTGTTGGAACGGAAAAGGGAGAGAGGATCAACAACCAAGGAGCCAGATGAGAGGGGGAAGGGCCTCCAGGGTGCCCGTCCAAAGTGGACTCTGGATTAATCAGCATCAAAATGGGAGAAATGAAACATGTTTCCCCCACCCCCAGGACTCCGTGTGTTTGCATGACTACTGAGTTGACTCCCTCTGGCTGTGAGCAGTACCTCCCGGTCCTTTCAGGGAAATGGGCTCAATTCACACAAAAGGAAGTAAAGCCTACAAATCAAGTCAAAAGGTAGAGCTCTTTAAATATTTATTTACTGGCCAGGCGTGGTGACTCGCGCCTGTAATCCCAGAACTTTAGTAGGTCAAGGTGGGCAGATCACTTGAGGTCAGGAGTTCGAGACCAGCCTGGCCAATGTGGTGAAACCCCGTCTCTACTAAAATTAAAAAGTAGCCGGGCATGGTGGCGGGCACCTATAATCCCAGCTACTCAGGGGGCTTAGGCAGGAGAATCACTTAAACCTGGGAGGTAGAGGTTGCAGTGAGCCGAGATCATATCACTGTACTTCGGCCTAGACAACATAGTGAGACCCCGTTTAAAAAAAAAAAAAAAAAAATTATTTACTGGCCGGGCACAGTGGCTCATGCCTGTAATCCCAGTACTTTGGAGAGGCCAATGCAGATGGATCGCTTGAAATCAGGAGTTGAAGACCAACCTGGCCAACATGGTGAAACCCCATCTGTAATAAAAATACAAAATTAGCTGGGCATGGTGGTGGGTGCCTATAATCCTAGCTACTTGGGAAGCTGAGGCAGGCGAATTGCTTGAACCACAGAGGCAGAGGTTGCAGTGAGCTGAGATTGTCCCACTGCACTCCAGCCTGGGGTTCAAGCAATTCAAGACTCCATCTCAAAACACAAAATTTATTTACTGCTTGTATTAGTCCATTTTCACACTGGTGATAAAGACATACCCGAGACTAGGTAATTAAGAAAAAGAGGTTTATGGGCAAGGTGCCGTGGCTCAAGCCTGTAATCCCAGCACTTTGGGAGGCCGAGACGGGCAGATCACGAGGTCAGGAGATCGAGACCATCCTGGCTAACACGGTGAAACCCCGTCTCTACTAAAAAAATACAAAAAACTAGCCGGGCGAGGTGGCGGGCGCCTGTAGTCCCAGCTACTTGGGAGGCTGAGGCAGGAGAATGGCGTAAACCCGGGAGGCGGAGCTTGCAGTGAGCTGAGATCCGGCCACTGCACTCCAGCCTGGGCGACAGAGCGAGACTCCGTCTCAAAAAAAAAAAGAGGTTTAATGAACTCACAATTCCATGTGGCTGAGGAGGCCTCACAATCATGGAGGAAGGCAAAAGGCACTTCTTACATGGGGGCAGGCGAGAGTGAGAGGCAAGCAAAAGGGGAAACCCCTTATCAAACCATGAAATCCCATGAGACTTATTCACTACCTCCAGAATCATGGGGGAACCTCCCCCTGATTCAGTTATCTCCCACCAGGAACGGGGACCCTCCCACAATACATGGGAATTATGGGAGCTACAATTCAAGATGAGATTTGGATGGGGACACAGCCAAACCATATCACTATTATTACTTATTTTTATTATGTTATTTATTGGATTATAACCAAAGTATAAAATAAACACCTGTGGGCCCATAGACCTAAATTATTGAGAAAAATCGCCCATGCAGAAATATTCCAAATAATTTATCTAGATATTCCCTTCTCAAAGAAGTGGAGTACTCTTCCCCTCCTTAAATATGGGCTGTGCTTAGTGACTTGTTTCCAAATATTATAGTGTGGGAAGAAGGGGGAGAAAATCACTTCACAGTGGAGAAGTCTGGCAAACACTGCCTTAGCCAGGTGATCAAAGTTAACATCAGCAGTGCTAAGTCATATTGATAGGATATAGCCTTGATATGATGTGATGAGAAGGTTACTTTACTACTGTAGTCTTCCTCCAAAACCACATTACCCGAGTCCAATCACGAGAAAAACATTAAACGAGTCCCAGTTGAAGGACATTTTACAAAATCCCTGACCTCCTCAAAACCATCAAGTTCATCAGAAGCAAGAAAAATTTGAGAAACTGTCATGGCCATGAGGAGTTTAAGACACATCATGACTAAATGCATATGGCATCCTAGATGGGATCCTGGAACAGAAAAAGAACATTAGGTAAAACTTTAGGAAGTAAGTTTCACTGTAGAACTTTGGTGAAAAACAAAGGAAACTGAACAAAGTATGAACTTTACTTAATAATAATGTATCAGGCCAGGTGTGGTGGCTCACGCCTATAATCCCAGCACTTTGGGAGGCCGAAGTGGGTGGATCACCTGAGGTCAGGAGTTTGAGCCCAGCCTGACCAATATGGTGAAACCCCGCCTCTGCTAAAAATACAAAAATTAGCCAGGTGTGGTGGTGCGGGCCTGTAATCCCAGCTACTCGGGAGGCTGAGGCAGGAAAATCACATGAACCCGGGAGGCAGAGGTTGCAATGAGCTGAGATTGCACCACTGCACCCCAGCCTGTGTGAAAGAGTGAGAATGTCTCAAGAAAAATAAGTAATAATATATCAATATTGGTTCATTAGTTGTGAAAAAGTACTGTACTAAGATATTAATAAGAAGGAAGCTGGGCACAGCATATATGGAAATTCTCTGTACTCCTCTTGCAGCTATTCTATAAATCTAAAATTAAAAAGTTGTTCTTTGTATAAGTTTTTGTTTGTTTTTTAAAGGATGAGGTCTTGCTGTGTTGCCCAGGCTGGTTTTGAACTCTTGAGCTCAAGTGATCTTCCTGCTTCAGCTTCCCAAGTAGCTGGGAATACAGGCATGCCCCACTGTACCCTTAAAATAAAAAGTATATATGTATATATTATATTATATATATTATATATATACACACATATATATATATAATCTTAATACTGTACACAGATAAGTTCTTTTGAGATCATTTTATTCCTGGTTCTGAAAGACGCAGCTGAAGTAATGGCTTCACTGTTTAAAAAAAAAAAAAAAAGGGATAGGAACAGGTAGGGCTGGTGTGGACAAAGGCAAGCAGACTCCTAGGCAGGCAGAGATGGGTGCCAATTAATTGGGCAGAAACAATGGAAAGGTCTCAGAGAGAGAAGCAAAGAAACCCATATCCCATCCCACCTATTTTTAAAAATTGATGCCTAGGCTGAACACATCAGAAGTAGTCAGTGGCCAACACTGGTTTAAAAAAAGAAAGGAGGGAAGCAGGAAGGGAGAGGGGTAAGGGGGGGAGAAAGAGAGGGAGAGAATTTCCATTTATAAAAATTACTCTTATTTAAAACAGCTTTTTGGAATGTTAGCAGGATTTCACAATGCAGACATCTCAGTTTGAGACAGCTTGATTGATTTCCTGATTTCCAGGAAAACGGAGCTATCATCTTGTTCCTGCTTCGTTGTTTACTGGCATAAATATGCAGTTCTTACAAAATGTGAAATGGCTGCTGAAGAAGTGAAATTTAATTCTTTTTGATATATTGTTCCAAATCTCCTCAAAAATGAAGAAACCAGTGGAGAAACTTTCTTCCTCCCTTCACAAAAAAAGAATGTGAAGAATTCTGGAAGATTTTGTTCCTTTGGGAGTTTGTACATGAACTAAAGGCTCTGAACCAGTCTGTTGGGGTACAGAGTCAGATGGGAATAAGCACAGTTCACCTCCGTAGTTTCGTGTTATACCTGCACAACCCAACCAAAAACTGGAGGGCAGCAGCCATGTTTTGTAGGTCCCATATTCCCAAGAGTATTAACATCATCCACAAGTTTTTTGAGTACCCACTGATACAACCACAACAATAGTAAAAATAGCTAATATTTACTGTGCACTCTGTGTATGCACTTTGCCCTCACTAGTCCTATGAGCTAAGCTCTTCCAAGATTCCATCTTGGAGAAGGAAAATAAGGCTCAGAGGAGGAAAACAGCCTGCTCCAAAATGCATAGTGTGACAAGCAGGCTTACATGCCCAGGTATTTGGTTAAACAGTCTAGATGTTGCTGCAAAGAAATTTTGTAGATGGAATTAGCATTTACAATCAGTTGGTTGTAAGCAAAGCAGATTACCCTCCCTACTGAGGGTGGGCCTCAACCTACCAGGAGAAGGCCTCAAGAGCAAAGGGGGAGGTTTCTAGAAAAAGGAATTCTGACTTAAGACTACAACATAGAGATCTTGCCTGAGTTTCCAGTCTGCCTGGCCTGCGCTATGAATTTCAGATTCAAGATTGCAACATCAACTCTTACCTGAATTGCTAGCCAGCTGGTCTGTCCTACAAACTTCAGACTTGCTAATCCCTGGCAATCTTGTCAGCCAATTCCTAAAAATAAATAAGGATGGATGGATGGATGGATGGATGGATGGATAGATATATAGATAGATGAATGATACAGATATAGATAGATGATAAATATAGATGATATAGATAGATAATAGATATATATATAGGTGGATATAGATAGATGATAGAGATTTTTGCAAGTTCTGCATATATCCTGTTGGTTCTGTTTCTCTGGAGAACCCTAATACACATGGCTAGTAAGTGGCAAAGCCAGGATGCAACCCCAGGTCTTTTTGAATGCAAAGCTGAGGCTCTTAACTCCACACTCTGCAGACCTTGCCCAAAAGGCTACGTATACCAGGGTTGTAATATAAGCAAGAGCTGCTGTAACCGAGGTGTGTTCCTACTGTGGGAACTAACACAACCAGGCAGGATATGGTACCTGGTGCTGTAAGCAAGAGGGGGCTATTTTTGGTTTTGAGCAAGGGGATGTGTCTCAGCAGCATTAAGGAAGAAGAATCTGGCAGCAGAACAGATAAGGAAGAGCCTAGAGGGAGGAAATCATTGTGTATTATTAATCTTATAATAGAACAGGTGCAAAGGGGCCTAAAGTGGCCAACACAGAATATTTGGGAGGAGCATTATCACAGAGGGGCCCCTAGATGTGGGACGAACAGGGAAACAAGGCAGAGGCAGGGAGGAGCCAGCAAGGTGGCCCTGCTAAATGGCCAAGAGACAGAGGGCATCGTGGGCCAGAGTGGGGGAGTCTGATGGGAGAGCTGGTCTAGGGAGGTTAGTTTAGGAAGGTTAAGTGAGAAGAGATGGGGTGGCTCGGTGGGAGGATTCCACAGAAAGCCTCCGGAGTCAGATCCAGGCTCTAGAGAGAAGACCAGGCTGGAGGGCCAGTACGGCTGGGAAGAAAGGAAAGCCACAGGCTAAGGACTTTGCTCTGTGAGCTAGGTCAAAGGCAGCAGGAAGCTGGCCCAGTGACCAGACTGGGGAGATAGAGCTGGAAGGCACTAGGGGGTGGGAGACAGTCACGCCACTGAGGCAGAGGGGCTCCCTGTAGAGGAGGGTGGCAGGCATGGTGGAGAGGCGTAGGACCCAGGACAGCAAGATTTGTTGATCAGAGACTGCTGTAGAACATGACAGATTCCTTGTGGACGGAGGGTAGATGCCGAAGGCAGGTGTCAGGGTGTTTGCTAGGGAGTCGTGGTGAGAAAACAAAGGTGACAAACACAGACTCCTCTTTGAAGACAGTTTGTCAAGAAGGTAAAGAACCCAGGTGGGAATAAGGTAGTAGACCCATTGAGGAGGGATTTAACATGGACACAAGGTGAGTGGGAAAAACTGCTACTGAGAAGGAGGAAGTGGAGATGTCAGGAAGATGGGGTAATTGAGGAGAGAAGAGGATGTGGTAGAGAAAATAATAAAAATAACAGTTAATGCTTGGCAAGCACTTCCTTTGTGCCAGGCACTGTTCTGAGTACATTCCTTATTTTTATTTCTTTAGTGTTACTGTCCCCATTTTACAGATGAAGAAACTGAGGCCCCAGATTACAGGGCTGGTGAGAATAACATGTCGTATGTCTCCAGAGCTAACAGTTAACTACTATAGTGTGCCACACAAGGAGAGAGCAGCAGTAGAGAGGGGTGCCACTTCCTCTGATGGAGGATAAAAAAGAAAGATTGCCAGTATGGGCAACATAGTAAGACCCTGTCTCTACAAAAAATAAAAATAAAAAAATTAGCTATGTATGGTGGCATGTGCCTGTAGTCCTAGCTACTTGGGAGGCTGAGGTGGGAGGATTGCTTGAGCCCAAGAGTTTGAGGCTGCAGTGGGCTATGGTTGTGCCACTGCACTCCAGCCTGGGCAACAGAGCGAGACCCTGTGTCTAAAAAAGAAACAAATAAGATAAAAGGAAAGGCTGAACTAAACTCAAATTTCTAAAGGCAATGCCCTATCCTGCTGGGCTGGAGGAAACCCAACTGTAACCTTTACTGGGGTTCTTCCTTGGAACCCTAGAAAACTTCTGCATCTTATGGATCCCACAATCTGGAGAAAGCCCCCGTGCGTATGAGTCTGTATTGAAACCACTGAGATGCTGTGCCAGTTAAGAATGTGTGGGCCATACATACAAGAAACCTGCCTGATAGCAGCTTAAGCTAAAAAAGTGATTTAGTTATTTCACGTAGCAAGAGGTCTAGAGGCAGGCAGTCCTCAGAGTGGTTTCATAGTTCCCTGATGTATCCAAGCATTTAGGATCTTTCTATCCTTGCATTCCATTGTCCTCAGTGTGTGGGCCTTTTACCCTAGGCTTGCTATCTCATGGTCACACCATGGCTGCCAGAGCTGCAGAGCTCACAAAATCTTCAGGGCAGGTAGCAGGTACAGACCACCTGTATCTCCTTCCCAGACTTCTCCCAAGTTCTCTTGGGCAGGACTGAGTCCTAAATCGATCCCTAGCAAAGGGAAAATCAGCACACTTGGTTTAGGGCTTTCATGGGTCACCCTCTGGAGCTGGAGGAAAGGCCCACCTTCCCGAGCAAGCGGCATCTAGAATAGAATGTGGGTTCTTTAAGGAACATGGGAGAATGGCTGTTGGGTGGGTAACCAACACTTCTGTCTCAGAAGACCACTGACCCAGTCCACAGGACTGTTTGGGGTCCATGGTCTGCTGCCCCAGGCCACACTCCGGAGACAGAAATTTCAGCCAAAACCAGGAGCCCTGGGCTTAGGGTCCAGCCTCCCCGGGCACACCCAGCAGCTCCTTCCTGGGCTTTGTCAGGGTGTTGTGGGGAGCTGGCACCGTCCCAAATGCATATGGGTACTCAGGGGCTGCTTTCTACCTCCTTCTGGTCAGGAGAAACCTCCTATCTAAGCCACAGTGCTTCTCAACCACACTTCCCTTCCTCATCCCCTACGTCGTCCCGTCCCGGGGTCCTGGCCAAATATTCTCAATAGTGAGACCTTTGGGAACACAGAGAGGAATGTCTTATGGCAGCTCCTTCTCTTGGCCAGTTAACACAAACCTGTCCCAAGGCGTGGCTGCCTTTGTGCCTATGGTGGCCGGGGGCTCGGGGCAGTAACACAGGGAGCAAAAAACACACATTCATCTCCATTGTGCCCACACCACACTGGCAGCAGGAAGAATGGTGCAGTGGTAAATTGGAGACCTGAGCCCTGGCCCTACTCTGGGCTTAGGTGTCTTCATCAGTAAAATTGCTTAGAGGGACCACGGCGGGGCAGGAATGGAAGAGTTCCACCCATTCTGCAAACTAGATACAGAGGCCTCCACCAATTCCCTAACACAGGGGTCCCCAACCCCCAGGCAGGGGCTGATACCTGTCTGTGGCCCGTTAGGGACGAGCTGCACAGGAGGTGAGCTGCAGGTGAGCATTACAGCCTGAGCTGTGCCTTCTGCCAGATCAGTGGCGGCAGGAGATTCTCATAGGAGCACAAACCCTATTGTGAACTGCGCATGCGAGGGATCCAGGTTGCATGCTCCTTATGAGAATCTAATGCCTGATGATCTGAAGTGCAACAGTTTCACCCAAAACCATTCCCCACCACCTTCCATCCTTGGAAAAATTGTCTTCCATGAAACCAGTCCCTGGAGCCGAAAAGGTTGGGGACTGCTGCCCTAGCAAAATGCCCCAGTCATGTCCATTTCTACCTGGATGGTGAGGTTGGGCGGTCCAGAGGAGTGGGCCCTGATGAGTGTGTGGGCGTCCAGGTGCAGTGCTGGAAGTTTCCAACCTGGCTCCGTGATCATAGAGAGTGGAGCTGGGGGGTTTGTTAGGAATTCAGAGGATACCTAAAGCCTCATTTCAGTAGCTAGAACAGCCTCATTCCAATAGCTCATAACTGGGGTCCATGAACTATAGAATTCAGGGGTCTGTGCACTTGGATTGGAATAGAATACAACTTTATTTTCAGTCGTTTCTATTTCCTGGGTTATGAACAAAGGGAGCAAAGTGCAGTTGTATCAGCAGCGCCAATAGAAACCACAGAGTTTTTCATATCCCTTTACAGTTTGCCACAGGTATCTTAGAATATTGTTTACACTCATCTCTACTTCAATTTACCATTGTTTAATAGGCCCACCCCTAGATCTTGTTATTCAATATATTAATAAAGAAACCTATGCACATAGTACCATGTTACACATTTTAAAAATATTTTGACAACTGTATATAAATATAACTAGCTTACTTTGTAATCCTACATATTTTATGTGTACAAAAATATTATTCTGAAATTAGCCAGGCATAGTGGTGCATACCTATAGTCCCAGCTACTTGGGAGGCTGAGGTGGGAGGATCACCTGAACCCAGGGAGGTCGAGGCTGCAGTGAGCCGTGATTGCACCACTGCACTCCAGCCTGGGCAATGGAGTGAGACCCCGTCTCAAAAGAAAAGAAAAGATGATTTTAAGAAGCAATCGAGGGCACAAAAAATGGCCAAAAGCCCCTGACTGAGTGTCATCCACCCAGAGTGAGGGCCGCTGTCCAGCTGCCGGGACCCTGCAGGAGGAACCAAAGCAGGAGAATCCCTGGCACCACCCTTGCTCCAGGATATACCCCTGGGTGCTCAACAAAGAAGTGAGGACAACTTGCCACCATCTTCAGTTTGATGGAATGGCCTTAGGCCTCTGCTGCCCATTGTGAAGTCACCAGCCTCTTACCTAAAAGCTCAGGAGGATTTAGGGAGAATGCAGATAGAGCACCTGAGTTCACTGTGTCATGAAAGAAGGGAAGCCTCCCAGCATTAGATCTTAGGGAATTGTTTCAACCAAATTTAAGGATGCAAAAGCCAAGAGTTGGGAGGAGAGGCAAGGAGAGATACCTCCCTCCTCACCTGTGGCTGCAGCACTGCTTGGGGGCATGGAAAAACAGTTTTCCACACCCTAGCAGACAGCAAAAGCTATTTCAATGTGCCAAGTGAAAGTTGAGCCATGCCCTCATCCAAACTAGCCTCCAGCCTCATGCAGGCAGCTCGGGGCACCTGTGCACACTGGGCTCGCCCTTAGGGAGCTGTTCCTCCATCAGGTAGTTCTGGGCACTGGTGTATACTGGGCTTGCCCTTACGGGGGCTGTTCCTCCATTTCTGTCTCCCCTTGTGCTGCCCCTCACTGGGAGCAGCACCACCCCAATCCACACCAGGCAAGCCCTGCCCTGGGACACCGCTGCTCTCTGTTCTCATGGATGACTCAGGCCCCAGCAAAGATACTCTTTGTTCCTCAAAAGAGGGAATGGAGGGCACACTTGCTGTTAGGAAATGCCCCCCACCTTGCAGTCTGGCTTCCTGATCTCTCTGTTAAGATCTTTTAAGCCACCCCATCAGCCACAGAACGAAGCCCATCCACCAAGAGTACCTGAGCCCAAATCTCCCCCTCCCCCACCCCGCCAGCTCCTCTGCCCGCAGACAGCAGGAGAATGGACTTGTTTCCTATCACACAGGCCATGTGCCCACTGGGCAAGACCCAAACCCATGGAGCCCCCACCCCCTCCACCCCCCACCTTGCGCTGCTGAGCATTCCACCGCCTTTTGTAGAAACTTCACAGGTTTGAGAAAATTCTGTGGGAGGGGGCTGAGGTTTAATTCCGGAGTGGGGACAGCCTAGGGGGACAGCAAAGGATGATGGGGAGGAGTGCGGTCTGGGAGTCTGAGAGAATAGAGATTCTCAAAGGTACAGCCCAGGGCCGCCCACTTCTGCTTCCTGCTGTGCTCTCTGCCACCTTCCATATGACATTGGCCTGGTCGGGGCAAAGAAGTGACCGACAGGCCCCTGGGGACATCATTCAGTCATCATTCATTCATTCACACACAGATATTTGCTTACAGTGGGCAACGGGAAGGGGAGGCCAAACCACACACTGTAAATGCTGCCCACAGAGGGGGCCTGCAGCCCAGGGGGGATGATGGACCACAGCTGCCTGGAGGGAGGCCTAAGGCAAAGCCTTGAAGGCCAAAGAGAATGGAGAGGAGAATGGAGGGCCTTCCACCCACGGGCACTAAAAGAAGGCCAAGCCTACTTGGGGAGAGGCAGTATCGGGACCTGTGCACTGGGCTGTACTGGGCAGAAAAAGGCTATGAGTGTCATGCTGTTGGGAGAAAACAGGTCCTGCGGTTAAGTAAATTTGGGAAGTTCTGGATTAAATGAGTTGAACAGTTCTGTGTACTGCAGCACTTGTCAGGACTTTTAACCTGTGAATGATGCAGAATGAACCTTATGGTGGCTCCCAGGACTGGTGTCTCACACTGACATAAGGACCAGGGGAGGCAGTGGGAGCTGATGAGATTCAAAACACAAGAGGTTTTGAATGCCAGGCCAAGAAGGCTGGACTTTTTCCTTGGGGCAGTGAGGACTCTCAGAAGGAGACTTAGAGGGATCTAGACTCAGGGAACCTGGGGCAGTTTAGTAACCAGCGAGGCCAGGGCTGTGGCAAGACTAGCCAGTCCCAGTCAAGGACTCCCCAACTCCTTGACAGCAGGGCCTTTCTGTGGGAGAGAAAACAGAGACCATGGACACAGTCAGCAGTAAGGGTCTCAGAGAGACCGGCGAGAAGACAGAAGGCTGGGCAACCCTGAATTCAAGCTGGGCGCAGTGGTCAAGCCTACTTGGGTTCCAATCCTGACTCCACCACTTCCCAGCTGTGGGTATCTGACCTAATGTCTCTGTGGCCTCAGGGTATTTGTTTTGTGTGTGTGTTTTTTTTTTTTTTTTTTTTTTTTTTGAGATGGAGTCTTGCTCTGTCACCCAGGCTGGAGTGCAGTGGCGCTGTCTTGGCTCACCGCAACCTTCAACTCCCAGGTTCAAGCAATTTTCCTGCCTCAGCTTCCCAAGTAGCCGGGACTATAGGCATGCGCCACCACGCCCAGCTCATTTTTGTATTTTTAGTAGAGACAGGGTTTCACCATGTTGGCCAGGCTGGTCTTGAACTCCTGACCTCAAGTGTTCTGCCCGCCTCGGCCTCCCAAGTGCTGGGATTACAGGTGTGGGCCACAGAACCCGGCCCATGTTTTTTGTGTTTTGAGATGGAGTCTCACTCTGTCACCCAGGCTGGAGTGCAGTGGTGCAATCTCAGCTCACTGCAACCTCCACCTCCCAGGTTCAAGCAATTCTGCCTCAGCCTCCCGAGTAGCTGGGATTACAGGCATGCACCACCACACCCAGCTAATTTTTGTATTTTTAGTAGAGATGGGGTTTCACCATGTTGGCCAGGCTGGTCTTGAACTCATGACCTCAAGTGATCCGCCCGCCTCAGCCTCCCAAAGTGCTGGGAGTACAGGCGTGAGCTACTGCCCCTGGCCCTGTTGTTTCTTTTTTAGAGCAGTTTTAGGTTGGCAAAAAGTACAGAGGTTCCCATGTACTTCCCGCCTCTCTCCCCAGTTTTCCTGATGAGTAACATCTTGCATTAGTGTGGCACAATTGTTACAATTTATGAACCAATACTGATACATTATTATTAACTGAAGTCCATAGTTTACTTGAGGGTTCACTCTGTGTTATCCAGTCCTACAGATTGTAACAAATGCACAATATGTATCCACCATTACAGTATCATACAGAAGAGTTTCAAGGCCTTAAAAATGCTGTCTGGGCTGGGCGCGGTGGCTCAAGCCTGTAATCCCAGCACTTTGGGAGGCCGAGACGGGCGGATCACGAGGTCAGGAGATCGAGACCATCCTGGCTAACAAGGTGAAACCCCATCTCTACTAAAAAATACAAAAAACAACTAGCCGGGCGAGGTGGCGGGCGCCTGTAGTCCCAGCTACTCGGGAGGCTGAGGCAGGAGAATGGCGTAAACCCGGGAGGCGGAGCTTGCAGTGAGCTGAGATCCGGCCACTGCACCCCAGCCTGGGCGACAGAGCGAGACTCCCTCTCAAAAAAAAAAAAAAAAAAAAAAAAATGCTGTCTGGGCTTGCAGGGTGGCTCATGCCTATAATCCCAGCACTTTGGGAGGCCAAAATGGGAGGATCACTTGAATCCAGAAGTTCAAGACCAGCCTGGGCAACATAGAGAAACCCTGCCTATACAAAAAAGAAAAAAATGTTTTAATTAGCCACCTGTAGTCCTGGTGCACCTGGGTGGCATATACCTGTAGTCCCAGCTACTTAGGAAGCTGAGGTGGGAGGATGGCTTGAGCCCAAGAGGTTGAGGTTGCAGTAAGCTGTAATTGTGCCACTGCACTCCAGCCTGGGTGACACAGCCAGACCCTGTCTCAAACAAGCAAACAAACAAAAAGTTGTCTGAGCCTCAGTTTTAACACCTGTAAGATGAGTGTGAAGCTCCATCTGAAGCCCCCCAGTCTTCTGCTGTAGGTTGATTTAGGCCTCCCAACAAATCAAGTATGACTGAAATCCACTAAATGTCTGATATCCATCAGAATCACTAGGCTTGGGTCAGGGCGAGAGGTCCTCATTCAAATGCACATTCTAAGGTCTCAACTCCAGACCTGCTGAGTCACAAGCCCTGGGATGGGGCCCAGGAATCTGCATTTTAACAATTCCCCTGGTGCACAAGGAAATTTGAGACCCACTGTGCCCTGATAGCTTGTGCACATGGAAATTCGTTTCTCAGATAAAAACAGAGGTTCTAGCCACTGTCAGGTCAAAGCTCTGGAGAGCTGTGCCATCTCCCAAAGGGAGCAGAACGGTTTGCCATCAAGCCAGGCAAGAGCCCATTTCTGCCTGTGCAGCTCGCAGTCTCCAAGCCTGCTGTTGTTTCATATCTTGATTGCTTATCACTCACCCAAAATAACCTGAATGCAATCGCACCAGCTGCAGCTCTCTCCGCAACTCCCTTAATTTAGCAGCCAAACACATTTGGTTCCTTCACAGAGCACAAGGCCTCAGCACAGGGCCCAGGAAGGGGCCCCTCCCTCCCAGCTATCTGTAGTGAGTTGAATCATTTCCCCCTGGAATTCATGTTCACCTGGAACCTAAGAATATGACTTTATTTGGAAATAGAGTATTTGCAGGTGTAATTAATAAGGATCAAGATAAGATCATACAGGATTAGGGTGGGCCCTAAATCCAATGACTGTTGTTAAAAGAGGAGAGAACAGAAAAGACAGAGACTGGAGTGATGCAGCACTAAACCGGGGAATGCCACGGACTGCCCACTGCCACCACGAGCTAAAAAGAACCAAGGAAGGATTCTTACCCAGAGCCTTCAAAGGGACCACAGCCCTGCCAACACCTCCATCCCAGATTTCCAGCCTCCAGAACTGTGAGGGAATCAAGTTCTGCTGTTTCAAGCTACTCAATTTGTGGTAATTCGTTAAGAGCATCCCTAGGAAACCAATGCAGCATCACTGCCATAGGCCCCTGGCCTGGCTCAGCGCCCTCTCAGCCCCACTCCAGTGGGAAGGAAAGGTCCCCACCTGCAGGCAGTTCTCCAGATGGGCAGTTTAACATGGCCCATTAGGATCAGAGCTAGTTTCTCCCAACCAACATCTTTGAACTCTGCATCTACTAGGCCCATTCCCCACATAAGGAGAAGGACCCTTCTGTCCTCTGCTTGAAAGGCTGTATTCCAAGAAGGGCTGAGTTTGGTAGTGACAAATAAATACTGGTCCTTGGGCAGTGTCTGGCCAGCGGTGCCATGTGAGATGAGTCCCTACAGTTTCATGCCACTCCGGCGCCGTGAGTCCTTCCGGGCAATGGGGCTGAAGTTCACAATCTCCTTGTAGATGTGCTCTGAGAAAGGCAGCATGGTTTAAGGTGGGTAAGGAGGTGCTGAGGCGAGAAAGTCCACCTCCCTTCAGAGAGAGCATGGAGGGCGAAGTCAGCTCAAGGAGAAAGAAGCACCTAGGAGACAATGCCCACCAAGAAGGAGGGGGCAGGAGCCTTAGGTGGCAGGTAGGGCTGGCAGAGGCCAGGCATAAAGATGGAGGAAGCAAGGAGGAGAGGCTGCAGGTGGAGGCGAGGAAGCCCGAGGCCCCAGCTCTTACGCTTCCATTCATCCACTGTGAGTTTCTCGTGTTCTAAGGAATCATCAAATGGCTGTTGGGCCTCCGTCTCTTCCTCAGGGTCCCGGAAGGGTTCAAAGAAGGGATGGGTGAGGGCCTGCGCGGCTGTCAGGCGCTTGTCCACATCTAGCTCCAGCATCTTCTCCAGCAGGTCCACAGCTGCAGGGGCAGAGCCATGAGCCTCACTCCGGGGCGGGAGAGCCCGCCCTTGGGGATACACTGAGAGGCCCCTGGGGAGCGAGCTATGAGACTCACCCTGGGGGCTGGCCCGCGGGAAGAGCTGAGTGAAATCCTTCTTGGGGGTCTGTGGCAGGGACTGGATGTAGGATTTGGCCTGGAAGACAGAAAAGCATCAAACCCCTTAGGGCTCTGGCCTCAGCATGTAGAGCAGGGATTTCAGAAAAGCCTCAGAGCAGGGCTGAAGGCTCAGGTCCGGGTCCACGGTGAGGTGAAGACAAGAGCGCTTGCCAGGGTAGGAGGATGCTGCGGGAAGGTGCGGGTGAGCCTCCAGCCCACTGGGCCCAGTCAGTCAAGCACACTCCCAGGCCAGGCTAGGTCCCATTTACCACCCACCGCTTTGTCGTTCAGCTTCTGCACAAACTCCGTGCCTGGCACCCCGGTCACTTTCAGGATCTGGGTCAGCTGGTCCAGGTCTTGGTGGCAGGTTAAGGCTTAGCCTTGCTCTCCTGGTGGGTCTGAGACTGCCCTTCCCACGACCCCACCATCACTTCACCTGGGCACCATGGCAACTGATTGTCCAGGCTCCAGCCCTGCCTAACCACCTCCTGCTCTCAGGAGAGGCTCATTCTTCAGGGCTCAGGGCTCTGGAGAGCTTTCCAACATGCCAGGCTGAGGGGGTTCCCTACCGGACAAATACATGTGGACTTCTCAGCCTTCATCCAAGTCACTCTTTTCTGTTTCCTCATCTTCTCACCAAAGGCCTGTCCTGCACACACAGTCACTCAGTTAATGTGTGCGGTGCCAAAATGTATTTTCCACGTGGTGGTAGAATTATAGGTGACCCATTTTTCATCATTTTGCTTATCTATCTATCTATCTATATATATATATATATATATATATATATTTTTTTTTTTTTTTGAGACAGGGTCTACTCTGTCACCCAGGCTGGAGTGCAGTGGCATAATCTGGGCTCACTGCAACCTCCACCTCCTGGATTCAAGCAATTCTCCTGCCTCGGCCTCCCGAGTAGCTGGGATTTGACCACGTTGGCCAGGCTGGTCTTGAACTCCTAACCTCAGATGATCTGCCCGCCTTGGCCTCCCAAAGTGCTGAGATTACAGGCGTGAGCCACCGCACCCGGCCCATGTCTGGCTAATTTTAAAAAATTTTTTAGAGATGGGGTCTCACCCTATTGCCACCTCCGGTCTCAAACTCCTGGGCTCAAATGATCCTCCCACCTTGGCCTCCCAAAGTGCTGGGATTACAGGCGTGAACCACCGCATCCAGCCTTATCTGCATTTACAAATTGTTTTACAGGGAGTATACATCACTCTCACATTAAGAAAAAAAAGACAGTTGTTTAAGTAAAGTGTCTGTTGAAGGAAGGAATCCCTAGATGGAATTTGGCTTTTCCAGCAAAGGATACAATCTTTCCCCTTGAACAGAGTTTTCCCTGTCAGCATCTCTGCCATGATACAGCCCACAGACCAGATGTCCACTGCAGAGGGAGGGGGAGTGTCACCTGGACTGTCTGACTGGGGCCTGGCAGTCAATCAGCACCGAGTGACCAGATGGCCCCAGGACTGCCCTCTCAGGCGCTGACCACTGACCTGTCTGGTTGTAGTGCATCCAGCTGAGGATCACCTCGGGGGCCCGGTACCAGCGGGTCACCACGTAGCCAGTCATCTCGGCATCTGCATGCCGCGCCAGCCCAAAATCCAGGATCTATGGCTCGGGATAAATGGAAAAGGAACTTGCTGAGAGGAGGAGGCTCTGGGAGCGGCTTCCAGGGGCTTCCCTGGGGGAGGGCCCATCCCGCCTCTGGGCTGAGCCTGCAGCCCACTCACCTTCAGTTCACAGTCCTCGTTCACAGCTAGGTTGCCTGGCTTCAGGTCCTGGGGAGAGGACGGGGAGTGCATGCTAGGCTGAGGCAGAGATGGAGCTTGTCCTAGCTCCACCACCACCCAGGGGTGTGACCTCAGCCAGGCCCCTTCCCCTTCTGGGCCTCAGTTTCCTCGTGTGTAAAATGAGGGTGGGACTAGGTGTTCTCTCGGGGCCCATCCAGCTCTAAAATGTTCCTGATTCTTGAAGCCTAAAACACTCAGCTCAGGGCTCACTTTGTCCACAGCAATTCCCCATGAAGTCCCCTGGGACACAGCGACTCTTTGGAGCAGGCCTTCCTGGGCCGTGGCTGGGTCTGAAAACTCCACATTCTGGGCTTCTGGGAAGTGTCCTCTCCCTCCACCTTTCCCATTCCTTGATTACCAAAGAACCCCACACCCAGGGATGGGACAGGGGCCTCTCAAGACCATGGCAGAGAAAGCACTCACCCTGTGCACGACCCCAGCCGAGTGGATGTACTGTGTGTGGGAGAGAGAAGGGTGAGTCCATGGCCCAGTTTCCACACCAGGCACTTCAGGCTGGCTCAGAAACCTCCTCCGACCTGTAACAGTGTGCTCCCTCCAGCCTCCCCCAAACCTCAGGTCTCGACAGCAAGGCACCCCTTCTGCCACCCTCCAACTCCCCACCCACCTTAAGGCCTTTGAGCATCTGATACACCAGGTACTGGATCTTCTCCTCACTGAACTCCATCCCCATGATCTTCTGCAGATCCGTCTGCATGAAGGGCATCACCAGGTAGCTGGAAGGCATGAGGGCTTCTTGGGACAGTGCTGGGTCCCACCCAGCCCCAGGTCTGTGCTCAGAGGAGGGGCCTCAGGGCAGAACAGGGGTCATAGAGACACCCTCCAGTGTGCAAAAACCAACCCCACCTCAGCCAGCCAGATCACCACACAGGCCTCTGGGCTCCTGGCTCCCAGCCTTCCTGTGGCAGGCCGCCCAGCTGGCAGAGCTCAGAGTAAGCGCTGCAGTCGGAGCGTGCTCAGGAAAGCCACATGGAACTGTGTTCCCGCTCTTCAAAGGTACTCTCTCCTTGCCCTCCTCCACACCCCAGGGAAAGCCACAGCTAGGAGTTAGAAACATCTGCCAGTATTTCCTTTGGCTTCTGTCCAAATATTTTATCCCTCAGAGGGTCATGCCCAGCTGAGATGGCTCCACAAATAATATGTCCACCTTTCCAAGAAGGAAACAATACAACAGTTTCCAGGAGGGTAGAAGGGGGACATGGGGAGGCTACTGCAGCCTCTTAGGGAATTGCACAACAGGATAAGGCCAGCAAAATGTAACTGTTGTAGCAACAGCAAAGTCCAGGACAAAGACAAAAAATAATAAAAATTATAAAATAGGCCAGGGGGCATAGCTCATACCTCCAATCCCAGTGCTTTGGGAGACGGAGGCTGGACAATCGCTTGAGGCGAAGAGTTTGAGACCAGCCTGAGCAACATAGGGACCCCATCTTTTCCCTCCCTCCCTTCCTTCCTTCCTCCCTCCCTCCCTCCCTCCCTCCCTCCCTCCCTCCCTCCCTTCCTTCCTTCCTTCCTTCCTTCCTTCCTTCCTCCCTCCCTCCCTCCCTCCCTCCCTTCCTTCCTTCTTCCCTCCCTCCCTCGCTCCCTCTCTCTCTCTTTCTTTCTGATGGAGTCTCGCTCTGTCGCCCAGGCTAGAGTGCAGTGGTGCAATCTCGGCTCACTGCAACCTCCGCCTCCCAGGTTCAAGCGATTCTCCTGCCTCAGCTTCCCTGAGTAGCTACAACTACAGGTGCGTGCCAGAATGCCCAGCTAATTTTTGTATTCTTAGTAGAGACGAGGTTTTGTCATGTTGGCCAGGCTGGTCTCAAACTCCTGACCTCAGGTGATCTGCCTGCCTTGGCTTCCCAAAGTGCTGGGATTACAGGCGTGAGCCACCGCGCCTGGCCTGAACTCCATCTTTCAGGAAAAAAAAAAAAAAAAAAAAAATAGCCAGGTGTGGTGGCATGCACCTTTACTTTAGTCTCAGCTACTCAAGAGGCTGAGGTGGGAGGATCACTTGAGGTCAGGATTTCGAGATCAGGATGAGTAACATAGTGAGACACCATCTCTATAAAAATTTAAAAACAAAACAAAAAGCTGGACATGGTGGCATGCATCTGTAGTCCCACCTACTTGGGGGTCTGAGGCGGGAGGATGGCTTGAGCCTACAGGTTGAACTGTGTTTGTGCTACTGCACTCCAGTCTGGGCAACACAGCCCTATCTCTAGAATATAATTTTTAAAAATTTTTAAATAAATATTACCTTAAAAATTATAAAATATATATATATTTTTGAAAGGACATGCTGGAGGCATCTCCAGGAGACTCTGGATTTTGGCAGCCCTCTCCTGCCTGACCACACACCTCCCTTGGGGCCCTCTCCATGCCCCGTCCCCTCCTGTCTTTCCCCTCCACTCGGGCACTGGTTTTTTTCATCTTGGCGACAATCTTCCTGAAGCCTCTCTGTGCTAGAACCACATTCCCTTGATTTTGCGCCTTCAACTGACCACCCCTTCTCCCTCTCTCACCACCAAACTTCTAGAAAGGGCGGTCCACATTCCTGGATTCCACTGCCTTAACTCCCAGTCTTGAGATAACCTGGTTTCTGCTTCCCTCCTACTGCCAGACTGCTCAGCTCAAGATCACCAGTGAACACCCAACAAACACACCATGACTCCCTTTTCTTCTGACCTAACTTTTCACCAAGTCTGAAACTCCTGGCCGGGCGCGGTGCCTCACGCCTGTAATCCCAGCACTTTGGGAGGCCGAGGCAGGAGGATCACGAGGTCAGGAGATCAAGACCATCCTGGCTAACACGGTAAAACCCCATCTCTACTAAAAATACAAAAAATTAGCCGGGCGTGGTGGCAGGTGCCTGTAGTCCCAGCTACTCATAGTCCCAGCTACTCGGGAGGCTGAGGCAGGAGAATGGCATGAACCTGAGAGGCAGAGCTTACAGTGAGCCGAGATCACGCCACTGCACTCCAGCCTGGGCAACAGAGCCCTAGACTCCATCTCCAAAAAAAAAAAAAAGAAAGAAACTCCCTCTCAATTCTTTGCTGACTCTCCTCTGCCTCCGATCAGGCCCTCTCAGCTTCTTCCATCTGCTTATCCTCTCGGATCTTCTCTTTCATGTTGATATCTGAATCAATACTATCTTACCGCATTCTATAACTATCTGTTCCCAGGTGTCAGCTATAATCCATCGGTGATTATTCCAGCACAAATCCACATCCCTAGCCCAGACTTTCCTCTGCTGAGGTTCATATTTATTTGCAACTGTGATTAAACATTGGAATGTTCACAGTCTCTTTAAAAGTAAAGTGTCCAAAATGGAGTTCATTATCTTTCCCCCAAGATCTGCTCTTCCTCCACCTTGTATTCCAAGCAGAACCTGCACGTCCCCCTACCTCTGCCACCTCACTTAGCCACTGCACCCCAACAGACGGAACATTGTGTTGGCCCTGCCTCCCAAATGCGGCCTCAAGTCTGCTCTTGGCATCCCATCACCTCTACTTTAGATCACTAACACTGACCTTCAGGCTCTCCCCTCTGCCCCAGAGCTGCTTCCTACTCCTTTCTTGGTGCTGCCAGAGTGCATCCCCCAAATCCCATCTGAACAGATCACCTCCCTGCTCAAATCCCCAGGTCTTGAGGCTGCCTGTAGGATCAATCCAGATTCAGCTTGACCAAGCCAGCTGCTGGCCTCTACACACCACACTGACTTCTCCATCTTGTCCACATAGTCCAGTCTCATTCAGACACTGCACGGGCAAAGCTATACATTTTGCAACTAAATGTTCTGGTTCTCTGCCATTCTATGAAACACCCCCATCAGCCAGAGGCAGCCAAGGCTTCTTAATCCTTGCTTCGTGCTAGAAAGAGTTCCAAGGTCTAGACTCACATCTGTGTCCCCAGGAAAGGTGAGCTGGTGCTAACCCTGTGAGGACTGGCAGATGTGTCTTCATGGTGTTAAAACTGGGTAAAAAGCAAAGCAGCTGTGCAGACCTCCCCCTGCCAGGCAAGCACCCCACAGAGTCCTTCCTGCCTCTTCCTGCCTGCCTTTGGCCAAAAGCATCTTTCCAGAGAGAATCACCCTTGACAGGCAAAGGCACAGGACTGCCAGGGAAGGAGTTTCTCCCCACCACACCCAGAACAGAAACCCTGGACCCTCCCCACCTTGCTCTCTGGCAGCAAGTAAGGCCTGCAAATGCCCCAGAACCCAGTGCAGCCCGACTCACAAGTCATGGAAGTTGCGCAGGGAGGAGGCTGGGGTGAAGACATCCAGGAGCCCAATGACCTGGGAAAAAAGTCACCTGTGAGGGCTAGACAGATATTTCCTTCTCCTCCCACCTCCTCCTGGGCCCTGGCCATGCACAGGGCCATCCACCCTTTCCTAATACACCACCCGCAGCAGAAGGCATGTCTCCAACCTTCTTGGAAGCAGTAAAAAGGGCAGAGGCCTAGAGGAATCCCCTGGATTTGGAGGGAGTTTGCAATAAATCATGACAGAGAGTCAGGCTGAGGAGAAGGGAAGGTGGGGAGAAGAATGAGGTGTGCTCATTACTTTCAAGTCTGGTGTTCAGGGCAAGCAATGCAAACCCACTCTCAACTCACACAGGCAGCAGGAAAGCATAAGGGGAGGGCGGAAGGGAAAAAGGAGGGAACAGGGAAGGAGCTTTCCAGCCAGCAAATGCCCTGCCCCGACCTTGGGTCTCCAGCCACATCCATCCTTGCCTGCCACAGGGCTGGTTCAGAGCCAAGGGCAAGATCACCCTGGCTGGAGGAATAGGGGAGGGGTTTGCTGGAGGAGGATGGGCTTAAAATGTGCATAACATTTTGAAATGATTCTTTGAAATGTCTGCCCTCCAATCTAGGTATCCTGCAGCAAAGCCTGCCTGCCAGCTGAGCTGGGCCCCTGGTTTTCCTGGCTGCTTCTATCAGACAAGCCAATCTGATGGTCATGTGCTTAGACCCTGAGCCTCGCTGCCCAGATTGAAACCCCAGCTCTGCTACTGACTAACCATCTAACCTGTGAGACTTGCTGTGCTTTAGTTTCCCTGTCTGTGACACGGGGCAATAGAACTCATATATCATTAGGACCAGACAAGTTAGTGTATGCAGAGCTCTTAGAACACAGGAAGTGCTCAATATGTGTATATTGTTGTTATCAGGGTCACGTGGACACAACACTAACTAGGATTCTAGTCCCAGCTAGCCACAAGTTCTCAGACATGGAACCAATTACAAAGTTCCCCTGTGCCAATTTCCTCTGTAGGATGAGACAGTCTGTACCTCACAAAGTGTGTCCTGCCAAAAATACCCTTTGACCCCTTCCTGGAAAGTGGGCAGGGCAGGTCCCAGTACCCCCTCCTTTCAACAGTGAGGTGAGAGGCACCATCGGGGAGCAGGGAGGAGACTGTCCCGAGCTCTCCACACCGGAGGCCCCGCCTGCGCCTGCCCCTGACTCCCCAGGGCAGCCCCCGCCCCATTCCCCGGGGCAGCCACCGCCTACGTTCTCATGCTGCATGTGCTTCAGCAGCAGCAGCTCCCGGTAGGCGCGCTTGGCGAAGATCTCGGACTGAAAGGGCCGGCTCAGCTTCTTGATGGCCACCTTCTCCCCTGACCGCTTGTCGATGGCCGAGCTGTGGGGCACAGGCAGGTCAGCAGGCGAGGCTCTCCTCCTGGGCCGTATCTCCCAGATCGCCCTGACCCCTCCCACTGGGCAGCTGGGCTGAGAGGGGACGATGCCCACCACCTAGAATATGGGGGAGCCCCGGGACGCAGAGCAGGGAGTGGGAAGTCAGGCAGGAGCTGAGAGAGGGGCACAGCGCCAGGGGTAGCAATCGTCTCATTGCGACGGGATCCACAGCAAGGAAGGAGTCTCACTCTCTCTGCAACTTGGCGAGCCACCTCCCCCTCTTGGGGCCTCGGTGTACTTGTCTGTAACAGTGAGGATCTGCCCGATGAACTCCGGGATCTTGCAAGGGCATAGTCCTGGAGAACCAGGCCCAGTCCCAATTCGACCCACAGAGACCGCACTCAGCCACCCGGTGAGAAAAGGGAGATGGCGGCTGAGTGGCCCCGGGGAGGGCGCTGCGCCTTGAGGTCCGCGGTCAAGGTGGCGCTGGCGAGGGGCCAGCCCAGGGCGGGCTGGGAGGAAAGGGGAGCGCACGGCGCCAGCCCCGCCGCCCCCCGCGCCCCCCCCCCCCGCCCCCCAGCGGCCCGGGGGTCTCACCACACCGCGCCATAGGCCCCGCTGCCGACGTGCGTCGGGGACACGTAGGTCTTGGGCAGCTCCCAGGCGGTCTTGTTGACGTCCTGCTTGTAGAATCCCTTTTTCCGGATGAGGCTCATCCCGGGCACCCGATGTCGGCGGCCCCGGCGTGGCGGCTGCGTTCGCGGCCCAACGGGCTCCCAGCGCCCCGGCCCCCGCTGCGCCCGCCCCGCGCCGCCCGCTCCTCCCCCGAGCGAGGGCGGGGGCCCCGGGCCGCGACGCTCCCACCTGCCGGCTCGCCCAGGTGCGCTGGGGCCGCCACGCCCGGGCCTGCCCAGCCCTGCGCTCCCGCGCTTCCGCCCGGCCCGACGGAGCCCCGGCTGCAGGTGCGGCCCAGGCACGGGGTCAGGGCTGCCCTGCGGGACCCCGGTGCCTCCCGACCGAGCGCCGGCCAGCGGCGGGGCTAGTGGGTCCAAGCAGGAGGCAGGAGCCGGGAGGCAGCGCTTCCCAGCTCCCTCCAGCCCTGGTCTCCGTAGGAAGAGCTCCTCGTGACTGTGAAGACACAGGAAAGCAAAACAAAACCCCACAACCTCTTAATTATGGAAAATGTCAAACATGCAGGAAAGAAGTGAACAGAGCAAGCCAGCGCTTCTCACACTCGAGTGTGCTCAGGAATCCCCTGGGCATTTTATTTGATTAAAATACGGATCCTGACTCAGTAGGTCCGGGGTGGAGCCAAGAGTCTGCATTTCTAGCCAGCTCCCAGATCTGAGGCTTCTGGACCACATCTGATAGAAGGGTCAATGAACCCCCGTGACCCCGATTCCTCAGCAACCGCAACTCATAATCAATTTTATTTCATCTACATTCCTCCCCCACCATCGTTTTGAGGCAAAACCCAGGCGTCATATCATTTTATTCATAAATATTTTTGTATCTCTAAAAGGTAAGGATTTTAAAAACTACATATACACAATACTTTTTTTTTTTTTTTTTTTTTTTTTTTTTTTTTTTTGAGACGGAGTCTCGGTCTGTCGGAGTGCAGTGGCCTGATCTTGGTTCACTGCAACCTCCGCCTCCCGGGTTCAAGGAATTCTCTGCGTCCACCTCCCGAGTAGCTAGGATTACAGGTGCCTGCCACCACGCCCGGCTAATTTTTGTATTTTTAGTAGAGATGGGGTTTCACCATCTTGGCCAGGCTGGTCTTGAACTCCTGACCTCGTGATCCACCCGCCTCGGCCTCCGAAAGTGCTGGGATTACAGGTGTGAGGCACTGCGCCTGGCCCACAATACATTCTTAAACCTAAAATTAATAGCACTAATTCTATAATGCCAAATATGCATGCAGGTTCAAATGCGCAGAATTTTTGTTTGTTTGTTTTTGAGATGGAATCTCACTCTGTCACCCAGACTGGAGTGCAGTGGCGCCATCTCAGCTCACTGCAACCTCCACCTCTGGGGTTCAAGCAATTCTCTTGCCTCAGCCGCCTGAGTAGCTGGGACTACAGGTGCACACCACCACTCATGGCTAATTTGTGCATTTTTAGTAGAGATGAGGTCTCACCATGTTGGCCAGGCAGGTCTTCAATTCCCGACCTCAGGTGATCTGCCCACTTCAGCCTCCCAAAGTGTTTGGATTACAGGCGTGAGCCACTGTACCTGGCCCAAATGTGCAGCTTTGAAGACAGTTTCTGTGGGCTTCCTAAGGCCCTATGAGGACAATGACAAATCAAGGCCCTTGCCACCTGTCTGGTGGCCTGTGCAGCCTGTTGGAGATTCTATGCTCAAACCACAAAGGCCTCTGAGGAGCAAGGTGGGGAGGTGGGGGAGGAAATGGCTGCAAGGGCTCTGGATGCCCAGCCTGACTTGTCCACCCCTCTCTGGCCCAGGCATGGGGCTGCGGAAGGGGCGGGGACCACTTGCTTCACTTTGTGGAAAAGAGAAAAGGTGTACTGAACAAGGAAAGAAACTTGCTAGGGGCTTACAGCAAGCCTGGGGTCCACACTAGGGAGTCTGCAGCCCCCAGACTCTGTGCCCCAAACCCTCCCGGGCAGTCCTGCAGCCTCAGGCACAACTTGGAAGACCATTCTGAGGTGAGGGTGGGGTGCCGGCATCACACAATAACGCCCGCCATTATTTCAGTCAGGCAATCTGTCTTTTCATTTCTGGCACATGGCAATGTATCAGCAAATGTGTGGAGAATGAATGGAGGAGTCAGCCCATTAGATGTAAAAAAGTCATTTAATAAACACTTGTGTTTGCCATGTGCCAGTCATTAAGTGTTTTATATAACTCACTTAATCCTGGTAAGAGGCCTATGAGTCAGTACTATGATTATCCTCATTTTAGAGATGAGAAACCCGAGGTACAGAGAGGCTAAGTAATTTGCCCAAGGTAACACCGCTGGTAAGGGCAGAGCCCGGTTCTAGAGTCCCTGCTCTTGGTCGTGAGGCTCTGCCGTGGCCTAGAGTTAAGAGAAATGCTCCTCAAAGGAAATGGCCTTGCCCACATCATAAGGACATGTCTACTGATCCAACCGGGTCTCCCTAGTCCATCCTGCCCTGGGGTATCTGATATTTTCCCCAGCCTTTTCCCTCCACCCTCTACTCTGACCCTGAGATCCCATGGGAGCCTAAGGAATGGGGTTGCTTGCCTGGGAGTGCTGCAGGAGTTTTGGACCTTTGGGATCGGTGGCACCAGTGCAAGGTACCTTGATTCCGAAGTTGGGGTGAGGTCCAGGAAGCCAGATTTTAGGCCGGACGCAGGCAAAGGAGAGTAAGTAAGCTCAGAGATTCAGGTTTTCTTCTGGTTTGAGGATCCAGTAAGGAAAGGGGCTAGGATGTGGCACCAGGTCAGGATGGTGCTGCATGTCTTTTTTTTTTTTTTTGAGACGGAGTCTTGCCCTGTCGCCCAGGCTGGAGTGCAGTGGCGCAATCTCAGCTCACTGCAAGCTCCGCCTCCCGGGTTCCCGCCATTCTCCTGCCTCAGCCTCCCGAGTAGCTGGGACTACAGGCCCCCGCCACCACGCCCGGCTAATTTTTTTTTTTTTTTTTCATTTTTAGTAGAGACGGGGTTTCACCGTGTTAGCCAGGATGGTCTTGATCTCCTGACCTTGTGATCCACCCGCCTTGGCCTCCCAAAGTGCTGGGATTATAGGCGTGAGCCACCGCACCCGTCCGGTGCTGCATGTCTTAAACACCTGAGCGGGGCAGAGTTGGGGAAGGTGGGGATACCAAAGACATGCTCATGGCCCAAGTGGGTGTGACCTTCTGAGGGCACGAGTGGCCACTCTGGCTGTGGCTCCAGATGCTCTTGAGCAAGGGTCAGGAAGTGACTCAGGCCTCCGACTCTGCTGACACTGACCCCCACTCTGGGCCTGACTGGCCCTGTGTTACTCAGCAGCCAGGTAGTCTGGGAGGGAGCCCTTGGAGGATCCAGCTGGGGGAGTCATGAAAGGGATGGGAGGAGGAGAGGGTGACTCAGGTCATCCTCGATACCCTGCCTCTCCAGCCTGAGGCTCTCTTCTTTTGAGTTCCAAGGGCCCTTTGCTCTTCTCCTCCCCAGACAACAACCCAAGGTTGTCCTGTTGGCTTGTGCCCTATGAGCATGGAGGCAGGGGTTCAGGAAACCAGCTTTGGAATGAGACCTGAATGTACATCCCTTCTCTGTCATTACCTCCTGTGTGACCTCGGGCAAAGTTTGGTCCTCTCTCTGAACTTCAGTGTCCTCCTTGTGAAATGGGGATAATACTAAAGTGTGACAAGCATATTGAAAGAGCCTTAGAATTGTGTCATTTCAAGTATATTCCTCACAACAACCCAATGAGGTAGGAACTTTCAATGCCTCTAACCAGAGATCACCAGAAACACGCGTGTGGGGGAACAAGCTGAGCTGATGACTCCTTGCAACAAGGGAGAGCATGCACCATGGGGGTCATGGGGCGCCCCAGGAAGGGGCGTTACTGATGTTTGGAGCTGTGTTAGGTGATTGGGAAGGGGTTAAGGAAGCGAGGTTTTGTTCTGGGTTGATGCTGTCAGGAAATGGAGGTAACACTGTGATTGGAGGTAACACTTAACACATCTTGCCTAGAAGGAAAGCAGACTAGAGCAAGGCTGAAGCTACAGCTGGTAAACCAGCAGCCTCCACTCAGCTTAGCTCTACAGGGGGATTTGGGTCATTTCTGTGGTTTGACAATATTCATGTTTTGTCTGTGTTCAGATATGATTATGGAGTAGTTTCATTTTTGTGTTAGTCTGCCCTGTTCACAGATGGCCTTGTTCGATGCTGATGTCTGTGAAATTGTCTATATTCAGCATAGCAAGACCGAATTGCACCAAGCTGGACAGCTCTGAGTAACCAAGTCCTGGCTGATAGGACCAGGCAGCTCCCAGATATCAGGGCTGCTTTGGTCTATTCCAATATAATTATTCCCCTGGTACAGATGGAGAGACTGAGGCCCAGAGAGGTTAAGTAATTTGCCCAAGGTCACACATACCTAAGAAAGTGGTGAATATGATCTTCATATCTGGCATCTGGCTCCTAACTCTGCACATTTAACTGCCAACTAGAATGCCTGGTGCCCAGCTAGTGCCTGAGAAGTGGCTGCTGTTGTTGCATTGTCTTCCTAGTCAGCCTGTGAGCCTCTGGAGGCAGAGACATGGTGTGGGAATTGATGACTGGTTTCTTAGAGATTGAGACAAAAGCCCCACAAAGCTATGAGACTGTCATGTCCCCTATCCTGGCCACCTGGACCCCATCTTGCCCCAGGAGCACAGCAGCCACCCTCTCTGCCCGAAATAGCAGGACCAGCATGAACCTCCTCGCCATAATGAGGATGGGCCAGCACGGACATCCTCACCACGAGACCGCCACAGAAATGAAAAAGCATGACACATCTGGGGTCCTATGGGGGTAGGACAGGCCAGGGAGCCCTGGAGCTCTGGCCCCAGCTCTAGAGATTCCCATGCTCTTTCGGGGCTGTCAAAACTCCATGAAACAAGCAAAATTGCAAGGAGGCAGGGAGATGCAGAAGAAAGACTGCAGATGTGGGCTGCTCTGTGGGGTGGTAAGCTGTGTGATCTTACACAAGTTACTTAGCTCCTCTAAGCCTCAGTTTTCTCATTTGTAAAATGAGAGTGGGTGATAAGACCCATGTCACAGGACTGTTGTGAAGACTAAAAGAGATGACTAGAAAAGTGCCCAATTCAGTGCCTGGCACACAGTAGGTTTCTCACCAGAGGCTCCTTCCCCAGTGGACTGTGTCAGCTCTGCCCGGGTACTCCAGCTGCCCAACTCCAGCTCCTGCCCTTTGGCTGTCCAGTCCCTGCCCCAGAAATGGTCCCCTCGGTGAGAGTCAGCTCCAACTCACATCCAACTCCTCTATTAAGTTTTTTGCCAGATAGCCCAAGGATTCATTGACCCATTCGTTCAACATTTATTTGTTGGCTGGGCGTGGTAGCGCATGGCTGTAATCCCAGCACTTTGGGAGGCTGGGGCGGGAGGATCACTTGAGAACAGGAGTTTGAGACCAGCCTGGACAACATGTTGAAACCCCGTTTCTACTACTACTACTACTAATAAAAATTGGCGAAGTATGGTGGCACATGCCTGTGGTCCCAGCTACTCGGGAGGCTGGGGTGGAGGATTGCTTGAGCCTGGGAGGTTAAGGCTGCAGTGAGCTGCACTCCAACCTGGGCAACAGAGGGAGACCTTGTCTCAATAAACAAATGATTTAAAATGCTGGTATTTAATACTTTCATATGGGTCAACTAAATGTAATGGCAGGTGGTATTAAGTGCAATGAAGAAAATAAGGCAGAGTAAGGATCTAAAAGACTAGTGAGTACTGTTTGATCAGGGAAGGTCTGTCTGCGGAGGCAACATTTGAGCAACCATTGAATGAGTCTGGGAGTAAGCCCAGTGGACACCTGGGGAAAGAGCAAGTGTCTGCCTTCCAAACCCCTCAGGGGACACTTGACCCTGTAGACCAGGTACCCAGCCTCATTCCTCCTGTGCCCATTACTTCCTACTCCAGCATCCCCTGGTAAGTCCCTCAGGGGAATAGCTTAGAGTGCCTGGGACACCTTACTGACCTCTGGAAACTTTTTTTTTTTTTTTGAGACAGAGTCTTGCTCTGTTGCTCAAGCTGGAGTGCAGTGGCACGATCTCGGCTCACTGCAACCTCTGCCTCCCAGGTTTAAGCGATTATCCTGCCTCATCCTCCTGAGCAGCTGGGATTACAGGCATGGCCAGGTAATTTTTGTATTTTTAGTAGAAATGGGGTTTCACCGTGTTGGCCAGGCTGGTCTCGAACTCCTGACCTCAGGTGATCTGCCCGCCTCGGCCTCCCAAAGTGCTGGGATTACAGGCATGGGCCACCAAGCCCAGCCAGCCTCTGGAAACTTGATGGGGTGCTGGGCTTCTCCTGTGAGGCCATCTCCCCAACCTTGTGTCCCCATTACCTCTTCCCCTTCTCAAGGGCAAGGGCTGGTCAGCAGACTTAGGGCTCGAGCAGAACATCCATCCCAGCAGCAAAAGATAAGGTGCCATCAGCCAGGTGCGGTAGCTCACGCTTGTAATTCCAGCACTTTGGGAGGCCAAGGAGGGCAGATCACCTGAGGTCAGGAGTTTGAGACCAGGCTGGCCAACAAGTTGAAACCTTATCTCTACTAAAAATACAAAAATTAGCCGGGCATGGTGGTTTTTGCTTGTAATCCCAGCTACTTGGGAGGCTGAAGCAGGAGAATCACTTGAACCCAGGACGCAGAAGTTGCAGTGATCGTGCCACTGCACCCCAGCCTGGGCAACAAGAATGAAACTGCATCTCAAAAAGAAAGGAAGGAAGAAAGAGGAAAGAAGGAAGGAAGGAAGGAAGGAAGGAAGGAAGGAAGGAAGGAAGGAAGGAAGGAAGGAAGGAAGGGAGGAAGGGAGGGAGGGAGGGAGGGAGGGAGGGAGGGAGGGAGGGAGGGAGGGAAGAAAAGGCACCCTCCCCCGCACCTCCTCCTCTCTCCCCGCCCTCAGCTTTAGCACCCCCTGGTGGAAGACGGGGGTGGGGACAGCTCTGTGAATGGAGCACCTCTCAGCCAGTCTTCTGGGTTTCGGATGACAGGCTTCTCCTCTTCACACCTCCCTCCCCACACCGTCCGGTCCACACTCCCCTTTCCACTCCACCCCAAAGGCCTGCCTCCCTGCACCCAGCCCACAGGTCAGCCCCCTCCACTCCACCCTACAAAGATGTGGCTGGGGGAAGGTCTGGTGCCCAGGCCTCCGCTCCGTTTGATCTCGGCCTTGTCCTTGGTAGCATTCAGCATATTAATTAATCTGCATTGTCTCCAGTGACATGTCCCTCTCCACCACTGGACAATGACTCTGTAAGGGCGAGGGCAGTATTCTGGCCACTGCTGAGCCCCCTGGCACTGTGCCTGGCCCATTGTAGCTGCTCAGTAAATACTTAGTGACTGAACGAACCAAGGAGTTTTGTGTCTCTTCTGGGTACTAGCGACAGGCGGAAGATGTGGCTTGAAGACCCAAATGGTGGGACGGACTAAGCAATAGTAGAGGAATACGCCTGGCTCGCCTGCCATGGGCTGGGTGTCTGGGATGTGTGGTCACTGTTCAGCCTGATACAATCTGTCCCAGGATGTTTCTGACTTTGCTGTGTTCTTCCCTTGCTCCCTGAGGCAAGGCCTAGAGGCCTCATCCTTGTGGGGCCCCCAAGGTCCTAGCATGAGGCTGGACCTTCGAATGGTGGTGAAAGAACCAGATTGTACAACCTGAATCTGAAGCCTCTTCTCTTGCCATGAATTTGCACCAAACGTCCACTCCAAAGCAGGTTCCTCCCTGCGGACAGCCCTCCTCACCACTCCCGCTGAAGCTCTGCATGAGCCAGATCCTCTCCCTATGGAACTGTCCGCCCCTCCTTCCTTCCTCTTTCCCTCCCTCCCTCCCTGTCTCCCTCCCTTCCTTCTTTCCAAGCTTAACTCTAAACTCAGGTCTACAAGGAGGCGTTCCTGAGTGAACTCTAGATCCGCTCACCCCACTAACCCTGTGCATATCCCCCTCTCCCCATGACCCCCATCGCACACCACCTGCTTCCCCCCCACAGGCTTCGTGACGTCCACATTCTGGAAGCGTGCTTGTACTCCTGTGAGCCGGTGGAGAGGTAGCCGAGTTCTGGGAGATGGGGCTGAGTCCGAATCTCATGCCTCCACTTGTGGCTACAGGTGAGCGCATGTCTCTGAGCTTCCTCATCAGTAAGATGGGAGAATGTCACTTGCATAGCCAGGGACACCAGGAGGGTTTACTGAAGCAACACATGCCAGGTTGCAGCACTGTGAGTGGTGGTCCCTCTGGTCCTTCAGGACTGCTCATGTGTCACCTCCTCTGAGGTCCCCCCGACCTCCTCATTACAAGCCATGCTCACCTGGCCTCATGTCCTTCAAGCCCTGTGTACCTGTTTATCGTCTGCCCCCTCTAATAGAATGTCATGAGGTTGGCGAGGGTAGGGGCTTTGTCTATTTTGTTCATCACTGAATTCCAAGTACCTAGAAGAGTGCCTGGCGGCCGCTGACTGGCTGAACGGCAGAAATGTAGCAGGGCCTTATCTCCAGCAGCCTTGTTATCGCCACATCTCTGTCTGTGCAGCTGGTATGCAGGCCCAACTCGCCTTCGTGCCTGGGGCAGTCTCTGCTCTACTGACCTGACAAACCGCAGTAATGGGGTCAGGTCCTGCCTGGACTTCTGTGTGCGGCCTGCCTCAGGCGGGGGAGGCTGTGCACCCTGGAGGCCACCTCGACAACCTGCCTGTCGCAGGCAGAGGCCACGGGGTCTCCCTGCTCCACCCCTTCTAAGTAAACTATCCAATGTCAGGACACATAGATCCTCCCCAGAAGCCCTATGGACCCTGGTCAGGGGCAGATGACCCCAAACAAGACTAGCAGGGCTACCTGCCATGGCAGAGGTTCGGGCTCTGATTCCAGCTCTGTCTCTAATTTGCTATGTGACCTCAGGTAAGTCAGACTGCCTCTCTGGATACATTCATTTTCTTTTATATGCATTTAATAAACATGGAAAGAGCACTAATTACTTGGCAAAAGTTGTTATGAGTTTTACATACATGTAACTTAATCCTCCTAAGGACTCTATGAGATGGGTTAACAGTACCCCCCATTTTATGTATAACAATGAGGCACAGAGAGGTGGAGTGACTTGCCCAAGGGACACACAGCTAGTAAGTACTAGAGCTGGGAGTGAAGCCCAGGCAGTCTTGCCCAGGGTCAGTGCTGGTAACCACTATGCTTAGCTGTGCTGGATGATGCTTGTGAAGGGCCAATCTTTCCTAAGAAATAAAATTAAGTAGAAAGAACATTGCGAGACCCTGTCTCTAAAAAACTAAGAGTCACAGTGAGAGAGCTCCAGCACACCACTGTCACTGCCAGCCCGAGCACAGGTGTGGTGACAGAGATGAGTAAGGGGCTGTGGAGAGGAAGCCACCAGCTTGCCCCTGATCCTGGTGACTACACTTTCCTGACAAATAGCTTCTCCCTGCTTCTCAGGCCTGGTCTTCACTCCCTCACACTTGCCCAGGGCTGCCCTTCCTAAGCCAGGGGGCATCCGGATCCAGCTTTGGTCACCTGGAAAGCGGGTGCTCCAGGTGGGCAGCTTGAGGGCAGCACAGCTCCCGTGTGACAGGCAGCCAGCGGCAGCCCAGCTGTGATTAAGCTTCCTGTTTCAGAGCAGCCTTGCCTCCCCGTAACGCCCCACCCCTGGTAGCTCTCAGTGGCCTCCAGGATAAAGATTAAACTTCTTAGTCAGTTGGACAAGGCTTGCCCCCATCTGGACGGGCCCTGCCTTTCTTGCTAATCAGATCCTCCAAGATGTCTGTGCCCAGGCAACCTCCATTCTAGCCATCCGCAAGCGCACCTTCCTCATCCCCGTCACCACGACTTTGCTTGAGCTGTCTGTGGCCTGTCTGGAACGCCATTCCTCTGCTTTGCCAAGCACTGGGGGGAGTCCTTGTTCCTTACAACCTGCTCAGCAGCTCCTCCTGGGCTGGCTTTGCCAGGCCACTCTCACCAGCGCCCATAGACTTGGAATTCTCAGCTAACTTTCAAACAAACCTAAATTGTAAGTTCTTGAGGGCATGAGTGTCTTATTTTTCTCTATCCTCCTTACCTACTTGGTGATTAAGGTAAAGCCTTAATCCATTCAACCAAATTTTGCCAGGCACCTCTCAAGACATTGAGAATACACAGACAAATGTCACAGTTCCTGCGTCAAGAAGCTCCTATCCTAGTGAGGACGGCAACAGGAAACAGTAACAACACTTGTTGGCAGGTGGGAGTGCAAACTGGGGCAAGCTTTTAGGAGAACCATTTGGCAATGCTGCCGACGTGTCAAAATGTGCACCTTGTTAATCCTGGTAATCCCATAGCCATCAATTTGAAACAGCCGAGGGACACACACTTGTCACCGCATTGCTCATCATCTGTATCAATAAAGAGAAGTTTCCAGCATCATGGGGGCGGCGGGGTTGGGGGAGAGGAAAAGGAAACACAGTGCTTGGATAAGTTGTCTCAGATTTGGAGAGAATGTTTGGGATGGCCTGCCTTAACAGATACAGAGTAAGTGCTGAGGCTGAAATTCACTCGGCCGGTGGGGGTGGCAGGAGGAGTGAAGGTCCTCGTCAAGGCAGAACGCTGAGCTGTTTCACACACATGCCATATTCACTTCTGATATTTTAGAAATAGAACATCATAGATATCATCATGATGAAAATGGTGACAAAAACATATAGTTCTTACTATGAGCCACACACTGTTCTAAGTGCTCTACGTTGGTAACGAATTTAACCCTCACCACAATCCTGTGAAGAAAGCACTATTACCAATGTCATCCCATTTTACAGATGTGACAACTGAGGCCCTGAATGATTAAGCAACCTGCGGAGGTTATACATTGTCAGTGGTGGAACCGGCATTAGAACCTAAGCTGTCTGGCTATTGACAGCCGAAGCCCTTTCATGCCCCTCTCTGATTCCATGCCCTCTCCCTCCCTAGAGGTGACCCCTCTACAAGTTGGTGTTTATTATTATTTTCTGCTTTTAGTTTTACTGTGTATGTATGCATCTGTAAACGATGTCAGATAGATCGTTTTGTAGCCTCCTTTTTCACTTAAGGTTGTTGGTGAGATCTGCCAAGATGTTGAGTCATCTCTCAGTTTCTCAACCTCGGCACTGCTGACACGTTTTTGCTGGATAATTCCTTGCTGTGGGGGCCGTCCTGTGCATTGCAAAATGTTCAGCAGCATCCCTGGCCTCTGCCCACTATTACTCACCACCCTCATCTCCAAGTGTGACAACTAAAAATGTTTCCAGACATTACCTATTGTTCCTGGGACAGAGACAAAATCAGGGGTCTGTGGTGGTGGGGGGGGATCATTCTAGTTCATTTGTCTTCACTGCTGTTTAATATTTCATTGTATGAATACATGCTGCAGTGTATTTCCTATTCCCCGATTGATGGAGGTTGAGGTTTGTTCCCATTTCTTTCTGTTATTACAAATGATGTTGAGTGAAAAGTCTCTGTACTCTGTTCCTTGTGGACATATGAGAATGCTTCTAGAAAGTTCTAGATTACCTAGAACTGCAGCTATGTACAGCTTCTGCCCTTACTGAATCCTGCCAAATGGACACCAATGTATGAAAACTCTACAGTTTCTGTATGAGCAAATTCATTTGCCTTTTCCTGCATGATTTCTAGGTTTTGGGACATGCTTTGAAAGCCTTTCTCCATTTAAATCTTTGATCTGTCTGGAAATGATTGTGGCTGAAGGAGGAAAGTGGCTATCCAGCTGTTTCAACATCATTTGACACAGATCACTGAATAATAATGAGTTTTAAAAGCAATGTATTTTTCCAGATTTAGGAAAATTTCCAGGAGTTACACCAATCTGTCAACAGCTATTGTTTCCAGGTAGTGGGATAATAGATGTTACTTACCTACATTTAAACATTTTCAACAATAAATATGTTTTGTGTCATGAAAGAATAATAGTTAGACAAAGTAATGTGGTAAGTGCTTTGACCCTAGAATGATCAGCACAAGTTACATAAACACTTGCGGGGGCACCTGACTCAACTGCAGGCTGGGGACAGGACTGGTTGAGTGGGGGCTGTTTCCTCACCGTGAAGCAGGGTGGGGTTTGTTGAGGGCACAGCAGCCACTTGGCTGTGCCTCCAGATAGGGACACTCCCCACCACAAGCACTGTGTCAGCAACCATGATCAGAGAGTCGTTGCCTGTCTCACTGGGCAGAGCTGTGAGTGGCTGAGTTTCATACAGGACAATCAGCTCTGTCACACTTGAGCAATGGTCCGGGGGAAATGGGTCTTCGTGTAATGGCAGTGGATGGTGACCTCACACCTCACACTGGAAACACACAGTGGAGCCAGCTGATGAGGTCGAGGTAACCCAAGAGGACATGCAGCCCTGGACACCATGAGAAATTCTACTGTCTGTCCGTTGAGTGCCAGGGAGGTGGATCAAAGGTGCACCGGCCCAGAAATGGCCCCCAGCAACAGGTGCTTAGAGGTTCTGTTCTAGGGGTGCCAGCGAGATGGTACGGTCATTGTTTACCACTGCCTTCTCCCATGAAAGCAACGAACAATTCCATGGGGACAGGAATTTGACTTTTATTCTTTCCCATATTCCCAGTGCCTGACAGATGGAACGTACCTAATAGAAATTTGTAGAATGGCTGAATGAGGGTGCAAGAAACCATAGTGCCTTCCAATTCTCTTTCTTTTTCCTTGCTATTTTCATTTTAAAGTGGCAGATGGATGGGGACACAGTAGGAATTATCTAGATTATGGCCACCAGCCACTTCCAGTAATCTTTTGGTTCTTGTTCTAATTCATTAAATTGCTGTGCATCCAACTTAAATTACACAGCAAGGCATAACAAAGAGAATCAGAAGCCAATTTTTCTAACATGTGTCTCTTTTTAAACAAGGAAATTCCACACAGCACCATTTCTTAGGCAAGGCAGATAACCCATACATATTTGGTTTCTTTCTTTAGATGATCTTTGCTTCTAAAGACTATTGATTGTAAAAACAGGAAGCAAAAGACAAGGTGATCTGCAAGGGATTAAAAGCCGATAGTCATTTACTGACTGGGTCAGTAAGGACTGAATGCCTACTGTGTGCCAGGTACCAAGCTAGGTGAAAGGGACACCACAGTGAATAAGACATGATCTGTCCTCGATGACATGCAGCCTTAAGCCAGTATTTAGCATTTTCTGTTATGCTCAGGGCTTTTCATATCTTAACTCATTTAGTCCTCACAACCCTACAAGACAGACTCTGAGAGATCGAGTAATTTGCCCAAGATCATACCAATAGGAGACAGCAGGGCTGCGATTTGAACAGTCCCACTCTCTACTATTGGTACAATCTTGGGCAAATTACTTAGTCCCATCAAAGGTTCCAGAGCCTGTATCCCTAACCTTTATATGTTTTTCCTTTTTGAGCAGGTGGTACAAACAGCAAGCAATGATAAAGCAGTGCGATCAGTGCCACCACTGATCATTCCAGAAGATTACAGTGTGCACGCAGATGACACACCTAATCCAAGCTTGGGAATGGTCAGGGATTTACAGAGCGAGTGATGTCAACGCTGAACAGAAGAACGAATACATTAGCTCAGAGGAATGAGGAGGAGGAGAGGGTTCTAGAGAGAGGACTATCATGCACAAAGACCAGGAGAGAGAGCAAGAGCACACAATGACCTTGTCCCATTAGAGCAGTGCTATAGACAGTCAGAGGGAAGCGTGTTAATCTTCTAGGACATACAAAGCGAGTGCTGGCTGAAGACCTTTTGGCTGAAAGAGGGAAAAGGTAGTTCCTCTTCAGAGGACTGGAGGTGCATTTCTATCCCAGCTGAGAAGCGAGGGCAAGGGGGCTGGGACTAGGGAGAGAGACCCAGTGTGTGCTGAACGAGATAAGGCACCAAGTGCCTGGCTGTGGCTGCCAGGGACTCCTCCCCAGTTTGGCCAGCAGCAGCCAGAGAGTCCTTATGGAAGTTATGCTGAATTATTTTTTTTTTATTTTCTTTCAAAAAACCAAAAGAGGTGTGTCTAACACCAATGCTATAAAACTTTGGAACCAGGAGTCTTTCAATGTTGATACCAGGAGAGTCTGTTGAATCTAGCCTCAGTTGTAACGTGACTGAGAAAGAGACATTACTTGTATAGAATATGCAAGAATGTAAATTGCCTTACGTACAGTAACAGTTCATTAAAATAACTACTTTTTAGTAGGGAGGTAAGGAAAGTAGGGGGAAGGAGATGGAAGAAGAAGGAAGACAATAGGGAGCCAGGTCTGTCCTGCATTGTGGAGGTTTCACTTCTTAGGACTCCAGGTGTCCAGGGTCATTTGGTCTGTCAGCAGTTCTCAGCGGGTGCACTGAAATCTCTCGGGTCATTTTGGCTATCATACTGATCAGGAGTATTACTGCTATTTGAGCATGCAAGGGCCACTGTGCAGAGTGGGATTCTTAACAAGAATTGCTTCACACGACAAACATCCTGCTGAACATTCATGAAGGTGGAAAAAACTATTTATGGTTATCTGAGCCTAGACTGTAACTTGGTTTTACATATAAAACAAATACTTTTCTGCATATTAATATACTTAAATTTCCCAGGATCACAACTGCATAAATCAAAAAGTTCTCCAGGCTGGGCAACAGACTGAGACCCTGTCCAAAAAAAAAAAAAGAAAAAAATTCTAATTGCTTTTTTTTTAATTTTCCCAAGAGTTGCTTACCAGTTTCAGAAAAATCATGACTGACGGCAGTCAGCCATGGTATTTGAGTTGCCAAGACAACACAACTGTATCAGTATGCCTGTGGAGCTGTCATATTCAAGGTGATTCTATGTATAGGTACAAGCATCTAACTACTTTATTGTATCTTTTATGTAGTTATGCTTGAGCTTTTTTTTTTTTTTTTTTTTTTTGAGACAGGGTCTCACTCTGTCACCCAGGCTGGAGTGCAGTGGAATGATCATGGCTCACTGCAGCCTCAACCTCCAAGGCTTAAGCAATCTTCCTGCCTCAGCCTCCTCAGTAGCTGGGACTACAGGTGTGTGCCACCATGCCCAGATAACTTTTTATTTTTTCATTATTTATTTATTTTTGAGACGGAGTCTCACCCTATTGCCCAGGCTGGAGTGCAGTGGCACGATCTCGGCTTACTGCAACCTCTGCCTCCCAGGTTCAAACAATTTTCCTGCCTCAGCCTCCTGAGTAGCTGGGACCCAGGCCTGCGCCACCACAGCTAACTAATTTTTCTATTTTGTACTAATTTTGTATTTTTAGTAGAGATAGGGTTTCACCATGTTAGCCAGGCTGGCGAGTGATCCACTTGCCTCAGCCTCCCAAAGTGCTGTGATTACAGGTGTGAGCCACTGTGCCCCGCCCCAGGTAACTTTTTAAAAATTTTCTGTAGAGCCGGGTTTCACCATGTTGGCCAGGCTGGTCCTGAACAACTAACCTCAAGTGATCTGCCCGCCTCAGCCTCCCAAAGTGCTGGGATTACGGGTGCGAGCCACCATGCCCAGCCAGCACTTATATATGGAAATGTATTAGTATTTTTCCTTTGTCATTTATGTTAGATCATTATATTTCCTTTTTTTTTTTTAAACCAAGTCTCGCTCTGTCGCCCAGGCTGGTGTGCAGTGGCGCAATCTCGGCTCACTGCAAGCTCCACCTCCTGGGTTCACGCCATTCTCCTGCCCCAGCCTCCCAAGTAGCTGGGACTACAGGAACCCTCCACCATGCTCGGCTAATTTTTATTTTTTATTTTTTAGTAGAGATGGGGTTTCACTGTGTTAGCCAGGATGGTCTCGACCTTCTGACTTTGTGATTCGCCCGCCTTGGCCTCCCAAAGTGCTGGGATTACAGGCATGAGCCACTGTGCCCAGCCGATCATTATATTTTCTTTGAAATTGTGTGAATTATCTATGAATTTCACCTCAGGATTATAAAAGAGGTATTATGAAATATTAGTTATGCAAAGGGTAATGGATCTGATAAGAGTTCAGAACCACTGGTTTTTGTTAAGAATCTAGGCTGGGTCTGTGGTTTTACATCTTATTTTTTGCTGCAACTGACAATCAAATGGTGGTGGCATAATTTTTATTTTTAGTTGCAAAACTGAAGGTTACTTCCTTAACTTATAATAACTTCTAAACAAAGCACTTAACTGAACTACTCAAATAGGTCTGCAATATAACAATATCCCACTGGCTATGAGTACTTAGACCACAGCCTATGGCTTCAATAATGGGTTTTCCAGAAACTGCCTCAGGACCATTTGTCCTCAGGAGCTCTTTTCCCAGTTGGCTTCAGAGGCACGAACTGTTCCCAGATGCAGAAGGCTGCAAACTCCCCCTAACAAGACAGCCTCGATGTCCAATGTCAACTTGTGAGATGCAGACTAACCAGTATCTTAGGTGTCCACAACAGGCACATTGAGGTTTGTTATTTCATTACTGGTCTAAGAAAATCTTGTAGTCATACCCCAGTTTAATTACCAGATTTTCTGTCTGTGGATAATGGCAAAGAGCTTCTGAACAAAGGATAACTTAATTTACTCAACATCTACATCTACTGTTTTTTTTTTTTTTAAAGAAATGACCTTAATTCAGTACCAAACATATTTTCTTCTAAGCTACCATCTTCCTTTTCCCCTAAAAATATTTTGAGTCTAAAAAGGCCTTTCCAATTTGTACTTTCCCTCCAAGATGTCAAGCTACTTTTTTTTTTTTTTTCAAAAGGCATTCCACTCTTGTCGCCCAGGCTGGAGTGCCGTGGTGTGATCTCGGCTCACTGCAACCTCCGCCTCGCAGGTTCAAGCAATTCTCCTGCCTCAGCCTCCTGAGTAGTTGGGATTACAGGCGCCTACCACCAAGCTTGGCTAATTTTTTGTATTTTTAGTAGAGACAGGGTTTCATCAAGTTGACCAGGCTGGTTTTAAATTCCTGACCTCAGGTGATTCACCCACCTCGGCCTCCCAAAGTGCTAGGATTACAGGCATGAGCCACCGTGCCCGGTTGCCAAACTACTTCTTTAAGTTACAACAGGCTACTGGGTGTTAAATTTTTTTTTTTTTTTTTTTTTTTTTTCCAAGAAAAGAGGCTTTGGTGTTCTGCAAGACTAGGAGGGATGAAGTGTTAGATTCGTGGTTTTCAACCAGGGATGATTTTGTTCCCCAGAGGCCATTTGGCAACAACATCTGGAGACATCTCTGGCTATCCCAGCTGGGGGAAGGGAGCATGCGTGCTACTGGCATTAGTGGGTAGAGGCCAGGGATGCTGCCTAACACCCTACACTGCACAGAACAGCTTCCACAACAAATACTTATCTGGTCTGAGATGTCAATAGTGCCAAACTTGAAAAATCCTGCTTCAGATTCTTAAAATACACCCTTCTACTGAAGAAGAAATCACCAAATCCTCCCAGCTGGGTGGAGAATCCCGCTACAAAGTACTGGTGCAGCTTTGCTTGCCAGAGGCCTAATAGCTGGGTGCAATTTCTTTCCAGCAACTGTTCTCCTGCCTTGGAAGGCTGGGCTCTACCCTGGCAAAACTGAAATTTGAGAATGGTTCTCCAGGTCACATAGACTTTAAACACCTTTCTCTATAAGAAACAAAAGAAAGAAAAAGTTTCTTCTGATCACAAAACAAAACCCTCAGTGTAAAAAAAGGCATACATTACAAAAATAGCATAAAAAGTAAAGGCCATTGGCCAGGCACGGTGGCTCAACCTGTAATCCCAGCACTTTGGGAGGCTGAGGCGGGCGGATCACGAGGTCAGGAGATCGAGGCTCTCCTGGCTAACACAGTGAAACCCCGTCTCTGCTAAAAATACAAAAAATTAGCCGGCGTGGTGGCGGGCGCCTGTAGTCCCAGCTACTCGGGAGGCTGAGACAGGAGAATGGCATGAACCCGGGAGGCGGAGCTTGCAGTGAGCCAAGATTGCGCCGTTGCACTCCAGCCTGGGCGATGAGCAAGACTCCATCTCAAAAAAAAAAAAAATAAATAAAAATTAAAGGCCACAATCCCACTACCTAGAGATGGTTGCTAACAGTTCAATGTATATTCATTTCCTAGCCATGCATTATCTATCAACAAAAAAGGGGGCCAGGGTACTATAGTTTGCCACTGACTTTTTCTCCTTGCTGGATGGTATTCCACTGCACGGATGACCATCTTATTCAATCAAGTCCTTATTCATAGATATGTGGGTTACTTCCAGTATTTTGCTGTACAAAGAATGTGACACTGAAAACATTCTACGCTGTGCACTTAAGACCTTTTTTTTTTTTTGAGACAGGGTCTCACTATGTCACCCAGGTTGGAGTGCAGTGGCACAACTATGGCTTACTGCAGCCTTGAACTCCTGGGCTCAAATCCTCCCACCTCAGCCTCCCAAGCAGCTGGGACTAACAATGCATGCGCCACCACACCTGGTAATCAAAACAAAATTTTTGTAGAGTCAGAGTCCCCAGCTATGTTGCTCAGGCTAAAGGCTTCTGAGAAGTGTAAATGCTAAGTTCAAAGGGCATGTACATTATGAAAACATATCTGCATTATAAATAAAAGGGGGTCTTTATTATTTGCATATTCATTAACCAAGTCCTTGCAGCTACCAAATTGTATACAGAAGTGAAAGTCATCCCCATGTGAAAACATTCACTAACGAGCTATTTATAAAAAGTTAGTCTCTCTTTGCTTCCTAAGTACCTGAAGCCAAAGTATTTATCCTGCCCACTGTATTCTGGTCTTCTGTTAGTCTCTATGGTTATATTGTAAGTATATGACAAATGACACAAATAGAATGCAACTTAATTGCAATAATCACAAATCTTGCAAATGGTGGTGGATTTGATGAATAATGCTAGAAAACTGCTCAAACCTTAAGCAAAAGCCCTAAAAAGTGTGGGTGACAGACTCAGACCAGTTAACAATAAAGTGGAGGAGGTGATCACTGATACTTATAAAAAAGAATGTGAATATCAAAATATTAAGAGACTCTGAAAACTGATGAAACTATCAAATATTTTTGCAAAACTTCCTTCTATGATCATGTTGCAAAAACCAAATAAGATTATTGTAAGATGCAAAAATCAGTTTCACTTCAAAAACAACTTAGTTTCCTTCTTTGTCAGAATTAATATATCTTTAAAATTATGAACATGCTTTCATCATTATGTTCCATTTTCATGATTAAAGTTCCATTCAGGCTTCCCCTACCCCCAGTGTCCACCACATTCTATGAAATTTTGGTCCCCATTTTAAGTGGTTTCACTTCAGGGGAGCTTTTTCTGGTATCAACTCTCCTTGGGCTAAGCAGGCCCTCTTCTCAGAAGCCTAGGAGGAAGGCTGCTGTCATGTCTGGTATGTGAATGCAAAATACTCCCTACAACTGTCTGATTCTTACAGGAGCTAAAGGACCCCATGTAATAACCAGGGCCCTTTTCTCTCACCTCCTTACGAAGTCACTGGGGATGGAAAGGAGACTATGCTTGGTCTGCCTTCTATCACTGCCTTCATTCCCCGCTGCCAGCCAGGGCCCAGACAAAAACCCAGCTCTCAATATCCTCACAGGCTGAGCCCCACGGTCCACCCTGGGACACCTGCTGGCTGTCATTCCAAGGACACCAAGAAAGGAAGCACATCAGCAAAGTCCCTGAGAAATCAGCTCTGAGACCCTGTGGCTCTTTCATCCCGTGATGCAATTCAGTCATTCTGAAGAGTATTTTCAAGGACCGTAGCCAGCTAAGAAAAACAGTCATAAAATACATTCGCCTAAAAGCTTACAAACAATGTACATATATATATACACAAACCCAACCTTCTCTCTGGCAGTTTTATAATAAAAATATATGGCTTATAGTCTCAAATGTTAAAGATGAAGAAAACTTGAGCTTCACTGTATAGATGAGAAAACTGTAGCCCTGGGCCAAGGGTCAGCAGACTTCTCTAAAGGGCCAGATGGTAAGTGGTTGACATTTTGGAGGTCGTATAGTTTCTGCTGCAACTATTTGCCTCTGTCACTGTAGCACAAAAGCAGCCACAGACAATACATAAACAGATGAACATGGTTCTGTTCTCATAAAACTTTATTTATGGATACTGGAATTTAAGTTTTACATTACTTTTTACCTGCTACAAAAACTACTACTTCTTTTTGTTTTTCTTTCCCAACCATTTAAAAATGTAAAAGCCATTCTTAGCAGACTACACCAAAAGAGTGGTGGGCCAGATTTGACCTTCAGGCCACAGTCTGCTGAGCCCTGTCGTTTCGGCCACTCTTACCTTCGCGTGTAGATAAGACAGGCCCCAGTGCTTAATACCTTGTCATTTGCTCCTTGCTTTACCCATCCACAGCAAAGACCTGGATACTCTTCACCAAAAAATGTACAACTAAGGAGCTTTATCAACATTTTCTAAATGTTAGGAGTAATATTAAGATCTGTCAGACAAGTATGCCAGGTCACAGTTTAAAGGATATTGATATAATGCCATATTGTGCATTAAATAAAAACAAGAGGAAAATATAATAAACTTGAGAAACTCACTGAATTTGAAAAATAGGCTTTATTTTAACCAGTGGTATTGTCTGACATCCTATATGGCATAACTGATTACAGCCAAGTTCATGGATACAAATAAAATAGCAATTTCCCTCATTCTCTCTTTTGTTTTCTGTTCAGAGAAATCAGGAGATGGGAGCATTATGCTCAGAAACCGAAGAGCTCTTCCGAGAGCTCCAGCTTAAGAGTCCAGGCTTCCGGAGCATGCAGCCTCCTAACACGTATGTGGTCACATGTGCAAAGACCTTTATTACAAAATATTCAGAGCAGTATTTCTGTAGGAAATCACACTAGCATTTACAACCAAAACATGGCTGACAAAATTCATCTTGCTGTGGATGGTGAGGATTTGAACTGCAATAAAGGAGATGAGGCCTTTACGTTCACTCTCCTTGAAAGGGGGAGAGTCCCGGCTGAGAGGGAATCAACATCAGTCTGTCTCCTTCCTTCTTGCTCCAGTTGACTCGGGGGTCCACCCGGTCCCTCTGGAGTACGTTTATCACTGCACTGATTGAGAAATGGAAACACCTTGGCCCAAATACAAGATTCTGTCACACAGCCAACACTGGAAGTGACTTTATACTTTCTTATTACACAAAAGGCTTAAATATACGAGTCCTCATGTAGAACAAAATGCCTGAAATTCAGCAAATTATGAAAACAACTCTTCTCCACCCCTGAGGATATTTTATCTTTATAAAGTTGAAAATACAAAATATTAAAATAATTTGCCCTTTCTCCCCATCAAAAGGAATCACATTTTCAAAGGATTCCTGCAATATACAAAATTCTGAAACAAAATTTATTTCTCCCCAAACCAAGAAGTCAATGATAAGCTGCCAAGAAGACCCTTTTCCATAGAGGAGTGGAAAAGACACCTTGTTACTTTTTTATTTTAAAGTAATCATATTTAGAGGAAGATAGCAGTTTTCTGGCCTTATGGGCTTTAATTTTTTACTTTGATTTTCAGCATTTCTTAGCATTAGTTATTGGGAGTGAAGAGAATAACTTGTTTCTGAAGTTTGGGATATTCCTGGGAAAAGCCCTGATCTTTCCCATGATAACTCCTCAAAAATAGTTGGTTGAAAACAGATGGCATGAATGAAAATGCTGTACATCCATCTGTTCCTCTTTTCATGATTTTCACATCAAAAGCACCTGAAGTATCAATTGTGTTCAACACAGAATAGCACTAGGGGCTGAAGAGAGGATGATGTCACTTGCCATAATATCAGCTGAGGTGACATGGGATCTAAACTACCCAAGAAGTCTTCACTGGCAAACCTGCCTGACACCAGGGCCTCCTGAAGAGAGCAGGACAAGCAGCTGTGCATGCTCAAATAGCAAGACATGCAAAACACATCCTCACTCTGCTAGAAATAGAGTACACAGGAAGTACATGACATCAAGAACCTGCTTCTGACTACTGGGGCAGATATTCAAGAAACCTCTGCACCAAAGGTGAAGGGTAAGCAGAGAAATGGCAACACCTGGGGGTGAGGGAGAAAGAGAGACGCACATATACGCATGCACTCACATGCACACATGACCGCCTCTGAAGGCTACCTGGTTACTCCGGGCCCACAAGCAGCCGTCCAACAACCCTCTCAACTTGCCCAGCTCAGAACTTCAGCAGCTGCAGTCTTTTAACTATCTACACTTTCTTCTCTCCTTTTAAGGCACAAACATATTTACAGTTTCAAATACACCTGTCAAGATCTGAGAACCATACGAAGCAAGTTAATCACAGGCTAGTGCACAGAAGCCGGTTGGTCCTTTTTGGCTGTACGCATCACTGAGGGACAGCGTTGGGTCTGAAGCAACCAGAAGGTGTGGGCCTTCTCTTGTGCCACTGTGGGATGTTGTCAAGTCTATGCCCCACCGTCAAGGTGGGGGTCACAGGAGAAGCCAAAGTGGCAAAAGCATGACCAGGATTGGGGACAATTCATATTTTTTTACTTTGCATTGAACATATTCCTAAAAAGACAGCAGCTTGCCTGCCTGAGCCAACTCTCAGAAAGAAGAGCAAGGTGGAGGCTGCCCTGAAGCATCCACAACCTCATGTAAAGTCACCACAACCTCATGTAAAGTCACTGTGATCATAGTTTGTTCATATTGTCTTACCTTCCCACAAAGACAGACACACACATGCACACACACTAACACGCGCACACACACCCCCTTCCACCATGGAGGAAATCTCTGCAACAAGAGGCACTTGAATGATATTTGGAGAGTTCCCATGAAAAGGCCTTCCCCTCACAGTGAAGTGGGATCGACAGAACAGAAACCAGGTGCTCAGGACTCCATCTCTTCTTGGTCGAGGGGCGGTGGCACAAAGCTGACGACTTCATCATAGGTCAGGCCTAGACATCGGGAAGGAAAAGTAAGACGTGAGAGTTTAGGCTGTTCTCTTTGCTGGCGAGCACTCTGACTTCACTCAAGATCCTTCCTCCCTGTCCAGGTAGTGGTATGATGGGCTACCTCACAGCTGGTATGTAATATTCTAATGGAGCACGTTATCACACAGAAGTTCGAGGGACATAGAAAAGAACCTTTTTTTTTCCTCATGTTTTTCATTGCTGAATGCCTCTTAAGTTCTCTACGGAGGTGCTCAAGAATGAAAGAGCACTCTCACAAGCTACGGCAACAGATGGTCTTGGCTCTTTGGATTTAACTGGAGTTCTGAACTTGTGTTTTATGGAAAGAATATGGGACTGGACACAGGATACACGGGTTCCATTCCTGGCTATGTCCCTAACTAGTTCTAAGTTAACTGATAAGACATAAATTCTCTTTGCCCCAGTTCTACTAACTGTAAAACTGTAAAAATATCCTATTCTTTACTTAGCTCAGAGAGATGTTGTAAATGCAATAACTCTGAAAACCTCAAATCTCCATGCAAAGCTCCTATATGTGAGGGGCTGTGCATAAAATCAGACCAGATGTTAAGTATCTCAAAGGTCCAGAGAGTATCACTGTCTACAACACTTTCCACCAGAGAACATATTCATTCTGCATTACAGACCTCAACTACAAGCTTTAGCAAGTTGGTTATGACCATTCAGTTTTTATTTTCCCACCGCTTTCGGTTAGTGGTACAAGATGTTAATCCTACCCTTAGGACTTACTTTTCCACTCATCTATAAGGAGGTCCCTGCTTTCAAAGGACTGATCATAAGGATCGGCCACTGGTTCATCATCAGGATCGTGGTACTGAGCAAAGTAGGCATGTGCAAGGGCTTGGGCTGCTGTAATTCTCTTATCTGAGTCCAATACAAGCATCTTCTCCAGCAAGTCGACAGCTATCAGTACCATAGACAGGAAGGAAAATAGTTTTTAATATGTTACAAAAAAGTATGCCTTATTAAGCAAACATAGTTTTGACCCTTCATATCCAAACAAGGAATTCTCCTCCAAAAATACCTACTCTAGGATATACTGGCCCTTTTCTCCTTTACGTGTGTGTGTGTATCTGTATTTTGTATGTTTAAAATGTTTTATTTTATTTTTGATTCGGGGGTACGCGTGCACATTTGTCACATGGGTCTCACGGATGGGGACTGGGCTTCCAGTGTGCCCAATAACCAAATAGTGAACATTGTGCCCAACAGGTTATTTCTCAACCCTCACCCTCCTCCTGTATTTTGTATTTTTAAAGAACATGTTACTAAAGAAGAATTTTTTTAAATGACTAGGATTGTGTTTGAACAGGCTTTTGTGGAACGTCAATGTAAAACTGCTACCAGTGTAGTCAAACTGTATAAAAACAAAAGCCTACAGCTACAGTAATCTAGAATAGGTAGGCAGGACTGTTTTTTGTGTGTTTGTTGTTGTTGTTTTTTGTCCCCCTTCGCTGTTTATTTACTAACATAAGACAAATAAATATTCATCAAACAGATCTTCAAACAGTGAATAAACTGGGGGTTTTACATGGTGATGGGGGTGAGACATGGTATTAAAATCAAAGGGAATTTTATTTAAAAAAATTTCACTATGAAAAATTTCAAATATACAGAAACAGAAAAGTAAAAACAAGGATAAAGTGAACACTCACATGCCCAGCATACAGATTCAACAATTAACATTTTTGTATTTATTTATATGTTTTTCTGAACTGTTTTAAAATAAAATTATAGACATGATACTTTACCCTCCCCAAATATTTCAACACAAAGACATCTTCCTATATAATCATAATACTGTTATCATCTCTGACAAATAATTTCTAAATATCATCTAAAATCCAGTTCATGTTAAAATTTCTCCAATTATTCCAACGTTGTCTTTTAGAACTAGTTTGTTCAAACCAGGATTCAATTAGGGGCCATGCACTGCAACTAACTGGATTTCTTTAGTCTCCCATAGTCTAGAATAATCTCCTTACTTCTAAGCCCTGTTCCTTCCCGATTCTGATCTGAAGAGACCCTCTGGTTGTCCTGAGAATGACTGTTTCTCGGGATGTGTCTGATTTTGCTTCTTTTGCTGTCATGTGTCTATACCCTGCTTTCCACTATCCCCTGTACTTCCCAAAAACCAGAAGTTAGGTAAGAATCAGGTCAAACATTTTCAGCAAAAATACAGGTGATGCCATGCATGTGATAATGCATTAAGGCCATCTGTCCCACTACTAATGAACTAAAATTGGTCACTGGGTTAAGATGTTTCCCCTTTGACCAAAGCAAGTAATCTGTGGGATATTTTGGTACCAAATAAATATCCGTTCCTTTCACTTATGGCTTTTTGCATTCACTGGGTTTCCTTTCCAAAAGCAATTATTTCTTTCATAAGGGGTTACAAAATGGTGATTTGTCTAACTCTGTATTTCAAATGAGTATTTTTGTGTTTCAGCATGGCAGCACTTGGGAGGATAAATACTGCCATATAACCAGTTATCACTGTGGTGAAATAGGCTTTTGAGACTTTGCAAATTACTTCTTAAATGTGGAGCGGGTGGGGGTAAATAGTGAAGAAGACAGCTTTCTATGGAGATCGACTGCTGTGTATACTGGAGGCTGTAAAACACCCCTGTCCTACAGCTTGAATTCCAGAGTAATCCACTGGAGAAATATGGGCTTCAGGGGGATACAGAAACAAAGTGAATATTCATGTGTCAATTCAAGTTCATTAGTTTACACTTTACAGTACAGTACTAGGTGAATGCCTGGATTATATATACATATATTCTTCTGATGGTCTTCTCTTCTTAGAAAAAGAAACCTTATCAGCTGTTGATTTTCTAATTGAACACAGATTATATGACAAGTCTCTATTACCCCTAGGGTAAAAACTACCATGTTCTTATAACCAATAAGGTCAGGGGCAAGAAAAAGATTCCTCAAAGATATTATTAGCTGGGCATGGTGTTATGCGCCTGTAGTCTCAGCTACTTGGGATAGGGAAGAGGAAGGATCACTTAAATGCAAGAGCTTGAGGTTTTAGTGAACCATGACTGTGCCACTGTACTCCAACCTGGGTGACAGAGTGAGATGCTATTTCTTAAAAAAAAAAATCTTGACAGATAAATATATACACTAACATCAAGGGGTAATTTAAGTTTTAATTCATGTTTTGGGAATAGCAGTGAAACAAAGTCAGTGGCTGACGAAACAGAGCTGTTAATATTTATATTGCTGGCATGTTCCTGCTCAGTTAATATGCTGGGCATGAGCTTGTGAGAGTAACACTGTACTCCATCTGCCCGGCAAGGGGAACCTCATTATATGACATCACTGTTTGGCAATGGGCTGTAAGGCACGTTTAAATGCTGAGAAGTACAGTGCTGAGCACCAGATGGACCAAAGCCTCCTTTCAACTCATTAGCAAAGTGGTATCTAGTTCTTTTGGCGGTTTCAACGTCATGATTTCAAAGAATGGGAAGACCTATCAGGAGCTATGTGACCTAAATAAGCTGCTGGAACACAAATATCTCCCCTCTCCCACTAAAACATGAATTAACAAATCTTTCTGAGTCCGTTAAGAGGGTGTCAGTGAGTACTGCCCTGTTTAAAACTTAGGGCTTAGGGCTGTTCTGGACAAATTCAGAACAGAATGACAGACAAGAAAGAACACAACGGGCCGGGTGCAGTGGCTCATGCCTGTAATCCCAGCACTTTGGGAGGCCGAGGCAGGCAGATCACGAGGTCAGGAGATTGAGACCATCCTGGCTAACACGGTGAAACCCAGTCTCTACTAAAGATACAAAAAATTAGCCAGGCGTGGTTGCACACGCTTGCTGTCGCAGCTACTTGGGAGGCTGAGACAGAAGAATCACTTGAATCCAGGAGGCGGAGCTTGTAATGAGCCAAGATCGTGCCACTGCACTACAGCCTGGGCGACAGAGCGAGACTCCGTCTCAAAAAAAAAAAAAAAAAAAAAAAAAAAAAAAAAAAAAAAGAAAGAACACAACATCTTTTCCCAACATCCTGTAGTACTTAAGGCTCAAAGAGAGCTTCTCAGCTCAAATAAATCATACAAAGTCAATTAGAGCATGCCAGGGCAGATGCAAACCTAAACCAATCTCAGTAGAATCGTACCTACCCCTGATGAGACTGTGGATTCATCCTTGGGCAGGAGAGCAACCCAGCTGAGATATGACATACTCTCCGTCTCCAAGGCTGACACGAACTCATCCACAACTGCCCAATACTTCAAAGAGCATGAGCATCTCTGCTATTGTAAGAATTATCACTGCGACACTAAAATTCCTCTCCATAACCACTATGGATGAAGTACTTAAAAAGGTAAAATCACCTAGCCTTCACCCCAGCTTCTAAAGAAGTCAGCATGGCTGTCGGCCCTCAAAAAGATAAAACTAAACCTGAAGCATAGCTGCCAAGACCCTTAAGAAGACACATGACCCACACAGATGCAAAGAAATGCAGTGAGATTTTAAAACATACCACGCAATACAATCTTAAGAAAAGTGAGAAGGTGGATTATACTCGTTATCATAGCATAGCTCCCTTCCCTATTGTAGGGAGGTCCTGGTCTGATCTTTCTGTGTCTACCATTAAACAGCACTGTCCACTGCCCTCTTCTAGAGTCAGGGAATGAGGCTCAGGCAAAGCAGCTTTCAGGGACCATCTGAAGCACACATCAGTCCTCCCCTTCAAAGAATATAGTCAGCCAGGCATGGTGGCTCACATCTGAATCCCAGCACTTTTGGAAGTTGAGGTGGGCAGATTGCATGAGCCCAGGAGACAAAGATTAGTAGATGGTGAGACCCTGTCTCTACAAATAATTCTTTAAAAAATTAGCCAGGCATGGGGATGCATGCCTGTAGTCCTAGCTATGTGGGAGGCTGAGGCAGGAGGATCACTGGAGCCCAGGAGTTTAAGCCTGCAGTGAGCCATGACTGTGCCACTGTACTCTAGCCTGGGTAACAGACTGAGACCCTGACACTACCAAAAAAAATAATAACAATAATAATAATAATAATAATAAAGCAATTGCATTTTTAGCCAAGGCAACACATATCTTCAACTGCCACCATCACTTCCCTCTGCCAAGGATCTTGAAGGCATATGAAGCCATTTCTTTAAGTTTAGGTAGCAAATAAGCTCCACAAAGAGGAGAGGATAGTTACACCTCTAAGGGGCAGAGAAAGAATAAGGGAGGGGAAAAGTTCATGTGTGTGGAAGATGACAGGATCTGTAGCAACGGCAGCTACTGACAGAGCAGAGCACCCTGCAGGGAGTTCCTGGGTGGGTCCTCTAAACACCCACCTGTACTTCAGTGGTTTTTGTCCTCCACTCAGGGACACCATGAATCCACAGCAGTTGTGAACAAGCTACAGCTTTCTTCTGTATCTGCTTCTTCCTGCCTCTCCAATCCTTTATCTCAACATTCCTATTACTTTCTCTCCTTTCTCCACTGTACCTGCCCATTCCCCCGACCCCAAGGTCTGTGATCATTTAAACATATAAGCATCTCATGTAATTAAAAAAAAATCTGACAACACAAATAGATAATAAAAGCCATATTTATCACCTTCCAAGATTCAACTAATGGTACGTTATTTGGTCAAAAGGAGAAACTCTTCTTCATATCCCCAATTTATATCATAACCAATTCAATATCCATGAGGTGAGGATATTGTCAACTTACCCAGGGGATTGGCACCAATAAATACATTCGCAAAGTTCATCTTCGGCATCTGCGTCAAAGACTGAATATAGTTTCTTGCCTGAAAAAACAAGGGTTTTCAGAATTACTTTGTTCAATAATGTTACTTCTCTCAAAGAAAGAACCTTGGTCCTGCTAAGGAACGAGTGTTAACTGACAAAGTCCACTAACTCCAATGTTTATAACTGTCTTTGATAAAACTTCTCCCTTACTGCTATCCTAACTTCCTAGTTATGATCATCACCTTCTTTATTCCTGCTATCTCTCACAGTTGCATTTCAAGTGAACGAGAATACTCATCAATCAAATTCTCTTTCATCAGCTTTCTGATCACAGGATGAGAAGTTTAAAAACTGAGGCCGAGATATGTAAGAAGTAGCCCTTTCTGAGACAGCCTTCTCAAAAAGCTAAAATTGTTAGAAGGGTTGGTATTCCCAAAGTAAGTCTTGGACCAGCAGTCTTTTGATAGTGCTGACTTCAGCAGGTGCTCTTAGCACATCAAAGGACATCAATATTAAACCTTGCTAACAAAGTAACACTGGTAACAAAAAAGTTAATATAAACTTAATATAACAGTCCTACCTCACAGGGTTGGAGTGAAGATTAGAGATAACAAACCTAGTACTTTCTTAACACAGTACTTGGTTCCAAGTGAGAGTTCAAGAAACATTATCTGCTATCCCACTATCACCTTCAGAGAAAAGCAAAGTCTGCTGTCTATCTTAACCACCTTTTTAAAATTTCTGTTTTAATACAGTCCAACAGTAAAGGTATGTATGTATATTTATGTTTACACATACACACACAAGGTTGTAAAAAGTTCTGGTTGCCCAGACACGGTGACTCACGCCTGTAATCCCAGCACTTTGGGAGGCCAAGGAGGGCAGATCACTTGAGCCCAGGGCTTTGAGACCAGCCTGGGTAACATGGTGAAAACTTGTCTCTAAAAACACAAAAAATTAGCCAGGCATGGTGATGCATGCCTGTGGTCCCAGCTACTTGGGAGGCTGAGGTAAGAGGATCACTTGAGCAGGGAGATGGAGCCCAGGAAGCTTGAGCACAGGAGGTGGAGGTTCCAGTGAGCTAAGATTGTGCCACTGCACTCCAGCTGGGGTGACAGAGTGAGATCCTATCTTAAAACAAAACAAAAACAAAAACAAAATCTGGTTGCTTGGGCAAGTTCACCTTATTTATTAAAAAATTTTTTTTAGAGACACAGTCTCTGTTCTGTTGCCTACGCTGGAGATCACTGGCACAATCACAGCTCACTATAGCCTCAAACTTCTGACTCCAGCAACCCTCCTGCCTCAGCTTCCCAAGTAGCTGAGACTGCAGGCGTGTGCTATCATGCCGTAATTTTTAAATTTTTTTGTAGACCTGCAGTATTGCTGTGTTGCCCAGGATGGTCTCAAACTCCTGGGCTCAACTGATCCTACCATCTCAGCTTCCAAAGTGCTGAGAATTGCAGATGCACGCCACCACGCCCAGCCTTCACCTTCTTAATGATTGCATGTGGAGTCAGGAGGAAAGGTCTGCTTTGAAAAGCAACTGAGAATCTTTCTGATTTGAAAAGAAAGTTGTAGGAATTGAATATATAAATGGCTGTAATCCCTTTCTACTTGAACATGTAAATAAAAAGATGAAGGGAAAACAGGTAAGAGACAATTATCTCATTCAGAGAACAGTCATCCCTTTAATAAAGATAAATCAACAGATGACCTGAATATAGCCGAAGTAGAAACAAAGTTGCTGGGAGGGGCTCTCTGTGATGCCAACCCGGTTCCCTAAAATATTAAGGGTATCTTAGAAAGAAAGAAGTGCCCCAATGACCTCTGATAATAAAACAAGAGTTAGACTAAGTAGTTAAGAATAAAGAAGGTACCTAACTGTACCAAAGTGTTTGTATTTATTTTATATTATTTGTGTATTTTCTTTTAAATATAGTATGTATTAGTACTGGATATTTCAGTTTTGTTTTGTTTTGTTTTTAAATAAAGAATTCTCTTTTGGTCATTAAAAAAGTGGATGAATTAGAAAGCATGCTAATGGACTTCAGTTAACTACCCTTCTGATAAAGGTCATGATAGTAGCACACCCTAGCTACAGGCATAGCACCTAGAAAGAAACCGCCTCACGAGCACTAAATTCACAAAACCAAATATAAAAATAACAATTTTCCATCCCCAATCTCACAAGACTGGATGACATTTTATCCCAAAAGTCAACATCCTGCAATAGCACATAGGCAGGCCTCCAGGCACATGCAAGCATCCAGTGATGTTAAAAACTGTTGGTTATACAGTGGCAATAAAATGAGAACGTGGCTTCTCAGTGCGACATCCCTGTACAGTCTCTTTGTTCTCACCTCATGGCTTGGCATCCTGTTAATGAGATAAGCGGGGGGTGTTCCCGTCAGACGCATAATCTGCTGAAGCTGGTTAATATCTTAGATGCCTAGTCAAGGGCATTGTTAAACATACAGTGCAAAAAATAATTTTCAACTCAAGTTTTTAAAAAGGTCAAAAAGCCACCCCTAAACAAACAAAAAAACCTACCCCCCATTCACCCTACCCGAGGACCCAAGGCTGCATGTTAAAGCTTCTGTGAATGACATGAGTCGCTTCTGTGAATGACATGAGTAACTAGGCATGTAGTCAGTGACTGGCCATGCAGATAAGAAAAATTACTTTTCTTTGGTTTTAGCATCATCTTTACTGTTAAATATTTTAGGTTCCCTGGAAACAGACTGCCCCTTGATCCAGGATGCCAGCCAGAGAACTGTTTTCAAGTACTGACGGCCAAAACCTGTTTGTGGGAGAAATATAGATGATTCTAAAATTTTTGACTCAAACTTTGAACAAAATAAAATATCCAACATATCCATTCAAGAAAGAGACTAAACTTTTGCAGCACGGGTTCTCCAAGGCACCATCCCTCCGAATTAAGATACACGTAGGCATCTGGGTTAATAAGCAATGCCACATTTCAAAGATATTATTTAGTGGTACATTTAAAATACTTGCCACAAACACAAAATGGTAAATGAAGAAAGAGGAGACGGGCAGAAGGTTAGAGGCTAATGGCAAAGGCAAAACAGAAGTCACAGGCTGCTGACAGTGTTAAAGCATGCCACATGATTTCCTCCACAAGTCTCTTCAACAAGCGAACAGACTAACCTCACTTAACAAACAGGTGGAGGGAAGTCTGCAAAATACTCTGCAAGTATCTGACAAGGGCAGAACTATGAGATTTTCTATATGTATAGGCACATATGTAAGCTGTACCACAACTTCTCTCTTTTAACTGTTCTATCAATGTTAATACAACTTGCCCTCTTCTAAAATGTAAGAACTGTTTATCATGTTCCTACCAAGAGCAGAAGTGAGGAGATTTTAAAAATCTTCAATGTAATTCAATAAACCCCTTTTGTAGTCCTTTTCTTGTTAACTACTAATTCCCTCATTCAGGTGAAGCATCATCTTCAATAAGCACCATGGCCAAGCAATTTTACTTCTTTGTGGCTTTCCCAAATAATTTTTCTACTTTAGCTCGTCCTCTGAACTGAACTCCCTAGTGGTCAGATGACTTAGCAGTAATCTGTTTAAGGCTGGCCACAGGGAGAGAGCTAGAGCCATGTGCTCCACGCTGCCTTTCACGCTCCCTAAACCCAAAGACAGAGGCCAGTAAATTCCAAAAGAGGTAGTAATTACACTTTGATTTGTGGTCCTTTTAAGAAACGTACCAGATCCATACCAGATGATGGAATTCTTTGTTTTGTTAGGAGTTTAGGAAACAGAATTTAGAGTTACCTTTAACAAATCACATAACAAATGACACTTTTCATGCCAAGGGAAGTAACAAAAAGGGGCCACAAAATAAACCAGCAATAGCAATATACCAGTTGGGTCTTAAAATGTAAAAATCCTCCACTTCTCCTTCCTTTCTGTGAACAATACCTGGCCTGCGCATTTTCTGTCTTTGTCTCCTTTAGTCAAAGAGGTTATTTTTTATATCCCCTTTCTGTCAAGAAGTTAGAAAGATTCTATTTCTGGAGGAAAATATGAATGAGTCAGGTCTTTGCTTTTTTATCTAATTTAATTAATTAGTTTATTTATTTTTAAAGACAAGGTCTTGCTCTGTCACCCAGGCTGGAGTGCAGTGCACGATCACCACTTCCTGCAGCCTCAAACTCCTGGCCTCAAGTGATCCTCCTGCCTCAGTCTCCCAAAGTGCTGTGAGGACAAATGTGAGCCACTGTGCCCAGTCTGCTTTTGCTTTCTTAACATGATTTTCTTGTTCTTTCACTGATTATTACAAAAACTGGGACATTAATCAAATGAATTCTCTTTCCTTGGCCTCCATCACAACCCATTTATACCTTTTCCTATGGCTCATCCTAATAGGTTCTCAATCCATTACTGCATTCTCTTACTCAGCATTCAATTTCTTCATAATTATTGGCATCGCTACTTCACTACTTTTCAGGAGAATGAAAATAGCTGTTGGCTTCCTATTTTCTGCATTCCTTCACTAATGTCTTTTTTCTTTAATTTTTAAAATTTTAAAAATCTCTGAACAATTTTACTCACCTGGCCTTATTTATCCATTATGTTACCACAAGATAAACGGTACTTGGGCCGTGTCGTGAACACGAAATTAATCTTGTCTACCCCTTAGGATGTTTAAACTACTTTTATCCACTTGCCCCAATTATGTAGGAAAAAACAAAAAAAACTTTCTTATTCTTACACTCAATATAATATTATTTGAGTCAAGTTCTGTATTCTGGTACTCAATTTCAGTAGAGCTGTTGAAATATATAATGTGCCTCATTTCACAGAGGGACCTCCACTATTAGGCTGTGCACCTAGTGTTTCTTTCTTAAAAATAAGTGATGGATTAATGAGAGATAAATACTATTGACTATTTTACCTAGACTTTGGTTTGAATTCCTTGCGACTAATAGTACATATCTATAGGGCAGATGGCTGGGATGGAAGAGAAGACTAAGAAAGGGCTGCTAAGAGTCACTCTCAGGAAAGAAATGAATTTGCTTGGTCTCATTAGCACTATTTATTAATTGAGCTCCTTCCCAGTCCTCCCTCTGCCCTTAGGGCCTCTTACTGTAAGACAGTGTTTCTAAGAAAAAACATAAAAAAAAAAAGTACTGCCCTTTCTAAGCATCATCTGATATCTTTGATTCACTCTAATCCAGCTTCTATATATCATAAAGGGGGAAAAAATACCTCTTTAGGTTGACATTGTGGTAACACTGACAACGACTTCCAAAATAGTATGTAATCACATGCGATTATAGTTTGGATCATGTTATCCAGCATCTGGGATCTATACTCAGCTCTGCCACGTGACTCAGTGCATGACGTGGAAAAGTCACTGCCTTTCTGGGCCTTTGCTTCTTTATCTTAAATAAGTAAATGAAACAAAATTCAGAGTGGAGGTTCAGAAATACACTGGGCTTTGGCATCCTTTCAAGAAATGTACCGGATACATACCAGATGACGGTATTCTTTATTTTGTCAGGAAGGTGAATGAACAGTTCCAACTCACCTACTTATGCCTGCCTCAAGCTACCCAGCAGTCTTCCCAACTAGGCAAAGGGCCCCTTCAGTCATAAATGTTGGGAGGAGAATCCAGGAAGGCATAACTGGAGCTTGGCTCCGTAGCTCATTTTTTCTTTTGTTCCACTGCCTGGCAGCAGATTGAGGGAAAAAGGAAAAAAAACTGGGCTTTCATGGCTTCTCTCATGCCTCTGGCCCAAGAAAATGACCAAGAGCAGGAAATCAAGCAAAAGTAAGCCAGAGTCACATTCCCATGGCTTCTGTCTAAGTCCCTGCTTAGAAGCAAGAAAGCACTAGCTCCAAACTCTGTCTCGGGTTATTTAACTTATAATTATAAGGCAATAGGAGGAAAATTTATAACCACATTCCTGTGGATCTGAGGTATCAAGAGTGGAGTTGTTTCTTCTGAGTGGGGTCTAGGGACTGGGTAGAAAGGTCCCTCTGTTGGGAACGAACATTTTACGTAGGATATGTGAGTATCTATTCTAAAACAATAAAAAATAACTTATGGGAAGGGGCAACAGTGTGCAGACAATGTACATTTTATTCTTTTAGTGATTAAGTTACACTAAATACATGGTGAAGTTCATGCGCTGAGAACAAACACTAGAAACAGTGAAAAGAGCTCTAGAGCATACGTGAAACTTCTGAGAAAGATGAAAGTCAGAGCTTGAGGACAGAGACACACATTTTGCATTAATCTCTTGGATTAATGAATTAGAATCTCAAATCTCATTGCTTTACTGGGATACTATTGCCTAATAGAGGCTCTCATGATCTTAGTGTGTACCCAGATAGAGAATAAAACACACTTGTGCATGCAAGCAGGCACACATGCGTGCACGCGCACACACACTCACACTATCTTATACCTCACTCATCCTGGAAGTCAGCACACAAAGGGTATGTGTGCTTACAAACACACCCAGGTCAAAGTACAGATTGGTAGAAGGCAAGTGGCAGAGGCTCCCAACAGGGCAGATAATTACAAAGCATCAACTCACAGACTCTGAGGAGATTTTCTTCAAAAGCTCAGCCCCTGGGGTTCCAACGAGTCTTAAAATGAGCTTCAACTGATCAATATCTAATGGTGGACCATAAAGGAAAATGTTGGGACGAAATAAAAATGAAAAACAAACAATGACAAACAAAACAAAAACAAACAAACAAAACACCCCGAGAACAAAAATGAAACACCCCAAACCTAGCCAACACGGTGAATCCCTCTAGGTCAAGGTTCCCGCAGGATGATCACTTCACGTAGGACATGCTCCTCCTGTACAAAGATTCAAAATGCTACCACACACGTATCCACTTTATATTCATTTTGTGCATCTGTCAACAGCATGTATCAGTAAAGTGAGGCAACGTTAGGTGGTTCTTAGCTGCCAAAGATAGCAGGTGAAAACACAAGAGCTTCACTCAGTTTACATTGCCCTCTTCATCTGCCATCACAGTGTCAGTAATCAGTCCAGGAAAGAGCACTGGTAATTAGAGGGCCACAGATAAGGAAAAAAGCAACAGAGCACAGGAGCTAGGGATGTACAAGTCTATTTATGAATATTCTCCTAAACGTGACCTAAAGAGCTTATGATATGACAGTGGAAGGCCTGTGAGACCCCAAAACCTGACCACTGGAGCACACCCTCTGGGAAGCCTCGCCTCTCCCACTGGCTACAGTAGGCAGAGCACGATGAGGGAGAGTCGCCAGCAGAGGGCGCTCTCCCACTGCATGTTCCCTCAGGAGCGCCAGGAGAACACAAACACAGGCAGTTTCAACCTTATAAAATGCAAATGAACAATGCTTAACAAATTCCACACATCCCAAAGGCTCTAAATAATAGGCCACAATGCTAAAACTTTTATCCTGGTAGCCAACACTTCAATGTATACTCAGAATGTATGTGCATGTGTTAACCAGAAGACAAAAATTTCCACTTGTTCTCATTGCTTTTAGTCTTACCTAAAAAGGAAGTTAAAAAGAGGGGGGAAAATATTATAAAATAGCTTTTAATATTTTATCTGAAAATGTGAATAGTTTATCCACGTTTATACTGACTGAAATTCCACGGAGGGAGAAGGGGAGGATGACTGTCTTCTGACCCATCAGGTTTTTCACATGACTAAATCCTCTTGGCCTCAGGTCTCAGCTTCAACTTCACCTCCTCAGGGAGGTCTCCCCTCAACACTCTATATACATGATACCCCACTCCCCCCCAATTCCTTCTCAGCATCATGCTTGATAACATCATAGTGCTTATCACAGCCTAGAATTACTTTGTTTGCTTACTGTCTGCCCCCTGTACTGGTCTACAGCTCTGTGAGGACAGGGGCCACTCTGCCTCTTCACCATTTATCCTCAGCCTAACATCTGGTACGTGATGGGTAGTCAAAATATTTGAGGAAAAGGTAGAGCAGGATGAAAGAAATTTTTGCTTATGGTTATACATATAAAGGCAACATAGCAACACTTAAAAACAGCAGTCTCTATAAGCCACAGGTGCCTACGTTATAGGAATAACTTATGCAGTAATTTGACATCTTGTCTTTTACTTTCTTTTAGATATGAAATCAGCTTAAACAGAAGAAAATTCTAGGCTGAAGTCAGCAAACCCCAATCTCTTCCTGTTTTATATATAAAGTTTTATTAGAACACAGCCATGTCCATTCATTTATGTACAGTCTACAGGTGTTTCCAATTACAACAAGCACAGTTACCATACGGTTCCCAAGCCTAAAATATTAACGACCTGGCCCTTTCAGAAAAGGTGTGCCAAATCCCATCCTAAACCCAAACAACTTGTGTTCTTTAGCAAGCAAAACAAACTAGAAACAAGTCCACTCACGTAAGTTATTTCTAAATTAAGAATAACAGGGAATTCTGTCATCTGCAAATGGTAAAAATCAGTGTGTTATAAAGGTTAAGATTTAAATACTGGCTTCTCAGTTCAAGATGTTGACAAGACAAAAATTTTGAAGCATATGTTCACAGGACAGAGCAGGAGTGGGGGTGGGATGGATACTGTCTTGCTCTAAAATAATCAGATTAATTATATCACAATAGAAATCTGTAAAAAAAAAAATTCTTGCTGCTCTAAAATGACTCAATTTACAAAAATTTAGTTCCCTCACATTAACACTCTTCAGGAATATATTTAACTGGGTAGCCACCACAAGATAAAGTAAATCATATATGGGAAAAATCTCAATGACTTCATATCTCAAACAGGTGGCTTTACAATATATGCATCAAAAGTAATCTCTAAAATGAAGCGTTTGATATTAGTATTCTTAAGAGACTTCTGACTACTTACAGTAAGAGTCAATTTTTATACTCTCTCTAAGGAAGACAAGCTCTCTGAGCTACGAATTTCTCAACTACCTGAACTTCACCCCAACCTACCTGAAGAATATGCAATTTCCACTAGTCACAGTGGCTCATTACGTCAATGAGCTGGGAAACCCTCTCTCTCCCACCTCTGCTGGCATGAAACAATACCAGGCCTGAAGAATCAAGCCCCAATTCCTCAGCCTCACATTCACAGCCGTCTGTGATTTGGCATCAAGCTTCTTTTCTGACTCTGGCTCAAACTACTATTCTTTAATGCACTCAGTGCTTCAACTCACACCAGATATTCCAGGCACTTCTAAGCTTCCAAGTACTTACTTATGTAACTCATAAACCAGAACACCTCCCCTCCTCCCATCCTTCCAAGCCTTTCCTATTCCTATTTACTCTTTGAAGTCCTATTCAAACAAGAACTCTGCCATGAAGTCTTGGATATATTGAGGTGGAACTAATTCTCTACTTTTTTTCCAAAAGCTTATCTATTATTCTAGTGTATTTATCACTCCATCTTATTTTATAATCAGGGACAAACAGTTGTTCAAGTAACTCTTGTAACTCTCTTTCCACTGAGTCTGATCATTCTGGTTTTAAGGACAGGTACCATCCTGTCCCCACACCTTCCACAGAGCAGCTTGATAAATACTGGTTGACTTGAAAAGATGAGCCATGGCACATCCTTTCAGCACCTCGGTAGGCACCGGTGTCTCCAGCCGTGGCACTGGCACCTGCTGACACTGCTGCCTCCAGTAGTTCTTTCATTCTCTTCCCTTTGTCACCCCTACACCTTGGAGGTAAACTTCTCTCCTGAGGGCTGTAAAGACTAGTTTGAAAAGGGACAGCCAAGAACCAACTGAATCTTCTCAGAATGGAAACACTGTATTATTTTGGAGGAGTTAATTTCAGAAGGAAAATGGGTCAAGCTTGAAAAAACAACGTAGGTGGCTCCTACTGGTAAAACTGGAACTTGGGACTCAGTGAAACGTACAACCAGGAAAGAACAGACTGGTGATGATGCAGCGATCATCCCTGTGCTGCAGAGAACGCTTCACTACGAGTGTATCATTCTGGTGAAACAGTCCTGACGACCAACAGGTGGCTACTGCATAGAGTTCCCTGCAGGTCTCATAGATTATGGTGAAATCCCAGGAGCAGCTGCTCTTCGGGAGCTTGAAGAAGAAACTGGCTACTAGGGGGACACTGCCGAAAGTTCTCCAGTGGTCTGTATGGACCCAAGTTTGTCAAACTGTACCACACACATTGTGACAGTAATCATTAACGGAGATGATATAGAAAATCTAAGGCCCAAGCCAACGCCAGGGGATGGAGAATTTGTGGAAGTCATTTCGTTACCCAAGAATGACCTGCTGCAGAGACTCGATGCTCTCATAGCTGAAGAACATCTTACAGTGGATGCCAGAGTCTATTCCTATGCTCTAGTGCTGAAACATGCAAATGTGAAGCCATTTGAAGTGCCCACCCTGAAATCTGAAGGCCAAAGACAACACTGGCCATTTTTGTAAACGAGACTACCAGGCCTTCTTCACAAAGACTTTGTATTCAACTTAGTTTAATGTAGATTTGAATTAGCTTTTTCGTAAAATAAAAGCAGCACAAAATGCAAAAAAAAAAAAAAAAGAAAAGAAAAGATGAGCCATATTACGCTTTTCAACTCAGTCCTACCCCACTGCCTTGCCCTCAAAACACAGAATGACCATACTCCATGGAAAAATACACAATGTAAAATAAAAATCTTAGTAGCTAAAAGCATTTGCATGAAGGAAGTTAAAACATGCAAACCTCAGAAGAAATCACCATGGGTTCTTCAAAAGTTGGCAAATCCACTGAAATACAGGCCAGTCTTCCAACAGTACCAGCTACTATAAGGCCACTATGATTTGTCCAGGCAGTTAAGACCAGAAGGAGCTTCACGTAGCCATATTAGCGGAGTAAAGCAAAACTTACCACATCATGACAATCAGTATTTCCACAGTGAGTCATCCTTTGTAACAGGTTTAGCCCTTTTTCTCTTAGGTAGAAAATATTTTTACTATTAGTTTAAAATGTGTTTTAACTGTAATGATCACAACGTCAAAATTTAAATCATAAATCTCCTGAATCCTTCTACAACAAATGAAGAAAAGAACAACTTAAGCCTAAGATTACTCTTTAGATCAAGTCATCTTTAACAGAAGCAACAGTCAGAATGAACAGGTAAAGAAAAAAAACAAAAACAAAAACTAAGTATAACAGGATATTTCTAGGGAAAGTAAAAGAGGGGTATTTTAGTCAGTTCTAAGTGCTCCAGGCAACTCCTAAAAAACCTCCACAGACCACAAAGTTGAAGATGAATAAAAGGACCAGTTGCAGGACCTACCTGCCATGAGCAGCAATTTTCAACGAAATAAATCCACATAGGGGCAAAATGGAGCACTAACCTTTGGAAAAGTAGGAAACCTTCCTAGTGACAGACAGGATAGACGAGAGTAAGACTTAGCCTAGCTCCTTATCTTCCAGGTTGTCAAAATAGTCATTTTCACTGTAACACAAAGAAAATGTCTTAAGGTACCCTTGGTTTATGGACAAATCTGAGGATTCTACCTTTTTCTGAGAAAATGTATTCTCAAGTCAGAGAAGAAAGGGCAAATAATCTAATAAAATATTTTTCTTCTTCAGTGTTTACTAGGACACTTGCTTTTAGTGTCTGAAGTGAAACTGCTTTTTAAAAATGAGAGAACATCCAGGCTGGCCAACATGGCAAAACCCTGTCTCTACTAAAAATACAAAAATTAACAGGGCATGATGACGTGCGCCTGTAATCCCAGATACTCGGGAGGCTGAGGCAGGGAGAATCACTTGAACCCAGGAAGTGGAGGTTGCAGGGAGCCAAGATGAGGCCATTGCACTCCAGCCTGGGCGACAGAGCAAGACTCTGTCTCCAAAAAAAAAAAAAAAAAAAAAAAAAAAAAAAGAGAGACAGAGAATATTTGGCAGGGTGCAGTGGCCACACCTGTAATCCCAACACTTTGGCAGGCCAAGGTGGGCAAATCACTTGAAGTCTGGAGTTCTAGACCAGCCTGGCCAACATGATGAAACCCAATCTCTACTAAAAATACAAAAAATTAGCTGGGCGTGGTGGTGTGCGCCTGTAGTCCCAGGTTCTTGGGAGGTTGAGGCAGGAGAATTGTTTGAACCCAGGAGGTGGAGGTTACAGTGAGCTGAGATTGTGCCACTGCACTCCAGCTTGGGCGACAGAGCGAGACTCTGTCTCAAAAAACAAACAACAAAAAAAGAATATTTGAAACCAATGACTGAAAGTGATGGGCAGATGTGAGAGAAGGGTCTCCAGAAACTTTAGCTCTACTGCCAGTGTTTTAACCCACAAGCAGGACAGTATGAACAGAGGTGTTCATTATATTACTATTTGTCTACTAGTATGTCTGAAATATTTCAAAACATGTTTGCAAAAGAAATGGAAAAAAAAATAGAAGCAGCAAATTTAATACACTAAGAAAATTCCTATAGACCAGGGCAGCAACTGATGGCAAGTGGATTTTAACTCAGCTCCATTAACCCATAAGAGCACCATTTCTGTTAAAATTAAAGAAGGTTTTACACATAAAGGAAATTCACTTGATTATGTAGAAAAGGAAAACAGCAGCAAGCCAAGGCTGTGATCTCTGGTAGAAAAACAGTATTTGATGAGTAACAGGGCTATGAAACTTTCTCTCTTCCTTAAGCTGCAGAGTGTTAAGTGTCGATAACAGAATTTTCTAAGTGGCTTATTCATTTCAAGATCTATGGTATTTGAAGTAAGTTAGTACTATACCCGAGGAGACATTCTGTATCCTCCCCCTCCTTTCTAGTACAAAGTTCTGTCAGCTGTGTCCACTTGAGATCCCTAGTCAACTAGGCTTTTAAGAAAGGGCTTCATTCTTTAAAAAAATACTACTACTATTATTAGGCCAGATGGAAGGGGTTCTGCAAAGTCACAAACAAGAATTTCTAATCTGATAACACATAATTGGCTTTAAGACAAAAATGAGTATTTCTTATATGTTTTTTAAATTCAATTAAAATTCTGAGATACATGTGCAGCATGTGCCGGTTTGTTACATAGGTAAATATGTGGCATGGTAGTTTGCTCCACCTATCAATCCATCACCTAGGTGTTAAGCCCCACATGCATTAGCTATTTATCCTGATGAGCTCCCTCCACCTGCCCCCCACCCCACCCCACCCCACCAACAGGCCCCAGTGTGTGCTGTTCTCCTCCATGTGTCCATGTGTTCTCATTGTTCAGCTCCCACTTGTGAGAACATGCAGTGTTTGGCTTTTTGAGGAAAATGGCTTCAAGCTCCATCAGTGTCCCTGCAAAGGGCACAATCTCATTCCTTTTTATGGCTGTATAGTATTCCATGGTGTATATGTACCACATTTTTTTATCCAGTCCATCACTGGATAATGGGCATTTGGGTTGATTCCATGTCTTTGCTATTGTGAATACTGCTGCAGTCAACATACACAAGCATGTATCTTTGTAACAGAATGATTTATATTCCTTTGGGTATATACCCAGTAATGGGATTGCTGGGTCAAATGTTATTTCTGATTCTAGGTCTTTGAGGATTTCACCACAGTGTCTTCCACAATGGTTGAACTAATTTTCATTCCCACCAACAGTGTAAATGTTCCTATTTCTCCATAGTCTCACCAGCATCTGTTGTTTCTTGACTTTTTAATAATCACCATTCTGACTCGCATGAGATAGTATCTCATTGTGGTTTCCATTTGCATTTCTCTAATGGTCAGTGATGTTGAGCTTTTTTTCATGTTTGTTGGCTGCATAAATGTCTTCTTTTGAGAAATGTCTGTTCATGTCCTTTGCCAACTTTTTTTTTTTTTTGAGACAGAGTCTTGCTGTCGCCCAGGCTGGAACGCAGTGGTGTGATCTCGGCTCACTGCAAGCTCTGCCTCCCGGGTTCATGCCATGCCCCAGCCTCCTGAGTAGCTGGGACTACAGGCGTGCGCCACCATGCCTGGCGAAGTTTTTGCGTTTTTAGTAGAGATGGGGTTTCACTGTGTTAGCCAGGATGGTCTCGATCTCCTGACCTCGTGATCCCTGCCTTGGCCTCCCAAAGTGCTGGGATTACAGGCATGAGCCACCATGCCTGGCCCTTTGCCAACTTTTTAATGGGGTTTTTCTCTTGTAAATTTGTTTAAATTCCTTGTAGATTCTGGATATCAGACTTTTGTCAGATGGATAGATCACAAAAATTGTCTCCCATTCTGTAGGTTGTCAGTTCACTCATGACAGTTTCTTTTGCTGTGCAGAAGACCATTCGTCAGTTTTTGCTTTTGTTGCCATTGCTTTTGATGTTTTCATCATGAAATTTTTGCCTATGCCTATGTCCTTAATGATATTGCCTAGATTTTCTTCTAGGGTTTTTATAGTTTTGGGTTCTACATTTAAGTCTTTAATTCATCTTGAGTTAATTTTTGTATAAGGTGGATGGAAGGGGTCCAGTTTCAATTTTCTGCATATGGCTAGCCAGTTCTCCCAGCACCATTTATTAAATAGGGAATCCTTTCCCCATTGCTTGTTTTTGTCAGCTTTGTTGAAGATCAGATGGTTGTAGATGTGCAGTTTTATTTCTGAGATCTCTATTCTGTTCCATTGGTCTGTGTGTCTGTTTTTGTACTAGTACCATGCTGTCTTGGTTACTGTAGCCTTGTAGTATAGTTCAAAGTCGGGTAGTGTGATGCCTCCACATTTGTTCTTTTTGCTTAGGATTGTTTGGGCTACATGGGCTCTTTTTTGGTTCCATATGAATTTTAAAGTTTTTTTCTAATTCTGTGAAGAATGTCAATGGTAGTTTAATGGGAATAGCATTGAATCTATACATTACTTTGGGCAATATGGCCATTTTCATGACACTGATTCTTCCTATCCATGAGCATGGAATGTTGTTCCATTTGTTTGTGTCCTCTCTGATTTCCTTTAGCAGCGGTTTGTAGTTCTCCTTGAAGAGGTCCTTCACTTCCCTTGTTATTAATAGCTATAGTCCTGCGTATGTTGTTCTCTTTTAGCAGTTGTGAATGAGTTCATTCATGATTTGGTTCTCTGCTTGTCTATTGTTGGTGTATAGGAATAGTTGTGATTTTTGCACTTTGATTTTGCATCCTGAGACTTTGCTGAAGTTCCTTATCAGTTTAAGAAGCTTTTAGTCTGAGACAACAAGGTTTTCTAGATATAGGATCATGTCATCTGCAAACAGAGTTTGACTTCCTCTCTTCCCATTTGAACACTCTTTCTTTCTTTCTTTTGCCTGATTGCCCTGGCCAGAATTTCCAATACTATGTTGAATAGGAGTGGGGAAAGAGGGCATCCTTGTGCCAGTTTTGAAGCGGAATGCTTCCAGCTTTTGCCTATTCAGTAAGATACTGGCTGTGGGTTTGTCTTAAATGACTATTTTGAGGTATGTTCCATTAATACCTAGTTTATTGAGAGCTTTTAACATGAAGACATGCTGAATTTTATTAAAGGCCTTTTCTGCATCCATTGAGATAATCATGTGGTTTTTGTCTTTAGTTCTGTTTATGTGATGAATTATGGTTATTGATTTGCCTATGTTAAAACAGCCTTGCATCCCAGGGATGAAGCCAACTTGATCGTGGTGGATGGATAAGCTTTTGACGTGCTGCTGGATTCGGTTTGCCAGTATTTTACTGAGGATTTTTGCATCAATGTTCATCAGGGATATTGGCCTGAAGTTTTCTTTTTCTGCTGTATCTCTGGCAGGCTTTGGTACTGGGGTAACACTGGCCTCATAAAATGAGTCACAGGGAGTCCCTCCTTTTTGTATGTTTGCGATAGTTTCAGAAGAAATGTACCAGCTCTTCTTTGTACCTGTGGTGGAATTTGGCTGTAAATTTGTCTGGTCCTGGGCTTTTCTTCCTTGGTAGGCTATTTATTACTGCATCAATTTGAGAATTTGTTATTGGTAGATTCAACATTTTCCTGGTTCGGTCTTGGGAGATCATATGTGTCCAGGAATTTATCCATTTCTTCTAGATTTTCTAGTTTATTTGCATAGAGATGTTTATAGTATTCTCTGATGGTTGTTCATATTTCTGTGGGGTCAGTGGTGATATCCCCTTTATCATCTTTATTGTGTCTATTTGATTCTTCCTTCTTTTCATTATTCTAGCTGGAAGTCTTATTTTATTTTCAAAAAAACAGCTCCTGGAGTCACTGATATTTTTGGAAGGGTTTTTTGTGTCTCTGTCTCCTTCAGTTCCCCTCTGATCTTGGTTATTTCTTATCCTCTGCTAGCTTTGGGTTTGTGTGCTCTTGGTTCTCTAGTTCTTTTAGCTGTGATGTTAGGGTATCAATTTGAGATCTTTTTAGCTTTCTGATGTGGGCATTTAGTGCTATAAACTTCCCTTTTTTAAATTATACTTTAAGTTCTAGGGTACATGTGCACAACGTGCAGGTTTGTTACATATGTATACATGTGCCATGTTAGTGTGCTGCACCCATTAACTCATCATTTACATTAGGCATATCTCCTAATGCTATCCTTTTTTTTTGAGACAGAGTCTCGCTCTGCCACCCAGGCTGGAGTACAGTGACGGAATCTCAGCTCGCTTCAAGCTCTGCCTCCCGGGTTCAGGCCATTCTCCTGCCTCAGCCTCATGAGCAGCTGGGACTACAAGCGCCTGCCCCCACGCCCGGCTAATTTTGTTTTTGTATTTTTAGTAGAGACGGGGTTTCACCGTGTTAGCGAGGATAGTCTCAATCTCCTGACCTTGTGATCCGCCCGCCTCAGCCTCCCAAGGTGCTGGGATTACAGGCGTGAGCCATCGCGCCTAGCCCTGCTATCCCTCTTAACACTGCTTTAGCTATGTCCCAGAAATTCTGGTATGTTGTCTCTTTGTTCTCATTGGTTTCAAAGAACTTCTTGATTTCCGCTTTAATTTCATTATTTATCCAAGAGTCATTCAGGAGCAGATTGTCCAATTTCCATGTAATTGTGTGGTTTTGAGTGAGTTTCTTAATCTTTTTTTTTTTTTTTTTTTTTTTTTTGAGACGGAGTCTCGCTCTGTCACCCAGACTGGAGTGCAGTGGCCGGATCTCGGCTCATTGCAAGCTCCGCCTCCCGGGTTTACGCCATTCTCCTGCCTCAGCCTCCCGGTTAGCTGGGACTACAGGCACCCGCCACCACGCCTGGCTAGTTTTTTGTATTTTTTAGTAGAGACGGGGTTTCACCGTGTTAGCCAGGATGGTCTCGATCTCCTGACCTCGTGATCCGCCCGTCTCGGCCTCCCAAAGTGCTGGGATTACAGGCTTGAGCCACCGCGCCCGGCCTCTTAATCTTGAGTTATAATTTGATTGTGCTGTGGTCTGAGAGGCTGTTTGTTATATTTTCAGTTCTTCCACAGTTACTGAGGAGTGTTTTACTTCCAATTACGTGATCAATTTCAGCCTAAGTTCGATGTGCTGCTGAGAAGAATGCATATTCTGTTGTTTCTGGATGGAGAGTTCTGTAGATATCTATCAGGTCCAGAGTTCAAGTGGAGTTCAAGTCCTGAATATCCCTATTAATTTTCTGTCTTGATGATCTGTCTAATATTGACAGTGGGGTATTAAAGTCTCACACTCTTATTGTATGGGAGTCTAAGTCTCTTTGTAGATCTCTAACAACTTGGTTTATAAATCTGGGTGCTCCTGTATTGGGTGCATATATATTTAGGATAGTTACCTTTTCTTATTGAATTGAACTCTTTACCACTATGTAATGCCCTTCTTTGTCTTTTTTGATATTTGCTGGTTCAAAGTCTGTTTTGTCAGAAAATAGGATTGCAACTCCCGCTTTTATATGCTTTCCATTTGCTTGGTGAATTTTCCTCCATCCCTTTATTTTGAGCCTTTTGTATGTCTTTGCGTTAGATGGGTCTCTTGAATACAACAGCATACTGATGGGTCATGACTCGTTATCCAGCTTGCCATTCTGTTTTTTTAAATTGGGGCATTTAGTCCGTTTACATTTAAGGTTAACATTTTTTATGTGTGAATTTGATCCTATCATCATGATGCTAGCAGGTTATTTTGCAGACTTGTTAAGGTAGTTGCTTCATAGTGTCACTGGTCAAAGAAACAGTGTGTTTTTGTAGTGGCCAGTACATTTTTCCTTTCCATATTTAGTGCTTCCTTCAGGAGCTCTTGCAAGGCAGGCCTGATGGTGATGAATTCCCTCAGCATTTGCTCATCTAAAAAGGATTTTATTTCTCCTTCGACTATGAAGCTTAGTTTGGCCAGATTATGAAATTCTGGGTTGGAAATTCTTTTCTTTAAGAATGTTGAATACTGGCCCCCAATCTCTTCTGGCTTGTAGGGTTTTTGCTGAGGTCCACTGTTAGTCTGATTGGCTTCTCTTTGTAGGTGACCTAGCCTTTCTCTCTGGCTGCCCTTAGTATTTTTTCCTCCATTTCAACCTTGGAGAATCTGATGATTATGTGTCTTGGGGTTGATCTTCTCATGGGGTAGCTTACTGGGGTTCTCTAGGGATTTCCTGATTTGAATGTTGGCTGGTCTTGCTAGGTTGGGGAAGTTCTCCTAGATGATATCCTGAAGTGTGTTTTCCAATTTGGTTCCATTCTCCCCAACTCTTTCAGGTACCCCTATTATTCGCAGGTTCAGTCTTTTTACATAATCCCATAGTTCTCAGAGGTTTTGTTCATTCCCTTACCTTTTTCTCTAATCTTGTCAGCAAGATAGTCTTCAAGCTCTGAAATTCTTTCCTCCACTTGGTCTATTTGGCTATTGATACTTGTGGTTGCATTATGAAGTTCTGATGTTGTGTTCTTCAGCTCCATCATTTATGTTCCTTTCTAAACTGGTTATTCTGGTTAACAGTTCCTGTAATGTTTTATCATGGTGCTTAGCTTCTTTGCATTGGGTTAGAACATGCTCTTTTAGCTCAGTGAAGTTCATTACTATCCACCTTCTGAAGAATGGAATTCTGTCAACTCATCCATCTCAGCCTCAGCCCACATCTGTGCCCTTGCCAGAGAGGTGTTGCAACGATTTGGAGGAAAAGAAGCACTCTGGTGTTTTGAGTTTCAGTGTTTTTTCATTGATTCTTTCTCATCTTCATGAGTTTATCTAGCTTTGATCGTTGAGGCTGCTAATCTTTAGAGGGGTTTTGGTGGGGACCTTTTTGTTGATGCTATTGTTGTTGCTTTCCATTTGTTTTGCTGATGCCAGTGGGCACGCTCTTGTATAAGGTGTTTGGCGACCCCTGTTGGAGGGGTCTCATCTAGTCAAGAGGCACGGGCCCACTTAATCAAGCACTCTGGCTGCCCCTTGGTGGAGGGGGTGTGCTGCGCTGGGAGGAATCCCAGTCATCCAGATTGCCTGGATTCCTCAGAGCCAGAAAGGGGAAAGACTAAGTCTGCTGATCTGTGGAGACCATGGCTACCCCTCCCACCAGGGGCTCCATCCCAGGGAGATTAGAATTCTGTCTGTAAACCCCTGGCTGGAGTTGCTGAAATTCCTGCAGAGAGGCCCCACCCCGTGAAGGGGTATGAGTCAGGGTTCAGCCTAAAGAGTCAGTCTGGCCATGACCTGCCACCACCACTGTATGGTCTGCACTGTGGGAAATTCCTTCCGGGTCCCAATCGCCCAGTCTCTCCAGCACCAGCAGGTGAAAATGGCAAACTGGAGCTACAGTGATGACAGCAACCCCTCCCCCAAGGAACTCAGTAGTCTTATGTAGTCTCCAGTCAAGAGGCCACCAAGAATTTACACAGCTCTGTGCTTGGGACCCAAGGCCCTGGTGGTGTGTGCTCATGAGGGGGATCTCCTGATTCACAGGTTGCACAGATCCTTGGAAAAAGCATGATTTCCTGGGCAGGGTAGCACAATCACTCACCACCTCCCTTGGCTGGGGGTGGGAGTTCCCCCTGACCTTTGCAGCTCCCAGGTGGGCTGTCGCTTCACCTGCTTTTCCTCACTCTCCATGGGTCATGCCAACCACCTAGTCAGTCCCATTGAGAGAAGCTAAAGACCTCAGCTGCTGGTGCAGGATTCACTCACCGTTTTCGCTCTTCTTGTTGGGAGCCTCTGACTGCAGTACTTCTTATATCTTTAAAGGAAATCCAGGAATTACTAACAACCAGTACCAAAATAATCTTTCAAGAAGAAGACTAATTATAAAACCCAAGAAAAAGTAGAACAGGAAGACAACTTGAAGAGATCTAAAAATGCATAAACCATTACCACTAGCCATGTGTAATTAAGTTTAAATGTAATCTAAATAAAAATTTAATGACATTTAAAATTCAGATAAAAATACTCAGAAGACTTTGAACAGAAGGTGATAGGATCTGGATGTTTTGTCCCTTCCAAGTATGTTGAAATGTGATCCCAAATGTTGGAGGTGGGGCCTGATTGAAGGTGTTAGGGTCTTGGATCCTTCATGAATGGCTTGGTGCCCTCCCCACATTAATGAGTGAGTTATCGCTCTATTAGTTCATGCAAATGCTGGCTGTTTAAGAGTCTGGCATCTTTCTTGCTCCCTCCTTTGACATGTGAAATGCCTATTCCCCCACCACAACTGAAAGCTTCCTGAGGTCCTGACCAGAAGCAGATGATGGCACTATGCTTCTTTTACAGCTGTGCAACTGTGAGCCAAATAAACCTCTTTTCTTGATAAATTACCTAGTCTCAAGTATTCCTTTATAGCAATGTGAAGTGGACTACCAAAGAAGAGAACTTCCCCAACATGATAAAGGGCATTTATGAAAAACCAATAGCTAATATCATACTCAACAGGAAGAGACTGGCAGCTTTCCCCCTAAGACAGGAACAAGACAAGGATGCCTACTTTCACTGCTGCTATTCAGCATTGTAGTGGAAGTTCTAGACAGAGCCATTACATTAGATAAGAGAAAGAATTAAAAGCATCTAAATTGGAAAGGAAGAAATAAAACTATCTCTGTTTGCAGATGACATGACCCTATATATAGAAAATCCCAAAGAATCTAGAAGAAAGCTGCAGAGCTAATAAATAAATTGAGCAAATTTGCAGGGTGTACGATCAACAATCAAAAATTAATTTTGTTTCTATATACCAACAAGGAACACATCAAAGAAATTCCATTTATAATCGCAGCAAAAAGAATAAAATACCTAGGAAAAAATTTAACCAAGGTGAAAGACTTTACAACCGCAAGCTATAAAACACTACTGAAACAAAATTAAAGACTTAAATAAATGGAAAGAGATTCTGTGTTCATGAACAGGATGACTTCATAGTGGTTAAGATGTCACTATCACTTAAAGTGATCTAAAAATTTCACACAATCCCTATCAAAATTCTGAAGCCTTTTTTTTGCAGAAATAGAAATGCCAATTGTTAAATTCATATGGAATTACAAGGGAACCAGAATAGTCAAAGCAATCTTGAAAAAGAAGAACAAAGCTGGAAGACTCACACTTCCTGATTTCAAAGCTTACTATAAAGCTACAGTGATCAAAACAGTGTGGTACTGCCATAAGGATAGATATACAAACCAATAGAATAGAATTCACAGTACAGAATTAAACCCACACATGTATTGCTAATTATATATACCAAATTTCTAAGAAACAGGTAAAAGGTGAATGAAACCAAAAACAAAGGAGAAATCCTACCACATTGATTCGATGGGGGAAGTAATAGTCGCTTTATGGTGCTAGAATAACTGGACTTCCAGATGCAAAAGAATGAAGTTGGGCCCCTACCTCACATCATCTATAAAAATTCAAAACGGATCAAAGACCCAAGTATAAGAGCTAAACCCTATTACATTCCTAGTAGTTATAAAACTCTTAGTAGAAAACATAGGGGCAAATTCTTCACGACCTTGAATTTGGCAATATAGTCTACAACATGACATCAAAAAAGCATGAGCAATGAAAGAAAAAAAAAATGGAACTTTATCAAAATTAAAAATGTTTCGTGTGTCAAACGACATTGTCAAGAAAATGAAAAGACAACCCACAAAATACGTGAAAATACTTGCAGATCATGTATCTGATAAGGGTCCAAGATATATAAAGAACTACCACTCAACAACAAAAAGACAAACAACCCAATTAAGAATAGGCAAAATACTTGAATAGACATTTCTCCAAAGAAGATATACAAATGGCCAATAAGCAGATGAAAAGATGCTCAAAATTGTTAGTCATGAGAGAAATGCAAATCAAAACCACAATGAGATACCACTTTGTAACTACTAGGATGGCTATTAAAAAAAAAAAAAAAAAAAGAACAAGTGTGGAGATACAGGAATCCTCATACATTGCTGGTGGGCATTTAAAATGGTGCAGCCACTATGAAAAAGAGTTTGGTGCTCTTCAGAAAGTTAAACATATGATGCAACAATTCCACTCCTAGGTGCATAACCAAAAGAACCAAAAGCAGGGACTCAAACAGATGCTTGTATGACAATGTTCACTGCAGCATTATTCACAACAGCCAAAGGTAAAAACAACCCAACTGTCTACCAACAGATGAACAGGTTAACAAAATGTGGGATATATTAAATACTTACAATGGAATAGTATTCTGATACATGACACATCATGGAAGCACCATGAAAACATTATACTAAGTGAAATAATCCAGACACAAAAGGACAAATATACTATAATATGATTCTACTTCTATGAAATATCTAGAATAAGCAAATTCACAGAGACAGAAAGAACAGAGGTTACCAGAAGGGAGAATGAATGGGAAGTTACTGTTTCATGGGCTGAGTGTTTCCATCTGTGGTGATGAAAAAATTCTGGAAATAGATAGTAGTCGTGATTGTAAACCATGAATGTAATTAATGCCACTAAATTGTATACTTAAAATGGTTAAAATGGGGCCGGGCACAGTGGCTCATGCCTGTAATCCAGCAATTTGGGAGGCCGAGGTGGGCGGACCACTTGAGGCCAGGAGTTCGAGACCAGCCTGGCCAACACGGTGAAGCCCCATCCCTACTAAAGATACAAAAATTAGCCAGGCGTGGTGGTACACACCTGTAATCCCAACTATTTGGTAGGCTGAGGCAGGAGAATCGCTTGAGCCTGGGAGGCAGAGGTTGTAGTGAGCCAAGATCATGCCACTGCACTCCAGCCTGGGCAACAGAGCAAGACTGTCTCAAAAAAAAAAAAAAAAGTTAAAATGGTAAATTTTATGTTATGTACATTTAACCACAAAAATATTTTCATTTCAATTTCCAAGTTAAACTAGCTACATTTCTTGTTTTCTTCTCCACAAAAATGTTACTGCTCATCACTAGCTGCATTTCAATTGCTTAATAACTAGCCACAGCAGCTGGTGCCTACAACCACCACACTGGATAGCACAGATATAAAACATTTGCAATACCACAAAAGTTCTAGTACCTAGTTCTTACTTACAAGCCAAAATCAACAATTCCAAATGCAAAATGATCAATAAATAAGGAAAACAGGGAGAAAACTGGACACTCAAACAATGAGTACCTTCCAGAACAAGCTTTTCCAACCCAGGGCCTGCGGGCTGCATGTGGCCCAGGATGGCTTTGGATGCAGCCCATCACAAATTTGTAAACTTTCTGAAAACATTATGAGTTTCTTTTTGCAATTTTTTTTTAAGCTTATCGGCTATCATTAGTGTATTTTATGTGTGGCCCATGTGGCCCAGGGAAGCCAGAAGATTGGACACCCCTGTTCTAGAGGGTGCATTTAAAAATCATAAATAAGTGGCAGTTGCATGTCTTTCAGGCTGAAGGAAGAGGGTATGAGGCCAATACATTCTCCAAAGGTTTTGAAAAGAGGAGTTCTACAAATTAGAAGAATAGCAAAGAACAGAATATTAGAAAAGAAATTGTGGCCTACGTGACCGGTAGCTTTGGATTATATTCTCTGGGTCTTGGTTTCCTCATCTCTTAAACAGGCGATTCAACTAGATGTTTTCTAATTAACCTCCTGATCTCATTGGTACTTTTTTAAAAAAAAGAATAAAGATTACTAACATCTTCAAGATCAGTCAAGATTAAACTAGAATTCAACTGGGTTAAACTCTAGTTGTACTCAACACTAGCTGCAAACTAGAAGACTGTGCTTTGACCCATGACAACAAAATGGAGTCTTTAGGGTGGGGCCAAGGCATCTAGAGTTGTTAAAAGCTCTGCAAAGTGATTCTGACACACTATGAGGGTTAAGAACCACTATGCTGGAACACAAGTGACTGTATAGTTCAGGCAGGAAAAGATAATGGGAAACATTTTCCTCTTTTCTTCTTGTCAGGCAATCGAAGCTGTATCTACACAGATGGCAACTTACAAGAGAAAGGTTAAGTATATTACAAATAAAAATCCTTTGAATTCGACTTTTACAATCCAGGAAAGAACATCTGTCTGAAAAAGAGCCAAGTAGAATAGAAACAATAAATAACTCAAACCAAAATTTTGAAATGAATTCTCATGTATTAAAAAATGAATCCCCTATTAATAAGTTGAAACACTAGGTTGTTTATCTAAAGTTCACAGAAGAAAAAGACGTAAGCACAAAGGGAAGATTTCCTATAGGCGGAAAGTTAGCATTTAAAAGGGTCAGGGAATAGACAGGTGTCTGTGAGACCGGACCACAAAGGTACAAGACCCACATTGCTTTGAAAACTTTTTAACATTAGTCTGCCAAGGAGAGCCATCCTTTTCTACCTATCACAGAATTAAAAACAAAACAAAACATTAATGATTCACAGGTAGACAATAAAGTGGGAGGGTGAAGGGGTAATCTGTTTTGCAAGGTCATTACTAAAGATGATGGCTAACATTTACTGGCAGGCTCGTCTCAGTACTTTCCAGTTACTATCTGGCTGAATTCTTACGACAACCTTGTGAGTATGTATGATTACTATCATTTTACGGTTAAGGAAACTGAGAGACATAGAGGTTAGAAAACTTGCTCAAAGTTACACAGCTGGAAATAAAAGAGCTAAGATCTAAACCCAGGAAGTCTGGCTCCAGAGCATGTGCTTAACCTGTATGTTATACTGTTTTTCCCTCTCTGCCACCTTGTATGTCTACACTGGCATGGAGGTCTGTGACTGACTGAATGGTAGCTGGAGATACAGACACAAGAAGCGGAAGGGGAGTGGGGAACAGAGAATAGCATCAGGATAGCAGCTACTCCAGAGGACAAACCAAGGATGGGACTCTGAGATATGTACCTGAGGAAAGGGGGAAGTATAAATTTTCCCTAATTCTCTTACCTTGGACTGTAATATATATATACCAAATTTCTGAGAAACAGATATAAGGTGAATGAAACAAAGGACAAAGGAGAAATACTAGGTATTCAACTAACTTAAAATCCAGAGGTAGGGAGTAATAAGGTAAGCTATGTACAGGGAGACTGCATTCTGTATCAATCCTAATATTCAGAGAAAGAAACAGCTTTACCTGAGAAATAGAGGATTTTTCAGTTCATAATGCAAGTACATTCTCTCTAGCCGAAGACAGTTAGAACACATGGGCAGATATCACAAACATCACAGCCATTATAGAAGTACATCCCAAACTGTAAGCAAGTGAACTGACATTCTGGTTTATAAACTCAATGAGTTTATTTAGGTAAGGGACTAAAACGACTTTTAGATCTCTAGGCATAATAGATCAGAGGTAACTGTAGCATGTCTAATAGCCCAACCAAAACCAACTGAAGGCTAGTTAACTCAATTCTATAGAAAAAAAAAAAAAATCCCTAAAACTAATTCTAGATATATATTTTAACATTCTTTCTCACCTAAACATCTTCCATAAGTAGAACTGATAAGAGTTCCAACAAACCACATTTCTCATAACATTATTACTGAACAATGAAACAAGCATACCGCAGATAGGAAAGGAACTAAAATAAGGGGGCTATAATAAACCGTAAACTAGACAGTTAAGTCTTGGAGTAAATTAGGGTTTGGCTGCAATCTGGGAAAAAGTTTGTGCTGGAAAAACAAAAGTACATTACATGGTAACCTTTTCACTTCTTGCTTTTACTCTTTGTTGTCAAACAACAAACATAACAAGTAAGCAGTATATCATTGCAGGTACCAAACATAGCCTTTTTAATACACAAAACAAACATACTAGCAAGATGTCCTTCATTTAGAAACAGGTATCTTGTGCTCATTAAGTGTTTATACAAGCAGACTAAACCCGTCATTGGGATCTGGAGTTTCTCATGAGTATGCTCAGGTCTCAGAACTGCTGTGGGATGATTAATAAGGGATTGCTGCAAAAAGAAGACAGATTTGATGGGTTTTTCAACTTATGAGGAATTTTTCCAACTCATAAAAGTAAACTGAAGCCTCTTTCTTGGCAAGGCAAGCTACTCAGTAAGAAGAAAAACTTCATAATGCATTATCTAGACTATAAAAGCAAAAAACTGAGAGCCTTCCCTAGAGATAAGTAAAAGGAGTATACATCCATGGACACTGGAATACAGATAAGAAACAAGAATCCAAAACTTTTTAAAGGATACGGTCTGTGCCAGGAAACAATGTTCTTCCAGTCAACAGCTCGGCCATTATGCATCCCACTGACCAAATATCAACTGGCAAAATTAAAGAGAAATAAAAGTACATGCAATGTCACTGTTACTATTCTTGGCAACAATGGCAACAAATGAAACCGTAACTAGGGGTGAAATATTCAAATTACTATTTAAGACATCTGAGGCTCAACAATCATAGTCATTTTTACAGAAATAAATAGCTTACTAAGATCACCTGACTAAAGGGCTATTCAAAGGTGTGGTAAGTCAAAACATACTTAAGAGAAATAAGCTGTTTAAAAAGGGGTAAGTTTCGTATTAGCAGAATGGTAGATTCTTCTAAGTAACATTGAGGGGTTAAAATTATGGATTCATTGTCTTTAGGTATAAGTACTCAGAGAATATATTAAAATCTAAATAAATAAAAACCCAATTGCTAAATCACAAGATTTAAAGGCTGTGTATAAAACCCCACTTCCCCATCTGAGGAAGTGAAATATTTTTACTTGTAGGCTTTAAAAGGATCACTGAGGGAAGAAAAGATATTTCTTCCCACTCCCACCATCTCTACTTCTGAGAATCCCAAATGCATCCAACATGGAATTAAATAAGGCCCTAAATAACCAAGGCAAGTAATACCTGTCTGGTTGTAATGCATCCAGTTCAGCATGATCTCAGGAGCCCTGTACCACCTAGTGGCCACGTAGCCTGTCATTTCATCATCTGTGTGCCGAGCCAGTCCAAAATCCAGAATCTAAAGGGCAGAAGAGGAACAGACAAACTGCTAAGACTGAGAGACAGGGGAAACAAACAAACAAACAAACAAACAAACAAACTTCTGCCACCTTATTAAAAAGGAGAACAAAATAGCACTTTCATAAAGAGATTTCCTGGTCCATGCTTAGAATGTATGGGAAATATACAGCAAGAACTTAAACTGAAATTACAAAAAGCAAAACAAAAACCTAGGTATTTAATCAAGTGCAATGAGAACTTATGTCCACACAAAGGTTTGCACATAAATGTTTACAGTTGCTTTACATAGCCTCAAACTCAAGCAAATGTCCATCAGCAGGTGGACAGATTTAAAAATTCTGATATGTTCATAAAACAAAATACTATTACCAATAAAAAGGAAGAAACCACTGACACACACAATACTGAATCATTACACAAAGCAAAGGTCAGACACACAAAAATACACACTATATGATTCCATTTACATGAAACTCCAGAAAAGATAAACCTAATCTATAGTGTTAGAAGCAGATGCATAGTTGCGTGGAGTCAGAATTAGGGGTGGAGGGATAGGGATTGACTAGACTAGGAAGGGACACAATAAACTTTTTCTTTTTCTTTTCTTTTTTTTTTTTTTTGAGACAGGAGTCTCACTCTGTCACCCAGGCTGGGGTGCAGTGGCGCAATTTCGGCTCACTGCAAGCTCTGCCTTCCTGGGTCTATGCCATTCTCCTGCCTCAGCCTCCTGAGTAGCTGTGACTCCAGGTGCCTGCCACCACGCCAAGCTAAATTTTTATATTTTTAGCGGAGATGAGGTTTCACCGTGTTGGCCAAGATGGTCTCTATCTCCTGACCTCATGATCCACCCACCTCGGCCTCCCAAAGTGCTGGGATTACATGCATGAACCACTGCGCCTGGCCATAAACTTTTGAAAGTAATCCAAATGTTCTTCGCTGGGAGCAGTGGCTCACACCTGTAATCCCAGCACTCTCAGAGGCCGAGGCAGGTGGATCACGAGGTCAGGAGATCGACACCATCCTAGCCAACATGGTGAAATACCATCTCCACTAAAAATACAAAAATTAGCCAGGCGTGATGGCATGCACCTGTAATCCCAACTACTCAGGAGGCTGAGGTAGGAGAATTGCTTGAACCCGGGAGGCAGAGGGTGCAGTGAGCCAAGATCTCACCACTGCACTCTAGACCGCAACAGAGCGAGACTGCATCTCAAAAAAAAAAAAAGAAAAAAAAAAGAAATGTTCTTTATCATAAATGTGATAGTTAAGTGGATACATAATTTTGCCAAAATGAAAATGGTGCGTTCTAATGTATGGAAATTTTTTTTTTTTTAAGTTAAAAAAAATGAAATGGAACAAAATAAGTTCTAGAGCTGCTTGCTCTTTAGAAAAAATTAATTCACTTATCTTTTATTTGAATTATTTTGAGTGAGTGGGTTTCTGTCATTTCTCCTCTTAGAAATGTATTTAATGTAGTTATCACCTCTTTAGGACCACTTACTTGATATTTGACTATTATCTTCCTTTATTATGAATATATTAAATTTATAATTTAACTTTATGTTAAAATAAAAACAAGTGATGCCACTTTCAATGTCACTTAGCTTACTCAGAAATGGTTTACATTTCAAAGTCTGGTAATAAAAATAATATGAATTTCGGATAGTCACGGCTCATAAATCTACTCCCTATGAAAGTTTGCCTGCTTAGTCAAACATACAATCTCAAAGTAAAGCAAACAATGAATACTGTCTCTTCATTTTACCTTCAGCTCACAGTCTTCATTCACAGCTAGATTACTAGGTTTTAGGTCCTAGGAAGCAAATACAGGGAAGACAGGATCAACTTCATGATGCATGATCAATTTTCCCCCTACAGGTAATAATGAGGATCCAGACATAAAAGACTTCATCCAGCTATCAAAACATAATCTCCATCCTACAGTCAATGTCTAGTCCAAGTTAGCTTTACATAGAACAAAACTACACAACTTCTTTCTTTAATCAGCCTAAACCTAGAGTAAAGTTGCAATCAATCAACATTTCAATGGCTAAAGTAAGTTTAGATTAGGATCTTGGCTAAATCCCATTCTTCCACTCTCACCCCACTTCCCCAAAATAATGTAATCAAAGTCATAATACATACCCTGTGAATTATGTCGGCTGAATGTATATACTGCAAAAAAGAAAAAAAGTCAGTTACCTCCAACCTTCTATTGTCACATTATATAACATATTTGCTGCACATTTTCATGAATCAGTAAGAACTGCTAGTGTTAACAGTAAGATTAGAAATCAGCGTAAGTAACTATCAGTATTGTGTACATTTACCATAACTATAATTTCCACAGCCATTGACTCCACTCAGTTGAGCTTTTTATCTATTTTCTGGTTGGTACTCTAGAGCTCAATAAGGACTCAAAGCAGCTAAATATCAAAGATGGTTTAATTTTAAAACACTGTTTACCTGCCCCTCCAACAAATAAATTAGTCTTTCTTGAGGATTTTTTGAAAATCTCAACATTACACTGACCAGATATTAGATCACATCAATAAATTATTGTTTAGATGTAAGAATGAAGAGTCCTTATCTTTCAGATGTGCATACTGAAGTATCTATGGGTGGTATTATATAATGTCTAGACTTGCTTTAAAATAATCCAGGGCTTGGGAAATACAAAAGAAACATGATTGGCCATATGTCGGTAACTGTTGTCACTGAGTGAACATGGCAGTTTATTGTACTATGACCTTTACTTGTGATTTTATGTGTTTGAATTTTCCGTAAGAAAAGTTGTTTACTTGTTTAAGCCCTAAAAGGAGGGGAGAAAGGCAGAATTATTTTTTTAAAATTATTACTTATATTATCTGTACCTTTAGACCTCGGAGAATTTGGTAGATAAGGAACTGAACATGGTCATCTGTAAGCTTCTGACATTTCACAATGTTGTTCAGATCTGCCCCCATGAGATGGGTCACCAGATACCTAGAAATTAGTGAAAAGTTACATAACAATCTAGAACCCCTAAGAAAACTCTTATCTTCACAAGACTTTTATAAGTTTTCTGTTTTTTTTGTTTTTGTTTTTGTTTTTGTTTTGAGACGGAGTCTCACTCTGTTGCTAGACTGGAGTGCAATGGCGCAATCTTGGCTCACTGCACTCCACCTCCATCCCAGGTTCAAGCGATTCTCCTGCCTCAGCCTCCCGAGTAGCTGGAACTCCAGGTGCCCACCAACACACCCAGCTAATTTTTGTATTTTTAGTGGAGACAAGGTTTCACCGTGTTGGCCAAGATGGTCTCGATCTCCTGACCTCATAATTCTCCCACCTCAGCCTCCCAAAGTGCTGGGATTACAGGCATGAGCCACTGCACCCGGCCCGACTTTTCTAAGTTTTTAAGGGAAGGCAACCCTTCCCTTAAAATGGTAGCTGTACCACGATGACAGCTAAAAGTTAATAACTACTCGTTTTTTGAGGGGAGGGGCACCTCATTACCTCATTTTCAACATTGCTATTCTTTTACTTTTCTTTTTTTAGAGACAGGGTCATGCTCTGTCATGCAGTGGAGCAATCATAGTAACTCACTGCAACCTCAAATTCCTGGGCTCAAGCGATCCTCCTACTTCAGCCTCCCGAGTAGCTAGGACTAAAGGTGTGCACCACCACGCACAGCTAATTTTTAAAAATTTTTCTGTAGAGATGGGGTCTCACTATGTTGCTCAGGCTGGGCTCTAACTCTTGGTCTCAGGTGATCCTCCCAATTCAGCCTCCCAACATTACTGTTCTAACGTTAACTACCTGCCATCTATTCTAAACATTTACATACTTATTCCTACTTGACATAACCTTTTTCAGGTTATTTCAAGAGAAAAGAAAACAGGCCAAGCTTTGTGGCTCACACCTGTAATCTTAACACTCTGGGAGGCTGAGGCAGGAGTTTGAGATCAGCCTGGGCAACATAGGGAAACCCCATCTCTACAAAAAATAAAATAATAATAATAATAATAATAATAAAAGCAAAAGTAGGGATTAGAAAGATACATGTGTCAGTATCAGTTTTCTTAAAAATATTATTCTTGCATGACAAAATATACAGTATAACTTAGTGCATGGCTATAATTAAGTATCTTGTAGTTTTAAATCCACCAGTACATTTTCACCTTATTATAAGCCTTCCACGTTGTAGGTTCTAAAATAGGAGTATTTTTTGATTTTCTTTTTTTTTTTTTTTTTCTTTTTGAGACGGAGTCTCACTCTGTCGCCCAGGCTGGAGTGCAGTGGCCGGATCTCAGCTCACTGCAAGCTCCGCCTCCCGGGTTTACGCCATTCTCCTGCCTCAGCCTCTCGAGTAGCTGGGACTACAGTAGGCGCCCACCCCCTCGCCCGGCTAGTTTTTTTTTTTGTATTTTTTAGTAGAGACGGCGTTTCACCGGGTTAGCCAGGATGGTCTCGATCTCCTGACCTTGTGATCCGCCCATCTCGGCCTCCCAAAGTGCTGGGATTACAGGCTTGAGCCACTGCGCCTGGTCTATTTTTTGATTTTCAAACTATAATTCTTTTTCAGGAACGACTAGTGAAAGGATTTTGTTCATTGACAATATTCCTGCATTTACCTTACAGGAAGGAGGAACATATTTTATCTGGAGGCAAGATGAGGCATTCCAGAATTTCTCCTCACAGGTGTGGTGCTGGTTATTAATTCCATCTTTATGTGGTAAGATTAGGGAATGATTACATTCAAGTCCAACAGGTTCACCACACATATTCTAGACACAATGTCTTAAGCCACTCATTACTGTATTACGCAGTTATGGAAACATAAAAAGTAGATCGGTACTAAAAAGGCTGATTTTTTTTTTTTTCTTGAGACAGAGTCTTGCACAATCTCGGCTCACTGCAATCTCCACCTCCCAGGATCAAGTGATTCTCGTGCCTCAGCCTCCCGAGCAGCTGGGATTACAGGTACGCACCACTGCGCCTGGCTAATTTTTGTATTTTTAGTAGAGGCAGGGTTTCACCATGTTGGCCAGGCTGGTCTCGAACTCCTGACCTCAAGTGATCCTCCCACCATAGCCTCCCAAAGTGCTGGGATTAGAGGCGTGAGCTACTGTGCCCGGCTAAGAGGCTGAATTTTTTAAAATATGTGTAAGTTTTATTTACTGTCTAAGAATCATTCCTATTCCTAAGGTTGGGTAATAATATGTATCACCTGAGCTATAAAGAATGCTGATTTCATTTCATTTCTATTTTCATTTTTTATGAATTTTGGAGGGAAGAAAGCAAGTCAGTAATTTAGATCTATTATTAATGTATTATAAGAATAAACATGCGTGTGTGTGACCTCTCTATATACCTACACACACAACTCCAAGAAGAATGGAATTTTTTTTCTCTATCATAATTTCCCTGTAGGGCTGCCATGGTTAGTTCTCAATTTCATGGAGATCAACAGGACCTAATCTAGTTGTAACCTTAAGATTTTAGCATTTCATATTTTTAAAACTTACATGTTTATACTGCCTTGAGGAAAGAGTAGACTCTAAATGTAATTTAATAAGTAAATGAGATTGAAACGTTTTAAGAAATGTTCCAATCTCAACATAACATAACCAAAGACACTAACTAGCACTTATTCTGTGTCCAGCACTGCAGTAAGCAGTTTATTATGTCCACGTCTCATATACTCCTCCCAATAACTCTGTGAGATAATGTCCATTAGTGTTCCCATTTACTGACAAGGAAACAGAGACAGAACAAGGATAAGCCATCTACTGAAGGTCAAAAAGAGTAGTAATGTCAGGAGTTGAATCTAAAACTAACTGACCCCACAGACCATGATCTTAATCACAGCACATATCTTCCAACAATTCTTTCAGCTGATACAAAATTTACATCAAGGGAATGACCTTTTTAAAAACTCTTATAAATGTCACAATAACTAGCGAAGCAGTATGTCTGAATAATGTCCTTAATAATTCTCAACACTGTATTTACTATCAAAGCTAATCTTAACTAATAAAGAAGGCTGGCAAGAACACAGCAATATTCTGTCCTAATCACAGTTACTATATTCTTTAACTCTAAATTAATGCATAAGCTGAGGAAGACAGAATCCAATTTCAGTCTTATAAGACTACTTTGCACATAATTATATTTTTTGACATTGGAAAATAAGAGGGTTATTCTTTCAACTTTTCTAAATAATTTTATGGAGAAGGGACAAACATAACTTATCTTTAAATAAAACCTAAAAGTCCTAACTAATATGCCTGAGCTAGTTCACAAAGGTTAGGCAAAATTACTAATGAAAGTATAGCAACTTCAAGTACAACTATTGTGTTTAAATGGTTATCAGTGACTTAAGAAATCTTAGGCAGCCAGAGGACCACTGACTGCATGGCCCGAGAGAGAGACAGTGTGCTTTTAGTTAGAACATTTTACCACGATGTAATTTCTCTCAAACCCTTTCCCCCTCAGAGACCACATCCATTTTATCACCAAAATTTAGAGAAAGGGTGAGACTGCCAAAACATGTAAGTTTGTAAGATTAATCACTCTATATAGTAATAACTACCAAGCATTACTACTAAGCTACAATGAAATAAAATGAAAGGCATTATTTATGGCAGAAGTGTCTTGCAGGAACTAACATAATCACTATACTTGTTTCCAGGAGGCCCAAAGACCAATCCATGACCACCAACTGTTACATTCTAACTCCCATATAGAAAGATTTTCAAAATAAGTCTTGCAACAGAGGACAAAAGCAAGCATCATACAAAGTTGCTGACTGTTTATGGAAGACGCACCAACTTCTAAAAATAATGAACAGGATGGGGGGCAAGGAATATAGATGAGCACATTTTAAGTAAGTACATTCCAAAGGAGGCATTAATGGAGAGTCACATAATTTCTACAGTATTTGTTTCTGGAAAGCATAGTCAATTACATTTTAAAGACATGCCTAATATTGTCAATGTATATAACACCTAAAGTAAATTAAGGAAGGTCAGACTTGAGTATGGTTGGAAAGCTATCTAGTTCTCACATCTTTACAACGGAATTAAGTAAGTTGGCCTTTGTTAGGCTAAAAGCTGAAAACAGAACTTCATGGACTGATACAAATCTTGTTTTTCACTTTCCTTGTGAAGTTGGTCTTCTTTAAATTTAATCAAAGTATAGAGATCACAAATCACATTTCTCAAAGTGACTCCTGTGAGTAAAATGTACTGTGACAGCAAGAAGGAAGAACTCTGTCATAAATGCTTTTCAGTACTCTAGACAGCACCCCATTCTACAGCTTCATTTATACTTCTTGGATAATATCCAATTGTTAAGACCAGTACCACCGTCCCTGCCCTCTTTCTCCCCACCCTCCACTTTTTAAAGCACAGAATAATCAGAAAGAACCTATGTAGAGGGCGGGCGTGCTGGCTCACGCCTGTAATCCCAGCACTTTGGGAGGCTAAGGCAGGCAGATCACAAGGTCAGGAGATCGAGACCATCCTGGCTAACATGGTGAAACCCCGTCTCTACTAAAAATACAAAAAAATTAGACGGGCGTGGTGGCAGGCACTTGTAGTCCCAGCTACTCGGGAGGCTGAGGCAGGAGAATGGTGTGAACCCGGAAGGTGAGCTTGCAGTGAGCCGAGATCGCGCCACGGCACTCCAGCCTGAGCGACAGAGTGAGACTCCGTCTCAAAAAAAAAAAAACAAAATAAAAATAAAAAAAGAGAAAGAACCTTTGTAGGAAAAACTCTTCTATATCTGTATCTACAGACTGGCATCTCTTACCACTATCAGTCCTATTCAAAGAAATTATCAAAAGGCAAAAAAAAAAAAAAAATTTATTCCATATTTAAACAGCATGCTTAAAACAATCACAGGGATTGACAATTTGTAAGCACAACCTTCTGCAACTCACCTAGTGATCCCTGGGACTTACTACAGTCTATTCTCAACGCAGGGGAAGAGTGATTCTTTAGAAATAAAAATCAGATCAGGGCATTCCTTTCCTCAAAAGGCTCCCTATTTTACTGAGAGTAAAAGACAAAATTCCTTTCAATGGCAGAGAAAGCCCTACCTAATCCAGTACACTGCCCCCATTTATGTCTCTCATTATTTCATAGTCTACATCTCTCTCCCTTGCTCTTAGCTCCACACTGGCCTCCTTGCTCCAGTTCCAATATATCATGCAGTCGGCCTCAGGACCTTAGCACTGACTGCCTCTTCTGCCTGGAATGCTCTTTCCCTAGATATCCCCAGGTCTAATTCCTCTGCTTCTTCACATTTTTGCTCAAAATTCATCTCAATAAGGCCTATCCTTACTCCATTTAAAATTCTATCTCCCCCCCGCCCTTGTACTCCTAATTCCCCTTTCCTGTTCTACCTTTTCTTTTTAGTTATAGCATTATTGTCTGCTAACAGACTATGTAATTTCCTTTTTTATATGCTCACTGTTGTTTATTGTTATCTGCTTGTACAATGTTCATGGAGGGCAGGGTTATTTTTTGTTCCCTGTAGTATCTAAAGTACCGAGAACAGTGTCGGATAGATAGTAGGCACTCAATTACCACTGAATGATTCAGGACAACTCATACAGCACTACTGGTAAGACAAGACAAGGGCTCATTTTATTGAAATATGTGTGCCAAAGGTCTTATCTGTTAAGCAGACCAGACTGTTCTAATTTAGGGGTAAAAGAACCATTCAGCAGCCAAGTAGGCAGCTTAGTAGGCTTATTTCACAACAAATTATTCTCACTTGAAGCAAAGATTACTAAAAGATGCCCTCTACATTACCTGCATCAATGAAACTAGACTCAATATTTTAACATATAGTCTACATTACAGGATGAAAACAAAAAAGCTAGTCAAAGGAGAGAGCACTGAGCATGCTTTCAGACAACCAAATCCTCAACCAGTTATAAACAGTGACAGCGCAGTCATTTATTCATTCTATCACTCCATCAACAAATATGTATTTCTGGGCCCTCAAGATGCAGCAGTGGGAAAGGCAGATACAGCATTTAGATGAAAGGAAGGCATATATGAATATATAATCATAATAAAAGGACATATAGTGCTGGAGAACACACAGGAGAGGGCCCCAGCACAGACTTAGGAAGGAGTGAATTAGAGAGAGATTGCTGAAGGACTCAAACTCTAAGCTAGGCCTTGAAGCTTCTTGACCTTTTAAAACTAGCTAATCTGAGAAAAAAGTGGCATCTTACTGATCATGTCAAGCAAAAACTGAATGATATTTTCTTGAGATAGGTAACTTATTTAAGATTTCTAACGTGAGTTTGTGAAAACACCTACAAGGAGTTTCACCACCCACCATCTCCATTTCAGCAGACCTCTCTGATAAAAAAAATAAATTGTAAACACAAATGTTAATAGTTAACTCATTAATCTTTTTCCCAGACCACTTCTCTTCCTGTGTTCACTAACTTGAGCACTTAGCCTAGTTTCAAGCAACTAGGCTAGGTATTTCTTTCAGCATTATTTCCAAAAATACCATGTTTAGTAGCTAAATTAGGAAATAACCTATAAGTCCAAGCAACCAGGCTAGGTATTTCTTTCAGCATTATTTCCAAAAAGATCATGTTTATTAGCTAAATTAGGAATAACCCTAAACATACACATATGCGCACACACACACCCAGAATTCATTAATGCACAATTTTCATCCAAGTACAAAAGAAGAATCAATAGTTATTTTCATTTAATACTCTCCATTCCATACAAATCTCTTTTCTGTATACTTTACATATTTCCTTCATTCTCTGTCTGGAATAAATTTCAGCTTCCACATCCTATTCCCTGTTTGCTTCTTCGGACAGTTATTACCCTCTTTAGAGGCTTTTCTCCACTAAGCTTCTCTAATATTCTGAGTTCATGCAGCACCCTGTAAGTTGTCTAGACATTACAGATTTGACTCACCCCTTCAGTTATTTTAGGTAAGCATTTCTTAATAAGAAATGCCTCATTTCTTTAATAAGATCATAGCAATTGGAAAACGAGACAGGCCCTTAGTTTCGGCATCTTACATAGAACTTAACATAGTATTTACTCAATAAGAAGGGGTAGCAGACTTTCAAATAATAATCATAGCCTTAGATCAGAAAAATGTGATGAGAAATAGGTTTAGAGCCAAAAGACCAGGGAGAGATGCAATTTTGTATGTGATATTATACAATTAAGTTCATCTCTCTCAACCTCAGTTCCCTCATCTGAAAATTAGAGATAATATCATCTATTTCACAGGGTTGTTGTGTCAAATGAGATTATGTGAAAGCCTTTTGTACCCTACAAGATGTTACTGAAAAAAAGAAAGCTGGTGTTACAGAACTGCTCACCCACATGTTTTGTCAGTTTCACTCACAAGCATAAGATCCTGTTTTTAAAGAAAGGACATAGTTGTAATGTTGGCAAGAAGTCAAACCAAAATAAATTCAAGTCACATATTCACAATGAGAAGCATCATTACAAAAATTTAAGTTCCCAGAAAAGTCTTAAATCCATTTCAGATTTTCAACTAGTATGCTCATCCAAAATATTTCCTAATGTGTTAAGGATCCAGAAGAAAACTGCCTCTGGTAAAATGATATCTTTTTATCACACACTATGGAATGTGTTTGTGTGGGGAGGAAGGGGGAAAGAGTTGTAACTATGTCATCCCACAGAAAAATAAAACCTTTCATCCTTTTTCCAATTCCATTTCCAGTTCCCAGTACCCTTTGATCTCTTCTCTAAAGCAACCACCTTAATGAGGCTTAGCTTACAAAGCCCCAAAGATCTAGTCCCTCCCCATTCCAGCTTCATCTTTTGCCATATACACCTCTATTCCCACCAAACACACACATACATACACACACACACACACACACACACACACACACACACACACACACACACACACACACACACCCCTCTTCTGCCCTCAGCTCCCTCTCTTAGCCCCTGGATGAACTTGCACTTTCCCCACCTTTCCAACTCTCCTTCATCCCTTAAGCCCTCTATGTATACATCTTTTTTGCAGAGGCTTTCCTGAAGACACTCCATGTCTGGGTTAGGTGGCCATACTATGCAGTCCTTTAGCACTCTATACCTGCCCTATAATGGCAATTCTTGTGTTCACCTGTTTAACAAACAATAGAGTGCATGTTACTGTTCTAAGTGCTAATGATTCAGCAATGACGAAAACAAACTCCATGCTCGAACAGAACTTACAAACGGAGGGAGAAGACAGACAATAACAAAATTTGCTAAGAACAAAGCAGGGTAAGGGGTAAACAGTGACCAGTAGGGATACTATTTCAGTTAGAGTGGTAACAAAAGAAGAACTTCTAATGAGAAGACCCTTGGGTAGAGTCCTGAAGGAAAGGAGACAGTCATGTAGGTATGTGGGGAAACAGTTCCAGGGCAATAACAGAAACTGGTGCAAAGGTCTTATTGCAAATGTGGTTGTCTGTACTCAAAGAACAAGAGGCCAGAGTGACTGGGGTGGAGACAGAGTGGAAAGAGGACTAGGTGAGGTTAGATTAGAGAGTACACAGGAGACCAACTCATATAGGACCTTTTAGATCTTACCACATGGTATTTTGTTTGATCATTTACACTGTTCTTCTCTCCCGTTAAGAGCCTCAACTCTTATTTATTGCTATATTCCTCAGAGACTATTACTGTGCCTAGCATAAGGTATTCAAATATTTATTGTACATCATCAAGTTAAAATGTAAATCTAGAAATTTCCTTTACCAATTCAGTGTCTTCAGCAACTTTTACATTGAAATAAAAAGCTAAACATATCAGTTGAGCAATCATTGTCAGTAGGTGGAAGAAGTGATCTCTCCTCATTGGTTTTCACTATAACAAGGGCTGCTGATTAGCCTTGTTGTAGGTCTTCTGCTCTACCACGGTAGAATCCAAAACCCCACTTCAATTTCACTCTTCAAGAATGAAGCAGAGATAAGGAATTCAGTGCAAGAAACCTGGGATGGGAACTTGTAAAATAAAGGGAAAAGTATCAGAAGACTAATTTCCACTTACGACAATTCAGTTTCCATGAAATTTGAGGAAATAGTTCCCAGGAGGAATCAAAAAATTCTTCACTGCCTACTAGGCTTGTGCAAAGAACCACTACAGTTAAGAAAAGGTGGGGGCATGGTGGCTTATATCTGTAATCCCAGCATTTTGGGAGACCAAAGTGGGAGTACTGGTTGAGTCAAGGAGTTCAAGAACAACCAAGGCAACACAACAAGGCCTCAGGTTTACAAAAAAATAAAAATAAGCTGAGTCTAGTGGTGTGAGCCTGTAGACCCAACTACAAAAGGAAAACACACACACACATACACACACACAGAGAAAAGGCAATAATGTAATAATACTAAATTACAGCTTGCTCTGGTGTTAGGTTCAAATATTGGCTATTTAAGATTTTTGCATTTCTACTGGTAATATTTGCTGCATACACAGGAATATATATGCATGTCTCTTGCCAAACATTACTATCAAAAAGCCAACAGAGAGGCCCAAATGATTTCCAATCATTTAAGAGATCTAGATATACTGTATCTTTACAAAATGTTGCCATCTGTACAACCACATCCTATGGCGGTCAAGAGCAACTCAGTATATCCATCTTTTAACACTACATTTTCCAAAAATAATCTCCATCTGTTAGATTCAGTAACTGTATATTGTTCCTAATGTTCAAAAGGCACTACCTATTATTCTTTTCTCAAAGGTATAGTCTTCATTTGTAAGAATTTAAAACATAGCAAAAATCTGAAGTAGTCATGCACCACAAAACAATGTTTCAGTCAACAGTGGACCACGTATATTACTCTGTCACCCAGGCTGGAATGCAGTGGCGCAATCACAGTTCAATAAAACCGCCGCCTGTGGGCTCAAGTGATCCTCCCACCTCAGACTCCCCAGTAGCTGGACTACAGGCATGCACCACCATGCTCAGTTAATTTTTTAAATTTTTTTGTAGAGAAGGGGTTTCCCTATGTTGCTCAGGCTGGTCTCCAGCTCTTGGGCTCAAGTGATGTGCCCACCTTGGCTTCCCAAAGTGCTGGGATTACAGGAGTGAGCCACTAAGCCTGGCCTACAGTACCCTATTTTTACTGTATGTTTTCTATGCTTAGTTATGTTTAGATACATAAATACATAGCACCATGTTACAGTTACCTATAGTATCCAGTACAGTAACATGCTGTGCAGGTTTGTAGCATAGGAGCAACAAGATATACCATATAGACTAGGTGTGCAGATTATACTATCTAGGTTTGTGGAAGTACACTCCGTGATGTCTGCACAATGACAAAATCACCTAATGACATATTCCTCAGAACACATCCCAGTCATTAACTGATGCATGGCTGTATATAAATTAAAAGTGCTAACCGAAACATAAAGGCACAAATACACATACCACATGATTAAAAGTCAACTGTAGGCCAGGTGTGGTGGCTCACACCTATAATCCCAGCATTTTGGGAGGCTGAGGTGGGCAGATCACTTGAGGTCAAGAGTTCATGACCAGTCTGGCCAATACGGTGAAATCCCATCTCTACTAAAAATACAAAAATTAGCCAGGCGTGGTGGTGTGCACCTGTAATCCCAGCTACTTGTGAGGCTGAGGTAGGAGAATCACCTGAACCTAGGAGGCAGAGGTTGCAGCGAGTTAAGATCATGCCACTGCACTCCAGCCTGGGTGACAGAGAGAGACTGTCTCAAAAAAAAAAAAAAAAAAAAAAGAAAAGAAAAGAAAAAAATCAACTGTAAATCTGAAAGTAATTAGAGATTTTGCTAATTACCATTTAAAAATTTGTGTTCAAATTATAGCCTGCTCTAAACAGGCGGCTTGTAGAACCACTCTAGCCTAAATTATGTCTGGCTTGGCCGGAAGTGTAGGTTTTTGTTTACTTGTTTTGTTTGAATGTGAATTTGAATACTTTTAGGAGGTGCAGATGTATTTTGCCATAGACCCCACCACTCCCAATTGTGTAACACTGAACCTCATTTATGTTCTTTGTGTGACCCTAAATAACTTTAGAAAATACTGAAACTGCCGGGAGTGGTGGCTCATGTCTGGAATCCCAGCACTTTGAGTGGCCTAAGAGGGAGATCACCTGAGCTCAGGAGTTCAAGACTAGCCTAGGCAACATAGCGAAACCCCATCTCTACCAAAAATACAAAAATTAGCTGGACATGGTGGCCCACGCCTGTAGGCCCAGCTACTTGGGGGACTGAGATGGGAGGATTGCATGAGTCTGGGAGGCAGAGGTGGCAGTAAGTCGAGATCTCGCCACTGCACTCCAACCCGGGTGACAACAGGGCAAGACCCTGTCTCAAAAAAAAAGAAAACACTGAAATAACTATTGTCCTGAACTACAGTGATTTTTTCCGTGATATGAATGTCACAGAAAAAGTAAACAATGGAATATTTTTCTAAGGGCAAACAAGTTCATTCTATTTTCAGAGACTTTCTGTAATTTGAAACACCTCAGAAGTCAACGACCTCAATTCTCATCATTTTACAGGGAAATGACTGGGCCTATAGTGGTAAAGTGACTTGTCCAAGGTCATACAGCCAATTGGTAGCTTGGATACAACACTGCTTTGAATTTGTTTCCCGCAACCAGACACTTTCATCAAAAGGAAGGGCGACTGTTTCTGATTATTCTGAGCCTGTGCCAACACTCTGCTCCGTGTTCTGCACTCAGTAAGTATTCAACAAGTAGTAATGAGATTTGCTTCCAAGAGGTAAACTCAGTTATTGTTTATAAAGAACAGAATCCAGCTAAAGTAGAAAAAACAGATTCCTGCTCATCAGCCATAGTATTTGTTGAATGAATTAATAAATGAATGAATGGTTGAATGAATGAATGAATGAAACTTTAGTTCAAAGGTAGACTTGTAGTTGCTGAGTCCTTACATGGATAAAGGATCCAAACAAAGGCAAAACTATCAGTAACATTTAACCTTTTAAGAAGACACTGGCCTTAATTAAGGTCTTTTCACACAGGAAAAATAGGTTCTCAATACAGTTCCAGACTGTCCAGTTAGGCCAAAGTACAGCATTTTGCACTTTGCACAAGTCAGCAAATAATCATTTCCTTTGTTATGTAAATCCATCCTTAGTAGACCTAAAATTTTGGGATCTAACAGCTCAGATCTAACTCAAATGTTTTCCAAAGTAATTCACTAACACATTACTTCAGCATTTCTTCCACATTTAGGGAAACTATTTTTTAAAAAACCATCATTCTGCAACATTCCCTTTTCCAACTACAGCATACAGTAGGGCTCAACAAACTGTAATATACATGCCCTTGGGTAACATCCAGTAATCTCTGGAAGCCTCCATATTCTTGTACCAAGCAAGGCTGCAAGAAGAACAATTTTTCTTAGTTATTGGCTATTTTTTTCCTTTGTTTCTTAAACTTTCATTAGCAGGGTCAAAGTTAATGTGGCCAAGGAGATCTTGTAGGTAGACCAAATTCTCCTCTCTCAACTTCTACTCTCAGCCATACACTGTTCCAACTAAATTCAAATGGTGGAGAAATGTTTTTGTCACCTTTCCTCCTTCCCTTTCCATTTCATCTTCTTTATTTCTTTCTCCCTTTCCTTAGACAGAACATACAAGTTCAAACAAATCCCCTGTGTGTTCTGTGGGAAAGGAGTAAATGGTGTTTGTGATCAGTCCAGGATAAGAATGGGAGAAACTGAAACCAGGATAAGGGTGAAGAGAAACTGGTTAGGTTCAGCACCGGAGTCAATGGGGGAATGGAGGTTAAGGAAGAGAAGTAATGATCTTCAATTCTGTTTTGGCTTTCATAACGTAACCGTTTCCATTTAGGAATGCCAAAATTTCAATGGGACCAAAAGTATAACTGCGTTTAAGGTTTTCTTCTCTTTTATGGTATAGTGTATCTGTGAACTGGGGGCAGGGAGAGCTGTGTCAACTCAGATACTAGAAAAGCTATTATAGTAGAGAGCTCACACATACATGGGAACAGTTGCTGGAATCTGTCTTATGCTCACCAATGTGCAACCTGGGCAGGTGAAGGCACTAATGACACATGTGGCAACCCCTGCCAATGGGGTCAGGAGCCAGTGGATTCATGATCCCTATCTGAGATGCATTATGTACAGCTTCTTAGATCTTAGCAGTTTTCAGCCCAGTTGTCCATAGTGGTGACCAAATCAACATATCCTCATAGAAGCTTTCTCTCCTTCCCTGTTTCATTTTCCCTAGCCCCTACTACCAGTTCCTGAGAATCCCAGGCTCTGCTTTCTAGGGGGATCCCAGGTTAAAATAACAGAGGTGGTTACAAAGCTGGGAGAAGCCTTTCTCAACATGTCTGCCCCTTATCCCAGTGTAGCAATCTAATACTTCAAGGATCAGTATGTAGTTCTAGTATCACCTCCCACATGCATGGGCGATAAAAGTGGAGGGAGTTTATATGACTGGGGCTCCATTACATTTCTTGAAGAGCACTTTAAAAAGTTGGGACCGGCCAGGTATGGTAGCATGTGCCTGCAGTCCCAGCTACTCAGGAGGCTGAGGTGGGAGGAACATTACAGCCCAGGAGCCTGAGTTCAGCCTGGGCAATATCACAAGACCCCGTGTCTTTTAAAACAACAACAACAACAACAAAAAAAAAAAACCAAACCTGGGATAAACACTTTGAAAAGAAAAAATCCATAGTCAAAACTCTCTACTCCTTTCTCCATCGAACTTTTGTAAGAATTCAAGACTGACTCTTCAGTGGGGTACAATGTGCCTGAAATGATGCAAATACTAACACACCCCACCCATAACATATATCTTCTGGTATCCACCCCTACACCCAGAAAGAGTTGCATGATAGGAATAAAGAATTTTTTGAAGTCTGTATGTTGCTAAATGGTTCAGGAATAGAAATGGGCTATTAGTCTTCATTCTGTAGACCAGGAAGGCAAATGCAAAAGATTTACTCACACATCATTGAATTCCTCCAGAGACCTTGCAGGTGTAAAAACGTCCAACAGACCAATCACCTGTAAGAAAATATAAAAATTAAACAGTAAATAAATATTAAACTCAGTAGAGTACCCATCAGGTCTTAATCTTCTTTTCTTTTTTTTTTTTTAAGAGTCAGGGTCTAGGCCAGGAGCAGTGGCTCATGCCTGTAATCCCAGCACTTTGGGAGGCTGAGGCGGGTGAATCACCTGAAGTCAGGAGTTCAAGACCAGTCCGGCCTACATGGTGAAACCCTGTCTCTACTAAAAATACAAACATTAGCCAGGCATGGTGGTGGACGCCTGTAATCCCAGCTACTCGGGAAGCTGAGGCAGGAGAATTGCTTAAACCTGGGAGGCGGAGGTTGCAGTGAGCTGAGATTGTGTCACTGCACTCCAGCCCGGGCGACAGAGCGAGACTCCGTCTCAAAAAAAAAAAAAAAAAAAAAAGAGTCAGGATCTCACTCTTGACATGCAAGCTAAAGTACAGTGACACCACCACAGTTCATGGCAGCTCAAGTAATCCTCCTGTCTCAGCTTCCCAAGTAGCTGGGACTATAAGCACATGCCACCACCATGCCTAGCTAATTTTTCTTTTTTTGTACAGATGTGTCTCACTAGATTGCCCAGGCTGGTCTGGAACTTTTGGCCTCAAGTGATCCTCCCATTTTAGCATCCCAAAGTGCTGGGATTACAGCAGTGAGCCACCATGGCCAGCCAGGTCTCAATCATTTTAATAGGAACTAATTCAAAACCAGCTACCTCAGTTTCATAACATCACGTCACATCCTTAGTAACTCCAACTAATTTTCTACCCAAATTATGCTTTTGTTTTCTACTTGTTAACATCAATTCTCATATTAACCCATTTTACCATTAAAAATCTTCATCTCTTTAGAATTTAATCATATGTAGTCAGTAGTTTACCAGAAGGCAAAAAGATTTAGGGTACCTGCGTTACGTATGTACTAATGGTCTAATGAATTAATCCAACAGGAAAAAAAGGTCACATGTCCATGGTTGTTACCATAATAATGTTTTTAAAAAATGTATTCCATGAAAAATTTCCATCTTAACTGTATAGCCTTCAAAACTGACATATTTATAGCCTCAAAATATTCTCAGTATATTCTTGGTATTATTCTCACAAAGTCTTAATGGATCGGGTATTTAAATCAGACAATTTAAAAATGAAAAAAAAAAGTCTATCTTTACACAGGGATAAAGCAAAGAGCTACTTAATAGCCCAAGGTCTTTGAAAAGTTTTCTGATCATGAATTCATCCACATACAGCACCTCCATCCCCCACCTCCCATTCATTTTCCTTAAAACCCAGGCCATTCGTTTCTACAGTTAGGTATTGACAAGACAAATAAGAAATATTATAATTCGGCCAGGCGCGGTGGCTCAAGCCTGTAATCCCAGCACTTTGGGAGGCCGAGGCGGGTGGATCACGAGGTCAGGAGATCGAGACTATCCTGGCTAACATGGTGAAACCCCGTCTCTACTAAAAATACAAAAAACTAGCCGGGCGTGGTGGCGGGTGCCTGTAGTCTCAGCTACTTGGGAGGCTGAGGCGGGAGAATGGCGTGAACCCGGGAGGCGGAGCTTGCAGTGAGCTGAGATCACGCCACTGCACTCCAGCCTGGGAGACACAGCGAGACTCTGTCTCAAAAAAAAAAAAAAAAAAAAAAAAAAAAGAAATATTATAATTCATTTGTAATACGCCCAGCCATATTTGAGAGTATCTGGATATGAAGCAAGACTGTGGCCTCACTAGCACACTGTTCTAACCTGCCAACTTAAACACGAAGCTCTAGAAGTAAGATATGTTAATACTCAAAACATTATCATGAAAAAGATCTTCTAATTAGGATGTTACTCCACTCATCCAAATATCAGGCTTTTTTTTTTTTTTTTTTTTTTTTGAGACACAGTTTCGCTCTTGTTGCCCAGGCTGGAGTACATGGCACAATCTCAGCCCACTGCAACCTCTGCCTCCCAGGTATAAGCGATTCTTCTGCCTCAGCCTCCCGAGTGCACCACCATGCCTGACTCCAAATATCAGACTTTTTAAAAGCAACTTCAATTTTACAGTCTGAACCTGAAAAGGAGGTGGTGGGACACATACTTGGAATTTAAGAATAAGTTTCAAGTCCTTGAAAATTGTTCCAAAGGAAATAGAGTCACTTTCAGATCCCTACCCAGACAACAGTATACAAGAAAATCAAAATTACCCATAATTGTACCACCCATTATAACCATCATTAACATTTTGAGATATATTTCCTTTGATTTTCTGATGTACATAAATTAAATTGGGGTTATACCATGCACAGTTTTATATCCTGCCTTTTTACTTAATATTTAAACATTTGTATACAGCATATCTATCATTTGTGTATACCATAACTTAACCAATTTCCTATCTTTAGACATTTAAGGAATACTGCAAGAAAAATATATGTATTTTGCACATCTCATATTTTCTTCCAGGAAATAAATTTCAAGAAACAGAATTACAGAATCAAAGGACATCAATATATTTAAGAATCTTAATATTGTCAAATTGTCCTCCATAGAGGTAAGGCCAACTTACATGCCCCCCCTCCCAATACAGTACCCGTGACCTCATTCATAATAGTGCTTTAAATTTAAGTCAAATCCATTTTCTTTTACCTTTTCCATCTAAACTGTAATTGTTTCCCTTGAGTTTGGTACACTCCTGGCTTAAGACCTCTGGACTTTTAATCATTCTCCCTTACACCCACTTCTACTTAAGGTAACTGAGGTCCAGAAGCTAACTTTATTCACCTGTTCCAATATTTTCTAATCAAAGATTCTTGTTATTTGAGATGCCCATCTCCTCAATATAATAGAAAAGTTTACAACTATTTACATTGTTTTACATTGTTTCCATTGTGATTGTGAAAATCACCCTCCTATGGAAACTAAATCATTAGAGATCCGATTTACACATGCAAGAGTTACCTCAAAGACAAAAAAAAAAGTCAAAACTATTTTCAAATAAAAACTCCAATTTCAAACTGAAAACATAACAGACATTTTGGAACCAAACAGCTATAAGTTTGAACCCCAGTATCAGTCTGTGATTTCTTGGATCCAAGAGCTTATAATTTCTTCATTCCAATAACCTTGGCACTTGGAACGGAGCCTGGCATTCAGCAGGAGCTAAAATGAATGGCCATTATGTAAATAATAATTGGCAAATACATTTGGTATCTTCTCTTGAGTTCCACTTTCCTCGTATGAAAAACACGAGGACATCATTGCTTATTTTCACAGTCCTGACAGCAAGACTGAGCAGATAACGTATCTGAAGGTGGCTAGGACAAAGGACTGACCCACTGTGGATCATCAGAATAAGTGGTGACCACAGCCCATACAGCTGAATAGAGAATTACAAAATACAATATACCTAAGCAAACTATCTAAAGCAGCTACTTCCATTAACAGAATTTAAGACATAAAGCTCAACTATTCAAATGATTAAAAAGCATGACTGCAAGAAGAAAAACAAAGTAACCTGAAAAAAAACAGAGAAAAGCCAACTAGTAAATACCCTAGCAAATTTTAATTTCCTAAAAAGGGCAATATTTATAACATTTAATGTATTTAACATAAGGACACCAAAAATAACAATTTTGAGATTAAAACTACTCATGTTAAATCAAAGTACTTAAATTTTTGATGGGTTTTCACAAAATACCCCTCCCTCCATTAATCATATTTATGAAATATTAATCATAAGGAAAATACTGTAAAACAAAAAATTCTCAGCATTAAAATAGATCTGGAAAATATTTTAGGAATCTATTCATTTCTCATTTCTTTTTTTTTTTTTTAATATAATAGAGACTGGGTTTTGCCATGTGGCCCAGGCTAGTCTCAAACTTCTGGGTTCAAGCAATCCACCCACCTTGGCCTCCCGAAGTGCCAGGATTACAGGCATGAGCCACTGCACTCATTTCTTAAATGGAAATTCCCTTCTAAATCAAGTCATATTTTAGTCTATTTCCTTAACTCCTTCTGCTGTTACATGACTTCAGTCACCTCAAAGTAATCCAGGAATAAAAGTTTTAGAAAAGACATTTATAATACAAATAAGCAGCAAATATCTCTAATGATTATCCCATCATGGTCCAAAGCCTGGCAAATATAAATCATATTTTTTATCAAATTAGCACACATCCAAAAAAAATACTTTAAAACTCAGTATCCAAAGACCATATTTAGCATATTTAACAACAGCACATCAAAACAATCTCTTGGTCTACAATGGTAAGGTTAAATCTAAAGGTTCCCAAATAAAATTTACAAAAGAATTTCTTTGATCATTTTTAAATTCTAAAATGTACAGATCTCTAGACCCGTATGTGGGCCATTTCTGTAGTGTCTGCCCAGACAGCAAAAGGATGCAGCTGGCAGGCTGCCTCCCTTTAATCTTTCCTTAGAGCAGGTGTTAATGAGATCAAGGTCAGAAGTTCAATCAGGAATGGTCCAACTAACTTTGTTCAGAGAGAAACTCTCACAGTCACAGAGGACATCCCCTAGCTTCAGTCACTCACCTAATAAATGTTTTATTTATTATTCATGATCACTAACAGAAGAGACAACTCAAGATGAACTACCGACTGTGGGTCAGAGGCATTTTTGTGTAAAAGATCACATGTGCCCTCTGGCACCTGAAAATTGTATTGTTACCAACACTTAAAATGGTCACAAGTTTTAAGCTTCTGTTGCTGCTGCCTGTAGGAGGTTTGGCAGCTATAAAAATTGGATGGTGACCCAAAACAGTAATTTTTTTAAAAAGAAGAGGAAGGTAAACGAGACAAATTTCTCTGAAAACCCTCAATTAAACTTACTGGAAGTTTTGGTTCTTTATTGGGTAAAATTACTTTTACATTGTAAGCACCTAACAAATGTTTTTAAAATAGGCTAAAATGCAGGAATTTTTCTACATTGAGTCAAGTCTTTTGGCTTCAAACATTTGCCAACGGAATAGAGAACTATGAGACATTCAGCTATGTATCTTATTTTGTTTAAGTAACAAATCACTGATATCTAGGTGACCATCTACCGCTAGTAAGCAAGACACTTATAAAACAATACATGGAAATTAAAATCCTATTTTTCTAATACCATGATCCCTAAACACTGGCTTAACATATTTAGGAAGAAAAGCAAAACAATCAAGTGTAGCACTGATAATCTCTGAAACTAGATGTTCTTAAATTAGTGTAGCCACATCAATAAGATCCTAGGGGCTCCCAAAGGTGCTCTGGGGTTCCATAAATGCTTGGCTTGCATTTCATTTTCAAAATCTCCTTTATACTTGCAAAGCTGTGACACTATCTCTGTCACATATAATAATGTGTAATGAAAAACAGCATACACACTCAAGTGTGTTAAAAATCAAATGCAAACACATCCCTTAAAGCTGCCAGGCCACCTTGATTTTATGCAGACCTAGGAATAAAGTTTCTGCTGCCAGCTTTTTCCGCATATCTCAACTTCTTGTAAACATGTCACTGATTAGGAAAGCTGCAGCTCCACACTGAACATTCTTAAAACTCAGGTTTGCACATAGCTACTTATGTAAAATTATATTCAGGAATAGAAGTTTTCTGTAGAAATAGGATTTCCTCGATACTATACAATCAAAATAAAATGTGAAAATAAAAAGCAGCAGCTGTGATTATAATGGTATCCATAATCCAATTACAAATTTAAGTCTTAATGTTCTCAATTTAGAAGAAATTTGCACTAATGAAACAAGTGTATGCTAATGAAGAATCACTTATCTGTGACTTTTTTCTCGCTATGAAGAAGTTAAATTACTAAAACAGTCTAAATAGTCAAATAATAAATTCACAGATTTTGAATTTTCTTCTGCACAAAAAACAAGCAGTACAGCCAAAGGACTTTGAAATCTCTATGGCCAATGCTTCCACGATGCTACAAACTCCACAGTACCCTTCATACAGCAGTCACAGAAATTCACAACTTGATTTTGAAGTTCAGTAAAATGTCTTCAGTCAACTGTCTTTTTACTTTCAGTTAATACTCCAATTATATCCACTTATTTACCGTATTAGAATTTGTAAGCATCTTGGCAGAATGGCAATGTCCTCGAATTACCAAATTGGTAAAAAATAAAAAGTTATAATTAACTTAAACAATGCCTCCGACATATTTATTAAAATAACTGAATCTGGAAAAAAAGAAAAATTATTAACAAATATATAAAATAATAGCCCTCTTTGATAGGACCTTCAGTGAGCCTAGGGCACTCTTCCTCAGATTTTTCCACTTAAAAATATTAAGGCTATATTATGAGAATATGGGAGTCTGTGGCTATTTTGTGTTTTGATAGCCACAGACTCCCACATTCTCATAATAGAGCCTTAGGAAAACCAGGCAAAGAATACACAACCTTTTAATATTTTCTCTTAACAATTCTTGTGAATTTTGTGTTATATTTCATAATATATCCTTTTACTTTAAAATTTTAAAGAGTTCCTTCCCCTCTAAAAACCTTTGAGTAAAACTAGAACTCCAGGAAGATGCATCACTTTCATTCCAAGTCTTTGACCTGACATAACCAAGTGGCCACTAACACCCCAGGACAAGAAGCAGGGACCAACATTTGATGCACTCCAATGCATTTCCATCTGCAGTAATTAAAACATTTTCCCCAGCCTATTCAAGATCAAAATGTATTCTTCCTTGAATGAATTAACTTACATTTTCATGTTTCATATGTTTAAGTAACCGCAGTTCTCTGTAGGTTCTTTTGGCATGAATGATGGACTGAAATGGTCTGGAGAGCTTCTTCACTGCCACACGTAACCCCGTTTTTGTGTCAAAAGCGGCACTAAGGAGGAAAAAAGGGAAAAAAACTCACCATTAAAAAGGTGTTCTAAATACCATTTTGGGGTATTTATACGGCTATTTCCAAATTAAAGGGTCTATAACAAAATACAAAAAAAAAGCATAAAGATAAAAAGCAAAATGACCTATTATCCCACTATCCAAATAAAGCTTATTATTTTTGGTGTTTTCTCCTTGTCTTTTCTATGTATCTAAATCAGGAGTCAGCAAATTTTTTTCTATGAAGGGCCAGATAGTAATATTTTCAACTTTGCAAACCCTAAGACCTCTGTCACAACTACTCAACTCTGGTTGTAGGAGGAAAGCAGCCAGAAAATAAGTTTAAAAATGGGTGTGGCTGTGTTCTAATAAAATTTACAAAAACTGGCAGCTGCCTGATCTAGATGAGCCAACAGATTAATAAACAGAGTTGAATTCTGTCTTCCCTGCCTAGGCCTCACTGTCGTCACCTTGCCACATACACTGCCTGATTAGAGTCAAGGCCCAGGAAACCGTGTTTTCAGGACAATAAATTGCCACAAACATTTCTGGAGCACCTACAAAGTACTTGGCCCTTCAGGGAATGGGGGAAGAGCAAAACAGAATAATAAAATAATTTCAAATGGTGATGAAAATACTATGACTAAATAAAAGGGTAATGGGATAAAGAGTGACAGAGAGCCAGCGGAGTTATGACACTTTAGCTAGGATGGCTAAGGAATCACATCTGACCTGAGAAGGAAACAATGTAATGATTAAATTCCCTATATAAATATATAAGAAAAAGAGCTTCAAGCAGAAGAAATAATAATATTAATGTTTATTGAGTCTTTACCCACACATACAAGAAATTATTCTAAGCCCTTTACATTAATTTGTCTCAATTCAGCTTTTGTAATTCCCCGAATCTCCTATGAAAAAACACTATTATCATTCCCCAACTTACAAATAAGCAACTGAAGCACAGAGAGGTTAAGTAACTTGACCATGGTCACAAAGCTTAAAAGTGGCAGAGCAGGGAGTCTGGATCCAGAGCTTATGCTACTGACCACTTGACTCTATCTCTCAGAAGAGCAAGTGCAAACAAATGAAAAAAGAAACAGAGGTAGGAAAACTATGGCATGCTGGAGTGAGTGACAGAAAGACGGAAGGGCTGTGTGGGTGGAGCACAGGGTGCAAGGGGAGAGTGGGAAGGGATGATATAAGAGATGCAGGCAGTGGCTAGATCATGGAGGACATCTACAGCAAAAATGAGATGTGTATTTTAATTATTTTTAGAAATCATCGCCGGGCATGGTGGCTCACGCCTGTAATCCCAGCACCTTGGGAGGCCGAGGCGGGTGGATCACAAGGTCAGGAGTTCGAGACCAGTCTGACCAACATGGTGAAATTCCGTTTCTACCAAAAATACAAAATTAACCGGGCGCAGTGGCGGGTGCCTGTAATCCCAGCTACTCGGGAGGCTGAGGCAGGAGAATCGCTTGATCCCAAGAGGCAGAGGTTGCAGTGAGCTGAGATTGCGCCATTGCACTCCAGCCTGGCAACAAGAGTGAAACTCTGTCTCAAAAAAATATATAATAGTAATAACAGAAATTGTCTGGGCCAGTTCCATTATGCCTCATCCTCCAGTTTGTCTCGGTCTCTAATATGTATCTAAGACTTTCTGGTCATCTATTATCACCAAACTCTCTGCCTGCCAAACTTGCTTTTACAACTCTGTACCTACTCCAGTTCCCTTCCTTTCACTCCCAAACTTTTATGCCATGCCCTCAATCTTCAAATCCCAATTTGTGATAAACTCCTATAAATCTGCAACCTCTTTTCTGAACCTTCCCTCCATCTCTGTGAAACTAGGCCATTTCTAGAAGACACTGCTTCTCTTATAGCCCTGCCATTAGAAAGCATTCTCTAATAGCCCAGATACCTCCTGGATAGCAGGTGGGTAGGAGTCTTCCTTGGCAGCCATTATCACTTCAGGACCATTACTTTCCATTTGTTCTGTAAAATACCTCCTGCTCACAACCCTGATAAACCTATCCCTCTCTGCTGCTGGTATCCACTAACCTGAAATTTTCCATCATTCATTGAAAAGTTAGTGTCTATCCAGAAGATCTCTCTACACTCCCAACTTCTGTCATCACTCTTGGCAACTTCAACATCCAGGTGAACGGCACACCCAACATCCTGTTTCCTGATCTCTCTAGGAAACTCCACCACACCCAGCCGTCTTCACAGTCACACTCTAGACCTTTATTCCTACCAAAAACTGCCCAACCTACAAAATTTTGAATGCCAGCAGCATTTGCTTTTCATCACAAACCTAGTTACTTCTAGTTTACTTGCACCCTGAATACAACAATTTGTTAACCTCGTCATTGTTTGTTTCTATCCTTCAGCCCTCTTCTGTCTTCATTTCCCTTCCTGTTCCATGATTATAATCACTTCCTTGTACTTCTCTCTCTCTCTCTCTCTCTCTCTGATGTACTCACCTGGATAAAATTTAACCTTGGGTAATCTCAACCACTTAATTCTCCCATGACTGAATCCAAAGAACTAACTGAGGTTGAACAAAAAAGACCGTAGAATCAGATTTTCATTCTTAGTTTCTGACCTTAATCTCAAAGAGGCTCTCAATAAAGCCATTTTCTTCTAGTAAGTTCATTTTCCTACTTGAAAATGATCATTTGACATGATCTCTCTCAAATCTCCAACTCACCCTCTTCCCTCAAGAGTTGCCCTTACCTTCACTGAGAAAACAGAAACCATCAAGAGGGGAGCTCCATTTGCTTATCCCCAAATCTATAAACCCATCGTCTCCACCTTCCCTGTTGCTATAACTAAGAATATACCCTTTCTTATCAAAATTCAAGACCACAATATATGCTTTGGAGCCACCCTCCTCATCTTCTCAAGGATTTCCCTTCTTCCTTCCTCTTCTCCCTTGCATCATCAGTGTCTCCCTATCTACTGGACCATTCTCATCAGCAGAAAGGCACTCTACTTGTTTGCCACCTTCAACCAACAAACAAAGACTTCCCTTGACAGTTCTCCATCACAGTTAAAATTCTCCAAAAAAATCACCTACACCAGAGGTTCCCAGATCAGCAGCATCAGTTTCACCTGGGAATTTATAGGAAATGAAAATTCTCAGGTACCACCCCAGAGTTACAGAATGAGAAACTTTGAACTAGGTCTAATAATCTGTATTTTATCAAGCCCTCCACATTAGTCTGATACATATTACAGTTTGAGAACCACTAATCTATACCTTTGCTACTCAAAGTGTGCTCCATTGCTCCATGGACCAGTAGCACTGGCATTATCTGGGAGCTCATTAGAAAATGCAGGATCTCTGCAGACAACAGGAAAGGAGAAAGGAGAAAGGAAAAGGAAAATGAAGAGGAAAAGGAAAGGACAGGACATCTTGGGCCCTAAAATAGAATCTACATTTTGACAAGATTTCCAGGTGATTAATATACCTCTTAAGATGTGAGAAGCAGGCCGGGCGCGGTGGCTCAAGCCTGTAATCCCAGCACTTTGGGAGGCCGAGACGGGCGGATCACGAGGTCAGGAGATCGAGACCATCCTGGCAAACACCGTGAAACCCCGTCTCTACTAAAAAAATACAAAAAACTAGCCGGGCGAGGTGGCGGGCGCCTGTAGTCCCAGCTACTCGGGAGGCTGAGGCAGGAGAATGGCGTAAACCTGGGAGGCGGAGCTTGCAGTGAGCTGAGATCCGGCCACTGCACTCCAGCCCGGGCTACAGAGCGAGACTCCGTCTCAAAAAAAAAAAAAAAAAAAAAAAAAAAAAAAGATGTGAAAAGCACACATCTACACAACTGACTCATTTCAATTCCATTCTTCCCTCAATCCATTCCACTGAAACTGCTCTTCTCAAGGTCATTAATGATCTCTGCTACCAAATCCACTTTTCTAAGATTAGTAATTGACATAGTCACCACTTTCTCTAAATACTGTCCATCCTGGAGTCTTTATCAACACTTCTATTGGTTTTCTATGACCCCTGTGGCAGCTCCATCTCTGTCTCCACTGCATGTGCTACTTCTACTCAAACTCTCTATGTTAGAGTTCTTCAGGACATGGTACTGGGCCCTGTTCTCTCTCCCATATTCTCTTTCTAGATAATCTCATCTATGTCCACAACTTTAAATTAAATGCCATCTATATATTGAAAACTCCCAAATTTATGTCTCTCACTGAAATCTCTTCTCTGTGTCCTGACGTCTCCATGACAAAGACACATAAGCACCTGAAACGCAGCAAGTACAAAACACCCAGAACTATTCTTCTCCATGTCTCTGTTATCCAATAAATGGATTGTTCATCCAGTTGCTCGAGCTAGACATTTGATTGTCATCCTTGATTTCTCCCTTTCCTCAGTCCCCATTCAAATCTATTGGCAAGTCTCATGGTTTTCACCTCCAAAATACATCTCAAAGTCAACTGCTCTTCATTTCACCACTATCATATTAGTCCACGTCACCAGCCTGCCGGTCCTTCTAATATGCTCTCCAAATGCAGCCAATACAGTCTTTTAAAAATACAAATGATGCCAGGCACAATGGCTCAAGCCTATAAACCTAGCACTTTGGGAGGCCAGGGTAGGAGGACTGTTTGAGCCCAGAAGTTTGAGATCAGCCTGAGCAACAGAGCAAGACCCTGTATCTACAAAAAATAAAAAATTGGTTGGGTGTGGTGGCTCACGCCTGTAATCCCAGCACTCTGGGAGGCCAAGGCGGGTGGATCACTTGAGGTCAGGAGTTTGAGACCAGCTTGGCCAATATGGTGAAACCCGTTTCTACTAAAAAAATACAAAATTTAGTGGGGCGTGGTGGCACACACTTGTAACCCCAGCTACTTGGGAGGCTGAGGTGGGAGGATCACTTGAACCCAGGAGGTGGAGGTTGCACTGAGCTGAGATTGTATCACTGCACTCAAGCCTGAGCAACAAAGTGAGACTCTGTCTGAAAAAAATAATTATAAATAAATTAAAAATCAGTCAGGCAGCCAGACGCAGTGGCTCACGCCTGTAATCCCAGCACTTTGGGAGGCCATGGTTACGAGTTTGAGACCAGCCTGGCCAGCATGGTGAAATCCCGTCTCTACTAAAAATATACATTAAAAAAAATTAGCTGGGTGTGGTGGCAGGAGCCTGCAATCCCAGCTACTCAGGAGGCTGAGGCAGAAGAATTGCTTGAACCAGGGAGGCGGAGGTTGCAGTGAGCTGAGATCACGCCATTGCACTCCAGCCTGGGCAACAAGAGCAAAACTCCATCTCAAAAAAAAAATTAGGCATGGGCCACCATGCCCAGCTACTTGGGAGGCTGAGGCAGGAGGACTGCTTGAGCCCAGGAGGGTTGAAGCTGCTGTGTGCCATGATGGCACCACTGCACTCTAGCCTGGAAGATACAGTGAGACTGTCTCAAAACGAAAAATAAAAAATAGCAATTAAAGTACAAATTAGATCACACCGCTCCCCTCCTTCAAACCGTTCAAGAAATCTCCTTGGCATACAGAGTAAAACACAAATTTCTCATGATGGCCTACAAGGCCCAGGTGATCTGGCCACCACTGATTATTCTACCTGCTCCTGTGCTACTCTTTCCCTCTCTCTCGGCCACTGTGTTCTGCTAGCTCCTTTCAGTTCTTTTAACTATTCAAACAGGCTGCTCCTGGTTCCTAGGACTTTCTTCTCCTCCGCACCCATCCCACTCCATAGCTAAATCCTTACCCTTCAAGTATTGGTTTAAATAGTCACCTGCTCAGGAACCTGTCAGGGACCTCTAAGAAGCAATTACTCTGTTACAACGCCCTCACTGACTCCTTCCTTATCCCACATAAAGGAGGGTGGTTGTTCTCTTCTTTCCCACTCCCACTGCTCCTACAGACCCATAAATTAGTAACTTCTTCTCTCTCAAAAGTAGCAAGTAAATGTATACTCATCTCTAAACCCAGTTCTCTAAACTAGCTCTGGTGAGACTGGAAAAATGGCCATTGCCCCTGCGGGACCCAGCTTCTTCAACTTCCCACCTCAGAGTTTGCCTGCCACCTGCAAGTTGAGCACTTTCTTCTCTCCTCCGCTGGTAAGTCTGCTGGGGAGCAAGGAACAGCAGTAGTTTTCTAGCTGATCTGACTGATTAAGTGTGCAAGTTCAATTAACTAGGGAAGAAAGAAGCCCACTTAAGTTGCCTGTCCAAGCCACTCTGCATGCCAGCTTTACTAATAAAGTAAATATTTTTATCTCTATTTGACTCCTGAATCTATTCAGCAAAAGGCAGGCTAGAATTAATCAGTACCTACAGACCCCAACAATCACAATTTATTATTACATGTTTATAATACTCCAACAGAGTGATTAAATAAGAGCCGAGACTTTGGAATTAGACTATCTGGATTTTAATTCCAGTTCTGTCACTTAATAGCTATATAATCTTGAGGATGTTAATTAAATTTTTTTATGAAATGAGAATTATGTTTATATTTCATCTGTAGGGTATTTGTTAGAATTAAATGTGATAACTTTTATAGTGGGTTTGGCAAGGAGCTTGGTCCATGGCAAAGCTGGAATACTCCTCTCAATCACATTTGTAAAAGTAGAGCTACAAGTAAAACCTTGTTTTCATGAACAGCATTATAAAATGAAATTATCTTTACGATAAACAGGTTCTCCAAACTAAAATTCAGGACATACTGTTTAACAAGTTTTTTCCCCAATTGTGAATTTACATGAAGCCTTCCAAAGTTATCAAATTAATTCACATCTTATAAAATCATTGGTATAGTAAAAAATAGCTGAAAGAAACATAAAAATTAGAAGCAGTTATTACAATATTAGGATGTCATTGTCACTCATCTACTGCTGTGAATCCAGTACATAACATACAAGGATAATCATTAAATAAACTTCAATGTTTTGTTACACATTCATACTTGCCTCCCCTTGTGTCACACACACATAGAAAATCTGGGTTACTAGATTCTTCATATATCCTAATAAAATTGTTTAACTTCTAAATTTATTGATGCATACCTTCCTTTATTCACAATGGATTTAAAGCAGACTGGAATTGCATATATAAAACCTGACAAAATGGTAAGAGATTACGGGAAAATAAGAAAGTCTGTACAGGTGAGGTTAGCATATATCATGAGGTCCTTTCTTTCTTTTTTTTTTTTTTTTGAGACAGAGTCTTGCTCTGTCACCCAGGCTGGAGTGCAGTGGCACGATCTCGGCTCATTGCAAGTTCCGACTCCCCAGTTCATGCCATTCTCCTGCCTCAGCCTCCCCAGCAGCTGGGACTACAGGCGCCCGCCACCACACCCAACTGATTTTTTTGTATTTTTAGTGGAGACAGGGTTTCACCATGTTAGCCAGGATGGTCTCAATCTCCTGACCTCATGATTCGCCTGCCTCAGCCTCCCAAAGTGCTGGGATTACAGGCATGAGCCTGCAAGTTCCAAATGAAAATAGAATGATAAGGTATTTCTTGCTAGGTGCAGTGGCTCACACCTGTAATCCTAGCACTTTGGAAGTCTGAGGCAGGAAGACAGCTTCAGCTCAGGAGTTCAAGACCAGCCTGGGCAACTTCATGAGGCAGTGAGACCTCGTGTCTAAAAAAAAAGAAAAAAACATTAGGCGGGCATGGCGGCACACACCTGTTGTCTCAGCTACTTTGGGTGGCTGAAGTAGGAAGATCGCTTGAACTCAGGAGTTCAAGGCTTCAGTGAGCCATTGATTGTATAACTGCACTTCAGCCTAGGTGACAGAGCAAAACCCTGTCCCCCAACCCAGCAAAAAAAAAAAAAAAAAAAAAGATATTTCTTCATTGTACCTTTAAAAGTTGATTGTTTATGATCTCAAGGAACTAAGAAATCTAGCTGAGGAGTCAAAATGAACAGAGGGACACGTAAATACATTTACCAGACTTTTACAAAGCAATACAATTGTTTCCTCTAATCCATTCTTTACACTCCAGCAAGACCAATTTAAAACAATTTTACTCAACAGTTCACAACTCAAGAAACTCCAACAGCTCTCTACTACCTAAAGAACCATTTGTAGACTTTTTAGAAAAGCAACTGCCTAAGTCCCACTCCAGACTTCATTATTAATTTCTGGGGGTATGTTTAAAAGTTCCACAAGTGAGTCTGAAGCACAACAAGAATGAGAACCACAACTGGGTTCACCCTACCTGAGATGTTCCTCCTGTCAGGACAGTCCTTTTCATATCCATTCTCTTGGTTTATGTTTTCTCTTGTCTGAAAATGTTTGCTTTTCTTCTGTCCAAATATCCATCTTTTTAAATAATCTTCAAATCCTTCCTCCTCCATGAAACCATACTGACCACTATAACTCACAATGTCTCCACTTCTCTGTACACATCAATACCTTCATACATATATACACAATTTATTAATATTTTAGGTCTATTTCTTTTACACACTGGTGGGCATTTAACACTGTCTGATGGACGACTGGCAAATTTCCTTCACCACAGTAAATCTAACATGTAAGCATCAATATTTACACCCATATATTTCAAACTTTCAAAATACGTTGCATTAATACCTAGAGTTATTGAAAACTTCAGGTAACTTCTGGTTCATTCCTGACTGGAATTTTTAAAACTACTGTCAATCATCAGTGCTAATGATGATATCCGCTTCACATATCTAAACTGAATGAACCATTCAAGTTTGTAACATCAATCCCATTCCAAGAGAAGTTAGTGCTACATCTTTGGTATCTTCAACAAGTGTGTAGGAAAGTAATCAAGGGAAAGCATGAAACATTATATCTCAATAGATTGAGAATCCAAAGGGTCAGACATTCTTGAGAATATGTTTGAAAGTACAAATTTGGAAGTATAGTATATGAACAAGACCATTGTTGAGACTATGAGATAATGAATTCAAAAAGCATATGCAAAGAGAAAAGAAAATTTAAGAATGGATCATGGAGCAGAAAGAAAAGAGGCAGGAAAAACTGACCAATGGATGAAATAGGAGAATTAGAGAAACACAAGGAAAAATCTGAATACCAGAGTACTTTAAGGGGGTGTTAAAAAAAAATAAAAGAGCACATTAAATGTTAAGATGTATACATCATGACACTAAAGTTAGTTACCGCCTCACAGCCTTAAAGTAATTAAAGCAGTAGCAATGATAATTCAGGAAAATGCATTGTATCTTCTAAGGTATCAGAATATATAATGTGCCTAAATGACATTCTAAATCAAAGAAGGCTGATCTTCCTGAGTTCCTGCTACCGTGGATCCATAAGATCTTCAAAATTTCAGTCTGTTATTACCTAATATTTTTAAAACTAAGCAAGCCTTCCCAGATGCAAGAGCCTTCAAAAACGTACAGAAAATTAATACACAATGGACTACTTCTTTGTGTAATTCACAATGGACTAGCTCTCTTTGTGGACTTCTAAACAGCATTTCATTTCTAGGAGTTTGAAAATGCTAAATACTGAAAGACAGGAGACGAAGGACACAGAATACCAGAAGAGACACTACGGAAAATGCTGCCTACCTACCAACTGGGACTTCATGCTAATTTCCTTTCCAGAAAAAATTCAAAACACCCAAAGCTGGGGCCATGACGATGACAAAACACAATTGTTCATGAAAACTGGGTCTCCCTCACTAATCAGTTGTTTCTCAAACGTGCCAGTGATACACCTGGCCTCTTCAAACATGCTTGTGCAAGTTCTCCCATCCATTAAGCTTATCGGGTTATAACTAGGACCTGGACCATTAGAAATGCTGCTACTCTCCTAGAAATAATAAAAATCATGTTTAGAGAGGCCCAATTTATAATGCAAAAAGTATAGCATTTCTATCTTTTTGCAGGTGGAAGGTTCATATTATCCCATCTAGTTTTTACTCAGGACCAACCAATCCAAATATATAGGGTTATACAAGTGATTCTCAACTAAAGGTGATTTTGCCCTCTCTACCCCTCAAGAGGTATGTGGCAATGTCTAGATGTTTTTGGTTGTCACAACTGGGAACCACTATTAGTATATAGCAAGTAGGAGACAGGGGTGCTGCTAAACATACTACAACGCACAAGTCCATACCCCACAAGAAAACATTATCCCACCTAAAATGTCAATAGGTTGAATTACTCTGGGTTATACAGGTTGAGTAACCCTAATCTGAAAATCCAAAACCTAAAATGCTTCAAAATCCAAAACTTTTTGGGCATCAACATGATGCTCAAGAGAAATATGCATTGGAGCATTTCAGATTTTGGATATTTTGAAAAAAGATGCTCAACTGGGAAGTATAATACAAATATTCCAAAATCCAAAACATTTGTGATCCGAAGCATTTTGGATAAGGAACACTGAACCTGTACTATATTTGGGAATGCAGAAAGAGCTTAATAGATGCTCATAGTACTTACTGCCTGTTCTCTTAATTTGCTAACTTTTTTGTTTGCTCTAGCATCAGTATCATTTAATATTGAGATTGCTCATTTCACAACAGATCATTCAAAGCATAACGCACTCAGAACACTAAACTAGGAATCAGAAAATGAGGCAAGCCAAACTTAATGTCAAATGAGGGAATGACATAAGAAGTATATCAGTATAAGAAGCCAATATCAACATTTCACTTCAACTTAATACTATGCTCATTAGTACATAATAGTTTATTACATTGAATGAGCAAGACAACTAATATTTTCACCAGCATTTGGTAGCCTGGAGAAGAAAACATAAATAGAAACTATTTATTTAAAAGCCTAAGTTCCAGAAGGTTCATGCCAGCTAAAGCCCTAAATAAAAGATTTGACAGGAGAGAAAAAAAGAGATAGCTATTGGAGATATTAAAAGCAAAGCAATTATTTCGAGAATCAAGTTATACCTACTACAGGGATGAGGAAATACAAGAAAGATGAGTTAAATATACACTTGCATAAGCCAGACATCTCAACCGCGTGTCAGACAAAAGTAAGGGTATGATTAGGGCCACATGTTATAGGTGAGAAGACTGTCACAGCCAGAGACATTACCCCAAGTGCAAGTATAGGGATGGGTTAAGGAACTAAAGGACTCTTACCCTCACAGTTCCTTTTTCCTCCTAAAACATCCTCCCTGAGCCCTTGGCAGATCAAAAGATGTTGTTTTGACTTCGTGTGAACACATGCTGATGTCATCATTTCTACATCTGAATCATCAGATGGAAAGGCTTATCTGACACAGATTTCCAATATATACCTTTGCATAAAATTACCTTAGATGTAAAAAGTGACCAGTATGTCAATCTTAGTCCATTTTGTGTTGCTATAATAGAGTATCACAGATTGGATAATTTATAAAAAAATAAACTTATTTCTCACAGTCCATGAGGCGGGGAAGCCCAGTATCAAGGTGCTGGCATCTAGTTAGGGCCTTCTTGCTGTGTAATCCAGTAGTGGAAGGCAAGAGGGTGACAGAAGACAAGAGACGGTGAGAGAGAGAGAGCAAGAGGGGACTGAACCTGCTTTAATAATAAAGCCACTCTAGTGATAACTAACCCACTTCCTTGATCATGACATTAATCCAGTCAGGAGTGCAGAGCCCTCATGACCTGATCACTTCTTAGGCCCCACTCCCCAACACTGTTGCATTGGGGATTAAGTTTCTGACATACGAACTTTGGAGAATACATTCAAACCACAGCAGTCACTCAATTTGAGACATAGAAAAATCTAAAAAGATCTTAAGAGAAGAATTAGCAATACAAAGGTAGATTTCAAATGCCAACTTAAGCAGGAAGAATGCAGAAAATAAAAGCTACAAAGGACTCCTAAAGCCATCTCTGAGGAAACATAAATATGTCTCCTCTGGACTGATACTTTTTTTTTTTTTTGAGACTGAGTCTTGCTCTGTTGCCCAGGCAGGAGCGCAGGGGTGCGATCTGGACTCACTGCAACCTCCGCCTCCCCGGTTCAAGCGATTCTCATGCCTCAGTCTCCCAAATAGCTGGGATTACAGGCACACACCACCACGCCCAGCTAATTTTTTCAGAGACGGGTTTCACCATGTTGGCCAGGCTGGTCTCCAACTCCTGACCTCAAGTGATCCGCCCACCTCAGCCTCCTAGAGTGCTGGGATTACAGGCGTGAACCACCACACACAGCCTGGACTGATATTTTCGAAAGCAGGTACCCTTCTTCTGTTTTAAATCTCTGTAAACAAAACACCTAGTATAGTGCACTGGAAATACTAAATTAATGAACTTATGAAAACAAAGGACAAAACTGGTATTTTTTTTTTTCTTCACATGCTCACATGTTGTGTGGTGTCTACATTTTAAGCCATAAGCTTGAAAATGCAATCAATACATACTTTTGAGTAGAATGACAGTAAGGCACACATACTCACACACATACCTTCCTTCATATCACAGGCACAGTGACAATATCATGAAGGTCTAAGAGAAGTAAGTTTTGAGGAAAATAAGGAATTTGTAACCACACATTCAAGTAACAGGAGCCAACATGTTCAGGGTCTAATGTTACTCAGACAGCAGGTCTAGACAAAATAAACATTTGTTCTATTACCTTTCTGTTATGTTGCCATGGGAATCTATGTTTGCAGGAAAACTTATTTTCTGCAACTTGATGATAGAGCAGTAAAAGAGGGAGAGCTCTGATGAAAAGAGGAGGGGGGCTTACATCTGTAAAGGCAGGGACGACAATAAATAATATGGGTTTTTATAGGGTCACATGTCTGTAGAATCTTTCAATCTATACAATGTATTCAAGTTTAACAGAGAAGTCCTTGGGACCTCAAAGCCAAGATATTAATGACAGATAACAATGGTCCAATCTCTACTAAAAGTATTATAATGGGGAAAAGGCAAAGGAATGTAAGTCAGAAAAAGAGTCAAATAAAATCAAATAAATAAGATCTTAAATGTTTAACTGTTGAAAGAAGGTGAAAATGACTTTTAAAACACGATCCAAAAGTAAGAAAAACCCTAAAAGGCAAAGAAGTTAAAAAACAATCTGCCAGCAGACTCATCTTCCTTTTCCAGCTGAGCTAAGCTCTGCTCCCTTCCTTTTGGCAACAAAAACCTGAAAAAGTAAAGGAAGCCCATGTTATTTAAAGAGCTGGACTGGAATACCCTAAATTTCTAGGGCCCAACAAAAATACTGGCTCTGGCACTCTGGGACTGCTGGAATGAGAGTTGTGAGCATGGGTCAGAGCTCTGCATCAATTCATCTAACTCCACCATTCTATCCTATTCACAGTAGTCATTTAGGGTAGAATGGGTAAGGAACCGAAATGAAACACTTGGGACCCTAGAGCGCAGTGATCTGTCAAAACATGATTTAGGTCATGTCCTTCCTCTGGTCACAACCCTCCAAGGCTTCCCCTCTCACTCAAAGGAAAAGTCACAGTCTTTATAAAGGCAAATAAGACCCTACATGATCCCTGAACATCTGCGACCCATCCCTCACTCCACTTTTCTCCCTATATTTGGCCCCTGGTTCATTTAGCTCCAGCTGTACTGGCCTCTTAGCTATTTCCTGGAACACAGGGCCCTTACCTCAGGGCTTTTGCACACTTGTTAATCCTCAGCCTAGAATGTTCTTACATCCTCACCCATGTCCAACCAGTGTTCTATATCACCTTCTTCAGGTTTTTGCTCAATTGTTACTTTATCAATGATGCTTACCCTGTTCACCTTGCTTAAAAGTGCAATAGGCATCCTAGCACTCACTCTCCTTCCCTTGTTGCATTTTCTCCACAGCACTTACCTCACACACTATAAATTTTACTTGTTTATTATATACTTCCACTGCCATCCCCATTAGAATATAGCTTCCTTTTTTTTTTTTTTTTTTGTTTCTGGAGACAGGGGCTCACTCTGTCACCCAGGCTGGAGTACACTGGCAGGATCACAGCTCATTACAGTCTCAACTTCTCAGGCTCAAGCAGTCCTTCCACCTCAGCCTCCCAAGTAGCTGGAACTACAGGAGTGTGCCACCAAGCTTGCCTAATTTTTTATTTTTATTTTTTAGTAGAGGAGTCTCCCCATTTTGCCCAGGCTGCTGGTTTCTAACTACCGGGCTCAAGGAAACCTCCTACCTTGGCCTCCCAAAGTGCAGGGATTACAGAATATAATCCCTCACTGTACCTGGCCAGAATATAGCTTCTTAAGGCAGAAATTTTTGTCTTTGTTATTCATATTACATCTCCAGCACTTACAGCAAACCATACATGGTAGACACTCAAGGTATAATGAGTCCTATCCTCAAGGAGATTACCATGAACCTATGTTCCTTCCCCATTCTCTCTATAATCTTGTACCCTGTAACACTCTTTGTAACTTTGTAACACAAAGTTCAGAAAATGGCACTAAAATATATCCATTTGCCCAAGGCCAAAACTTGGAAATCCTAGACTCCTCACTCTCATATACTTCTTTCCCCACTACATTCAGCCTTGGAGCCAAGCATGCCCAAAACCCAGTATTTTGTTAAGTGCAGAATTTACAAACCACCACTTCTTCTTCCCTAGAATAAATTATTAATAGACTTGAACACTGCATGAGAAAACTGGTTAATTTTGTAAATCCTTAACACATACATCCAAGTGTACCTCACAGATATCATGAGTTCAGTTCCAGATAACCACAACAAAGTGAGTATCACAAAAAAATGAGTAACATGAATTTTTTGGTTTCCCAATGCAAATACAAGTTATATTTACATGATAATGTACTCTATTAAGTATGCACTAGTAGTATGTCAAAATATATATATACACACACACACATACACACATACCTTAATTTAAAAATATTTTATTGGCTAGGCACGATGGCTCATATCTATTAATTCCAGCACTTTGGGAGGCTGAGGCAGAAGGATAGCTTGAGGTCAGAGTTTGAGACCAGCCTAACCAACATGGTGAAACCCCATCTCTATTAAAAATACAAAGATTAGCTGGGCATGGTGGCGCATACCTGTAATCCCAGCTACTCGGGAGGCTAAGGGGGGAGAATTGCTTGAACCTGGGAGGTGGAGGGTGCAGTGAGCCGAGATTGTGCCACTGCACTCCAGCCTGGGTGACAGAGCAAGACTCTGTCTCGAAAAAATAAATGAATGAATGAATAAATAAATAAATAAATAACACACTTTTTTGCTAAAAAATGCTAAGGGTCACCTGGGCCTTCAGCAAGTCATTATCTTCTTGCTGGTGGAAGGTCTTGTCTCAGTGTTGATGGCTGCTGACTGATCAAGGTGATAATTGCTGAAGGTTGGAATGACTGTGGCAATTCCTAAAAATAAGACAACAGTGAAGCTTGCTGCATTGATTTACTCTTCCTTTCGTGACAGATTTCTCTGTAGCCTGCAATGGTGTTTGACAGCATTTTACCCACAGTAGAACTATTTTCAAAATGGGAGTCGATCCTCTCAAACCTTGCTGCTGCTTTATCAACTAAGTTTATGTAATATTCTAAACCCTTTGTTGTCATTTCAACAACGTTCATAAGCATCTTCACCAACGGTAGATTCCACCTCAAGAAACTACTTGCTTTATTCATTTCTGAGAAGCAATGTCTCATCTACGGAAGTTATTATTATTATTATTATTTTTGAGATGTACTCTTGCTCTATCACCCAGGCTGGAGTGCAGTGACACAATCTCGGTTGCCACTTGGTTGCAGTGGCTCACTGCAACCTCCACTTCCCGGGTTCAAGCAATTCTCCTGCCTCAGCCTCCCAAGCAGCTGGGACTACAGGTACACGCCACAACACCAAAAAATACAAAAAACAAATTTTTGTATTTTTTGTAGAGGCAGAGTTTCGCCATGTTGGCCAGGCTGGTCTCAAACTCCTGACCTCAGATGATCTGCCTGCCTCAGCCTCCCAAAGTGCTGGAATTACAGATGTTAGCCACCGCCCCCAGCCACCTTGCACTATAAAGTTATGCTATGGAGACAAGTTCTTTCCTTAAACCTATGAACCACCCTCTGCTAGCTTCAAACTTACCTTTTGCAGCTTTCTCACCTGTCTCAAACTTCATACAATTAAAGAGAGTTAGGGCTTTGCTCTAGATTAGGCTTTGGCTTAAGGGCATGTTGTGGTTGGTCTGTTCTTTTATCCAGACCACTAAAACTTTCTCCATCTCAGCAACAAGGCTGTTTTGCTTTCTAATCATTCATTTGTTTACTGGAATATAACTTTTAATTTCCTTCAAAAACTTTTCATTTGCATTCACAAATTGGCTGTTTGGTACAAGAAGCCTAGCTTTCAGCTTATCTCAGTTTTCGACATGACTTCCTCACTGTTTAATCATTTCTAGCTTTTGATTTAAAGTAAGAGACATGCAACCATTCCTTTCACTTGAACACTTAGAAACCACTGTAGTGCTATTAATTGGCCTAATTCCAATATTATTGTGTCTCAGGGAATAAGGAGGCCTTAAGAGATGGAGAGAGGCAACAGCTGGTTGGCAGAGCAGTCAGAACACACACAATGTTTATCAATTAAGTCTGCCTATGGGCATGGTTCCAGATACCTCAAAACAATTACAACAGTAACATCAAAGATCAGTGATCTCAGATCCCCATAACATTTAATAAGAAGAAGAAAGTTTGAAATATTGCGAGAATTGCCGGGCACGGTGGCTCACACCTGTAATCCCAGCATTTGGGGAGGCCAAGGCAGGCAGATCACAAGGTCAGGATTCGAAAACCGCCTGACCAACATGGTGAAACCCCATCTCTACTAAAAATACAAAAATTAGCTGGGAGTGGTGGCACATGCCTATAGTCCCAGCTACTCGGGAGGCTGAGGCAGGAAAATCACTTGAAACTGGAAGGCGGAGGTTGCAGTGAGCCGAGATCGCGCCACGGAACGCCAGCCTGGGCGACAGAGCGAAACTCCGTCTCAAAAAAAAAGAAAAAGAAAAAGAAAAGAAATATTGCGAGAATTACCAAAATGTGACATGGAGACATGAAGTGAGCACATGCTGTTGGTAAAATGATGCCAATAGACTTGCTTACCACAGGGTTGTCACAAACCTTCAATTTGTTTAAAAAAAAAAAAAAAAAAAGGCAATTATCTGTGAAGCATAAGATGAGTTGTGCCTGTACTTAATTTATGGGAGCACTGTGAAAGACAAACAACTCCAAATACTGATGTTTCTTTTACAAAAAACATTTCCAAGTTTAAAGAAGTTTTTGGTTATTTTTCTGATGAAATAGGTGTATGACTTCCATAGCAGCCATGAGAAGAAATTCCTAAGCTCTAAGTCAGGAGCACCCACTTTATGATGAGACACTTCTGAGCACTGCAGTAATTATACCTCTTAGATAAGAACAAATCAGTTTTACAACAAATTTTACTGCAAAAAGCAAAAATCTAATATATTTTCAAAGGGCTGGAGAGGCAGTTATTTCTATTTATATCCTATATGTACATAACACAAACATGTATGGACAGTCCCAACTTTACATAAATGTACACTAAAGAATTTCAAACCAATAGGATTCATATATTCAGGAATTAACTATTTGCACTGCCTAATAATTCCTTCAGAAAAAAATTTAATCTAGGCAATGAGTGCATTTTTGGTTTATCAGTTCTGAGAAGGAGACATGACTTTAATGGGTTAAATTAAGTCATTTCCCCTCACATAAACTGGGCAATGACACTGGTGGGATTGCTTTCCTACACTCAAGCTCTATTCCGAGTGACTCAGCAATCCCTTTTTCACAACAGGAGGCGAACTGCATAAGAGAAGGTGCCACCACACAACCTCAGCAGCCCACATCTATCGGAAAGGAGACTACTAAAAGTAGCACTGACAAGTATGCCATTCTTTTAATGAATGAGTCCATCTATAAAATGGGGTTAATAAATATCAGCCTCCATGGAGCTAGTGAGAACTGATTGATAACGCTTTGAATGAAAACACTTTATAAACTGCAAAAATCCCTAAAAATGTCATTTAATTCTAAAGTGAGGGTGATCTACCCCAGTGAATTCTTCCATCTTTGAACTGTAGGCCCTAGAGGCTCAGCAATATCTGTACTCTTGCCCATGAAAGGCAAAGTCAACACAGATCATCTCTGAGACTGGGCTAGGAAGAAATCAAAAGCAGAGTACTCCTCAGTATCAAGAAATCAAACTGCCAGAATTGAAAACCTGGAGATCCCAGATAAGCTTATTTTAAAGAAGAACCAGTGGAGGCCAGGTGCAGTGGCTTACTCCTGTAATCCCAGGACTTTGGGAGGCCAAGGTGGGCGGAGCACGCGGTCAGGAGTTCGAGACTAGCCTGACCAACATGGTAAAATCCCATCTCTACTGAAAATACAAAAATCAGCCAGGCGTGGTGGCGTGCACTTGTAATCCCAGCTACTCAGGAGAACTGCTTGAACCCGGGAGGCAGAGGTTGCCGTGAGCCGAGATCGTGCCACTGCACTCCAGCCTGGGCGAAAAAAAAAAAAAAAGTGGAAAAATGGGATTTGATAAATAAAATGACTTTACAGTCAGCCTCAAATGAACTCTTTCTTAAAACAATCTTTATACATAAATAATATAAATGTTTGCCATTAATTATGTTTAAAGATTTCTTATTGACTAGCACTGGTAACATACAGGCAACTACCTTACTTTTGGTTACAAAGAAAAGAATGGAAAGCTCAGCATGGACCTACTATCACTACTAGAAAAGCAGACCTTCTCACTGGTCAGGAGTCAAGAAAGTCACCCTTGTATACTTAATAATGATGCATTTTTATTTCTTTGCGCCCTGGCTCATTCTAAAAAAAATAAAAAATAATTTAAAAAAAGATTTAAAACGGTGAATGGCCACTAATAGTTTAAAAAAAGTTAGCTTCATTTATTTTTATTATACTAGAATAATCTTGTTCCACAAAGCACTTAGGAAGTTGTATTTTATTTCTTAGCAAGTTTTGCTATCCTTTTACCAAAGGTTTTGTTATATACTTTCTATGCTGAAGATACAGTGCACACCACAATGCTAGAACATAGCAAGCAATCCACAAAATGTAGTTATTAAACCCACTAGACTATAAGCTCCAGTTGAGAATGGATTGTCTTGTTTCTGTCTTGTTTAGCACTCTACTTCCAGAACCTAGCTATCTGGCCCATAGTAGGTATTCAATAAACACTGTTGAATAAACAGTTGAATATGATCTAAGAGTAATTCTCAACTATCAACTCCTATTTTATGGTTACCAGTGCCCCACCTCCTCTAATCAACAGCAAGGGCCTGGAAAAACAGTACCCCAGAGGAAAGGCACTTTTAAGTTCCTGTTTGTATTTCCTTAAACTCACCACAAAGATTCTCCCCTTCTGTCCCAAAACCCCAAAATCAATGCTTTGCAACAATGTATTCTTAAACAATTTTGCTTCATTTCCCCTCACAGACAATACATAAAGTTCCTTAAAACTGCAAGACCTAGTCTAGTTCCCTTTACTCTTTAAAGGAAAGGCATATATGTAAAACCTTATTTTGATTCATAATTGGTTCTCACACAGGCTGCTACTTGTTTTTTTACTATACTTAGTATAAATTAAAATAATATAGGCTTAAAATAATTTATAAATGTTACACATCAAAGTATACCGCACTTCAGAGCAATAATTAGGAAACTGACAAATATTTCAATGAATGAATTTTATTCATTGAAATATTCTATTAATTTATTTTCATTCTTGAAAATAAAATTCAGGGACTGGGTGTGGTGGCTCATCCCTATAATCCCAGCACTTTGGGAGGCCAACGTGGGAGAAATGCTTGAGGCCAGGAGTTTGAGACCAGCCTGGGCAACACAGTAAGACCCTATCTCTACAAAATAAATAAATATTAATAAAATAAAATTCGGAGATATTTTTGGAAGCAGACTTCACGTCCAGTTCAAGAAGTCACACAAAAAATGCTGTGTCATTACTTTATAGTTGTAACTTCTATCTGACCTAAAACAGTAGTATCACCAACCTGATTGCCTAATCTTTGAGTCCAAATTCCCTAAATTATTTGGATTCAAATGGACTGTTATTCCCTAAAATCAAATCTGCTCTCAAAAAAATGAAGATGGATGGCCAGACACAGTGGCTCACCCCTGTAATCTCAGCACTTTGGGAGGCCAAGGTGAGCAGATCCCCTGAAGTAAGGAGTTAGAGACCAGCCTGGCCAACGTGGTGAAACCCTGTCTGTATTAAAAAATACAAAAATCAGCCGGGCATGGTGTTGCACACTTGTAATTCCAGCTACTTGGGAGCCTGAGGCAGGAGAATCGCTTGAATCCAGGAGGTGGAGGTTACAGTGAACAGAGATGGTGCCATTGCACTCCAACCTGGGCAACAGAGTAAGACTCTGTCTCAAAATAAAAAAAAAGAAGAAGAAGAGTATCATAGGCTCCAAAGTGGATTCTAAAAGAAGTTCCAAAAAATGTTTTCTGCCACACATAAAAAGGTACTCATTGAAAGAACAACTTCAGGCCGGGCACAGTGGCTCAGGCCTGTAATCCCAGCACTTTGGGAGGCCAAGGAGGGCAGATCACTCAAGGTCAGGAGTCTGAGGCCAGCCTGGCCAACATGGAGAACCCCGTCTCTACTAAAAATTAGCTGGGTATGGTGGAGGGCACCTGTAGTCCCAGCTACTTGGGAGGCTGAGGCAGGAGAATCGCTTGAACCCAGGAGGTGGAAGTTGCAGTGAGCCGAGATGGCACCACTGCACTCAAGCCTGGGCAACAGAGTGAGACTTCATCTCAAAGAAAAGAACAACTTCAAATAACTACACCGAAACTCTGAATAAGATAACACTTAATTGTAAATCTAAATTCTGGTATTTTCATTCCAATATTAGTTATAATTGTTTATTGTTAACTGTCAAATAATTTCAGTTTCAGCTGTATTTTCCTTCACCAATATGCTGTAGGTTACATCTTAAATCCCTTTAGTAGAAAGACTACTAAACAAACAAGCAAATAAAAAAACTCTGCCCCCCTGGAAAGACACAAGACACTTAACAGCGCTTGTCTTTGAGAAAGACAGTAGAGTGGCTGGAGAACAAAAAACGAGACTTTTCACTGAATACCTTTTTTTTTTTTTTTGAGACAGAGTCTCGCTCTGTCGCCCAGGCTGGAGTGCAGTGCCGCGATCTCGGCTCACTGCAACCTCCGCCTTCCGGGTTCACATCATTCTCCTGCCTCAGCCTCCCGAGTAGCTGGGACTACAGGCACCTGCCACCACACCAGGCTAATTTTTTGTATTTTTAGTAGAGATGGGGTTTCACTGTATTAGCCAAGATGGTCTCGATCTCCGGATCTCCTGATCCACCCGCCTCGGCCTCCCAAACTACTGGGATTACAGGCTTGAGCCACCGCGCCCGGCCCACTGAATACCTTTTTAAAACTTTCAAATTTTATACAATGTGAATATATTACCTATTTTTAAAAATCTGTTCAATAAAAGTACTTTTAAGTGTCAGATACTGCTGGCTTTTTTTTTATTTTGAGACGGAGTCTCGCTCTGTCGCCAAGGCTGGAGTGCAGTGGCGCCATCTTGGCTCGCTGCAAGCTCCGCCTCCCGGGTTTACGCCATTCTCCTGCCTCAGCCTCCCGGTTAGCTGGGACTACAGGCGCCCGCCACCTCGCCCGGCTACTTTTTCGTATTTTTTAGTAGAGACGGGGTTTCACCGTGTTAACCAGGACTTTCTCGATCTCCTGACCTCGTGATCCGCCCGTCTCAGCCTCCCAAAGTGCTGGGATTACAGGCTTGAGCCACCGCGCCCGGCCTCTGCTGGCTTTTATACCACAGAAAAATATACCACTAAAGAAATGTGGAGTTAATTTTAATGGTACTTCACTGTAAATCTGGATCTCCTGTTCCAGTGCAGAGCTAGTCACCAACAGTACTGAACCTTTGCGAGGAATTCAACTGGAGTTCACCCAAACCCTCTATAGATGAGTTATTCTGCTGTTATCACTCCATTAAAATTTAAATAGCATTGAAAACAAAAACGTGATACTACAGAAATGAATGTGTCAATTCAAGAATGAAAAAATGGAAGTATATTAATGAGCTATAAAATATTAAAAGAACAATGATCCAAATACATCTTTGAAAATTAGCAAATCAACTAGATATACATAATATGTATATACTGAATGGATATACATATATTAACATGTATATATCGAATGTAAAATGCTGCAAATCAACTATACACACACACACTCTGAATGTAAAATCCTGCAAATTCCTTTAAAATGTAAACTGCCATGCTGTAAAAATGGGAGAAAGATGTCACGCACGGTGCCATCTGCAACATAACTTAAGCAGCTTGAACTAGAAAATGCAATATGATCTGTTACTGGACACAATTGCACAATCTCAATTACCCAGAAGATTCTACCAAACAGGAAATTCATGATGTGACTTTGGGAAACACAGAAATCATATTTAAAGATTAACACATCCAAAAGCCTGGAATTTGTTCCAAAACAAAAAACTATTTTACAGGCCCCTTTTCAAATGACGCATACAATACGAATTACTAAAACACAGAAAAAGCTAACAGTTAAATCTGATATTTAGTTTCAGATCCGTAGCTTTTAAATTATAGAAAATCTAAAATACAGGGTATAAAACCTTGAAAATTAGAGAGCAGTTAGTGAAATATTTCAGGTCTGGAAATTACATGGTATCGACTTAATTTAAAACACACTCACGGTGTAAATTAAAGCTAAAAAGTATCTCTTCCCTTCCTTTTCTATGTGGTTCCATATCCTTACGAAAACCATCGTGTACCTCAGGCCATAAATGCAGATAACTAGATAAATCCCTGCAAACTCTGAAAGGGACTTTTAAAACACAGTATTCGCAGGAATTATCTCAAAAAATACTTACAATACCTCCTAGCACTGTTAATAATTTTTTGATCTTGAGGGCGCCTTACAGATCTGAATCTTTCTTGCTCCAAATGAAAAAACTGTTTTGTCGAACAATACTTAAATGAGCAGTGGTATGTGACTAATCAGTGAGACTGCCAGTTTCTCAAGCTGCAGCGTTCTTGCAGGCACTACCACCGCCGCCCCTCCACAGAAAGGAAATACGCTTTCAACCGAATCGGAAACACACCACTCAAGCTGGCACAGTGTTCACCGAGATAAAGTCGGTATTTTAAGCTCTATGGATCGCTGCTAATTCAAGTGCGAATTCAAAAAGAACACTTCTCGAGATGGGATTTCGACAGAGGTTTGGGGAAAAAAAAAAAAAAAAAGGCCCGGAGAGAGCTCCCTTCCTGGTCAGTTTTGTTTAGATGACCGCAGTCTTCGGGTTGCGCTCTGCCCTTCTGCTTCTCCCGGCAGCTCCCCAAGCTTGTCTGCTCAGAGGACAGGGTCCGGCGCCACAGCGTGGGCGCATCGCGGGAGAGGGTCCTTCTGCTCCAGGTCCGGAGGGAGACCCCCAAGGAAGCAGCCCTTCCCCCGGTGCCTGCCGCCGAGCAGCAACCTTCCGAGAGGCGAAGGCGCAGGGTGCTAGCCAGAACCGAGCTCCAGCACCACCACCTACCTCTCGCAGCGGACTTGAGCGCTGCACACGGTGGACCGCAATACCCGCGTGAGTGCAGGGCGAGGGGTGCAGGAGGTGCAGAACAGGCAGAGCTCGAAGGGGCAGCAAGGCCCTCCCCCGAGGAAAATTCCTGCCACTTGACGCAACGCAGAGCAGTCGTGCAGGCCTGGCTCTCGGGCGCGAGGGGCCACCCTGCCCACAGCGGCCCCAGGCCCGGCGACACTCACCACACAGAGCCATAGGCGCCGGAGCCCACTGGAGACAGGTTCTGGTAACGCTCGGGCACCTCCCAGATTGTCTTGTTCAGCTCCTGCCGGTAGAACGTGGGCCTCTCCTGAGACATTTTCCAGCGGCAGTCGCCGGGTAAGAAGGTGGCCCTATGGGGCCCCCGCCTGCACCCGCACCCTCTCCCCGGCCCTTGCTGCCCGCCCAGCCGGGCGGGGACCTTGCGCTGGTCGCCCGCGCAGGTGCGGCTGCCGCGACCCCGCAGACTCCCGCGCGCGCGGCTGCTGTCAGCCGCCGCGGCTGGATGCGCCCCTGCGACTGGGGCAAGCCCCGCTAAGGGCAGGGACGCGCTCCGGCGCTCAAGGCTGCGCCTGCCGCGATCTCCCTGCACCTTCGTCCCTACAAGGCCGACTCCGAGCTGCGTCGCAGTACTCCGGATCCAGCTGCTGCGCCCGCTGAGGCTCCAGTGGTCGCGGTTCCACAGCCAGCAAACAGGAGCCTCCCGCAGTACTCTCGCGAGAACTGCTCCCGGGACTCTCCGAGAGCCGAGATTTTACCCAATATGGAACCTCTTCGCGGGCGGGGCTTCGTGAGAGGAGAGGATGAGAGGGGCAGTTCTCGCGAGAAGAGAGCAACAACTGGAGCCCAAAGGCAGAAACTCCCAGGAACTGTCTCCTTAAGGGCGCGAAGGCGGACCAGGGAAGGAAGAGATAAGCGGGCAGCACACGCCGCGCGCGCCCCACCGTGGCCGGCAGGGCAAATACCTGGCTCTGTGGTGGAAAACGACAGTGACAAATAGCGTGTCGGGGAAAGAGTCAAAAGATCTTTAACTGCGAGTAGTTACTAGCAGCGGAGCACCTGCTCAGCTGAACCCCCAAATTCCAAAAAACACTTGCATGAAAAAGAGACAGGTGGCAGGGCGCGGTGGCTCACGCCTGTAATCCCAGCATTTTGGGAGGCCGAAGCGGGCGGATCACCTGAGGTCGGGAGTTCGAGACCAGCCTGACCAAAATGGCGAAACCCCCGTCTCTACTAAAAATGCAAAATTAGCCGGGCGTGGTGGCGCGCACCTGGAGTCCCAGCTACTCGGGAGGCAGAGGCAGGAGAATCGCTTGAACCCGGGAGGTGGAGGTTGTGGTGAGCCGAGATCGCGCCATTGCACTCCAGCCTGGGAAACAGAAGCGAAACTCCGTCTCAAATTAAAAAAAAAAAAAAAAAAAAGTGAGAGACAGGTTCTGGCCAGAAGGCTGTTGCATTCCCATCTGCTCAAGGACATATGGGTTACTCTACATGTGGGTTACTCTTCGAGATGCTGACGAAATATGTCCCAAAGGCAAATGTTAACCCTGCATCAAAGCTGAGGCTTTCCAGGGGCTGGGCGCGGTGGCTCACGCCTGTTATCCCAGCACTTTGGGAGGCCGAGGCGGTCGGATCACGAGGTCAAGAGATAGAGACCATCCTGGCCAACATGGTGAAACCCCGTCTCTACTGAAAAATACAAAAATTAGCTGGGCATGGTGGCTTGAGCCTGTAGTTCCAGCTTCTCGGGAGACTGAGGCAGGAGAATTGCTTGAATCCGGGAGGCGGAGGTTGCAGTGAGCTAAAATCGCGCCACTGCACTCCAGCCTGGCGTCAGAAGGAGACTCCGTCTCAAAAAAAAAAAAAAAAAAAAAAAAAAAAGCTGAGGCTTTCCATTCAAACTCTCCTAATAGTTCTTAAACTTACATGCAGAAAAATCACCCTGGGAGTTTAAGATGCAAGTTCCCAGGACTCACAGGGAGTCTAATTGGGTAGGTCAGAGGAAGGCATCAAGAGCATGTATTTTTATAATACATCTTAGGTAATTCTGATTCAGGAAAGTCTGATATCTCCCTTTGAGAAGCATTTAAAAAACCATTACACTGAAGATTTGAAACTGACTCCTACCCTGAAGAGCCATCAGTGAAGAGGATTTTAAGCATTCAACTCAGGCCTCTTCGAGTAAGGAGAAGAGGGCAGAAGTCTCATCGAATTTAGGCAAGTCAAATGACCTTTCCTGAACCTTAGTTCCAGCTTTTACAAGAGATTTCCTGCCCTGCATTCCCGACTAACAGAGTCATTTGTAAAAACTAAACAAGATAAATGTGAATGGGCAAGGCATTATAACCCCATGCCTACATCCATTATCAACCTACACCTATGCTAAAGCTTGTTACAATGAGCAGAAGAATCAGATCCTGCATCATTGTCTTAGTTTCTTGTATTAGAAATAACTAGGTCCAAGCCAGGACATTTCTCAACATTTCCTGTGATTATTCTATTTTGTGTCATACACACCTTGGAGGGCTCAGACTTTGCCTATCTTGTCCCAATATCTAGCACAATGTCTATAACATAAAACATGTCCCATAAGTATTTGTTATAAAAATTGTGAACAATGACCATGATTTCAATTTAAGAAGTGGTACAGGATTATCAGTCCTCCTCAAGGAAAGCAATATAAAACCAAAAAACAGAGTCATGGGTGATTCATGGAAAGCTGTTTTGGATCCAATGTAGCTTAGCTGGAATTCTCTTATCTACAAAAACATGATGCTTGAGAATGTTCCAAACTAGGGAGGCTAGGAAGCTTTCTAAGAAGTGACGGAGGGTGAAGGGGAAGTAAGAGCAAAAACATGGTTGTGAAGAAATGAGGGATGGGGTTGGGGGGATCGAGGGAATGAGGGAATGGTTACAAGGGGTGAGGAGGAAGGTTGGAAGTAGGAATCCTCAGAAATGCACATTTTTATCCTACAAATTGGGATAATGAGGTGAGGGGAATGGAAGGGTAAAGATAAAGTAAGCAGTATATTCATACACTCATTCAACCAATGTGTATTAAATGCCTACTAGGTGCCAAGCACTTGTAGTTAAAAAGTGATTAAAAACTACAGTTGCTGCCTGCGTGGAGCTTACAGTCAATGGGAGGGCAATCATTCAACACAAATTCATTGAACACTTCCTATGTCCACCACAATGTTGTAGGCACTCATAATAAAACAGTTAATGAAAGGGATAAAAATCCCTGCCCTCATAGGGCTAAGATTATTTACAAAAAGGAATACACAAAGTGCATAATAAGGTAGACATCAACACAGTCATCAAACAAACAAGTGTAAAACTGTAACTGGGCCAAGCAGGAATACAAGGTGGAGTGAGAGACAGTGATAGGGACAGGGATAGGGTGGGAGGAGGGTAAAGGGAGTGAGTGCAGACGGCATGTCTGCATCCAGAGCCGACGATCTGGGCAGGAAGGTGTCATCCAGTGGGGAGAGCCAGGCCTGTGGGGCAGAGAGCCTATGGTTGGAGACCTGGGTAACCCTCCTAGCCTCCATTTCCTTTTACCGCTTCTGACCTGAGGAAGGCTAAGTCTTCCGGAGACGATAGTGAATTACCGTCTGTGCAGTACACATGTGCATTGCTGTATGTTCAGGGCACGAGGACTGGCACCAAATTGGCCCTCGATCAAGAATAGTAAAACCTCAGAGAGAGTAGGAGCTTCGGTACCCAGGTTTACCAAGTACCAAGGGGCTCCCACGACTCAGGTATAAGGAGGGCGACCTAGGTACCCCTTTCCCGGCTCCCTAGCCCAGCTGCTCATGCTCCCCTTCCTCGTCCCCTCCCCCACTCTCATCTTCTGCCCGCCCGGAACGTCCGCGGGCTAAGCCACAACGGCTAGGGAACCGCCGGTATCCGCGTCCGCAGCGCCGCCAGCCAGGCGGGAGCCGTGTGGGATCCCAGCGCCCGCACTCCCGCCCCCGCCAAGGAGCCAGGTGAGCCGCTGCCGGGAGACGCCCGGGCGCCGGGGGCTGCAGGCGGTGAGCGGCGAGGCCACAGCGGGTCCCATCTCGGGGGCTGCGTCTGTCACCGGCAGGTACCCAGGTATGCCGCAGAGCCAGGCACGCCGCAGGCGCTCAGTCAGTATCTGTGGAATGAACGAATGACGGTCGTCCCTGGGAGCTTATCTCTCAGGTATTGTCTCTACTTTCAAAGGCCGTGTGGATGGCAATGACAAGAGACAGTGTGTGCGTTTTGCAAGCTGCATCCTTTCAAATTCTCCTGTCTATATTGTCAAAAGCCCCAGAACTGATGTGCTACCTGCACCCCACCCCCTATCCCATCCATTTCCTCCCGAGGCCTGACTTCCCGGCCGGCCGTTCCTCCTCCTTTCAGACCTCACTGCTTTTGTTCATTTTATTCCCTGTGACTGAATCCCCACCCCCACCTCCTTGCCCCTTTCTTTTCATGTCAAATGCTATTGATGTGTCAGGGGCCCCTGTGAAGCCTTCTCCAGCACCCCCACCCCAATAATGAGCATCTCTCCAACACACCGTGTTACAGTCTCCACATTGCACGGAAGGTGGTTGTCCTATGTGTCCAATGGTCATCCACTTAAGGACTGTCATCTTATTAGTCATCCCTAGCCGCTATTCAAAGTGACTAAAGGATCTAAAGGCCAGGCTCTTTGCTTATACTTTTTCTGTATTCCCAATACATTCTCCATAAAAACCCAGGTAGTGACACGCTTAGGGTTGTTTCTGATGGAATTACAAATGCTTATTTTGAAATTTTGGAAGTGAATTTAGCCTTTACATGATTATAGAAAACATAAGAAAGTTCAGGGGGAAGATATTCCTGGAACTAAACTAGCTTTCAAGATTTCATATCATTTGGGTCAATAGCCATAAAATTGGATTGTATTTAAACTTTTTATTCCTGACTTTTTTTTTTTTTCTTTTTTGAGACAGAGTCTTGCTCTGTCTCCCAGGCTGGAATGCAGTAGTTCCATCTTGGCTCACTGCAACCTCTGCCTCCTGGGTTCAAGCAATTCTCTGCCTCAGCCTCCTGAGTGGCCAGGACTACAGGCACACCACCACACCCAGCTAATTTTTGTATTTTTAGTAGAGAGGGGGTTTCACCATGTTGGCCAGGCTGGTCTCAAACTCCTGACCTCAGTTGATCCAACCGCCTCAGCCTTCCAAAGTACTGGGATTACAGGCATGAGCCAGTGAGCCATGCCTGGCCTATTTTTTACTTTTAAAACACTCTGAACACAGATAATGTAAATAATTAGATAAATGGATGGATGGATGGATGGATGGATGGATGGATGGATGGATGGATGGATGGATGGATGGATGGATGGATGGATAGATAAGGGTACTATGGAGGGTGAAAGAGCTAGGCCAAAAGTGCTTGTATTTTAACAGGGCCCCCAAACTTAGCACTGAAAGGCTCATGAAAGATAATCCACTATATTTATAGTGGTACTCATACTTTAATTTTTATCAGAATCACCTGGACAGCTTCTTTGCTTTCTTTTCTACCTAGCAAGACCTACCGAATCAGAAACTCTGGGGGCCCAGCAGTCTGGACAGCTTCTTAAAACAGACTGATGGCCCCAGAGTTTCTGATTCAGTAGGTCTTGCTAAGTGGGGCCTACTCAACAGTAGGAGTTTCTGGTCATTGCATCTTCTTGGGAAGGGTCCTGCTAGTACATGAAATCAATCAAGAAAGACATAATGGAGCTGGAGAAATTCCAAAGAAAATTACTTAAAAAACAATAATAAGGAAACCATGTGTTTACTCTTGCTGCTGTTAGCCAGACATTTGTTGGAGTTCCTTAAAGACAACTTTCCACCTGCTCCTCCTGGCCATCCTCACTGTGGTTGTAGGAGTTTATGACTTGATAACCTCTCCTAGATTATCATAATATTAATGGTCTCCAATTGGCTGTTTTGCCTCAGTCTCTCCTATCTCCACTGTCCAACAACTTTTTGTGATGATGGAAATGTTTTATATCTGCACTGTTTAGTAAGGTAACCACTAGCCATATGGCTGTTGAGCACTTGAAATCTAGCTAGTATAACTGAGGATCTGAATTTTTTATTTTAAGTTTAAATAGGCACATGTCACCAGTGGCTACCATACTGGACAGCTCAGCTCTAGAACACAACACTGGCACATTTCATCTTCCCAAAGTGCATCTCTGTGCGTATTACTACTTCTGCTGAAAGACTTTAAATAGGCCTGGCGTGGTGGCTCACGCCTGTAAACCCAGCACTTTGGGAGGCCGAGGCGGGAGGATCATCTAAGATAAGGAGTTCAGGACCATACTGGCCAACATGGCGAAACCCCGTCTCTACCAAATATACAAAAATTAGCCGGGTGTGGTGACGCACGCCTGTAATCCCAGCTACCTGGGAGGCTGAGGCAGGAGAATTGCTTGAACCTGGGAGGTGGAGGTTGCAGTGAGCTAAGATTGCACCACCGCACTCCAGCCTTGGTGACAGAGCTGGACTCCATCTCCAAAAAAATAAAAAATAAAAAATATACATATATATACATATGTAGATGTATATGTAAACATATGTAAAGTAATTGACAACATTTAAAAGTCAGAAGATTCCACATAAAAATCTGGCATTATGGCTTCTCCTGGAAAAGATCAGATCTAAGCTATTCCGGGCCCCACATTGACCAATGGCGAGAATGGCTGGAGCTAAGCAGCTTCTGCTGCCTTTGCCAGCCCCACTGTTCCCACCACTCCTTGACGGTCATATTTTGCCTATTTTACACCAATCCTGCTTTAATTTCACTTTCAGAACAAAATGCTGGGTTCTAGACTCTCGATGTGACCCAGGATATCAGTTTTGTCATTAGCAGACTAATTAGGCTTGTTTAGGTTACTGGGAACAAAGAGACTACTCATGGAAGTACACTGGACAATTATATGGGGAAAGTAAGGAAGATTGGGTCTGTATTCCTACGTGTGGGGAAAGAAAGGCGGGGTGGGGGGCGGAATTCCTTACATTTTAATACACAGTTCTACCTTTTTTTCTTTTTGTGAGAGACATGAAGCACTAATTATCTTAAGTGATATATTGTAAAATACCTCTCCCATCCTCTTATGTATTCCCCAGTCACCTCAATGGTTTAGTGAATTTGTGATCTTTAGTTCATGGTTGTTATACAGCATACTACTTCTACGCAATGCTTTGAGGGTAAAAATACAATATATAACTATGGCCCAATTACTGACGTTTTCTAAAATCTTAGTTTTACACCTGTAAAATGAAAGAAATAGTAGTACTGGTATTATTGTGGAAATTTAATGACATAACTCGTGAAAAAATCTAGTGCAATGCATGGCATAGGATAAATGCCCAATAAATGTTGGTGATGATGATGATGATTGTTCTGAAGGAAAACAAAGTTGCTGACACATTAAACTTATGTGTGGTATCACCCATCATCTATATAATTGTGTAATCTATATAATTTGAGGGTTTACCAACATATTTTATAGGTATGTGGTTTATACATATGCTTTTCTACATTTATGTGGAAGAATTTTAGAGTTTATGTTTTTCTTATTGTTCAAAAACATAGATTATTAAGAATGGTTATACTTTCTCCCAGAGATGGATCCCTATCCATCCTCATTTACTCTATCTTTTCAATCTTTTTAAAAAGCAGGATAATATAGATATATTTTCTTTTTGTTTTTGGTTGTTTTTTTTTTTTTTTTTTGAGACAGAGTCTTGCTCTGTCGCCCAGGCTGGAGTGCAGTGGTGTGATCTTGGCTCACCGCAAGCTCCACCTCCTGGGTTCATGTCATTCTCCTGCCTCAGCCTCCCAAGTAGCAGGGACTACAGGCACCCGCCACCACGCCCGATTAATTTTTTTTTTCTTTTATTTTTAGTAGAGATGGGGTTTCGCCATGTTAGCCAGGATGGTCTCAATCTGCTGACCTCATGATCCACCTGCCTTGGCCTCCCAAAGTGCTGGGATCACAGGTGTGAGCCACCGCACCCAGCCGATTTTTTTTTTTTCTTTTTGAGACAGGGTCTTGCTCTGACACCCAGGCTGGAGTACAGTGGTGCAATTCTGGCTCACTGCAACCTCCACCTGCTGGGCTCAGGTGATCCTCCCACCTCAGCCTCCTGAGCAGCTAGTACTACATGCCCATGCCATCATGCCCAGCTAATTTTGTTTCTATTTTTAGTAGAGAGAGGGTTTCACCATGTTGCCCAGTCTAGTCTCAAACTTCGGTAGCTTTTTCTGCTACACCATGAGGCCACTAACTGTATACTTGGCAGTCATTCAAGAAATATTTGTTAAGGGCCTGCTAAGTTGCTAAGTGAAAACCATTATTTTGGGTCCTGGGGCTGCTGCTGTGAATAGTCACAGTCCTGCCTCCTGGTCTTACTTTTTTTTTTTTTGAGACGGAATCTGGCTCTGTTGCCCAGGCTGGAGTGCAGTGGCCGGATCTCAGCTCACTGCAAGCTCCGCCTCCCTGGTTCACGCCATTCTCCTGCCTCAGCCTCCTGAGTAGCTGGGACTACAGGCGCCCACCACCATGCCCAGATAATTTTTTGTATTTTTAGTAGAGATGGGGTTTCACCTTGTTAGCCAGGATGGTCTCAATCTCCTGACCTCGTGATCCGCCCGCCTCAGCCTCCCAAAGTGCTGGGATTACAGATGTGAACCACTGCGCCCAGCCCCTGGCCTTACATTTTGTGGGGGAAACAGACAGTGGACAAACAGACAAATAATGAATCAGGTGCTGGCAAGTGCTGTGAAGAAAAGTAGAAGGTAAAGGGGTAATGATGGCTGCTATTTTAGAGAAGGAGTTAGAAGACTTGTATTGAGCACTTAACCCTTCATATGGACTTCTTCATATATGCTGGATAGTGAGCATTTTCAGTGAAAGTTGTTGATTAATACTGTCTATCTCTTGATCATTTTCCTACAACATATCAACGCAATTGAATATAAAGAAAACTAGGCCTCCCACCAGGACACCTGGGTTCTAGTCCTGGCTCTAATAAGTATCAAACAGCAAAGACTGTTTAAACTTCTGGGTTTTGTTGTCTCCATTTGAAAAATGAAAAGAATACACATAAAATTATACAACATTGAGAAAGAGTTTTGTACAACTGAAAGATGCTATGAAAGTGTAAAACATTATTATATAGGAATTTTATTTCCTCAAAAATACGCTGAGGATCTGGATTACTGAAAATGCTTTTTTATTTGATCTCTTCCCACTCATCCAGGAATGGCACAACTAGAGAGGAGCGCCATCTCTGGCTTCAGCTCTAAGTCCAGGCAAAGCTCATTCCCATATGATGTTAAACGTGAAGTATACAATGAGGAGACCTTTCAACAGGAACACAAAAGGAAGGCCTCCTCATCCGGGAACATGAACATCAACATCACCACCTTCACACACCACGTCCAGTGCCGGTGCGTGTGTCCGATCGTTCAGCCGCCACCGAGCGGGGCAGGACTGAAACCTAACCTGACTCCTTTGGTGTCCACTTCTCTTTCTTGTCTGAGTTCCTGTAATCAGAATCCTGTAGTTGATTGTGTAATTTTTCTTCAGTCATTTTTGTGGTTTGTCTTGTAGTACCTTTTTGATTGTAAACTTCCTGGGCATAAAGATCTTGGGTGTCCCTACAGTATCTAAGGAGGATATTTCATAATTCCATTGTTCAATCAACCACGACTACCAGACTCCTGACCAAAAATAAGATAGCCAGCAAGACACAGTGGCTTACACCTGTAATCCCAGCACTTCAGGAGGCCAAGGTAGGCAGATCACTTAAGTCCAGGAGTTTAGACCAACCTGGGCAACATGGTGAAACCCCGTCTCTACTAAAAAAAACAAAAATTAGCTGGGTGTGGTGGCACGTGCCTGTAATTCCAGCTGCTCAAGAGGCTGAGGCATGAGAATTGCTTGAACCTGGGAGGCGGAGGTTGCAGTGAGCCGAGATTGTGCCACTGCACTCCAGCCTGGGCAACAGAGCAAGACTCCGTCTCAAAATAAATAAATAAATAAGATAGCCATGGTGGACTGATGAATGGTAGGGGAATGAGATTCTTCTAGTCTCATATCCAGCAGTGCCCACATGGTGGTACTCATGGTCATCAAGGTAGAGTCTACCACCACCACCTCTGATACCCACTGTGACTGGCTAGGTCCTGCAGTACAGGGGCTCTTAGCCTGTTTTTGTGCTTTGAACCTCCTAGCAGTCTGATAAAGTTAATCAACCTCTTTCAGAATAATTTTTAAAATGTTTTTTATTGCAGTGAAATACGTCTCACATAAAATTGGCTATTTTGACCATTTTTAAATATACAATTCAGTGGCATGATTGACATTCGCAATGTTGTGCAACCACCACCGCTATTTCCAAAACTTTTTCATCACCTCAAACAGAAATTCTGTTAAGCAATAATTCCCCATTTCCCCTCCCCTCAGCCCAAGTAACCTCTCTTCTGCTTTCTGTCTCTACGAATTTGCCTATTCTAGCTATTTCATTTAAGTAGAATCATACAATATGTTTGTCTTTTTGTGTCTGACTTCTTTCACTTAGCGTAATGTTTTCAAGGTTCATCCCTATTGTAGCATGTATTAGAAGTTCATTTCATTTTATGGCTGAATAATATTCTCTTGTATTTATATACCACATTTTGTTTATCCATTCATTAATGGACATCTGAGTTGTTTCTACCACCGTTAGGCTACTGTAAATAATGCTGCCATGAACATTGGCACAGAAGATCTGTTTGAATCTGTTTAGGGATATAACTAGGACTAGAATTGTTGAATCACATCATAAATCTTTGGTAAATTTAACTTTTTAAGGAACTGCCAAACTGTTTTCCACAGTAGCTGCACCACTTTACATTTTCATTGGCAACGTACAATTTCTCCATGTCCTCTCCAACATTTGTTATTTTCCATTTTTTTAATTATAGCCAACTTATTAGGTATGAAATGATATCTCATCGTGGTTTTCTGTTTTTGCTTTTGTTTTGCATTTTCCTGATGACTAAAGATGATGAGTATCTTTTGGTGTGTTTATTGGTGAATTATTTATCTTCTTTGGAGAAATGTCTCTTCATTTCCTTTGTCCTTTGTAAAATTAGGTTGTCTTTTTGTTGTTGAGTTATAGGAGTTCTTCATATATTCTGGATATTAAACTTCTATCAGATATATGTTTGTAAATCTTACATAATTTGTAAATATTTTCTCCCATTCTGTAGGTTTCACTCTGTTGATAGTGTACTTTGATGTAGAAAAGTTTTTTGGTGTTTTGTTTTGTTTTATTGAGACGGAGTTTCACTCTTGTTGCCTAGGCTGGAGTGCAATGGCACAGTCTCCGCTCACTGAAACCTCTGCCTCCTGGGTTTGAGCGATTCTCCTGCCTCAGCCTCCCGAGTAGTGGGGACTACAGGCACATGCCACCACGCCCAGGTAATTTTTGTATTTTTAATAGAGATGGGGTTTCCCCAAGTTGGCCAGGCTGGTTTTAAACTCCTGACCTCAGGTGATCTGCCCGCTTTAGCCTCCCAATGTGCTGGGATTACAGGTGTGAACTACCACACCTGTCTGATGTAGAAAAGTTTTTAATTTTGATGAAATCCAATTTTTCTGTATTTTCTTTTGTTGCCTGGACTTCTTGTGCCATATTTAAGAAACTATTATCAAATTCAAGATCATTCAAGATCATGCATATTTTCTTTTCTTTGTTTCTTTTCTTTTCTTTTCTTTTTTTTGCAGTGGCGCAATCTCCACTCACTGCAACCTCCACCTCCCAAGTTCAAGCAATTCTCCTGCCTCACCTCCCGAGTATCTGGGACTACAGGTGCACGCCACCATGCCCGGCTAATTTTTGTATTTTTAGTAGAGATGGGATTTCATCAAATTGGCCAGGCTGGTCTCGAACTCCTGACCTCACATGATCTGCCTGCCTCGGCCTCCCAAAGTGCTGGGATTACAGGCGTGAGCCACTGCTCTGGGCCAAGATGATGCATATTTTCATCTATGTTTCCTTCTGTGAATTTTATAGTTTTAGCTTTTAAATTTAGGTCTTTGATCCTTTTTGAAGTAATGTTTGTATATAGTGTAAGGTAAAGGTCCAGCTTTATTCTTTTACATGTAGATATTCCATTTTCCCAGGACAATTTGTTAAAGAGATTGTCTTCACCTAGTAAATGGTCTTGGCCAAATAATTTTTTAGTGCATAAAATAAGCAGGATTATAAGGAAAACCAGTTACATTGAAATACAGTTATCTAAATATCAAAAATACCAAAATTCTGTTATTTAATAATATAGGTCTAATAACTACCATAATTTCAAAGTAGTGATGAATGTAACTAATATTTCAAATCTCCTTAGCAATTGTAATGTATATAGAAATGTTTGTGATTTCTACTGGTGACAAAGTCAAGTTCTGCTGATACTATTGTGGTTTGTTGCCAACATTCATAATTGAAGGAAATGCTAAAGAGGTTAGTGAAGTAAAGATATAAGTTCTCCTGGCCGGGCGCGGTGGCTCAAGCCTGTAATCCCAGCACTTTGGGAGGCCGAGACGGGCGGATCACAAGGTCGGGAGATCGAGACCATCCTGGTTAACACGGTGAAACCCCGTCTCTACTAAAAAATACAAAAAACTAGCCGGGCGAGGTGGCGGGCGCCTGTAGTCCCAGCTACTCGGGAGGCTGAGGCAGGAGAATGGCGTGAACCCGGGAGGCGGAGCTTGCAGTGAGCTGAGATCCGGCCACTGCACTCCAGCCTGGGTGACAGCGCGAGACTCCGTCTCAAAAAAAAAAAAAAAAAAAAAAGTTCTCCTACGTAACTTCACATATATCCCCAAATACTATCTACAGATCCCTTGGGGGTCCACAAACCTCAGGTTAAGAATCCAGGCCGGGTGCAGTGGCTCACACCTGTAATCCCAGCACTTTGGGAGGCCGAGGCGGGTGGATCACTGAGGTCAGGAGTTTGAGACCATCCTGGCCAACATGGTGAAACCCCATCTCTACTAAAAATACAAAAATTAGCTGGGCTTGGTGGCATGCGCCTGTAGTCCCAGCTACTCGAGAGGCTGAGGCAGGAGAACCACTTGAACCTGGGAGGCAGAGGCTGCAGTGAGCTGAGATCATGCCACTGTACTCCAGCCTGGCAACAGAGTGAGACTTGTCTCAAAAAGAAAAAAAAAAAAGAATCCTTCATGACCTACATCATTATAGCAATCGTAATTACTCAAGTTGTCATCACTCACACTCTGAATTTACTAGTCCTTCTTGTCCCCTGGTTTATCACCCACAATTGGCACATGTTGGTATGTTGGCATGTTGGTGACAATTGTGGAAGGTCCCTACACAGCCCTGATGGAGACTGTCCCTTCCTTGAAACATTTTCCTTTGTCCACATCCTGCCTTTTTTAAGTTGTGCTCTTGGATATCCCTCTCTAGTCCTCTCACTTCCTCTGCTCCATGATGGATCTGGGGACATGTGCCAAAGAGGGTATTTGGGGGCAACATTGGCTTTGTCTCTATAAAATGATGGTCTTTTCCCCTAACTTTACCCTCATTATAAAAAATTATTCCCAGTGAAATTTCAACCTAACTCCTTTCTACCTTTCTTAGACTTGCCATCCAGACACTTAAATCTGACCCATTCTGCCTCCCATAAGCTTTCTAGCAACTGTTACTCCCTACTTCTAAAACATACGGTTCTCTCCACTTCTGAATTTTGACCAGAAAGGTAGCACAGCACAGTAGTTAAGAGCACAGTTCTAGCTGGGCACAGTGGCTCATGCCTGTAATCCCAGCACTTTGGGAGGCTGAGGCTGGCAGATCACGAGGTCAGGAGTTCAAGACCAGCCTGGCCAACATGGTGAAACCCCATCTCTATTAAAAATACAAAAATTAGCTGGGCATGGTGGCATGTGCCTGTAATCCCAGCTACTCGGGAGGCTGAGGCAGGAGAATTGAGACCAGAATGCAGAGGTTTCAGTGAGCTGAGATTGCGCCACTGCACTCCAGCCTGGGCTACAGAGTGAGACTCCATCTCAAAAAAAACAAAAAAAGCACAATTCTGAAGCCAGGCTGCCTGATTTTGAATACTAGTCCTGCTGCTTCTCAGCTGTGTGACCTTAGGTAAGCTATTCAACCCTGCTGTGCCTCAGTTTCCTTTTCTGTAAGATCAACATGATAATAGTACCTGCCTTATAAAGTGATTATGAGGTTTTAAAGAGTATTTGTAAAGCAACTAGGAAATAGCACTAGATAAATGAGGTTTTTTTTTTTCTTTTTTTTTTTTTTGAGATGGAGTATTACCATGTCATCCATGCTGGAGTGCAGTGGCACTATCTCAGCTCACTGCAACCTCCGCCTCCCCGGTTCAAGTGATTCTTCTGCCTCAGGCTCCCAAGCAGCTGGGACTACAAACCTGGCTAATTTTTGTATTTTTAGTAGAGATGGGGTTTCACCATATTGGCCAGGCTGGTCTCAAACTCCTGACCTTGTGATCCGCCCACCTCAGCCTCCCAAAGTGCTGGGATTACAGGCATGAGCGACTGCGCCTGACCATAAGTGAGTTTTTTAATGTAAATAAAATAATATTTTAACCCCATCTCTTTCTTTCTGCAGAAAACCTCTTAATATCTTTCCTCATTTTCTTCCTCTTTAACAACTGCAAATCCCCCCTCTTATCAAAATCTCCTCTGTGCTTTCATTTTGATTTTTCTATTTCTCACTTTTAAGATGTCTTAACTGGGCCGGGCGCGGTGGCTCAAGCCTGTAATCCCAGCACTTTGGGAGGCCGAGATGGGCGGATCACGAGGTCAGGAGATCGAGACCATCCTGGCTAACATGGTGAAACCCCGTCTCTACTAAAAAATACAAAAAACTAGCCGGGCGAGGTGGCGGGCGCCTGTAGTCCCAGCTGCTCGGGAGGCTGAGGCAGGAGAATGGCGTAAACCCGGGAGGCGGAGCTTACAGTGAGCTGAGATCGCCACTGCACTCCAGCCTGGGCGACAGAGCGAGACTCCGTCTCAAAAAAAAAAAAAAAAAGATGTCTTAACTGAAATCCAGATTCATGTCTAAATGCTAATACTGTTTCCCCATCAGCTTCAACTTCCATTCCTCTAATTCCCTCCTTAGTTCCTGTCACTCTTAAAGCCTCATCACTCCATGTCCATTGTATTTTTCACCATGGGGAAGAGCTTTGCTGACTTTGCCTTGGGTGGCTGGCTGGTCTTTCCCTAAGTGACACACAGAGAGGAAGGGAGACTGAACCAGGTGAAGGAACAAACTGTTCCAGTGTCATGCTCTACTCTCCTCCACAGAGGCTCATAATTAGAAAGAGCATACTTTGTACACCTGCCACACACCCAGGGACTCTCCTAAGAACAGCAATGTGATGTTCCTTCCAAACCAATGGTCTTGCTCATGGCTGTCAAGCAGCATTTCACAGCTGCCAACAGGAAATTTGGAGGCAGGAGAGTGGCTAGAACACTGAGCTAAAATCAAGGACCTTGTTTCTAGCCCCATCTCTGCTCATTCCTGTGACCTTGGTAAAGTCATATTTATTTGGCATTAATTACCTTAGCAATAGTAATGCCCATAGTTGTGAGAGTAAAACATATGTAAAATTACTTGTCTGAGCACGCACTTCAGCCCTGACTACGTTAAAGTTATATTTGTTGTTGTAGTCAAATCCCAATTATCTAGCTCAGTTTACACACGAAAAATCTTCATACTTTTTGCTTTCAACCCATGCTAAGATCTAAATAACAAAAAGCAATTTAAAACCAAATTGGTTTTCCTGGTTGATTAATGATGATTCTGTCATTTTAGATGATCTGAAAGTTAAAGCAGGTTTTCTCAATCTCAGGATCATTGACATTTTGGACCAGAAAATTCTTTCTTTTGGAGAATTGGTCTGTGCATTCTGTGATGTTTAGCCTCTACCCACTTGCCAATTGCAAGAGTCAAAAATGTCTCTGGGCCAGGCACAGTGGCTTATGCCTGTAATCTTAGCACTTTGGGAGGCCGAGGCGAGCAGATCACCTGAGGTCTGGAATTTAAGACCAGCCTGGCCAACATGGTGAAACCCCACTTCTACTGAAAATACAAAAATTAGCCAGGCATGGTAGCACATGCCTGTAATCCCAGCTACTCAGGAGGCTGAGGTAGGAGAATTGCTTGAACCCGGGAGGCAGAGGCTGCAGTGAGCCAAGATTGTGCCACTGCACTCCAGCCTGGGCGACAGAGCAAGACTCTACCTCAAAAAAAAAAAAGTCTCTGGACATTGCCACATGTACACAGGGGAACAAACTACATCTAGTTGAGATCTACTGGGCTAAAGGATAATAAAGTCTTATTTTATAAAGTTGTTTCTTTTTTTTTTTTTTTTTTGAGACGGAGTCTGGCTCTGTCACCCAGGCTGGAGTGCAGTGGCGCGATGTCGGCTCACTGCAAGCTCCGCCTCCCGGGTTTACGCCATTCTCCTGCCTCAGCCTCCCGAGTAGCTGGGACTACAGGCGCCCGCCACCTCGCCCGGCTAGTTTTTTGTATTTTTTAGTAGAGACGGGGTTTCACCGTGTTAGCCAGGATGGTCTCGATCTCCTGACCTCGTGATCCGCCCGTCTCGGCCTCCCAAAGTGCTGGGATTACAGGCTTGAGCCACCGCGCCCGGCCAAAGTTGTTTCTTTACATAACTAAGTCCTTAAGCACAGGACTTCATATTCTGTATTTTCTACTAATTTCTACGTGTCACAGGTCAAGGCCAGAGTAAATGTTTGGTAAAAATTTTAGTGCCATGTTCTCCTCTCCTCCACAGAGGGTCATAATTAGAAAGAACACACTTTATGCACCTGCCTCGCACTTGGGGACTCTCCTAATTGGGAATGACATGAATGTGTTAACTGCCCTTCCGCCTATCAATGTCACCCTCAAAACACTGTCCTTGTCAAGAGAAAACAACAGCAGTCCATTTTTCTACTGGAAAATTGGTAGGTTTAATTTTTCCCAAACATCCTATGAAAACACAGAACTGATTACATGCTGGATGTGTATGGCTTAGTTCTTGACATATACATAGCACTTGGTTCTGAAGCTAAGGTGATTTAGTCTCCCAGGGAACATGTGGTGATGTCTGGAGACGTTGTTGTTAGCTGTCACAGCTGAAGGAGGGAGTTCTACTGATATCAAATGTGTAGAGATGAGGGATGCTGCTAAACATCCTGCAATGCACAGGACAGCCCAACAACAAAGAATTATCTGGTCCAATATGTCAAACTGTCAGTAGTGCTGACAAGACTCTGCTTTTTCTTGGCTATGTGGGCCAAATGCCTTTTATTGGCTATGTGGGCATTTTCTTTGGAGAAACTAACCAAGTCTCTGCTCTTCTCTCACACAGCTGCTCATGGCACAGGTTCCTACGATGCATGCTTACAATCTTTCCCTTCCTAGAATGGATGTGTATGTATCGATTAAAAGATTGGCTTCTTGGAGACTTACTTGCTGGTATAAGTGTTGGCCTTGTGCAAGTTCCCCAAGGTAAGGAAGATATGAAGCCTGTTCATCCAAAGACAATGTATCAGACCTTGTCCACATGCCCAGGGTAAACAATTACTTGTGCTAGATGAATAGAAAAAAAATATTGAATTTTATTCACAGCATTACCATTTGTTCCCTTATCTGCCAGATTTCTAATGTCTCCAGGGTGGTTCCAAAAGACTTGATTTAGTTTAGACCCCTGAATGCTTTCCAGAGTACTTGTAACATCCACTCTTTGTTATTTTTTTCCTTAACTAGTTATTTCATACTCATGACTATAATACATCTCACTTGGCATTGGTTTTACCTAGAAAGGGGAAGGATAGGCTGGGCACAGTGGCTCATGCCTGTAATCCCAGCACTTTGGGAGGCCAAGGCAGGCAGATTGCTTGAGCTCAGGAGTTCCAGACCAGCCTGGCTAACATGGTGAAACTCTGTCTCTACAAAAAAATACAAAAATTAGTGGGGCCTGGTGACTTGTGCTTGCAGTCTTAGTTACTCTGGAGGCTGAGGTGGGAGGATCACCAGAGCCCAGGAGGTCGAGGCTGTAGTGAGCAGTGATCACACCACTGCACTCCAGCCTGGGCAACAAAGCAAGACCCTGTCTCAAAAAAGAAGAAAAAGGTAAAGGATAGGAAACATAGCATGCCAGCATCTCTCCAGCAAGTGACAAGCAATCCAGTGCCCACTCTTTGGTCTTCCAAGTAGCAGTTCAGATGCAAGACAACAAGATACACAGATAGGTGTGGGAGCTTATCTGGGCTTTACAAACTCGTTTCCCGAATAGGAATCAACAACTCTTGTAACAGTTCCATAAATATTGCTCCCAGAGTCCCACAAGGGACAAGTCCAGTTGTAAGAGTCACTATGCTCAGAGAATCCCAAAGGTAGGGCTTGCAACTGGATATATCTTTCATTCACAGTCCTCTTGGTCCAGATGGAATATACTATTTGGGCTCGTTTTTACCATAAGCAATTCTGCCTGGTAACACAGTTGCCATTCTACCATTATAAGGTTTCCAGGGAAACAGAGCTAGAAAGTTAACCCAAGATCAAATTCATCTTCAAAAAATAGAATGGGTTTTATAAATCCTTTACTCACAGTAGTTTATAGTTCCCCAGATAGTCTTTAAACACCTCCATTTCTCTATTTTTCTGAGGCCCAGCAGGCAGGGTTGAAGCTTGTGATCAGGCAGGCTGTGGATAGCACAAAAGAGGTCAAGAACATAAACAAGTTGTGGCTGAAATCTGACTCTAGTACAGCACTGTTAACTGGGGAAAACAGATGACTTTTTAAATCTTTACTTACTTATTTGTTTCTAAATTATCAAATAATAAAATTGGCTTTTTTTCCCTTTTGGTGTATACTCAGATTGATTTTAACACACATGGCTGGGACTGGTGGCTTATGCCTGTAATCCCAGCACTTTGGGAGGCCTGGGCAGGCAGATTGATTGAGATCAGGAGTTTGAGACCAGCCTAGGCAACATAGCAAAACCCCATCTCTACTAAAAATACAAAAATTAGCTGGGCATGGTGGTGTGCACCTGTAATCCCAGCTACTTGGGAGGCTGAGGCAGGATAATTGCTTGAATCCAGGAGGTGGAGGTTGCAGTGAGCCAAGATGGTGCCGCTGCACTCCAGCCTGGGTGACCGAGCGAGACTCCATCTCAAAAACAAAAAACAAAAAAAAAAACAAACACAGATATACATTTGTGTAACCACCACCACAATTGATGCAGAGCAGTTCCATCACCTCCAGAACTCTCATGCCATGCTTTTAAAGTCACATCCCCCTGCCAATCTATAACCCTTAGCAACTATTGATCTGTCCTTTAGCACCATAATTCTGTCTTTTTGAGCACATCGTATAAATGGAATCATACAGTAGGTAAATTTCAAAGGCTGGCTTCTTTCATTATGCATTATGCCTTTGAGATTCATGCAAATTGTTGTGTGTATCAATAGTTAATTTTTATTGCTTAGTAATATTCTACTATACAGATATATCACAGCTTTTTGTTAATCCATTCACTTGTGGATAGAGATTGTGTTTCCAGTTTTGGTCTCTCACAAATGAAGTTGCTATGAACATTCATGCACAGGTTTTGTGTGAACATAGTTTTTATTTTACTAAGCTGGAGCTGGATTGCTGGTCACAAGGTACGTGTATGTTTAACTTTATAAGAAACCACCAAACTGTTTTCCAGAGTGGTTTTTGCTACTATTTTACATCCCCACCAGCAAAGCATAAGAATTTCATTTCCTCCACATCCTCATGAGCACTTGATATTGTCAATATTTTTAAAATTAAACTTTCTATTTTGAGATAATTATAGATTCACATGCGTTTGTAAGCAACAACAGGTAGAACCCATGTACCCTTTACTCAGTTTCCCCAAATGGTAATATCTTGCAAAACTATGGTACAGTCTCACAACCAGGATATCAGCATTGTTTCAGTCAAGATAGAGAACACTTTAACCACCACAAAGATCCCTCAAGTTGTCTTTTGCTTTTGTTTTTGTTTTGTTTTGTTTTGCTTTTTTGAGACAGTCTCCCTCTGTCGCCCAGGCTAGAGTGCAGTGGCGCGATCTTGGCTCACTGCAAGCTCCACCTCCCTGGTTCACGCCATTCTCCGGCCTCAGCCTCCCAAGTAGCTGGGACTACAGGCACCCGTCACCAAGCCCAACTAAATTTTTTTTTTTAATTTTTTTTAGTAGAGATGGGGTTTCACCGTGTTGGCCACGATGGTCTCGATCTCCTGACCTTGTGATCCGCCTGCCTCGGCCTCCCAAAGTGCTGGGATTACAGACGTGAGCCACCGCGCCCGGCCAAGTTGTCTTTTTACAGCCACCACTACCTGCCTCCTGTCCTTATCTCCTCTTAATCCCTAGCAATCATTATGTTCTTCACTTCTACAATTTTAACATTTCAAGAAAGTTATCTAAAGGGAATCATACAGCATATAACCCTTTGGTATTGGATTTTTTTCACTCATAATTCTGTGGAGATTCATCCAGATTATTGTATATATCAATTGTTTATAACTTTTTAAAATTAATTTATTAATTTATTTATTTATTTTTGAGATGGAGTCTCACCCTGTCACCCAGGCTGTAGTGCAGTGGTGCTATCTTGGCTCACTGTAAGCTCCACCTCCCAGGTTCACACCATTCTTCTGCCTCAGCCTCCCGAGTAGCTGGGACTACAGGCGCCCGCCACCATGCCTGACTAATTTTTGTAATCCGCCCACCTTGGCCTTCCAAAGTGCTGGGATTACAGGCATGGGCCACTGCACCTGGCCATAACTTTTTATTTTTGAGTAATAGTCCGTGGTATAGTTAAACACTTACCCACTGAAGGATATCTGGATTGCTTCCAGGTTTTAGTATTACACATATAGATGATATGAACATTCATGTGCAAGTGTTTTTGTTTGGTGGTGGTGGTGGTGGTTGTTGTTTTTGAGAGGCAGTCTCGCTCTGTCACCCAGGCTGGAGTGCAGTGGCACAATCTCGGCTCACTACAACCTCTGCCTCCTGGGTTCAAGCAATTCTCCTGCCTCAGCCTCCTGAGTAGCTGGGATTACAGGTGCACACCACCACACCCAGTTAATTTTTGTATTTTAGTAGAGACAGGGTTTCACCATGTTGGCCAGGCTGGTCATAAACTCCTGACCTTAAGTGACCACCCGCCTTGGCCTCCCAAAGTGCTGGGATTACAGGCGTGAGCCACAGTGCCTGGCCTCATGTGCAGGTTTTAAAAATAAATGTTAAGTCTTCATTTATCTGGGATAAATGCTTAGGAGTGTAGTTGCTGGAGTATATAGGAGTTGCCTGTTGCCTTTTTTCACCAACCTGTTTTCCAAAGTGGCTTAACATATTACATTCCCACTAGCAATCTATGAGTGATCCAGTTGCTCTGTATTCTCACCAACATTTGATGTTGTCACTATTTTTTATTTTAGCTATTCTGATAGTCATGTAGTGATATCTCATTGTGGTTTTAGTTTGCATTCTCTTAATGGCTAGTGATATTTAACATCTTTTCATATGCTAATTTCCATCTGTTATTTTCATAAAATGGCTCTTCACGTTTTTTGCCCATGTTCTAGTTAAATTCTGTTTTTACTATTGAGATCTGAGCATTTTTTGTAGATCCTGGATACTAGTTATTTTGTTTTTGCAAAATATTTCAGGTTTTGCAAATATTTTCTCCCAGTCTGGAGCCTGCATTTTCATACTTTAACAGTCTTCCAGAGCAAAAGGTTTTGATTTTGATAGTCTCATTTTTAGTACCTTTTATTTTAGCCATTCTAAGAAGTATGTAGTGGTATCGCATCATTGTTTTAATTTGCATTTCCCTAATGCTTAATGAGGTTGAACATCTTTTCATGTGCCTAACTTGCTATCCTCATATCTTCTTTGAAGGGTCTGTTCAAGTACTTGGCCTATTTTTCCATTGAGGTTTTATTTTTTTCTTGTGGTTAATTTTTGAGCTTTTGTTTTGTTTTTAGAGACAGGATTTTGCTCTGTCACCCAGGCAGGAGTGCAGTGGTGTGAACATAGCTCACTGCAGTCTGGAACTCCTGGCCTCAAGCATCCTCCTGCCTTGGCCTACTAAAATGCTAAGATTACAGGCATGAGCCACCATGCCCGGCCTCAACACCATTTTTAAAGAATATCCTCCAGTGAATTGTTTTTGCACCTTTGTTAGAGATCAAATAGGCATCTTTTGTGCGAGTCTCCTTCTAAATTCTCTTCACTCTATTCTATTGATCTATGTGTCTATCCGTTTACCAATACCATGTCTTGACAGTGAGTTTTAAGTTTGGGTGATATGCTTCCTCCAGCTATTTTTTTTCCAAAATTGTTTTAACTATTCTTCCATATTCATTTTATAATCAGCTTATCTAAATTTACCAAAAAAGGTTTTTGTTTAGATTTTGATAGCTATTCCATTAAATCTACAGATTATTTCAGGGAGAACTGGCATCTTTATTATGTTGTCTTCCAATCCACGATTATGGTGTCTCTCCATTTGTTTAGGTCCCTTGATTTCTTTCATCAGCCTTTTGTAGCTTTCAGCATACAGATCCTACAGTTTTGTTAGATTTGTGCCAAAGAATTTCATTTTGGGGGTTTAAATGATGGTTCAGTCTCCAGTTATTCATTGTTTGCATATAAAAATACAATTGATATTTGTGTGTTTTTCTTGTATCCTGAAACTTCTTTATTAGTTCTAAGAATTTTTTGTAGATTCCCTGGAATTAACTACATTGACAATCATGTCATCTGTTAATAGGGACAGTTATGTTTATTTCTTTTTAATATGAATGGCCTTTATAACTTTTTATTGCTTGTTATACTGGCTAAGACTTCCCATACTATGTTGAATAAGGATAGTGAGAATAGACATTCTTCCCTTGTTCCTGAACACAAGGGAAAGCATTCAGTCTTTTTTCTTTTTTTTTTTTTTTTTGAGATGGAGTCTCACTCTGTCGCCCAGGCTGGAGTGCAGTGGCGCGATCTTGGCTCACTGCAAGCTCCGCCTCCCGGGTTCACGCCATTCTCCTGCCTCAGCCTCCCGAGTAGCTGGGACTACAGGCGCCCACCACCTCGCCCGGCTAGTTTTTTTTTGTATTTTTTAGTAGAGACAGGGTTTCACCATGTTAGCCAGGATGGTCTCGATCTCCTGACCTCGTGATCCGCCCGTCCCGGCCTCCCAAAGTGCTGGGATTACAGGCTTGAGCCACCGCGCCCGGCCAGCACTCAGTCTTTTACCACTAAGTATGATGTTAGCTGTAGGATTTTTGTTGATGCCCTTTATTAGGTTAGGGAAGTTTTCATCTACTCCAGTTTGCTGAGAAATTTATCATAAATGAATGTTGTATTTTGTGAAATGGTTTTTTTTTAATCTATTGATATGACCATGTGGTTTTTCTCTTTAGATGTTTAATATGGCAGGTTACATTAACTGATTTTTTGAATATTGAACCAGCCTTGCATTCTCAGAATAAGAGAATATTCACACTAAGTTACCATATGTACTAGTTGCATTCCTGCAAAAAGAAATTTTCATGTGGCAGCTACAACCAAAATGGCCCATTTGTATTAATATAGTCATTTTACTTCTATGAAAAAAATTTCTAGCGTATTCCTATGGTGCTGCAATGAGACAGCTAACTCTTGGAACTGATGCTTTAACTATGAGCCCCCTATCAGTTTCTACTTATATTTAAATAAAGACCAAAGTTGGAGGATATCCCATTGCTAAATTAGCAAGCCATCAGTATAATCTTGTATCAAAATAAGAATGACATAAGAGTAATATCTAGCATCCACCACAACACCTAGCACATAGTAGGTATTCAAAAGATATTTGTTGAATAAAAATGATTACATAGCTGGTTATGGTAGCTCACACCTGTAATCCCAGCACTTTGGGAGGCTGAGGAAGGTGAATCACTTGAGATCAGGAGTTTGAGACCAGCCTGGCCAATATGGCAAAACCCTGTCTCTACTAAAAATACAAAAAGTAGCCAGGTGTAGTAGTATGTGCCTGTAATCCCAGCTACTCGGGAGGCTAAGCCAGGAGAATTGCTTAAACCTGGGAGGCAGATGCTGCAGTAAACTGAGATCACACCACTGCATTCCAGCCTGGGCAACAGAGTGAGACTCCATCAGAAAAAAAAAAAAAAAGATTACATAGCTATGTGAATGAATGAATCCAACCAGCTCTTTTTTTTTTTTTTTTTTTTTTTTTTTTGAGACGGAGTCTTGCTCTGTCGCCCAGGCTGGAGTGCAGTGGCACGATCTCCGCTCACTGCAAGCTCCGCCGCCTCCCGGGTTCACGCCATTCTCCTGCCTCAGCCTCCCTAGAAGCTGGGACTACAGGCACCCGCCACCACGCCCGGCTAATTTTTTTGTATTTTTAGTAGAGACGGGGTTTCACCGTGTTCTCCAGGATGGCCTCGATCTCCTGACCTTGTGATCCGCCTGCCTCGGCCTCCCAAAGTGCTGGGATTACAGGCATGAGCCACTGCGCCTGGCTACCAACCAGCTCTTAATACTTGATTAACGGATTGAATATTAGTTTAATTTATGTGAATAAGATAATTTGCAGTGTGAATAATTCAAAAATTGTACTTACATTTGAATACCTAATGACAATAATTTTATTCAAATGAAACAAAAATACTATATGATGAAGACCTTATTAAAAAGGTGCTGGATCTTCCTCATAGTAAAATTCCAATGTACAAATGTAGAATTAAAGAAGAAAATACAAAATCACCTTTATGAAAATACTACAGTAATAATTGTACATAAGATCTACCCAGTGGATGCTAAAACTAGTGGGTGAAAGTTTGCAAAACTAAGAAACAGTATTTGCATATTTTCAAAGTATCTCCCTTGAGATATTTATTAACTACCCCACTACTTTACAATAGAAGACTGAGGAGAAAATAGCTTAACTAAGTGATCAATGTGAGCATCACCAGTAGTAAAATATATGAATATTATGAATCCCGTGATATGATGTAATAAGAAAAATACAACATCATTTCTGTAGTATTCTTGCCAAAAGTGTATAACCTTAGTACAATCATGAGGAAATATAAGACAAACCAAAATTGGGGAGTATTTGACAAAATAACTGATCTATTAATACTCTTTTAAAGTGTCAAAGTCATGAAAGACAGGTAAAAATTAAGGAACTTTTATAGATTGCAGGAATAAGGGGAAATAACAACTAAATGAAATGTGAGACTCTAGATAGAATCCTAGAACAAAATGAAAGACATTAGAGAAAATACTGATGAGATTCAAATAAAGTTTTTAATTTCTAATGTTAATTTCCTAGTTCTGATCAATATACTATGACTATATGAAATGTTAACTTTAGGAGAAACTGTGGAAGGGATATGTGGAAACTGCATTATTTTTGTAAGTTTTCTGTAATTCTAAAATTAGTTTAAAATTTTTGAAAATTTTAAGATGTTGGGAAGTTTGGAAATTTTAATTCCTTCTGTTTCACTATGGCCTAAGTTTAAATGAGGCTAGATGACTTAATTCTCAGATTGCTAACCTAGTAATTCTCTTACCTTCCCAGCATTGGTTAGTTATTTAAAACCATAAATTTCAAAAGATTTTCTCTTCATGCTACACATTGCTTTTCAAGAGTAAATGGGGGCCAGGCATGGTGGGTCATGCCTGTAATCCCAGCACTTTGGGAGGCCAAGGCAGGCAGATCTCTTGAGCTCAGGAGTTCAAGACCAGCCTGGGCAACATGGTGAAACCCCATCTCTACTAAAATAAATAAACACATTTGAAAAAAAAAATTTTTAACTAGGTGTGGTGGTGCAAGCGCATGTAGTCCCAGCTACTTTGGGAGGCTGAGGTGGAAGGATCACTTGAGTCTGGGAGGTTGAGGCTGCAGTGAGCCAAGGTCATAGCACTGCACTCCAGCCTGGGTGACAGAGCAAGACACTGTCCACAAAAAAAAAAAAGTAAATAGGGGCTATTCAAAATTATGATGGAGTGCATACACAGTATATTAAAGCAAGAAAAAGAAACACAAAGTATAAGAATTATAAAGGAATAAAGCTTCATTATTCACAGATGATTTTTTATGCAAAGAATTCAAAACAGTATAAAGAAAATTAATATGATTTTTAAAAGCAAAAAAAGATTTTAAGAAGGCATAAAAAATAAAAGAAAAACAAAGAAAATAATAAGATTTTATGAATATTGCTGGATACTAAATCAGCATATAAAAATCAATTATGCTTACGCGCAGTGGCTCATGCCTATAATCCTAGCACTTTGGCAGACTGAGGCAGGTGGACTGCTTGAGCCCAGGAGTTCAAGACCAGCCTGGCAACATAGCGACACCCTGTCTCTATGAAAAATACAAAAAATTTGGTTGGGCATGGTGGTGCATACCTGTAGTCCCAGCTACTTGAGAGACTGAGGTGGGAGAATTCCCTGAGGCTGGGAGGTTGAAGCTGTAGGGAGCTGTGATTACACCACTGCACTCTAGCCTGGGCAAAAGAGCGAGACTCTGTCTCAAAAAAAAAAAAAGCAGAAATAAAATTGTGTTCAGTATAACTCTTAATATAAAGTTCAAAATGGGAGCAAATTAAACTATATTATATAGGGATATGTACACTACTGATAAAGAAAAGCAAAGAAATTGTTATCATAAATGCCAAAATAATGAATCCTTCTGTGGGGAGAGGTGGTGTTGTAATCAGACCTGGGTGGTAGTTACGTGGGTGTTTGTTTTATAAATATTAAGTAAGCTTGACATCTATTAATCTATTTTAATGCATTTTCTACATGCATGTTATATTTCACAATAAAAATGGAGATTACTAAATTAATTACCAAAACTATTACTAAAGTAATTAGAGCAATTAAGACAGTACAATATTGCAAAGATAAACAATTAAGCCAATGAAACAGGAAAAAGAGTCACACATATATGAATCACACACACTGTGTATCAGATATGTCACTACAGAGACAGGCCTTTAGTGACAAATGATGTAAAACACTTGGGTCTCTATACAGAAAAAAACATTTCAGGCCTTTACCTTACACCATACACAAAAATCTATTCCTGGTTGATTAAAGACCTAAATGTAAAAGTTAAAGCAAAAAGGACATTTTGGAATAACATAAGAGAATATCTTTATGATCCTGAGGTAGAAAAAGGTTTCTTAAATAAGACACCAAAAGCAAAAGGAAAAGCCCAAGGGAAAAGACTGATCAATCTGAAGTAAGTACAATTTAAGAATTCTATCTATTCAAAGCCACTGTGAAGTTTGAAGAGCAGCTAGGCACGGTGGTTAATGCCTGTAATCCCAGCACTTTGGGAGGCTGAGGTGGGTGAATCATTTGAGGTAAGGAGTTTGAGACCAGCCTGGCCAACATGGCGAAGCCCCGTCTCTACTAAAAATACAAAAATTAGCCGGGCGTGGTGGCGCGCGCCTATAGTCCCAGCTACTCAGGAGGCTGAGGTGGGAGAATCACTCAAACAAGGAGGTGGAGGTTGCAGCAAGCCAAGATCAATCACCACTGTACTCCAGCCTGGGAGACAGAGCAAGATGCCATATCAAAAAAAAAAAAAAAGATTGAAAAGCAAATCACAGAATGGGAGATACTTGCAAAACAATATACAACGAAGGATTTATTTGTAATATACATACTCCTATAAATCCATAAAAATAACTAGACAAGGGTGCTCAACATTATTAGTAATAAATAAAGCAGAAAATGAAATTGAAATGAATTATCACCATGCACACTAAAATTAAAAATCTGGCATATCATGTGCTGGCATAGATGTGGATAATGGGAACTGTCATACATTACTGGTGGTAGTATAAATTGCACAACCATTTGGAAAACAGTTTGGCATTATTTAATAAATGCCCCAGAAGTTGAAATTCAAGCTATATATTCTTGAGTAACTTGTAAATCTGTGTACCAGGAGACATGCACAAGAATATTCATAGCAATATTGTTCATAATAGTCCCAAACTGGAAACAAAGACAGGATACCGTGAACCCTGGAGACAAAGAGAATGGGAAGGTAGCAGCCTTGGATTCTGATGGCTTTTTAGTTTGGTTCCAGTCTCTGATGAGGTCTAATTGCCCTTTGCACCCTTTTAATAAATGTCCTATTTTGTTTAAGCTAATTTGAGTAGATTTTCTGTTTCTTGCAATCAATAGAGCCTTGCCTAGGGGACAAAAATGTGGTGAAGAAATCCTATAGATTACAAGAGACTTAAGAGACATATCAACCAATGTAAGGACCATATTTGGGTCCTGATTAAGACACACAGATTGTGAAACAAAGCACAACATGTAACAGCAAATAATTTTTTAAAGATCACCCCAAAACTCACCATACCTCTGGTTCAAGGTGAGATTGCAGTTATCTCAAGGTTCTACTGAGGCTGGAGGATCTGCTTCCAGGCTCACTCATATGGGTGTTGGCAGGCCTGAGTTCCTCCCCATTCTGGCTTCTCCATATTCACAGCATGGCGGCTGGCAGGACCAACTATATGTGTTGGGCCCAATACAAAATAAACACACAGGGCTCTTAGTTCAGAAATTATTCAGAATTTCAAGACAGTGACAGCAAAGCATTAAACCAAGTGCAAAGTCCTTCTAAGCCTAGGACTCTGTCTTGACTGCATAGATTACAAACCTTTGAAGCCACCTCTGGCAGGTAGTGAATGAGAGAGCAACCAAGATGGAAACCAAAAGTCTTCTTGCAACCTAACCTCAGAAGTGATATCCTGTCATTTTTGTTATAGTCTACTCCTTAGAAACAAATTAGTAAGTCTATTCCACACTTAATGGGGAGGAAATTATATAAGGGCAAGAATACCAATTGATCATTGTACATCATCTTAGAGACCCTCTACCACAACAATCATTTGTAAGATAATCAGGGAAATTTGAACACTGAGTGGATAACGATGATATTGTACTAAAATTACAAGAGTATTATCATTTAGAGACACATACCAAAATATCTACAGATTAAATAATCAAATGCCTTGGATTTGCCTCAAAGTAATATAGGGTGAGAGAGGAGTAGGAGCATAGATTGGTTATCGGTTGACCATTGAAGTGGATGATGGGTGTATGGAATTCATTAAACTCTATTTTTGTATATGTTTGAAATGTCTTATAAAAAGGAGCCTTGCTTATCTAAGACAATAAACCACCTCACTAAATTCATCATTGAATTTAGATGAGTATATTGGTATGATGTAAATTGAGGACAGACTCTTAGGGAAGGAAATAGGGGCTTGAAACATCAAAAGGATGACACTATGCCTGTTAGTCTATTTGCTTCAAAATTTCCAAATTCTCATGGTGCTTCTTAGAAAAGAAAGTATTAGAGAAGGAGCTGAAGGAAGAGGCTGGAGTGACTGGCCTATGGAAGAGAACCAACACATACCAACTTCAAGTCAGTGAAGTGTGATTCTTGCCTTGCTCTCCAGTTTTATCTTCAGCCCTGGAGAATTCCCAGGGCCTGCTTGTGCTTAGCTAGGAATAAGGATGGGGCTGCTTTTGAGCTGTTGGAATTAGGGATCTTATTGCTGTGGTATTTGCTTCACAAGTTTAGTATTAAGACCTTGCAGTGAACGATGTTTCAGCCTATGATACTGGATTGAAGTGTAAAAAGCATATGGCAAAATAGGAAGAGAAGCTAGGAATCAAAGCAGATAATAAAAAGTACTAATGAAGTACTATATGTTCAGAAATACTGTTACCACACTCAGTCAGCTATACACATGGATGATTTTTATTTTAAATATTCTTTACAGCTTTTATTTAAGGTGACTTTTAAAGCCAAGCTGCTTTTTCTTAAATTATCTTGTTTTTCAGGCCTGACACTTAGTTTGCTGGCAAGGCAACTGATTCCTCCTCTCAACATCGCTTATGCAGCTTTCTGTTCTTCAGTAATTTATGTAATTTTTGGATCATGTCATCAAATGTCCATTGGTGAGTTCAGCACTGAAATACACATGTGGTGGATGAAGTTTCCATCCTGATCATATATTTATTGCTAAGGAGCCCAACATAAAACTATCTTTAAGATAGAAAGAAAGGAAGCAGGAGGTGGACATTCTATCCATACAGTTAGTGTTCAGATTGTAGAAATAAATACTTCTAGTGTATCATTATTGTCACCACCAGAAAACAGGCCAGCAAGTTGTTTCCCAAAGAAATTAAAGGGTAGAGGTACTTTCCTTGAGAAATCACCACACATTGGCATCTGACTTCCCTCAACCCAGAAGATTCAGAAATGATTATGTGAATACTCCTAGAGCAGATATTTCTTTCATCTGACCCATATTAACCAAACTCCATGGGCTGACTTGTAATACAGCAAGCCAGCTTACTAATTTACAATGAGAAAATGTTACCACAGTAATCAAAACACTGACATCCCTAGGATAAGTACTTCCCTTCCCTGAGTCAAAAGTCCATCTACTAATTTATAATTAGAAATAACTTATTACAGAGGCCAGACTAATTAAAGGTCATAGAATCAGCACATTTACTTCACCTAGGTGAGCCTGCATAGAAATCAAATCACAAAATTCCCCCATAAGTTTAGAAGGTTATTGCCAGTATTTACTCAGTGATGTGCCTTTTCCTAGATTTCTCCACTGAACTGACCAATCCACCAACATTTACCATTCTGAATGACACATTCTTTTTTTTTTTTTTTTTTTTTTTTTTTTTTTTTTTTTTTTGAGACGGAGTCTCGCTCTGTCGCCCAGGCTGGAGTGCAGTGGCGCCATCTTGGCTCACTGCAACCTCCGCCTCCCAGGTTTACGCCATTCTCCTGCCTCAGCCTCCCGAGTAGCTGGGACTACAGGCGCCCGCCACCACGCCCGGTTAATTTTTTGTATTTTTAGTAGAGATGGGATTTCACCATGTTAGCCAGGATGGTCTCGGTCTCCTGACCTGGTGATCCCTCCGCCTTGGCCTCCCAAAGTGCTGGGATTACAGGCGTGAGCCACCGCGCCCAGCTGACACATTCTTTATATATGTTTTTATGTTCAGTCTGATTAACATCCCATCCTTCCAGATGTGAAGTGCTACTTTTCCTTTTTTAGGAATAGCTGGGCCGGGCACGTTGGCTCACGCCTGTAATCCCAGCACTTTGGGAGGCCAAGGCAAGCGGATAACGAGGTCAGGAGTTTGAGACCAGCCTAGCTAACATAGTGAAACCCTGTCTCTACTAAAAATACAAAAAATTAGCTAGGCGTGGTGGCAGGTGCCTGTAATCCCCGCTACCTGGGAGACTGAGACAGGAGAATTGCCTGAACCCGGGAGGCGGAGGTTGCAGTGAGCAAGATCACGCCATTGCACTCCAGCCTAGGCAACAAGAGTGAAACTCCATCTCAAAATAAAATAATAAAAATGAAGAATAGTTCATGTCTTTATTCAATCCATTATGTGTTGATTTTACATTTGAACACCAAGAAAACAACTTTATTCCTATATTTCCAAGTTTCTGAGGAACCTCACAATCATTTCCAAATACTTATAATAAGGGTTGTTAGAAATTTATTTATGTTGGGTAAATTTAAAGTTAAGGTGTACCTTTGCTCTCATATGTGGTATGACAATATGAGGACTAAACAAAATAATGTTTGAAATAAGTTTAATTTACCTCAGTGTCAGTATTATTTTTCTTCCTATTGTTACTGATTGCTTCGTTTTCTTTTTTCTTTTTCTTTCTTTTTTTTTTTTTTTTTTTTTGAGATGGAGTTTTGCTGTTGTCGCCCAGGCTGGAGTGCAAATCATGCCATCTCGGCTCACTGCAATCTCCGCCTCCCAGGTTTAAGTGATTCTCCTGCCTCAGCCTCCTGAGCAGCTGGGATTACAGGCATGTGCCACTACGCCCAGCTCGTTTTGTATTTTTAGTAGAGATGGGGTTTCTCCATGTTGGTCAGGCTGGTCTCAAACTCCTGACCTCAGGTGATCCACCTTCCTCAGCCTCCCAAAGTGCTGGGATTACAGGTGTGAGCCACCACACCTGGCGGTTGCTTTGTTTTCTAGTATTTTCGCTGCCATCTCACTTTTAACCTTCTCTAAGAGCAGACACAGTAGCTGAGCCGACACCCATTTCAGTCAACTTCTCTATTCCACTCAACATGCCCATAATACAAAGAGACTAAATACCTACACCACCACCATCTAAATTCCATGAGTTGGTCACAATATGTGGAGCCACAGTTCTCTTTCTCAATCTTTCTTACTTCTCAATGGCCACTTTCAAATGAGAAAAGTTATTCAGATGAAGGACAAGCCAGAATTCAACTATACCTTGCTTTTGTCAATATCAGTTTACCTGGACTTGAAACTTCACCTTCCACCTAACATCTTCTTCCATAGGTTCCTTCTTCCTGGTGAGTGCTCTGCTGATCAATGTTCTGAAAATCAGCCCATTCAACAATGGTCACCTGGTCATGGGATCGTTCCTCAAGGATGAGTTTTCTGCCCCCTCCTACCTTATGGGCTATAATAAATCCTTGAGTGTGGTGGCAACCACAACTTTTCTGACTGGGATTATTCAGGTAGGATCTGAGTCTTCAAATCCCTTAAAAGGAACTGAATAAAGGGGCTATAAACAGACCCCTTCCTTATACTGCTCCTGTGATCCATTGTGATATACCTGGAACTGCAGTGATTGATTTTTTGAAAAATCGGAGGCTGTGTGAATAGGGTGTCTCCTTAGTGATAAACTTCTCTCTCTTCAGAAATCATCTACCACTGATTTAGGATGAGATATTGAACATTCTCTTCAGTCCTTTCTCCTCTAAGACAAAGGGTGTAAGGGACAATGGTCCAGAGCAGTGGTCCCCAACCTTTTTGCAACCAGGGACCAGTTTCCTGGAAGACAATTTTTCCACAAATGGCAGGTCAGGGCCAGGGAGGGTGGTGGTTTTGGGATAAAACTGCTTCACCTCAGATGACCAGGCATTTGGTTCTCATAAGGAGCACGCAACCTAGATCCCTTGCATATGCAGTTCACAATAGGGTTCATGCTTCCCTGAGAATCTAATGCTGTGGCTAATCTGACAGAAGGCAGAGAGCTCAGGCAGTGATGCTTGCTTGCCCGCTGCTCACCTCCTGCTGTGCAGCACCCAGTTCCTAACAGGCCACAAACCAGTACCAGTACCGGTCCGTGGCCCCGGGGGGTTGGGGACTGTTAGTCCAGAGTTCCACTCCTGATCTTACCTTTTAAAAAATTGCTTCATATTCTTTTTTTTTTTTTTTTTAGATGGAGTTTTGCTCTTGTTGCTCAGGCTGGAGTGCAATGGGACAATGGTGGCTCACTGCAACCTCCACCTCCCAGGTTCAAGTGATTCTCCTGCCTCAGCCTCCCGAGTAGCTGGGATTATAGGTGCATGCCACCACACCCAGCAAATTTTTGTATTTTTAGTAGAGAAGGGGTTTCACCATGTTAGCCAGGCTGGTCTTGAACTCCTGACCTCAGGTGATCCACCCACCTCGGCCTCCCAAACTGTTGGGATTACAGGCATGAGCCACTGTACCTGGCCAAAAATTGCTTTATATTCTATCAACAAGAATAGCCTCATCTAGCTGGGCATGGTAGCATGTGCCTGTAGTCCTAGTTACTCAGGAGGTTGAGGTGGGAGGATCACTTGAGCCCAGGAGGTTGAGGCTGCAGTAAGCTGTGATCATACCACTGCACTCCAGCCTAGGTGACACAGTGAGACCCTGTCTCCAAAATAATAATAATAATAATAATAATAATAATAATAATAGCCTCACAGGCTCACACATTATCTTTGGGTTAGTAAGCTTTAGAGTCAGATCTGGAATCCTTTTTCTGCATTGACAAGGACCACAGCTAAAGGACAATAATGTGAATGACTCATTAAAATCTCAAAACTTATTTTGACACTGTCTTTAATTTCCTCTGAGAGTCTATCACCAAAAGTTCATCCACTGAACTCAAGTTACATCTTCCAGGCTTATTTCTCTTTTTTCTCAACTAACCCACTCTCTAGTTGATTTTCACTGATCTCCCCTGGGACTGTCTTTCATTAGGTAAAGATTTATTGGGTACCTACAAAGGCAGGCTATCAACGTGGGCAGACTCCAGCCCTGACACTATGAGCTGTGTGAACTTTGGTAAATTATTTTACCTTGGTGGGCCTCAGTTTCCTCATGTGTAAAGCAGGAATAATATTTGTTTTGCAGGGTTCTTAGGAGGATTAAGTGAAAAAAACGCATGCAAAGTATTTAGCCTAGAGCCTGTCACATAGTAAGCATCAATAAGTTATACTTAGTTGGCACAGAGAAATGAATTTGGTACTTTAACAGGCCAAAAATTTAAAAAACAATATATAGTTTCCTGTGGTTAAAAAGTTTAATCTTGTGGGATAAGACAAAATACACAAGCAGCCTTTTAATTGTCAAGCGGCCTCATACATGCTTTCTCTCCTCCTTCAAGCCTCAGCTTTTTTCATCTAAAAAAGGAAGAGGGCTGGGCATGGTGGCTCACATCTGCCTCAGCATCCCCAACAGCTGGGACTACAGGCGCACACCACCGCGCCCAGCCAATTTTTGTATTTTTAGTAGAGACGGTGTTTCACCATGTTGGCCAGGATTGTCTCGATTTCCTGACCTCGTGATCCACCTGCTTCAGCCTCCCAAAGTGCTGGGATTACAGGCATGAGCCACCACGCCTGGCTATAATATAAATTATATATATGTATATTGACATGTAAAATACCTTTTTAAATTTTTCTTCAGGATATGCATAATCCTGAAAACAAATAAATTCAATTTAATCATTCTCAGTAAAGATAAGAGTCAAAGGCCAAGAAGTTTGAGCTTGATCCCACTGTTTTGGAATTATCTTCTCCTTTGTGAAAAGCTACATTCCTCAGAGGAATGTTAACATCTCCTGAAAAGGGCTATCAAAGCTTCTAATGAAAGAGGTTTAAAAAGGCAAAGGCAGGCCAGGCACAGTGCTTTCATGCCTGTAATTCCAGGGTTTTGGGAGGCCAAAACAGGAGAATCACTTGAGGTCAGGAGTTCGACACCAGCCTAGGTAACATAGCAAGACTCCCCACCTCTACGAAAAAAAAAAAAAAAAAACTTAGCTCAGTGCTGTGTGCGTCTGTAGTCCCAGCTACTTGGGAAGCTGAAGCAGAGGGTCCCTTGTGCCCAGGAGTTTGAGGTTAGAGTGAGCTATGATTGCACTCCAGCCTGAGCAATAGAGTGAGATCCTGTCTCATAAATGAATAAATAGGCAAAGGTTTGTTCTGATCACCTTGTCCCTGTTTTCCCCAAGTCAACCTAGAGAGCAGTAGATTCCAGGGCAAGAACTTAAGTGAGCTGACTGCTCACAAAGGAGGAAAGGAAGTACTAGTGTGGGCTAGCACTTGTCAGGAGGCTCTGATCAACATACAAGGACCCATGTTATCAACTTCTGTTCATTAGGGAAAGAGAGTTATAAGAGTTACCAAAGGGGCCTATCTTAACTTTTCTATTGGAAACTCTTCTTTTCCTGGAGAGCGCCATTGGTGCCATTGCTGGATTGAAGACATTCTGCCCCACTCTGGTTTTCTCTTCTCTGCAGCTAATAATGGGCGTATTGGGTTTGGGCTTCATTGCCACTTACCTTCCGGAGTCTGCAATGAGTGCTTACCTGGCTGCTGTGGCACTGCATATCATGCTGTCCCAGCTGACTTGCATCTTCGGGATTATGATTAGTTTCCATGCCGGTCCCATCTCCTTCTTCTATGTGAGTAATTTCAACTCTTATCGAGAGTTACAAATGCCACTCCTCTTGCCTCCAAAGAGAGGTGGACCTCAGTGGGGAGACTCCTGCCCGTTCTGAAAGGAGACACAGCCAATAGCAGCTTAGTCAAGAGGGTACTAGAAATATTTTCCTTTATTGGAGAATTAGGGTCTTGATTAATTGCAGATGCCAGACCATGCTTTCAGTTGACTAACCATTTCAGTCAGCCTTTTAAACTATCATGATATACATTAAAATTTGACCTTTAAGATATTGTATATATCACAGTTCTTTTCATTACCTACCTTATAACAGACATGTCTCCTAAAACATCTGAAGGATATACAATACTAAGTAGTTCCTGAATGTAAGAATAGGGTAGGAGCTAAGCTACAGTATATTATTTGGGAAAACTAAGAACTATTGGCTTATAAACAGAACTTCTAGGGCCTGTTCATTATACTAAAACATACAGTGTATTCTCTCCTTGTCCTTATTGAACATTACTGTCCCTCTTTTTACATAAATGGTCACCCCCACCATGCTTGCCCTCACTATTCTAGTAATGCCCATAGAGACCTTTGTATCCAGAAACTCTACTTGGGGACTTCTTTTTGAGTTAATCTACAGTGTCCATTTCTAGACTTAGGCAATTACTATATCCCTTTCTAAGCCTCTGTAATTTTATTTTCTTTCAGGACATAATTAATTACTGTGTAGCTCTCCCAAAAGCTAATTCCACCAGCATTCTACTATTTCTAACAGTTGTTGTTGCTCTGCGAATCAACAAATGTATCAGAATTTCTTTCAATCAGTATCCCATTGAGTTTCCCATGGAATTATTTCTGGTAGGTGTTTTTGACGTCCCAAATTCATAGTTTACATAATTTTAATATTTTTTAAAAAGTTGAGTTGAATTGTGTAAAAGCTGAATACATTTAGTTTTCGATATATGCTTATATTTGTGAAAACATGCTTATTTTCTTTTTCTAAAATATTTTGATACTATAGTTGACAAATAAAAATTGAATCTATAGTTTATGATGTGATATTTTGATGTAGATACACATTATGAAAAGTTAAATCAAGTTTGTTTTTTTTTTTTTTTTTTGACAGAGTCTTGCTCTGTTGCCCAGAATGGAGTGCAGTGGTGCAATCTTGGCTCACTGCAACCTCTGCCTCCCAGGTTCAAGCAATTCTCTTGCCTCAGCCTCCTGAGTAGCTGGAATTACAGGTGTGTGCCACAATGGCAAGCTAATTTTTGTATTTTTTTAGTAGAGATAGGGTTTCACCATGTTGACCAGGCCGGTCTCAAACTCCTGACCTCAGGTAATCCACCCGCCTCGGCCTCCCAAAGTGCTGGGATTACAGGTGTGAGCCACCACGCCTGGCCTAATTATCATTTTTAATTTTTTTCACCTTGCACCCCTAGCAGCAGTTATTATTTTTGTTGTGAGAGCATTTAAGATCTACTCTCTTAGCAATTCCAAGTACACATTATTAACTATAGTCACAATAGCACAATAGATCTGCCTCACAAAATGCTTATTTCCAAGTACTTTTATCTATTGCCTCATTCTCATAATATTTCAAAGATAAGGTTTTTTTCCCCTTGTGAAAGAAATACAGGCTCATTCTAAGTTTGAAAAACATAAGGAAGTTTAAAAAAGTGGTAGAGGAAAAGAAATTCCTATAGTTGCACTGTCCAAAGTCAACTACTAATGATATTTTAGTATTTTCAGTTATTCACTCCTTTCTTCTCTCAGACAAACATATGACAGGCCTAGCCTCAATGTTGGTGAATTTCCATCTTTTTCTACATAAATGTTTTATTTTTATTTTAATGTAGTTGAAATCATACTGTTATTCAACCTCCATTCCTTCTCACTATGCTACAATAAGGAAATTGAGGCAGCTCATCCCTGGACTTGAACATAGGAGCACATCTAGATTAGAAGATGTCAGACTCAGAGGACCTTCCTAAAAAAAATAAAATAAAATGAAATCCAAGAATTGAGGCACAAGCAATCTCATGTTTAAACGATAACAGACAAAGGGCCAAAGAACCAAGGAGGAAATGAACAGCCCTTTCCTATGGCTAGAACCAGATGCATTCACAAAGGAAAGATACGATGTTCACGGAGAAACAACTGGAAGATCTGAACATCTTGTTCAATAAGAACCCATACCCGAACCCCAGCCTTCAGAAAGAAATGGCCTCAAAAATGGACATGTATCCAACAGTACAGGTTTGGCTCAAGAACCACAGAGCAGAGGCTGGGTGCAGTGGCTCACGCCTGTAATCCCAGCACTTTAGGAGGCCAAGGCAGGCGAATAACCTGAGGTCGGGAGTTCGAGACCAGCCTGACCAACATGGAGAAACCCTGTCTCTACTAAAAATACAAAATTAGCCAGTTGAGGTGGCACGTGCCTGTAATCCCAGTTAGTCGGGAGGCTGAGGCAGGAGAATGGCATGAACCCAGGAGGCGGAGCTTGCAGTGAGCTGAGATAGCACCACTGCACTCCAGCCTAGGCGAAAGAGCGAGACTCCATCTCAAAAAAAAAAAAAAAAAAAGAACAAAACTCAAGCAAGCAAAATGCAAGCTTATTCAGCAAACACAATCTCAACAACAGCAATTAGCTGAGGATAGAGTCAAGACCAGTCCTTCCCAAGAAATACAGACATACCAGTCAAATCTCCTAATGATGCCTATCTTGTAGCCCTAGTTTATATAGATCACTGGGCACCCTGGTTGCGACTCACCTTATGCCCCAATGTTAAGGTCCCTACAGATGACTTTGTTGTCCACAAAACAGTTCATTTTGGCTACTGCCAAGATCCTAGAATATACTGCTTCTGCTTCTATCCCATTTTTGGAATCCTGATTTTATTCTCCATGCTTCAATTCTAATTGTTTTGACTGTTCACCTCTACAAAGTAGAGAGAGATACTAGACACAAAATGTAACATATTGTAATGTGTGTAATGATTTCCTACAAGAGAGTACTTTTCAGCAATAAGGAACAAACTGGAGATAAACACACACACGTTGTGTGTACAACATGGATGGATTTCAAAAACATTATGTAGCATGAAAGAGAAAAGACACAAAAGGCTACATACTGTATAATTCCATTACATGAATTCCTAGAGCAGGAAAAACTAATCTGTCATGACAAAAAGATTAGTGGCTGCCCACGTGGAAAAATTAAATAGTAAGTGGTAGAAAACTAATTTATCAGGGTGATGGAAATGTTTCATGTGTTAATTAGGTGTTAATTAGGGTGGCAGTTACCTGGCATATAAATTCCTCAAAACACATAGAACTGGCCGGGCGCGGTGGCTCACGCCTGTAATCCCAGCACTTTGGGAGGCCGAAGTGGGTGGATCACAAGGTCAGGAGATCGAGACCATCCTGGCCAACATGGTGAAACCCCATCTCTACTAAAAATACAAAAACTTAGCCGGGCGAGGTGGTGGACGCCTGTAATCCCAGCTCCTCGGGAGGCTGAGGCAGGAGAATGGCATGAACCTGGGAGGCAGAGGTTGCAGTGAGCCAAGATCGTGCCACTGCACTCCAGCTTGGGCGACAGAGTGAGACTCCATCTCAAAAAAAAAAAAAAAAAAAATAGAACTTTATATCTAAAAGCTTTGCACTTTATTGTATCTAAATTATACCTTCATAAAAATAAATATATATAACAAAGAAATTGAGGCAAATGAGATGTTAAATGTTTTTTCTAATCTATGTCATTAGTAAGTAGCAGAGCTAGGGCTCGCTGTCTAATAATAATGTTTCTTGTTTCTTTTCTTTTTTTTTTTTTTGAGACAGAATCTCGCTGTGTCACCCAGGCTGGAGTGCAGTGGCGTGATCTCGGCCCACTGCAACCTCCGCCTCCCAGATTCAAGCGATTCTCCTTCCTCAGCCTCCCGAGTAGCTGGGATTACAGGCACCCACCACCATGCCCAGCTGATTTTTATATTTTTAGTAGAGATAGGGGTTTCACCATGTTGGCCAGACTGGTCTCGAACTCCTGACCTCAAGTGAGCTGCCCGCCTCAGCGTCCCAAAATGCCAGGATTACAGGCATGAGCCAACGCACCTGGCCTCTTGTTTCTTTTCTAAAATCTGCTGGTAAAATTTATATGTTACAGTTATAATTAACATTTTACCATGATAAAGATATTTTCATCAATAAAGCTCAGATTTTCTAAGTCAGCATTTTTCATTTTAAGATTGCTGAATTCGGGGCCTGGCATGGTGGCTCATGCCTATAATCCCAGCACTTTGGGAGGCTGAGGTGGGCCGACCCGCTGAGGTCAGGAGTTCAAGACCAGCCTGGCCAACATGGTGAAACCTTGTCTCTACTAAAAATACAAAAAGTAGCCGGATATGGTGGTGTGTGCCTATAATTCCAGCTACTCCAGAGGCTGAGATAGGAGAATCACTTAACCTGGGAGGCAGAGGTCGCAGTGAGCCGAGATCACGCCACTGCACTCAAGCCTGGGCGACAGAGCGAGACTCCATCTTAAAAAAAAAAAAAAAAAAAAGAGAATTATTTCTTTCTTAAGAGGTGGTCTGTGGCAAAGATGCTTCAAGTTAACCAAGTAATCGTATGCCCCCTGCACCTCCCAGTCTCTCTTGCAATTAGGAGGACCCAGTGACTTCAGCCAAAGAAGAGGTGAATAGGTGCAAATTCCCTCTTCTTTCCTCCCCTGCTGTGATGATGACAGGAGCAGTATGTTAAGAAAATGGAGACTGGGAGCAGTGGCTCACGCCTGTAATCCCAGCACTTTGGGAGGCTGAGACGGGCGGATCACAAGGTCAGGAGATCGAGACCATCCTGGCTAACATGGTGAAACCCGGTCTCTACTAAAAATACAAAAAAATTAGCTGGGCATGGTGGCGGACACCTGTAGTCCCAGCTACTCGGGAGGCTGATGCAGGAGAATGGTGTGAACTCGAGAGGCAGAGCTTGCAGTGAGCCAAGATCGCGCCACTGCACTCCAGCCTAGGCGACAGAGCAAGACTCTGTCTCAAAAAAAAAAAAAAAAAAAAGAAAAGAAAAGAAAAGAAAATGGAATCCCCAGGTGAAATTAGCTCAAATCCCCGGGGCATTGTTTGCAAAGAAGCTGCCTGAGAGACACCAACACACCACGGACTTTGAGTGGGCAAAAAAATAACTTCGATGTGTTAAAATGCTACAATCTCATGACTTGTATGTTGCCACAGCATAACCCATCTTACACTAACTAATCCAGGTCTATCCTCTTTAAGGTTGAAAAATACTGTCTTGAGACTTTAGACTAAACTTTCCTATGACTGTTGCCTACTTCTTATAGAGGTGCATATTATTTTCCCTTTGAACGTGTGAAAAGCTATTAATTCATAAAGGCCAGAAGCTGAAAGGCTTGTTTTTCAAAAGATTTTTCAAAACCCTGAAGGCAGATCCAGCAATCCCACTATTGGGTATGTATCTAAAGGAAATGAAATCAGTATGTTGAGTAGATACCTGCACTCTCATGTTCGCTGCAGCACTATTTAAAACACCCAAGATATGGAATCAGCCCAAGTGTTCATCAATAGATAAATGGATACATGTGGTATATACAGGTATTAGTTGACAGACATGTAACAAAAAATGATTTTTAAAAAATTGTGGTATACATATACAATGGAATACTATTCAGCCTTTAGAAAAAAGGAAATCCTTCTCCTTAAAGACTGGGTATTTGGTTTTAAAAAATTAAAATAAAATAAAAAATAAAAAGAAGGAAATCTTGTCATTTGGGACAACATGGATGAACCCAGAGGACATGTTAAGTGAAATAAGCCAGGCACAGAAAGACAAATACTGCATGATCTCATTTATATGTGGAATCTAAAAAGGTTGAACTCATTGAAGTGAAGAGTAGAATGGTGGTTACCAGGGGCTAGAGTTGCAGGAGAGTGGTTTGGGGAGATGTTGGCCAAAGGATACAGAATTTCAGTTTGATAAGAGGAATAATTTCAAGAGATCTGTTGTACAACATAGTAACTACAGTTAGTAACAATGTATCATATTCTTGATACACCATGTTGGCCAGGATGGTCTCGATCTCCTGACCTCGTGATCCACCCACCTCGGCCTCCCAAAGTGCTGGGATTACAGGCATGAGCCACCACGCTCAGCCCTCTCTTAAGCGACATCAGCACCAAGGATCATAGTGATGTTCCTTCAAGCAGCCTGTAAACCCAGATGTATCTGACACAGGTCTCAATCAATTTAGAAAGTTGATTTTGCCAAGGTTAAGGAAGCCCCTGTGACACAGCCTCTGGAGGGAGGTCCTGACAACATGTGCCCAAGGTGGTCAGGGTACAGCTGACGCAGGAGAATGGTGTGAACTCGAGAGGCAGAGCTTGCAGTGAGCCAAGCTCACATTAGGGAGACACAATATATCCATCAATACCTGTAAGATTTACACTGGTTTGATCTGGAAGGGTGGGACAACTTGAAGGAGTGGGGGCTTCCATATCATAGGCAGATTTAAAATTCTTCTGATTGGTAATTGATAGAAAGAGTTATTATCAATAGAGATGAATGTCTGGGTTACAGTAAGGGGTTGTGGAGACCAAAGTTGTATCATGCAGATGCAGCCTGCAAGTAGCAGGCTTCAAAGAGAATGGGTTGTAAATGTTTCTTATCAGACTTAAGGGTCTGTTTTGAGGTTAATGCTGGTTGACTTTTCCTGAATTCCAAAAGGGAGGAGGGATGTAATCAGGTATGTCTGACCCCTGCTTCAATCATGGCCTGAACTAGTTTTTTCAGGTTAACTTTGGAATTCCCTTGGCTAAGAGGTGGGGTCCATTCCGATGATTGGGGGCCTTAGAATTTTGTTTTTGGTTTACACAGCCTTGAAAGCAATCAACATGAACCAGAGTTATAAGGAAAAGAGAGAAGTGAGAGTGCAAAGAATGTTGTGGTTTGTCTATGGCTGACAGATTGGTTTGTGAGCCACAGTCAAGATATTGCTCTGGGGGCCAGGCTCAGTGGCTCACGCCTGTAATCCCAGCACTTTGGGAGGTGGAGGCGGGTGGATTGCTTGAGGTCAGGAGTTTAAGAACAGCCTAGCCAACATGGTGAAACCCCCATCTCTACTAAAAATACAAAAAATTAGTTGGGCATAGTGGCGCACGCCTGTAGTCCTAGCTACTCAGGAGGCTGAGGCAGGAGAATTGCTTGAACCCAGGAGGCAGAGGTTGCAGTGAGCTGAGATTGCACCACTGCACTCCGGCCTGGTCAGCAGAGCAAGACTCTGTCTAAAAAATAAAAGAAGAAGGAAGAAAGAAGAAGGAGGAGAAGAAGAAAAAAGAAAAAAGAAGAAAAAGAAACGAAAAGAAGAAAAGGAAGGAAGGAAGGAAGAGAGGGAAGGAGGGAGGGTGGGAGGGAGGGTATATTCCTTTGGAGAATGCTATAAGTAATTACAATGCCCCACGAGGTAAGGTAGGGGAGGAAACAGAGGTCCAGCAATAAAATAGGTGAAGGCTTAGAATAATTGCAATTTAGGCATTAACCTTTTTTGTGACCTACTTTGTGCTCACAGGCTATTGAAGCCTGCAATACACTACCTATACACATGTCAAGTCAAGTGATGGGGACACAGTTTCTGCCACATAGCAGGGATTAGAGATGCAGGTTAGAACTAGAAAAAGACCTCCCTGTTACCCCTAGCGGTGAGGAAAATGAGACAGGGAGGATGGAGGCACCCATGGTCTAGGGTCTAAAATGCCTCTCACAGCACCCACGAAGAAACTACTAATGTTTAGATGTGCTGGAGGAAACTGCACACATCTATCAATCTGTCCTTAAGAGCAGACTCAGCTGGGTGCGATGGCTCACACATGTAATCTCAGCACTTTGGGAGCCCAAAGTAGGAGGATCACCTGAGGTCAGGAATTCAAGACCAGCCTGGCCAACCTGGTGAAATCCCATCTCTACTAAAAAAATCAGCCAGGTGTTGTGGCACATGCCTGTAATCCCAGCTACTTAGGAAGCTGAGGCATGAGAATCGCTTGAACCCAGGAGGCAAAGGTTGCAGTGAGCTGAGATTGCACTACTGCATTCCAGCCTGGGCAACAAGAGCAAAACTCCGTCTCAAAAAAAAAAAAAAAAAAAAAAAAGAGCAGACTCAATATTTAGGAAAATTTTCAACACAACAACTGAGATCCAGGTAGACTATACTGGTAATTCAAGGGACCCTTGGCTATAAGAAATTATACACACTATATGTTCATAATTTGTGTCTATTTAAGCTGTATAGCAAACACAAAAAAAGTAACAATAGTTGTCTTTGGATGAGTTATTTCTGTTTTTCTATGTTTCATATTTACTTCATTTTTCTCTGTGAGCAAATATTACCTTTATACTGGAAATAAGAGTTCCTTGCCATACTTGCCATACTTCTTGCCTCTTAACTATATGGAAACCAAGACTCTTCTTCTCTGATCCAAGCTGTAATCCAGATTCTTCCTTCCATTCTAATCTGTAGACTTCCTAGGGGTATTCGTCAGTATCACAGGTTAGCCAGCTGCTGTCCTGTTCAGCGTCTGGTTGAACTCCTGCAGTAGATGCTGGGGAAAGACGTACGTGTTAGTAGGAAGAATGGGATAAAGCAACTGTATAACTGCTATTTTAAAACCTAGGAATGGAGGTGTCTTGTCTCCGGTTTAATCCGCATCAATGCAGAGTCTTTATAAGCTATAACAGCTGCTAGGTTGTCTCTTTTCCCTCTAATTAAAAGTCAGGGACTAAAGGGAGAATTGCCATTTTTAGAAGTAAATGAAAGCGGGCGGAAAGCAGGTACTTGCTTTGCTACAGAACTTTTTCTTTGTGCAATTAAATGTTGCTCCACATTATTAAGGGTTAATCATGTTTCTCTCTTCATATACCTCAACAAGCCCCTGAAAGGCATATCTGTATTATTACAATGTACCTGGAACTAAAAACTTTTGAAACTGAAAACTTGATACAGCCATTATCCGAAAACAGGTTTATATTAATCTAGATGTTTAAAGTTGGTGGGGAGATTCCCCACTTCCTGATACACTCTGAAATACACATCTCTTTATTTAAAGAGGAGCAAAGAGACAGGTATTTTCCAAGTCATTCTGTATTTAAGTGGATCAATCTCACTGAAAGCCATTGAGATTCAAAGATATTAAATATTAAAACAAGAAAAAATAAATAAAGTTGGTGGGGCTACAGAAGTTCATGGCATCCATTTGTTTCCATCACGTGTCACAGACCAAGTTGTTTCGCACTCTGGCTACAATGCCGAAAGGAGCTTAGAGAACCAAAAGCTTCAGGAAAGATCTCTAATGCCTGCCTTGCTCCGCTGAACTAGCCACGCCTCTCTCTCCGACTTGCATGCATAGGGACTGCTGCCTGTTTCATTTTCTGTTCTGCCAGAGGCTATGGGCAACTCTGCTACTGGAAGCGATGCACTATATTTAGGTAATCATATGCCACCCCCCCTTTTTTTTTTTACTCCCTACAGATTATTGGCTTCACTGTGATTGCAAACAAGATAACCATGGCCACAGAAACCAGCCAGACGCTTATTGACATGATTCCTTATAGGTCAGTAATTCCACTCTTCAAGATTGCATTTCTCTTTCTGATACCCTCTCTTAGCCTCTGACCACACAGCCTGATTGATATTTTCTACTAGCAGTCTCTGGCTAAAGCAAAATTCATTTTAGAACACAGAGGTTCATGAAAGGAGAAGGGCTAGGGACAACTCGTTGGGTCTTCTCTGGTCAGCCTCTGTCTCTCTTATAGTTGAGCCAGTCCTCTTATCCAGGAAGACTGTTATATGCACTGAATACCAGAGAATCTCATGTGTTTTTTTAAGAGCACATGATAGGCCTTCTGAACTACCATACCTCTCTGATTAATTCTCAAGGAGCGGACAAGAGATGCCTCGGTTTTTCTAGCCTCTCTCCTGTGGCTCTGTGTTCAGAAGATGAACGTTCCTTCTGCCTTCACAAACTTAGACTAAATTGATGCCCTACTTTTATTTATGTATTTATTTTTGACACCGGGTCTCATTCTGTTGCCTAGGCTGGAGTGCAGTGGCGCAATCACGGCTCACTGCAGCCTTGAATTCGCAGGCTCCAGTGATCCTCCCACCTCAGCTCTCTGAGTAGCTGGGACCACAGGCGTGCACTGCCACGCCCCGCTAATTTTTTGCATTTTTAGTAGAGACAGCATTTTGAATGTTGCTTAGGTTGGTCTCAAAATCCTAGGCTCAAACAATCCTCCTGCCTCGGCCTCCTATAGTGCTGGGATTTCAGGCGTGAGCCACGGTGCCCGGCCAGAACTGGTGCCCTTGAGCAACATTATTTTCTTACTCTGGGTAGAAAGTGATCTTCAAATAGCCTGGCATATGGAGTTCTTAAGGACTCACAATCAATTTACATTATAATTCTTACCAGTGACTATGAGGCGCGGCTCTTGCTTCTGTTAGGAAATTATTTTTTTTTTACCCTTAATCAGATGAATCACATTAGCTAAGAAAGGCAATATACTGCAGTTTCTTGACTCACAGGGAGACTTTTGAAGAGCATTGCCCATTTCCTCACGTTGTATAATAAGGAATCCTGTAAAGAGTGAAGCCTACTTGCTAAACTCCAGGATCACAAAATGTAGGCTTTTTTTTTTTTTCTTTTTGAGACCAGTCTTGCTCTGTCGCCCAGGCTGCAGTGCAATGGCACCATCTCAGCTCACTGCAACCTCTGCCTCCCAGATTCAAGTGATTCTCCTGCTCAGCCTCCTGAGTAGCTGGAATTACAGGTGCCTGCCACCATGCCTGGCTAATGTTTGTATTTTTTGTAGAGACAGGGTTTTACCATGTTTGCCAGGCTGATCTCGAACACCTGGATCAGGTGATCCTCCTACCTCCACCTCCCAAAGTGCTGGGATTACAGGTGTGAGTCACCACACCTGGGCAAATGTAGGCTATTTTGACACAACCAGTTTGAACTAGTCTCATATCCTACTCAGTTCTCAATGAAATCTGATGATGACTGAATCAACTTGAAATTCCAGTCAATTAAAAAATGTGGGCAGACACCACCTAGGTACTAGGCAATACAAAGATAAGCAAGACACGGTCTCCGTCCTCAGGAAAAAGAAAATAATAACAAGAACGACAGTGGGATTGACACTTTACATATTTGTATTATTTCATTTGCTCCCCACAGTAATGCTTTGAGGTAGATATTGTCTTCTTTTTTAAGCTAAGGAAACTAAGGCTTCCCATGTTTAAATTACTTAGCACATTGCTCCTCCGTGGCAGAGCTACCATTTGAACATATTTCTCCTTAATTCCAAAGTCTATAATTATAACCACTCTGTTATACTTACACAATATGCTTCTATTATCAATGACTTCAAAACCACACAGCCAGGCTGGGCACAGAGACTCATGCCTGTAATTCCAGCACTTTGGGAGGCCGAAGCAGGCAGATCATGAGGTCAGGAGTTCGAGACCAGCCTGGCCAACATGGTGAAACCCCATCTCTACTAAAAATACAAAAACTAGCTGGGCATAGCGGTGTGTACCTGTAATCACAGCTACTTGGGAGGCTAAGGCAAGAAAATCACTTGAACCAGGGAGTTGGAGGTTGCAGTAAGCCAGGATCAAGCCAGGATCCAGCCTGAGCAATAGATGGAGACTATCTCAAAAAGTAAAAAAGAAAAAAGAAAAAACCCACACAGCCAAGTTTCACTTATCTCTTATCATAAAATTCAAAGGTACAGATGGACAAGTGAGCATTTCAAAAGTCGAATTTTAAGTGTTGCTTTGAGCTTTCTCTTTTATTATGTATTTATCCAGGGTTGCTAGAGAATAGTAAGATTGGACAATTTGAGTTAGCTCCTGCTGTGTCCATGTTCCCTTTGAACCTCATTTGCTAACAAGAATTGAATGTTACAGAGAACAGAAAGGAAAAACAGTATTTTACGTTGTTATCATACTAAATATTCAAGCTTTACTAATATAGATTGGGGTAGTAAATTACATTTACTGTGTACCTCTTTAGGACAGCCACATTCTTACCTAGCTTTTTAAAAAGACAAAAAGGTGGAATTTGATAATAACTTAAATAACTACCTCTAAGCATTCAGTTATGCTTCTACTTAGCTAATTACTGGGAAAATGCAAAGGAACTTGTAAGTTATAAATTATAAACAAGGAATTAAAATAGACAGTAGGGCCAGACGCAGTGGCTCATGCCTGTAATCCCGGCACTGTGCGAGGCTGAGGCAGGCGAATCACTTGAGCTCAGGATTTCAAGACCAACCTGGGCAACATGGTGGGATTCTGTTTCTCCAAAAAAAAAAAAAAAAAAAGATTAGCCAGGTGTGGTGGCATGCATCTGAAATCCTAGCTACTTGGAAGGCTGAGGTGGGAGGATTTATTGAGGAAGGTTGAGGCTGCAGTGAGCCATGATCACGCCACTGCACTCCAGCCTGGGTGATACAGCAAGACCTGGTCTCAATACAAAAAAAAAAAGAAGTTGAAGAAGAAAAGAAGAAGAAGACATAGTTGGATGGTGAAGAAAATGACATTTAGCTCTTCGAGGTGCTAAAACTTAATTCTTTCTACTCAAAAATAAAATGTAAAATGTAAGAACTAATAAGGAATTTTAATTAGATAAGGGATTATTTGCTTTGTGGAAATATATATCACAAAATTTCTTTTAAAATAATTTTCCCAAGAGTTATTTACATGATTCATTATATTGAATTTGGATTTTTATATAATTTATCAAAAGGAAATCAACTGTTGAGGCATACATATTTGTCTTTGATGAAATGATTAAAGATAATCAAAAGAACGAATAAGCATTTCAAATAGCAAACCTTATCTAAAACACTTAGATATTTTTTCTGACTTAGAAAGTAATCTAGAGAAATAAAAAAGGAAGCATATTTGTGCTTCCAGATTTGACTTAAAGAATTATGCCAGTATGGATCTATGGAAAAACACTACTCCCTCTAAATCATCAAGATTTCTTTTTCCTTCTATAGTCTGTTAATATTGTGCTTGATTTCTGACTGTTAAACTAATGCTTCATTCTGGAATAAACCCCACTTGATCATAGTGTATTATCCTTTTACATATTGACTTGCTAAAATGATAAGAATTTTTGCATTTATGTTTATGAAGGATATTGGCCAGAGTTTTGTTTTGTTTTTCGGGTTTTTTGTTTGTTTGTTTGTTTTGTTTTTCTTGTGCTATCTGTGTCTGGTTTTGGTGTCAGAGTATATTGACTTTTTTTTTTTTTTTTGAGACTGAGTCTCACTCTATCACCCAGGCTGGAGTGCAGTGGTGCGATCTCTGCTCATTGCAACCTCCGCCTCCCGGGTGCAAGAGATTCTTGTGCCTCAGCCTCCAGAGTAGCTGGCATTACAGGTGCACACCACCATACCCGGCTAATTTTTTGTATTTTCAGTAGAGACAGGGTTTCACCATGTTGGTCAGGCTGGTCTCGAACTCCTGACCTCAAGTCGTCCATCCACCTCGGCCTCCCAAAGTGCTGGGATTGCAGGCGTGAGCCACTGTACCCAGCCATATGTTGACATTATAGGAAGACTTGGAAAGTATTGCCTCATATTCAACTTCTGGAAGAGATTCTATAAAATAGGCATTATGTCTTCCTTAAATATCCACCTATTCACCTATTGATATGGTCTCAAACAGTATCAATAAACCATTTTTCATGAATCGTTAAGGTTTTGCCTGTTCTGTTTATTGTCATTGCTACCTGGCAGACACATTGAACTACAAGACATAACAGCATGTTCTCTCAATGGCTTTCATAATGTGGCTTGGTTTGCTGGCAGTTTTGGCAGGCTGCTGCCTCAATCACTCCACTTGTCCCTATTGTCATTAAAAAAAAAAAAAAAAGAATCAGGATGGCCCAATATTAGAATAGAGTGGCGGAGATACCAAGAAAGGATTCCTCCTATCCAGAAATAATTCCACTATTCTATTCCAGCTTCCTGTTTCCTGTAACACCAGATTTCAGCGTTCTTCCCAAGATAATTTTACAAGCCATCTCCTTATCTTTGGTGAGCTCCTTTCTGCTCATATTTCTGGGCAAGAAGATTGCCAGTCTTCACAACTACAGTGTCAATTCCAACCAGGTGAGAGGACTATTACTTTCTCTGATCCTTAACTCTTTGTTCTTTAATCAAAGCCTCCTGCCAACATGAAGGCTGGAGTCTTTTTTAACTGAAGAGCCACTTGGACCATGGTTTGGACAGTAATCATAAAGGATTTTTGAGAGGTGAGGGATACTTAACTTTGAGACCACTTGAATTAACCTGAGTGTTATTGCCCTAGAACAGATATGGTACAGAGAGTCCAGAAAATTATGGCATCATGTTGTTAAGCTAGGAGAGTTTCACCTTTCTTAATTTTAGCTTGCTTTCTACCAAGTCCTCCAACCACGTACTGAGGTGCAATAAGAAATGCTGCAGAACATCCTATAAAAAGCCAGGGTTGGGCCAGGCGCAGTGGCTCACGCCTGTAATCCCAGCGCTTTGGGAGGCCAAGGTGGGCAGATCACAAGGTCAGGAGATTGAGACCATCCTGGCTAACACGGTGAAACCTAGTCTCTACTACAAAATAAAAATAAAATTAAAAATTAAAAAATTAACCGGGTGGGGTGGCAGGTGCCTGTAGTCCCAGCTACTCGGGAGGCTGAGGCAGGAGAATGGCGTGAACCCAGGAGGCGGAGCTTGCAGTGAGCCGAGATCACACCACTGCACTCCAGCCTGGGCGACAGAGCGAGACTCCATCTCAACAACAACAACAACAAAAAAGCGAGGGCTGCTAATATCATACAGTTGGCCTCCCAGAAATAGTTTTTGTCTTTTAGGGAAAATCTTCAACTACTCTGAATTTGGCCCTTTCCCTAGAACTCAAGAGGGAAATATGGAAGCAATGGGTATTCCAATATGACCCCTTTTTTTTTTTTTTTTTTTTTTTTTTTTGCTCTTGTTGCCCAGGCTGGAGTGCAATGGCGTGATCTTGGCTCACTGCAACCTCCACCTCCCAGGTTCAAGCAATTCTCCTGCCTCAGCCACCCAAGTAGCAGGGATTACAGGCGCTCACCACCATGCCCAGCTAATTTTTGTATTTTTAGTAGAGATGAGGGTTCACCATGTTGGCCAGGCTGGTCTCGAACTCCTGACCTCATGATCTGCCTGCCTCGGCCTCCCAAAGTGCTGGGATTACAGGTGTGATCCACTGCACCCAGCCAAATTTGACTTTTAGGTTAGTGCATAAGGCAGGGAGAATAGCATTATGCTTCTCCCTGTCATCCTAAGTCCTGGTCATCACTTGAAAGAGAATAAAAATGCCAGAGTCTCATTTTCTCACCTTGAAAAAGCACTTTCCTTGTGATGACTAGCTAAAATGACGATTCAGTTTAATCAGAAAAATCAGATGTGCCATCCTTTCGTTCTTTCTAATTTATTTTTATTTTTATTTTTATTTTCATTTTTATTTTTTGAGACAGAGTTTCACTCTTGTTGCCCAGGCTGGAGTGCAGTAGTACAATCTCGGCTCACCACAACCTCCACCTCTCAGGTTCAAGCGATTCTTCTGCCTCAGCCTCCTGAGTAGCTGGGATTACAGGCATGCACTACTACGCCTGGCAAATTTTCTATTTTTAGTAGAGATGGGGTTTCTCTCCATGTTGGTCAGGCTGGTCTCAAACTCCCAACCTCAGGTGATCCACCAGCCTCAGCCTCCCAAAGTGCTGAGCTTATAGGCGTGAGCCACCTCGCCTAGTCTTCTAATAATATTTCAATCTGTTATTTCAAGTGACGCAAACAACCCTATCATCATATAAAAAAATAAACCATATGCCTTCAACTCAAAATAAAATCAGCATTCTTCAACAAAGAGGGGGGCCTAAAGCATCTGCCATTTCTTTACAGGATTTAATAGCCATCGGCCTTTGCAATGTCGTCAGTTCATTTTTCAGATCTTGTGTGTTTACTGGTGCTGTTGCTAGGACTATTATCCAGGATAAATCTGGAGGAAGACAACAGGTATGTTGAAATACAGTTTGATCTCTACTACATAAACATATTCATATCAATTCATATGTATATTCAGAGGAGGGAATTAAATGGGTTTAATCTTGTTGCTGTTTTAATGTTATACTTAATGGGAAAGACCTCTGGGAAGAATTTGGATTCCATGCTTGCCTTAATTTTTGCTCAGATTTTGTCTTAAAAGTTACTTATCAATGTGGAACTTGAAAGCCATTTTCTGTTTCTTCTTTTTTTTTTTTTTTTTTGAGACGGAGTCTCACTCTGTCACCCAGGCTGGAGTGCAGTGACGCGATCTCGGCTCACTGCAAGCTCCGCCTCCTGGGTTCACGCCATTCTCCTGCCTTAGCCTCCCGAGTAGCTGGGACTACCGGCGCCCGCCACCATGCCCGGCTAATTTTTTTTGTATTTTTAGTAGAGACGGGGTTTCACTGTGTTAGCCAGGATGGTCTCGATCTCCCGACCTTGTGATCCACCCGCCTCAGGCTCCCAAAGTGCTGGGATTACAGGTGTGAGCCACCGTGCCCTGCCGAAAGCCATTTTCTATAGAAATATTATATGTGAGAGGTTTCCATATATTAGCCAACAAAACCCCACTTTCCATGTAACATACCTAAAGGATAAGAATATTTTAGGTAAACTGGCCAGGTGTGGTGGCTCACGCCTGTAATACCAACACTTTGGAAGGCTGAAGAGGACGGATCACTTGAGGTCAGGGGTTTGAGACCAGCCTGGTTAACATGGTGAAACCCCGTCTCTACTAGAAATACAAAAAAAAAAAAAAAAAATTAGCTGGGTGTTGCGGCGCACGCATATAATTCCAGCTACCCAGGAGGCTGGCACAGGAGAATCGCTGAACCTAGGAGGCAGAGGTTGCAATGAGCTGAGATGGTGCCACTGCACTCCAGCCTGGGTGGCAGAATGAGATTCCGTCTCAAAGAAAAAAAAAAAAAGGAATATTTCTGGTAAACTTACCATCATCTGCTAATGTTTTCCCCCACTATGGGAAGATGCATTCTCACACCTAGTCTGGAAAAGCAATAATACAACTCTACACACCCTGGCAGCAAACCACAAACTTTCCGGGCTTCCTCAAAAGGGCATGGCAAGGGGCTTTCATGACAAGAAGTCGGGTCTTTGTCTAGCAGAGCCCAGAGAATGTGTAATTGTTCTACTTTTGTATAAGAGAAAATTATCTAGGTCAGATTTTCTGCAGGTATTCTGAGTCAGTAAACTAAATGTTGTAGGTAGGTGTTAAGCGTAACATAGAGAAAATGGTGGTCGAAAAGACTGTAGAGGCAAAGTGTCTAACTGCAGGCATGAAATTTTATAAGTCTAATGTTTATGAGTTTTTTGTTTTTGGTTTTGTTTTTGTTTTGAGACATAGTCTTGCTCTGTCGCCCAGGCTGGAGTGCAGTGATGCGATCTCGGCTCACTACAACCTCCACTTCCCAGGCTCAAGTGATTTTCCTGCCTCAGCCTCCCAAGTAGCTGGGATTACAGGCATCCGCCATGACGTCCAGCTAATTTTTGCATTTTTAGCAGAGGTGGAGTTTTACTATGTTGGCCAGGCTGGTCTTGAACTCTTGAACTCAAGTGATCTGCCCACCTTGGCCTCCCAAAGTGCAGGGATTACAGGCATGAACCACCGCGCCCAGCCCAGTGTTCATGAGTTTTGAACTGACTAGATAAAATTACAACATGCTAACCTGAGAGGGGTCCCATCTCAACTTTGTAGCGTGACAAAATGTCAGAGAGCTATCAGAATTGAAACTGGGGTTGCCCAGGGAATGAGTCAGCATTCAGAGGCCAGAGAAACAGTGGCAGAGGTCAAAGACAAGCTTCTGCAGAAATATAGTAAAAGGTGTAGCCATGGTCAGAAACGAACGTGTCAGCAGAATGAACAGTCAACTTTCACATGGAAAGACAGTGTCATAGTCCGTGGGCAAATATGTGGTGAAGCATAAGGTAAAAGCTAATACAAGTCAGAAAGATTAGGCAGGGGTGAGAGCATGGGTATAGAGCAGGGGTGTCCAATCTTTTGGCTCCCCTAGCCCCATTGGAAGAAGGAGAATTGTCTTGGGCCACACATAAAATGCACTAACTCTAATGATAGCTGATAAGCTAAAAAAAAAAAAAAGCAAAAACACTTTATAATGTTTTAAGAAAGTTTACGAATTTGTGTTGGGCTGCAACCAAAGCTGTCCTGGGCCACATGTGGCCCTCAGGCCTCGGGTTGGACAAGTTTGGTCTAGAATAAGACTACATCGTACCACTTTATGTGGACTAAGTTTTGTTTGTCACAGAGCTTCTTCCGGATACATTGGCCTTTTCCACTACTGCTTAACAGACAGAGAAATTTGGGCTATGTTCAAAAGAAGAGTGTTTGTACAAGCATGCAAAAACTCTGGAGTCAAAGAGACTCCAAAAAGACTGGAGAGCTTTATAAGAAGAAATGGAAATGGCTATCCCTAGAGATTAGTTCCACTAACTTTTTCTGACATACTTTGTTTATTCAGTATATAAGCATAATGTAAATTTGAGAGACAAGATGTGCACGACTAGAAAAAACTAAAGCACAGTGCAAGGAAAATTGAGTGCAAAATGAGGACAATTTTTTAAAAGAGGCATAAATATTGCAAGGAGAATGATGGCAGAAGTGGGACTTTCATGGAGCACTGAAAGGGTTTAGGGTATGTGTAGATGGAAGGAGGAAGAAGGGCTTCAGTTCAGCCTCAGAGTTGTCTTAATGGCAGGATTCTACTTGTGCATGTAATGCGGACTGGAGAAAGAATGGCTTTGCCAACTGCACTCATTGATTCTGGGAATAGAAAGGCCAAGTTTTGGAAGGGTTTTGGTGGACGATTGAATTTCCAACCCCTGAGCAAGCCCACTTTTAGCATTTAGCCTGTTGGAAAGAAGGTCTGCCTCAAAGGTAGCCTATGGCACACATTTTGTTTTCCACTGCCACCTTGTTCCCCTGTGCAGCACAGTTCTGCCAGTGACACCTCTCAAGGCAGTGCAGTGGCCCTCCACAGGGAGGCATGCCCCTAGGAATGCTGAAAAGCCCTCCCTGAGGCCTTGACATGCCATTGCAAATCGCTGGCTCAAGCAGAGAATGCTGCTGACCCCTGGCCCTACACATGGCAGCTGCCCAGACTATACTCTTGAGTTCCAAATCTGGACCAGAAAAGTCCTCTGAGACTCATTCATCTTCTTCATTCCATGGGAGTGGAGTTTTCTCTCCACCTGTTATCTCTGGAGGCCTTAAGATTTTTTTTTTTTTTTTTTTTTTTTTTTTTTTTGTAGAGACAGGGTCTCACTATGTTGTCCAAACTCCGGGCCTCAAGTGATCTTCTCACTTCGGCCCCCCAAAGTGCTAGGATTACAGGCATGAGCCACTGTGCCCCAAACCCTTGGGGGATTTTGATTCCCTCTGCCTGAGAATGCTCCTATTTCTTCAAAGTTCCTTAGGACTGCAGAAAAGAGAAACAGGGGGCTGGCTCTGAACCTCTCAAAAATAACCTGCCATCAAGGGTCACTTTGTTTTTATTTTTTATCTGGCATAGATGCAAACTGTGTATATGTGTCTAGATTTCATTTAATTTATTGCTGTCTAGAACTCATTTCCCTCCAGTGGTTGCAGCAAAACCTACTGGTCCTTCTGGCCACAGCCTCAGCCTGAGGCATTGGCAGGGCTGACCCATAGCAAAGGGGATGTGATGAGCCCTAGTAAGCCTGTGGCCAGCTGGGCTGTCCCGCAGTCCATCTTTCTGCTCATCCTGTTCTTACCACTGTGCTCCCCTGTTCTCCAATATTAGGTTTCTTTCATTGCTCCCTGCTCTCTAAGGACCTGCCTTGCCCAGGCTCCCAGAACAGCTTTAAAAATGGGTTATTGTAAAAGAGAGAAATGAATGTGTTGTGTTGTTTTTAGAGGAAGCCAGTGGGGCCGTGGAGAGAGCCTGGATTTTGGAGTCAGATGGTCAGGGGAGGTTGAACTTGACTCCATGCTTCCTAGACGTATGTGACCTTGGGCAAATTAATTTTACTCTCTGAGGCTCTAGTCTTCATCTGGAAAGTGGGGATAAGACAAACTTGCCCGTTGTGAGAATTAAATTAGATGCTAATGGGTACCTGTCACTTAAGAGTTCAAAAATAATCACTTCTACCCCAAGACCCAAGTGCCCAGGTAGGTGTCCATCATCTGCTATTCTGCTTCATGGAACCCCCTGTACATAGAGCAATTGATGGCTGAGGGTCTGCATGTTGCTTGTGGCTGTGGCTATGGGGACTCACATGGCTTTGACTCTCAGGAGAGAAGGCAGAGTCAGTCTTTGTTCAAGAAAGTCTGGAAAAGTGATGGAAAATCTGGTCAGAAAAACAAAGCATGCATGAGATGTAAAGCAGGCAGACAGTGCTTGCTGTCATCAGACCCTGTTCAGGCACTGAGGCTGAGCTTCTGAGAGCCATCAAGCACCTTCCTGAGGCACAATGCCACTGAGGATGGTCCTCTGATCCCAAAGCCCATTCCGATGACTGTGCAGCCAAGAGAGACACAATTATTGGCAGGCTTCCAACCCTCTCTGAGCAGCTAATTTTATGAGATTTGGTGTCTAGTTTGTGCTCATTTTGACCTAGGTTTTTGTTGTTGTTGTTGTTGTTGTTTTGAGATGGAGTTTTGCTTTTGTTGCCCTGGCTAGAGTGCATTGGTGCAGTCTTGGCTTACTGCAACCTCTGCCTACCAGGTACAAGCAATTCTCCTGCATCAGCCTCCCAAGTAGCTGGGATTACAGGCACCTGCCACTATGCCCAGCTAATTTTTTTTTATTTTTAGTAGAGATGGTGTTTCACCATGTTGGCCAGGCTGGTCTCAAACTCCTGACCTCAGGTAATCTGCCTGGCTTGGCCTTCCAAAGTGCTGGGATTACAGGTGTGAGCCACCACACCTGGCCTAACCTAGTTTTATACAACTTATTGTGCTGTGTGCCTGCCTTTGTTTCCTTAAAAATAATCAGAAGAATTTTGGAGAAAAAAAGTGGCAGAAAAGAAAAGGCCTGATACAGATTTCCTGTGCTAATGAAAATAGTTTTTTTCTATAGCATCAGCAAAGGCCAACTGAAGCTAGAGCCAGAAGTTAGATCCAGCAACAGGCTGACATGTCACCTGGCTGGAGAGGCTTTGGGGTTACCTGTCTCAGTTCCACAGTGTCTGAAATGTTTGCCATCAGAGCTTTCTGAGTTTCAGTTATGGTGATCCATTTTCCTGAGTCCTTCCTACACTACTCTCATGTGATTCAGCCTTTCCATATCAGGCCACTCACTTTAGCTGTGAGTCAGCTGGGACGGGGAAAGAAAGAAGAAGGACGTTGATTGCATTGCTATTATTTTCAGCAATACATTTATATGGCAAATAGCAATGAGTAGTGAGAGGGAACCCAGTGGGAAGATGTGTTTTTCCCCCCATGTAAAAAATACAGAGAAAAATCAGAGAATCATTGCTGAGTGGTTCTTTGGTAAATTAGAATTGAGAGACTCCCTCCGTTCTTGCTTTTCTGTGCCATTGTTTTGATTTGTGGTTATAGTTTTGCCCCATCCCCTATTCCCATCACAGTGGAAAATGACACTGGTTTCTATTGTTTTTATTACTAGGGGCTTACAAAATGGAAATTTACCAATAGAGGATATAATGAGTTCAGGACTATCCAGAGAGCATTGGGCTTATCAAGGAAACTATGCTTCTTAGTTTTCCACCTTTATTTTGCCAAGTGAGAATCACTGCTTACCAAGAGACACTGAGCCCAGAGTAGTCAACCCAACTGGGATAGGATCCAGAGCTGCTATATACAGCCTTGACTCATGTTTGTAGCTTTTTCTTTCTTTCTTTCCTTTTGATGGCCCTGAAGCAGAAAGAAACTAAAGCAGGAAAATGGGAAGTGATTATCTTTGTGTGAAGATGAAGCTCCACTGAAGCTGCTAGATGGGCAGTTACCCAAGCAGCAAACAGGAGAGTGAGGGGTGGGAAATGTATTTACATGGGAAGTAGGGTGGCTGGGATTTTAGAGCTGACACTGAAGAGCTACTAGGGCTTTTCTTTCCTTTTCTCGAGATGGAGTCTCGCTCTGTCGCCAGGCTGGAGGGCAGTGGTGCGATCGTGGCTCACTGCAATCTCTGTCTTCAAGTGATTCTCCTCCCTCAGCCTCCCAAGTAGCTGGAATTACAGGCACGAGCCACCACGCCCAGCTAATTTTTGTATTTTTAGGAGAGACAGGGTTTCACCATGTTGGCCAGGATGGTCTCCATCTTTTGACCTCGTGATCTGCCCGCCTCAGCCTCCCAAAGTGCTGGGATTACCGGTGTGAGCCACCGCGCCCGGCCAACTAGGGCTTTTCTAAATTGTGCAAGGAGAGGTTAAACTCAGAAGGAGATGCAAATCAGATTTTAGGAGAATTCTTATTCACAGCACAGAGCAGTGGCAGTAAAGATTCAAATGCCTAGTACAACGTGGAACTTCTCAGGGAGCATCTTTCCATTCATTCAGGAAGTATTTATTGAGTATCTAGTATGTGTTTAGCACTTTGATAAGACTTGAAAATGTCAGTTCCACAAAAATACACTTGGGCTGAACTCAACTCCTTTTAAAAAAAACTGACATGCTTCTCACCAAGCAGAAGGCCTCAGTTGCAGACAGGGACCAATACATTCCTGATGGTTTCTCTCCAACTGGCTCTGTCTCCTCAGTTTGCATCTCTGGTAGGCGCAGGTGTGATGCTGCTCCTGATGGTGAAGATGGGACACTTTTTCTACGCACTGCCAAATGTAAGTAGAACTGATCAAATAACTAAGTCAACAATGACCAGGGCTCTGGATTGCTCGTTGGTGTGTGTGTGCGTGTGCGGGGGGCATCTCCAAGGAGAATTGCATTCGGATTATCCCCAATGGTTGCTCCAGCCTATCTCTAGTCCCTTTCATTCAAAATAATAGTATCTGCATCACAGGGTTAAGGGTTAAATGATGTGATATATATGTACACACACACATATATTTATGTATAAGATCTATATGGTGTGTCGATAGATAGATGTAATAGTATTGCGCCTATAGTAAACACTCAAGAAACATTAGTTATAGGGCCGGGCACCATGGCTGGCACCTGTAATCCCAGCACTTTGGGAGGCCAAGGTGGGCAGATAGCCTGAAGTCAGGAGTTCAAGACCCGCCTTGCCAACATGGAGAAACCCCATCTCTACTAAAAATACAAAAATTAGCTGGTCATGGTGGTGCGTGCCTGTAATCCCAGCTACTTGAGGGGCTGAGGCAGGAGAATCTCTTGAACCTGGGAGGCAGAGATTGCAGTGAGCCGAGATCCCACCACTGCACTCGAGCCTGGGCTACAGAGCAAGACTCCGTCTGAAAAAAAAAAAAAAAAAAGCATTAGTTATAGGCCAAGAGTGGTGTAATCCTAGCACTTTGAGAGGCCAAGTTGGGCAGATCACTTGAGATCAGGAGTTCAAGATCAGCCGGGCCAACATGGCAAAACCCTGTCTCTACTAAAAATACAAAAATTAGCTGGGTGTGGTGGCAGATGCCTGTAATCCCAGCCACTCCAGAAGCTGAGGCAGGTGCATCACTTGAACCTGGGAGGCTGCAGTGAGCTGAGGTCATGCCATTGCACTCCAGCCTGGGTGACCGAGTGAGACTGTCTCAGTAAATAAATAAATAAGTTATTATTATTATAATTAAATCCTCTTTTTATTGCTTAAGCTACAAAGTAAGTTTCATAAGTAAGGATTCAGTGAAAAATGACCAAAATAGACTTCAGATGCCACACCAACATGGGCTTGGAAACTCACTGTGCATTCATGCCATCTGTTTTCCTACACTGCTTCCAGAAGGCCTTGTTCTGCATTTGTGTGAACTCAATCTTCCCATTGCTGCCACACTGCCTCTTGGTTAGTTCACAACACTAGAAGGCAGGTCTGAAAGTTATGCCTTAACTCGGTATTCAGCTAGGATGCCTCTATATACAAATGTGTCATTTCTTCCCTTTGTGTGAAACTGAGCAACTTGTGGTTAGAGATGCCAGGTTTGTTAATTACTAGCTATAATCCTTCTGTTCTTAAGTTACAGTAGGTCTATACTCAGTGACCATCATCTCCTTTTAAGTTTTCTTCATGTTCCTGTTAGCCATTTTTATATAGTACTTAAGGGAGGTGAGAGAAGGTTTATTTGTGGATGTAGCAGCTTGGTTACACACCGAGGTGGCTGTCCCTGAAGCTGGGGTGGTTGTAAATGTGATCTCCATCCTTCTGAATGCTTCCTTTCCACCTGGTGAATAGCAGGTTTCAGTAGAGCACCCACAAGGCTACTGCTGCCTTCTGCTCATATGATTCAAGGACCTTAGAGCCAAGGCATGGAATCTATGCAAGGAGGGTGGAACTAGTAAGCTCAAATTGACACGCAAGCGGTCCTCTGATTCCCAGTAGAGGTCATCTCCAGTTTCCACAGCACCTTTGTTGTTATCACTGTTGGAATCTATTTTAGGAGGGCCACTCACTAATTTACTTTGGATGTGGATATTTTTTCTTTACAACTAAATGGAGCAGAATTTTAAAATTCCAAACAAAAATGATCAGAGTTCACTGAAGGGTAGTGATAAAAGTTGGGACTCCTTTATTATAAACATGTTGGGGACAGAACAGCCCTTGCTTTTGGCTGCTATGTTACATCACATTACTTTTATAGCACCTAGTTAGCATGTTTCTGAGTGAGCAGTTGTGATTATAAGAAGATCAACGGAATAGTTGAATTACTGTAACAATAAGGTTCTGTGAGTACTAAGCTATAAATGACTTCTTCCTTTCTTGAAAAACTGTGAAGAGTTGCAAAACCCTTGTTAAGAGTCATTAGTAGAGCATTCAGGCTAGGATCTCAACTAGTTACAAGAGGACCAACACAAATTTTGAAAAACATGATACAAAATAATATATTCAATATTATTCCAATTTTGTGTGGAAGAAAAACACAGAACATACCAGTGGTTATCTCTGGGATAATGGAAATTATGTATGAATTTAACTCATCTTTATACCATGAGCATGTTTCACCTTAACATTTAGAAGGATAAAAATGTTGCATATTGTTTTATGAAAAGATTTGTTTCCTCTCCATACTCCCTGCCTTACATCAAAAACCTTTCAAAAACCCTACGAGGTTGATTTTCTTTTCCTTCCCACCGTATTTCTTCAAACTGAAGGAAGTTTGGAGATTCTTGACTGGAAAGAAGATAGCATAGTGGCAAAGACGGTATGGTGGGAAAGAAGTAATTTCTGCCAACTTCATCTTTGTTTTTCCCTCCTCTACTGACCTGTTGTGTCTAACGGGTCACTGGGTACCCTCAGAAAGCCAGAGTAACCGTGGACTCAGCCATTCCTCATGGTAGGATTAGTTCTAATTCCCAGGCAGAGAATATAGAGGAGAGGACAGCTAGGAAAGGGCTAAGAAATTAAACCAATACAGGAATTTCATGACCACAAGAAAATTTTTTTTTTTTTTTTGAGATGGCAGTCTCCCTCTGTTGCCCAGGCTGGAGTGCAGTGGCATGATCTCAGCTCAGCTCACGTCAACCTCTGCCTCCCAGGTTCAAGTGATTTTCCTACCTCAGCCTCCGGAGTAGCCGGGATTACAGGCACCTGCCACCATGCCTGGCTAATTTTTGCATTTTTAGTAGAGACGGGGTTTCGCCATGTTGGCCAGGCTGGTCTTGAACTCCTGACCTCAGGTGATCCACCCACTTCAGCCTCCCAAAGTGCTGGGATTACAGGTGTGAGCAAAAATGTTTCTTTTTTTTTTTTTTTCTTTTTGAGTTGAAGTTTCACTCTCGTTGCCCAGGCCGGAGTGCAATGACGCAATCTCAGCTCACGGCAACCTCCGCCTCCCAGGTTCAAGCGATTCTCCTGCCTCAGCCTCCCGAGTAGCTGGGATTCCAGGCATGTGCCATCACACCCAGCTAACTTTTTTGTATTTTTAGTAGAGACGGGGTTTCTCCATGTTGGTCAGGCTGGTCTCAAACGCCCGACCTCAGGTGATTCCACCCGCCTCGGCCTCCCAAAGTGCTGGGATTACAGGCATGAGCCACTACGCCCAGCCAGGTGTGAGCAATAATGTTTCTTAAAAGTAGGTTAAATTCTACTTTGAAGCCCTGAAGATTTTTATATCCTTATGCGCATAAATCTTCATTTCCTCATATTTAGGAAACTTTCTTTCCATTATAAAAGTAAACATGCTCATTTTCAAAACTTTGGAAAATGCAAAATAGATAAAAATGTCATTCACAATCACAAATAAAACAACTATTAACATTTTGGCATCTATCCAACCAATATTATTTTCTATAAATGGATATCACTTTGCATAGTTGTAACCTAACTGTATAATTTTATATTCATTTTTATTTAATATATAGCATGATACTTCATTGTATAACATTTGACATTATTGGAAAATTAGGTTGTCTACATTTTTGTTATGAATAACAATGAGTAATTTTGTATGTCTACCTTTTTTTTTTTTTTTTGAGACAGGGTCTCACTCTCTTGCCCAGACTGGAGAGCAGTGGCCCAATCTCGGCTCACTGCAACCTCTGCCTCCCAGGCTCAAGGAATTCTCCTACCTCAGCCTCCCCAGTAGCTGGGATTACAGGCACATGCCACTACTGCCCAGCTAATTTTTGTATTTTTAGTAGAGACGAGGTTTCACTGCGTTGGCCAGGCTGGTCTCGAACTCCTGACCTCAAATTATCCACCCACCTTGGCTTCCCAAAGTGCTGGGATTACAGGTATGAGCCACCACACCTGGCACATCTACAGTTTTCTAGATTTAAGATTTTTTTTTGAGACAGAGTCTCTGTCACCCAGGCTGGAGTACAGTGGTGTGATCTTGGCTCACTGCAACCTCCGCCTCCCAGGTTCAAGTGATTCTCATGCCTCAGCCTCCCAAGTAGCTGAGATTACAGGCATGTACCACCATGCCCAGCTAATTTTTGTATTTGTAGTAGAGACAGGTTTTTGCCACATTAGCTAAATTGGTCTGGAACTCCTGGCTTCAAGAGATCCACCTGCCTCAGACTCCCAAAGTGCTGGGATTACAGACATGAGCCACTGTGTCTGGCCAAGATTTAGGATCAATTTCTAAAAGTAAAACAAAGATTTTGTGTGAAAACATATCAGCATTTCTGGATATATTGTCAAGTGATTTTCCCAAAGGGCACTGCCGTATTATACTCAACAACCATGTATAAAGGGTATTATCAATGCTTTTATTTTATTTTTTTGAGATAGAGTCTTGCTGCTTCACTGGGCTGGAGTACAGTGGCACGATCACAGCTCACTGCAACCTCCATCTCCTAGGCTTAAGTGATCCTCCCACCTCAGTCTCCCGAGTAGCTGGGACTATAGTTGCATGCCACCACACCTGGTTAATTTAATTTTTTTTTTTTTTTTTTTGTAGAGATGGCATCTCACTATGTCACCCAGGCTGGTCTCGAACTCCTGGGCTCAAGTGATCCTCCTGCCTCAGCCTCACAAAGTGCTGGGATTACAGGCATGAGCCACCACACTTGGCTATCAGTATTTTAAATTTGCTCACTTAATTTGATAAACAAAATGGTATTTCATTAGTGAAATATATACTGAAATATATTACAGTATATTATGATTCAACATGAAGAAAAGCCCAGTTGGAATTGTTTTAGAGTTTCTGTGAGTGTAAGTTCTCTTAATTTATCATCCCATCTGAGAATGGTTTCTAGATAATGTAGGTAACAGATATGTCAAGCAAACCAGACAAGGCAAGGCCAAGTAGCCAAAGGCACCAGCTCCCATGGATCTTGTTCCACACATCAAAAGTAACACAGAAACAGAAGGGGATAGATGACCATAACCTTTAGCTATGCCTGGTGAGATGTCAGAGCCCCGGCACCTGCGAGTGGTTGACTTGTGGGTTGGGAAAAAGAATTTACTGACAATAGTATTTGAAATAGGTTTGAAAAAGGAAAGTTTATTAGAAGGGAAGAACACTGCAAAAGGATGCAGTGAGGCACCTCAGCAAGAGGACTGAGTGCGCTATGGTGGGTTTTCCTTAGGAGCATTTGTGGACCTTAAGGCGGGAGCTTAGGGTTGTAAAACGAGTTTCAGCACAGTATTCCAGAGATATATAGAAATTTTTGGGCCGGGCGCGGTGGCTCACGCCTGTAATCCCAGCACTTTGGGAGGCCGAGGCGGGCGGATCACAAGGTCAGGAGATCGAGACCACGGTGAAACCCCGTCTCTACTAAAAATACAAAAAATTAGCCGGGCGCGGTTGTGGGCGCCTGTAGTCCCAGCTACTCAGGAGGCTGAGGCAGGAGAATGGCGTGAACCCAGGAGGCGGAGCTTGCAGTGAGCCGAGATCGCGCCACTGCACTCCAGCCTGGGCGACAGAGCGAGACTCCGTCTCAAAAAAAAAAAAAAAAAGAAATTTTTGTTACTTACAAAAGTTGAAAGAGGCCTGGAATCACATGCCAATTTTAGATATTAGGGAAGTTTGACTACTTCTAAATTCCTAGATAAGGAGTTTTGCCTCCGGATGGCCTGTTGGATGGTCATTAGGTGGTCTTTGCTCCCTTCTATATTGCTCAGATAAGAAGTTTTTGTCTGCGGGGCCTGTTCAATGCTAAGGAGGTGATTTTCACTTTCCTCAAGTTACTCTTCCTCTCACTGTCTATGAGAGTAATGAACTATCTGAATCTACAAGGGGCCATTGTCAGCTTTCCTGGCTGAATCAGTCAGGCCTTGACCTTGGCCTGAACTTGCCTTGTGTTTTTGGCAAATTAAGGAGGAGCGCAAAGAAAAATGTAGAGACAAAATTAGCCGTGAGTGATGGCATGCACCTGTAGTCCCAGCTACTTGGGAGGTTGAGTGGGGAGGACGTCTTGAGCCCAGGAGTTTGAGGCTGCAGTGAGCTATGATGGCACGCCACTGTACTCCAGCCTGGGCAAGAGCGAGACCCTGTATCAAAAAGGAAGAGAAAAGAGAAACAAAGAGAAAATTTGATTGGACAATGAGTTGGAACATAGACATGGTATTCATATAAAATATCAATGCAAAATATCTCAAAGTGGCAAGGCTAACTTTTTGTGATTCCATGGTGGGGATTTATGAGTTTTACACCCCAAAGGGAATATGAACCAGGATTTATCTTTTCCCCTCAGGCTGTGCTGGCTGGTATTATTCTGAGCAACGTTGTTCCCTACCTTGAAACCATTTCTAACCTACCCAGTCTGTGGAGGCAGGACCAATATGACTGTGTGAGTGTAGATGCCCTGGTTGAGGAAGGGGAGGGCAGAAGGGAGGTTGGAGAGAGGGAGAAAGAACAAACAAAAGAGATCTGCCATGGACCTAAAGAACACAAACAGCTCTTTGATGCCTAGTGCTCCAGTTTTGCTTTACAAAGGAGAGTCAAGGTTGTTGGTGCAAGAAAACACGAAGACCTCATTCCAACTACGCCAAATTAAATGAAAGGGATTAAGTGGCTACAGTTACGTCCAAATCTAGCAAAAAGGATTTGTCGTTCATTGCATATTTGAATGACTTGTTTTGTTTTGTTTTGAGACGGAGTCTTGCTCTGTCGCCCAGGCTGGAGTGCAGTGGTGCAATCTCAGCTCACTGCAAGCTCCACCTCCCGGGTTCACGCCATTCTCCTGCCTCAGCCTCCTGAGTAGCTGGGACTACAGGCGCCCGCCACCGCGCCTGGTTAATTTTTGTATTTTTAGTAGAGACGGGATTTCACCATATTGACCAGGCTGTTCTCAAACTCCGGACCTTGTGATCTGCCCGCCTCGGCCTCCCAAAGTTCTGGGATTACAGGCGTGAGCCACCGCGCCCAGCCTTGAATGATTTTTAATCCAGTTAATGTAAATACATTTTAGGATATGAGTCTCCAATCCCAATTAGAGAAGGAGGTGTCTTGTCAGGCAGAATACCTGCTGGAGCACACTGCGTCTCTCTGGAGCACAAAACCAGAGGTCAGAAAGGGGAAACAGCAAGAAATAAAAGGTGGAGGATAGAATGTGATGACAGGAGGACCCAGGAGAGGCAGAGAAATATGAAAGGGGGTAACTTTTGGAGCCAGATCCCTGAGAGCTAACAGGAGATGTGTACACTGCACAGATAGAGTTGCTATTCCAGAAGGAGGCATAACACTTCAAACAGGATGGAAGAGAATAAGGAAACGTTGAGTACAGATACTGACAAGTGGCAGGTGGTGAGGAAAGTAGATATTTAAGGGAATTTCAGCCTATTTTTCTTCTGTGTAGATGAAGTAATGGAGAAGGTGCTGGGGTAGGGACTTGAAAAGGATGGTAAAGATTTGCAACAACCCTTATAGGTCTTAAAATAGCAACTACCATTTGGTGAGTATGCTAGTTGGTTTTGCAAATGGTATTCCTAATCTCAACAAAGCCTATAAAGTAGACATTATTACTATTTTGCACATGAGGAAATTGAAGTTTTGAGAGAGATTTGAAGACAGAGGCGACCAGGGATGCATAAAAGAATTGCTAGGCATCCTTGAGGGCCCTAGTTCATGTGGCTATGGAATATTTCTCTAAAGCCCAGGTGTAGTAAGGGAGAGGGTAAAGGTGAGTTGAGAAACAGGACTGATCATTTTCTCAGTTGTACTTGTTTCCATAATCTTCCTTTTTCCCTCATTCCCTTTTCCATAAGGCTCTTTGGATGATGACATTTTCATCTTCAATTTTCCTGGGACTGGACATTGGACTAATTATCTCAGTAGTTTCTGCTTTCTTCATCACCAGTGTTCGTTCACACAGGTACTTTGCCTCAGGTAATAGGAGGTTAATAAGGCAAGGTAAGGCAACTCTGACCTAAAGGCAAGTACATTTCCTTTCAGAGCTAAGATTCTTCTCCTGGGTCAAATACCTAACACCAACATTTATAGAAGCGTCAATGATTATCGGGAGGTAAGAATCCAAATCGGTCCTATTTCTCTGCCTAAGGGATAGGGTGGGCCCCACCTCATGCTCAGTTTTTCTACAAAATCCCTTGCCATTGTTTCCTGCACTGCAGATACACATTTACAAAGGAGAGGGATGTGATGTACACTGGTAGAGATGGGTCCTTTGGTTTTGTTTTTTTTTTGGAGACAGAGTCTTGCTCTGTCACCCAAGCTGGATAGTGTAGTGGCTCAATCTCGGTTCACTGCAACCTCCACCTCCCAGGTTCAAGAAATTCTCCTGCCTCAGCATCCCCAGTAGCTGGGATTACAGGCATGCCCCATCATACCCTGCTAATTTTTTGTATTTTAGTAGAGATGGGGCTTCACCATGTTGCCCAAGCTGGTCTTGGACTCCTGAGCTCAGGCAATCTGCTTGCCTCAGCCTTCCAGAGTGCTGGGATTACAGGCATGACTCACCACGCCCGGCCAAGACGGGCTCTTAAGTAGCTAAATTCTTATAGTATTGCAGCCAGTTAAAGATTATTAGTAAATGTACTTTAAGGAGAGTTTGGCCAAGAAAAAGAAAGGAGTAAGGAAATGGAGGGAGAAAGAAGACAGCAGGAAAAGCAGAGGGTGAAAATGGGAGGAAATAATTTTCTAGTTCTTGTCTCTAATAAAGAATAATACAGGCCGGGTGCGTTGGCTCATACCTGTAATTCCAGCACTTTGGGAGGCCAGGCGTTTGAGACCAGTGTGGCTAACATGGTGAAACCCCGTCTCTACTAAAAATGCAAAAATTAGCAGGGCGTGACGGCAGGTGCCTGTAATCCCAGCTACTCAGGAGGCTGAGGCAGGAGAATTGCTTGAACCCGAGAGGTGGAAGTTGCAGTGAGCCAAGATCACGCCATTGCACTCCAGCCTGGGTGACACAGTGAGACTCTGTCTCAAAAAAACAAAATAAAAAATAAAAAAGAAGAATACAGACTCTAGGAGCTTCTAAGGATATATTATTCTTGCTCCATAAAAGAACTGAGAAATTTCCCTCAACTTCACATTTTGTCTTGCAGATCATCACCATTCCTGGGGTGAAAATCTTCCAGTGCTGCAGCTCAATTACATTTGTAAATGTTTACTACCTAAAGCATAAGCTGTTAAAAGAGGTAACTGCCCTCCTGCCCACCTTTCTTTCTTGACCTGCCCATCTGCCCCCCCGCACTGGCATCCCTCTCCCACTCTTTCACCTTCTGTTCCACCATTCTCCCTCTGGATGAAACCTCTCATGTCTTTCAGGTTGGTATGGTAAGGGTGCCTCTTAAAGAAGAAGAAATTTTCAGCTTGTTTAATTCAAGTGACACCAGCCTACAGGGAGAAAAGATTTGCAGGTGCTTCTGCAACTGTGATGATCTGGAGCCACTGCCCAGGGTTAGAAATGCCTTTTCTTTCCTGTATTTTTCTCCATACTTTATAAAGAAGTACACTAGTCATTTCTTAAAAAAAAAAAAAAAAAGTCAAAACCACTAAGGGATTTTGACTTTTAGATGGACCATGGAGAATTCAGAAATTAAGATAGAAGGTTCCTCTCACCTTGGCAGCTTGACTGGAAAAAAAAAAAAAGGCACAAAGATCCCCCTTGAGGTTCAGGTTTTCACATGAAAGTAGGTGGGAAGTGTTCTGACTTCTACTGGATGACCAGTGACCAGAATACAGTTTGCCTGTTGAGACTGAAATAGTTGTACCTATTTCCCTGGCTTTTAGCTGCCTAGCTTTAGATTTCTGAAAATAAGTGACTTAAAGATTGTTTTCTGATTCCAACTAGGGCAGGGTCAAGGTTGCTGTACTTCTCAAGGATCTGCCATGGTCTCCTGATGTCTTCCTGTGGCCAAGAAAATGATGATGGGAGATAGGGGGAAAGGAGCGGGGAGGATGAGCACAGGCTGCTATTTCAGAAGGGAATTTTACAGCATTTGAAGGTTATTTTCACTGATGAGAATTACAGAGTGTTCGTTATTTCCAACCTGGACTTGGTATAAGCAGTCCCTTCCCTCAGAGCAGGATTGCTCATTTCTAGCTTTTGGGTATTTCGGCAATCACCTAGTCTATAGCGCGCGCTCTGGAGGGGCGGCTCTCTCTATAAATCTCACAGATTTATATCCTCCCCCACAACACACACACACAAACGCCTCCACCTGCCACGCAGGTGCTTGCAAAACCCTAAGCATCCACTCTTGTTCCCACACATTCTAATGGAGCATAGGTTCTACTGAGCTACTGAGACGGGGTTTCACCATGTTGGCCAGGCTAGTCTCGAACTCCTGACCTCAGACGATCCACCCGCCTCAGCCTCCCAAAGTGCTGGGATTACAGGTGTGAGCCACCACACGTGGCTTGTTTATTTTCTTCCATAATAGTGATATATCTTAAAATTGACAGCATAGTGAATCATGCAATATAGCACATAGCTGTCTTTTAAATTGTATGTTTAGATTCTAACAGCCCTGAGTAGCTGAGATTACAGGTATGTGCCACCACGCCTGGCTAATTTTGTATTTTTAGTAGAGATGGGGTTTCACCATATTGGTCAGGCTGGTCTTGAGCTCCAGACCTCAGGTGATCCACCCACCTTGGCCTCCCAAAGTGCTGGGATTACAGGTGTGAGTCACCATGCCCAGCTAGATTCTAACAGCTCTTAAGACTTCAAGTAAGGGGAGATTGGCATAAGCACAAAAGCCAGAAAAACTTTATAGTAGCAACGGACTATGCTGGGAAATTTATGAGAGAATTTTGGATTGATGTTGGGTAGGAAAGAAAAAGGATTCCCAGTCCATGGACAGGCTTGGACAGACACCAAGGTAGAAATAAATGTGGGGCTCTTAGGATAACAGACTTAGCCTGGGAAGTAAGGTCAGGAAGATAAGACATGAGGGGATTGTAAGAAAGATAAGAACGTAGAGTAGGCTGGGCACGGTGGCTTACGCCTGTAATCCCAGCACTTTGGGAGGCCGAGGCGGGCAGATTACAAGGTCAGGAGATCGAGACCATCCTGGCTAACACAGTGACACCCCGTCTCTACTAAAGAATACAAAAAATTAGCCGGGTGTAGTGGTGAGCGCCTATAGTCCCAGCTACTCAGGAGGCTGAGGCAGGAGAATGGCGTGAACCCAGGAGGCGGCGGAGCTTGCAGTGAGCAGAGATCACGCCAGTGCACTCCAGCCTGGGTGACAAGGCGAGACTCCGTCTCAAAAAAAAAAAAAAAAAAAAAGAATGTAGAGTAGATGAAGGAGAGAAAAGAAGGATCTCAGACGGCTGGGCATGGTGGCTCACACCCATAATCCCAGAACTTTGAGAGGCCAAGGCAGGCGGATCACCTGAGGTCAGGAGTTCGAAACTAGCCTGGCCAACATGGTGAAACCCCGTCTCTACTAAAAATACAAAATTAGCCGGGCGTGGTGGCCCGTGCCTGTAATCCCAGCTACTCGGGAGGCTGAGGCAGGAGAATTGCTTGAACCCAGGAGGCGGAAGTTCAGTGAGCCAGAATCTGTGCCATTGCACTCCAGCCTGGGCGACAAAAGCGAAACTCCGTCTCAAAAACAAAACAAACAAACAAAAAAAGGTGGCTCTCAGAGAATTCCCTCTGCCTAGAGGAGCTCACATCTCCCTGCCACTGAACCAACCCTGGCCTGTTCCCCAAATGCCTGGCCCCAGTGACCTTGGGAACAGCTCTCTCCTTTGAACTGCAAACTGCAGCATTAGCATCTATCCACACCACTTTTCTTTTCTTTTCTGCTATACAATATATACTACCTCATATTGTTTTTAGCTTTAAATTTTTAAAATTTATTTAACAAGAAACATTGTTAGAATAACATTAAAAAAAAAAATTAGAAACATCGCCCAGAATTACAACACTCTAGCAAAGGAATTCTTCTCATTATTCCATGTGCCTTATAGTTCTCGTCCATATATATTCTTACTTATCATTTTTTTGTGAGACGGAGTTTTGCTCTTGTTACCCAGGCTGGAGTGCGACAGCGCAACCTTGGCTCACCACAAACTCTACTTCCTGGGTTCAAGCAATTTTCCTGCCTCAGCCTCCCAAGTAGCTGGGATTACAGGCATTCACCACCCCCACCCGGCTAATTTTTTTTGTTTGTTTGTTTGTTTTTTTTTGAGACGGAGTCTCGCTCTGTGGCCCAGGCTGGAGTGCAGTGGCTGGATCTCAGCTCACTGCAAGCTCCGCCTCCCGGGTTCACGCCGTTCTCCTGCCTCAGCCTCCCGAATAGCTGGGACTACAGGCGCCCGCCACCTCACCCGGCTAGTTTTTTGTATTTTTAGTAGAGACGGGGTTTCACCGTGTTAGCCAGAATGGTCTCGATCTCCAGACCTCATGATCCACCCGTTTCGGCCTCCCAAAGTGCTGGGATTACAGGCTTGAGCCACCACGCCCGGCCTAATTTTGTATTTTTAATAGAGATGTGGTTTCTCCATGTTGGTCAGGCTGGTCTCGAACCCCCAACCTCAGGTGATCTGCCTGCCTTGGCCTCCCACAGTGCTTGGCTTACAGACGTGAGCCACCCACCCACCCCCCAGCATTTTTTTTTTTTTTTTGAGATGGAGTGTCACTCTTGTTGCCCAGCTGGAGTGCAATGGCACAATTTCAGCTCACTGTGACCTCTGCTTTCTGGGTTCAAGCGATTCTCCTGCCTCAGCCTCCTAAGTAGCTGGGATTACAGGCATGCATCACCACACCCGGCTAATTTTGTATTTTTAGTAGAGATGGGGTTTCGCTATGTTGGTCAGGCTGGTCTCGAACTCCTGACCTCAGATGATCCACCCACCTCGGCCTCCCAAAGTTCTGGGATTACAGGCGTGAGCCACCATGCCTGGCCTTACTTACCCCTTTAATGAACATGTGCATACTGCCAGGTAGAGTCTGGTTCCTGTGAATGCAGAGTCTACATTTTCATCCTGCACATCGTTGTGTTCCTGGTCCTTGGTACTGTCCGTAAGCTATAGCAGGCAGTCTGGGCCTTTAGGAGATTGATGCAGTGGTAAAGACAGCTTTGCTCATGTAATTTTTTTTTTTTTTTTTTTTTTTTGGAGATAAGGTCTTGCTCTGTTGCTCAATCTGGAGCGTAGTGGTGTGGTCACAGCTCACTGCAGCCTCGACCTCCCAGGCTCAAGCGATCCTCTCACCTCAGCCTCCCGAGTACCTGGGACCATAGGCGTGTGCCAGCTTTCTTTTCTTTTCTTTTTTTGGCGGGGGGTGGGGGGCAGGGCGCAACAGGGTCTCACTCTGTCACCCAGGCTGGAGTGTGCATTGGTGCAATCTTGGCTCACTGCAACCTTCACCTCCCAGGCTCAAGCAATCCTCCCACCTCAGCCTCCCCAGTAGGTGGGACTACAGGCTCACCAACACACCCAGCTTTTTTTTTTTTTTTTTGTATTTTTTGTAGAGACAGGTTTTTGCCGTGTTGCCCAGGGTGGTTTCGAACTGCTGAGCTCAAGGGATCCACCTGCTTTGACCTTCCAAAGTGCTAGAATTATAGGCTTGAGCCATCGCACCCAGGCTTCAAGTGCTTTTTGTCTTCTTAAGGAAGTCTGAAAGGAGATTGTTGCACTGATAAAGGAAGGGGATGCTGAGACGAGGGACTGATGGGGAAAAAATACTTCACACAAAGTATTAGTAGGCACTGGAGACTAACTAGGACCCAAGGATGAGGTAAAGGGGTAAAACAAAGATGTTTTAAGTCTGACTCACTGGGACAGTGATGAACATCAGAAGTTGGGAGGGGGGTGTCGTGGGTGGTGAAGATGAGGAAAGATGACTGCGGTGGCTTCAGTTGTGAGCTTGAAGTGACAGATATCCAAGTAAAAAATGTACAGTACCTACTCTCAGGAGAAGTTTCATGAGAGAGGGACATGAGCTGGCAGAGACAAGAAATAGCATTGTTGCAAGTCCTTCCGGCCCTTGTTGGTGTCTTACCACAGCCCTCCCTTAACTCTGTCGTCCCAGATTCTTTACACAGAGCGATTTGAAAATAAACTGGATCCCGACGCATCCTCTGTTAACCTGATTCACTGCTCACATTTTGAGAGCGTGAACACAAGCCAAACTGCATCTGAAGACCAAGTGCCATACACGGTATCATCCATGTCTCAGAAGAATCAAGGGCAACAATATGAGGAGGTGGAGAAAGTTTGGCTTCCTAATAACTCATCAAGAAACAGCTCGCCAGGACTGCCTGATGTGGCAGAAAGCCAGGGAAGGAGATCACTCATCCCTTACTCAGATGCGTCTCTACTGCCCAGTGTCCACACCATCATCCTGGATTTCTCCATGGTACACTATGTGGATTCACAGGGGTTAGTCGTATTAAGACAGGTAAGTACTGGGGAGGCCTTGGCAGGAGCTCTGATCCCCCTCCTACCATCCCAACCCCATCCTGATCCTGACTGAATTCTGTTAGTCATTGATCAGCTGTTATGTGACTGCTAGGCCACCAGAATCTTGGACACTGAAGGCAGTATAAGGTCAATCAAAATAAAAATACAATGAACCAATTCCTGGGTTTTTTTTTGTTTGTTTGTTTTGTTTTTTTTTTTTTTTTTTGAGATAGAATGAACCAATTCCTTTTTTTTTTTTTTTTTTGAGACAGAGCCTTGCTCTGTTGCCCAGGCTGGACTGTAGTGGCGCAATCTCGGCTCACTACAACCTCTGCCTCCCAGGTTCAAGAGATTCTCCTGCCTCAGCCTCCTGAGTAGCTGGAACTACAGGCATGTGTCACCACGTTCTGCTAATTTTTGTATTTTTGGTAGAGACGAGGTTTCACCACGTTGGCCAGGCTGGTCTGAAACTCCTAACCTCAAGTGATCTGCCCACTTTGGCCTACCAAAATTCTGGGATTACAGGTGTGAGCCACCACGCCCAGCCTAAAATGAACCAATTCTGATGTACTGAGCTGCGATTGGTTTAGTAAGCACAGGACATTATTATTTTTCAAGAAATGAAAAACAGGACGCTCTGAACTTCATTGAAACAGCAATCTGTGCCACGCCTAGTAACTCCCAGAACATCCTGGGAGTCAGCTGCAAATCTCTTCAAGGTGTAGGTCTGAATGCTTCAGATAAAAAGCAGCTCACCAGGAATTCTCCACAGTTCAGCTGCTCTGAGCCAGCACTGTAAAAGGCACTGGGCTGTGTTGTACTCCAGTTTGAAGAGGGTGGGATGAAATGACACCTCAAACTTGGGGCTGCCTGTCCAGTACCTGCAGGGTCTTCCCCACTTCCTTCCACACCCACCCATCTTCAGGTGAAAAGGACAGGGATGATTTTGCCTTCAAAAGCTGTGCCCCTGGTCCTGACTTCTTTTCTACTCTTGGGTTTCTCTGACAGTTCTCTTTTCTCTCCCTCCTATATGGTAGACAGTTTAGGTGCACAGCTAACAATACTGATGTCATTGTTTAATGCCTCGTAAGTATAATATTCCTTTTTTAGCCAGCTTATCTCAGTTTACAGCACTCTCTCTCCCTCTTGGTGATGGCACAGGTTTGAACATCCCGAATACTAACGGTGTTTGAGTGCTTCTTTTGAGATTTGTGCCTTTGGATGGTTTTCCTTCTTTTATCCTCAGATCCTATTTTGTCATATTTTCTTACTCCTAAGGGAATACGACTGCCTCTTAAGTAAGTCCAGCTTCTCTTTGGTCTTGGGCAAAAGGAAGCTTTTCATAGCAGAAAGAACTCTGGATTGCAGTCTGGTATGTTTGCTCTGTCTTGACTCACTGTCCATCTGACCCGAGGCAAGTTACTAGATTGAACTGGGTCTTGGTTTCCTTATCTACAAAATGAGAGGCTTGGAAGAGATTAAGAGCTTTTCCATGCATGAGATCCTTTTATTTTTCAACTCCGTTTTCTGATTCAATTATACTTTGATAATCTCTTGTTATTTGGGCTTTTCCATCTTAGATTATTCTACTGGGCTATGTTCTCCCCTTCTGGTCTTAGGCTGTAGTTGTTACTTTAGATTTTATTCAACCCACGTTGCTGTCTGCTATGTGCCAGACCGAGTTGGGCACATGTATATACACTATCTCATGTAATTTTCACAACTGCCTTGAGAGGCAGGCCATACTTTCCCCTAAGAGGCTGAGGCTCACAGCTCATACGTGGCCTGTCCAGCATTGAAACTTTAAGCATCTGACTTTATGTCACACTTTCTTTCTGTTCCATGGTATAGTTGTGCCATTGTCTCCCTTGCTCCTCCTCCTTTTGTAGAGGCACCATCTGTTCTGGTCCTTGGCAGCACCCACCCACACCTGGCCCATGTTGATGACTTTCTGTTCATCCCCAACATGGAGACAATGTTAGACACCTTTAGCTTTCAGCCTTTAAAGATTCATGGTGTACTTTTGCACTCTAAAAATGCAGGTTTCTTCATTTCCTTTGTAATTGTGTATACTACCATATTGGAAGAAATCATTCTATTTACTTTATAATTGAAAACTGGAACCTAAGAAAAATCCATCAGTCCATTCCTTTTTTTTTTTTTTTTTTTTGAGACGGCATCTCACTCTGTCGCCTAGGCTGGAGTGCAGTGGCATGATCTCGGCTCACTGCAATTTCCGCTTCCTGGGTTCAAGTGATTCTTCTGCCTCAGTCTCCCGAGTAGCTGGGACTACAGGCACTCACCACCACACCCGGATAATTTTTGTATTTTTAGTAGAGACAGGGTTTCACCATATTGGCCAGGCTGGTCTCAAACTCCTAACCTCATGATCCACTTGTCTTGGCCTCCCAAAGTGTTGGGATTATAGGCATGAGCCACCGTGCCTGGTTTACCCATCAATCCATTCTTATTGGAGACAACCACTCAGATTAAACTTCTTCCTAATTCATGGGACTTTCCTTTTCCAGCGTTTGTCATTTAGAGTCTGTTGTGGCCCTTTGGCAAATGACTTTGTGATTTGCCATATGATCAAGAATGACTTCGTTTCCTCTTGGTAGTGAAAGAAGCAGAGTTTGTTTCTTTTGACACTTTAACTTAGTGCTCAGGGTTAGTGTCTACTCAGTGTTAAGTACTAAGGTCGATATTGATTTGCTTTGAAGTGAACTTCAAAAATGGAGTGCAGTGGCACGATCTCGGCTCAGACAAAGCCTTCTTATACTGATTTTTTCTCTCTCTGCAGATATGCAATGCCTTTCGAAATGCCAACATTTTGATACTCATTGCAGGGTGTCACTGTGAGTATCCTTCTTCACCCTATGAGAGGGCTGTTTTGCACCCTGGGCCCTCTGCTCCCCACGTATCTGACATTGTGTGTGTTCTGGGTTTGGTTTGTAGCTTCCATAGTCAGGGCATTTGAGAGGAATGATTTCTTTGATGCTGGCATCACCAAGACCCAGCTGTTCCTCAGCGTTCACGACGCCGTGCTGTTCGCCTTGTCAAGGAAGGTTATAGACTCCTCCGAATTAAGCATCGATGAATCTGAGACAGTGATACGGGAAACCTACTCAGAAACAGAGAAGGTCGGACAAACAGACAAAGCATGGGGTTGGGGGAAGCGATTGAGGTCGGCAGGGGGGATGGGTGGGGGTGGGTGGGGGCTGGGAGTCAGGATACCTGATCAGATAGATGAATAATGTCCAGGAAAGCTATTTAGTATGGCTGTACCAGAATCTGAGATGTGGAAATGCTCCCTTACCACTTGGTAAATAGCAGTGGATCTGAGCAGCCAAGTGCCCCCACTGTCATGACATCGGGGTTCCATTCAAGAAATTTCCCTAACTGAAGAGAGGGTTTGCCCAACCCAGCATAGACCTCAAGGATCCTTCTACAGCATTCTTGGTTAGTGTCTATTACCAGTTGCTAAATATTTTAAATATCTCCCTTAGCTATACCTTTAGAATTCCTCCCCACCCCACCCACTCTTGAGATGAATAATTAAACTAATGAACTAGCAGAGATTCAGATCTCTAATCTTGTCTAACACCTCAGCTTTATTACCTTTACATTGTAATATGAGATTTGTTCAACCTGATCAAATGCAAAGGAGAATAATATATGTCTGAATTTTCAGTCTTTTATTAATACTGAGACCTGGCTGGGTGCAGCGGCTCACGTCTGTAATCCTAGCACTATGGGAGGCCAAGGTGGGTGGATCACGAGGTCAGGAGTTCAAGACCATCTTAGCCAACAAGGTGAAACCCCATCTCTGCTAGAACTACAAAAATTAGCCAGGCACGGTGGCAGGCGCCTATAGTCCCAGCTGTTTGGGAGGTTGAGGCAGGAGAATTGCTTGAACCCGGGAGGTGGAGGTTGCAGTGAGCCGAGATTGTGCCACTGCACTCCAGCCTGGGCAACAGAGTGAGACTGTCTGAAAAAATAAAAACATACTGAGACCTGGGCCCACTTCAGCATTTCAAATCAGTACCTGTGTAGGTTAAAGGTTTCCAAAAAAAAAAAAAAAAAGAAATTAAAACAGATGGGCACTAAAATATTATCTAATATCATCTAATGACTAGAAATTATTAAACAAAGCCTAGTTGATGAAATGAGACACCACATCTGAAACAAGGGCCAGGCATGGTGGCTCACGCCTGTAATCCCAGCACTTTGGTAGGCCAACATGGGCGAATCACTAGGTCAGGAGATCAAGACCATCCTGGCTAACATGGTGAACCCCATCTCTACTAAAAATACAAAAAAATTAGCCAGGCGTGGTGGTATGCACCTGTAATCCCAGCACTTTGGGAGGCCAAGACAGGCGGATCACTTGAGGTCAGGAGTTCAAAACCAGCCTGGCCAACATGGTGAAACCCTGTCTCTACTAAAAATATAAAAAAATTAGCCGGGCGAGGTGGCACGCACCTGTAGTCCCAGCTACTTGGGAGACTGAGTCAGGAGAATCGCTTGAACCCAGGAGGCAGAGGTTGCAGTGAGCCGAGATCGCGCCACTGCACTCCAGCCTGGGTGACAGAGCGAGACTCTGTCTAAAAACAGAACAAAACAAAACAACAACAACAACAAACACATACAACTAGTTAACTGGTAGTTAATAAAAAAAACTAGTTAGTAGTTAATTAGTAATAACTAATTATTAGTATTGTAACTAATAATTAGTAATAATTAACTAATCAATTGGTTTGAATTATGCCATCTGCTTCTATTATAAATGGAAGTTTCTCTATTTTTTATTTATAATTATGATACTCAACATTTGTTTTCACATATTTAGTCATATCTATTAATATTTCCTTTTCTTATTTATATTTACTTTTTATTTAGAAAGTCATTCCCACTTAGAAGGTAAATAAGACATATTTTCTAGATTTTTATGTTTTTATTTTTTATATGTTATACTCTTTAATGTAAATAGAATGTATTTCAGTGTACAGGTATTAGAGGGTAATCTTCATTTTTTTTTTTATTTTTGAGACAGAGCCTCACTCTGTCACCCAGGCTGGAGTGCAATGGCGTGGTCTTGGCTCACTGCAACCTCTGCCTCCCGGGTTCAAGCAATTCTCCCTCCTCAGCCTCCCAGGTAGCTGGGACTACAGGCGCCTGCCACCACACCCCGCTAATTTTTGTATTTTTAGTAGAGACGGGGTTTCACTATGTTGGCCAGGCTGGTCTCAAACTCTTGACCTCGTGATCCACCTGCCTCAGCCTCCCAAAGTGCTGGGATTACAGGTGTAAGCCACTGCACCCAGCCTTAATCTTTATTTTTTATCTATATAGCTAATTATTTTGGGCTATGTACCATCTATCTTAGTTCATTAGTGCTACTATAACAAAATATCTGAGACTGGGTAATTTGTACATAATAGATATTTATTTCTCACAGTTCTGAATGTGAGAAGTCCAAGATCAAGGCCCTGGCAGTTTCAGTGTTTGCTGAGGGCTTGTTCCATCTTCTCTCAGCAGCATCCTCATGTATCAGAAGGTGGAAGGACAAAAGTACCTATGCTAGCTCCCTCCAACTCTTTTATAAGGCACTAATCCATTCACAAGGGCAGAGCCCTTATGACTTAATCACTCCCAAAAGGCCTCACCTCTTAATACCATCACAATGTGGATTAAGTTTCAACATGGATTTTGGAAGTCACACATGCAAATCATAGCACCATCCAACCATCTATTGAATAAGCCTTCTTTCCCCTACTGATATGTTATTTTCATAAAATATTATATTCTTATGAAAACTAAACTGTATTTGTAGCTTAGTTGTGGATTTCATTATTCTGTATAGCTTCAGTATCACAGTGTTTTTTGTTTTTTGTTTTGTTTTTGGTTTTTTTTTTTTTTTTTTGAGACAGTCTCACTGTGTTGCCCAGTCTGGAATGCAGACTGGAATGCAGAATGGATCTCGGCTCACTGCAACCTCCACCTCCCAGGTTCAAGTGATTCTCCTGCCTCAGCCTCCTGAGTAGCTGGGATTACAGGCATGCACCACCACACCTGGCTAATTTTTTTATTTTTAGTAGAGACAAGGTTTCACCATGTTGCCCAGGCTGGTCTCAAACTCCTGACCTCAGGTGATCTGCCCACCTCAGCCTCCCAAAATCCTGGGATTACAGGTGTGAGCCACCACACCTGGCTATCACACTGTTTTTGTTGCTATTGCTGTATAATACACTTTAACATTGGTTAAGAAGTCCTATGTCATCAGTGTTCTATTTCAAAATTTGCTAAGTCATTCTCACCAATGTATTCTTCCAAACCAACGTTTGAATCTTTTGTCAGGTCTCCACCCCACAAAAACAAATCTTATTGAAATAATCATTAGAGTTGTATTAAAAATATAAAATCACTTGAGAATTTATATCTTTATAGTATTCATTCTTCTTATTCAGAAATATAAACTGTCTCTACATTTACTGTCTTCTTAAATGTTTCATGCATAGTAAGGTTTTGTGACTCTTCACATAGGAAAATCCTAGATACTTTATATGTTTTACTTTTTGGTTTTTTTGAGACAGGGTGTCACTCTGTCACCCAGGCTGAAGTGCAGTGGCATGATCACAGTGCACCACAGCCTCAGCCTCTCAGGCTCAAGCAATCCTCCAACCTCAACCTCCTGAGTATTTGGGAGTACAGACACACACCACTATGCCCAGCTAATATTTGTATTTTTCACAGAGACGGGATTTTGCCATGTTGCCCAGGCTGGTCTTGAACTCTTGGGCTCAAGCAATCCACCCACCTCCACCTCCCAAAGTGCTGGGATTACAGGCATGAGCCACCACACCTGGCCATTTCCATTATATTTTCTAACTGGCAATTGCTAACATATAGAAAACTCACTGGTTTTTATTAAATTATTTGGCTACCTTTGTGAATCATTTTACTATTCCTAAGAGGTTTCACTGTTAATTCCTTTGGGTTTTCCAAATAGGAAAATATTTTCTAAAAATAATACTAATCTCTTATGTTCCAGTTGTTAGAATTCTTATTTCAATATCATACATTATTGCATTAACTAAACCTCTCAGAACAATTTAAGTCATAATGATGAATCTTGTCTTACTCCTGAATTTAATGAGGATTCTTGTGTGTCTATTAAGATTAGTGGTGGCCAGGTGTGGTGGCTCACACCTGCAATCCTAGCACTTTGAGAGGCCAAAGCAGGCGGGATCACTTGAGGCCAGGAGTTTGAGACCAGCCTGGCCAACATGGCAAAACCCCGTCTCTACTAAAAATACAAAAAAATTAACTGGGCGTGGTGGTACGTGCCTATAACTCCAGCTACTCAGGAGGCCAAGGCACGAGAATCACTTTAACCCAGGAAGCGGAGGTTGCAGTGGGCTGAGATCGTGCCACTGCACTCCAGCCTGGATGACAGAGTGAGACCCTGTCTCAAAAAAAGTTAAAAAATAAAAGACTAGTGGTGATAGCTGGTTTAAGATGGACATATCAGCTAGGCGTAGTGACTCATGCCTGTAATGCCAGCACTTTGGGAGACCGAGGCAGAAGAAACACTTGAGGCCAGGAATTTCAGAGCAACCTGGACAACATAGTGAGATGCTATCTTGAAAAAAAAATTATTTAATTAAAAATCAGCCAGGTATGATGGTGCATACCTGTAATCCTAGCTACTTGGGAGCTTGAGGCAGGAGGATTGCTTGAGCCCAATAGTTTAAGGTCACAGTGAGCTTTGATTTTGCCACTGCACCCCAGCATGGATGACAGAGTAAGACCTGGTCAAAAAAAAAAAAAAAAAGATGGACATTATCTACCATGTTTTAAAAAAGTATTTTCCTAATGTACTAACATTCTTATATTAAGACTTGGTATTGAATATGTCAATTGTTTTCTGCTATTTAAGATAGGGAAGACTAGGAGAGTAGCAAGTTCTATTTCATGTGTATTGAATTCAAAATGCCTGGGCCGGGTGTGGCCTCATGCCTGTAATCCCAGCACTTTGGGAGGCGAGGCAGGTGGATCCCTTGAGGCCAGGAGTTCGAGATTAGCCTGGCCAACATGGTGAATCCTCTTCTCGACTAAAAATACAAAAATTAGTTAGGTGTGGTGGCGTACACCTGTCATTTCAGCTACTTGGGAGCCTGAGGCAGGAGAATCACTTGAACCTGGGAGGCGGAGGTTGCAGTGAGCCAAGATCATGCCACTGTACTCCAGCCTAGGCAACAGAACAATACTCAAAAAAAAAAAAAAAAAAAAGTTGCCTATTAAACATTCAAATGGAGATGTCAAGAATGGAAGTGAATATAAGAACCTGCAGATCGGAGAAGGGTTATAATCAAAGAATCATCAGCATCAGCCTACAGATGGTAACAAAAATTATGGGCCCAGAATAAAAGTCCCTATGGAGAGAGCATAGAGAAGAGAAAGGTCCCATGATCAAGCGCTGGGGCATACCAACACCTAGAAGTCCAATAGAAGCAGAGGAGACAGTAAAGAGACCAAGAAACAGCAAGCAGGAAGGAATGAGGAAAAGCAGAAGAGTGTCATATGGTGGTTGAGAAGAAAATGTTTCAGGAAAGGTGAAGTGATTAATTTGGAGGAATGGTGCTACAGGCTGATTCAAGGCTTATGCAAGGCCTGTGGGTGCCTGCTATGTGACAAGCTCAGTGTCTGCTACTGGGGATATCAAGAACCAGGCCCTGTCATATTCCACAAGCTTAGAGTCTAGTAAGGAGTAGGTTTGTAAATAAATAAAGCAATACATTACTGGTACTATGATGAAAGTGTGAATGAGGTGTAGCTGGAACACAAAAGAAGCTGTGGTCTTGCCTGGTCATCTTAGCTCTGAATCTGGGGTGATGACTAAGTGGATGTGGACAAGATGGAGGAGGACAAGTCAGGCAAAAGGAGCGGCATGCACAAAACTGAGCAGTAGTCAGGCAACTCTGGGTAACTTTATGGTGAGAGCAAAGGGCAGGGACCACAGCTGGAATAAGCTAAAGAAGAATGGCAAGAGGCCAGGTCACACACAGCCTTATATGCCCTGTCAAGGATTGCACTGGGGGTTGGCAAGACAACTAAGATCAAGAAGACAAGATGTTTCAGAATGTTGTTAAGTCCATTGCTGTTTTAAATGGTTGCTCGTGAAATCCGGTCTAGCTAGAAAAGCCAGAGAAATTCTAAGTTGGAAATTGATTGAGTCTGAAGAATAGTGAGTAACTGAGAAACCAGAGGTTAGAAGGAAGATGAAAAGCAGATTTATGGATGATATCATTGGCATTTTAAAGAAAATTTTTAAAAAAATTTTTAATAAAAAATAAATAAAGGTTGGGTGCAGTGGCTCATGCTCGTAATCCCAGCACTTTGGGAGGCTAAGGCGGGCAGATCACTTGAGTTCAGGAGTTCAAGACCAGCCTGGCCAACATGGTGAAACCCTGTCTCTACTAAAAATACAAAAATAGCCAGTCGTGGTGGTGCATATCTGTAGTCCCAACTACTTGGGAGGCTGAGGCAAGAGAATCACTTGAATTCGGGAAGTAGAGGTTTGCAGTGAGTCAAGATCATGCCACTGCACTCCAGTCTGGGCAACAGAGCAAGACTCTGTGTCAAAATTAATAACAATAATAAAAAGAAAAGTAGACTTAGGTAAGAAATATTTTCTACTCTGCAAGGAACCCATGGTTCTGGTACCTTAAGTCCTATTGTATTCTGAAATTCCTTGACTGCTCAAAGATTAAAAGTCTGGGTTTTGTTTGTTTGTTTTTTGCGACAAAGTCTCACTCTGTTGCTCAGGCTGGAGTGCAGTGATGCAAACACAGCTCACTGCGGTCTCAGCCTCAAGCGATCCTCCTGCCTCAGCCTCCTGGGTAGCCAGGACTACAGGCATGTGCCATCATGCCCAGCTAGTTTTTAAAATTATTATTATTATTTGTAGAGATAGAAGTTTCACTATGTTGCCCAGGCTGACCTTGAACTCCTGGGCTAAAGTGATTCTCCTGCCCCAGCCTCCCAAAGTGCTGGGATTAAAGGTATGAGCCACTGCGTTCAGCAGAAAGTTAAATTTAATTAGAAATTTTAACCTACCTAATTGTATTTCAGAATGACAACTCAATATATAAAATGAGCAGCAGTTTTCTAGGAAGCCAAAAAAATGTAAGTCCAGGCTTCACCAAGATCCAACAGCCTGTAGAAGAGGAGTCGGAGTTGGATTTGGAGCTGGAGTCAGAACAAGAGGCTGGGCTGGGTCTGGACCTAGACCTGGATCGGGAACTGGAGCCTGAGTCAGAGCTGGAGCCTGAAATGGAGCCCAAGGCTGAGACTGAGACCGAGACCGAGACCGAGATGGAGCCCCAGCCTGAGACTGAGCCCGAGATGGAGCCTGACCCCAAATTTAGGTCAAGAGCTCACACTTTCCCTCAGCAGCATTACTGGCCTACGTATCATCCGCGTACGGCTTCCACCCAGTCTCAGACTCAGCCTCGGACATGGTCAGTGGAGAGAAGACGCCATCCTATGGATTCATACTCACCGGAGGGCAACAGTAATGAAGATGTCTAGGAGATGAACTGGAAATAAGGGGTCGGATAATCCTGGCAAATCCTTCTATCCAAAAGGGGTTAATTGTCCAGAGACCTAGATTGGATATGAACTAGCAGTACTTCCTTCCTGACTGTGACTCCTGCCACCTGCCGGCCTTCTTCCTTGTTCTGCACTGGGATCACACTCCCAGATCACATTACTAAATGCCAACAATTATCTCTTAATTCCCTATCCAGGCTCCCCTCATTTCACCTTCAGCATATATTCTAGTCATGAATTTCCTTCTTCACACACCCCACATCTCCGGGCTTTGTGCCAGACCATCTCTAACTTAATCCTCTCATCCCTGTTCCCCTTTCTCCAAAGAGATGAAGCTCAAATAAAATGTATAACTCTAGTACTAAACATTTGGATCCTTCCTGCACCTTCTCCCTTCTCTGTATTCTGTATCCTGAAGGAAATGTCAAATAGGAGGGATCCCAGAAGGGAGTGGACATGGTGGAGAAGAGATGAACAAGAGAAAAAAAAATTAAGCAGCATTTGATTTTATATGCAAGGTATCTTCCCTGTACTGATAGGGGAAATGGGGAAAACAGGTAGGTTAATCCGGGTCAAAAGCAAGCCAGCCTGTGAGACTTGTAGTACAACGTCCTGCTAAACTGAGAGCACTTTTGCTGTCATTCTCAGAGGTCAAGATCTTATCCTGCCACTGGTTTCATAAGGCCAATGAGCTGTACCAACTGATGGGAATTCCCTTTATGAATTCCCTTTCTGGAATTCTCCCTGGGGTTCAGATTCACATTCACCATTCAGATTCACCATTGCTTCTTTCTTACAAGTTTTTAAGATATAGGCAATTTGGAATCTGTATTCTTGGTGCACCAAGGAGTTAAAATCTGTGACAGCCACAACCAGCCTAGAAGTTGGAAAAGTCAATCATTACTAGTTTTGTCCAAATCCATTCAAAAAATTTCCCCCTTCCCCATTTAAAATATGTCTAGTATTAAAGTATGACCAGAAGAAAAATATAGACCCCTGGGCAAAGGTATATGAAATCCTGAATTTTATTTCCAGCTCAAAAAACATGACGACTCCTGCTTCAGTACTCCATTTATCTTGTTAAGTGAAATAAATCTTAGTTAAAATATAGAATTCTTTTATCATAAAGATAGCATATGCATTCAGCCATTGTAGAAGCATTTTGTTAAGCATCTGCTACATGCGTTGCGTCTTGAACTGTGAGGTAGGTAAAATAATATTATCCTAATTTATACACGCATAAAACTGAGATATAATGTGCAACATGACCTTGTAAATACAAAAAGAGGTAGGGGCCAAAGTCACAAGCTTCACTGTTTCATGTTTACTGAACACATTTATTGAAGGCCTACTCTGTGCTAAGCACTGTCCCAGGTGCTGAAGATACAGGATGGGTATAGAACAGATGACAAAAATAATTACAAGTTGTGAAAAGTAATAAATTACAAATTGTGAAGATGAAACACAAGAAACTCTTGGGGCATGTATCAAGAGGACCTGATCTAGTCTTGAGTCTCAAGGAAGTTCTTCCTAAGGCAATGACATATGACTTGAGATCTGAAGGATGAGTAGGAGTTAGGCTTAAAGTAAATTCCAATGATTGCTAGAAGGGCAGGAACAAATGGGAACCCAAGAGTGGTGGCCATGGATGAGAACATCTGGGGCACAACTAGATGGAGCCTATGATACCAAGGGCTCAACTAGAAATGTCAAACCAGGAATAAGTTGTCAGGATGGCAGGGACAGGCACAGAAATCTGCCAAAGCCAAGGAAACATTTCATATTTATAACAGGAGACTAAGAAGTGCACAGAGAGCCCATTTTCTGCAGGTTGCTGCCTTCTCACTCCAGTTCCCTTCTAGTCCCATGTGTCCATTAAAGTCTGTAAACAGAGAATCAATGGCTTCTGACACTTGTGCCATTAAGTCGTAGAGTCTAGACTTGGGTCCTTTCTGCTACAACTGCAACAAGGCTGTATTAGTCTGTTTTCACACTGTTATAAAGACACTACCTGAGACTAGGTAATTTATAAAGAAAGGAGGTGTATTAGACCATTTTCGTGCTACTGATAAAGACATATCTGAGACTGGGAAGAAAAAGGTTTAATTGGACTTACAGTTCCACATGGCTTGGGAGGCCTCAGAATCATGGCAGGAGGTGAAAGGCACTTCTTACATGGTGGTGGCAGGAGAAAATAGGAAGAAGCAAAAGCGGAAATCCCTGATAAAACCATCAGATCTCGTGAGACTATTCACTATCATGAGAATAGCATGGGAAAGACCCGCCCCCACGATTCAATTACCTCCCCCTGGGTCCTTCCCACAGCACGTGGGAATTCTGGGAGATATAATTAAAGTTGAGATTTGATGGGGACACAGCCTCCAACAAACCATTCCACCCCTGACCCCTCTAAATCTCATGTCCTCAAGTTTCAAAACAAATCATGGCTTACCAACAGTCCCCCAAAGTCTTAACTCATTGCAGCATTAACACAAAAGTCCACAGTCCAAAGTCTCATCTGAGACAAGGCAAGTCCCTTCCTGCTATGAGCCTGTAAAATCAAAAGCAAGTTAGTTACTTCCTAGATACAATGGGAGTACAGGTATTGGGTAAATACAGCCATTCCAAATGGGAGAAATTGGCCAAAACGAAGGGTGTACAGGGCCTATGCAAGCCCAAAATCCAGTGGGGCAGTCAAATTTCAAAGCTCCAAAATTATCTCCTTTGACTCCAGGTCTCACATCCAGGTTATGCAAGAGGTGGGTTCCCATGGTCTTGGGCAACCCCACCCCTGTGGCTATGGAGGGTACAGCCTCTCTCGTGGCTGCATTCATGGGCTAGTGTTGAGTGTCTGCAGCTTTTCTAGGTGCATAGTGCAAGCTGTCAGTGGATCTATCATTCCGGTGTCTGGGGGATGGTGGCCCTCTTCTCACAGCTCCACTAGACAGTGCCCCAGTAGGGACTCTGTGTGAGGGCTCCAATCCCACATTTCCCTTCTGCACTGCCCTAGCAGAGATTTTCCATGAGGGCCCCACCCCTATAGCAATCTTTTGCCTGGGCATCCAGGCATTTCCATACATCTTCTGAAATCCAGGCAGAGGTTCCCAAACCTCAATTCTTGACTTCCGTGCATCCACAGGCTCAACACCATGTGGAAGCTGCCAAGGCTTGGGGCTTCCACCCTCTGAAGCCACAGCCCAAGCTCTATGTTGGCCCCTTTCAGCCATGACCAGGGCAGCTGGGACACAGGGCACCAAGTCTCTAGGCTGCGCATAGCACAGGGACCTGGGCCCGACCCATGAAGCCACATTTTCTTCCTGGGCCTCCAGGCTTGTGATTGGAGGGGCTGCTGTGAAGATCTCTGACATGGCCTGGAGACATTTTCCTCATGGTCTTGGGGATTAACATTAGGCTCCTGGCTACTTATGCAAATTTCTGCTGCCAGCTTGAATTTCTCTCCAGAAAACTGGTTTTTCTTTTCTATCACACTGTCAAGCTGCAAATTTTCTGAACTTTTTATGCTCTGCTTCTTTTATAAAACTGAATGCCTTAAACAGTACCCAAGTCACCTCTTGAATGCTTTGCTGCTCAGAAATTTCTTCTGCCAGACACCCTAAATCATCTCTATCAAGTACAAAGTTCCACAAATCTCTAGGGCAGGGGCAAAATGCCACCAGTCTCTTTGTTAAAACATAACAAGAGTCACCTTTGTTCCAGTTCCCAACAAGTTCCTCATCTCCATCAGAGACCACCTCAGCCTGGACCTTATTGTTCATGTCACTATCAGCATTTGCTGGGCAGCATTCAACAAGTCTCTGGGGAGTTCCAAATTTTCCCACATTTTCTTGTCTTTTTCTGAGCCCTCCAAACTGTTCCAACCTCTGCCTGTTACCCAGTTCCAAAGTCGCTTCAACATTTTCAGGTATCTTTTCAGCAGCACCCCACTCTACTAGTACCAATTTACTGTATTAGTCTGTTTTCATGCTGGTAAAGACATATCTGAGACTGGGAAGAAAAAGAGGTTTAACTGAACTTACAGTTCCACATGACTTGGGAGACTTCAGAATCATGGGAGGAGGCAAAAGGCACTTCTTACATGGTGGTGGCAAGAGAAAATGAGGAGGATGCAAAAGCGGTAACCCCTGATAAAACCCTCAGATCTTGTAAGACTTATTCACTATCACAAGAATAGCACAGGAAAGACCGGCCCCCATGATTCAACTACCTCCCCCGGGTCCCTCCCACAACATGTGGGAATTCTGGGATATACAATTAAAGTTGAGATTTGGTGGAAACACAGCCAAACCATATCAGGAGGTTTAATTGACTCACAGTTCCACATGGCTGGGGAGGCCTCAGGAAACTTACAATCATGGTGGAAGGCAAAGGGGAAGCAGGCACCTTCTTCACAAGGTGGCAGGAGAGAGCAAAAGGGGAGCTGCCAAACACTTTTAAAACCATCAGCTCTCATGAAAACTCACTATCACGAGAACAGCATGGGGGAAATGCCTCCACGATCCAATCACCTCCCACCAGGTCCCTCCCATGTGGCGACTGCAATTTGGATTACAGTTCAAGATGAGATTTGGATGGGGACACAGAGCCAAACCATATTAATGGTTAAATATTGGCTTTGATGCATGACCTCAGAAAGACCAACCAGATGCTTGGATTATACTCTGTCTTTTAAAAATACTCTGGTATAAACCCATAGCATCGAGCCCCTCCCAAAGTAATCAAATAAGGAAAATTGATTAACCCATTATAAATAGTACAGCACTAAAGAAAGGGTAAAGTGATTAACAATTCAAAGGCTAAGTCTTCCAACACGGAGATCACCTGAAATTCTAAGCCATTTCAAACTTTACCAAATGGTATAGTTTGGATTAGTTAGCTCACTTCTCACAGCACGGTCATCATGGTTTTCTCTCTCTAATAAGAAACTGGAGAAAAATTCTAAAGGCTGCAAAATGGGTAAAGAATAAGTTGGAAAGTATAAATGTCTTGGAAGTACAAATACTTCCATTACTTTCCCTCAAAACAGTTTGTGTTCTACAGTAAATGGCAGTTGAGGTATGATTTTCATATGTGAATATCTAAGTGGATTCCATAGTACTGCAAAAAAGTAGGTTTGAAAGAGACTGTCAAAAAATAAAGTGACCCCGGGTAGCTGTCTCTGTATGTGTTAAATGTCACAAAGTCCAAGGACTCAACTACATTGCATCCAGATGTGACTCATTAGCAGAGGTAGAGAAAGTAACCTTGGCATAATCCAAGGTTATTAATGATCTCAGGGCCATAGAATCTCAGTGCTTGGAAGGACCACGAGGGCTGACTAGTCAAATTACCCATCTAATCTCTTACAATTTAATTAAACATTTATTGGAATGCTCACCATATCCTAGATACTATGGGTTTTAGTAATCTATTGCTGCATAATAAACCACCCCAAAATTTAGTAGCTTAAAACAATAATCATGCCTTTGCTAATAATTCTGCAATTTAGGTTGGGTTTAGCTGGGCCCATTTTTTAAATAATTTTTTAGTTTTGCAGCTGGGCCTGTTCTTTTATTTTTGTAAAGACAGGGTCTTGCTATGTTGCCCAGGCCAGTCTCAAACTCCTGGCCTCAAGTGATCTTCCCACATCAGCCTCCCAAACTGCTGGGATTACAGGCATGAGCTACCACACTCTGCCCCCAGATATTTTTTATACCTGCTTGGTTGAGTCTGCAGATGTAGAACTCATGAATATGGAGGGCTGACTCCACATAGTACCACCTATAAAGTAATTATGCCAAAAAAATGAACCTGAATATTATCAATCCTCTAGATCTGGTAGATTGAAGTAAATACAAGGAGCAGAGGAACATGTTAAATAACACTAGGAGAATCCAATTAGCAGAATCCAAAAAATTCAACAGAACAAATGAACCAGTTTCTTTAACAACTAAGATGAAAAACAGCTGGGCATGAAGGTATGTGCCTATAGTCCCACCAACTTGGGAGGCTGACACAGGAGGATCGCTTGAGCCCAGGAGTTAGAGACCAGCCTGGGCAACATAGAAAGACCATATATTTAAAAAAAAAAAAAAAAAGAAAAAGAAAAACAAACATAACAACAACAAAAACAAAGAGGGAGGAGGAACCTATAAACCAGGAGACTTAATAGTTACATCAACTATGTGCAATGCATGGACCTTGTTTGAATCCTATGTGAACTAATTAACTGGAAAAGAACATAAGAAAACTTCTACTTTTGAGTAAAATGTAGTAGGAAGTGACAGTTTATCACTTTATATCAAGAGGAAAAACATGGGCTGGGCATCGTGACTCATGCATGTAATCCCAACACTTTGGTAGGTTTAGGCAGGAGGATCACTTGAGCTCAGGAACTCGAGACCAGCCTGGGCAACATGGTGAGACCCTGTCTCTTAAAAAAAAAAAAAAAAAAGTGAAAAAAAGAATGAATTATAACAATCATATTTTGAAAGATATTGGAGAACTGTAGAAGCAAAGAAGAGTAAAAGAACTAAAAGTTAAGAGAGAAAAGATTCCTTCCCAGGGAAGTTGAGATTATTGGCCATTTTCTTTCTTAGGGGTTTGTATTAGTCTGCTTTTACGCTGCTGATAAAGACATACCTGAGACTGGGCAATTTACAAAGGAAAGAGGTTTAATGGAGAACTCACAGTTCCACATGGCTAGAGAAGCCTCAAGATTATGACAGAAGGCAAAGAGGAGCAAGCCACATCTTACATGGATGGCAGCAGGTAAAGAGAGAGCTTGTGCAGGGCAACTCCCGTTTTCTGAAACCATCAGATCTCATGAGACCCATTCACTGTCACAAGAAAAGTACGGGAAAGACCCATCCCCCTAATTCAATCATCTTCCACCAGGTCCCTCCCACAACACGTGGGAATTATGGGAGCTACAAGATAAGATTTGGGTGGGGACACAGAGCCAAACCATATCAGGGTTATTTGCTGAGTTTGGGTAAGTGCTAAAGATCAGGCTTTCCTTCAGCACAGTGAAGCTTCTGATAGCCACATGGCTGTCACTGACTGCTGTTCTACTCAAGACATCTGCTGAGTGCCAGGGCCACTCAGGAGACTAGAGATTGGCCTGCAAAGGCAAAATGAAGTTTCCTACAGTCCGAAAATGCTTAGGAGACAAAGTACCACTATGGAAAGAGGCCATAAGCACACACAGAGTCTTCCCCTTGAAACATTTAAAATCAGCAGCAGGTTGAGTCTAACTAATGCCAGAGCATAGCTCAATTCCTGATTGAATTGAGATTATAACTGCCTCACCTTATTTGCCTTATTAGGCAAATAGAAAAAAAGTGTATATCCTATCTTGGGGGCAGTAACATTGACTTCAGTTTATGGTTTTGTTTTGTTTTTTTGTTTGAGACGGAGTCTTGCTCTGTCGCCCAGGCTGGAGCGCGGTGGCGCTATATTGGCTCACTGCAAGCTCTGCCTCCCAGGTTCACGCCATTCTCCCACCTAAGTCTCCAGATTAGCTGGGACTACAGGCACCCGCCACCATGCCTGGCTAATTTTTTGTATTTTTTAGTAGAGATGGGGTTTCACCATGTTAGCCAGGATGGTCTCGATCTCCTGACCTTGTGATCTGCCCGCCTCAGCCTCCCAGAGTGCTGGGATTACAGGCGTGAGCCACCACGCCCGGCCCAGTTTTGTTTTTAAACAACATCCAGCATATAGTTAGAAACAATCACAAGACACATGAAGAGGCAGGAAAAGTATGATAATTAAGAAAAATTATATAATAGAAGCAGTCCCACAGATGATCCAGGTGTTAGAATTAGCAGTCAAGGACTTCAAAAATAATGATCATAAGTATGTTAAAGTAGAGTAAAAGATGGGCAAAATGAAAAGATAGATCATTTCAAAAGAGAATTGTAACCTATAGAAAAAGAATCAAATAGGCATTCTAGAACTGAAATATGAAGTATTAGAAAATAAAAACTTATCAGATGAATTTAACAGACTGGACACAGCAAAAGATAGGATTAGATAACTCAGACAGGAAACAGAAAATATTCTAAATGAAGCACATAGAGAAAAAAGACGTGTAGGACAAAGTCAAATGACCTTATATATATCTTTTTTTTTTTTTTTTTTTGAGACAAAGTCTCAGCCTGTCACCCAGGCTGGAGTGTAGTGGCGCCATCTCAGCTCACTACAACCTCTGCCTCCCAGGTTCAAGCGATTCTCCTGCTTCAGCCTCCTAAGCAGCTGGGACTACAGGTGCGCACCATCACGCCTGGCTAATTTTTGTATTTTTAGTAGAGACAGAGTTTCACCATGTTGGCCAGGCTGGTCTCAAACCTGACCTTGTGATCCGCCCACCTCAGCCTCCCAAAATGCTGGGATTACAGGTGTGAGCCACCATACCTGGCCCCCTAATATATATTTTATAGGAGTTCCAGAAACAGAGAAGAGAATAGGGAAAGCAATATCTGAAACTATAGTGACTGGCAATTTGCCAAAACAGGAAAGATCGCTCAAAGATTCAAGAAGACTGACAAGCATGATAAATAGAAACCAAGTGTAGGCATATAATAGCCAAGTTGCTGAAAATCAAAGACAAACAGTAAATCTCACACAAAGTCAGAGAAAGAAGACCCATACTTACGGGAGAACAGCAAGAACACTGATTGTTAAACTTTCCCATGATAGCCACAAGACTCTTAGGACGACATCTTTTAAGTTCTGAAAGAAAAAATATATGGGCTGGGTGTGGTGGCTCATGCCTATAATCCCAGCACTTTGGAAGGCCAACATCAGGGGATGGATCACTTGAAGCCAGGAGTTTGATATCAGCCTGGTCATCTTGGCGAAACTCCATCTCTACTAAAAATTTTTAAAAATTACTCAGGCATGGTGGTACGCACCTGTAATCCCAGCTACTAGGGAGGCTAAAGTAGGAGAATCGCTTGAATCCCAGAGGCAGAGGTTGCAGTGAGCCGAGTTCACACTACTGCACTCCAGCCTGGGTGAAGAGCAAGACTTCGTCAAGAAAAGGAAAGAAAAAAGAAAAGAGAAGAGAAGAGAAAAGAGAAAAGATGGCGACCTAAAATTGCTGAGAGATGAATGAGCTTGAGGATGAAACGCATATTGCTGAGTTCTGAGGTCTCTCAGCTTCAGACTGATAGCTCCAAACAGTGGTTTGTGTGTATCATCAAAGAAAAAAAAAAGCCTTAACAAATTAATTTTGGCTTACCACTCACTCCTATCTGAATATGGCCTAAAAAGCAAACAGTTTTTTATATATCTGAATCTTTTCATTCATTCATTCATGTACCTTCCCATGCATTTATTCTCTTATTCATCCATGCATGTTCAGATCAAATATTCAAGATAGTCCTTGCCCTCAAGATCTCCATAATTTGAACAAGCTAGAGGGACAGAATATATTACAATACCATGTGATACGTACAACTCAAAAATTAATTAAGAAAAACTACAGTGACCAGGCACGGTGGCTCTCATCTATAATTTCCTTGAAGAGCAAGTATTATTCCCCTACTTTCCTGTATCTCATACATTTCTCTGAAGAGCAAATATTTTTCTGCGATACAGAAAAGTAGGGGAAAAGCTAATCTCCTGTACTTTCGCTGCCTACAGATAAACTCTGTGGGGTTTTTGCTTTACTGTAAAGCATAGACTTTGTCATAATAGTGGAGGAATTCCCCTTTCCCCCTTCCCAGTGTTATAGAACTTTAGAAAAAATCCAGCAAATCATGGAGTGCCTTGGTTAAATCTAAAAGAAAAATAACCCATCCTAACATGCATTTCTTGTTCTCAAGGAAATTAAGATAAACAACTTGGGAATTGGGGCCAGCTCCCCATACCTGGACACAGCCCTCTAGGCAGCTCCAGAACTACATGTTTGTTTCTGACATCCTTTCCTTAGGTTTAATAAACTTGAGAAACTGCCAGGGGAGTCAACCGAAACTATGGCCATTCCCTTACCCTCTCCAATTGTTTTAGGAAGCTGCCTCTCCAGTCCCAGGGGAGGCTGTCCTTGGTCAACCTGTGACATCAGCAATTTATCTCCAGATTTCTTCACTTAAGGAATATTTGAGCGCTTGCTTTGTACTGAGCCTTATGCCTGTCTGTGGTTTTACAGGATGAGTTCCTTCTCTGGAAGAAGTCATAGGCTGAGGGGAAGAGTGCATGTAACTCAGGGACTATAATGCTGGGTGCACTGACCAAGTTGTTTCAGAGAAGAGGGCTGTGAGGATGTGGAGGAGGCAGGACAGGACTTTACCTCACCCTCTGCTGGGGGCATTGGGGAAGTCCTGTGGATAGGGGGCTTGAGGAAAGCATGTGGCTCTTCTGGTCACAGCTACCCATGGTGCCCTTAACCTGCTACATCCCCTGAAACCTGACCACTGGTTTTCATTCTGCCTGTAGTATCTGACTCTGTGAGATCTCAACGCATGTTATAAAGGATGCATAGGAGACAGAGCATCTGAGAAAATTCCTACTCTCTCACTCCACAATTATGCTGGGCTGCCCCTTCTCTTCCAAAAACCAGGTGTGTTTTTATCAGTGGCCTACAGGCAGGCCAAAATAGAATAACACCACCCATTTATCAACCCTTGGCTGTATGTTAAGCTCTGTTCAAAGCACTTCATGAAAGTCAACACATTAACCTGCATGAAAATCCTTAGGTAGGGCTGTTATTACCCCCCCTTTTTTTTTTTTTGAGATGGAGTCTTGCTGTGTCACCCAGGCAGGAGTGCAATGATACGATCTCGGCTCACTGCCACCTCTGTCTCCCGGGTTCAAGCGATTCTTCTGCCTTAGCCTCCCGAATAGCTGGGATTATAGGCGTGCTCCACCATGCCCGGCTAATTTTTGTATTTTTAGTGGAGACGGGGTTTCACTATGTTGGCCAGGCTAGTCTCGAACTCCTGACCTCAGGTGATCCACCCATCTCAACCTCCCAAAGTGCTAGGATTATAAGAGTGAGCCACAGCACCGGGCCTAAGTTTTGTATTTTTAGCAGAAATGGGGTTTCACCATGTTGGCCAGGCTGGTCTCGAACTCCTACCCTCAGGTGATCCACCTGCCTCCGCCTCCCAAGGTGCTTGGATTACAGGCGTGAGCCACTGCGCCCAGCCTATTACCCCCATTTTCTAAATGACGAGATGAGGGTACATTTTCCCACTGCCCTAGATTCCACCAAAGCCCCTAAGTCTAACATTTTGTCTGCTGCTTAGCATCTGCAGCAGCAAGGGTTCAGGATGAGCCCAGTAGTATAAATTTCTGGGCTGGTTAGAGGCAAAGGTGGTGCCATCAAGGAGGAAAGAGGCAGAGTTGGAATGAAGGACAACTCACATTAATGAGTGCATGAGATGTGCAGATTCCTGACAGGCATTATCATATTTCATGGTCACTTCCTCCTCTACCTCTCCTGGAAGGAGAGCCAATTATTCTTTTTACACAGGGGAAGAATCTAAGACCAGGAGTTTGCCCCAAAATTACAGTTATTCAATGTCACTGTCAGAATTCAAACCCAGGTTGGATTCCAAAGATTAGGCCTTTTCTCTGCTCCACGCTGCATCTTCGATTTGCAGAAAGGTGACCTTTTGGTGCCTTTGGACTGAGAAACCCAAATCAGTGCAGCACCAGGTGCTTCTGTCTCTTTGCCTCTTTTCCTCGCCCCCTCAAAGCATACAGCCAGAAACAGGTAGTTTTTACATTCTTTCATAACATCCCACATACGTTCATCAAGCACCAAGCATCACACGGGTAGGGTATCCAATAGCTTTCTATGTCCTGGAGATACAGTAGTGAACAAAAGTCAAACATCTCAGCCTTTACGGAGCTTTCATTCCAAGGAGTGGTGGAGCAGACAAAAGTAGCAAGCAAGCAAACAAACAAAAACGCCTCTCCCCCTCCCCAGTGAATCTCAGGTGCATTGCCAGCAGGTGTGTAAATCTCCCAGGGGTCCACTCGAAGGAATATACTGAAATACTGGTGTCTGGATTAAAAAAGTAAGTAACTTTAATGACCAAGTAACACATCTTTTTGTAAGTTAGGTAGCTTCCAATTATTTGTTTTCAACAAAATTGAATAAGGACCTCCTGGAATTGTCAGCTGATGGGTCATTAAAATGAGTTTGGACTATGATTGTTGTATGATTTTTGGCACATTATTTGGAAAGAGTTCCAAAAGAACTGAATGCTATTGCTATAGCAAAACCCTTTTCATTTCCATCTACTTGTTTTATGTAAGTTTTCTTAATTAAAAAAAAAAAAGGAATGATGCAGGACTCATTGAGAAAAATCACATACCATCACACTGAAATGCATTTGCAATAAAATTTCATTTATTGAAAAATGATGCTATGTGTTACTTTGATTAATCATGCAATAATAATACTTGTAATAATACGTAAGGAACTTTTTAATGGATTATGGTCCGAGGAAATATTCTTACAAATTAAATTTCTATGTAAATGCACATTTGTGTGGTAGAGAAGTATGAAAGGATGATCGATAAAAGACTTTCAAGCATAAAATTACCAGAGAATAAACTTCTGTGAGAACAAAATGGAATAGAAAGGCAAGTTCAAGGAGAAAAAGGAGTAATGTACAATTTCTTATAGTTCCAAGAGTGCTTTTGCTTTATATATCTCTCTATATAAATGGATGATGGTACATAACAAATTGCTATATATATTTAAATTCCATTGGATGGCATTCAAAACTGTGATATAACAGCTTTATTTTAAAATTTCAAATTCCTTTCCAATCTGTATGCCTTTTATTTAATTTTCTTGCCTATTGTTTCTGGCTAGAACCTCCAGCACAGTACGGAACAGGAGTGGTGAGAGTGGACATCCTCTTCTGGTTCCTGATCTTAGGGGGAGGGCATTCAGCCTTTCATCATTAAATATGATGTTAGCTGTGCGTGTTTCATAGATGACCTTGATCAGGTTGAGAAAGTTCCTTTCTATTCCTAGTTTGTTGAGTGTTTTGCCTAGGGCTAGTTTTTAAGATTATTTTAGTGGGTAAGGGAGCATAATGCTTGAAAGTTCAAGTTCCTTAGATGTGCTGTCCCTGCTATTTGTTACCCCAGCACCAAACACAGTGCCTGCCCAAAAAAAGAGAGGCCTTCTTTTTTTTATTTAAATATTTGTGGGCAAGCTATCTCTCACCACTCCCCACTTGCATTATATATATTTGTTTGTTTGTTTGTTTTGTTTGTTTGAGAGAGGGTCTCACTATCGCCCAAGCTGAAGTACAGTGGCACAATTACGGCTCACTGCAACAACCTCCTGGGCTCAAGCAATCCCCCTATCTCAGCCTCCCGAGTAGGTGGGACCACAGGTGCATGCCAGTATGCCCAGCTATTTAATTTTTTTTTTTTTTTTTTTTTTTTTTTGTAGAGACAAGGTCTCAGTTTGTTGCACAGTCTGGTCCTGAACTCCTGACCTCAAGCAATCCTCCCGCCTCAGCCTCCCAAAATGCTGGGATTACAGGCGTGAGCCACTGTGCCTTGGTCCCCTTACGTTTTATACCTGTGATACTATGCTGTTTTCTCTGGAGTTTTTTTTCCTCCCTTTTGTGTGCAGCTGATACCTACTCTTGCTTGCCAACTCTGTCCAGGTGTCACTCATCCAAGAAATGCCTCTTTCCTTGCCTCTCCACAAATCCTGAGCTGAGTGGGTTTTTCTTGTGCTTCCAGGGTAGTTTCTGCATGTACCATTGTACACTGTATTTAATTACTTACCTATCTATCCATCCCCACTACACTGGGTAGGTAATATAGTGTGTGGCTGAGAATATGAATTCCAGAGTCCGACTTCCCAGGTTCAAAACCTTGCTTCTTATTACCTTGCACGATCTTGGTTGTACCTCAGTTTTCTCCTGTCAGAGATTAAAATAGTACCTATCTTGTAGGGTTTCAGGGTTGTGGGACAACAGTGTCTAGTAAACAGTAATTTTTTCGTTGTTGTTTGAGACAGAGTCTCACTGTCACCCAGGCTCGAGTGCAGTGGCACGACCTCAGCTCACTGCAACCTCCACCTCCCGGGTTCTAGCGATTCTCCTGCCTCAGCCTCCTGTATAGCTGGGATTACAGGTGGGCACCACCATGCCTGGCTAACTTTTTAGTAGAGACAGGGTTTCACCATGTTGGTCAGGCTGGTCTCCAACTCCTGACCTTGTGATTCGCTCACCTCGGCCTCCCAACGTGTTGGGATTACAGGCATGAGCCATCGCACCCGGCCAGTAATTGTTATATAAGAGTTAGCCATTAAGTCCTACAGAGCAAGGCCTATTTTTTTCCTTCTTTGCTTCTCACAGCCTAAGGGCTGAAGTGTAAATATCTGTCATGAGGGTAAGTATGGTGGAAAGTATTTGAAAGAAGGAAACAAAAAAATGGATTTAACATTGCATAGCCAGTAGAAATCAGATCTCAAATGTGTAAGCCATGTTGTCCATTTCTATGTATTTCCTAAATTGATTTCAGTGTGACCCTGAGCCTGCCACGATGGAGACGTTAAATCACAGTCCTTATAGAGCTTGTCTCTCAAGGGTCACATAAGAGTCTGGGAGGTTTACACGCTGCTCAGAAAACAGTAAAGACTTTTGATCTTGACGGAGTCTCACTCTGTCACCCAGGCTAGAGTGCAGTGGCGTGATCTCCACTCCCTGAAACCTCAGCCTCCCAGGTTCAAGCGATTATCCTGCCTTTAGCCTCCCAAGTAGCTGGGATTACAGACATGAGCCACCATGCCCGGCTAATTTTTGTATTTTTAATAGATACAGGGTTTTGCCATGTTGGCCAGGCTGGTCTCAAACTCCTGACCTCAGGTGATCTGCCTGCCTCGGCCTTCCAAAGTGCTGGGATTACAGGCATGAGCCACCATGCCTAGTCAGATTTTTTATCTTAAGTTCATTATTTTTATTGTCCAAGTCTGCATGACCCCTGGAACGTGCTAAGTATAGCAGAGCATCTTTGTCTGGCTTGGAAGCCTCCTAGGGGCCCCCAATCTTATCATAGTTATAATTTACCTTAAAATACTTTGGCATCATCCTTGGAATCAAGGCAAGGAAAGCATATTCTAGGTAAGGATATTTAAGAAAGCTCTTCCGAGACTTCCAGAACCTTAGATAGGATTCAGCATGTTTCTGTTTTGGCAACTCACATAGAGGGGTTGTGCGGTAAGACTTTCTTACATTCCCCTCATCTTGGACTCTCAGATTGCTTTTTTTTTAAATTGGCATTTTAAAGAAAGAAATCTACCTCTTTTTTTTTTTTTTTTTTTTTTTTGAGACAGAGTCTCGCTCTGCCGCCCAGGCTGAAGTGCAGTGGCGTGATCTTGGCTCACTGCAAGCTCCGCCTCCCGGGTTCACGCCATTCTCCTGCCTCAGCCTCCCGAGTAGCTGGGACTACAGGCACCCGCCACCTCGCCCGGCTAGTTTTTTTGTATTTTTTAGTAGAGACGGGGTTTCACCGTGTCAGCCAGGATGGTCTTGATCTCCTGACCTCGTGATCCGCCCGTCTCGGCCTCCCAAAGTGCTGGGATTACAGGCTTGAGCCACCGCGCCCGGCCAAATCTACTTCTTAAAAAAAAATACTTGTGCATATTAAACCTTTTGGGAAAGACAGGATGGCATTTGTAGGCACCAGTTACTTACATACCTAGGTGCATCTTGTGTTTTAATCAGCAATTTCCATTCCAAGAGTGGTTAGTAAATATTCTAGTCAGAAAGTGACTATAACAAAGTAATTCAGAGTCATTGACTGCCATAAATTTTTACAGTGACAGCCCTTTTCTAAAACCCATTACACAAATTAACAAGCAACTCTTTTCACCAGTGAAAACCCATTTCTGATAACACCTGTGATGTGAATCGGGTTTGGAACAGCATCACAAACATAAGGGAGACTCCATCTCTAGTTGCCTGATCCCGACTGTGAGGGTGAGAGTCCTGACTCTGGGATATTGTTGTCCCTGCCATGAGTAAATCTTTCATACATGCTGTGGCCAGAGCACCTAAAAGGACAGAAAGCTGGGACCTCAAAGAACTTACAGGAGAGGTTATAGGACCTGTTTTGTGCCTGCCTGCTAATGAGTGTGCAACAAACATGTATGTGGCAGATTCTAGTCTGAAATTTTTCTTTATGTCCTGGGAATCGGCCTGTCAGGGAGGCAAACCCTCACCATGTCAAGCTTCTCTGGCAGGCATCACTCCCAACCAAAAAAAGCTATGAGTTGGACATGATCAACTAAGGTCAGTTTGCAACACATTGGTCCCACCCAGAACACTTCCAGGGAGCAGAGCAAGGGCCCTATCTGCTCAGGAATCACCAATCTCTAACCTCCTCATTCTTAGAGAATCCCCTTCCCCTCCTCACTACTGCCTTTATTCCCACCCCACCAAGCCAAGGTCTTTATTCTTTCATCTTCTCCACCTATGCCCCCGAATCTTTCACCCCAGCACAATTTCTTTGTGAAACTTTAGCTTTTATAGAATGAAGCCAGAAATGGGGTCATCTCCAGGTGGCATTGGTTCTCCAGGGATCAGGGTGCCCGAGAGGCAAACTTACCTGCTTGGAAAATGCCAGCTGCTTTGGGTGTCTGACTGCCCAGACAGGCCGTGCTGGATCCACTCTCCACCTTTCTCCACCCTGCTTTATGCCCGGGGAGGGTGGCTTGTATGGACTGCATCACCCAGGCTTCCTTGCCATTTAACTTCCAGCTGGGTTTTGTCAGTGGTGAGGCACTTGTTTGAGAAGATGTGGGTCTTTATTTCCCTGCCCTCTCCCTGCAGGGTTCATTAAAGGGCACAGCTGCTGCCAGGCGGGCCTCTCTTACTACAGCTCTGTTACGGGTTGAATTTTGCTCCCCACCCGACAAAAGATATGTTGGAGTCCTAATCTCCAGTACCTCAGAATGTGTCCTTACTTGGAGACAGGGTCTTTCCAGAGGTAATCAAGTTAAAATGAGGTTTTAGAATGGGGCCCAATGCAGTATGACTGGTGTCCTTATAAGAAGGGGAAATCCCAACACAATGAGAGACAGGTGCACAGGGAAGAGCATGTGGCGAGGGAGATGACGGTTATCTAGAAGGCAAGTAGAAGGGCCTGAAACACATTCTCCCTCACAGCCCTCAGAACGAACCAACCCTGCCAACACCTTGATTTCAGACTTCTAAGCCTGTGAGACAAGAAATTTCTGTTGTTTAAGCTACCCAGTTTGTGGTACTTTGTTATGGCAGCCTTGGAAAACTTTTTTTTTTTTTTTTCAGACGGAGTTTTGCTTTTGTCGCCCAGGCTGGAGTGCAGTGGAGCAATCTCAGCTCACTGCAACCTCTGCCTCCCAGGTCCAAGCGATTCTCCTGCCTCAGCCTCCCAAGTAGCTGGGATTACAGGTGTCTGCCACCACGCCCGGTTAATTTTTTTTTTGTATTTTTAGTAGAGACGGGGTTTCATCATGTTGGACAGGCTGGTCTGGAAATCCTGACCTCAGGTGATTCACCTGCCTTGGCCTTCCAAAGTGCTGGGATTACAGGCGTGAGCCACCGTGCCCGGCCCCTGGCAAACTATTAATAATAAACCTCTCCCTGGGTTATGATAACATCTCCCTCGTTTTCTCCCTTTAGGCCTAGAGATGGTAAAAACTCCAGCTGCTGCTAGTCCCTGGATGTCTGACTATCCCTTGTTTGTCTTCCTTAACACCTTTATTCCTTCATTACATTCTTTTTAATTAGCCTTTAAATGTGCCATTTGTTTCCTGATACCCAGGCCTATAACATAATTATAGATTTTCTCAGTACAATTCACAAAACCACATATCCAAAAGGCGAGAGAAAGTTTTGTTGGGGTTCTCCAATTATGCAGACAGCTATTGGAAATCTTAACTCATTCAGAATAAATCGGCCGGGCGCGGTGGCTCAAGCCTGTAATCCCAGCACTTTGGGAGGCCGAGACGGGCGGATCACGAGGTCAGGAGATCGAGACCATCCTGGCTAACACGGTGAAACCCCGTCTCTACTAAAAAATACAAAAAGCTAGCCGGGCGCGGTAGCGGGCGCCTGTAGTCCCAACTACTCGGGAGGCTGAGGCAGGAGAATGGCGTGAACCCGGGAGGCGGAGCTTGCAGTGAGCTGAGATCCGGCCACTGCACTCCAGCCTGGGCGGCAGAGCGAGACTCCGTCTCAAAAAAAAAAAAAAAAAAGAATAAATCATCTCATGTATTTTCACTTTCTCCTGTTGTCCATTTTATCTCACAGGACATCGGGAACGTCATAACGGGATATGCTGCTTTGGATTTAAGTCATATTAAAACTTTAGAGAAAGCATAATAATTTGTGATAATCAAGGCAGAGAATGTTGGGTATGAAGAAACATATGAACTCAACTTTAGACGTTCAGACTTCAAAAATGTCAAAGAAGCATTAGAGAAGATTCCAGGGCAGTCTTAACAAGTAAGTTAGCTCAAAAGGGATAGCATCTTTTCAGAAATTAAATTCTGAGACGATCCATGAGCAGCCAAAAATATGATGGGTTATGGTTTCTGAATACCTCTACTTTTAAAGGGACTTGCAGGAAAAAAAACAGCAATGGAGAAGGGTATGCATGTAAGAATGAATAGCTACCACTTTTTTTGTCCTTTTTTTTTTTCCCTTTTTGTGCAGAAAGGGGTCTTGCTGGATTGCCCAGACAGGTCTCTAACTCCTGGATTCAAGGTATCCTCCCGCCTCTGCCTCCCTAAGTGTTGGGATTACAGGCGTGAGCCACCATCCCTGGCCTATACTGTTTTTTTGTTTTTTGGGTTTTTTTTGAATTATTTTTGCTACCGCTTTTAAGAACAGTTTCTGGGGAGCCTAAGGCGAGCAGATTGTTTTAGACCAGGAGTTCCAAGCCAGCCTGGGTAACGGGGCAAAACCCCATCTCTACAAAAAATACAAAAATCAAGTGGATATGGTGGCATGTGCCTCTAGTAGTTCCAGCTACTGGGAAGGCTGAGGTGAAAAAATTGCTTGAGCCTGGGTTGCAGTGAGCTGAGATTTCGCCACTGCACTCCTGCCTGGGTGACAGAGTGAGACCCTGTCAAAGAAAAATAAATAAATAAATTCTGGAAGGGTAAAAGTCCAGAATAGGCCAAGTTCTGCAAACTTGGGAGAAAAAACTGATTTTAAAGTTAGATTTAAAGCAAAATGCACAAAAAGGGGATGGTTGTAGAATAGGGGAAATGAACAAACTTACTTATATGAACAATTATAGAGATCTTAGACAAAGTGGAGAGCCAAAACATGATGGAGGAATAGAGAAAAACAGATGGACAAAAAAGAGAAATGGTCAATTCTGGGAACTCAGTCCAGTGAACTTCACATTGACTCTGGAAAAAGTCTGAAAATGAGTTATCAAACAGATGGTTAGTAAGCTCTTAGAGAAGCAACAGTCACTCAGAGTCAGAATAGGTACGACTGTCTCATGCTAAGCTGAACATATTTCCTTTTTGATGGGTCTGCAATAACCAATTCAGATTTAATACAGCTCTAATATTGTCCCTCTCAGTGTTTTCTCTTTCATCCTGACATTTCTCATAAACTGCAGATCATTTATTCTTTTTTTTTTTCTTTTGAGACGGAGTTTCGCTCTTGTTGCCCAGGCTGGAGTGCAATGGTGCAATCTCTGTTCACTGCAATCTCCGCCTCCCAGGTTCAAGCGGTTCTCCTGCCTCAGCCTCCCAAGTAGCTGGGATTACAGGCATGTGCCACCACGGCCAGCTAATTTTGTATTTTTAGTAGAGATGGGGTTTCACCATGTTGGCCAGGATGGTCTCAATCTCTTGACCTTTGATCTGCCCGCCTCAGCCTCCCAAAGTGCTGGGATTACAGGCATGAGCCATGGTACCCGGCCCATTTATTCTTTTATTAGACAAATATTTGAGCACCTACTAAGTGCCTGACACTGTGTAGGCACTGAGTATACATCAAGGAAAATCTAAGCAGGGTCTCTACACTCAAACAGTTTACTTTGGGGTGGGCAGTACTTTCCCAATTCTGGGATTTTTCCTAGCCATCTGCTCTCTCCCTGTCTTTTCTAAACCACATGTGGTTATCCTGAACTCACACAATCCTCAGAGTCTAGGGCTTCCCTGTCTGTCCTAACCTTCCTTTGTTTTCAACTTTACAGCAGGGAATAGACTGGGCTGCATCCTTCCTTGGCCAACAGGTACTGTCTTCTTTTGCAATATACCCAGACATGCTATCATTCAGGTTCCATGCAACATATATCAATTATCTAAATTTCAAATTTGGCTAACCTGCCTTTCCAGCCTCACCTTCCATTTCATCCCTTCAGTTGTTACCAGCCCCAATCCTAGCCCCCACCTACAGGTGTCCATGTCTGTGCCTTTTTGCTCAATGTATTTTCTCATTCAGGAATGCCTGACATCTCCTTCTCCGCCTACAGAAATCTTATGTATTTCCTAAGACCCAGCTCAAAAACGGCCTCCTCTGTGGATGGGCTTAATTACTTACTTTGCTCAATAAGTCCTGCCAAAGCCCCCATGCTTGACTTGTGCTGTACTATTGCCCTCTCATCTTCCCTTCTCAATTACTTGTTTAGAGCAAAGGTCTTCAGAGCTTCCACTCTGACCAGCTGTGGTACTTTACAATAGGGGCTGGTAAATTAAGATCTGAAATAAGAATAGTTAAAACGGTTGAAAAAAGATCAAAAGGGCCTGGCTCAGTGGCTCACACCTGTAATTCCAGCACCTTGGGAGGCTGAGGTGGGAGGATCACTTGAGCCCTGGATATCCAGGCTGCAGTGAGCCGAGATCATGCCACTGTACTCCACCTGAGTAGCAGAGCAAGACTACTCCTCTTTAACCCTCACCTTCCCTTCAAAACCTAACAAAGGCCATGTTTAAATCAATAGAAGAACATTTTATGACATGCGAAAATTATATGAAATTAAAATTTCAGTGTCCATAAATAAATCTTTATAGGAACAAAGTCCATATTTTCTATGACTGCTTTTGAGCTCCAGTGGCAGAGTTGAGTAGCTGAGAAAGAGATCTTATGGTCCACAAAGCCTAAATATTTACTATCTGGCCCAAAGAAAAACTTTGCTGAGCCTGCTATACAATAAGGGCTTGATGATTAAATAACTGGGTCGTACACCAAGATTCTGAACATATAGGCAGGTCCTCTTAAGTTTAGTGTCTTTGTGTAATGGAAGTAATAACTATTTTGCCTTTAAGTTGCCATAAACATAAAATGAGATAATGCACTTAGAAAAGTAAAAAAAAAAAAAAAAAAAAAAAAAAAAAAAAAAATCTCATAAACAAGACAACTTTATCATGTATTGAAGGTGGTAGAATAAGAAAACATTAAACGTTTTTATTCTCATTTCCCTTTCTTTCCTTTACAGCTTTCATTTAAACTTGAAATTTCAAGAGAAAATTCACTTTTGAAGTTTTTACTTTTCAAGTGATAATAGGGTCACAGGTTCTTTCCTTCCAGTCTTTCTGTGTTGCTCCCACTCCCTTTTCTTTCTCACATGTAATTTTTTTCCATTTTCTTTAAATAGTATCTCAACTGGGCTCACAATAGCTCAGGGAAGGAGAAACTGGGACATGCCTGATTAATCCATTTTACAGGCCAGGAAACTGAGGCAGATCCCAAGCCTCTGAAGCTCTGACTCAGCAGCATGCAGGGAGCCCTGCCGCTCTCTGCGCCTTTTCTAAGCAAATAGAACAAAACTAACCTTGCCAGGTTTCCAAGCTTGGATCTCTAACACTCCTTCAACGTTCACCCCCGACGTTCCTCCTCTCAGCGCCCCCTCCCTCTCCTTGCCGCCCCCTCCTCGGGAGCAGGTGGTAGGCTCCGCTCCCGACGCGCATGCGCGCGGCACGGTGGGGCGGGGGCGGGGCGGGACTGGGGGTGGAGTGTGCGCGGGCTCGGTTTTGGGCCGCGGCGGGAGCTGGAGTCACCGCCACTCGAGTGCGCAGGCGCTTGGCGGTTACCGGTCTCACCATGGAGCGGAAAGGTGAGCGGTGGAGCGGCCTCCGCCACGAGGGGCAACGGCCGCCGGGGCGAGGCCCGGGTCAGCGCCCGGAGCTTCGCCTAACTGCCGCGGTTCGGTCCCCGGGCTTGCGGCGCCCCTCCACTGAGGTGGCGCCGCCCCACACCCCCCGCCTCTGGGCTGCGGGTCCGCGCCCCTCAGCCCGGGCGTCCTCCGGCGCCGGCCGTCGCCGCCCCTTGTTCCCTGCCAGGCCAGCTTGCGCCTTGGGGCCACTCCAGGGCCCGGACCTTGGCGGGCGAGGCAGACCTCCGCCCGCCCGCCCCCTGACCCGGCCTGAGACCCCTCCGGCGCATCCCGCCCGGGCGCTGCTCTGTGCCCCGTGGGCCGCCAGCCCCCCGGCCGGCCGCCTTGCCGAAGCCTCCGCGCTCGTACCGCAGCCGCCCCTGAGACAGGCCCCGCAGCCGGGCCTGGCGCCCCTGCTGGGTCTCCACCCTCACCTTGGTCACCTCCTTTCCTCCACATTTGCCCTTCATCCATCCCTCTCTCCTGCAGTGCTTGCGCTCCAGGCCCGAAAGAAAAGGACCAAGGCCAAGAAGGACAAAGCCCAAAGGAAGTGAGTCTTGTACCCCAACATCCCATTCTTTGGATTTTCCTCCGGCACCTTCTCTGCTCTGGTTTCGCGTCTTGAATGTGCACAGGGTTTGGGCACCCTGTGGCCGCAGCCACATGGCCTCGGGGCAGCTCGGAGGGTCGCTCTCCAGCAACCATGTGGAAGAGAGCTGCTGTTGCTGAACGCCAGGCCTGGGTCTTAGCAGCCCCAGGCCTGCTGGAAAGGGCTGTCGGAGGAGGACCAGAGCCCGCCCGGTACCTTTCCTCCCCAACTCCACAGAGGAGGCACAAACTCCCCTAGCTTGGACCCCCCCCCACCGGAGCTGGTAGATCATTATCGTTCTGTTTCTGAACTCTGGTCTCTCTCTCTTACCTGCTCCCCAACGTCTTAACTTGCCTCCAACGTCTGCACGGTAGGCCTTAAGGAAATTCTTGAATGAGTTTTTCCGTGTTTACTTTGGGTTCTACCAACCACACACTCCCTTTCATAGAGGAGGGCATGGGGCTTTTCTTTGGGTTAGTCAACTTCCTGAACCTGCAAGGCACATCGGCTTTTTTGCACTGTGCCGGCAGACCGCTGTGTATACAGTCAGTGTCTGTTAACTGCTTCTCTTCTGTCTAAACCTCAATCAAATGCAGATAATCTTCCGGAGTCGGCATCACTATAGTAACGGGAGAGTTCTTTAACACACATCGATGGTTCTGGTTTGGTGTATTAAGCGCCACATGTCCAGTTTTATCAGTGGGATGCATAACAGTAGTTTAGTGCTATCGTGGCAAGTTCAAAAGTTGGTCACAGCCTAATAGAAACTCAGGTAGCAGGCTTCATTCAGCAAGTGAGGCTAAGCCTAAAGAACTTTCATCATGTACTAACGTTTAACTGCAAAGGGTCTTGGAAATCAGCTCTTGGAAATCATCTCTCAGAGAGAGATTCTATGCCTAGTTCTTAATTTTAAGATGTATTATCTTTATACTTTTAAATTTATTTGATTTTTTTGGCGTTGTATGCGGTCTAATTCCCTCTGAGTTGATACAACACATTTCAAAGGCTTTCCTAGGTCACCCCACTGAATGACAATACCAGATTAAGGGGGGCGTAGGGGTGTGTGTTGTTTTTGGAGGCTACCTACTGTTTGGGGAGAGCACCTAATGACTTCTGTCTTTCAATAGAACTAAAGTGGTAGGTGACCTCACCTCTTGCTCTATTTTCTATTCCGTCTTATGAAATATATTTTGTAAGTGCTTGGTGACGAAGGTTTGTAAATGGTGAGTTTGTGTGTGTCTGTTTGCCTTTGGATTATCCGTATATGGGATTATTCAAAACCATTTTTTAATCCTAGATTGTTTAATAGAAACAGCAAGGTGCTAACTTGGTTCTAGTGTGCAGTAGGAATTGAAATGTTAGTTTTCTGTGCCTAGTTGAGTTATTCTTTGTGGAATTGATAAGAATGTGTTAAAACGTTCTTTTCTATTGATACGAGGAAGTTGCGGTTTTTATTATATTACTGTATTTTTTAGAAATCCTGGTCTCTCAGACCATTTGTCCGGATCTCTCTTACCACTTGGAAATTAATTTGAGATTAGCCCAAATCAAGCTATAATTTGAGGGGCAAATGTATATAGGTGATCATATACTTTAAGCACCAGATATCTATTACTTCCGATTATCTATTTAGACTATATGCTTTATTTCTAAAGCCAAATATATGTATATCTGTTACCCCATTCACTACTATGGATAACTTAGAGTTATTTGTGTTGTTAATTGTTTGCAAGTGTGGATTATAGATAACGTAGCAGTCATTTTACTGAATATTTTATCTTGAACAACTTTGACTCCTGAAAATATGCGTGAATGAACTGCCCCATTTACTTGTAATTTCAGAGGTGTTTTATTTTTGGTTTTGTTTCCAATTAATGCGTTTTTGCGTTTTTTTGTTTTAAATTTACCTTTTTATTCTTTTTCTTTTTGAGGCAAGTTCTCGCTCTGTTGCCCAGGCTGCAGTTTAGTGGTGCGATCTCGGCTCACTGCAACCTCCACCTCCTAGATTCAAGCAATTCTCTTGCCTCAGCCCCCCAAGTAGCTGGGACTATAGGTGTATGCCACTACGCCTGGTTAATTTTTGTATTTTTTGTAGAGATAGGGTTTTGCCATGTTGCCCAGGCTGGTCTCAAACTCCTGAGCTCAGGTAATCTGCCTGCCTTAGCCTCCCAATGTGCTGGGATTATAGGCGTGAGCCACTGCACCCTGCCCTTTTTTTTCCTTTTTCTTTCTTCCTTTTTGTTTTTCTTTCTTTCTTTCTTTGGTATCCCAGCCTCCTTTTAAGTAGCTGAAATGTCTAATTAAGTTGGTTAGAGTACTGTGTCAGAAGTTCAAGCCTCAACTAACTCAGATAACTTGACTCTGTTCCATGACTTCTGATTGCACGCCTGATGACTTCCATTTACTTTGCAAAGGCAAGCTGCTAGTTGCAGAAGGTGAGTCAGGAAGATTTGAGGAAGAAGCATGCCATAGAGTTTGGTCTTTGGAGATAGATGTGGTTTTGAATTCTGATTTTGCTACTGTTTAGCAATCTGACCTTAAGACAAGTTGGTTAAGGAAACAGTCTTTTTTTTTTGAGACGGAGTCTTGCTCTGTCGCCCAGGCTGGAGTGCAGTGGCCGGATCTCAGCTCACTGCAAGCTCCGCCTCCTGGGTTTACACCATTCTCCTGCCTCAGCCTCCCAAGTAGCTGGGACTACAGGCGCCCGCCACCTCGCCCGGCTAGTTTTTTTTTTTGTATTTTTTAGTAGAGATGGGGTTTCACCAGGTTAGCCAGGATGGTCTTGATCTCCTGACCTCGTGATCCGCCTGTCTCGGCCTCCCAAAGTGCTGGGATTACAGAAGGAAACAGTCTTATGTATAAAACTGACTGGCAGTTTAGTCATAATGAAAACTGATCAGGACCTAAAGGTATAAAAACTAAGCATTTAAATGAAAATTTCAGAAAGTTTTGGAAGTAATACTTTTGGAAGTAATACTTAGGCTTATTTACAGTAAATAGCATCCTTAGTAGTCTAAATAGTCTGACTAAATAGTCGTGTTGTGTCACAGGCAGAAGGGATTTTCAGTCCCCTGGTACTGTAGATCTTAAACCCAGGGTCTTGAAGCTGGTGACAGAAGAACCAAAACTTGGAATTCAGGGTCCCTTTCCAGCTCAGTGTTTGTTAGAGTGGATTTCCTTTGGGTTCTTTTTACTGTGCTGGAGTATTTGACTTTTGGGATTTTTAATTTTCTTATTTAGACAATTCCTTCTTAGTTTTACTTTTTCGGACACTATGCTTTTATTTACTAACATTAACTAGTTGGTGATGATCTCCGTTTTACTTTACAGATAAGAGAATTGAGGTTTGTCAGATTACTCTCCTAGAAAATTGCAAAGCTAGGATTTGAACCCAGGTCTGACATACCGAAAGCCCTGGTTACCAATCATGTGTTTCTAAGTGACAGACCTTTTGGTGTGTCTTACAACAGGTAAGGTAGAAGCTGAGTTGAAAGAGGCTTCTGAATGAGAGACCTCCGTATGCTTGGGGGTTTGGGTGCCCTTTCATGACCTACTGTCCTGTGTCTATGAAACAGCACAATCATCTATCTCCCTCTGAGCATTTGTTCTCAGTGTTTATACCAGTAGCTGTGAGCCTTTATTTGTTTGTCATAAGCTTTTATAATTTAACAGTCTATGTCTGTTTTTGTTTTGTTTTGTTTTTTGAGACAGGGTCTCTTGTCACCCAGGCTGGAGTGCAGTGGCGTATTCTCAGCTCACTGCAACCTCTGCCTCCCGGGCTCAAGCGATTATCCTGCCTCTGCCTCCCAAGTAACTGAGATTACAGGCACCTGCCACCACGTGGGCCCAGCTAATTTTTGTATTTTTGGGGGTAGAGACAGGGTTTCACCATGTTGGCCAGGCTGATCTCAAACTCGACCTCGAGTGACCCACCTTGGCCTCTCATAGTGCTGATACTAGAGATGTGAGCCACCGTGGCTGACCTATATGTCTGCTTTTGAAGTTATTTCTATGGAATGTAATTCCAAAATGGATTTCATACTTACTGATTTTATTACTTTATTAGGAAGTTAGTTTGGACGGTAATTTTCACTTTATTTGCAGTTAAATAATTATGGATTTGGTATACATTTGGTAGTAAAATTAATTCAGCTCTAACACTGATTTGTGGAGTCAGTTGGGAGATATATTGAAAATTTACTTGAATTTGGCCACAAATTAAAAAAAAAAAAACATTTGCAACAGAAAATACTTAAATATCTAACATTTTTATTCAGTAGGAAGTAGAGCCAGTAAATTTGAAACAATTTTAAAAAATGAAATGGTATTTGATGCTTTTTACACTTAGCAGTGCACCTTAGAAATTGGTTCTGTATTCCTTATAGTGCAGCCTTACTATTTTTTTTGAGGTCTACCTTTTTCACTGAGTCTTAGAAATAGTTCCATATCAGGAGAGAAAGAGAACCTCATCTAGCATTCCGTTAAGCTGATACGCCATAATTAAATTTATTTATTTATTTATTTGAGGCAGTCTTCGCTCTTGTCACCCAGGCTGGAGTGCAGTGGTGTGATCTCAGCTCACTACAACCTCTGCCTCCTGGGTTCAAGCGATTCTCCTGCCTCAGTTTCCCGAGTAGCTGGGATTACAGGTGTATACCACCGTGCCCAGCCAACCATAATTTAATTTTTATTAAACATATGTATATACTTTTTTTTTTTTTTTTTTTTTGAGACAGAGTCTCGCTCTTATCACCCAGGCTGGAGTTCAGTGGCACAATCTCGGCTCACTGCAATCTCTGCCTCCTGAGTTCAAGTGATTCTCCTGCTTCAGCTTCCAGAGTAACTGGGACTACAGGCGTGTGCCACCACACCCCACTAATTTTTTGTATTTTTAGTAGAGACAGGATTTCACCGTGTTAGCCAGAATGGTCTCCATCTCTTGACCTCATGATCCGCCCACCTCCATCTCCCAAAGTGCTGGGATTACAGGCATGAGCCACCGTGCCCGGCCTGTATATACTCAAAAAAATGGAATCACTGGACATACTTTTCCCTAGTTATAATTATAATGAGTATTTTTCATGTATTAAATATTCCACTATGGGCTGTTTCCAGTTTTTCACAATTCACAGCTATAGTGAATAATCTTTTGGACAAATCATTGTTCACATCAGTGATTATTTCCTTAAGATAAATACTTAGAATGGTGTATACATTTAAAATATTTTTACTTCATATTGTCAAAATTTTCTCCAGAAAGATTTTTTTTTTTTTTTTTTTTTTTTTTTTTGAGACAGAGTCTCACTCTGTCGCCCAGGCTGGAGTGCAGTGGCGTGATCTCAGCTCACTGCAAGCTCCCCCTCCTGGGTTCACGCCATTCTCCTGCCTCAGCCTCCTAAGTAGCCGGGACTACAGGCACCCGCCACCATGCCCGGCTAATTTTGTTTTTGTATTTTTAGTAGAGACGGGGTTTCACCGTGTTAGCCAAGATGGTCTCGATCTCCTGATGTCGTGATCTGCCCGCCTTGGACTCCCAAAGTGCTGGGATTACAGGCGTGAGCCACCTTGCCCAGCCTTCCTCCAGCAAGATTTAACAGATTTGGCCAGGCACAGTGGCTCAAGCCTGTAATCCCAGCACTTTGGGAGGCCGAGGCGGGAGGATCACATGAGTTCAGGAGTTCAAGACCAGCCTGGCCGATATAGTGAAACCCCGCTTCTACTGAAAATACAAAAATTAGCCAGGTGTGTTGTCAGGTGCCTGTAATCCCAACCACACATGAGGCTGAGGCAGGAGAATCGCTTGAACCCGGGAGGTGGAGGTTGTAGTGAGCCAAGATCGCACCACTGCACTCTAGCCTGGGCAACAAAGCAAGATTCCGTTTCAAAAAGAAAAAAAATTTTAACTAGTTTAACTTTTGTTCATTAAACAAATAGTTTCTGAACTCCCACCCTGTCCCAAGCACTGTTTTCCATATTCGGGATTCAGCAGTGAAAGAAAAACATTCCTGTCCCCTTGGCTACTATATTATTATAGTGGGAGGGGAGACAGAATAAACAATAGACATAAATAAGTAAATTATATAGTATATTAGGTGATAGGTGGAGAGAAAAGAGAAAGATAAGTGGGGGTTGAGAAGTGGAGATAAGGTTACAGTTTCAAATAGGGTGATGGAGGCCACACTGAAAAGGTGACATTTGAACAAAGACTTGGAAGAGGACTGCTCTAGGCAAAGCATTAGAAGTGGGAGTGTTCTTGTATCTCCTGTGAAGCCACCAGAACTAGGTAATATTACTTGAAAAATCTTGCCAAATCCGGTAATCTATAAAGTACCTTGTTAGAATTTTGAATTTTTTTGTCCATTTTTAATATTAGATTGTTGATCTTTTTCTTGATCTTAAGAGCTCTTTATTAAGAATGTATCCTAGCCGGGCACGGTGGCACACGCCTGTAATCCTAGCACTTTGGGAGGCTGAGGCAAGTGGATCACCTGAGGTCGGGAGTTCGAGACCAGCCTGACCAACATGGAGAAACCCCGTCTCTACTAAAAATACAAAAAATTAGCTGGGTGTGATGGCGCATGCCTGTAATTCCAGCTACTTGGGAGACTGAGGCAGGAGAATTACTTGAACCTGGGAGGCGGAGGTTGCAGTGAGCCAAGATCATGCCATAGCACTCCAGCCTGGGTGACAAGAGCGAAACTCCATCTCAAAAAAAAAAAAAAAGTATCCTTTGTTGTGTGGCAGACTTTTATTTCTCAGCTTGTTATTGGTCCTTCAAATGTCACTTATGGTGTGCTTTTTACATAAATTGATTTTTAAAACTGGCAAATCTGTCTTCTCTGCTTTTTCTTTTTTTTTTTTTTTTTTTTTTTTGGGACGGAGTCTTGCTCTGTCACCCAGACTAGAGTACAGTGGCATGATCTTGGCTCACTGCAACCTCCACCTCCTGGGTTCAAGCAATTCTGCTGCCTCAGGTTCCCGAGTAGCTGGGATTACAGGTGCGTGCCACCACACCCGGCTAATTTTTGTACTTTTAGTAGAGACAGAGTTTCACCATGTTGTCCAGGCTGGTCTCAAACTCCTAATTTCAGGTGATCACCTCCCTTGGCCTCCCAAAGTGTTGGAATTACAGGCATGAGCCACTGCACCTGGCCTCCTTTGCTTTTTCCTTTTTTTTTTTTTTTGAGACGGAGTCTTGTTCTGTCGCGCAGGCTGGAGTGGAGTGGCGTGATCTCGGCTCACTGCAACCTCCACCTCCCAGGTTCAAGTGATTCTCCTACCTCAAGGTCAACTGTTATGTATTTTTTAAAATTTGCATTTTTAATTGTGTGTGATTCCCTTAAATATAAATATGTACTTGCAAAATTGAATTTCTAGAACTCCTCTTGTCAGAAAATATTTTGTTCTCTTCTTCCTCTGTAGTTTCATTGGTTAGTAAGTTTTGTTTACATTAGTATGTCTACTACAGTGAGTCCCAGGCTTGACAAATTACCTTTTTCCTTTACATTACTTGAAACCAGCCACTTGTGGAAGTGCCAAAGTGAATAAGGCTGTGGGTGCTTAGGAATTCCCTTATTAAAAGTGAAGAAGGCTGGGTACGGTGGCGCATGCCTGTAATCCCAGCACTTTGGGAGGCCAAGACCTTGAGCTCAGAAACTTGATACTAGCCTGGGCAACATGGCAAGATCCTGTCTTCTAAAAACACAAAAGTTAGCTGGGTGTGATGGCATGTGCCTTTAGTCCCAGCTACTCAGGAGACTGAGGTGAGAGGATCTCTTGAACCCAAGAGGTAGAGGCTGCAGTGAGCTGAGATTATGTCACTGCACTCCAGCCTAGGTGACAGAACGAGACCCCGTCTCCAAAAAAATAAAAAGAAAGATGATCAACTAAAATCAATTTAGACCTTGTGGAATAACTGGCACAATTTTGTGGGCCCACTCTTTTGCTCATGCTCTCCAAATCCTCTCTATCACTGTTACTAGTTTGGGGATATTTTTAAATTGGCTAAAGTATTACAGGCATACCTCGGAGATACTGTGGGTTCACGTTCAGTTCAGAGCACCTCAAAGCGAGTCACACAAATTTTTTGTTTCCCAGTGCATATAAAAGTTATGTTTGCACTGTACTGTAGTCTGTTAATTTTGCAGTAGTGTCATGTCTTTTAAAAATGTACAGACCTTAATTTAAAAATACGTTATTGCTAAAAAATGTTAAGGATCATTTGAGCCCTCAGTGAGTCATAATCTTTTTGCTGGTATAAAGTCTTGCCTCAATAATAATTTTTGTTTAAGAGAGATGGGGTCTGGTACTCTTGCCCAGGCTGGAGTGCAGTGGTGTTCTCATAGCTCACTGCAGCCTCAAACTCCTGGGTGCATGCGTTCCTCCTGCATCAGTCTCCCAAGTAGCTGGGATTACAGGCACATGCCACCATGCCCAGCTAATTTTTTTTTTTTTTCTCCAGGGATGGAATCTCATTATGTTGCCCTCAAACTGGCCTTGAACTCTTGGCCTCAAGCAATCCTCCTGCCTTAGCCTCCTGAGTAGCTGGGATTAAGGGTGTGAACCACTGCACCCAGCTATGGTCTTGCCTCAGTATTGATGGCTGCTGACTGATCTGGTGGCTGCTCAAGGTTACAGTGGCTGTGGCAATTTCTTAAACAATGAAGTTTGCTGCATCTATTGACCCTTTCTTTCACAAAGCTTTTTCTGTAGTATGTGATGATGTTTAATAGTATTTAACCCACAGAGGAACTTGTTCCAAAATTGGAGTCAGTCCTCTCAAACTCTGCTACTGCTTTATCAATTAAGTTTGTTATATTGTAAGTCCTTTGTTGTCATTTCAACAATGTTCACAGCATCTTTACCAATAGTAGATTCCATCTCAAGAAACCACTTTCTGCTGGGTGTGATGGTATGCACCTGTGGTCCTAGCTACTTCGGAGGCCGAGGTGGGAGGATCACTTGAGCCCAGGAGTTCAAGGCCAGCCTGGGCAACATAGCGAGACCCTATCTCTTAACAACAAGAAAAGAAACTACTTTTCTTTTTTAAAAAAAATTATTTATTTATTTATTTATTTATTTATTTTGAGACAGGGTCTCACTATGTTGCCCATGCTGGTCTTGAACTCCTGGGCTCAAGCCATCCTCCCACCTTGGCCTCCCAAAGTGCTGGGATTACAGGCGTGAGCCACCACGCCCGGCTAAGTAACCACTTTCTCATCATAAGCAGCAGCTCCTCATCTGTTCGAGTTTTATCATGAGATTGGAGCAATTCAGTCACATCTTCAGGATCCGTGTCTAATTCTAGTTCTCTTGCTATTTCTACCACATCTGTAGTTACTTCCTCCACAGAAGTCTTGAACATTTCAGTCATGCATGAGGGTTGGAATCAACTTCTTCCAAACTCCTGTTAATGTTGATATTTTTGCCTCTCCCCATGACTGTTCTTAATGGCATGTAGAATCATGAATCCTTTCCAGAAGGTTTTCAATAGATTTTTCCCAGACCCATCAGAAGAATTACTATGGTAGCTATTGTCTTATCAAATGTATTTCTTAAATAATAAGTCTTGAAAGTTGAAATGACTCCTTGATCCATGGGCTACAGAATAGATGTTATGTCAGTAGGCATGGAAACAATATTAATCTCTTAGTACATCCCCATCAGAGCTCTTGGATGACTGGGTACATTGTGAAAGAGCAGTAATATTTTCAAAGGAATCAATTTTTCTGAGCAGAAGGTCTCAATAGTGGCCTTAAAATATTCCGTAAACCATGCAGTAAACAGATGTTCTGTCATCTAGCTCTTGTTCCATTTATAGAGCACAGGCAGATTTAGCATAGATTTTAGCTAGCATAGATTTAGCATAATTCTTAAGAGCCCTAAGATTTTTGGAATGGTAAATTAGTATTGGCCTCAACTTAAAGTCACTAGGTGCATTAGCTGCTAACAAGAGAGTCAGCCTGTCCTTTGAAGCTTTGAAGCCAGTTATTGACTTGTCTCCAGCTATGAAAGTCCTAGATGGCATCATCTTCCAATAAAAGGCTCTTTTGTCTACACTGAAAATCTTCTGTTTAGTATAGCCACCTTCATCAATTATCTTAGCATCTGGGTAGCTTGCTGCAGCTTTTTCATCAGCACTCACTGCTTTACCTTGCACTTTTATGTTATGGGGATGGCTTCTTTCTGTAAACTTCATGAACCAACCTCTGCTGCCTTCAAATTTTTCTTCTGCAGCTTCCTTACCTCTCACAAACTTCATAAAATTGAACAGTTAGGGTCTTGCTCTGGATTGAGTTTTGGCTAAAGAGAATGTTGTGGTTGGTTTGATCTTCTATTCAGGCCACTAAAACTTTCTCCATCTCAGAAATGAGGCTTGTAAGCTGGGTGTGGCGGCTCACTTCTGTAATCCCAGCATTTTGGGAGGCTGAGGCAGGTGGATCACCTGAGGTCAGGAGTTTGAGACCAGCCTGACCAACATGGTGAAACCCCGTCTCTACTAAAAATACAAAATTACCGGGTGTGGTGATGCATGCCTGTAATCCCAGCTACTCAGGAGGCTGAGGCAGGAGAATCACTTGAACCCAGGAGATGGAGGTTGCGGTGAGCCGAGATTGTGCCATTGCACTCCAGCCTGAGCAACAAGAGTGAAACTCCATCAAAAAAAAAAAAAAAAAAAGTGAGGCTTGTATTAGTCTGTTCTCACACTGCTATAAAGAATATTACCAGAGACTGGGTAAAGGAAAGAGGCTTAATTGACTCACAGTTCTGCAGGCTTAACAGGAAGCATGGCTGGGAGGCCTCAGGAAACTTAGAATCATGGTGAAAGGCAAAGGGGGAGCAGGCATCTTCTTCACAAGTTGGCAGGAGGGAGTGTGTACAAGAACCAGAAGTACAAGGAAATACCACACTTTAAAACCACAAGTGTGTGCAAGGAAGTACCACACTTTAAAACCATCAGGTCTCATGAGAACTGTCATGAGAACAGCGTGGGGGGAACCACCCCCATGATCTGATCACCTCCCACGTGGTCTCTCCCCTGACATATGGGTATTATAGTTTGAGAAGAGATTTGGGGTGGGGACACAGAGCCAAACCATATTATTTCACTCTTGGCCCCTCCCAGATCTCTTGTCCTCACATTTCAAAACAATCATGCCTTCCCAACCATCCCCCAAAGTCTTAACCCATTCCAACATTAACTCAAAAGTCCCAAGTCCAAAGTCTTATCTGAGACAAGTCCCTTCCACCTATAAGCCTATAAAATCAAAAGCAAGTTAGTTACTTCCAAGATACAATGGGGATACAGGTACTGGGCAAATGTTCCCATTCCAAATGGGAGAAATTGTCCAAAACAAAGAGGCTACAGACCCCATTAAAGTCTGAAATTCAGCCAGGCAGTCATTAAATTTTAAAGCTCCAAAATAATCTCCTTTGACTGTGTGTCTCACATCCAGGGCATGCTGATGCAAGGGTGGGATCCCATAGCCTTGGGCAGCTCCTTCATGGACTGGCATCGAGTGCCTGTGGCTTTTCCCGGTACATGGTGCAAGCTATTGGTGGATCTACCCTTCTGGGGTCTGGAGAACAGTGGCCCGCTCCTCACAGCTCCACTAGGCAGCGCCCTGGTGCGGACTCTATGTGGGGGCCCCAACTCCACATTTCCCCTTTGCATGGCCCTAGCACAGGGTCTCCGTGAGGGCTCCAACCCTGCAGCAGACTTCTGCCTGGGCATCCAGGCATTTCCATATATTCTCTGCAATCTAGACAGAGATTCAATTCTTGACTTCTGTGCACCTTCAGGCCCAACACCTTGTGGAAGCTGCCAAGGCTTGGGGCTGGAACCCTCTGAAGCAATGGCCCAAGCTGTACCTTAGCCCCTTTTAGCTTTTTCCTCCTAAGCCTCTGAGTCTGTGATGAGAGGGGCTATCACCAAGATTTCTGACATGCCCTGACGACATTTTCTCTATTTTCTTGGTAATTAGCAGCCAGCTTGAATTTCTTCCCAGAAAATGTTTTTTTCTTTTCCATCCCATTGTCAGGCTACACATTTCCCAAACTTTTATTCTCTACTTAGCTTTTAAACATTAAGTCCCAATTTCAAATGATCTGTTTCTGAATACATAAAACTGAATGCTGAATGCTTTCAGAATAACCCAGGTCACGTCTTGAATGCTTTGCTGCTTAGAAATTTCTTCTGCCAGATACCCTAAATCATCTCTGTCAAGTTCAAAGTTCCACAGATCTCTAGGGCAGGGACAGAATGCTGCCAGTCTCTTTGCTAAAGCATAGCATGAGTGACCTTTACTTCAGTTCCCAATAAGTTTTTCGTCTCCATCTGAGACCACTTCAGCCTGGACTTCTTTGTTCACCTCACTATCAGCATTTTGGTCAAAACAATTCAACAAGTCTCTAGGAAGCTCCAAACTTTCCTACATCTTTCTGTTTTCTTCTGAGCCCTCCAAACTGTTCCAACCTCTGCCTGCTACCCAGTTCCAAAGTCGCTTCCACATTTTCAAGTATCTTTATAGAAGTACCCCACTCTCTGTGATACCAATTTACTATATATATTAGTCCATTTCACACTGCTGTAAAGAATACTACCTGAGACAAGGTATATAAAGGAAAGTGGTTTTATTGACTCACAGTTCCACAGGCTTAACAGGAACCATAGTGAGGAGGGCTTAGGAAACTTACAATTATGGTGGAAGGCAAGGGGAAGCAGGCACCTTCTTCACAAGGTAGCAGGAGGGAATGTCTGCAAGAATGAGGAAGTACCATACTTTAAAACCATCAGCTCTTGTGAGAACTCGCTAACTATCAGGAGAACAGCATGAGGGAACCATCTCCATGATCCATTGACCTCCCACTTCATCCCTCTGCTGACATGTAAGGATTACAATTTGACTTGAGATTTGCATAGGGACACAGAGCCAAACTATATCAAGGCTGTTTCTCTTTCTTGTTATTCATGTGTTCACTCCATCTTATTTATTTATTTATTTATTTGAGACAGAGTTTTGCTCTTATTGCGCAGGCTGGAGTGCAATGGTGCAATCTTGGCTCACCACAACCCCCACCCCCCAGGTTCAAGCGATTCTCCTGCCTCAGCCTCCCAAGTAGCTGGGAATACAGACATGTGCCACCATGCTCAGCTAATTTTGTGTTTTTAGTAGATATGGAGTTTCACTATGTTGGTCAGGCTGGTCTCGAACTCCTGACCTCAGGTGATCCACCCACCTCAGCCTCCCAAAGTGCTGGGATTACAGATGTGAGCCATTGCGCCTGGCCTCACTCCAGCTTGTCTTAAAGCAAATCCCGGGCATCATATTATTTTATAAATTATAGACTCTTAATTTTTTTCAAAGCATAGCTACAGTAGTATAATCGCCCTAAATTTTTTTAAACAAGTCGTTAATGTCAAGTATTCAATCTGTGTTCAAATTTTCCTAATTTTCTTTGGATCAGGATCCACAAAGTCTTTCCATTGCCTTTGTTTGAAAAGTCTCTAGTCTTTAACTCTGTGGGTTCTCTGTGGTTCTTTTCCTTGCAAATTTTTTTGGCAAACTACCTATTGGTGGTAGTGTAAACTTTCATCAGGAAGCATCAATTCTGGTTGTCTCTTCTTTTCTGGTGTTAGTGGCTATTGATCCTTGCTTAGATCCATTAATTTATTTAGGGTTTCAAAAATATTCTATTCCTTAATTTATTGTAATACTTCTATAAAGAGAAACTTTATCTCATAACTTTGGTTACCCAGAGAGAGAGTTGACAGATCCCTAGCATGCTCCAAAATGACAAATAAACATTTGAAAATAAACTCAGAAATTTGAACATATTTGTGGTTCAGTCCATTAGAGTGGGGTATTTTTTTTTCCCTACAGTTTTATGGAGGTATAATTAAAATTCATTTTAACTGTGCAATTCAGTGGTTTTTAGTATGTTCATAGAGTTGCGCAAACATCACTACAATGTAAATTTAGGTTGTTTTCATCAACTCCAAAAGAAACCTGGACCGATTAGCAGTCATCCCCCGTGACTCCTGACACTGCCTCACCTTCAACCTTAGGCAGCCACTAATCTACTTTCTGTGCCTATGGATTTTCCTGTTCTGGACATTTCATATAAATTGAGTCATAACATATGTGATCTTTAGTGACTGGCTTCTTTTACTTAGCATAATGTTTTTAATATTCATGCATGGCTCACATCTGTAATCTTGGCACTTTAGGAGGCCGAGACCGGTGGATCGTTTGAGGCCAGGAGTTTGACACCAGCCTGGCCAACATGGCCTAACCCCGTCTCTACTAAAAATACAAAAATCAACTGGGCGTGATGGTACACACCTGTAATCCCAGCTACTCAGGGGGCTGAGGCATGAGAATCACTTGAACCTGGGAGGTGGAGGTTGCAGTAAGCCAAGATCATGTCACTGAACTCCAGCCCAGGTGACAGAGTGAGACTCTGTCTCAAAAAAAAAAATAATAAAATTCATATGTGTTGTATCGTGTGGTTATTTTTATTGCTTGTCCACTGTTTGGCTAATTGGAGTTTTTTTTTCATGATAGCTCCTGAGTTCATTTTACTCAACCTGAGATGTCTTTGATAGCTTTTTAAAATCTGGTATGACAGTATGTCTAGAGGCTTATCTTGTACATTTTCTGCCCCTGGCTAGGAAAGAGCTCTCTCTCCGAGAAGCCTTTTAGTGGGAAATGGTATTTGGAGAACATAATCTGAGTGCTTAAGGAGCTTATTACTAGTGAGTTAGTTAGTCATTGTTTCTAGGCCTTTTCTGTGACTAGAGCTAGGAAATAAGTTGTGTTTTTTCTTTTAAAAAAATCATGAGTTCATGCTATACTTAAACATGGAATCATAGGACCCAAGGATTTTTCTTTGATTTTATATTTCACTCTTCTTTTCTCCCACGCTGAAAATCCCAGTTCTCAACAGCACCATGGTTGCTCATTTTTTTTTTCTTGCAATGTATACACAACAGTCTTAGAATTACAATTCCAGCACTACCCCAACAATATGATTACTAAGGAAGATAACAATTTTTGTTCACTGAGGATGTAGAATCAAGTGACTAAATTTTGTAGTTGCATTGACTAGTTCCTTGCTGTAGGATTATGCTGCCACCTAGTTTCTCAGATTCATGTGTTTCATTTTGCTTTCATTTTACATCATCTTTGACTTTTTTAAAAAGTCCAAGTCTTGCAGAATTATTTGGGTCATCTAGGCTTATTGCGTAAAATAAATACTATATGTAATTTGTGATTATGTTGGTTTTTTTAGAATATGGCTTATGAAGCATACTATGAGTAAGACAAAAGAGAATGGTTCTGTGCTTATTAGAGTGTGTGAAGTATGCCTCCTTCTTTATATCTAAAGAAGAAAAGATTTCTCAGCTCCTGTTACCCTGTGAGAAGATGAGTCCACTATTACCACGTCTTCAGCTTTTTCAAGAGAAGCTAGAACTTTGTTTTTATGTGATTCTTCAGATTGTTTAGTGTTCACAGCTTTTGTCTGTTTTTTATTCTTTGTTTGGGATAAGGTCTCAGTCACCTAGGCTGGAGTGCAGTGGTGTGATCATAGGTCACTGCAACCTCAAACTCCTGGGCTCAAGCATTCCCTCTGCCTTAGCCTCCGGAGTAGCTAGGACTACACCACCAGGCCCCCTTAATTTTTAATTTTTTTTTCTTTTCTTTTTTTTTTTTTTTTTGGAGAGATGGGGTCTTGCTATATTAACCACGCTGGTCTTGAACTCCTGGCCTCAAGGGATCCTCTCACCACCTTGGCCTCCCAGATTACTAGAATCACAGGTGTGAGCCACAGTACCCAGCCCATGACTGTTTTTTATTTTTTAATTTTACTTACTATTTTTTTTTTTTTTTGAGACAGAGCTTCACTTTTGTTGCCTAGGCTGGAGTGCAATGGCGTGATCTCGGTTCACCGCAATCTCTGCCTCCCGGATCCTGGTTCGAGCAGTTCTCCTGCCTCAGTCTCCTGAATAGCTAGGATTACAGGCACCCACCACCATGCCCAGCTAATTTTCATATTTTTAGTAGAGACAGGGTTTCACCATGTTGGCCAGGCTGGTCTCAAACTGCTGACCTCGTGATCCGCCCGCCTCGGCCTCCCAAAGTGCTGGCATTACAGGCATGAGCCACCGCACCCAGCCCATGACTTTATTTAAAAACCATTGTATACTTTTGTTTACAGGCAGGATTCGGCTTGCAGCCTGTAGTATGTAATCTTTGCCTCAGAGTCTTTATGGTGAAAGGTAGGCATTAATAGGCCTACTGTTGCAGGTTCCGTCTCTGAGTGATAGTATTAAGCACAGTTATGGAAGAGCCCCATGGTTCCAAGGGCCTCTTTGGAGGATTAGCTTTGGAAATTTGAAAAAAGATCAACTGTGAAGACCATAGTATCCAGTTTTTCAACTAATTTAACAAGGTATAACTTCAGAAAGTTACCAGAAGCCCACAAAATAATTTGAATACACTTGATTTTCAGATAACTGTAGTAAAATGTTTCCACTAAACACAAAAATCAGTTGGCAGGAGCTAGATAAATAAAAATCATGGCTTGGCATGGTGGCTTGTGCCTATAATCTCACCATTTTGGGAGGCCAAGGTGGGAGGATCACTTGAGCTCAGGAGTTCAAGACCAGCCTGGGCAATTCAGTGGGACCCTGTCTTTAAAAAAAAAAAAAAAATAGCTGGGTGTTGTGATGCACGCTTACAGTTCTAGCCATTTGGAAAGCTGAAGTGGGATTGCTTGAGCCTGGAAGGTCAAAGCTGCAATGTGCCATGATTGTGTCACTGTACTCCAACCTGGGCAACAGAGTGAGACGCTAACTCAAAAAAATATATAATAAAATAATATAAAAATCATGTTTATTTGTACCATGGAGTGCCTTTATTTGTGTTCTTAAAGTTCAGGTGTGTAATTCATTGCTATTGGGTACTTTATCGGTGGCTTAAATGCCTTAAATAATATTGATGAGTATTTTAGGATGGCATATCAAGAAGTTTCAGAAATTTTAATATATATTTTAACTACCACGTAAGAATTGTCACCAATTCTTGTTTGGTGAACAAACATCAATAGTATGAAGTTTGGTACTTGTAGTCAATCATGTTGATAACCTTTTTTAATGTACTCAAATTCTAAAATTTGTGATCTGAGTGTCATAGAGGCCTATGCATTTTGAACAAGGCTAACAGTCCTTTTGTGGGTAGTCTTGTGATTTTTTTTTTTTTTTTTTTTTTTTTGGAGACAGAGTCTCACTCGTCTCCCAGGCTGGAGTGCAGTGGCACAATCTTGGCTCACTGCAAACTCTGTCTCCCGGGTTCAAGTGATTCTTGTGCCTCAGCCTCCCAAGTAGCTGGGATTACAGGCACGTGCCACCACACCTGGCTAATTGTAGTATTTTTAGTAGAAGTGGGGTTTTACCAGGTTGGCCAGGCTGGTCTCAAACTCCTGACCTCAGGTAATCTGTCCACCCTGGCCTCCGAAAGTGCTGGAATTATAGGCGTGAGCCACCACAGCCTCTTGTGAACTTTTGTTTCCTGAAATACTAGGGTAAGCCTTATTTTGTAACTGATTATCAATTACCGTGTAGGCAACCGTATCTTTCTGTTCATTCACTTTGCTTTTTTTTTTTTTTTTTTTTTAAAAAGGGTCTCACTGTGTTGCCCAGGCTGGTCTTGAACTCCTGGGCTCAAGTGATTCTCCCACCTTGGCCTCCCAAAGTGCTAGGATTACAGATGTGAGTCAGTATGCCTGGCCCACTTTGCTTTTAATTATGGTGCTACTCTTCAGCTTATGAACATTTTTTGATGTGCCTCCACCTAGCAATTTGATCAGAGCTGCCAGGTTTTTTCTGTCTACATATGAGCTTGAGGACAATTTCCCTTCTAGTTTTTATGCCTTTTAGAATAGATTTAACAGGAATTGTATTTTGCATTTTCCTTTACTAGAAGAATGTGGTGGGATAAATTAGGTAATTCATGCTAGTATTTCTAGGTAGAAGGATAATAGAGGTATATGCTCATATGCTGTTTATCAAAAAGAGCTTGTCCTTTTGAATTACACAGTCCCGGATTTCAGCCTGCCTCCAACACCATTGTTAGGTGAACATGAGCAGTTTCTTTTGACTTTCACTTCAAGTTGCCTTATCTGTAGATGGCAAGGTTATAAGGATGAAACTGCGTTGAGTGCCTAGGCCAGTACTAAGGTGAAATCAGTTTTCGGATGACTGCTTTCTTTCTTGTGCTTCCTTCTTTACCTTAGATGGGTTTATCTTTGTCTTTTATGTGACTTTTTTTTCGAATTTTTATTTTATTATTATTTTTTATTTTTAGAAACAGGGTCTTACTTTGTTGCCCAGGCTCTGGAGTGCAGTGGTGTGATCATAGCTTACGGCTGCATCACACTGCTGGGCTCAAGGGATCCTCCTGCCTCTGCTTCCTTAGTAGCTGGGACTACAAGCATATGCCAAGACTGGCTAATCTTTTTTCTTTTTTTTTTTTTTTTGTAGAGACGGAGTCTTGCCATCTGGCCCAGGCTGGGCTCAAGCATTCCTCCCGCCTTGGTCTCCCAAAGTGCTGGGATTACAGGCATGGGGCCATTGTGCCAAGCCTATGTGACATTTCTTAATACTATTCGTGTATCCAACTAATAGTTTTAGCTCATGTGTTGGTGTTTCATTTTCATGTATATTTCATGTATATGTATGTGCATATATATATGGTAGAGTTTGGAATATAGTCACCTGAGGATCAGGGTTGAATTATATTTATTTGTATGTAACAGCTGATAAACTTAGGCACTCAAATTTTTATTTTGATATTGTTAGACCCTGGCTGCAGCTTAAGATTTCTGAGTTGAGAAACTTAGACTACTTGTGAGTATGTCTCAGAAGTTAAGTTCAGATAAAATTAGATATGTAAAGGATTATGTCAATTTGCAAAAGAAAAAAATCTTTCAGGAAAAATATATATGGAAAAGGTAGTGGGAGAAATTTAGCATTTATTGAGTTCCATTGTGTGTAGGTGCTAGAACTTAAAATAGCGTCTTGTTAAATCTTTGCATCAGATCTAAGTAAGTGTGATAACTCTAGAAGGGATACAGAGATGACTGGAACACAGTCCTTTCCTTCAAGGGATTTAGGATTTCTTAAGGGAAATAAGTGTACAAACATGATTTTCTTCCATCTTCTGTAACAGTACCAAAAATTGGGTGGCTAAACAACAGAAATTTATTGTCTGACTGGCTAGAAGTCTAAAAGGTGTCAGAGGGTTGATTCCTTCTGAGGGCTGTGAGGGAGAATCTGTTTCAGGCCTCTTTTTTGCCTTGTAGATGGCCATCTTTTCCCAGTGTCTCTTCACATCGTCTTCCCTCTGTATGTGTGTGTCTCTCGACATCCAGATTTCCTCTTTTTAAAAGGACACTAGTCATATTGGATTCAGGCTTATCCTGATAACCTCATCTTAACTTGATTACCTCTGTGAAGACCCACCTAAATAATGTCACTCACAGTTATTGGATTCCAGTATGTTGGACTCCAAAATATCTTTCTAGAAGGGGCACAATTCAGCCTCTAACACAGGCCTCAGAACGTAGTTCGCTGCATTAGGAGATCTTAACCATTCCCCACTCCCAAGACAGAAAAGACTAAAGTTTATATGTAAGTAAACTAAAGTTTCAAAGATGCTTTTTCCAGTCAGCTTTTAGTCTCTCTCTCTCTCTTTAATTTTTAGATTATTTTGTTATGTAAGAGATGGAAATCTCACTGTGTTGCTCAGGCTGGCCTTGAACTCCTCCTGGGCTTAAGTGATCTTCCACCTCAGCCTCCTGAGTAGCTGGAACTACAGGTGTGTGCCACCACGCCCAGCTTTAATCCATCTTTTAGAGCCATAACTAAATCATTTCTAAGACCCCAAACATACCATCTTTTTTATTTTTTTTTCTTTTTTGAGATGGAGTCTTGCTCAGTCGCCCAGGCTGGAGTGCGGTGGCGAGATCTCGGCTTACTGCAAGCTCCGCCTCCCGGGTTCACACCATTCTCCTGCCTCAACCTCCTGAATAGCTGGGACTACAGGCACCCGCCACTACGCCCGGCTAGTTGTTTTTTTGTTTTGTTTTGTTTTGTTTGTATTTTTAGTAGAGACGGGGTTTCACTGTGTTAGCCAGGATGGTCTCGATCTCCTGACCTCGTGATCTGCCCATCTCGGCCTCCCAAAGTGCTGGGATTACAGGCGTGAGCCACTGCGCCCGGCCACATACCATCTTTAAATCAGTTCCTCTTCCTGAATTTCCATTTTCTGAAATCACCATTTTGAATCATTGCAGATAAACTCCAGCATTGCTCACCTCCTTACTCAAATGTCACAACACTACTTAAAATAGCATGAGCACACTGTGTCCCCTTGCCCTACTTAATTTTTCTCTATAGCTCTTTTCATAACCCGACATTGTAGAGCATATATCTCCTGGAGAGACTGAGATAGGACTTTGCTGTCCCAACTTCTGCTGTTCACCAGCTAAAACTCAGGAACCAGATAGGTTCAGATAAATTAGTGCTATTTTTTGTCACTTCATGCTAGAATGTAAACGCAATGAAGGCAGGGACCCTATACTTGCTCACAGCTGCATTCTCAGTGCCTAGAGAAAAGTACCTGGGATATCTACAGACACTCAGTAAAACTAAGTTGAATAAATGAACGAATACTTGCTTGTTTCTTTTATTTTCTACCTACAATGCTAAAATTTATGTTGAGGCACTGTATTAACCACAGGATTAACATATCCTCACAAATGCCCTATGAGGTAGGCATCATTTCTGCTTTCATTTTACACATAAGGCAAGAGGTGCAGAGAGCTTCTTACACTAACAGTTTATTCAGAGTTTTGGAGCTCTGGTACAAACTATGGAGCCAGGATCAAACTCAAGTCTCCTGACTCCAGAGACCTTTGCTGTAACTATTACCTCTGCAGTGGTCCCCAACATCTCTGCTTTCTGGTTCCCCTACATTTTACAAACCACCTTACCAAAGGAATCTTTTTTTTTTTTTTTCCCAAGATGGAGTCTTGCTCTGTCACCCAGACTGAAATGTAGTGGTGGTGCAATCCCAGCTCACTGCAAACTCCGCCTCCCGGGTTCAAGCGATTATCCTACCTCAGCCTCCCAAGTAGCTGGGGTTACAGGCGCCCACCGCCTTGCCCAGCTAATTTTTGTATTTTAGTAGAGATGGGATTTTGCTAAGTTGGCCAGGCTTATCTCGAACTCCTGACCTCAAGTGATACACCCACCTCGGCTTCCCAAAGCTCTGGGATTACAGGCATGAGTCACCGCACCCGGCTCCAAAAGAATCTTTCTAAAGCATTTCTTTTGTAGGGCCACTCTAATGGCTCCACTTCCTTCCATGTAAAGTGCTTCAATGCTTGACATTTAAGGCTCTTCACAGTCTAGTTCTGTTGGGGGCAGAGGTGTAATGGACTTTAACTGAAGAATGAATAATAACTAAAGACGAAAGAGAAATACCTTGTACACATCCCTGTTCTAGGCATTTAGGATACGCCATTGAACAAAAAAAGGCTGTCCTCATGAAGCTTACATTCTGAGAGTGTCTGGAGGAAGACAATAAAATGTCAAGTGCTGAAGAAAAGTAGCAGGGTAAGGGGAATGGCAGAGGGCATGTGGCAAAGACTGCTGTTTCATATAGGAAAGTCAAGGAAGTTCTCTGAAAGGGTGCTACTTTAGCACAGACCTAAGAAGATATGTATAGAGAGATGGGTTGGAGGGGGCAATGAAGAGACAGATCATGTCAGGTCTTGTAGGCCATTGTGAAAAAAAATCTGGAGTGTGGTGGTTGCCTAACTGTGCTTCATTAAAGATCACCAGTGTTTTGTTTTGTTTTGTTTTGTTTTGTTTTGTTTTGTTTTGTTTTGTTTGTGAGATGGAGTCTCTGTTGTCAGGCTGGAGTGCAGTGGTACGATCCCAGCTCACTGCAACTTCCACCTCCTGGGTTCAAGTGATTCTCCTGCCTCAGCCTCCTGAGTAGCTGGGACTACAGGCACGCGCCAACATGCCCAGCTAATTTTTATATTTTTAGTAGAGATGGGGTTTCACCATGTTTGCCAGGCAGGTCTTGAACTCGTGACCTCAGGTCATCCGCTTGCCTCGGCCTCCCAAAGTGCTGGGATTACAGGCGTGAGCCACCGCGTCCGGTGTTTGTGTAGAATTTGTTGACATTTTTGTTTTGTTTTGGAAAATGTAAACTGGAGTTCAGAGGGGTTTAATGTGAACCGGAGGTCAAAGGGCTTTAAAAGGGAGGTTTTAGGGAAAACAGATAAGAAGGCATGCTTGACACTGGAAGAACCTGGCAATATGATAAATTAACTTTTTTGAGATGGAGTCTTGTTCTATTGCCCAGGCTGGAGTGCAATGTCATGATCTTGGCTCACTGCCACCTCCACCTCCTGGGTTCAAGTGATTCTTCTGCCTCTACCTCCCAAGTTCAAGTGATTCTTTTGCCTCAGCCTCCCAAGTAGCTGGGATCACAGATGCCTGCCATCATGCGTGGCTAATTTTTGTGATTAAATTAGCTTGTAAAAAATATAGTAATACATAGTTAAAAAATAATTTCTTTATTTCAGTAGTTTTTGGAGTACAGGTGGTTTTTAGTTACATGAATGAGTTCTTTAGTGGTGATTTCTGAGATTTTAGTGCACCTGTCACCTGAGCAGTGTACACTTAACCCAATATGTAGTCTTTTATCCCTAACCCCCCCATCTTCTCCTCAACCTTAAGTCACCAGAGTCCATTATATCATTCTGTATAAGTCCTCATAGCTTAGCTCCCACTTATAAGTAAGAACGTACAGTATCTGCTTTTCTCCATTCCTGATTTACTTCGCTTAGAATAATGGCCTCCAGCTCTATCCAAGTTGCTGCAAAAGACATTTCATTCCTTTTCATGGCAGAGTGGTATTCCGTGGGGTATAGATGCCACATTTTCTTTATCTGTTCTTTGATCGATGGGTACTTAGGTTGGTTCCATATCTTTGGAATTGAAAATTGTGCTGCCATAAATACTTTAAAAGTCCATTGCGTAGATACATATTCAAATATAATAAACATTCATATTGCAATGTATTGATCAAGGGGCCTGAGTAGATGATCCTTTTAGCAATTACTGGTTTTACCTTATGTGAACAAATTGGTAATCAAATTTAAATAAACAGATACAGGTGACTTATGCAGCTAATAAATATATTCTATTCACCTCTTGTTGGACATTTAGGTTTCTAATTTGTTGCAATAGAATACACAGTAGGCCGGGCGCAGTGGCTCAAGCCTGTAATCCCAGCACTTTGGGAGGCCAAGATGGGTGGATCACGAGGTCAGGAGATCGAGACCATCCTGGCTAACACGGTGAAACCCCGTCTCTACTAAAAAATACAAAAAACTAGCCGGGCGAGGTGGCAGGCGCCTGTAGTCCCAGCTACTCGGGAGGCTGAGGCAGGAGAATGGCGTGAACCCAGGAGGCGGAGCTTGCAGTGAGCTGAGATCCGGCCACTGCACTCTAGCCTGGGCAACAGAGCAAGACTCGGTCTCAAAAAAAAAAAAAAAAAGAATACACAGTGGAAGCCTTTTTAAATAAAAGCTACAGGCTGGGTGCAATAGCTCATGCCTGTAATGTCAGCAATTTGGTAGGCCGAGGCTGCAGAATCACTTGGGCCCAGGAGTTTGAGACTTGTCTGGGTAACATAGTGAGATCACATCTCTAAAAAATTTAAAAATTAGCCAGGCATGGTGGTGCACGCCTATAGTCCCAGCTACTTGGGACTGAGGTGGGAGGATCACTTGAACTGAGGAGGACAAGGCTGGAGGGAGCCGTGATAGCACCACTGCGCTGCAGCCTGGGCAGCAGAGCAAGACCCTGTCTCAAAAATAAATGCATGAATTAATGAATTAATTAAATAAATGCTACATAGTCCTCTGTCTCACCTTTTCCCTAGACATAGGCCTGCTTCCTAAAATAACTACTTTTACCCATTGCTTTTTGTTTATTTTATTAATAGTTGGATAGACGTGCACATCTCCAGCATACTTACTGCTATTCCTTGATTCATCAGCTTTAGCTATTACCATAAATTCTTGCTATGATTGAGAAAGATATAGTTCACTTGTACTATCACCACTTATCTCTCTCTTCCTCTCAATAAAGCATTGTATTTGGACCTAGTTATCTAACAGCTTTATTGAGACATAATTTGTGTGCCATAAATTCACCCATCTAGGCCGGGTGTGGTGGCTCACGCCTGTAATCCCAGCACTTTGGGAGGCCGAGGCAGGCGGATCACGAGGTCAGGAGATCCAGACCATCCTGGCTAACATGGTGAAACCCTGTCTCTACTAAAAATACAAAAAATTAGCCAGGCGTGGTGGCGGGCGCCTGTAGTCCCAGCTACTGGGAGCTTGCAGTGAGCCAAGATTGTACCACTGCACTCCAGCCTGAGCAACAGAGCGAGACTCAAACACACACACACGCACACACACACACAATTCACCCATCTAGTGCACAGTTCCATTTTTTTAATATAATCAGAATTGTTATAGCTCACCATGATCTAAATTTAGAGCATTTTTATCCTCCTGTAAGAAAACTCCAAACCCATTAATAGTAACTCACCATTACTCCCTTTACTCAGACCCTGGCAACTGCTAATCTACTTTCTGTCTCAGTGGATTTCCCTTTTCTGGACATTTCATGTAAATAAAATCTTATGATTATGTGGTCTTTTGTAGCTGGCTTCTCTTAGTATAATGTTTTCAAGGTTCATTCATCTTGTTAAAGCAGGTATCAGTACATTATTTCTTTTTATGTATAGATATGTGAATTTTGTTTTGTGGATACTCAGCAGTTGGTGGACATTGGATTATTTCTACTGTTTGGCTATTAATGAATAATGCTGTATTTGTATATTCCACCCTGCCCCCAGGAATCAGTCAGCATTTTACTTTATAGTAAAAAATTCATAGTAAGTTCCTGCATTTCCAAGTTAACCAGATCCCATGCAGGTTAACACTACTGGTAACAAAATCATACAGCTATGCATTGTGAACATCCATGTACAACTTTTTGTGTGGATACCTGTTTTCATCTCTTGGTATATACCTAGAAGTGGAATTGCTGGGTCATATGGTAATTCTAATGTTTAGCATTTTGAGGAATTAACAAACTTTTCCAAAGTGGTTGTGCCATTTTACATTCCCACCAGCAATGTGTAAGGGTTCCAGTTTTTTTCACTTCTTCACCAACACTTGTTATTATTTATATTGATTACTTTATAACTTTAATATACCTGGAGTAGGAAAACTTCAAACTGTTTTGTCTGCTCTCACACCACAACAATGAACACAGACTCCTGTGCCAAATGTGTGAAACTTTCTCCCCCGCCATACACCACGCAATCGGTTCTGCAGCAGATACCAGCTAGATGTCCTCTGATTCAATTCAGTTCTGACAGTGTCTTCCTGGAGACCCCACGGATTGAGGGCTCACGCCTCAAGACTGCCCTTCCCCCATTTCCAATGCCAGTTGCAAGCCCAGGTTGTTTTACCTGTGCTTCTGATCAACTGGCTATAAATTGGATTTTCCATGACACCTCCTTGGGTTGAATTAATTTGCTAGAGGAGCTCACAGAACTCAGGGCAACATGTTTACTGGTTTGTTTTTTTTTTTTTTTTTTTTTTTTTTTTTTTTTTTAATGAAGGGTATTACAAAGGATAGAGATGAATAGATGCATAGGGCCTAAGAGAGCTTCCATGCCCTCTCTGGGTGCACCACCCTCTAGGAATCTCTACTTATTCAGCTGTCTGGAAGCTCTCCATACCTCATCCTCTTGGGCCTTTCATGGAGACTTCATTGGATAGGCATGAACAAAGCATGGACAACTGTGTAGAAATGTGATTGGACAAAAAGAGTACGACCTAATAGACTGAGTATAGAAACCCAGCAGGGCCTGTCTGTTCAGATTCTTGGCCTCTCTGTGCATCATTCGTTCCCCCAAGGTATGGGGCAGGACCTCTGAAATGAGGATCTTATGAATCAGAATCAGATAAGGTAGGTCAGATAATTTCTTTATGGAAAGACACGGAAGGATTACATTACTGCAGTGGGAAGAAAAAGGAGCAGGTGAAAGAGGGCAGGAGGTCTGTTTCCGAGGCCTGCTTTTGAGACCTAAGGAGCCCCAACATTATAACAAAAAGACTGATGAGGGCTGTGGGAGTTATGAGCCAGGAACTGTGAATGAACACACACACACACACAAGCATATGCCTCAACCTTTCTTTTTGGTTTCATCAACTGTAGGCACTTTAACTTTGTAACATGAGAATATTGGTGGACTTTTCTTTCTTTCCCAACTGCCCCCTAAATTCTGTCTTTACAATCTTTACAAAGAATCCTTACGTTCTAGTTTGCAGCCATAATTAAGTGTTTTGTGCTTTATCATTGGGTTGATTTTGAAGTAGAAAATCAATAATCTGCATTTATGTTATTTTGACTGTGTCTTGTGACTATAATTACGTAACTTTTTTTGTTTAGATTTTGTTTCTTGGAATTTGTAATTACATTTTTCTCCCTTATGTTACCTCTTTTTTTATCATATTGTTAGATTCTTCCAGCATACTTTCTTGTCTTTGTTTTTTTCCCTGGAATATCTCAGAGCCCTCTGGTCTCTGGCTCTAGGTCAGATTAAATGCATTTCAGGCCTTCTCTATAGTTGTGCTCTTGGAACTTCCTTTTTGGCTCTTCTGTTTTTCATCTGTAAAACAGAATCCTATGGATCCTATGTCCTCTTTCTCAGTTTTACTGCTTTGTTTTCTTGACCTCAGGTAACTTCTTCAGACAAGATGAATGAGAGATAAGTTTCAGTGTCTGTCCATATTTGAAAAACTTTATTCTGCTCTCAAATGCTGTTGAAACTTAGACTAGGTTTAAAAAAATCCTCAGAATTTAGAAGTCATTGCCTCATTGTCTTTTAGTGTATTGGCTTTCTGATGAGATAGATAATGACAGTCTAATTACTGCTCTTCTAGCTTTTTTTTTCCTAGAAGCCTTTAGAGTCTTCTTAACACTGGGATTTTAAAAATTCCCTAATAATGATTTAAGTGGAGCTTCCATTCAATCTCCAGAAATTTCTTGAATTTCTTTAATAATTTTATCTCTTCTATTTTGATAAGTTTCTCTTTCTGCAACTCTGATTATTCAGATGTGGGAACTTCTGGATTGATTGTGTTTGTCTCATCTCTTTTTGAGCATTATTATCTTGAATAGAGATATTACGGGATAATGGGCAATTATGAGATAAGTGGGCATTTTTTCCACCTGCATTTAGGGAATGGTCAACTTTATTTTCTAAAACTTCTTTCTGACTTTACTCGTCTTTTAGACTACAGCATCATAGTCTATATGGAAATGGACATCATTTACCATTTCTCTATTCATATTAACTAGTTTTTAAGTTTTGTCTTTCTCCTGAATGCATATCTCTCCTCTAGGGTCAGTTTTCCAATTGCTTATCTTGGTCTCTGTCTTTGGGGCTGTGGACTTTCCCCAAATGTTCAATGATCTTTAGTTACCTTTTATTTTTATGGATGAGGCATTAGAGACCTGATTGATAACCCTACGTCCCTAGCAAGGCTTTTTCTTTCTTTCTTTCTTTTAATTTTATTTGAGACAGAGTCTTACTCTGTCACCCAAGCTGGAGCGCAGTGACATGATCTCGGCTCATTGCAACCTCTGTCTCCCAGATTCAAGCGATTCTCACACCTCAGCCTCCCAAGTAGCTGCGATTATAGGTGCGTGCCACTGCGCCTGGCTAATTTTTGTATTTTTAGTAGAGACGGGGTTTCACCATGTTGGCCAGGCTGGTCTTGAACTCCTGGCCTCACGTGATCCACTGACCTCAGCCTCCCAAAGTCCTGGGACTACAGGCATGAGCCACTGTGTCTGGCCAGCTTTTTCTTTAGGGTAAATAGGTAGGAGGGTACCTGTGTGATGTTTGGTCCCCCTGAATGCCAGAATCTGGACAACTTTACTCTGGGGTACCATCATCTACACTAACAGCATTTGTTCTTTCCAGTTTATTTCATTTTCTTTAGAGAATAGACCTCCCTTTTTTCCCCTGCAAGATAAATACCAGCCTGTCTGCTGTGCAGTGTACAGTGTCAACTCCATTATGCATGCCTTCAGTTAATCTCCCGCCACCCCCTTTTTTTGAGACAAGGTCTGCTCTGTTGCCCATGCTGGAGTGCAGTGGCACAATCATGACTCACTGCAGCCTCAACCTCCCAGCTTCAAGCATTCCTCCCACCTCAGTTCCCCGAGTAGCTGGGACTACAGGCATGCACCACCAAGCCCGGTTAATTTTTGCTTTTTTTTTTTTTAATGATGAGGTTTCACCATGTTTCCCAAGCTGGTCTTGAACTTTTAGGCTCAAGGGATCTGCCCGCCTTGGCCTCACAAAATGCTGGGATTACAGGTGTGAGCCACTGCAACCGCCCCAGTTAATTAACTTTCATTAAGTTTGAATCAGAGAATCTGTTTCAGAATTCCATCTTAATCTCAAATTGGAGAATGTTGTTGTGCATTCAGACTCCTTATTTCCACTTAGGAAAGTGGGCCAGTGTATTACTAAATAAATTTCCCAAAGACATGTTTCAGTTACAATGAACATTGAATTGTGCAGTTTTATAGCTAATTTTGTGTGCCCTGGGGGATTAAAAAGAAAATCAAGAATTGAGGAAGGTTGGAATGGCCACCAAAAATCTAAATCATTAGTCGCATCAAGGTATTTCTTATGTCTTAATAGCTCAGTCATAGCATGTAACTGGTTTTGCTATTAAAATGTTTTTCTGTTAATTGAATCTTTTGAAAAAATAATCTGATGGAACAGGTTGATGAAAAGGTAAATAAATACTGAAAAATTTAAGATGTATTTTCCTTTAGCCATTGAAAGGAATGCTGGGTACCCTGCCTTTTGTTTTGTTTTTGTTGTTGTTGTTTTTAGACAGAATCTTGCCTATTGCCCAGGACAGAGTGCAGTGATGCGATTTTGGCTCACTGCAACCTTTGCCTCCTGGGTTCAAGTGATTATTGTGCCTAAGCCTCCCAAGTAGCTGGGATTGCAGGTGCCTGCCACCACACCCAGCTACTTTTTGTATTTTTAGTAGAGATGGGGTTTCTTTATGTTGGCCAGGCTGGTCTCAAACTGGCCTCAAATGATTTACCTGCCTCGGCCTCCCAAAGTGCTGGGATTACAGGCATGAGGCCCAGAGGTACCCTGCTTTTTTTGCTTAAAGCTCCTAGAAGACAGACAACTAGTAAGTGTCAAAGCCTGAATGCAAATTCAGGTTTTTCTGCTGCTTGAACTTCTCAGTGCACAAAAATTGTGATATAACTAATTGAAGACATATAGAGAAGGAAATCAGTAAATATTTTTAATGCATTATAAAATGAAATATTTACCTATCAAATAAGCTAAGTTTTCAGAATGGGGTAGTACTTAAATACCAAAAGCCCATGTGTGGCTGCGGGGGGGGTGTAACTTAGAACAACCTTTTTGGGAAACAGTCATACTACATAAAAATCATTAGAAGCATTCATGGCCACTGACTAGAAGGAAATATTCCAAAATGTTAATAGTTATGTCTTGAAACAAGTGTTTTCCAAATTTTCCTCATTTAACATGTTATTTTTATAAATAGGGATGTTTTAACCCCACTTAGTGGTTTAATTTTAGGGAAATAATTCTAATTACAGAATAAAGATTATCCAAAAGTATTCAACAACTATATTTTTAGTAGTGAAAAATTAGAAATAAGTTAAATGTCCAACTGAGCAGAATGTGCCAAAGTAAGCAGTGATACTTCTAAGGGAAGCATGTTAAGATTTTTTTTTTTAGGCCGGGCGTGGTGGCTCAAGCCTGTAATCCCAGCACTTTGGGAGGCCGAGACGGGCGGATCACGAGGTCATGAGATCGAGACCATCCTGGCTAACACGGTGAAAATCTTTTTTTTTTTTTTTTTTTTTTGGAGACAGAATTTTGCTCTTGTTGCCCTGGCTGGAGTGTAGTGTATCTCGTCTCACTGTAGCCTCCACCTCCCAGGTTCAAGCAATTCTCCTGCCTCAGCCTCTCAAGTAGCTGGGATTACAGGTGCCCACCACCACACTGGGCTAATTTTTTGTACTTTTAGTAGAGATGGGGTTTCACCATATTGGCCAGGCTAGTTTCAAACTCCTGACCTCAGGTGATCCACCCACCTCGGCCTCCAAAAGTGCTGGGATTACAGGCATGAGCCACCATGCCCAGCCTGCATGTTAAGATTTAAGAGATTTCATAGAAATTAAAAAAGTTTATGATAGAAAAAGCCAGATGCAAATTTGTTTATATAGTATGTGATTACAGATAAATATTTTTATGAAGATACAGCAACATAGTGGAAGAAGATTCAGTAGTTTATCAGTGATTATGTTTGGATATTGAGATTCAAGTAATTTTTCTCCTTTGTACTTTTTAATATTTTTCAGATTTATCATGTACTGAAGTTGTAAAGTATTTTTCTAACATGAGGTAAAACTACAGCTAATGTTTTCCTAGGCAGCCACTTGGTAATACTCTGTTCGTATTATCTGAAGATTTAGTTTTTTGTGGGGAGGGCGGCATTTGATAATGTCTTATTTTCTTCTGTCCAAATGGAATGGGCATTTTTGTATCATTTCTTAGATCTGAAACTCAGCACCGAGGCTCTGCTCCCCACTCTGAGAGTGATCTACCAGAGCAAGAAGAGGAGATTCTGGGATCTGATGATGATGAGCAGGAAGATCCTAATGATTATTGTAAAGGTAAGTTCATAAGGAGGTATGAAGTGAGACATGATCCATCTATTTGCAGTTTCTCATTTGGATGTTTGATCTATCAGCATAAACACAGTTTTATTGGTGTTTACTTGTATCCTTTTCTCTAAAACTTAGGAAATAGTATTTGTTCTTAGTCTGACTTAATTTATCAAAGCCTGATTTTATATTAAATGTTTTTACCTTTTTCCTCTTTAAAAGTTATAATACATATTTACCTTAGAAAATTCCAGAGCTGTGTTAAACAGAAAAGAATGTAAAAGCCTTCTGCAATGCTATCAACCACATATAACCATGGTAACATTTTGGCATATAGATTTTTACAAAATACCTTCTTACTACTTTTTTTCTCATAGTGATGGCTGTTAAGTTAAACTGGAATTACAGACACTTAAATGGTGTCATCAGGTTGCCTGTTACCTTTTCTGTTTCTTGATGAGACTTTCCGGAGTCTTTGGGTAGGAACACAAAATGGAATGTATCATACCATCTAGGAGAAGAACGTGGCCCTTATTGTCAGCTGGCAAAGATAAATATGAAAATACCTTGATTCTTGCCACTGTTGGCAGCTTTTTTGAGGCCTTCCTCTGTTTTCTGCTTTTTAGGGTTTTTTTTGTTTTGTTTTTTGAGACAGAGTTGCCCAGGCTGGAGTGCTGTGGAGTCTCAGCCTACTGCAGCCTCTGACTCCTGAGTTCAAGCGATTCTCATGCCTCAGGCACCCACCACCACGCCTGGCTAATTTTTGGGTTTTTTTGTTTGTTTTTGTTTGTTTTTTGTGTTTTTGTTTTTTTGTTTTTGAGAAGGAGTCTCGCTCTGTTGCCCAGGCTGGAGTGCAGTTGGTATGATCTCAGCTCGCTGCAACCTCTGCCTCCCGGGTTCACGCCATTTTCCTGCCTCAGCCTCTAGAATAGCTGGGACTATAATCGCCTGCCACCATACCCGGATAACTTTTTGTATTTTTTCAGTAGAGACGGGGTTTCACCGTGTTAGCCAGATGGTCTCGATCTCCTGACCTTGTGATATGCCTGCCTCAGCCTCCCTGCTGGGATTACAGGCATGAGCCACCTCGCCTGGCATTTGTTTGTTTGTTTTTGTTTGTTTTGAGACAATCTCACTCTGTCGCCCAGGCTGGAGTGCAGTGGCACGATCTCAGCTCACTGCAACCTCTGCCTCCTGGGTTCAAGCAATTCTCCTGCCTCAGCCTCCTGAGTAGCTGGGACTACAGGCACGCGCCATGACACCAGCCAATTTTTGTATTTTTAGTAGAAGACACGGTTTCACCATGTTGGCCAGGCTGGTCTCGAACTCTTGACCGCAAATGATCCACCCTCCTCAGCCTCCCAAAGTGCTGGGATTACAGGCGTGAGCCACTGCACCTGGGCTATTTGTTTTTATTTAGAGGAACAAAATCCCGTTTGCTTACTTGTTTTTGTTTGTTTTGTTTTTTGCTAAATAATTATTCTGTCTCCTAAAAAACACCTGAGACTGTAATTATAAATAGATATATATTAGATATATATGTTTAGATAAACTTACTGGATTATTGAGAGACAAGAATATTGTGATATACAACCTTTTTATTGTTTTTGGATGAGCCTGTTGTAGGCTCAATCTAAATCATTAATCTTATTCACTTTTTTTATAACATGAAGTCAGTAATACTATGTGGCTGATTTGACTATTAAGGCTTTCTTCTGTTGAATTGATTGTATAAAAGAAACTTTTTGTTGATAAAAGGTATATAGATGTTGAAAAATGTGATGTAAAAATGCCTTTTCTTACCATTGTTTCTCGTCCTGGTTTTTCTGATTTCCCCTGTGTCTTCCAGGAGGTTATCATCTTGTGAAAATTGGAGATCTATTCAATGGGAGATATCATGTGATCCGAAAGTTAGGCTGGGGACACTTTTCAACAGTATGGTTATCATGGGATATTCAGTAAGTTTTAGTGGTTCTGTAAAAAAATTAGTTAGATGATGTCTAAATATGTTTGTCTGAGTTTCCACTGCTGATCCAGACTTCAATCTATCTCTAGCCTGATACATTTATCAGAATTTTGTTGTTGGCAATAGTCTCTATATTCTTGGAGAAATCACTTTTCTTTCGTGAAGAATCGGTATTATATATCTCCCTTTCTACTTTAGAGACAAGAGTGATTAAATTAATGCTGGTAAAGCTTTTGTCGTTTGATTTTTTTGTTATTTTTATCGTTTTCTTTTCACCCAAATATTTCTTCTGGCTGCCTGTGGGAAAATATTACAGCTATTAACCTTTTAGTTTTTGCCTATATACAGATACACAGAACACTTGGAATTTGGTAATATCTTTCCCCTTATTTATCCTCATTTTGAAGTTTTGCTTGAAATTCAGGGAGATATTCAAAAGAAGGATTTTAACTCAGAGAAAATGTTCAACAACTGAGATTATCTGAGAACAGATCTTTTATTCTTCCTACAAATGAAATCTGGCCAGTTAGCATCATTAACAAGTACAAATGTTCCCATAGAAGTAGCTTGTTTGGGCTACAGGGAAACATGAAATCAGTATTTGTCCTTTTTAACCATCTTATAGCTAAACCTTAGCTTCCTAAAGTAAGGGTAGGCTATGTAGTCTTAATTGCCTGTGTTTGTTTCTTAGGGGGAAGAAATTTGTGGCAATGAAAGTAGTTAAAAGTGCTGAACATTACACCGAAACAGCACTCGATGAAATCCGGTTGCTGAAGTCAGTGAGTATTAGATTATATGTATGAATGCAAAGAATTATAAATATATCAAGTTTCATTGAATTAAAGCACACCAAGTGGAGACTCCTCAGCATGGATAATTTTCTCTATAAAGTTCTAGTATCCTTAAAGAGGTTAAGGAAGACAACAATATTTACACATTCCATGCATGTAGTAGGGAACTGGTGGGAAATGCTATGATTAGAATTATTACACACATGAACCAAAAAAAACCTTTCAAATGAATAAAAATATTCACTGAGCATGTTTTACAGGCCAGGTAACTACTGTCATAATGTTTTTCTTTCCTACTATGGTTAAAAGGAAAGTTGTGTAAATAAATGTATAGCATCTTTTTTGTTGTTTTCAAATATGTTATAGAATACATAATATAAAAATACTGTATTTACTGATTCCATTTATACCTGGAAACTGAGATAAATTCTATAAAAAATGTACTTTTAATTTTGTTTTAAATTAGGAATATGCCATTGTGGTAGAAGGAACTTAAACTCAGAATTAGAAAACCTGGGTTTAGGTCACCTTTACCCCGATATGTTCTCCATGTTACCGTGTTTTTCTTTCTGAGTTTTAGATTTTTTATTCATAAAGTGAGAATGTTGCACCAGGAGATTTCTATGGCAGTACTTTTCTTATTTTCGACTCCTGGCCTCAAGTGATCTGCCTTATTAGCCTCCAGAGTAACTGGGGTTACAGGCACAAGCCACTGCACCTGGCTTAAGACAGTACTTTTCAGAATGTCCGTTTGTGACAAGTTTAGGAGCCTTGTACCTACCCAAAAGTAAATACTGTTTTCTTCATTGAGAAAGTTTTTCCATGAAAAAAAAAAATGTTGGCTGAAATAAACAGTGCTGTTGGTGCTATAGTTGATTCGCATCCTGCAAAAGCTGCTTAGTTCCTCATAGCCTGGTAATCTGCAGTTAATTTGGAGGCCACACTTTGATATCAGGGAGCAAAATAGTTTAGCAAAATTAGAAAAATAGTTCCTGTTGGTTGTATTTCCTCTTATGAATTGACTAAGATTTTTCTCCATTAAAGCTATTGAAATTTTAGTATATTTTAAAGATAGATTTATGTGAGCTCTTTCTTGTAGTTAATTTGCTGTAAGTATTCTTCCCATACCATTTGGCTTATTTCCATGCTTTACTCTCTTTTCCCCACTACAGGTTCGCAATTCAGACCCTAATGATCCAAACAGAGAGATGGTTGTTCAACTACTAGATGACTTTAAAATATCAGGAGTTAATGGAACACGTATCCTTTTAAAAACCTATTTGAGAATAAATCATCCCAATCCCAAAGAAAGGAACTAGATTTGTTGTGTAGATGGCCTTGGTGTCTTTTCTCAAGGCAAACTATAATAAAATTACCTCTTTTATTGTACACTTCTGAACACAGCTCTGAATTTTGTCTGATTTTGTGTGGTGTGATTTTTCAGGATATTGCTTTAAGTTTTTTGTCCCCTTTTCAGGCAATTAGACCGAAATCAAAGAAACTTTTAGAAAATGCCTTGTATCACCAAGTAAAGAATCTATGATTTTTGTTAGCACAGAAACCTTAAGGGAAGTAATTTATTATGAAAAATAGTGTGTTGGCTGGGCATGGTGGCTCACACCTGTAATCCCAGCACTTTGGGAGACCGAGGCAGGTGGATAACCTGAGGTCAGGAGTTCGAGACCCACCTGGCAAACATGGTGAAACCCTGTTTCTACTAAAATACAAGAATTAGCTGGGCGTGGTGACAGGCTCCTGTAATCCCAGCTACTGGGGAGGCTGAGGCTGGAGAATCACTTGAACCCGGGAGGCAGAGGTTGCAGTGAGCCGAGATTGAGTCCACTGCACTCCAGCCTGGGCGACAGAGCCGGACTCTGCCTTAAAAAAAAAAAAAAAAAAAAAGATACTGTCTAAAAGAAAGAAAGATAAAGAAAGGAAGAAACTGGGTAAACAATTTAAAGTATGATTGTATTTATTATACTAAGCCTCAACTTTGAAGAGGCTGTGAATGTAGATTATGTTTAGAGTCTAAAAGGGTGTAATTATTCGTGTTCTGTTATAATGAAAAACTGACTTGTTTTATGTTTTTATCTGGATTTTTAGAATTGTAGAATTGGAAGGAACTGTAGCTGATTTTCTTCACAGGTATCAAAGTGATGTGCGGTGGGCTAATTGAAAAGTTGTTGAAACAGCTATGCTTATAAAGGTCAATCAGATTTTTCAGTAAAAGTTGAAGTCGAATCTTACTTAGATTGGAGAATCTAAAATACCTGTTTATAAGCTAGTCTTAAAATGTATAAAGACATTTCATATATTATTTTACTTTTCATGCATGTTTAGCTTCCTTTAATGCACATTCCTAATTGCTGTTGATCTTTTTTTATTTAAAGGAGACAGGATTACATGTGACTGTAGTTTCATGTAGACTATGGGAAGAGATTTGAACAGAGAAGCAGGAAGGAAGTTGGAAAGGAGAGAAAAGAGTTGATAATGTGGAAAGACTATTGTTCTAAAGTCAATTCTGAGTCATTTCTTAGAAAAATACAAATCACAGATCCCCCAGATGTCTAAGGAAAACTGCTGCAACCATCTTAAAACAGTATCTTGTGCTTATTGTGGTCATTTTGTAGATGGCTTTCTCTCTCTCTCTCTCTCTGTTTTCAAAGAATTAATAATTCTAACCAAGAAATTTTTAAAAAACACACACAGGGTGTCATGATGGCCGTATCTGTTTTTTCTATTATTTAATCTTGTAATGTTTTTCATTGTGCCAGATTTCTTTACTAATTTGCGAAAGTTCCAAGTAAAACTATAGAAATACTCTCAAATCTCCCCGGTAATGCTGAGTACCTTTATTTGACCCTAACTAAGCAAAGAAGGCTTTTTAACTATTGAAATATCTTAGTATGTTTGAATTTCAAGTTCCAAGATATTTTTCTTTTCTTTTTCTTTTTTTTTTTAGATGGAGTTTCATTCTTGTTCCCTAGGCTGGAGTTCAATGGCACGATTTCGGCTTGCCATAACCTCTGCCTCCCGGGTTCAAATGATTCTCCTGCCTTAGCCTTCCAACTAGCTGGGATTACAGATGCATGCCACCATGCCCAGCTAATTTTGTATTTTTCATAGAGATGGGGTTTCTCCATGTTGGTCAGGCTGGTCTCACACTCCTGACCTCAGGTGATCTGCCCGCCTCGGCCTCCCAGAGTGCTGGGATAACAGGTGTGAGCTACTGCGCCCTGCCCTCAAGATATTTTTCAAACATTGCTAGGTGATTTCTCTGTAGCTTCTGTCCATTGATTCCCTATTTTCTTTTCTCCCTTTGTTCTTAGCCATTTTTTCCTTTCTTCATCTTTATCTCCCAGCTGTCTTTGCTCCTGCATTAGTTACTACTATTAGAGATTGAAAGGATATAACTCAGAACACTATGTTAAGGGTTAGTAATGGCTCATGTCACTCTCCTGCTCCTACCCATTTTCCCAACATAACATACCCACACAGAGCTGTACATTCACATTCGTGTGTTTATGTTTGTTCAGGCATTTTTTTCTCTGGACCACTATCGTTTCTCATATTAAAATATAAAGGACACTAAACTAGAGAGTTAGTTCTTACAGAATTCCATGTAAACTGGCTCACTCTACTTGCCTGGAGGGTGAGGGGAAAAGAATGATTAAGAAGGAGGACAGTTGGTTTCTCTGTATAATGTTGACATTAGCCAGTCATTATTATCTACCTATATGACTTCCTGTGTCTTTAGGATACTTTTTTTTTTTCATGCTATATGCTGTCTTTTTTGCTAGCTCCTTTTATTCATAATGTGCCCTAAATGTGCTTACTCAATAATGTAAGCCTTTTGTTATTTTCTTTCCACTATCTCCCCAAGAGATTTTTTTTAAATTTAACCTTGTGATTTCAATTACCAGTGCTTCTGATTGCTACTCATTAGCTTTCTTTCACTCCAATTATTTGGCTCTTCCTTTTTGCCAATTGATTATGATGTTCTATCAAATATTTTTTTAAGCTACTATATGTTTGGTCATTTTAATATCACTGCTTACAAATTAAAACAACATTTTCAAATTGTAATATTTCTCTCAACAAATAAAAAGCAGATCAAAGCTAGAAACATTAAGAGAATAGCTTTACAATCCTATTTTATGTTTAGTCTTTTTAAGTAATCTGCATTTTAAATAATCTTGTTTTGACAAATTTTTTATTTAATTGCTTTTTAATTTTTATGTATTTATTTGTTTTGAGACAAAGTTTCGTTCTTGTTGCCCAGACTGGAATGCAGTGGCTCAATCTCGGCTCATTGCAACCTCCGCCTTCTGGGTTCAAGTGATTCTCCTGCCTCACCGAGTAGCTGGGATTAGAGGTGCACACCACCACGCACAGTTGCTTTTTGTATTTTTAGTAGAGGCAGGGTTTTGCCATGTTGATGAGGTTGGTCTCTAACTCCTGACTTCAGGTGATCCACCTGCCACAGCCTCCCAAAGTGCTGGGATTACAAGCATGAGCCACCGTGCCCAGCCTATTTAATTCCTTGTTTAAAAACATTTCTTGGCCAGGTGCAGTGGCTCACGCCTGTTATCCTAGCACTTTGGTAGGCCAAGGCGGGTGGATCACGAGGTCAGAAGTTCAAGACCAGACTGGCCTACATGGTGAAACCCCGTCTCTACTAAAAATACAAAAATTAGCAAGGCGTGGTGGCACGTGCCTGTCCCAGCTACTTGGGAGGCTGAGGTAGGAGAATCGTTTGAACCCGGAGGGCGGAGGTTGCAGTGACCTGAGATCATGCCACTGCACTCCAGCCTGTGTGACAGAGCAAGACTCCACCACGGGGGTTAAAAAAATTTTTTTTCCCAGCAGAATCGTAGGTAAATTTCAAATGTAAAGAAGTAGGAATAGTTTAACGAATCCCCACAGATCCATTACCCATTTCAGGAGTTATCAGCTTATAGCCAATCTTGTTTTGTCTGTACCTCCTGATAATTCTGTAGCCAATCTTAAACATTTTATCAGTAATTGTTTTAGAGTGCATTTCTAAACGGCAAGGACTCTTAAAATATAACCTAGCCAGTCACTGTATCTCATGCCTGTAATCCCAGCACCTTGTGAAGCTGAGGTGTTCAAGACCAGCCTGGGCAGCATAGCAAGACCCTGTCTCTACAAAAATAAAAAATACTAGACAGGCATGGTAGCTCATGCCTGTAGTCCCAGCTACTTGGGAGGCTGAAGCAGCAGGGTCACTTGAGCCTGGGAGTTTGAGGCTGCAGTGGGCTCTGATAGCACCACTATACTCCAGTGTGGCTGGCAGAACAAGATGCATTCTCTGACAAAAAGATTTGTTAAATAAGAAGATAACCTGAATGCAATTATTATACAAAAAAAAAAAATTGGGGCCAGTTTTAGTCACAAGTTTCTCTAGTCAGTGTTTCAGTCTCTCCAAATGTCTTGTGCTTTATTTTGTTTTTGTCTGCTGCTGCTGCTGCTACTATTACTACTGCTACTACTGGTTGTTGTTATTGTTCTTATTGTTCTTCTTCCTCTTTGGTCTAATTTTTTCTTTGTTGTGGTAAAGTACACATAACATAAAATTGTGCAGTCATTACCATCATCCATCTTCATACCTTTTTGTCTTGTAAAACTGAAACTCTACCTGTTAAATGACTATTAGATCTCATTGGTTTATTGTGTTAAGTCCTCTGTTTCCTTGCTTATCTTCTGTCTGCTTGTTCTAAACATTATTGAGAGTGTGGCATTAAAGTCAACTATTATTGTAGAACTATTTCTCCCTTTAATTATGTCAATTTTTGTTTAATATAGTTTGGTGGTCTTTTAATAAGTATGTAAATGTCTATAATTATTATATCTTGGTGGTATGTTGAACCTTTTATTAATATATATAATATCCTTCTTTATCTCTTGCAACTTTTTCTGATTTAAAGTCTATTTTGTCTGATATTAGTATAGCCACCCCTGATTTCTTTTGGTTACTATTTGCATGGAATCTTTTCTTCAACCTTTCACTTTTAATCTGTTTGTATATTTGGATCTAAAGTGAGTCTCTTGTAGACAGCATATAGTTGGATCATTTTTTTATATATATATTCTACCAAACCAAAGTTATATGAGCTTTTAGACTAATTATTATTATTTGACATATTGGGTTTTTAAATCATGTAGAAAACAAAAAGAGTTATGAACCATTATTACAATAATACTAGCTTTTATAATTACTCAAGTATTTACCTTCATTGATAATCTTTATTTCTTCATATGGATGCCTGGCTTTGTGTTATTGTTTAGTGTCTTTTCATTTCACCTTATAGGACTCCCTTGACCATTTCTTACAGGGCACATCTGGTAATGAACTCGATCAGCTTCTGTTTACATGGGATGTCTTAATTTTTCTCTCACTTTTGAAATACTGTTTGGCTTAATACAGGATTCTTGGTTGACATTATTTTTCTTTTAGTATTTCGAATATATTGGCCCACTGCTTTCTGGCCTCCAAAATTTCTAATGAGAAACTTGCTGATAATCTTATTGAGGATCCCTTGTATGTGAAGAGTCACTCTTCTTGATGCTTTCAAGATTCCCTCTTTATCTTTCAAAAGTTTGATTTTAATATGTCTTGGTGTGGGTCTCTTTGAGTTCATCTTACTTGATGCTCATTAAGCTTCTTGGATCCATGTCTTTCATCAAATTTGAGAAGTTTTCAACCATTGTTTTTTTCAAATATTCTCTCTGGCTGTTTCTTCTTTTTTATTTTTTTATTTTTTTATTTTGAGATGGAGTCTCACCACTCTGTCACCCAGTCTGGAGTACAGTGGTGCAATCTCAGCTTACTGCAATCTCTGCCTCCCGGGTTCAAGCTGTTCTCCTGCCTCAGCCTTCCGAGTAGCTGGGATTACAGGTGCACACCACCACACGCAGCTAATTTTTGTGTATCAGTAGAGATGAGATTTCACCACATTGGCCAGGCTGGTCTCGAAGTCCTGACCTCAAGTGATCTACTTGCCTTGGCCTCCCAAAGTGCTGAGATTACAGGCATGAGCCACCGTGCCCAGCCTCCTCCTCTGTTCTTCTGGGACTGCCACAGTGTATATTTGGTCTACTTGATGAAGTCCCACAGGTCCCTTAAGCCTCTTCACTTTTCTTCAATCTTTTTTCTTTCTGTTCCTCACACTTGATAATTTCCATCATCCTAACTTCAGGTTTGCTGATTCTTTCTTCTGCCTACCCAGATCTGCCTTTGAATCCCTCTAGTTAATTTTTTATTTCGGTTATTGTACTTTTCAGCACCAGAATTCCTTTGGTTTCTTCTTAGTTTTTTTTTTTATCCTTATTAATATTTCCATTTTGTTTATATATTGTTTTCTTGACTTTCTCCACATCTTTTGTTCTTTGAGCTTCCTCCCCACCCCCGCCGAGATAAGGTCTTGCTCTGTCAAGGTCTTCACACCACCCAGGCTGGAGTGTGGTATTGGGAACACGGCTCACATCAGCCTTGACTACCCAGATTCAAGTGCTTCTCCTGCCTAAGCCTCCAGACTACGGGTGCATACCACCACACCCAGCTAATTTTTAAACTTTTTGTAGAGATGGAGTCTCACTGTGTTGCCCAGATTGGTCTTGAACTCCTGAGTTCAAGCAATCCTCCTGCCTTGGCCTCCCAAAGTGATAGGGTTACAGGAATGAGCCACCACACCTGGCCTGAGCATCTTTAAGACGTTTGTTTTAAAGTCTTTTTCTAGTAGGTCTGCATCAAGTCTTTTTCAGGGACAGTATCTATTGATTTATTTTTGTCAATTGAATATGCTGTACTTAACTATTTTTTCATATGCCTTGTGATTTTCTTTTGAAAACTGGACTTTTAAATCTGATATGGTAACTCTGGAAATTAGATTTGGCCATATCCCTAAGGTTTGATGGGGTTTGTTATTTTATTTATTTATTTATTTTCTGAGACAGGATCTCACTGTCTTGCCAAGGCTGGAGTACAGTGACACAGTCATGACTTACTGCAGCCTCGACGTCCTGGATTCAAGCAATCCTCCTGCCTCACCCTTTCAAATAGCTGAGATTACAGTTGTATGCCACCACACCCAGCTAATTTTTTATTTTTTGTGCAGGATCTTGCTATGTTGCCCAGGCTGGTCTCAAACCCCTGGACTCAAGCAGTCATCCTGCCTCGGCCTCCCGAAGTGCTGGGGTTACATGCATGAGCCACTGTGCCTGACCCTGTTTTGTTTTTGTTTTTGTTATGTAGTCTGTCTCTTCCAAGGATCCGCCTGAGACGTAAACGAAAGGCCTTTGCTCAGTCTGCATCTTTCCCTGGACATGCACAGTCACTTTCTGATTTTACCTTTATATGCAGTTGCTTTTGAATGTCCTAGTCTATTTATTTATTTTGAGACAAGAGTCTCTCTCTGTCACACAGACAGGTACAGTGGCACTGTCTCAGCTCACTGCAACCTCTGCCTCCTGGGTTCAAGCAATTCTTCTGCCTCAGCCTCCCATGTAGCTGGGATTACAGGTGCATGCCACCACACTTGACTAATTTTTGTATTTTTAGTAGAGAACAGCATTTCACCATGTTGGCCAGGCTGGTCTCGAACTGCTGGCCTCAAGTGATCTGCCCACCTTGGCCTCCCAAAGTGCTGAGATGAGAGGTGTGAGCCACCATGCCTGGCCATAAATGTCCTAGTCTTAATGTCTAACTCCCAAAGGGGAAAAAGAAAGAAATGAAGGAGAGGAAATAGGGCACTGGCCCTATAAATCCTTGCAAGATCACTTCAGCCAGAGGAGGGGCTTAAAACAATGGAGCAGGGGTACAAAAATGGCCACCCACCTTTCTGATACTTGGAACAGGATCCTTTTTGCTCACTGTGGCTCCAACAAACTGTGTGTAGGGCTGCTTGCTATAGGATTAGGGGATAGGTGGGTGCCACTGTGCTAAGAGCTGAAATTGACCAACATTTATAATAATTTATTATCCAAGCCTCTTCTGGAAGTTGTGAGCATTCAGTAGACTCCAGAGTTTCTTAAGAATCACATTAGACAGATTATGCCAATGCATTGGTTGTCTAGGTGGGGAAACAGATTTCTGGTGGCTTCTTACTCTACCATCTTCTCAGAATCTTCTCTAGTTTGTGATTCTTACTTGAGTCAGGATCTGTATGACATTTTGGCAGTTTATTACCTGGCATCAAGATGTTCCAGGCTCACCTTGTGAATTTCCTGTCTTAAATCTAGAATCAGTTTTTCTCTAAGAAACCCTAATTCCATTGAGTGGGAAATGATATCCAGAATCTAAGCACTTCGGGGTATGCTTTGCTACTTGGTGAATCTTTACCTTTATGATTTGTTGATTCATTGCAAAAAGCACATACTTTCACCTCCTTCCTGTCTTCCCTTTTTAGGGGTCACTATTTGAGTTGCCCCCACAGCTTACTCTTTTGTGGATGTGTGGATTTGTTTGGATTATTTTTCCAAATTGTTTTATTTTGAACTAATTCTGTTGCTGTGCCATTAAGTTCACTAATCTTTTTCTTCTACAATAATCTGCCATTTATTCCATCCAGTGTGTTTTCATCTCTCACATTGCACTTTTTGTCTCCGGAAGTTCATTTTCGGTCCTTTTTTTTTTTTTTTTTTTTTTTTTTGAGATGGAGTCTCCCTCTGTTGCCCAGGATGGAGTGCAGTGGCGCAGTCTTGGCTCACTGCAACCTCCGCCTCCTGGGTTCAAGTAATTCTCCTGCCTTAGCCTCCTGAGTAGCTAGGACTACAGGTATACGCCACCACACCTGGCTAGTTTTCTTTGTATTTTTAGTAGAGACGAAGTTTCACCATATTGGTCAGGCTGGTCTCGAACTCCTGACCTCGTGATCCGTCTGCCTTGGCCTCCCAAAGTGCTTGGGATTACAGTCGTGATCCACCACGCCTGGCCCATTTTCAGTCTTCTAAAAAATACCTTTCATATCTCTACTTAATTTTTTGAACATATGGAATACAGCTATAATAACCATTTAATGTCCCTGTCTAATTCTAACATCTGTGATGGTTCTGAGTCAGTTTCACATGATTGATTATTTTAATTTTGGATATGTTTTATTGCCTGGTGATCACATTTGTAAGTTTTACCTTATTGGCTGCTGGATGTTTTGTATTTCTGTAAATCTTCTTGAGCCTTGTTGTGGGATGCTATTATGTTACTCGGAAAGTGTTTTATCCGTTTAGATTTTACTTTTATGATTTGTTAGATGGATCCAAAGCATTGCTCAGTCCAGAGCTAATCATTCCCTCTGCTGAGGCAAGACCTTCCCAAATATATCCTACCCAAATACCCTGTGACTGAATTTTTCTAGTCTCTTTGCTGGGAACAGGCACTGTTCCAAGCCCTATGCGAATGCTAGGCATTGTTCTCTATAATCCTTTAAGATGTTTTTTTCTTCTCTGCCTCTGCTAGTTTCCTCACACACATGTGCTTTGCTGAATCCTTAAAGGGGCGGGCCCCCTCTGCAAATCTCCAAATTTCTCTCTTTCTGCAGCTTTCCGCTCTCTGATACCTTGTTCGGTGAATTATAGCTGCCTTGGTCTCTCCAGACTCTCAACTATTTTTTTTTTTTTTTTTTTTTTTTTTTTGAGACGGAGTCTAGCTCTGTCGCCCAGACTGGAGTGCAGTGGCGCGATCTCGGCTCACTGCAAGCTCCGCCTCCCGGGTTCACGCCATTCTCCTGCCTCAGCCTCCGGAGTAGCTGGGACTACAGGCGCCCGCCACCACGCCCGGCTAATTTCTTTTTGTATTTTTAGTAGAGACGGGGTTTCACCGTGTTAGCCAGGATGGTCTCGATCTCCTGACCTCGTGATCCGCCCGCCTCGGCCTCCCAAAGTGCTGGGATTACAGGCTTGAGCCACCGCGCCCGGCCAACTCTCAACTATTTGAGTTGCCCCCACAGCTTACTCTTTTGTGGATGTGTGGATTTGTTTGGATTATTTTTCCAAATTGTTTTATTTTGAACTAATTCTGTTGTTCATTGATTCAACTTGTGGAGTCTACCTGGAAAGCCTCAAGGCAATAAGATGGGGCAATCCCCGGGTTCAGCTCTTGTTTCTTTTTTTCAGGAACCACTGTACTTGTTGTCTAATGTCCAGAGTCTTCTGTTGTTTCTGTATTTGGTCTATTTGAGTATTGTTTTTTCAATAAGATAAATCCAGTCCCTGTTACTCCATCTTGGCTAAAGCAGAAAACTTGATAGGTGCTAGGTTTTTTGGGGGTTTTTTTGGTTGGTTTTTTTTTTTTTTGTATTTTGTTTTCTTTTTGAGACAGGGTCTCACTCTGTCACTCAGGGTAGAGTGCAGTGGCATGATCTCTGCTCACTGTAGCCTTAACCTCCTGGGCTCAGGTGATCCTCTCACCTCAGCCTCCCGAGTAGGTGGGACTACAGGAACACGCCACCACACTTGGCTAATTTTTGGATTTTTCTTATAGAGATGGGATTTTACCTTGTTTCCCAGGCTGGTCTCCTTGAACTCCTGGGCTCAAAGGATCCACCTGTCTCGGCCTCCCAAAGTGCTAGGATTACAGGCATGAGCTACCATGCCTGGCCCTTCATAGGTTTTATATTTAAGAATTTGCCAAGCGGCCGGGCGCGGTGGCTCAAGCCTGTAATCCCAGCACTTTGGGAGGCCGAGGCGGGCGGATCACAAGGTCAGGAGATCGAGACCACAGTGAAACCCCGTCTCTACTAAAAATACAAAAAAAAAATTAGCCGGGCGCGGTGGCGGGCGCCTGTAGTCCCAGCTACTAAGGAGGCTGAGGCAGGAGAATGGCGGGAACCCGGGAGGCGGAGCTTGCAGTGAGCCGAGATCGCGCCACTGCACTCCAGCCTGGGCAACAGCGTGAGACTCCATCTCAAAAAAAAAAAAAAAAAAAAAAAAAAAAAAAAAAAAAAAAAAAAAAAAAAAAGAATTTGCCAAGCAGTTTTCCAAAGCATGTGTACCATTTTAGACTTCCTCCTAGCATAATACAAGAGTTCTAATTGTTGGACAACCTCACCTACATTTGGTGATGTTTAGTTTTTTTATTTTAGTCATTTATTAGTTTGAGATGCTATCTTATTGTAATTTTGTTTTTTGTTGTTTTTTTTTTTTTGAGACGGAGTCTCGCTCAGTCACCCAGGCTGGAGTGCAGTGGCCAGATCTCAGCTCACTGCAAGCTCCGCCTCCCGGGTTTACGGCATTCTCCTGCCTCAGCCTCCCGAGTAGCTGGGACTACAGGCGCCCGCCACCTCGCCCAGCTAGGTTTTTGTATTTTTTAGTAGAGACGGGATTTCACCGTGTTAGCCAGGATGGTCTCGATCTCCTGACCTCGTGATCCACCCATCTCGGCCTCCCAAAGTGCTGGGATTACAGGCTTGAGCCACCGTGCCCAGCCTCTTATTGTAATTTTGATCTGTGTTTGAAGTTGTCATGTACTTTTAATTTTAGGTAATTTGGAATGTTTCTTTTATGAAATTGCTTTTTTTTTTTTTTTTTTTTTTTTGATTTATTTAAGAATGTAGGCTAGTTGTTTTATGTCACCTTAGTTTGGATTTGTTTGACTGTTCCCTCATAATTAAATTCAGGTTAACCATGTTTGTCAAGCATACTACATGGATTATGTTTTAGTCTTCTCAGTATATTGCATTAGAAGGCACATGATGTGAATTTGTGCTTATCATTGGTGGTAATAAGTTTGATCACTTGGTTAAGGCAGTGCCTTCCAGATTTCGCAGTTGTAAAAGGTACTTTGTTCTTTTCATAATTAATAAGCAATCTGTGGAATGATATTTTGACACTGTGACAATCCTTTTTCCCAACAGTCTTTCACATGTCATTTTAGTATTCACTGATTCTTATCTGAATCAGTAATAGTATATACTGTAGTGATTGTAAAATAGTGATTTTCTATTTCTGTAATCCCTTATATATTTATTATTTGGCTTTCTTCTCTAAAGAAGATGTTTCTCTTCCTCCTGTCTCCACACTTACTTTCAGATCAGTGTGGACTTGTTCTGTTTTCAATTCATATATTAACTCGTAATTTTATTCTTTAAAATGGTCTGGCCGGGTGCAGTGGCTCACGCCTCTAATCCCAGCACTTTGGGAGGCCGAGGCGGGTGGATCATGAGGTCAGGAGTTCAAGACCAGCCTGGCCAATATGGTGAAACCCTGTCTCTACTAAAAATAGGAAAATTAGCCCAGCATGGTGGTGCGTGCCTGTAGTGCCGAGAGGCGGAGGTTGCAGTGAGCTGAGATAGCGCCACTGCACTCCAGCCTAGGCAACAGAGCAAGACTCATCTCAAAAAAAAAGTCTCCACATGGCTGGTGACATCCTTTTCCAGATGGTTCCTGTTTCTTCCTGACGTATTATCTTATTTGTTGGAACAGCAAGGTGTTCCAAGTTTACCCTGTATTTTTCCTGTGTTGGATTTGGCCATTTTTCCAGGGAGCTCAGGCTTTCCTTTAATGGAGAATCTTAAAAGTCTGAGCACTAGACCATTACTGTATATGTATGTCTTGACTTGCATGTAGAAGCTAGTGGGGGTGGAAGACATCAAGATACTACTAAAATCCCTGTTGTGCCCTGCACAATTTTAGACTCAGAGTATTCCTACTGTGTGGTGTCATCAGGTTGTTCATACATAAGGACAACACATGGTGGCGCTGGAATCAAGATTAGTTTTGTAAACTGCAGAGCATTAAGCAAGTTTCCTACTTAAAAAAATGTTGGCATTTATGTTTTTGAGGTTTAAGTCTTTCTTGTACATTTGTCTCTTCTATAGTTAAGGAATGATTTGTTTTTCCTTGCTTTGAAACTGTGAGAGTGGGAATTTTTACCCCGGACACCAATTTTGATATTAGGGAAGAAACTAATTTACCTAATCAACAGCTTGAGCCTACTGCTTTCTTTCACTATTTGCATATGTAGGTTTCACTTTTTCTTTTACCGTTGCGTATTTTAATGTACATAATAATACTGATAAGCCAGCCGCCCACAATTTTATGTTTCATGGATGCTTTCATTGACTATAGAATTAGACTTTGAAATTTTAGAATATTGACAGCTACATATTTATTCATTCAAGCTCTGTAACTTTTTATACTGAAAGAAAACAATACATAATATTTTAATGGGTGGAATTCACAGCTTGTCTTGCCCTGTTCTTTTGTGCCTTTTTTTTTTTCCTCCTTAATGAATTCCTAGATATCTGCATGGTATTTGAAGTTTTGGGGCACCATCTGCTCAAGTGGATCATCAAGTCCAATTATCAGGGGCTTCCACTGCCTTGTGTCAAAAAAATTATTCAGCAAGTATGTATCTTAGTCTTGACTTTGTAGTGATTTTTTAATATTCTTAAAGTGTCAGGAGTTTATTTTTTCCAATAGAATTTTTGTTTTAAGGCCGGGTGCAGTGGCCCACACCTGTAATCCATCCTGGCTAACACAGTGAACGCCATCTCTACTAAAAATACAAAAAATTAGCTAGGTGTGGTGGCAGGCACCTGTAGTCCCAGCTACTCGGGAGGCTGAGGCAGGAGAATGGCGTGAACCCGGGAGGCGGAGCTTGCAGTGAGCCGAGATTGCGACACTGCACTCCAGCCTGGGCAACAGAGCGAGACTCCATCTCAAGAAAAAGAATTTTTGTTTTAAAAAGTAAGTTATTGGCTGGGCACAGTGGCTCACGCCTGTAATCCCAGCACTTTGGGAGGCCGAGGTGGGCAGATCACCTGAGGTCAGGAGTTCAAGACCAGCCTGGCCAACAGTGCGAAACCCTGTCTCTACTAAAAATGCAAAAATTAGCCGGGCATGGTGGCAAGCACCTGTAATCCCAGCTACTCGGGAGGCTGAGGCAGGAGAATCGGTTGAACCCGGGAGGCAGAAGTTGCAGTGAGCTGAGATCGTGCCACTGCACTCCAGCCTGGGCGACAGAGCAAGACTCCATCTCAAAGAAAAAAAATGTTAATTTTAATTGCTAAAATTAAATATTTCATTCAACCTTTAGAGTTTATTGTGCTTATTCTGTTTTTAAATGTTTTCACATAACTATTTTCGCCTAGGTTTGCCTCCCATAATAATTAGAAAGGGAAGCTGAGATTCCTGACTTGGGAACATTGGAGCCCTTATCCAGAAGTTCTGGTTGCAAATAGTAATTTTACATGAATAGATAATTGCTATGTCAGATTATTGCCATCTCTTTATACAGCATGATTCATGGGAATTTTCTAATTTTCTAAAGAGCCTTCAATATACAGTATAGAATTTTACCATCAGGAAAATTTTAATACTTCAAGGGGCAAAAATTTGTTTGGATAATATGTCCTGGAAAGAACTCCAAACTGGGCGGCAAGAGACCTCAGTTCTTCATCAATGAGGAAATTTGAATTAAAGATATCTAAATCTCTGTCATCACCTACATTACAACACTTAGAGGGTGTGTTGAATGTTTATTCTCAGTCTTTGCAATGTACATAGTTGAAGAATATCCCCAAATAGAATTAGCTTTGTAAAACATTGAAGAATTTTTTATTGTAAATAAATTCTTGCCTTTTTCATAGTTTAATCTTTCTGAGGGCCGGGCACGGTGGCTCACGCCTATAATCCCAGCACTTTGGGAGGGCCAGACGGGTGGATCACGAGGTCAGGAGATCGAGACCATCCTGGCTAACATGGTGAAACCCCATCTCTACTAAAAATACAAAAAATTAGCCGGGCATGGTGGCAGGCTCCTGTAGTCCCAGCTACTCAGGAGGCTGAGGTAGAAGAATGGCGTGAACCCGGGATGCGGAGCTTGCAGTCAGCCAAGATCGTGCCACTGCACTCCAGCCTGGGCAGCAAAGCGAGACTCCGTCTCAAAAAAAAAAAAAAAATCTTTCTGAGAAAGTTTCTTTGTGCTTTTTTTAAAAGGTGCTTTTGTTCTCTATAGAAAACCCTATCATATATATTTTTTAATGTCCTGTTATAATCTCTTGCTTATCCAGAAAACCTGTATTTTGTGTTTGCAAGTCTGCCACTCTATTTCCATTCAGGTGTTACAGGGTCTTGATTACTTACATACCAAGTGCCGTATCATCCACACTGACATTAAACCAGAGAACATCTTATTGTCAGTGAATGAGCAGTACATTCGGAGGCTGGCTGCAGAAGCAACAGAATGGCAGCGATCTGGAGCTCCTCCGCCTTCCGGATCTGCAGGTATATTTTCTTTTAGGGACTTTGCTCTCATTAGAAGTTAAAAGAAATTTCTATTTTTATTCTGTTACCAGGGAATTAAACACTACTCAATCCATTTCAATAATAACATATTTAAGAAATATTATAAGCTTCCAAGAGACATTCTCACTGTTACTTCCATAGGGGAAGGAGAAAACTAGATATTGTTGTGTCTTTGTGTTGTATCTTATAAAAGCTGGTGTGTATTGTTTAAAAATATTTTTTCTTATGATTTGATGGTTTTTGAAGTGTTTACCTCTTACTGTGATCACACATGCTCATTTATAGGACTGGTAGTCTATACAGGGACAAGATAACATTGCTATTAAGAGTTTGGGTTTAAACACTGTAGTAGACACACTTGGTTTGAATTTGGGTTTCATCCTACACTGAGAAACCTTAGCTGAGTTATTTTGCTTTATTTTCCCTCCACTGGGAATTATTGGGATTAAATGGTGAAGCAGTTAGTAGTGTGCCATACAGTATTATATACCAAATAAATTATGGGACCAGGCACAGTGGCTGATGCCTATAACCCAGCACTTTGGGAGGCTGAGGTGGGAGGATCATTTGAGCCCAGGAGTTGGAGACAAGGCTAGGCAATATAGTAAGACCCTGTCTCTACAAAAATTAAAAAAATTAGCCAGGCATGGTGGTGCATGCCTGTAGTCCAGTTACTCAGGAGGCTGGGGCAGGATGATTGTTTGAGCCTAGGAGGTCAAGGCTGCCACGAATTGTGATAGTGCCACTGCACTCCGGCCTAGGCAACAATGTGAGACCCTGTCTCAAGACATAACATTAAATAAATAAATATATAAAGGCTGCTTTATGATTTTTTTTTTTTCTTTTGAGATACAGATTTTAGTTTTAGTAGTGTCACTTTTTAGGAACTTGTTTGATTCTCAAGTTGAAGTATTAGTTATATACTTCCTTTAAAAAGGAAGACTAAAGAAGGGGGAAATGGGGAGTTGGTTGTTAAATGGATGTAGTTTCTGTTTTACAAGATGAAAACATTCTACAGATGCTGTTATACAGCAGTGTGAATAGTGTTAAAACCACTGAATGTACACTTATCCAGAGTATAAATTTTTATTACGTGTTTTTTTAGCCAGTTATTATACAAATATTTTTAAAAGAGGAAGACTGAAGATCTGCCTTCCAGCTAAGCTACAGTTATCCATGACATGCTATAGAGCAAATTACTATAGCTCTTGATGTCACCTAGACTCCCCTTTTAAAACTGACAGATTCTGGATAGCATTTGAGGTGAAGAGGTTGTTGCTTGTCCCTTTCTATTTAAAGCAGTGCATGGAAATGCAAAATAGGTGATTTTAGCAGCTTTAGTCGTGGAAACCAGAAATGGGAACTTGGTTCTTTGCACTTACTGATGCTACCTTTTTTTTTTTTTTAAGTTTGGCAATTTCTGTTATGCATTATTTTCTTTAAAAATGTTAACAATAATATGGCTTCTGCTTAAGTCATTTAAAAATAATAAGTTTTTTCTGCAATGTAGACTACATAAGAAAGACTTTTCATTCTGGTAGAGTGTTTTATCTGAGCCTTAGTTTATATTGCCTGATGAATGCCAGAATTCTTACTTGGTTTTCTTTTCTTTTCAGTCAGTACTGCTCCCCAACCTAAACCAGTAAGTATAAGGTGTTTCTATATCTAATTTTGATCTATGGACTGCGGGCATGGGTTCTTCTGTTGTAGATGGTAATAGTTTGTTTCAAGTTTGAGAACCAAAAGGAAAAAAAATTCCTGCGCTTCTATAATTTTCTCCAGTAAATTCCCATGCACCTTCATCAAATTTGTACCGGTGAGGCCTCTAAAAATTTTGAGTTTGTCTGAATGTAAACCAGCCCCACAGACTGCTCAGAAGACCACACTTTGTTATTTATTCTGTTTTCATTTGGGTTTATAAGAGTATCCCACATCTTTTAATTTAATGAAAGACTTAAGTGCTATGTTAGGGAAAGATTTGTGAAATTTAATTAGGTAATTAAAGTTAACAACTGTCTCCAACTGGGGGTAATTAATTAGCCACCTGAAGGCTTTATCTGTTTGTAATCTCCGCCCAGGCTGACAAAATGTCAAAGAATAAGAAGAAGAAATTGAAGAAGAAGCAGAAGCGCCAGGCAGAATTACTAGAGAAGCGAATGCAGGAAATTGAGGAAATGGAGAAAGAGTCGGGCCCTGGGCAAAAAAGACCAAACAAGCAAGAAGAATCAGAGAGTCCTGTTGAAAGACCCTTGAAAGAGAACCCACCTAATAAAATGACCCAAGAAAAACTTGGTATAAATAGAACATCACAAAAATTACTTTATAACACACTTTAACGTTAATTTATCATTGCTATATAATACAGTGGTTTCATACATACAACATATCTCTGGGGGTATCTTTATAAGAATATGGATCTTGTCATAAATGTTAGGCAGGTAATGTTTAAATGTAATTTGTAACTTTTCTCAGGAAATGGAACATAGATTTCATTTAACAGTTGGGTAAAAGTAAGATCTTGGCCCTTCCAGAAATGGGTTTTAGATGTTTAGTCATGTTTTTATGTCACTCAGTATAAGTTCTAGAAAATGTTTTAATCTTGTGAGAAATGTTTCTGTTCTTTCATTCACACACATATGCATACATCTTTTTTTATTCGTTTGTTCCTTAGAAGAGTCAAGTACCATTGGCCAGGATCAAACACTTATGGAACGTGATACAGAGGGTGGTGCAGCAGAAATTAATTGCAATGGAGTGATTGAAGTCATTAATTATACTCAGAACAGTAATAGTGAAACATTGAGACATAAAGAGGATCTACATAATGCTAATGACTGTGATGTCCAAAATTTGAATCAGGAATCTAGTTTCCTAAGCTCCCAAAATGGAGACAGCAGCACATCTCAAGAAACAGACTCTTGTACACCTATAAAATCTGAGGTGTCAGACACCATGGTGTGCCAGTCTTCCTCAACTATAGATCAGTCATTCAGTGAACAACACATTAGCCAACTTCAAGAAAGCATTCGGGCAGAGATACCCTGTGAAGATGAACAAGAGCAAGAACATAATGGACCACTGGACAACAAAGGTACCTATGCAGCTATACTTCCTCAACACTCCTTCCCTGCACAACACAATCATAGATTTCTAGACTAAAAGAATCATTGTTTATGTAACTATAGCTTTACAACAGGTATGTCTAAGTTACCTTTAAATTGTAGTCTGTAACTAACTTTATCCATCATGTACTGGGTACACAGCATTTCATTTGTTGCTATGAGGGCAGACCTTTTTAATTCTAGAAACTCAAGGTGTTGCTATGCTCTTTTTGTCTTGGAAAAATGTAAGTTGTCTCTTGGGTATTGCTGACTGTATTACTCTTACCTTGGAGAACTTTATTACTCATTGGGTATTTCTCTGTTCATTGAACAGTCTTATTGATGATGCCTGTTGTCTGTAGGAAAATCCACGGCTGGAAATTTTCTTGTTAATCCCCTTGAGCCAAAAAATGCAGAAAAGCTCAAGGTGAAGATTGCTGATCTTGGAAATGCTTGTTGGGTGGTAAGTTAAACTTGTCTCAATGGTGTTTTGAAGTGACTGGGAGAATGAATGAGAATTTGGACTTAGTTGTGCAAAACATCTGTAGTTCTATACCCAGATTGACACAACACTTCAGTGAATATTTTTTCACATTTAAATTAACCTTTTACTGTGGAAAAGTTTAAATATACTTACGAAAGTAGAAAGAATGGTAATGGTGATCATGAAAAGTCCTTCTGTTACCCCACCCCACTTTGGATACCCATTACCCAGATTCGGTAATCTCAACTCCTGGCCAGTCTTGTATATATATATTTCGTTATTAACTTTTAGACACTCAGTGTTTATGTTCATACTCCCCTACTCCCATTTTCAAAATGATGACTAACTTATAAATTGTAACCTCCTTTTAATTCACTTAACATATTTTGGACACTTTGCTTTGTCAGCCAAAAATTTAAATACAATTCAGTTCATTACATAGTTTCCCTAGTACACTTTAATCTACGTATTTTTGACAGCTCTTTGTGATGAGACTCTGCACACAAATCTTTGTATATTTTCTTAGGACATGTCCTAGACATAGAATTGCTAAGTCAGAAGTTCCATGATTTCTAAAAGGGCTTTATGATGTATAGTGTCATTTAACTTACTTTAATTATTCTTAATGACATGTAATTACAAATAATTATATGTTTTTTGATGTATAGTGTCATATTACACTCAAGATACATCAGTTAGCCGGGCATGGTGGCTTACACCTGTAATCCCAGCACTTTGGGAGGCAGAGGCGGGTGGATCACGTGAGGTCAGGAGTTCAAGACCAGCCTGACCACGTGAAGAAACCCCATCTCTACTAAAAATACAAAAAAATTAGCCGGGCATGTTGGCACATGCCTATAATCCCAGCTACTCTGCAGGCTGAGGCAGGAGAATCACTTGAACCTGGGAGGCAGAAGTTGCGGTGAGCTGAGATTGCACCATTGCATTCCAGCCTGGGCAACAAGAGTGAAACTCCATCTCAAAAAAAAAGAAAAGAAAAGATACATCAGTTATTCTACCTTTAACAACTCCGAAAAGTATTTTCTTCTGTGATCTTCAGGCTAAATAGTGGAATCTCATTTTAATTGGCAAATTATTTATACTGTTGTTTTTTACTATGTATCTAATAAGAAAGTGTTTTAAGGTTTTTTTGTTTGAGACAGAGTCTTGCTCTGTCACCCAGGCTGGAGTGCAGTGACACAATCTCAGCTCACTGGAACCTCTGCCTACCAGATTCAAGTGATTCTCCTGCCTCAGCCTTCTAAGTAGCTAGGATTACAGGCGTGCGCCACCATGCCCTGGCTAATTTTTGTATTTTTAGTAGAGGAGGGGTTTCGCCATGTTGGGCAGGCTGGTCTCAAATTCTGGACCTCAAGTGATCTGCCCGCCTCGGCCTCCCAACGTGTTGAGATTATAGGCATGAGCCACCATGCCTGACCAAGGTTATTTTTAATGGACATCTTTTTAAAATCTATGATAGAATGATTCACACATAAATGACAGTATTCAAAGAGCCATATGCTTTTAAATGGGACATGGTTCAGACCTCAGAAGGATCTTATTTCCCATATTGATTCTAGAATATTGTGATAACCTTTTAGAAAAAACAGCTTAGCACTGACTAATAAGAATGTGGAGCAGCTTTCCAAGTAATTAGAATTACTCCACTACACTATCATCTGGTCCGGGTCACCCTGGATAACTTCAGTAGTGACTGCAATAGCTTCTTCACTTTCTCCCTTCTGCTGACCTAGCTCCCCATAGACTGTTGGCAACACATCTATCAGAGTGATACTCTTATTTTTTAATTTGTACATGTTCATGAGGTATAAGTGCAGTTTGCTAGGTTGATATATTGCATTGTGGTGAAGTCAGGGCCTTCAATGGACCCATCACTGGAACAGTGCACATTGTAACCACCAAGCAACCTCCCTTCGTCTACCCTTTCACCCCATCCTCTGAGTCTTCATTGTTCATCATTCCACAGTGCCTCCACGTGGACACATTATGTAGCTCCCACTTACAAGTGAAAACTTGTGGTATTTATCTTTGTTTGAGTTGTTTCAATTACGATAATGGCATCCAGTTCCATCCATGTTGCTGCAAAACACGTGATTTCATTCTTTTTTATGGCTGAATGGTAATTGTGTACCATTCCATACCACATTTTCTTTATCTACTCCTAGAAACTTGGGTTGATTCCACAGTTTTTATTATGAATAGTGCTGTGATAAACATACAAGTACAGGTATTTTTTGATATGATTTATTTTCCTTTGGGCAGATACCCAGCAGTGGAACTGCTAGATCATGTGGTAGTTTTATTTTTTGTTCTTTGAGAAATTTTCATACTACTTTCTTTCTTTTCTTTTCTTTTTTTTTTTTAAATGGAGTCTCACTCCGTTGCCCAGGCTGGAGTGCAGTGATGCGATCTCTGCTCACTGCAGCCTCTCCTTCCCAGGTTCAAGCAATTCTCCTGCCTCACCCTCCCGAGTAGCTGGGACTACAGGCACGTGCTGCCACGGCCGGCTAATTTTTTGTATTTTTAGTAGAGACAGGGTTTCACCTTGTCGGCCAGCATGGTCTTGATCTCCTAACCTCGTAATCTGCCTACCTCGGACTCCTGAAGTGCTGGGATTACAGCCATGAGCCACCACGACTGGCCTTTCATACTATTTTCTATAGGGATTGTGCTGATTTTCATTCCCACCAAGAGTGTATAAGAATTCCCTTTTCTCCACATCCTCTCCAACATGTTTTTTTTTTGTTTTTTGGGGGTTTTTTTGTATTTTTAGTAATAGCCACTCTGATTGGTGAAAGATATCTCATTGTGATTTTAATTTGCATTTCTCTGCTGGTTAGTGATAGTGGACATTTTTTCATGTATTTGTTGGCCATTTGTCTTCTTTTGAAAAATCTCTATTCATGTCCTTAGCCTACCTTTTAATGGGATTATTTGGGGGTTTTTTCGTTGAGTTGTTTGAGTTTCTTGTAAATTCTGGATGTTAGTTCCCTGTTGGGTCATATAGTTTGCAGATATTTTCTCCCATTTTGCAGGTTGCCATTGACTCTTGATTATTTCTTTTGCTGTGCAGAAGCTTTTTCGTTTAAGTCCCATTTGTCTATTTTTATTTTTGTTGCCTGTGCTTTTGAGGTCTTTGTCATGAGTATCAGGTCTTATATTCAAGTCTTTAATCGGTCTTGAGTTGATTTTTGTGTATGGTGAGTGATAGGGATCTTTTATTCCTCTGCATATGCCAGTCCAGTTTTCCCAGAACCATTTACTGAAAAGGATGTCTTTTCCCCAGTGAATGTGCTTGTTGACTTTTCAAAGATCAGTTTGCTGTTAAGTATGTGGCTTTATTTCTAGGTTCTCTATTCTGTTCCATTGATCTGTGTATCTATTTTAATACTAATACATGCTGTTTTAGTTGCTATAACCTTGTATAATTTAAGTCAGATAGTGTAATGCTTCTAGCTTTTTTCTTTTTGCTTAGGATTCCTTTGGCTGTTTAGGTACTTTTTTTTGTGAATTTTAGAATTGTTTTTTCTAATTCTGTGAAAAAATGACATTGGTATTTTGAAAAGAATTACATTGAACCTATAGATTGCTTTGGATAGTGTGATTGTTTTTAAAAATTTTTTTAATTTTTAGTGGGTGCATACTAGGTGTATGTATTTGTGGGATATCTGAGATGTTTTGACACAGGCATGCACTGTGAAATAATCACATCGTGGAGAATGGGGTATCCATCCCCTTAAGCATTTATCCTTTGCGTTGTGACAATCCAATTATACTCTTCTCGTTATTTTTAAATATATAATTATTCACTGTAGTCACCCTGTTGTGCTATCAAAGAGTAGATCTTATTATTTGTAAGTAATTTTTTTATACCCATTAATCATCCTTACCTCCCCACTTCTCCCACACTACCCTTCCCAGCCTCTGGTAACCATCCTTCTACTCTCTGTATCCTTGAGTTCTATTGTTTTGATTTTTAGCTCCAACAAATAAGTGAGAACATGTGAAATTTGTCTTTCTGTGTCTGGCTTATTTCACTTAACATAATGATATCCAGTTCCATCCATGTTGTTGTAAATGACAAGATCCCATTCTTTTTATGGCTGAATAGTACTTCACTGTGTATATGCACCACATTTTTTTATTCATCTGTTGATGGACACTTCGGTTGCTTCCAAATCTTAGAAAATGTGAACAGTGCTACAACAAACATCAGAGTGCAGACATCTTTTTTGTATACAGATTTCCTTTTGTTCGATTATTTACGCAGCAATGGGATTGCTGGATAGCTCTATTTTTAGTTTTCTGAGGGACCTCCAAACTGTTCTCCATGGTGGTTGTAACCAGTTTACATTCCTACCAACAGTGCATGAAGGTTCCCTTTTCTCCGTATCCTTGCCAGCATTTGTTATTGCCAACTTTTGGACGTAAGCCATTTTAACTAGGGTGAGATGCTCTCGTTGTAGCTTCGATTTGCCTCTCTCTGATGGTCAGTGATGTTGAGCACCTTTTCATATGCCTCTTTGCCATTTGCATGTGTTTTGAGAAATGTCTATTCAAATCTTTGGCCCATTTTTTGATCAGATTATTAGATTTTTTTTTCCTATAGAGTTGCTTGAGCTCCTTTTATATTCTGGTTATTCCCCTGTCAGATGGGTAATTTGCAAATATTTTCTCCCATTCTATGGGTTGTCTCTTCACTTTGTTGATTGTTTTCTTTGCTGTGCAGAAGCTGTTTAACTTCATGTTATCCCATTTGTCCATTTTTGTTTTGGTTGCCTGTGCTTGTGAGGTATTGCTCAAGAAAATTTTTGCCCAGACCAGTGTCCTGGAGATTTTCCCAAATGTTTCCTTATAGTATCTTCAAAGTTTGAGATCTTAGATTTCAGTCTTTGATCTATTTTGATTTGATTTTTATGTATTATGGGAGATAGGAATTGAGTTTCATTTTTCTACATATGGGTATCTAGTTTTCCCAGCAACATTTTTGACTGCCTGTATCTTGAAAAGTTGCTGTAGTTTTTTTTGATTGGTTGATCTGTCTTTCTACTTAGGGTAAGAATAGTTTACACACTACAGTTAACAGTGTTATAATATTCTGTGTTTTTCTGTATATTTACTGGTGAGTTTTGTACCTTCACATGATTACTTATTGCTCATTAATGAGTTTTCTTTCTGATTGAAGAAATATTTTCTTTCTTTAAGATTTCTTGTAAGGACAAGTCTGGTGTTGATAAAATCCCTCAGCTTTTTTTTTTTTTAATCCCTCAGCTTTTGTTTCTTGTGGGAAAGTCTCCTCCCTCTCCCCAGTATTTGCCTGGGGATCAGTGGGCCTCCTGTATCTGGATGCCTTAGCTCACTTGTTAGACTTGGGAAATTTTTATCTACTATTTTCTTTTTTTTTTTTTTTTTTTTTTGAGACGGAGTCTCGCTGTGTCTCCCAGGCTGGAGTGCAGTGGCGTGATCTCGGCTCACTGCAAGCTCCGCCTCCCGGGTTCACGCCATTCTCCCGCCTCAGCCTCCCAAGTAGCTGGGACTACAGGCGCCCGCCACCACGCCCGGCTAGTTTTTTGTATTTTTAGTAGAGACGGGGTTTCACCATGTTAGCCAGGATAGTCTTGATCTCCTGACCTCGTGATCCACCCGCCTCGGCCTCCCAAAGTGCTGGGATTACAGGCTTGAGCCACCGCGCCCGGCCTATCTACTATTTTCTTAAAGAGGTTTTCTAAACTTAAAAAAAAAATTTATTCATTTAATTAATTTATTATTATTATTATTATTTAGAAACAGGGTCTCTGTTGCTCAGGTAGAAATGAAGTGGTGCCATCATAGCTTCTTGCAACCTTTAACTCCTGGGTTCAAGCAGTCCTCCTGCCCTAGCCTCCTGAGTAGCTGAGACTACAGGCACACACCACCAGGCTCAGCTAATTTTTTTTATTTCCTTATATTTATCTGACTAGAATATTTCAGAGGACCTGTCTTCAAGTTCTCAGATTCTTCTGCTTGTCCTAGTCTATTATTGAAGCTTTTGAATGTATTTTGTATTTCCTTAAATAAATTTTTTATTTAATTTATTAATTTATTTGAGACATGGTCTCACTGTGTCACCCAGGCTGGAATGCAGTGGTATGATCACAGCTTACTGCAGCTTCAATCTCCTGGGCTCAAGCGATCCTCCTGCCTCAGCCTCCTGAGTAGCTGGGACCCCAGGTGCATGCCAACACACTTATCTAATTTTTTTTAGTAGAGACAAGGTCTCACTATGTTGCCCAGGCTTGTCTCGAACTCCTGGGCTCAAGCACCTTAGCCTCCAAAAGTGCTAGGATTACAGATGTGAGCAACTGTGCCCTGCTTCAATGAGTTTTTTAGTTCTAGAATTTCTGGGGTTTGTTGTTGTTGTTAAGATATCTGTCACCTTGGCCGGGCGCGGTGGCTCAAGCCTGTAATCCCAGCACTTTGGGAGGCCGAGACGGGCGGATCACGAGGTCAGCAGATCGAGACCATCCTGGCTGACCCGGTGAAACCCCGTCTCTACTAAAAATACAAAAAACTAGCCGGGCGAGGTGGCGGGCGCCTGTAGTCCCAGCTACTCGGGAGGCTGAGGCAGGAGAATGGCGTAAACCCGGGAGGCGGAGCTTGCAGTGAGCTGAGATCCGGCCACTGCATTCCAGCCTGGGCGACAGAGCGAGACTCCGTCTCAAAAGAAAAAAAAAAAAAAAAAAGATATCTGTCACCTTGGTAAATTTCTCATTCAAAATCTTGAATGGATTTTCTGATTTCCTGGTATTGATTTTCAGATTTCTTTTGCATCTAATTAAGCTTCTTTAAAATGAATATTTTGATGTATTTGGCATTTCAAGGGATTCTTTTTTGTTCGGATCTGTTGCTGGACAATTGTTGTGGTCCTTTGGTGCTGTCATATTTACCTGTTTATGTTTTCTGTGTCTTCCATTGATATCTGCATGTTTGTTGCAGTAGTCACTTGTTTCAATTTTTTTGAAATTGCTTTCGTAGGGGAGAATATTTTTCTGAAGTTGTATATATGTCGTTGGTTAAGTAAGATACTTTTTGATTTTGATTTTGGGTACCTCTGGTAGTATGGTTTTTGTATAACTTTTTTAGCAGTACACAGGGTCAGGGGTATCTGCAGTTTCCTCTGTGGCTTAGAGTATAGTTTAGGTTGTGGTGAGGTTTTGCTGGGGACTTGGATGCCAACTGAGCCAGTCTTTGAACCCTGATGGCGGCATTAGTGGGCTGAGTGTTCCTGTTTTTAGGCCCCAGAGCAGTTTACGTTGGTTCCCGTGTTAATGGGTCTTGGAGGGGTGAATTCTTGGGTCTCTGACTGGGTATATGGGCAGGTTCTCAGGCCCCTGGGCAGCTGGTATAATGTGGGGGATGGCAGTTAGAGTGGTGGAGCAACCCGCTGGGACCCAAGCAGTCTGTGTTGTTGTTGTTGTTAGCTGTGATGGGTCGGAGGGGGCTAGTCCCTAGTTTTACAGCCGCTCATAGCAGGGCAATGGATATTTTCCTAAGTGTGCTTAGAGAAGCTTGGTCTCTGCTGTCCGTCTCCCAGCTGGGTGGCAGTTGCAGCCGTGTCACCCAAGGGCAGCGCATAGCCCAGCTGTAAACTCTCAAAATGGTGCCAGCTGTTGGCCTGTGACTGAAAGGGTAGGTTCCCTCTCAAATGAACAGCATGGGCAAGAAACTGTGGGGAGTTATGGTACACTCAAGTCTCAGTCTCACAGAAGCCTGTTTTCTTAGTTATGCATAGGAGAGCCTGGTTTCCCTGTCCCTCCTCAGCCAAGTGGCAGCTACAGCCAGGTCAGCCCGAAAGGGCAAGGCACAACCTAGCATTAAACTCTGAAAATAGCACTTTATGCCTGGGACCAGAGAAGGGAGGGTCCCTCTTAGGCCAGCAGCACGGGGAAGGAGCTGTGGGGAATGTGGTCCACTCACATCTTGGTCTCAACAGCAGCCCATGGCAGGGTGATGGTGACCCTCCCGGGAGTGCATGAGAGTGCTAGCCTCCCCTCTCCTTCCTCAGAGCAGTGGAGTGACAGCAGCTGTGTCTGCAGATCCCTGGTATCAAGGCTGTCAAAATGGCACCCAGCTGAAGCCGCTTAGATTCAGATGCCTGTGGGATTCTCTTTGGGTTCCCTTTTTGGAGCAACATCTGTCCAAACTTTAGGCAGTTCTGTATGTCAGGCCTGAGGCCCTAGTTGGTTCAGGGTTTCTCCCATAACCAAGGTCATAAAACCCATTTTCAGAATGTGGAATGCTGGGGATTTCTCTCTTACTGTATGCCCATGCCGGTTTCCTCAAACCCTTTCCTTACTTCTGGTGCTTCCTATCACTTCTCTGGTGAATCCTAGCATTCTTTCCTGGACAATCTGTTCAAAATGTGGGTATCTTCTGACTGTTCTAGTTCCTTTCTGTGGATAAGGCACATACTACCTGTGTCTAGTCGGCCATTTTAAATGTAAGTCAAGTCATATATTCTCTAAACTTTGCAGTGGCTCCCTTCAGAATGAATACCAAAGTCCTTACCCACACACCACCAAGCAAAGAGAACTTACTCTTCCTTCTGCTTGGAATCCTCTTCACGTACAACTCCTTCATTTTCTTTAAGTTTTTACCCAGATATCACTTATCAGGGAGATCTTCCCCCCTAAACACCTAATGTAATTAACAAACTGCCACTCCCCAAACACATACCTTTATCATATTCACTCATGTATTTGCCTACTCTTCCTTTCTCCCTGTAACTTTTTTTTCTCCACAACACTTAACACAACCTAATATTGTATGTTTATTTGCTTAATAAGCCTCTCAATAGAATGTACATCATATCACAACAAAATTTTTCTGGTTTACTGCTGTATCTATATTTAGTACTTAGAACAGTGCCTGGTACATAGCAGGTACTCAGTAAATATTTTAGCAAATAAATTGTGGAGAAATGTATTGACTCTAACAAATATCACACTGTACAAATGTCAAATGCCAGTTTCCTGTCCACACCATGTTTCAGGCTCCTGTGCCTTTATGTTTGGAACACCTTCATGTGTGTTTTCTTACCTATGTGGCACACTTTTCTTTATTCCGGTAGAGTCTTCTGTTACTTACATCACAACAGAATTAATCTCTCTTCAACTTTTATAACAAGTCTACTCTGTTAATTCATTCCCACCCTGTGATAACCCGTTAGTCCATTCGTGAAGGCAACCCCTCATGACCCAGCCACCTCTTAAAGGCTTAAAGGTCCCACCTGCTAGTAGTACTGTGAACATCGGACATGAAGTTTCAATATTAGTTTCAAAGGGGACAGACATTCAAACCATAGCAGTGTCTCTGCATTTAAAATGACTGCGTTCTTGGCTCACACCTGTAATCCCAGCACTTTGGGAGGCTGAGGCGGGCGGATCACGAGGTCGGGAGATAGAGACCATCCTGGCTAACACAGTGAAACCCCGTCTCTACTAAAAATACAAAAAAGAAATTAGCCGGACTTGGTGGCGGGCACCTGTAGTCCCAGCTACTCGGGAGGCTGAGGCAGGAGAATGGCGTGAACCCAGGAGGCGGAGCTTGCAGTGAGCCGAGATCACACCACTGCACTCCAGCCTGGGTGACAGAGCGAGACTCCATCTCAAAAGAAAAAAAATGACTATGTTCTTTTCACCCATTCACTCATTCAGCAAACATATTGGCACATACTCTGATGTAGGCATTAGGACACAGTGGTGAACAATACCTGTGTGTTGCACCCCATTGGATTCAGATTGGATCTCACTTCTTGATCTCTTCAGCACATCAGCATATGGCATTCAGTAATGGAATTTTACATAATTTTTAATGAGCGGTATTATTAAAAATATTAAAAATACAGTCAACTTTTGAACAACATAGGTTTGAACTACACAAGTCCACTTATACACAGATTTTTTTTAACCAAACAAGGATCGAAAACAGTATTCGAGGAATGTGAAATGCACATATATGGAGGGCTGGCTTTTTGTATATTTGAATTCTGGGCCAACTGTGAAACTTGAGTTTGCACAGATTTTGTTATGCTCGGGGAATTCGGAAACTAATCCCCGAAGTACACTGAGGGACCACTGTACTAAGCTTTTTATTCTTTTTTTTTCTTTTCTTTTTCTTTTTCTTTTTTGCTTATCAGGCATGCATTTATTTACACAGTGGGGGAGACAGTGAGTTATTGAAGCTTTTATTTAAAACTTTGACTACTTCTTTCACCAGTTTTTCACTCCCCATAACAGTATTTACCTTTATATTACTAATAACAGGTTATATTACTCCAATTTTGTTTTCAGTGTTACATATTATTTTTTTCCTCCTGGAAAATAGGACTTATCTAGCATCACAGCACAAATTCCTCATTTCCCCAATGTAATCTAATTTTTGGCTACATGATCATTCCATGTTTATATCATTGAGACTCTAATGCTATCCTCAGCTGAAGTGAGCATATATTGTGGTTCCTTTTCCTTTCTGAACCTTTCCATGGTTTCCTTCCGTTCTGAAACATGTTATAAAACATAACATAATGAAACATAACATGTTTCATTTGCTTAGTTTTCTTTGTACTGTTGATCACTTAATTCAATCCCATACTTTTACCCAGTGTTGTAAATACACTTTAATATGTACAGATACGGCCGGGCGCGGTGGCTCAAGCCTGTAATCCCAGCACTTTGGGAGGCCGAGACGGGCGGATCACGAGGTCAGGAGATCGAGACCATCCTGGCTAACACAATGAAACCCCGTCTCTACTAAAAATACAAAAAAATTAGCCGGGCGAGGTGGCGGGCGCCTGTAGTCCCAGCTACTCGGGAGGCTGAGGCAGGAGAATGGCATAAACCTGGGAGGTGGAGCTTGCAGTGAGCCGAGATAGCGCCACTGCACTCCAGCCTGGGCGACAGAGCGAGACTCCGTCTCAAAAAAAAAAAAAAAATATGTACAGATACATTGAGTGTTCTTTCTACTATTATCTTTCTAAAGCGCTCTATCCTAGAACCTGGAGTCTTCTAATCTCTGTTCATCTGATTGGGTTGCCCTGTAGGTCTGCTACATAACTATCACTTGGGATTTCCCTTCACCGTCATCCTGGAGATTTATTATTTTCTCTATATATATATCCCCTGTTTTCTGTGTCTCCTTTCTTTCTTGGTTTATGTCATCTTTTTTGTAGAGTACATGCAACATAAAATAGTTTCCTGAGAAAGGGTATGAGATTGGGTGGGAGAAGGGTAGGATTTGCACATCTGATCGTCTTTATTCTGCTTTCACACTCAGTTTCCTATGTAGAGAATTCTAGGCTAGAAAACATTTTCTTTCAGAATGTCGTTGCTCCATTGCTTTTTAGTTTCCAGTCTTGATGGTACTAAAGACCGATGCCATTCTAATTCTTAATCTTTATATGAAACCTTTTCCCCCAGTGGAAGTAACATAATTTCATAGTGATGTGCCGCACTCAGCCTGTTTTCACCTCTCATACTAAAGATTTGATGTTCACTTTCAACATTGAAACTCTGATTCTTTGGTTTTGAATCTTAATTTTTTTTTTTTTAGGCGAGAAAGTGTCACAGTTAAAAAGAGTAATCTTTCAGAAAGCCATATTTATGAATGAAAATAAAATGTCTAGTATGTACTTAAAATCTGGTGTAGGTGCAGTGGCAGGGTTGGGATACAGTTGAAAATAGACTGGCAATGAGTGGTAATTGCTTTGTGACACTAGTATAATAAATGGCATGGGGTTCATGATTCTTTCTACTTTTGTATATATTTGAAATTTTCCATGATAAAAATAAATGAATAATGAAGGAAAAAAGCAGCTTAGTATGAGTCATATACAGGAAACAAAATTCAGTTATTCAAATGTGATAGAAAAGTGTGGAAGACGATTCTCTAATCCCATTGAAATTTAAAAACAGGGAACTGTGTTTGTGAAAAGAGGAAATTACACAGAGAAAGCCTTCAGGTAGAAAACTAGTATAGACCAGGGCTTCAAAGGGTACTAGATGAAATTTGACTAAAACAGCAAAAAGTACTCTAGGTAGAACATCAACATCACCAATAAAGGCACAGAAAGATACTTATTAAAGACAAGTATAGTAAATTGCAAGGTTAAAGAGTTTGGATTCCTTGGTGTGGTAGCTCACGCCTGTAATCCCAGCACTTTGGGAGGCCAAGGCGGGTGGATCACTTGAGCCCAGGAGTTTTGAGTCCAGCATGGGCAACATAGCAAGACCTCATCTTTACTAAAACAATTTTTAAAAAGAATAAAGCTGTTGTTGTTTCCTAGACCTGTGTATCTATATTAAGTTTAGGCTCATTTGTTTGTAAAAATAATTTGGAGTAGCTGTGTGTAAGGCAAAGGATTGTTGGAGCTAATAACATTAAAATGCTGTTTAAGAAATAAGCAAAGTGAGAACTTTGGTTTGGGAAAAACTTCAGAGAGTTTGTTTTCATCTTCATTGTTAAGCAGTATTGACTTGTTACTTTTTAGAATGAAGTTTAAAATACTGTTTCCTTCATTTTCTCAGCACAAACATTTCACTGAAGATATTCAAACAAGGCAGTATCGTTCCTTGGAAGTTCTGATAGGATCTGGCTATAATACCCCTGCTGACATTTGGAGCACAGCATGCATGGTAATGTTTTTTCCCCTTGGCTTTCACTTGTTAAGTGGTACATATCTTGCCCTGTTTGCTAATTTCAGTAAACCAGCAAATTAACTAGCAGAAAAGAACGTAACACAGATGACTTACCATAGGAATTCTAAATTCTGTGTCTAGAGAGGTCCGAATTCAAAAATCTGTCTGGCATTTCATTTGGTTACTGCCAAGTTCCTGTTAGGTGAAGGAACTAAATGTTTCTTACTACAGATTGTTGGGGGGAAAAATAATGAAAATAACTACTAAGAGGTGTTGTTGGTTTTGATTAGGAGATTACAAGTGTCTTTGCATTTTTAGCATTCATCTGTTTTCAGATCAGAGAAACCCCTGGCAACTGCTTCATTTTGTACAATTCTGCAGCTCCTCAGATATCTTTGTAGCTCCCAAGATGTGAAGTCCAATCATTCATAGATTCGTAAATGGCTATTTAGTCCCCGGCAAGCAACTATTCTAGTGGTCAGATTTAGTTGATCATAAATGATTTCCTACTAATAGCCTCATGTTGGAATGTGTTACATTGTTTCTTAAAATGTATTATACTCCTTAATATCTTTAATCACCACAATTTCTAACCGTGTTTGTTTACTTGTTTCTCTTCTGTGTTGTAAGCCCCGTACTGTCAGGAATCATGGCTGTTATGTATTCATTGCCTGACACATTTTGAGTGATCACTTACAATGTAGTTCCGATGCTAACTACCCAGAGTTATCGCACCCTTCATAGGTTAAGAGCATAGTTCCCCACAAGATTGCTCTCACTTCAGACACTAACCACAAGCCTCAGGATCCACAAGCCACCTGTACTTCTAACCAACTGGCTACAAATTAAGAGGTTTGCATTACCCCCTCAGAAAGTGCTAAGCTTGCTATAGTTTGTTTATAAAGAATACAAATTAGGACACACGGGAAAGTCTGAGAGGGTACTAAACATGAAGCTTCTATGTCCTCAGGACTTGTCACCCTCCTGGCACATTGATGTGTGTCACCACCGAGGGATGCTCACCCAAGCTTCAAGTGTTCAGAGTTTTATTGAGATGCCATTAATTAGGTATTGATTGAATCATTGGCCATGTGATTGAGCTCAGTCTTCAAGCTTTCCCTCCCTTCCCTGGAGGTTGGGAAGTTGGAAAGCCCCAATCCTCTGATCATGTGGTTGGTCTTTCCCATATGTCCAACCTTGATCTTAAAACTATGTAGCGGCTGGCCGCAGTGGCTCATGCCTGTAATCCCAGCACTTTGGGAGGCTGAGGCAAGTGGATCACTTGAGGTCAGGAGTTTGAGACCAGCCTGACCAACATGATGAAACCCTATCTCTACTAAAAATTAGCCAGATGTGGTGCATGCCTATAATCCCAGCTACTTGGGAGGCTGAGGCAGGAGAATCGCTTGAACCTGGGAGACAGAGGTTGCAGTGAGCCAAGATCACACCATTGCACTCCAGCCTAGGCAACAAGAACGGAACATCAAAAATCCAACTATATAGGGCCCCAGCATGAGTCACTTTGTTAATATAAACTTAGATATGGTCCAAGAGACCCACCATGGATAAAGACACCTACCTCTTGGAAATTCCAAGGGTTTAGTGAAGGGGTGGCCTGCCCCTCCACACCTGTGGGTGTTTCTCATTAGGTGGAAAGAGAGATTTGAGAAAAGAAATGAGACACAGAGACAAAGTATAGAGGAAGAAAAAGTGGGCCCAGGGGACCAGCGCTCAGGATACAGAGGACCCCCGCCTGCACTGGTCTGTGAGTTCCCTCAGTATTTATTAGTCATTATCTTTACCATCTCAGAAGAAGGGAAGTGGCAGGACAATAGGGTCATAGTAGGGAGAAGGTCAGCAGTAAGACATAGGAATAAAGATCTGTGTGACTTGAATAAGTTTAAGGAAAAGTGCTGTGCCTTGATATGCATATGTAAACATCTCCATAAACTTTTTTAGTGCATAAAGAGCAGCATTGCCGCTAGCACATCCCACCTTCAGCCCTAAGGTGGTTTTCTCCCATCTCAGTAAATAGAACGTGCAATGAAGTTTTACACTGAGAGGTTCCATTGCCCAGGGATGGGCAGGAGACAGATGCTTTTCTCTATCTTAACTGCCAAGAGGCCTTCTTTCCTCTTACACTAATCCTCCTCAGCACAGACCCTTCACGGGTGTCAGGCTGGGGGACAATCCAGTCTTTCCCTTCCCACAAGGCCAGATTTCAAACCATCACATGGGGAGAAAACTTGGACAATACCTGGCTTTCCTAGGCAGAGGTCCCTGCGACTTTCTGCAGTGTATGTGTCCCTGGGTACTTGAGATTAAGAGAATGGTGATGACTTTTTTTTTTTTTTTTGGGACGGAGTCTTGCTCTATCACCCAGGCTGGAGTGCAGTGGCATGATCTTGGCTCACTGCAAATTCCGCCTCCCCCTGCCTCAGCCTCCCAAGTAGCTGGGACTACAGGCACCTGCCACCACACCCAGCTAATTTTTTCATATTTTTAGTAGAGACGGGGTTTCACCGTGTTAGCCAGGATGGTCTCAATCTCCTGACCTCGTGATCCATCCGCCCACTTCGGCATCCCAAAGTGCTGGGATTGCAGGTGTGAGCCACCGTGCCGGGCCCATATCATTGGTCTTTAAAGCTGATGGACTGTCTGAAGTAAGGTTTTAATATTGTTGCACAAAATGAAAGAATATTGGAATAAAATCTCAGGCTTCTTTCTTGCCACACTTTAAAGCTTTGTATTTTGAGGAATTTTATTTGAGTTAATTTGCTATAGAAAATGATAAATGATGGAGATGCCACCAGCTATAAAGTGTACCTGGTTAATAGATGGCATCTGATTTATTAAAATGTGGATTTGCTAAGATGTAGTTTTTAGTAGTGGATTAATTGTTTACTGTAAGAAGATGAGGACTTTTTTTTCTTATTCCACATTTCTATTTTGTTTGGGGGCAGTAGATCCTGCTTGATATTTAATAAAGTATTTCTAATGTCAGGCTTAAGAAGTAAGGCTGAAAGATAAAGGTGTCATTAATCTTGCCTCATAGTTCTGGACCCACTCACATGTCAGAATTTTCTTCATCAAGGAACGCAAGGTACTTACCTGACATGAGACAATATCATGAAAAATTGAGCCCCATTTGATCCTCAAATTTTATTTTGCCAGTCGACATAGAAAAACAAAATGTTGCTTTAAATTTGATCATAGAGGCCAGGCGTGGTGGCTCACGCCTGTAATCCCAGCACTTTGGGAGGCTGAAGCGGGCAGATCACAAGGTCAGGTGATCGAGACCATCGTGGCTAACACTGTAAAACCCCGTCTCTACTAAAAAATACAAAAAAAAAGTTAACCGGGCATGGTGGCGGGCGCCTGTAGTCCCAGCTACTCGGGAGGCTGAGGCAGGAGAATGGCGTGAACCTGGCAGGCGGAGCTTGCAGTGAGCTGAGATCGCGGCACAGCACTCCGGCCTGGGTGACAGAGCGAGACTCCGTCTCAAAAAAAAAAAAAAAAAATTGATCATAGAGCAAAAATTCTGGAATATCAGAAGTGCCTGAAGAGATGGATCATCCTGCATCCAAAGTAATTAATGGATGGAAAGATTAGAACCCTCTCTGAGAGGTAATGAAATGAACAAGTTGAGATTGCCTACCACATTGATGATTGAGGAATAGATAGAAGGGCAATTATAAAAAGGGAAAAGGGGACCCAGGTGTGGTGGCTTATGATTGTAATTCCAGCACTTTGGGAGGCTGAGGCAGACACATTACTTGGGGTCACGAGTTCAAGACTAGCCTAGCCAACATGGAGAAACCCTGTCTCTACTAAAAATACAAAAATTAACTGGTCGTGGTGGCACATGCCTGTAATCCCAGCTCCTCGGGAGGCTGAGGCACAAGAATCTTTTGAACCTGGGAGGCAGAGGCTGCAGTGAGCTGAGATCACACCACTGCACCCCAGCCTGGGCAACAGAGCAAGACTCTGTTTCAAAAAGGGGGGGGTGGAAAGGAGAAAATATTTGTGTAGAACATGACAGAGTGAGACTCTGTCTCAAAAAAAAAAAAAAAAGAAAAAAATTTCGAACATTGAGTCAGGACAGGTAGGACCATAACTGGCAGGATGAGATTATCTTCTTCTCTGGCCTTTGAATACCCTTCCTCCCGCTGTGGGGAAGTATGTTTATAGTCCCCAGTTGTCTTCCTTTTCTGGTAAATTCCTCTTTTGAAGTGATTGCTTTCTGGCATATGTTCCTTTTCTTCACCTTTTGGTCTCTGAAATTCAGAACAGGATTTGTGGGACTCCCATGGGCACTTGTGAGAGGTTCGGTGAGTATAGCTACACATATTTAGGACATGGGGTGAAGTGCATGTCTTTGTCAACCCCAGAAGTTGGCCAATTACTAATCAAGGGAAAGGTTAGGGGAAAAACTAGAGAATATGCAGTCATCCCTCAATGTCCTCAGGGGATTGGTTCTAAGACCCCTTGCAGATACCAAAATCCACAGGTGTTCAAGTACTTTACATAAAATGGCATAGTGTTTGCGTATAACATATATAACCGTATGGCCTCTGTATACTTAAATTGTTTCTAGATTACTTATAATACCTAATATAATATAAATGTTATGTAAAGTTGTTGTACCATATTTTTTTAACTTGGTGTTTTTGTTGTTGTTGTTTCGTTTTGTTTTTTTTAGGGATGGGATCTTGCTCTGTTGCCCAGGCTGGAGTGCAGTGGTGTGATCATAACTCAATATAACCTCAAACTCCTGGGTTCAAGGGATCCTACCACCTCACTCCCCGAGTAGCTAGGACTATAGGCATGTGCCACCCACTTGGCTCATTTTTAAATTTTTTTCTCATAGAGACCAGGTCTTGCTATGTTGCACAGACTGGTCTCAAACTGCTGGCTTCAAACTACCTCAGCCTCCCAAAGCACTGGGATTACAGGCATGACTCACTGTGCCTGTCCTTTACTTGTTTTTTTATTGTGCTGTTGTTGCTGTTTCTGAATATTTTTAATCTGCAGTCAGTTGAATCTGAGCATGTGGAACCTCAGACACCCAGGGCTGACTAACTTAATTCTTGGTCGGATGTTTCAGTAAGGGAGTGAATCTTTCAGAAATGGGATCCAAAGGGGTTTATCCGTAACTGTCTTTGTCTAGAATTCTTAAGGCTACTAAAATCCTTAAACTATCAAAATCCAAAGTGTAGTAATTTAACCCAAGAGCTCTTTCTCCATCATCACCAATTCACAATCTGAGCTGCCTGAATGAAAAGGCAGAAATGTCTGCAGGTGGTTATAACTTCTAGCACTATGCACAATAGCTGTTTAGATTTCACCAAAGATTGTCACCTTTGTTCAACAGCAATAAGTCAGTGGAGGCCAGATTTTGAATGCTATTTTAGTAAGTAATATTTTGAGTTCTTTTTGTACAATTTCCTTATCCTATACAATGAAAGCTATAGGTTTGCTTTTATTTATTTTTTTGTTTTTGCTGCCATAGTGTTCCGCTAAACAGAGGTAATACAAACACCAAAAAACAGAGTATAATCTCATCTCTTTCACAGTTCTATAATAAAATCACTAGGACGTGTGTCTTTACAGTAGATTCCTGCAGTTGGTATGTGCAGAAGTATCTGGATCCCAGGCATTGCTGTCAGTGAAGGTAAAGGAGAGCTGGGTATTTGCTGTATTCAAGAGATGGGAGTGATTAAATGCACAGCTCCCAAAGTTAGACATTCTAAACAGGGAAAGAAGCAGGAGGAATTGAGAGAGGCAAGCATTTGTTCCCCAGGAATGATGGCGTTATAGTTAATTAACTATAGGACCTTCATTATAACCCCAGTGAATAGCACACAGTTGAGAGGAAGGCTTTAAGCTGACACCAGCCGGGGTGCACTAGATCCCTGGGGCAAGATAGTCTCCATTTTAATCATTCATAGCTTGTACGATCTGTTCACGTAACTGGATGTTGGAATATTTATTTTAGGCATGCTTTGATTACCAAAGAAAAATTAAAGCTTTAAGTCTATAGTAGTACCTTGCCCTTATTGTTTACTTTTTGTCTATATCAATTAATGAGAACTTAAATGGATAGGCCTTTCCTCTTAACTGAAAAAGGACTCAGCCCTTGGCCCTCTTCTCTCTCTTCCTGGGGGATTTCATCAAGTCCCATGATGTCTCTAGCCTCAGCTCATCTCTATACTTAATCCAACTTTTTATGTCCAACTGTCTGCTTGACAACTCCATTTGAATATCTGATAAATATCTCAAATGTAACATTTTCAAAATAGAGTGCTTGGTTCACCCTACACATCCTGTTTTTGTAAATTATCCCCCTGTTCACCCAGCCACTTAGACTAAAAGCTTAGAACCTGAACCTTTTAGGTTAATTCTTAATTCTGTTTTCCTCTGTCTACATCTAGTCCATCAGCTGTTTTTATGTGTTTTACCTTCAGAATATATCCAATACCGGCTAGGTGCAGCTCATACCTGTAATCTCAGCACTTTGGGAGGCTGAGGCAGGTGTATCACCTGATATCAGGAGTTCAAGACCAGCCTGGCCAACCTGATGAAACCCTTTCTCTACCAAAAATACAAAAATTAGCCGGGTGTGGTGGTATGCAACTGAAATCCCAGCTACTGGGAAGGCTGAGGCACGAGAATTGCTTGAACCCAGGAGGCAGAGATTGCAGGGAGCCAAGACTGCACCACAGCCTGAGTGACAGAGCGAGACCCTTTCTCCAAAAAACAAGAAACAAAAAAAAAATCCAATACCAACCACTTTTTACTTTTTCCATTAACTCATTATAACCCATGCCATCATCATTTCACAAATGGATCAATACAGTGACCTCCTAATTTCCTTTCTCTGCTTCTGTTTTTCTCCCTTCGTGTCACATTATCACATAGTGGCCTGAGTGGTCTTAAGTGTTAATCAAATCATATTACTCCCCTGTTTTAAATCCTCTAATTGCATCTATTCCACTCAAAGTCCTATTTTCTTTCCCTAGTCTTGTGAAGCTCATTCTTACCTTGGACCTTTGGACGTGCTTTCTCGTTCACCGTATGCAGGTCTTTGTTCAACAGAATCTATTTAGAGATATCTTCCTGACGACTTTATTTGAAATAACCCCCACTTTATCACTTTTCTTTGTCACATAGAACTTGTGACTCCCTGAAATACATGGGGTTTTTTTATGTTTGCTTTCTGTATGAGGCAGGGAAATTGTCTGTGATTCTTAAATAGGAAAGGGATATGTGCAGTAGACATATGCATTTTGGAAAAGTTCTTCAGCAATTCTTACGTACACCTTTGATACAGAACCATTTATTTGCTTTGACTAATAGAATTTACAGCTGTGTTAAGACTGGAAAAACACTACTTTTAAAACTGGAAGTGAGTGGTAGAATATATTTAGTAACAACAAAAAAACTAATAACTGAACTCGGGAGTTTCCCAACCGTCCTTTTTGACCTGTGGCTATTGTAACCTTCTTTCATCCTTTCTAGCGCTGAAACATCGCTTCCTTGCTGTTAAGACATCTTTCCTTTGCTTCATTCCCCTGCTATTGGTTGTTTGCAGAGCACTAACCACTAGGACTGGGTACTTAATTATGTTACTTCTCCATATCAAGAGGAGCAGTAAGTAGACTTCTAAACAAAATTTGAACAAAACTTGGCATATCTGGTTTGAAATGAGTTTCAAAGCCACCTTCAACTTAGTATCTTCATGATTTGAGCAATTAAATATGGTTAGTAACAGAAATAAGGTATGAATGATACTTGTCAGATATTTCTAGAAATATTGTTATAGTTAAAACTAAATTTACTTTTTCCCTTTTTTTGTCTTTTTTAACTCTTTAATCATTATCTCCCCATTATCTTCACCCCCCAGCCTCTGTAACCACCATTCCGCTGTCTGCTTCTATGAGTTCAATTGTTTTAGATTTCACATATAAGTGAGAGTGTTGCAGTATTTGTCTTTCCGTTCCTGGCTTATTTCACTTCATATTATGTTTTCCAATTCCATCCATGTCATTGCAAATGACTGAATTTCCATCTTGTTTTTAAGGCTGAATAGTATTCCATTCCATTGTGTATACAAGTTGAATATCCCGAATCTGAAACACTTGGTACCAGTTTCAGTTTGGGAAATTTTTTAGATTTTGGAATATTTGCAGAATACATACTGTCTGAACATTTCTAATCCAAAAATCTAAACTTCGAAATGCTCCAAATGAGCATTTCCTTTGCATGTCGTGTCAATTTTGGATTTTGGAGCAACCTGTATATACCACATTTTATTGTCTGTTTATCTGATCTGTATAGACTCAACTTAGATTGATTTTAAAATCAACTTAGGTTGATTCCATAACTTGACTATTGTGAATAGTGCTGCCGTGAATATGGGAATGCAGTCATCACTTAAACAAACTGATTTTAAATCTTTGAGGTAAATATCCAGAAGTGGGATTGCTGGATCATATGGTAACTCTACTTTTAGATTTTTAAAGAACCTCCATATAGTTTTCCATGAGGGTTGTACTAATTTACATTCCCACCAATAACATTCAAGACTTCCCTTTGCTCCACATTCTCACCAACACTAAATCTTTCATCTTTGTGATAACAGACATTCTGACAGATATGAAATGATACCTCATTTTGGTTTTAATTTGCATTTCCCTAATGATTAATGATGTTGAGCTATTTTTTTAGTAGATCTGTTGGCCATTTGTGTGTCTTCTTTTCAGAAATGTGTATTTAGGTCCTTTGCCTGTTTTTTAATAGGGTTTTTTTTTGTTTGTTTTCTTGCTATTGAGTTGAGTTCCATATTATTTTGGATATTAACCCCTATCAGATGTATAGCATGCATATATTTTTTCCCATCCCATAGGTTATCTGTACACACTATTGTTTCCTTTGCTGTACAGAAGTTTTTTGGTTTGATGTTATCCCATTTGTCTGTATTCGCTTTTGCTCCCTGGGCTTTTGGGGTCAAATCCAAAAAAATCGTTGCTCAGATCAATGTCATGTGGGTTTCCCCCTTGTTTTCTTCTGGTAGTTTTTCAGTTTCAGGTCTTATGTTTAAGTCTTTCATCCATTTTGATTTTTGTATTCGGAGTGCAATTTCTTTTTTTTTTTTGAGACAGAGTCTCGCTGTGTCTCCCAGGCTGGAGTGCAGTGGCGCGATCTCGGCTCACTGCAAGCTCCGCCTCCCGGGTTCACGCCATTCTCCCGCCTCAGCCTCCCAAGTAACTGGGACTACAGGCGCCCGCCACCACGCCCAGCTAGTTTTTTTTTTGTATTTTTAGTAGAGACGGGGTTTCACCATGTTAGCCAGGATAGTCTCGATCTCCTGACCTCGTGATCCACCCGCCTCGGCCTCCCAAAGTGCTGGGATTACAGGCTTGAGCCACCGTGCCCGGCCTCGGAGTGCAATTTCATTCTTTTTATATCCAGTTTTTCCAACACCATTTATTGAAGAGACCATCCTTTTCCCATTCTGTATTCCTGGGATTTTTGTCAAAGATCACTTGACCATACATGCATGGGTTCATTTCTTTTTTTTTTTGAGTCGGAGTCTCACTCTTTTGCCCAGGCTGGAGCGCAGTGGCACGATCTCGGCTCACTGCAAGCTCCGCCTCCTGGGTTCACACCATTCTCCTGCCTCAGCCTCCCCAGCAGCTAGGACTACAGGTGCACGCCACCGTGCCCAGCTAATTTTTGTATTTTTAGTAGAGACGGGGTTTCACCATGTTAACCAGGATGGTCTCAATCTCTTGACCTTGCGATCCACCTCCCTTGGCTTCCCAAAGTGCTGGGATTATAGGTGTAAGACACTGCGCCCAGCCACGTGGGTTCATTTCTGGGCTCTCTATATTGTTCCTTTGGTCTATGCTTCTGCTTTTTTTGCCAGGCCCATGCTGTTTTAATTACTATAGCTTTGTAGTATAGTTTGAAAGTAGGTAGTGTGACGCTTCCAGCTTTGTTCTTGTTTTGAGACAGGGTCTCATACTGTCACTCAGGCTGGAGTGCAGTGGCACAATCATGGCTGTCTTCAGCCTTCGCCTCCTGGGCTCAAGCGATCCTCCCACCTCAGCCTCCCAAGTAGCTGGGACTACAGGTGCGCCCCACCACATCCAACTATTTTTGTATTTTTTGTAGAGATGGGGTCTCCTTGTGTTGCCCAGGCTGGTCTCAAACTCCTGGGCTCCAGTGATCTGCCTGTTTCAGCCTCCCAAAGTGCTGGGATTACAGGCGTGAGCCACCACGCCCAGCCCAGCTTTCTTCTTTGTGTTCGTGACTGCCTTGGCTATTTGGGATTTTTTGTGATTGCATGTGAATTTTAGGATTGTTTTTTCTATTTCTATGAAAAATAACATCGCAACTGTGATAGAGATTGCATTGAATCTGATCACTTTGAGTAGTGTGGACATTTTAACAATAGTAAGGCCAGGCACGGTGGCTCACACCTCTAGTCCCAGCATTTTGGGAGGCCAAGGCAGATGGATTGTGTGAGACCAGCCTGGGCAACATGGCAAAATCCCATCTCTACAAATAATTTAAAAATTAGCCGAGTGTGGTGATTCATGCTACTTGGGAGGCAGAGGTGGGAGAATCACCTGAGATCAGGAGGCAGAGGTTACAGTAAGCCAAGATTGCACCACTACAGTCCAGCCTGGGTCACGGAGCAAGACCCTCTCTCATAAAATTAAATTAAAATTAAAATCTAAACCATGAACATAAGATATATTTTCATTTATTTGTGTCTTCAATTTCTTTTCTCAGCATTTTATAGTTTTCAGTGTACAGGTCTTTTACCTCCGTGCTTAAATATGTTTCTAAGTGTTTTTGTTTTGTTTTGTTTTGTTTTTTGTAGCTATTGTAAATGGAATTGATCTCTTGGTTTATTTTTCAGCTAGTTGTTAGTTTACAGAAATGCTGCTGATTTTTGTGTGTTGATTTTGTATCCTGCAACTTTACTGTATTTGTTTGTTAGTTCTAATGGGTTTTTGGTGGAGTCTTTAGGGTTTTCTGTATATAAGATCATGACGGGCCAGGCTTGGTGGCTTATGCCTATAATCCCAGCACTTTGGAAAGCTGAGGCAGGAGGATCATTGGAGCTCAGGAGTTTGAGACCAGCCTGGATAACATAGTGAGACCCCATTTCTACCAAAAGAAATGAAAAAATTAGCCAGGTGTGGTGGCACATACCTGTAGTTTCAGCTACTTGGGAGGCTGAGGCAGGAGGATCAGTTGAACCCGGGAGACAGATTGCTATTAGTTTTTCATTAAATATTTGGTAGGATTCAGCAGTGAAGCCATCAGGTCCTGGGCTTTTCTTTGATGGGAGACTTATTACAGATTTAATCTCTTATTTTTTATCTGTTCAGGGTTTCTATTTCTTCATGGTTCAATCTTCATACATAGGTTATATTGTCAATGAATTTTTCCATTTTTTCTGGGTTTTCCAATTGGTTGCCATATGATTATGCATAGTAGTCTCTTATCCTTTGTAGTTCTGTGGTATTCGTTATAATGTCTCCTCTTTCATTTCTGATTTATTTATTTATTTATTTATTTATTTGAGATGGGAGTCTTGCTCATCGCCCAGGTTAGAGTGCAGTGGTGCAATCTCGGCTCACTGCAAGCTCTGCCTCCTGGGTTTACGCCATTCTCCTGTCTCAGCCTCCCAAGTAGCTGGGACTACAGGTGCCTGCCACCACGCCCGGCTAATTTTTTGTATTTTTAGCAGAGACAGGGTTTCACCACATTAGCCAGGATGGTCTCTATCTCCTGACCTCGTGATCTGCCCGCCTCGGCCTCTCAAAGTGCTGGGATTACAGGCGTGAGCTACCATGCCCGGCCCATTTCTGATTTCTTAAGTCTTCTTTTTTTTTGGAGACAAGGTCTCACTCTGTCACACAGATTGGAGTGCAGTAGTGCAATCTCGGCTCACTGCAACTTCCACCTCCCAGGCTCAAGCAATCCTCTCACCTCAGCCTCCTGAGTAGCTAGGACCACAGGCATGTGCCACCATGCCTAGCTAATTGTTTGTATTTTTGGTAGAGACGGGGTTCACCATGTTGCCCAGGCTGGTCTCGAACTCCTGAGCACAAGTGATCCACCTGCCTCAGCCTCCCAAAGTGCTGGGATTACAGGCATGAGCCACTGTACCTGGCCTATGTTCACATTTTTATACAACTTGTCTTTAGAATTTTTTTTTTGTTAAGAGATGGGATCTCACTATATTTCCCAGGCTGGTCTTGAACTCCTGGGCTCAAGCAGTCCTCCCGCCTTGGCCTCCCAAAGTGCTGGAACTACAGGTGTAAGCCACCCTACCTGGCCTCTTTAGAACTTTTTTTATCTTTCAAAACTGAAACTCTATATACCATTGGAGAAAAACTCCTTGTTTCCCTTTTCCCCTATTCCTTGGCAACCTTTTTAATTTAAAACAGACTTAATTGTTCCAGCCTCCAGCCCTGCTCTGGAATTTTACTTCCCTTTGGTATAGATTGTTGAAGACAGGAAATTTGAATCATCTTTTAGTTTCTTTTTTCTAAAATAACATATCCAGCACTTCAGCCCTTCTTAATGTGGTCAAACCTGGGTCAAGATAAGGGGCCTTCAGTTAATACATTAAGCACACCTCTATCTCTGCAGAAGGACAAGCATCAGAACTCTGACTTGTCTTCCTCACTTTGAGACAGCCATTGGCCAGCCCATTGATACAGATGATGGACATGTTACTTTGTAGAAACAGCTCTTACCTGAAAGTCCTCATTTTCTGTTTGGTAGTCACTCTTTGCATTCTGACCACACACAAACATTGCTTATGAAATGCTAGATTGACCCTTAAGCTGTGTCAGTATTCCTTTCTGCTACCTAGAGTTTGCAAGTTACTTCTGGATCTGAATGTGATTAGTCTGTTTAAATTGTCATTGTTTTAACTTTTCCATGCATTTCATGCTATCTTCTAAGCCATTTTTCTCAAAGGCAGTAGTCTAGAGAAGGTTAACAAAGGATGGTACACTGGTTTGTTTCTTAATAGACTTTATTTTTTAGAGCAATTTTAGGTTCACAGAAAAATTGAACAAAAAGTACAAATAAGTTTTATATGCTCCCCACACACAGAGCCTCCCCCACAATCGATCTGCTGCTCCACAGTGATAGATTTGTTACAGTGAACCTACATTGACACATCATTATTAACCAAAGTCAGTAGTTTACATCTCATTTCACTCTTTTATGAGTTTTGACAAATGTATCTATCATTATTATATGCAACATCATTTCACTGCTCTAAAACTCCTCTGTGCTCTGCCTGTTCATCCCTTCCTTCCACCACTCCCTGGCAACCACTGATATTTTTATTGTCTCCATAATGTCAAATAGTTGGAATCATACAGTATGTAGCCTTTTTAGATTGGGTTCTTTCACTTAGTAATATGCATTTAAGGTTCCTCCATATCTTCATGGCTTAATAGCTCATTTCTTTTTAGCACTGAAGAATATTTCATTTTCTGGCCTCCTGAATAGCCAGTACCACAGGCATATAGCACTGCCATGACTGGCTCATGTGTGTGTTTGTTTTTGTTTTTGTTTTAACTTTAATTTCAGTATCTTTACTGAACTCTATGAGACCATGAGTTGTTTTTTTTTTTAAGTCCTGGTGTCAGGAATGATTGACAAGTTTTGTTGAATAAGAATCATGATTTGTTTCTCTGTTGCTTTGGGACTATAAACCTCAGGACAACTGAGGGTAGAACAAGTATCTGCTCTATCACTGTGGTTCAGTTTCATAATAAACGAGTGAAATGTAAAACAAGCAATGCCAAGCAAGAAGCCATATAGCACTCTTGACATTTAGAGATAGTATTTGATTCCTAAACCTATCCTGAAACTTCTGGTTTTGAGGTCTCCCTCTGGACGGTAGTACTGTTTTGAGAAAGGCTATTCTGTCATGAAATTGCAGAAACTGACACTGGTGAGCCACCAAGACCTAAACTTGGGTCTAAATTGAGAATATGCCCCAACTAAGTCCTGGAGTCTACAGTTCTTGAGGTTGTTTGGACCACTTAGTACCATTGATTTAATCAAAATTGACCTATGACTAGCACTTATTTTATAACTGTGTTTCCCTATCAATAAGGTTATTTTTAAAAACTGCTGTTGGCCGGGCGCAGTGGCTCACGCCTGTAATCCCAGCACTTTGGGAGGCTGAGGCAGGCAGATCACGAGGTCAGGAGATCAAGACCATCCTGGCTAACACAGTAAAACCCCATCTCTACTAAAAATACAAAAAATTAGCTGGGCGTGGTGGCGGGCACCTGTAGTCCCAGCTACTCAGGAGGCTGAGATAGGAGAATGGGGTGAACCTGGGAGGCGGAGGTGGCAGTGAGCCGAGATTGCGCCACCGCGCTCCAGCCTAGGCAACAGAGCAAGACTCTGTCTCAAAAAAACAAAACTGCTGTTGTACTGATTTTTAAAACTCCATTTATAATCAGTGAGATTTATGTAGCCCCGCTGTTACCCTAACACTATCTTTTCATTCTGCATGGCACTTATTCCTAAGGATATCATTTCCTAAGATGCTCTCGAACACTGTAAGAGGTTTTTCTATTACAGGAGACAGGCTTTTCTTTTCCTGATTAGGGAGTACTGACTTGCCAGTCACGTAGGCTAGGCTCCTGACTCCCTTTACACTTAATCTTCTGATTTTCTAAAGACCTACAAATTGGCCAGGCACAGTGGCTCACGCCTGTAATCCCAGCACTTTGGGAGGCCAAGGCGGGTGGATCATGAGGTCAAGAGATTGAGACCATCCTGGCCAACATGGTAAAACCCCATCTCTACTAAAAATACAAAAATTAGCTGGGCGTGGTGGCACGTGCCTGTAGTCCCAGCTACTCCGGAGGCTGAGGCGGGAGAATCACTTGAACTCCGGAGGCAGAGGTTGCAGTGAGTTAAGATCACGCCATTGCACTCCAGCCTGGTAGGCAGAGCAAGATTCCATCTCAAAAAAAAAAAAAAGACCTAGGAATCAGGAACTTTCCATCTGGGACAGTCTAGGGAGTACTTCCTATGCAAAAGTTAATAGTGTACTTGTCGAACACTAGAGAGTCATAAGTAGACATCTGAATTTTTTTGTTTTGATTTTTTTTGTTTGGTACAGAATCTCAGTTTCTAGCCGTGTGTGATTATAATGTAAGAAAGACCTGTTCTTCTCATGCATAATAATTTAGAATCACCTTAATATCCAGGTGTGCCTTTTTCTGGCCAAAAAAGGGAAACTCAGGAGGGCTGAATTGCTGGGGGTTTAGGGTGGGGAGGTTTAGGCATGAAATAACCCACATGTTAGTATTTACTGAGTCTTTGCTGTTTTCTCCATTTTATTAAGATAGGGATGTGGAAGAAATGCTTTAGGAATAATCTTATGGGGTTTTTTTTTAGTGTTTTTTTTTTAAATCTGTAAATTTTCCCAAGGGAACAAGAGTTACTTCATATTGAGCCAAATAGCAGTAAGCTTTCCAAAGGCCTTCTTTTCTGTTGTGCTTTCATATACTGTCCTCTTTTTTTTTTTAGGCCTTTGAACTGGCCACAGGTGACTATTTGTTTGAACCTCATTCAGGGGAAGAGTACACTCGAGATGAAGGTGAGAACCCTTAACCGTGGATGTGTGTGTGTGGTATTTACACTTTCCACATTTAGCTAACATCATTTGTTAGTACTGAAGAGCCTTAGTCTTGTTAGTGTGCAAAGCATATGTAAATCCCAGAAAAGTTAGAAATATAAAAGACATTTTATAGTAAGTTTTTAGATATTTTCTGAAAAATACTAAAGAGCTCTGTCAGAGTCAAAAGGCCACAGTTAACCTAAAACTTCTGTGTGCTGGACAGTTTTTTTCTTCAACATCTAGTTATCTTCCTTTCTGTATATATCAGTGGTTCATTCTTTACCCAGTTTGAGTTTACCTGTTCATCAACCTGTTGCTCAATTATGCCTCCAAATTTATTTAGAGGTCAGTAACTTTAATATACACACACTACTTAAATGCAGAGACTATATCCTATTTCTATAAATTCTGCCAACATTTAGCATTCTTTTTTCCCTTTTCTGAATATAAAACTGTAATTTTTTCTTCTTTGGAATTCCATTTTAAAACAAAATAGAATGGATTTACATGTTGTGGTAGCCAGTGGGAAAAGCTTAAGCTGCCAGTAACTGCCTGAGAGACTGTGGAAGCAGGCAACTGTATATGTCTGATTTTTCTATTATGATAGCATCCAGATAACTAAATGGGTTAATAATTTGAGTGAACAAACAAAATTTTTTTTTTTTTTTGAGACGAAATCTCACTCTGTCACCAGGCTGGAGTGCAGTGGTTCAAGCGATTCTCGTGCCTCGGCCTCCTGAGTAGCTGGGACTACAGGCATGCACCACCACACCCAGCTAATTTTTGTATTTTTAGTAGAGGCGGGGTTTCACCATGTTGGCCAGGATGGTCTCTATCTCTTGACCTCGTGGTCCACCCCTTTCAGCCTCCCAAAGTGCTGGGATTACAGGCATGAGCCACCGCGCCCAGCCAAGAAAATGTTTTATACAGTTGAGGCAGCTTATGTTTTATTTGTAGGATTAATGAGGATTATTTTGAGAGATCACTACAGCATCTACCCTCCCAATGTAGAGAACATGTTCTTTTTGTACTTTCCTTGAGTCTTTGGGAACACGTATTTCATGCTCTATGGAACCAGGAGTGCTCTTTGTTTCTCAAAATGTGGTCTTCTGGGATATTAATAGGTAATGTTAGTAGGACCTGCTAATATCCCTAATGAATACCATTTGGAAAATGCTATCTAATTCCTGTGAATGCCTATTTAAGTGAGTACATATTTTATATGTATAAGCCCCATGTTAGAGGATACTATAATTACTACTTGATTTTACCCACTCTCTGCTTGCTATTTTTCTGGGTTATAGGTTTGGGATTATAGGCTTACAGTGTTTGGGGTTATAGGCCTAGAAACTACCTACTATATTTGTTGGGAGGGTAATTAATTTTTTTTTACTTCCCTAGATTCTCCATAAATGTTAGTGTGTGGTACAGAACACGTATAGTGGCTAGAATTATATCAAGTAGTAGTATGCTACCAAACCTGAAAATTTTAATATATATGCAGAGTCCCAAATAAGGGGACAGGGAAAAACTATCTTCCCTAGATATTTAAATTCTAATTTATTCCATCCTATACCAGTTAGTACTAATAGTCCTTAGGTCAAACATCAACCCTACCTGTGCTGTTCTACTGCAGTTTGGCCTATAAGAGCAGGAACAAGCAAACCCTTACCCCTGACTAGTGTGTGCAGTTTGTTACAAGTCATGGTAGGACAGGAGCCTGAGTACCATGTCCTCTACTCTGGCTTTCCACAGCCCTAACTCATGGGATAATACTTAATAATTTTGTCTGTCAAGTATATCAATCCTCATAAGCCAAAGATAGGTTGCAGGAATTAAATGTAAAGTAACAACTTCAAGGGAATTCCTTGGTATAGGAAAAATATTTAAAGAACCAATATTTTACTTGGAAGTTTACTTAAGTTTCTAAGAACTTTAAGAAGTTCTCTTAGAAACTATAGTCTAAGTTTTTCCTTGGTATTCTCATTTTGGTTATTGTTAATGGTAAAAACACATTTGCAGGTCCGCCAAAAACCAGCAGAAAAATTCTTGGCATGCAGGTACTTGTTACCAAACCATAAATTCAGTCAAAACTGCTCAAAGGTTGTAGGGAAGTCATAAATGTGAAGTCTTCTTTAAATGACACCTACTTCTTTACATGAGAAAGATATAACCTGAAACCTTCACAAATTCCCAGATAATATGAATGTCTCTAGCATGTTATTTCCCCTGTAAGATACATAACTGGAAGTTTAACCCTTAATGATTCTGTAACTACAGGATAAAAGTATTTTATAAAGCTTTTTTTCTGGCCAGGAGCCATCATTTAAAAAAAAAAACTTTTATATTCTGCCTGGGTGTTCACGCCTGTAATCCCAGCACTTTGGGAGACTGAGGTGGGTGGATCACTTGAGCCCAGGAGTTTGAGACCAGCCTGGGCAACATGGCAAAACCCCACCCATCTCTACAAAAAATACAGGCCAGGCACAGTGGCTCACACCTGTAATCCCAGCATTTTGGGAGGCCAAGGCAGGCAGATCACCTGAAGTCAGGAGTTCAAGACCAGCCTGGCCAACATGTGAAACCCTGTCTCTACTACAAATACAAAAATTAGCTGGACATGGTGGTGTGCAACTGTAATCCCAGCTACTCAGGAGGCTGAGACACAAGAATCAGGAGGCGGAGGTTGCAGTGAGCCAAGATCATGCCATTGCACTCCAGCCTGGGCGACAGAGCAAGACTCCATCTCAAAAAAAAAAAAAAAGCTTTTATATTCTTAATTTCTGTCACCTGCAGAGGAAAAAAAAAAAAAAAAGACAGTAGATCTGCCTGAGGTGTGTGTACTGGTTGTTCCCAGACTCACCTCCTGGTTAAGAGGCTGCAAGCCTCCCTGGTGGCGCTCATGATCCATATTCATACTGTGACGATTACAGATCATCAAGTAGCTATACTTTAAAATGTTTGTGCTAATCTTTACTCTTAAAAAATGATTTTAGGAAAAAAGCTTTAGACAAGACATAAGATAATTGGTTTTCATTTGAGTTTTAGCTCATATTAGCCCTGACGTTTCCAGTTAGGCCATTTGTGCTTTTTGAAGTTCTATTTTCTCATCTTTAAAATGGGGTATCAGCCAGGTGGTGACCCAGGCCTGTGATCCCAACACTTCGGGAGGCCAAGGCAGGAGTATTGCTTGAGCCCAGGAGTTTGAGACCAGCTTGGCAGTATGCCATGACCTCATCTCTCCAAAAAATGTTTTAAGTCAGCAGGTGTGGTGGCACATGCCTGAAGTCCCAGCCACTGGGGAGGCTGAGACAGAACGATCACAAATAATAGTTCCAGAATGTCTAACACATATTTGGACAGTTTTTTAAATCTTACCTAAAGAACCTACCTGAACCTAGATATATAGACAAAAGAGAAGTAAAGATGAAGATAAGCCTCCAAAATCCAGAATGGTACTTGCCCGACACTGTCGGGTGACCAATCACCAGAAATAATTCTTGGCCTTCCCAGTCAGTCTTCCCTTCATTATCTTTGGTTTTATTTGTAGTTACTTTTAAACAGCTAGTCCTTGAAAAAGCTAATCATAGAAAAACCTCTTTTACAGCTTGTCCTTGATCTATTCTTCTTACCCTTCTATTTTAGACCACATTGTGCACATTATAGAGCTGATAGGCAGAATTCCAAGATGCTTTGCCCTCAGTGGGAAATATTCACAAGACTTCTTCAATCGCAGAGGTAGTATTGTTACATGAGTTTTAATCTAGGACCCAGGGGATACTTCAGGAAGCAGAGCATTCACACCAAGATTGTTTTTAGTTATCACTGAATCCACAAAAATTTGACTTTGTGAATTCTCCATTAGATGGATAGAGTCTTCCTCTTCCCATTTAGGATAGCAAGCAAGCCTGATATGCTTTACAAAGAGGTGTGCATGCTACTCTTTCTGATATTTTCTAGAGCTACATTTGTTACTCTTGTTATGTATCTTTTTTTTCCCCCTTCTTGAAATGTTTGAAATATACAGATCACATTGCATTGATCATAGAACTTCTGGGGAAGGTGCCTCGCAAGCTCATTGTGGCAGGAAAATATTCCAAGGAATTTTTCACCAAAAAAGGTAAAGTAAATGTGTTCCCAGACATTAAGGAGGCAGAAGTGTTTTAAGAGGTAAGCACATATTCCCAATATCCTACAGAATGATGGGCCTACCCTGAATGCTAACCTGTGACTTAGCAAAGAGGTAAAAAAGTGGTCAAGAGCAGAGACTGAGCCAGGCGCGGTGGCTCATACCTGTAATCCCAGCACTTTGGGAGACCGAGGCAGGCAAATCACAATGTCAGGAGTTTGAGAACAGCCTAGCCAACATGGTGAAAGCCCATCTCTACTAAAATACAAAAAATTAGCTGGGAGTAGTGGCAGGCACCTGTAATCCAGCTACTTAGGAGGCTAAGACAGGAGAATCGCTTGAACCCGGGAGGCAGAGGTTGCAGTGAGCCAATATCGCACCATTGCACTGTAGCCTGGGCAACAAGAGCGAAACTCCATCTCAAAAAAAAAAAAAGCAGAGACTGGAGCCGGGCATGGTGGCTCACGCCTGTAATCCCAACACTTTGGGAATCCAAGGCAGGACAATCACTTGAGTCTGGGAGTTCGAGACCAACCTGGGAAACATAGGAAAATCCCGTCTCTACAAAAGTTTTTTTAATTAACTGAGCATGGTGGTACACACCTATGGTCCCACCTACTCCAAAGGCTGGGGTGGGAGGATCACTTGAGCCTGGGAGGTCAAGGCTGCAGTGAGCCATGATTGCCACTGCACTCCAGCGTGGGCAACCAGAGCAAGATCCTGTCTCAGGGTAAAAAAAGAGCAGAGACTGGAGCCAGACTGTCAAACCCTGGCTACTCCCCTAGCCATGTGACCTTTGCCAGGATCTAACTGTGCCTCAGTTTGCTGATTTCTTAATGGAGATAATAATAATGTATACTTCTTACTAAGTTAGTTAATATGTATGGTGCCTGCATGCAGTTGGTTGATTACTTTTATAGCAATTCTGAAAAATGGACAAATTTTTTGCTGGCGTTTGGTCTAAGAACTGCCTCTACCAAAGGGCAGGTCATTTAAGCTTCTTACATAAGGGCAGGGACTACATCTCACTCATCTTTGTATCCAGTGACACCTAACACAATCACTCGAAGTACATTAGTCATACAAACGAACTTTACACTTTTTAGTTTTATGTATTTGTTGTTATTAACAAAAAAAACTTCCATTTTTTGACTTGATAATATATTTCTTAAGCATTGCAAAAAAAAAAAAAAAACTGAAATGTGAAAACCTGACCTAGAAGCATCTAGGAAACGGTCTGGTTTTTTTACCCCCATTGTGCCATGGTTCCCTTTTTCCTCACAACTTCTACAGAAGTGCTGAGAAAAATGACTTTTCTTAATCCTTGACAGGAGCCATCCTCAGAAACATTACCCTTTCAAGAAACCTCTTTTAGGTGGGAAAATTTTAAAATGTTTCATAAGAGTTCTTCCTTATGTACAGTCAGATTAAGGCATGTGTGTTTACCAGGTAGGTAATCAAATAGGCACTCACTGCTCACAAAAGAGACTTAAAATTTTTATTTTTAAAAAAATATTATTATTATTATTATTATTATTATTGAGACAGGGTGTCACTCTGTCACCCAGGCTGGAGTACAGTGGTGCAATCTTGGCTCACTGCAACCTCCACCTCCCAGGTTCAAATGATCCTCCTGCCTCAGCCTCCCAAGTAGCTAGGACCACAGGCACGTGCCACCATACACAGCTAATTTTTTGTATTTTTGGTAGAGGCAGGGTTTCACTATGTTGCCCAACTGGTCTTGAACTCCTGAGCTCAAGTGATCCACCCAACTCAGCCTCCCAAAGTGCTGGAATTACAGGCGTGAGCCACTGTGCCTGGCCAACTTAAAATTTTAAAGCAGCATTTGCCTTAGCTATTAATAATTGACTATCTTTTAAAATTTTTTCACTTCAAAGAAGCAATTAGGTTGATAATCCAGTATAGTATATAGAGCAGCAGTCCCCGATCTTTTTGGCACCATGGACTGGTTTTGTGGAAGATAATTTTTCTGTGGACAGTGGGGGTTGGGGGGTAGGGGGATGTTTTGGAGATAAAACTGTGTCACCTCAGATTGTCAGGCATTAGGTTCTTTTATGGAGCATGCAACCTAGATCCCTACTGCAGTTCACAGTAGGATTCACACTCCTATGAGAATCTAATGCAGCCACTGATCTGACAGGAGGCAGAGCTTAGGCAGTAATGCTCTCTGGCCCACCACTGACCTGCTGCTGTGCAGACCTGACAGACCACAGACTGGTACCACAGAGGGTATTGGTATAGAGTTGAGGACCCCTGGTATAGAATATATGAAGCTGTTGTATCTGAAAGCTGTGTAGGATTTGGGGGTTTTTTTGTTGCTTTTATCCATGCTTGACATGATGATTTAATTTTAAATTACTGCCTCACTGTGAAGCAACATATACTAAACTATTGAGCACATACACAAAAAAGAGTATAAGCAAATTATTCTTGGTATGTGGTGCTAGAGTGCCTCTGTACACCATATGAGACCATGTTGAAGACAGGCATTTCATGTTTGTTTCAGTAGTAAATACCTATCCTGATTGTCATACCCAGTTTGACTGGGACCCAAAAAAATCCTAGAATAGGGGAAAAAACAAATTACCTTAAATTTTTAGAGCCTTATGAAGAATAGAGGCACTTCTTTCTGAGGCATATGCCAGAAAAAAAATGCTTTGTGAATGCAGGATTAGATTCTGATTGCAAAATCTGATTCCTCATAGACTACATGGATTAGTTCCACAAGAGGACCTTGTCATTTGTCTGTGTTGATCAGTGACTTTTTCTATACTGTCTTCACTGCAGGTGACCTTAAACATATCACGAAGCTGAAACCTTGGGGCCTTTTTGAGGTTCTAGTGGAGAAGTATGAGTGGTCTCAGGAAGAGGCAGCTGGCTTCACAGATTTCTTACTGCCCATGTTGGAGCTGATCCCCGAGAAGAGAGCCACTGCCGCCGAGTGTCTTCGGCACCCTTGGCTTAACTCCTAAGCCCCTGCCCACCACCACAGCAGAGATCACACACTGACCCTCCGCCCTTCCCCTCCAAGCATTTTCCTCTTCCCTTTTCAGGGTGAAGCTCTTCCTTCAAGAGTTTCTAGATCTTGGTTTTTTTTAATCCAACATGTTCATTTGGGTTTGCTTACTTGACCCTGTGGAGATCCCCACAGCCATTGGGCATCCTAGGTGAATTTGGCCTTGGTTGGGCTCTGCCAAAGACTAATGGACTAAAATGTGAAACAGCCTCTTGCCCTGTACCTTTCCTTCCCATTAGGACATCCTTTAAATTATAAGCATCCTTTTTGAAAAGAGCTATGAAGGTGTATGAGCCCATCCTTTTATTCATTGACTCTAAGAGTCAAATTTTCTAGTGCATATCCTATTGCCAGCATAAGGATGAGGAGGGGAAAGGGTGTTAATTCTGTGTACAGCAGAGACATTAAACTTGCTGTGTCCAGGCTGCATCATCTTCCTGGACTGTTTCTGTTGTTCTCTATGTTCACATTTTTTCCTGCAACTTTTAAGCTACTGTCTTTTAATTAGCTGTATGAACACCAAATTTGGGTACCATTTTATCACTGTTCAAAGCACTGTCGAATTCCTTTCATCCTTTAATAGTTAAGATCTTTGAATCTTCAGTCTGATTTTTAATGTAAGCAAAAACAGAACCATTGAAGAGTAATTTCTTGAGAACCTCAGGTGTTCTATAAACAGTCCTTTCCTGTATGTCTTCTGTTGCCCTAAGACCAGAGTTATTTTGGTTGGCTGTTTTGTTTTGTTTTGTGTTTTTGTATCCTTGGCTGGCACTTTACTCATTGCACTTGAGTTTATTGCCCCATAACTAAAGGATCAGGATGACGTTAGAACGGAGATCTGGATTTCAGAGCTTTCCCACTTAAGTAGATCTTAAGATTCTGATTCTTTTCCAGACAGTCCCCTGCTTTCATGTACAGCTTTTTCTTTACCTTGCCCAAAACTCTGGCCTTGAAGCAGTTTTCCTCTATGGCTTTGCCTTTCTCATTTTCTCAGAGGCTCGAGTCTTTAATATAACCCCAAATGAAAGAACCAAGGGGAGGGGTGGGATGGCACTTTTTTTTTGTTGATCTTGTTTTGTTTTGTTTTGTTTTTTGGTTGGTTCGTTGTTTTTTAAGATTAGCCATTCTCTGCTGCTATTTCCCTACATAATGTCAGTTTTTAACCATAATTTTGACATGATTGAGATGTACTTGAGGCTTTTTTGTTTTAATTGAGAAAAGACTGCCATTTTTTTTTTAGGATGAGCCTCTCGTAGACTTGACCTAGATATTACATATTCCTCCAGTAATATTGAAGAGCAAAAGAGGGGCAGGACTGGGGTCACAGCCGCTTCTTCAGCATGGACCAAGTGGGCCTTGGGGATTACAGCATTCTCGAAGTGGCTATAGGACTCGAATTTACAGAAAGCCACAGAGGTGCAACTTGAGGCTCTACTGCTAGCAAGCCACCAGTGAGGCTGTTGGGTAACCACCTTTCTATACGGGAGATTGGAGTCTACTTTGTCATTTATCCACCAACAGTGACAAAGGAAAAGTGGTGCCGTTATGCAATCCATTTAATTCATAAACATATTACTCTGAGTAACTGGCCAGCCATTCTTCGGATCCTTCATTGGGTACTCCTGAACTCAGACATGTTCCTGTAGAAAGAATTTTAAGTTAGGCTTTCTATGCACCTACCAAGAATCAAGAGAATAGATTGTATCAAACAACGGCAGGGAAATCCTTCAGCAATTCTAATCCACTTTGGGTTTTCAGCTGTTTTTACATCTAAAGCAATAGACTAGAACTGAATTATCTTCTACACTGTAAAATCACAATTGTGGAATTACAGGAATTCTGGTGATATTAAGGTGAAATAAAACATGCAAAAGGCCCTATTTTAACAGTTGATGTGACAGTAAATTTTAATAGAACCTGTAACTTCATTTTGGAAGTGCTCCTCCACCAAATAAGGGCTTTCCCCCCTATTGTTTAAGGAGCCAGATGGATTGAAAGATGTGGAAATAGGCAGCTGTAGAACTTGATCTTCCAAGTACCCCATGTATCTTTATTGAGCTTAATTATAATACTGTCAAATTGCCACGATCTCACTAAAGGATTTCTATTTGCTGTCAGTTAAAAATAAAGCCCTAAATACATTTTTATTCTTTCTACTGAGTGCATTGTCTGTTTTCTTTGTAAATGCCGTACAATAAACAAATTATTTAATAACCAACATGTTTCCAAAAATCTCTTGTTCATGTGTTGTCCAAATTGCTCTGCCCTGAGTAGTTGGAGGAAAAGATCAGTTGAGTATGCTTTTTTAATTTAAATATGGAATGAAACAGTACAGATTGCACACTTGCCGTTTTGTGGGGTTCATAGTTTTGCTTCTGCTTTAAATTGGGAGTGGGATAGAATTAACAGCCAAATTAACATTTGTGGAATACTATTTTTCAGCCTGTTTTTTTTGTTTTTGTTTTTGTTTTGAAAATTGTTTTTCCCTACGTCCAATAGATAGCACTTTCTTTCAGAAGATTTGTCAGGGGGTGGTGGTTTTTCTCAAATTATAAATGCACAGTATGTGCGAAATCCAGAAGACTTAGAAATATAAGCTCTTACTAAGGCAATGGCATGATGTGTTACACAGGCTTTCATACACTTGTCTCTTCATTTCTTGGATAGATTCTTGAACTGTCTGGGTCAGAGAACACATTTTTGAGGCTTTTAATAAATATTGCCGCCGGGCACGGTGGCTCACACCTGTAATCTCAGCACTTTGGGAGGCCGAGGCGGGTGGATCACAAGATCAAGAGATCGAGACTGTCCTGGCCAACATGGTGAAACCCTGTCTCTACAAAAAATATAAAAATTAACCAGGTGTGGTGGCGGGCACCTGTAGTCCCAGCTACTCAGGAGGCTGTGGCAGGAGAATCACTTGAACCTGGGAGGCAGAGGGTGCAGTGAGCCAAGATCATGCCACTGCACTCCAGACTGGGTAACAGAGCAAGACTCTCTCAATAAATAAATAAATATTGCCTAACTTATCTGGACAACTAGCAGAATGGTCGGACTGTTTCTCTGTATACACCAGTGTATGAACAGGCCTCTTACGAATCACTAGTTTGGGCTCTGCCCCTTCCCCACAGGAATATCATAATTTGCATATTGGATTACTAGTGAGGTCATAGACTTGTTTTCATAGGTATTTGCATTTTTTGATTTTTTTGTGTAAATTGTCCAGCTTTCTGTTGGAGTGCTTCTGTATTGGATGACTTGGTCAGGACTTGTTAGAATTTATTTTTTGCTTCATGTCTAGTTTTTAATTTTCATTTTTATTTGTGGTAGTTTTTAGTGTTATTTGTCTTTTCCCCCCTACACCTGAACTACATAAATTGTTCTAGTTAATTTGTTTTAATTGTGCAATACTTAGAACACAGTGTTTTCGTAGTGTTAAAATGTAACCTGTTGGGATCCGTTAAACCAGTTTGTTCACCAGACTGACCAACCTAGGCAGGCCCTCCTACACCTTGTGTTAAATATATGGACCTAGAATTCCCAGTTTGGGGGAACCTTGGTGCTATTATAGGAGAGCTTGTAGCTATCTCAAAAGAGCCAACAAACAGGTGGGTTTACAACCCCCTTTAATTCTGAATTTGCTCTGCGTGTCCACAGGGAAACTAGCTGCTGCAGAGCAGTCTCAGCTTATAAGTGGACTTTGTTACTGCCCATTCTTTTCTTTTGAAACCTGTACTCTTACCAGTTTAGCCTTATAAGGAAACTGCTTTGCCTTAGATTGTTATATCACAGAAAATTGGCGATTTGCTGATAATAGAATCTGAACTTATATTTGCTTTAAAATAAGGCCTTATGGCCGGGTGCAGTGGCTCACACCTGCAGTCCCCACATTTTGGGAGGCCAAAGCAGGAGGAACACTTGAACCTAAGTGTTCAAGATCAGCCTGGGCAACATAGTGGGACCCTGTGTCTATAAAAAAATTCAAAATTAGCCAGATGTGTTGGCTGGCACCTGTAGTCCCAACTACTCAGGCTGAGGCAGGAGGAATGCTCGAGCCCAGGATTTCAAGGTTGCAGTGTGCCGCGATCACGCCACTGCATTCCAGCCTGGGCAACAGCATGAGACTCCATCTCTACAAAAATAAAAATAAAAATAAATAAGACCTTCAGGCACCAGAGAAGTTTGAATAGTCAGTGCAACTTGGGAGTTAGCAAAGCTTTAGCATAGCATAAAGCTCTTACAAAATCTTCAGAATATTAATACAGAAAAGTGACTAAACCTGAGGCCAACTGAGAAGGAAGTTTGTTTTTGTGTTGCTAAAGACATTTAAGTTGGAGGTTTGGGAAGGTAGATTCCAATAAAATAAAAGTTGGAGTTTAAAAACTACATGTATAGGCCAGGTGCAGTGGCTCACGCGTGTAATCCCAGCACTTTGGGAGGCCAAGGCGGGCAAATCACCTGAGGTCAGCAGTTCGAGACCAGCCTGACCAACATGGAGAAATCCCGTTTCTACTAAAAAAAAAATGCAAAAAAATTAGCTGGGCATGGTGGTGCATGCCTGTAATCCCAGCTACTCAGGAGGCTGAGGCAGGAGAATCACTTGACCCCGGGAGGCAGAGGTTGTGGTGACCCAAGATGGAACCATTGCACTCCAGCCTGGGCAACAAGAGCAAAACTTCATCTCAAAAAAATAAAAACTACATGTATAATATGCATTTAACGTTAAGTCCTTGCAAAAATATTAATCCACACCAAGTTCTTATGATACAAGAGAAATATCCCCGTTTAAAGGCCAGGACACTTGAGATAATGTTAAGTGTTTAGAAATTTGGGGCCGGGCGCGGTGTCTCACGCCTATAATCCCAGCACTTTGGGAGGCCAAGGCCGGTGGATCATTTGAGGTCAGGAGTTCGAGACCAGCCTGGCCAACATGTTGAAACCCCATCTCTACCAAAAATTTAAAAATTAGCCAGGCATGGTGCTGCACACCTGTAATCCCAGTTACTCAAGAGACTGAGGCAGGAGAATTGCTTGAACCTGGGAGGCGGAGGTTGCAGTGAGTGGAGATTGCGCCACTGCACTCCAGCCTGGGTGACAGAGCAAGACTCTGACCCCAAAAAAAAATTGCAACCAGGGAATTAAGCAAGTTTACAGGCTGCACCATTTCTTGTAAAGGGAGGAGACTTTCTAGTACGTATGATGTTCAATTTGATTTTATATCCTTCCAAGTTCACTTTTTAAAATAATAATACCTGCCTGTTGTCCTTAATTTAGATCTATTTTTTGCCCATTTTAATACAATAACAAGCGTTGCCCTCCAAATGACAGAATGAGACTGTTTATTGAAGTGCATCAGCTGCCTGCCATTTGAGCTGTTCTTAATAGTTGTGCCACTAAGACTGAGTGTTTGCATTGGTTGCTTTGGATTCACTAGGTATAGAGGAGAGAGTGGTTGATGTTGGAAATAAATTTAGTAGACCTTAATTACAAATCCTTTGAAGATAGATGACAAAAGTGAGATGGGTTTTCAGGGTTGGAATCCTTAACCATTCATCTTCATCAACTTAATTTACAACAAAACCAAGTATCCATCAGCATATGAGGATACCAGAATCTAATTTCTGTCCTGATAAAGCATTCTGATGGCCAGGTGTGGTGGTTCAGGCCTGCAATCCTGGCACTATGGGAGACTGAGGCAGATGGATTGCTTGAGCTCAGGAGTTCAAGGCCAACCTGGGCAACAGGGTGAAACCCCTATCTACAAAACAGACAAACATTAGCCCGGTGTGGTGGCGCATACCTAGTCCCAGCTACTTGGGAGGCTGCGGCGGGAGGATGGCCTGAGCCTGGGAAGTCGAGGCTGCAGTGAGCTGTAATCACACCACTGTACTCCAGCCTGGGCAACAGAGCAAGCAAAACCCTGTCTTTAAAAAACAAAAACAAAACAAAAAATTCTGATAAATGCCCATTTCCGCAGAAAATTTAGGTAATTGTGAAAACCTTTAAAAAGGCCCCTGTGATTCCCACCTGTTGGTATTCATATAATCTATTTGCCTTCAGTGTGGGCTGAACTTTCTTCTGTTAGAAAAGGGCAGAAGCAATGGGATATCACTTCTGAGACAGTTACAAATGGTCTGGCTTCTGCCTGTGCACACTACCTTCCTCTCCTTTCAAAACCTTGTCCTAGGAAACAAGCTGCCATATAAGTAACCCTAAGCAGAGGCTAACAGCCAGCAAAGAACTGAGACCCTCCGTCCCAACAAACTGAAAAACAATCCTGCCAGCCACCACTGAGCTTGGAAGTGGATCCAACGCAATTGCAGCTTGTGAGAAACCTTGAGGCAAAAACACTTAGCTAAACCTTGTCAGGATTCCTAATCCACAGAAACTGAGATATGTATGTTGTTTTAAGCCACTGCATTCTGGAGTAATTTGTTAAGCATCTGTAGGTAACAGGATCATCAGGTCATGAACACTGAGGATATTCTTCAGGTTCACGTTTCACCTATAAATGACTGGCCCTTCCTATTTCGACCATATCTACTCAGGGCTGTCAGTGAAGCTTGAGCACCATAACTGACTCTACAGAATAGCCCAAAGCGGAGAGAGGCAAGCCAGAAGTGAGAAAAGAATAAAGTTGGCCGGGCACGGTGGCTTACGCCTGTAATCCCAGCACTTTGGGAGGCCGAGGCGGGTGGTTCACGAAGTCAGGAGTTCAAGATCAGCCTGGCCAAGATGGTGAAACCCTGTCTCTACTAAAAATATAAAAAATTAGCCAGGCGTGGTGGAACGTGCCTGTAATCCCAGCTACTCCGGAGGCTGAGGTAGAGAATTGCTTAAACCTGGAGGGGCGGAGGTTGCAGTGAGCCGAGATCGCACCACTGCACTCCAGCCTGGGTGACAGAGCAAGACTCCGTCTCAAAAAAAATAAATAATAAGGTTGACTTGATAAGAGGAGTGCTAACATTATTGATTTTTCTTTGGTTTTTTTTGTTTGTTTTATTTTTTGAGACGGAGTCTCGCTCCGTCACCCAGGCTGGAGTGCAGTGGCACAATCTTGGCTCACTGCAACCTCTGCCTCCCAGGTTCAAGCAATTGTCCTGCCTCAGCCTCCAGAGTAGCTGCAATTACAGGCACCCACCACCATGCCCAGCTAATTTTCGTATATTTAGTAGAGACAGGGTTTTACCATGTTGGCCAGGCTGGTCTCAAACTCCTGACCTCAGGTGATCCACCTGCCCTGGCCTCCCAAAATAACTTTTATTTTATATGCTTTCAAAGATTGAGATTTGAGATGGCTTTAAGAATTTAAAGATAAAGCCCTTGAAAAGAGCTGATAAAACATTAGCTACATGTATGAACCAAAATCATTGCTGTTACTAGACTGAATTCTGAGTTTCTTTGAAGATAAAGCACAATATGAAATACTGAGTCATTTGACTCATAAAAAGATTTGCAGGTCCCTCCCCAGCACTGGTCATTAGTAAACATCAACTCCTACTTTGGTGAAACTCACTGTTCTGGCAGGAGCAAGGTGTGGGTTATAGGCAGATGCACCTTAAGTCCTCTAGCAGCTTCTGCGGACCACTAAAGTTGCCATTTCAGTGAAATATTTTGAGAATAGACTTTTTTTTTGAGACACGGTCTTGCTCTGTTGCCCAGGCTGGAGTGCAGTGGCACAACCATGGCTCACTGCAGCTTCAACCTCCCAGGCTCAAGTGATCCTCCCACCTCAGCCTCCCAAGTAGCTGGGATTACAGGCGTGCGCCACCAGGCCCAGCTAATTTTTGAAATTTTTGTAGAGATGGGTTTTTGCCATGTTGCCCATGCTAGTCTTGAACTCCTGGTCTCAAGTGATCCTCCCACCTCAGCCTCCCAAAGTGCTGGGATTACAGGCGTGAGCCACTACACCTGGCCAAGGATAGACTTCTGGAAATTTTTTTGTACCTCTTCAAAAAGTAAATTATGATATAAACAAACAAATAGAAAAGTCACTAAACTACAGAATTTGTCAAATTTTGTCATTCATCAAGCTTGCATAAAGTAGATACCCAACTGTGAATTAATTTTTTTTTTTTTTTTGACACGGAGTTTCACTCTTGCTGCCCGGGTTGGAGTGCAATGGCACGATCTCGGCTCACTGAAACCTCCGCCTCCTGGGTTCAAGCCATTCTCCTGCCTCAGCCTCCCGAGTAGCTGGGATTACAGGCATGTGCCACCACGCCCAGCTAATTTTGTATTTTTATTTTTATTTTTTTTTTATTTTTTTTTTTTTTTTGAGACGGAGTCTCACGCTGTTGCCCAGGCTGGAGTGCAGTGGCGCGATCTCGGCTCACTGCAAGCTCCGCCTCCCGGGTTCCCGCCATTCTCCTGCCTCAGCCTCCTGAGTAGCTGGGACTACAGGCGCCCGCCACCGCGCCCGGCTAATTTTTTGTATTTTTAGTAGAGACGGGGTTTCACTGTGGTCTCGATCTCCTGACCTTGTGATCCGCCCGCCTCGGCCTCCCAAAGTGCTGGGATTACAGGCTTGAGCCACCGCGCCCGGCCTAATTTTGTATTTTTAGTAGAGATGGGGTTTCACCATTTTGGTCAGGCTGGTCACAACTCCCAACCTCAGGTGATCCACCCACCTTGGCTTCCCAAAGTGCTGGGATTACAGGCGTGAGCCACAGTGCCTGGCCGATGTGAATTAATTTTATCAATAAAAGAAAATATGAATGTCCAGGCTGGGCAACATGGTGATACCCTGTGTCTACAAAAACTAAAAATTAGGCAGATGTGGTGGTACACACCTGTGGTCCTGGCTACTTGGGAAGCTAAGGCAGGAGGATTGCTTGAGCTCAGGAGACTGAGGCTTCAGTGAGCCATGTTCACTCCACTGCACTCAAAACATACATACAGGCCGGGCATGGTGGCTCATGCCTGTAATCCCAGCACTTTGGGAGGCCAAGGATTTTATACATACACACACACACACACACACACACACACATACACATATACACACACACAAATTTGGTTGGGTGTGGTGACTCATGCCTGTAATCCCAGCACTTTGGGATGCCAAGGCGGGTAGATCACTTGAGGTCAGGAGTTGGAGATCAGCCTGGCCAACATGGTGAAACCCCGTCTCTACTAAAAATACAAAATTAGGCTGGGTGTGGTGGCTCACGCCTGTAATTCTAGCACTTTGGGAGGCCAAGGTGGGTGGATCACAAGGTCAGGAGACCGAGACCATCCTGGCTAACATGGTGAAGCCCCATCTCTACTAAAAATACAAAAAATTAGCCGGGTGTAGTAGTGGGCGCCTGTAGTCCTAGCTCCTCAGGAGGCTGAGGCAGGAGAATGGCGTGAACCTGGGAGGCGGAGCTTGCAGTAAGCCGAGATCATACCACCACACTCCAGCCTGGGTGGCAGAGCAACACTCCATCTCAAAAAAAAAAAAAAAAAAAAAAAAAAAAAAAAAAAATTAGCCGGGCGTGGTAGCACATGCCTGTAATCCCAGCTACTCGGGAGGCTGAGACAGGAGAATTGCTTGAACCTGGGAAGCAGAGGTTGCAGTGAGCCGAGATCATGCCATTGCACTCCAGCCTGGGCGAGAAAGCGAGACTTTGTCTCAATACTTGGGAGGCTGAGGCAGGAGAATTGCTTGAACCTGGGAGGCAGAGGTTGCAGTGAGCTGAGATCATGCTGTTGCACTCCAGCCTGGGCAACAAGAGCGAGACTTCATCTCAAAAAAAATAAAAATAAATTATATATACACACACACACACACACACACACACACAAATGTGATCATTCTCATAAACTAGCTGCCATGGACCAAGTGACAAGATCAAATCCCATTATGGAAGTTCCCACCACCAATTACTGTGACAACACTGGGATACTCATTCCTAGTGACAGAACAGGTTGTCACAGTGCATTGGCCAAACACACAACTGACAGCCAAAGATAGAAAAACTGTTTCTGTATCACTGATCGGTTGATCAAGCAACAAGATTCATCTGTTCAGCTCTTTACCCACACTTCACCTATGAGAGAACAGCACACCCAGGTAGTTTCTTTACTAACTAAATGGACAAGGACCAGAAAAAACACCTTTTCCTCAGAATCATTCACTGCAGACAATCAACAAAACCCTGTTTTTATGCACCACCCCCCAGGAAGGGGACAGCCTGGAGAATCCATTTTTGTCTTGGCTTTTGCTACAATGAACTATTACCTAAATTGAATTCCCCGTTGGAGGCCAACTGAAGATTCACCATTTAGTAGCTGGTCCTCCGTATCTGTGGGTTCCGCTCAACAGAGTCAATCAACCACAGATGTAAAATATTCAGGAAGAAAAGCGAGTAAAGAGTAACAATACAGGCCGGGCACGGTGGTTCACACCTGTAATCCCAGCACTTTGGGAGGCCGACACAGGCAGCCTGGCCAACATGGTGAAACCCCGTCTCTACTAAAAATACAAAAGTTAGCCAGGCATGGTGGCAGGCGCCTGTAATCCCAGCTACTCAGGAGGCTGAGGCAGGAGAATTGCTTGAACCTGGGAGGCAGAGGTTACAGTGAGCAGAGATCATGCCACTGCACTCCAGCCTGGGCAATAGGACGAGACTCCGTCTCAAAAAAAAAAAAAAAATTAGCCAGGTATGGTGGCACATGCCTGTATTCCCAGCTATTCAGGAGGCTGTGATAGGAGAATCGCTTGAACTTGGGAGGCAGAGGTTGCAGTGAGCTGAGATGGCGCCTTTGCATCCCAGCCTCAGCAAGAGAGTGAGACTCTGTCTCAAAAATAAATAAATAACAATACAACAACAAATACAAATTAAAAGCCACACAGTACAAGTATTTACATAGCATTTACATTGTATTAGGTATTATAAGTAATCTAGAGATGATTTAAAGTATACAGGAGGATGTGCATAGGTTATATGCAAATACTACGCCATTTTTAGCTGAGGACTTGGGCATCCATGTATTTTGGCATCTGCAGGGGATCCTGGAACCAATCCCTCTATAGATGATGATATGCCAAATCCAAAGTTTTTGAAAAAAAATGTAATCTATTCCTATAACAAATTACTTGAACATAAGTAACACATTTCTGAAGCTGGTAGCCAGTTCTGGTTGAGTCAGTGTGGGCACCATAGGGAAATGTGATATTTGGTTCCTGGGAGGAAAAATGTCAAATTAGTCTCCAGAGATTTTAGATCCTATCACCCACTCTAAATAAAACTTCCAGGCCGGGCGCGGTGGCTCAAGCCTGTAATCCCAGCACTTTGGGAGGCCGAGACGGGCGGATCACAAGGTCAGGAGATTGAGACCATCCTGGCTAACACGGTGAAACCTCGTCTCTATTAAGAAATACAAAAAACTAGCCGGGCGAGGTGGCGGGCGCCTGTAGTCCCAGCTACTCGGGAGGCTGAGGCAGGAGAATGGCGTGAACCTGGGAGGCGGGGCTTGCAGTGAGCTGAGATCCGGCCACTGCACTCCAGCCTGGGTGACAGAGCGAGACTCCGTCTCAAAAAATAAATAAATAAATAAATAAATAAATAAATAAATAAATAAATAAAACTTCCTGGTGGATGTTAAAGGATTCAGGTTCTGATGGCCCCTCCATTTCTTTCTTTTTTTTTTTTTTTGACGCGGAGTCTTGCTCTGTGCCCCAGGCTGGAGTGCAGTGGCGCGATCTCGGCTCACTGCAAGCTCCGCTCCCCCGGGTTCACGCCATTCTCCTGCCTCAGCCTCCCGAGTAGCTGGGACTACAGGCGCCCGCCACCTCGCCCGGCTAATTTTCTTGTATTTTTAGTAGAGACGGGGTTTCACCGTGTTAGCCAGGATGGTCTCGATCTCCTGACCTCATGATCCGCCCGTCTCGGCCTCCCAAAGTGCTGGGATTACAGGCTTGAGCCACCGCGCCCGGCCGACCCCTCCATTTCTTACCCCCCTCTGAGCAGCAATAAGAAAACAAAATATGAGAAGGGAGAAGCAAAAGACCCCGTACACCTTACCCTAAAATGACCCAGCACATGTCCAGCCACCTCTTCGGTAGCCCTCTTAGAGCTGGTTGGGCATTTGTGTGTGTGTGTGTGTGTGTGTGTGTGTGTGTGTGTGTGTGTGTGTGCGCGCACGCTGGAAGGGAAGGCCCCTAGAGATGGACCCATTTAGCCTTCTCGCTTTACAGAGAAGAGGCCTCAGGAAGGTGAAGCGATTTGCTGCTGTGCGGAGCTAAGAAGAGGACTTGGATCTCATCCCCAGCAAGTGAGCACTCCCCGCACTGCTCAGCCTCTGAATATCTTTGAAGTGGGTAATTGCAGTTCTGCTTCCCTGGAAAGAGTACAGTAGGAGGTCTTGTCTCAAGAGACTGTCCAGTTTTAGTGTTATAATAAAAGGCTTAAGGCGTCAGGCCTATAGCAGCCAGGAACAAGGAAACTTGGAAGAACAAGTTCTTATCTCTGAAGAATTTGATTCCCTAGTTTTCCATTGTCTGGGAAATAGATGACCTGTGGTATGAGAAAAGAACAAAAGATTGCAAGAGTTTAAAATCAGACATTTTAAAAACCAACATAGGCTGCGTGAGGTGACTCACACCTGTAATCCCAGTGCTTTGGGAGGCTGTGGCGGGCAGATCCCCTAAGGTCGGAAGTTTGAGACCAGCCTGACCTACATGGAGAAACCCCATCTCTACTAAAAATACAAAATTCGCCAGGTGTGGTGGTGCACGCCTGTAATCCCAGCTACTTGGGAGACTGAGGCAGGACAATTGCTTGAACCCGGGAGGCGGAGGTTGCCATGAGCCAAGATCATGCCATTGCACTCCAGCCTGGACAACAAGAGTGACACTCCGTGTCAAAAAAAAAAAAAAAATCCACAAAACACACACACCCACACACACATACACACACACACCAAGGTTATGCTCTAATGCTTTTTTATTCAAAGTGTGATTCTTGTTTGAGCAGCCTGTCACCCAAAAACTGGTTAGAAATGCAGGATCTATGGCCCCAGATCCACCCAACCAACTGAATCAGAATCTGCAATTTTTTTTTTTTTTTTTTTGAGATGGAGTCTCGCTCTGTTGCCCAGGCTGGAGTCCAGTGACGGGATCTCAGCTCACCGCAACCACCACCTCCCAGGTTCAAGTGATTCTCCTCCCTCAGCCTCCCGAGTAGCTGGGATTACAGGTGCACGCCACCACACCCAGCTAATTTTTGTATTTTTGGTAGAGACAGGGTTTCCCGATGTTGGCCAGGCTGGTCTCCAACTCCTGACCTCAGGTGATCTGCCTGCCTCAGTCTCCCAAAGTGCTGGGATTATAGGCGTGAGCCACTGCGCCCAGCAGAATCTGCATTTTAACAAGATCCCCAGATGACTGTATGCACACTGAAGTGTGAGAATCATGCTCTAATAAGTGCGGGAGGTGGAGGTGACAATTTTATGTATGATTATTTTTAAAATATATGTGGTCAAGAATTGGAAGGTACTTGGCAAAAATAAAAACAGCTTAAATGGAGGTAAACCCACTTTCCCACACAAAGTGCCTGGCCAGCTGTAGGTCCTCAAGGCAGCTGTTAGGAAGGCAACACTGTTGTGAGGGTTTCTTTTTCTTTTTTTAAATGCATTCCTGAATGTTCTTGTTAAATCACATTTAACAAATGTTTGGAAACTTAAAAGATAAATGAACATGTTGCGCTTCTTTTTAAACCAGACATTAAAACTGGTTAACTTACTGTTTTCCTTTTTGCCTCAGCTATCAGGAATCAGAGTTAAATTTAATACTCAAGACAGTAATACTATTAGCCTAGCTTTTTTGAATATTTTTCTCTCTCTGACTTTTATTTTCTATTTTATTAGGTTTTCTAGTATGTTTCTTACAAATCACTTAAAAATTCTTTTTGAAAATAAGGGTCCAAATTATAATTATGACTTCTAAAAACAGCCTGTTCTTGTGTGCCAGGCTCCACAAAACATAAATTTGTGAAACTAACTACCTGCCTGTTTTTAATTATTTCTTATTCCCCTGATCATTTTTCACCTCTCAAGACACAAGTAAGGCCAGACGCGTGGCTCATGCCTGTAATCCCAGCACTTTGGGAGGTGGAGGCGGACAGATCACCTGAGGTCAGGAGTTCAAGACCAGCCTGGCTAACACGGTGAAACCCCGTTTCTACTAAAAGTACAAAATATTAGCCAGGCATGGGGGCACGCGCCTGTAATCCCAGCTACTTGGGAGGCTGAGGCAGGGGAATGGCTTGAACCTGGGAGGTGGAGGTTGCAATGAGCCAAGATCACGCCATTGCATTCCAGCTTGGGCAACAAGAGCAAAACTCCATCTCAAAAAAAAAAAAAAAAAAAAAAAAAGACACAAGTAAAACTAAAGGTTTCCTGTTTGCTCCACAGTGAAGGTCTCAGAGGCCAAATAGCTCCTGCCCCAGTGGGGTGTTGTTTCTCTCTACCCAGGCAGCATCACAGCCTTACATCCCAGTCCCTAGTGTCACACTGCCTGAGGATTCGGTAAGGAAGCAGAGAACCCCAGCCCTTCTAAGGACACGCAGACCACCCTCCCATAGAATTACTCACCGACCCTTCAGCTGCTTCACACCTCCTCTGTAATGAAGGAGAGAACAGTATATGTTACTACCAAGCCTCATTTTTAGGATAATTTCCTGCACACTACTCCATCTCCAAACTCCATCAGATTCCTCTTACTCACTCTCAAGAAAGCTTGGACTTTTTTGTTCATGTCATTTATCAGCTTGTAACTGTATTGCATGATTTTCTCCCTTACCAGACCATAAGCTCCAATTGAGATTGCCCTTAACCACTGTACTTCCAGTGTCTAAAGGCATTGTTCAGCAACTAGGGCACATTAGCTGTTATCGGTTGGGCAGATGGGTGATGTAAAAAACGAATATGGCCCGATGCAGTGGCTCACACCTATAATCCCAGCACTTTGGGAGGCTGAGAAGGGTGGATCACTTGAGGCCAGGAGTTCGAGACCAGCCTGGCCAACATGGTGAAACCCCATCTCTACTAAAAATACAAAAAATTAGCTAGGCATGGTGGCAAGTGCCTGTAATCCCAGCTGCTTGGACGGCTGAGGCAGGAGAATCACTTGAACCCGAGAGGCAGAGGTTGCAGTGACCCCAGATCATGGCACTGCACTCTAGCCTGGGTGATGACAGAGCAAGACTTTGTCTCAAAGGAAAAAAAAAAAAAAAAGGTGAAAATACTGGAAAGACAGAAAGGAGAGAGAACTATCAGACTTGCTACTGTGGCATCAAAAAAATAAATAAGGGAGAACTAATTTATTAATCACTTGCAATGTGCAGGCATTGTTAGTGCTATATATACGCTATGGGATCCTCAGCACAATCCCCCCTTTTTTTTTAATTAATATAATTCACTAACAAGCTGGGTGCAGTGGCTCACGCCTGTAATCCCAACACTTTGGGAGGCCAAGGTGGGCGCCAGGAGTTTGAGACCAGCCTGGGCAACATGGTGGAACTCCGTCTCTACAAAATTTTTTTTTAGAAAAAGCCAAGTGTGGTGGTATGGGCCTGTACTCCTAGGGATTTGGGAGGCTAAGATGGGAGGATCACTTGAGCCCAGGAGGTGAAGGTTGCAGTGAGCTGCAGTGAGCTGAGATCGTGCCACTGCACTCCAGCCTGGGTGACAGGGCCAGAATCTGTCTCAGAAAAAAAAAAAAAAATAAATATATATATATATATATATTTCACCAACATAAAATTCACCCATTTAAGGTATACAATTCAGTGGTTTTTAGTATTTTCACTAGATTGTGCAACTATCATCACTAATTCTAAAACATTTTCATCACCCCAAAAAGAACCCTGTGCCCATTAGCAGTCACTCTTGTTTCCCCTCCTTCCTAGCCACCTCCTAATCTGCTTTCTGTCTCTATGGATGCCTATTTTGAATATTTTATAGAAATTGAATCACATATGTACAAATGGAAGCCAGTCTTTTGTGTCTGGTTCCTTTCATTTAACATGTTTTCAAGGTTCATCCACATGGTAGCAATTCTTACTACTTCATCCCTTTTTATGGCTGGATAATATTTCATTGCACGGATATACACATTTTGTTTATCTGTTCATCAGGAGATGGACATATGGGTTGTTTCCATTTTTTGGCTATTATGCTGCTATGAACATTTGTGTATAAGTTTTTGTGTGAACATTTGTTTTTAATTTTCTTGTGTATGTACCCAATAGTGGAATTACTGGGTCATATGGTAACTCTATGATTAACCATTTGAGGAACTGCCAGGCTGCTTTCTGCAGCAGTTGCAACATTTTAGATTTGCGTTAGCAGTGAATGAGGGTTCTAATTTCTCCACTTGCTCACCAACACTTGTTATTATTCACCTTTTTTATTATAATCATCTTAGTGGGTGTGAAATTGTATCTCAATGTGGATTTGATTGGCATTTTTCTAATGACTAATGATGTTGAGCATCTTTTGGTGTGCTAATTGGCCATCTGTATATCTTCTTTGGAGAAGTGTCTATTCAAATCCCTTGTCCTTTTTTTTTTTTTTTTAAGATGGAGTCGCACTCTGTCACCCAGGCTGGAGTGCAGTGGTGTGAACTCGGCTCACTGCAAGTTCTGCCTCCCGGATTCACGCCATCCTCCTGTCTCAGCCTCCCGAGTAGCTGGGACTACAGGCACCTGCCACACGCCTAGCTAATTTTTTGTATTTTTAGTGGAGAGAGGGTTTCACCATGTTAGCTAGGATAGTCTCAATCTCCTGACCTTGTGATCTGCCCATCTTGGCCTCCCAAAATGCTGGGATTACAGGCTTGAGCCACCGTGCCCGGCATCCCTTGCCCATTTTAAGCATTGGGTAGTCTTTTTATTATTGAGTTGTAGGAGTTCTTAATATATTCTAGATTCTAGATCTTATCCAATTATAATTTGCAAATATTTTCTTCCATTCTGTGGGTTGTCCTTTTACTTTCTTAATGGTGTCTTTTTAAACAAAAAAAAAATTAAATTTGATGAAAGCCAATTTATTTTTTTCTTTGGTTGCTTGTGCATTAGGTGTCATATCTAAGAAGCTATTGCCTAATCCAAGTTCACAAAGATTTACAACTATATTTTCTTTTAAGATTTTTATAGTTTTATATCTTGCATTTAGGTATTTAATTTTTGTATATGGTGTGAGGTAGGGGTTCAATTTCATTCTTTCATATATAGATATCTGATTGTTCCAGCATCATTTGTTGGAAAGACTATTCTTTCCCCTATTAAATAGTCTTGACATCCTTGTTGAAAATCAATTGGCCATAAATGTTTGGGTTTATTTCTTTTTTTTCTTTTTTTCTTTTTTTTTTTGGAGACAGAGTCTTGCTCTGTCGCCCAGGCTGGAGTGCAGTGGCACAATCTCAGCTCACTGCAAGCTCCACCTCCTGGGTTCACACCATTCTCCTGCCTCAGCCTCCCAAGTAACTGGGATTACAGGTGTACACCACCACACCTAGCTAATTTTTGTATTTTTAGTAGAGATGGGGTTGCACCATGTTGGCCAGGCTGGTCTCCAACTCCTGACCTCAAGTGATCTGCCCACCTTGGCCCCCCGAAAATGCTGGGGTTACAGGCGTAGGCCTCTGCACCCAGCCCTACTATTTCATTTTTTTCTTCCCTTTATAGAATCCGCAAGGGATCCAGGCCCTAGGTGTTTCCCTGGCCCAGGAACTATAAGAATCTACCCTACTGTGATGGGAAGAAATCTCCCGCTTCTCTCCTCCTTGGCCCAGCTCTTTCTAGTAATTTGTTTTCTTTTTCGTTTTTTTGAGACAGAGTCTCGCTCTGTCATCCAGGCTGGAGTGTAGTGGCATGATCTCAGCTCACTTCAACCTCTGCCTCCCAGGTTCAAGAGATTCTCCTGCCTCAGCCTCCCGAGTAGCTGGGACTACAGCTGCAAGCCACCACACCCAGCTATTTTTTGTATTTTTAGTAGAGATGGGATTTCACCATGTTGGCCAGGATGGTCTTGATCTCTTGACCTCATGATCTGCCCACCTTGGCCTCCCAAAGTGCTGGGATTACAGGCATGAGCCACCGCACTTGGCCTGTTTACATCTTTAACCACATAACAGGTGGGTTATCCTTGTCCCACTCCCAAAGAAGGATGAAATGTTTCCTATCACTTCTTTATGGAGAAGTGGGCCCCAGTCTTGGCCAGAGGGGACCTGAGTTCTGGGCTCTTCTTTGCCACTGCCTTTCTGGGAACTTCTGAGTGACTCTCCCTTTTGGGCTTCAAGTTCCTCATGTGGGAAGAGTCCTTGGTTATAGTGGACGGAGGAGTTTGGCTGCTTCTTCTAGTCCAAGGGCTAATGTGAAGACAGCTATGGGGAAAAGAGACTGGAGAGGTCCCTGAGATGTAACAGGTCCCCAGTGATGGCCACCTGCTGAGACCAGGCATTTGGGGATCCACAGGGGTGCAAGACAGTCCTTGCCCTTGACTCAGGGAAGAAATTAATGCTCTGAAAAAGTTAGCCTCTCAAAATGGGCAGGGGAAGAGCCCAATAAGAAACAGAAGTGAAAAGCAGCCTAGGAAGAAGGGAGGTAATGGGAAGCAGTCAGGGAAGGCTTCCTGGAGGGTCTGCTTGGGCCTCGAGGATCAGCTACAGCTAACTTTTATGACTGACAGGTAGGATTTGGATGTGAGGGAATTGAAACAGGACGAACATTATGAGAATCCCAAGGCTGCTGTTCCTCCAGGGATCTTGGGCTCCCACCAGCTGCACTCCAGGAGCTGTCACTTCTGCACCCTCATTGATCTGTTCTAAAGGTCCCTGCCTTCCTACTTCCTCCCCAGCAACTCATCCCCCTGTTGTTCCCCTCTCCACCGAGCAAGCTCCCAGGAATATTACTTCGAGACCCAGCCTCAGTGCCTCCTTCTAGGGGAGACCACACTTAGCCCCCAAGGCTGGATTGCAGCTCTCTCCCCTATAGCCTCTGAGAGTGTAGAGGGGTGAGGGGGACATTCCTTTATCACAGATCACCTTATCACCTGCTAGCTTGCAACCCTCCACTGGCCTTTGATTTCAGGGAGGACATGGGCTGTGTCTGACTGTCCCCATCCCTTGGCCAGGGACCAAGCCTTAGAGAACTGGCTAAGACAAACCCCTACCCACATCCCAGGGTCTCCAGATAGGGGACACCATTGTGGAGCTGGGGGATTACCAGTTCCATCTGCCTTGTAGTCATCAGGGAGGAGCTTGTCCTGCCGGTAGCCCAACACGAAGGCCAGGAAGGAGAGGATGAGGGCATCGCCAATGCTGAGGATGGCCAGCATGAAGGCCCAGCGGATGGTGCAGTGACCCAGCGTGTACTTGCCCGTCTGCTCCCCACACATGCGCCGTACCTCACTTGAGTCCCAGCCGTCAGGGTAGACCAGGCAGCCAATCATTAGACCTGTGGCTGAGGGAGAAGGAGGGGTGCAGATGGCATCAGGCTGAGTGTGCCCAGTCCACTACCTCCCACTTTGCACTGCTGTTATATTGTCACCTCCCTTCTCCTTCTGTTAACAGCCTCAGAAGGCATGAGAGGTAGCTTCTACCATCCTTCTTGCAGAACGCAGGTGAGAAAACTGAGGCTCTGAGAGTTAAAGCAACTGGCCCCTGAGACCCAGCGGTTGGGGCAGAGGCAGAGAGGTGAACTCCTCAGCCCAGGCAGGCTCTGCCACCGCACCAGGTGGTCCTCCCAGGCCCTCAGCCATTCTCCTCACCTTGAACTCAACAACGTACCACCTGCCCTAGCTTCAAAGCCCTCCAGTATCTGGTCCCAGCCCAAAGAACTCATCACTGCTGAGATGCACATTTCTTCATACTTAAAACATCTGTGAAATAAGTGTAATAAGAAAGTGTCGGCCAGGCACACTGGCTCACGCCTGTAATCCCAGCACTTTGGGAGGCTGAGGCGGGTGGATCACCCGAGGTCGGGAGTTTGAGACCAGCCTGACCAACATGGAGAAACCCCGTCTCTACTAAAAATACAAAATTAGCCCGCCGTGGTGGTGCATGCCTGTAATCCCAGCTACTGAGGAGGCTGAGGCAGGAGAATTGCTTGAACCCGCGAGGTGGAGGTTGCAGTGAGCTGAGATCGCGCCATTGCACTCCAGCCTGGGCAACAAGAGCGAAACTCCGTCTCAAAAAAAAAAAAAAAGAAAGAAAGAAAGTGTCTAGGCTGGGTGCGGTGGCTCACACCTGTAATCCCAGCACTTTAGGAGGTCGAAGCGGGCAGATCACCTGAGGTCGGGAGTTTGAGACCAGCCTGACCAACATGGAGAAACCCCGTCTCAACTAAAAATACAAAATTAGCTGGGTGTGGTAGCACATGCCTGTGATCCCAGCTACTCGGGAGGCTGAGGCAGAAGACTCACTTAAACCCTGGAGGCAGAGGTTGTGGTGAGCCGAGATCACGCCATTGCACTCCAACCTGGGCAACAAGAACAAAACTCCATCTCAAAAAGAAAAAGAAAAAGAAAGTGTCAAGCCGTGGCTGGATTATCAGTATTTTTTGTTTTTATAGTACATAGAATAACACTGTGTCCTACAACTCAGGTATCTTAAATTTGATGAATACAGGAAAGTTTTCCAGACTGTCCCTGGCTGCTTCCTTCAAAAGCCTTCCATTCAAGCAAACAGGTTTCCTCCTCACTCTTACCCAGTACAGCATAGTCCAGTTGCTACACGTCCCTAAATTTAAGAATCCCTTGGAGGCTGAGTGCAGTGGCTTATGCCTGTAATCCCAGCACTTTGGGAGACTGAGGCGGGTGGATCACCTGAGGTTGGGAGTTTGAGACCAGCCTGACCAACATGGAGAAACCTCATCTCTACTAAAAATACAAAAATTAGCCAGGTGTGGTGGCACGTGCCTGTAATGCTAGCTGCTTGGGAGGCTGAAGGAGGAGAATCGCTTGAACCCAGGAGGCAGAGGTTGCGGTGAGTCGAGATTGTGCCATTGCACTCCAGCCTGGGCAATAAGAGTGAAACTACATTTCAAAAAAAAAAAAAAAAAAACATCCCGTGGAATCTTTAATGTTGGTTCCTTCACCTATAACCTATGCACAAAAAAATAAGGTAAAAAGCTAGTTCCTAGGTCATGGTTGGGTTCAATAATCTCTGTTTTCAAAAACACTCTTCCAGGTGATTTTCTCAGTAGGAAAAGCTGATAAACACTAGACTAGGCTGCCTGGATTTCAAGCCCAGCTCTGTACTACCTAGCTATGTGACTCAGAGCAAGTGACTTAAGCTTTCTTTTTTTTTTTTTTTTTTTCTTTGAGACAGAGTCTGTCTCTGTCGCCTAGGCTGGAGTGCAGTGGCGCGATCTCAGCTCACTGCAAACTTCGCCTCCCGGATCCAAGTGATCCCCCTGCCTCACCCTCCCGAGTAGCTGGATTACAGGCATGTACCACTGCGCCCAGCTAATTTTTGTATTTTTAGTAGAGACAGGGTTTCACAACGTTGGCCAGGCTGGTCTTGAACTCCTGGGTTCAAGTGATCCACCCACCTCGGCCTCCCAAAGTGCTGGGATTACAGGCATGAGCCACCGTGCCCAGCCATACTTAAGCTTTCTTTGCCTCAGTTCCTCATCTATAAAACGGAGATAATAATAACCCCAACCTTCCTGTTGTGGTTACAGCAAGGTTCAAATGAGTTAATACTGGAAAAGAGTGTAGAACAGTGCCTGGCACAGACTTGGTCCTCCATAAGAGTTGACTGTGAGAGTTATTATCCCACTCTGTGCCTTCCTTGACTTAGTATTTACAGCTAAAAATTCTGTTGCCCCCACTTTCCCCCCACTTCTTCCATCCCTTTCCATCAAACCACTCCCTCAACTTAGCTTCGCTGGGGTGAAGCACAGACAGGTGACATAATCCAGGATGCAACTGGGGCAGCCCCAGGCACAGCTGCCCCACGGGCAGGGGGTGCTCCCCTTATCTGTGCCGCTTTCCCACAGTTCTAGAGGCTCTCTAGTCCCAAGGTTGTACCCTACTCAGAAGCCGCTCAGAGAAGCACCTCTTCAGGCCCAAAGTTACCTTCCCTGTACCCAGCCTGTTCTGCAAAAAAGGTCAGGAGGTCAAACAAATGCACAGTAAATGGAAATATCAGGATCCCACCTCCCCACCTAAATGTATCATGCTTCCTCCAATTTTTTTTTTTTAGGAGAAGCTTATTTAGATAGTTCTTTATAGATCACAAAATACTTCATGTACCATCTTGACTGTGACCACTGTTTTGTGAAGTGGGCCAGCTATTAATATCCTCATTTTACAGATTAGAAAACTGAGGGCTTGGCCAGGCGCGGTGGCTCACACCTGTAATCCCAGCACTTTGGGAGGCTGAGGTGGGCAGATCATGAGGTCAGAAGATTGAGACCATCCTGGTTAACACAGTGAAACCCCATCTCTACTAAAAAATACAAAAACATTAGCCTGTACTCCCAGCTACTCTGGAGGCTGAGGCAGGAGAATGGCGTGAACTCGGGAGGTGGAGCTTGCAGTGAACCGAGATAACAATCCACTGCACTCCAGCCTGGGTGACAGAGCGAGACTCTGTCTCAAATAAATAAATAAATTAATTAATTAATTAATAATAAAACTGAGGGCTCAGAGAAACCAGGTGACTTACCAGCCATCCAGTCATCCAGCTATGATAGGACCAAGGCCTGAATTCTCCATTCCTGACTTTCCTGACTTCAAAGTTTATTCCCTCCACCCCCAGAACATGACGCCTCTCCCAGGAGCTGAATGTAATTAGTGGTGACATTTCAGACTTCCTACATGTTCAGCGATAAACTAAGTTTTCAGGAAGATACCCACAGTGGAGGAGAGGGAGCCATCCACAGCTCGGTGGTGAAACCTATGTAGCCAGCCCTTCCCCGACTTGGTGTGAGTCCAGCCCTCCAGTGCCTGGCAGGGCCCCTGGCTTCAAGGGCAGAGGTGAAGGTGGGAAGGAGCTGCCCTTCCAGGCTTTGCATTCTCTCTATCACTTCCTCCCTTGGCCCCTCCCCTCCTGCACCATCTTCCTGTGGGGGCTCCGTTAAAAAGCCCAGGGCCTCTGACCTGGAAACAGGTGTGGGTGCCACAGTCCCCTGTGAGCATTCCACCCGTCCACCCATGGTTCTGGGGACAGTGGGTGTCAGCCCCAGTTGTGGCATTTCAAGGTTCTAAGTAGAAGCCAGCACAGTGTTCTCAGGCCGAGTTACTTCCTCTCTCTGACTACCGTCCTGTTGTCTCTAACGTACCTGACTCATAGCCGCACTGTGAGGATTAAGTGTGATCATTTACAGAAAACACTTACGACGATGTCTTGTACATGGTAAGTGGCCAATTAATGTTAGTCACTGCTATTATTATTGACATTGGAGTCAGACAGAAGCTGCCTCAGTGACATGGATGCCATTAGAGCTGCTCATGAATATTCCAGATGCAAGGCAAGGTTGTACTTCCTTGCCCCGCTTTCTTGAGGTTAAGTGAGGCCATCTGCCTTCCTCTGGCCAATGACATGTGAGCAGAGATGTGTGTATTTCCGGGTCATGGCACTTAGCTGCAGTGGGAGACCTCCCAGAGCTCCCTTCCCTCCAATGCGAGGATAGCAGATGGTGACTCATGGCCCTAGCGATGGTCCCAGGAGAGAGCAGCAAGAGCAGAGTCCCCACCGATCCCCAGTTGGCGTGGACCATAAGCAAGAAATACATAAACCTTTGTTCTAAGCCACCAAGATTTGGGAGTGGTCTGTTACTATGGCATCACTTCTCATGCTCACTGATAAAGTCGTTGTTTGTGTTTTTCACAGGTACTGAGCACCTACCATGTGCAAGGTGTTTTACATGCATTCTATTATCCCATCTTCACAGAACCCCAATGAAGAGGGTCCTGCTGCTATGTTCTACAGATGGGGTACAGTGGAATGTTTGTTCCCCCCAGAATTCCTATATTGAAATCCTAACCTCCAGCGTGGTGGTGTTAGGAGGTGGGACCTTTGGGAGGCAATTAGGTCATGAGGGTAGGGCCCTCATGAATGGGATTGGAACCCTTATAAAAGGGACCCCAGAGGGGAGGGGGAGCAGCTAAAGGTTGGTTAATGGATACAAAAGTATAGCTAGACAGGAGGAATAAGCTGTAGTGTTCTCTAGCACTGTAGGGTGACTATAACCAACAACAATCTATCATATATTTTCAAATAGCTGGAACAGCAAATTTGAAATTATCCCAACTCAAAGAAATGTTTTAAATGTTTGAGGTGATGGATATGCTAATTACCTTAATTTTCTCAGTAGGAAAAGCTAGGAAACATTAGACCAGGCTGCCTGGATTTCAAGCCCAACTTGTATACATGTAACAAAATATCACACTGTAACCCATAAATATGTACAATTATCATGTCAATTAAAAATAATAATAAGGCCAGGTGTGGTGGCTCACGCCTGTAATGCCAGCACTTTGGGAGGCTGAGGCAGGTTGATTGCCTGAGCTCAGGAGTTCCAGACCAGCCTGAGCAACATGGTGAAACCTCATCTCTACAAAAATTAGCTGGGCGTGGTGGCATGCACCTGTAGTCCCAGCTACTTGGGAGGCTGAGGAGGGAGGATCACTTGAGCCTGGGAGGTCAAGGCTGCAATGAGCCGTGTTCATGCCACTGCAGTCCAGCCTGGGTAAAAATAACAATTTTTGAGAAGCTGACTCAATAATAATCATCATCATTGCAAATAAATAAATAAAAGGAACCTCAGAGAGCCCTGTCACCCTCTTATCACCATGTGAGGACATCAAGAAGTCAGCAGTCTGCAGCCTAGAAGAGGCCTTCACCAGATATCTTGTGCTAATGCCATGCTGGCACCCATATCTCAGACCTCCAGCCTCCAGAAGTGTGAGAAATGAATTTCTGTTGTTTAAGCCCCCTGGTCTGTGGTAATTTGTTATGGCAGGCCTGACTAAATAGAACTAAGTAAAACTGACTAAGACATGAGGTTACCAAGACTCAGAGAAGACAAGCAGTTTGGCCTACCTGTGTTTCTAGGGGCTGGGACCACTCCCAGCCTGCACCTGGCACCCAGAAGCCCAATTAATCTTGTTAAGCTGCAGCCCCACATCACCCAAGCATCAGTCTTCATCCTCCCCTACCCCTGTCCCTTCCCTGCTCCCAGGCTTCTTGGCAAGGGTACTAATAAATGGATGTATCTCCCAGCTGCTGAATGTGGGACCCACCCACTCTGCATCTCTCCCTTCAGCTCATTTCCCCTTCTGCAGCACAGCAGAATGGAACATGACACCAGTCTTGCCTTCCCCAACTTAAATGTTGCATGAGATGGCACCTGGCCACCTCTGCTATCAGTGTCTCCAGCTCTGCGACCCAGATAGTGTCTGACTCAGATGGCCTGGCAACCCCTCCCGCTCCTGGCACTGCCTGCTCACACATGGCACCTGTTGGGGGATGTTTCTGGAGGAGGGGGGTTTGCAGACAGCCTTGAGACTGAGAGAGATGATTGTGTCTCCAGCATCCCATAACCCTGATATGGAAGAACAGCTGGCAAGCATTATTAGGGTCTATTTCACTCCTCTTTGGCATAAAACTGCTAAATCTTCATTTCCCCTTGTTCTCTCATATATATATATATATATAAAATGAATACACATGTTAAAGAATATATATATATATACTCAATATTTATATTAAATCAGCTAATTTTTGTATTTTTTTGTAGAGACACAGTTTCGCCATGTTGCTCAGGCTGGTCTCAAACTCCCAAGCTCAAGCAATCTGCCCACCTCACCCTCCCAAAGTGCTGGGATTACAGGCCTGAGCCACTGCAGCTGGCCTTATTACTATTTTAATTGACATATATATGTCAATTATATATATACATATAAAATATATTATGTACATATATAAATATATAAACGTATATATAATACATATAATTTAATGTATGCATACATTAAATATATACGTGTATATATAAAATAGAGATAGGGTCTCACTATGTTGTCCAAGCTAGTCTTGAACTTCTGGCCTCAAGCAGTCCCCTCTCCTTGGCCTCCCAAAGTGCTAGGACTACAGGCATGAGCCACTGTGCCTGCCCCCACCATCATTCTTGACATGGCCACTACCTACCTTGCTCCCCACTGCCCACCCCTGCCCCAGACTCTCCCTTATCATACAGAGAGACTACAGAGAAGAGGGAGGTGGCAAGGCGATTTGCTCTGAAGCCACGGGGGGAACTCTGAAGCCATGTGAGTAGCCTGGGTGCAAGATTTGGAATCAAAGGTGAATCCCTTCCTACTTGTATGCTCAAAACGAGTTACCCACTAGGGGCCTTCTTTGTAAAATGGAGAAATACCCACCTCAATGGGTTTTGCTAGGGCTCCTCCAGATAATATATATAAAGATATTTCATAAATCATTATACTTATGTAAATATGTGGCTCAGTAAAAACATCTTAGGAATACATCTAGTTTCTTGGGAACTGCTGCCTTAATTCTTCCAGGTCCTCAGTTGCCCACTGATCTGCTATAGCCTTGGCCAAGTCTGGTCCTCTCAGCAGCAGATCCCTCATCTATAGTTGGAGGGTGGATATAACTCTCTGGGGTCCCCTCCAACTCTGCAGTCTTGACTCTGTGTGTTTGGTGGCCTGGGATTCAGAGGCTTGTTTCAGTCTCCCTCTTAAAGATTACAGCACTTCTCTTTTTTTTTTTTTTGACATGGAGTCTCGCTCTGTCGTCCAGGCTGGAGTGCAGTGGCGCGATCTCGGCTCACTGCAGGCTCCACCTTCTGGGTTCACACCATTCTCCTGCCTCAGCCTCCCAAGTAGCTGGGACTACAGTCACCCACCACCACACCCAGCTAATTTTTTTTTTTTTTTTTTTTGAGACGGAGTCTCGCTCTGTCGCCCAGGATGGAGTGCAGTGGCCGGATCTCAGCTCACTGCAAGCTCCGCCTCCTGGGTTCACGCCATTCTCCTGCCTCAGCCTCCCGAGTAGTTGGGACTACAGGCGCCCGCCACCTCGCCCGGCTAGTTTTTTGTATTTTTTTAGTAGAGACGGGGTTTCACCGTGTTAGCCAGGATGGTCTCGATCTCCCGACCTCGTGATCCGCCCATCTCGGCCTCCCAAAGTGCTGGGATTACAGGCTTGAGCCACTGCGCCCGGCCTTTTTTTTTTTTTTTTTTTTTTTGTCTTTTTAGTAGAGATGGAGTTTCACCGTGTTAGCCAGGATGGTCTCCATCTCCTGACCTTGACAGCACTTCTCATTCTGACCAATGATATCAAGATGGTTTCACTCTAGTTTCCAGTCCCTGGCACTACTCCTGGACATCTCACTGGCATGGACAGTTTGTGTGTGGTCCCTGAGGTGGGCAGGGACCAAGGTACCAGAGCCTGTAGCACAAGGTCTTAACCCTCTTCCTGGGCTGCAGAGAAGAGCAAAATCACTTGGCACAAGGACCAAGAAGCCTTCCTGAGCTAGGAGCAGGAAAAAGGACCAGGGAGGTCTTGCCTCAGGACAAAAGTGGCTGCCTACCCCACAGTTTTATTTGTTTCATTTTATTTATTATTATTATTATTAGAGACAGGGTCTTGCCATCTTGCCCAGTCTAGTCTCAAACTCCTGAGCTCAAGTGATGCTCTCTCCCAAAGTGTTAGGATTATAGGTGTGAGCCACTGTGCCCAGCCCCCACATTGTTTTAAAGGACCCTAGGCCAGGTGCTGTGGATCACACCTGAAATCCCAACACTTTGGGAGACTGAAGCGAGCAAATCGCTTGAGGCCAGCAGTTCGAGACCTGCCTGGGCAATATGACAAAACCCCATCTCTACAAAAATTACAAAAAAATTAGCCAGACATGGTGGTGCACACCTAGAGTCCCAGCTACTTGGGAAGCTGATGAGAGAGGATCACCTAAGTCCAAGGAGGTTGAGGCTGCAGTGAGCTGAGATCATGCCACTGTACTCCAGCCTGGGCCAACTCTGTCTCAAAAACAAACAAACAAACAAACAACAACAACAGGACCCTAAATAGCTTCTTCCTCACACAGTATCACTCAGTATCACTCCATTTGCTGCCTTAAGTATAAAATCCCATAATCAAGGAGAAAAGACTTTCACTCCACAATGAAAGAGGGGACTTTAGATGAAAGTTTCTATAGGCAAGGTCATACCCTGCATAATAGTAACACTCCAAAATCAGCAAGAGACCTTAGAATCTGAGAGCAGTTTGGAGTGGGAGAGAAAGAATGAGGACAGAGTTCTGGGCACTCTTAAAAAGAACAAAAGCCCAGAGGTGGGAGATGAGGGCATCTAGAATGTGCTTGACTGGTGTCACTACTTTGTGCTGGCGTTGAGCCCTATTCCCACGTGGCCAACAATAGAAGCTTCTTTCTTTCTCTCTCTCACAGCTGCAAAAACTGATGTGATGGCCTGGGAGTCAGAACCAGCAACTGTGTGTTCCTGGGCAAGTCACTTCCCCTTACAGATGAGAGGGTTGGACAGCTTGATCTCTAAGGTCTTTTCTGCCTCGGCCATTCTAAGATTCTCAACTCCTCAGAATCTTCTGCAGAGCACTGAGTAGGACTGGGCTGTAGGAGAACAGCTAAATTTAAGGCCCAGAGCCCCAGCAGAGGGTGGGATGGTGCAGCTGCAGCTGTGGCCCCGGGGTGGGCCCCTGCCTGCCCTCCCACCATCCCTGCTTACCCGCAGCCAGCTGCATCCATGCACAGATCTTGTAGACTGTGGCCGTGTTGCAGATGAAGAACAGGCTGAAGCAGATGATGGAGCCAATGATGAGGAACATGCCCAAGGCCACAAAGAACATGGCAGTCTTGAAGGCTCTAGAGGGGATGGAGGAGAAGTCTAGGGGACCGCCCTTGCAGATGAGCTCGGAGGAGAGCACGTTACCCACGCAGTAGGAGAAAAGGCCGAAGTAGCCTGCCTGCGGTGTGTTGACGCTGTCGCCGATCCAGTAGGGCTGGATGAAGAGGGCCATGACCAGCACAGAGAAGCAGATGGTGAGTGTACCCCACATCACGCCCACGGCCCGCGAGTTCCGCACATAGTTGGTATGGTAGATCTTGGCTGCCTCCTGGGCCGGCAGCAATTTCACCATGGTGAGGGCAGCAGGCCCTGGGCTGGGGTCCCGTGGGCTGCAAGTCCGTGGCTTTGTGGATGGAGGCCTAGAAGCAGGTCACTCCCCAGCGGGGTTTGGGGAGGAGGCTGAGGTCAAGGCACCAGGTGAGGTCCCTTCAAGGCAAGGGGAAGAGGCTTAATAGGACAAGGACAACCTTGGCTTGATCAGGGGAAGCTTGCCAGGTGCCTGTGTCCGCTCTAGCCGAGGCTGTCTCCAGTATCCTGCCGCCTCCCAAGCCCCCCAGGGTCTCGGGCCTGCTGGCACCGCCCTGCTCCTCTCCCTTCCCGGCTCAAGGCTCCCGAGAGCCCCGCCCCCTCCTCCGTCCGCGGAGGGCGCCGTTTCAGTACCGCGGCCAGCGCCCCGGGGTTCTGGGCGAGGGGCGGGGCCTGCAGCCGAGGCGGGGAAGGGACCGAGCGCCCACTGCAGGCCCCCCCCGCGGGGAATCAGAACCCAGTTCACCTTCCTGAACGGAGATGACAAGAAATGGGAAAGTGGAGCTGTGGCTGACACATTCCTACCACTCAATTCCAGCCGCAAAAACGCTTTCCCCCCGCAAAAGCGCTGTCCACATCCCATTACACCCCACCCCTCCCTGGTTCCATAGTCGCCTTCCCAGAACCTCCAATCCCACCACCCCGGAGGTCAGCAAAGCCTTTCCTGGTTGCCTTCTGGTCACTGGTTTTTCGTCCTTAGCATTCAGTCAATGATTTCTAAAAGCATACTATATGTTAAGGTTACGTTAGAGGACATCTAACCAAAATATTTACATATATAATATATGTATATATGTAGTCTATATAAATATATATATACAAAACGCCTGTATATGCAGACTGTGTGATAACAGAGGCAACTACAAAGTATAGCACACAACATTCTTTATGAGCCTTCTCAGACCTGAACATATGTTTTGTTCAATACAATGCCTTTCTCCCCTTGTTTCTATGTGTTTGTTACATATTTCCCCTTTAAATATATGTATGTTTTTATATGTTATATATATACATATTTCTCCTGATTTTATAGGTAAATACAAGGCTAGTGTAAAGAACTAGGAAAATTCCACCGGGCGCGGTGGCTCACGACTGTAATCCCAGCACTTTGGGAGGCAAATGTGGGCAGATCACGAGGTCAGGAGATCGAGACCATCCTGGCTAACTCACTGAAACCCCGTCTCTACTAAAAATACAAAAAATTAGCCGGGCATGGCGGCGTGCGCCTGTTGTCCCAGCTGCTGGGGAGGCTGAGGCAGGAGAATGGTGTGAACTCGAACTCGGGAGGGGGAGCTTGCAGTGAGCTGAGATCGCACTACTGCACTCCAGCCTGGGCGACAGAGCAAGACTCCATCTCAAAAAAAAAAAAAAAAAAAAAAAAAAAGCTTCCTTTCCAACTTGGACCCGGCAGAATGGCTTCCGCAAAGAAGGGTGGTGAGAAGAAAAAGGGCCGTTCTGCCATCAACGAGGTGGTGACCCGAGAATACACCATCAACATTCACAAGAGCATCCATGGAGTGGGCTTCAAGAAGCGTGCCCCTCTGGCACTCAAAGAGATTCGGAAATTTGCCATGAAGGAGATGGGAACTCTAGATGTGCGCATTGATACCAGGCTCAACAAAGCTGTCTGGGCCAAAGGAATAAGGAATGTCCCATACCGAATCCGTGTGCGGCTGTCCAGAAAACGTAATGAGGATGAAGATTCACCAAATAAGCTCTATACTTTGGTTACCTATGTACCTGTTACCACTTTCAAAAATCTACAGACAGTCAATGTGGATGAGAACTAATCGCTGATCGTCAAATACAGCAAATAAAGTCATAACATTGAAAAAAAAAAAAAGAAGAAAAACGAAAAAAGAATTAGGAAAATTCAGGAAAGTATACACAAAAGAATAAAATCATAACACCAACGTCAGGAGCTACGGAAAGACAAGACAGTCTTAAAAACATGGACTTTGGTGTTCAACAGGCCTGGATTTGAATGAGCTACTTACTAAGTAACCATCCATGGACTTAACCTTTCTTCCTGAGCCTCAGTTTCTCCATCTATTAAATGCAGGAAATGATGGTATCGATCACACAATGGCTAAGTAAAATACATGTATAAAATCTTTAGCCCGGGGCACACATAAAAGTGCTCAAAGGGCTGGGTATGATGGCTCATGCCCGTAATTTCATCACTTTGGGAAGCCAAGTCCGGCGGATCACCTGAGGTCAGGAGTTTAAGACCAGTCTGACCAACCTTGTGAAACCCCGTCTGTACTAAAAATGCCAAAAATTAGCCAGGCATAGTGGCAGGCGCCTGTATTCCCAGCTACTCAGGAGGCTGAGACAGGAGAATCGCTTGAACCTGGGAGGCAGATGTGGCAGTGAGCCAAGATCACACCATTGCATTCCAGGCTGGGCAACAAGAGCAAAACTCCATCTCAAAACATAATAATAATAATTTTTTTTAAAGTGCTCAAAGGCACATTAGTGGTCTCTAATCCCAGCACTTTGGGAGGCCAGGCAGTCAGATCACTTGAGCTCAGGAATTCTAGACTAGCCTGGGAAACATAGCAAGACTCCCGTCTCTACAAAAAATACACAACTTAGCCAGGCATAGCCAGGCATGGTGGTGCCCGCCTGTAGTCACAGCTATTTGGGAGGTTGAGGTGGGAGAATCACTGGAGCCCAGGAGGTCAAGGCTACAGTGAACCAAGATCACACCACTGCACTCCAGTCTGGCTTTAACAAAAAAAGAGAAAGTACTCAAAAATGTTGGTGATTACTGTTATTACCACTGTTAGTCCTTGCAGTTTCCCCCTTCTGAACATACTCCTTTACATGACTGGATGATGTATGTACAATTTTATTTTATTTTTATTTTTATTTATTTATTTATTTATTTATTTTTGAGTCGGAGTTTCACTCTTGTTGCCCAAGCTGGAGTGCAATGGCACGATCTCAGCTCACCACAACCTCCACCTCCCTGGTTCAAGCAATCCTCCTGTCTTAGTCTAACAAGTAGCTGGGATTACAGGCATGCACCACCACGCCTGGCTAGTTTTTTGTTTTGTTTTGTTTTTTGTTCTTTGATACGGAGTTTCACTCTTGTTGCCCAGGCTGGAGTGAAGTGACGTGATCTTGGCTCACCGCAACCTCTGCCTTCCTGGTTCAAGTGATTCTCTTGCCTCAGCCTCCCGATTACAGGCATAGCCGCCACAACCGGCTAATTTTGTATTTTTAGTCGAGACGGGGTTTCTCCACATTGTCAGGCTGGTCTTGAACTCCCGACCTCAAGTGATCCTCCCGCCTCGGCCTCCCAAAGTGCTGGGATTACAGCTGTGCCTGACCAGTAAGGTTGTTGTTTGTTTGTTGTTGTTGTTGTTGTTGTTTGACACGAAGTTTCACTCTTGATGCCCAGGCTTGAGTGCAATGTCACAGTCTTGGCTCACTGCAACCTCCGCCTCCCAGGTTCAAGCGATTCTCCTGCCTCAGCCTCCCAAGTAACTGGGATTACAGGCATGTGCCACCACGCCCGGCTACTGTTTGTATTTTTAGTAGAGACGGGGTTTCATTATGTTAGTCAGGCTGGTCTCAAACTCCTGACCTTAAGTGATCTGCCCACCTCAGCCTCCCAAAGTGTTGGGATTACAGGTGTGAGCCACCGCGCCCGGCTCAGGTTGTTTTTAATAGTAAGAAAAGTGGCTGGGCGCGGTGGCTCACGCGTGGTGGCTCATTATTAATGTTGGGATTAATGTCATAATCCCAACATTAATAATAATTATGAAGCTAGCTTATTTATTAAAGATTTTACTGACATTACATAAACTTGAAACAGCATTTGACTAGTCTTTTATTTTTTCCTGATAAAGTGTTCGATTTAAGTGCTTTTATTTTCTTAAGCCAATTAGAGCTCTTTTATTTATTTTCAGTAGTGAAACATTGTGCACATCACCCATAAATACATAGACATATCAGGCATGCCTATAGAAGTACATCTTATAGATTTATAAAAATCTTTTTTTTTTTCTATTTTAATCTTTCAGATTCTTTTTGTTTGTTTTTGAGATGGAGTCTCGCTCTGTCACCTAGGCTGGAATGCAGTGGCGCAATCTTTGCTCACTGCAACCTCTGCCTCCCAAATTCAAGCGATTCTTCTGCCTCAGCCATAGCTAGGATTACAGGTGCCTGCCACCATACTCAGCTAATTTTTCTATTTTTAGTAGAGATGGGGTTTCGCCATGTTGGCCAGGGAGGTCTCAAACTCCTGACCTCAGGTGATCCACCCATCTCGGCCTCCCAAAGTGCTGGGATTACAGGTGTGAGCCATCGTGCCTGGCCTTAAACTTTCAAATTCTTCATAACCTGTTTCACAACCCTAGGCAGCTGACAGCTAAATAGCCTTAAATTTGCATATTAAAGGAACAGTTCAGGTGAAAGTCAAATAGCAAAATTTACATTATAAGGTGCGGCGAGAAAAGTCTGGTGTTCCAGAGGGAAATTAAAACAGATTTAATTACCAATTAAACATAAAATTATGGAAATTATAAAGGCCTTTTAAATACACACACACACACACACACACACACACACACACACACACCCTGTAGCTTTTACTTCAGAACTTTTAGCCATGAGATAAATACAAATTCACTGGCTTGCAAAAAGAACCTGTTGGATCTAAAACAGCGGTTTTTATCTTAAGAGAAAAATAACAGCAGATTGCTGGGTGCGGTGGCTCATGCCTGTAATCCCAGCACTTTGGGAGGCCGATGCAGGCGGATCATGAGATCAGGAGTTCGAGACCAGCCTGGCCAACATAGTGAAACCCCATCTCTACTAAAAATACAAAAAATTAGCCGGGCATGGTGGCAGGCGCCTGTAATCCCAGCTACTCAGAAGGCTGAGGCAGAAGAATGGCTTGAACCCTGGAGGCAGAGGTTGCAGTGAGACGAGATTGTGCCATTGCACTCCAGCCTGGGCGACAGAGCAAGACTCTGTCTGAAAGAGAGAGAGAGAGAGAGAGAAGAAAGAGAGAGAGAGACAGGAAGGAAGGAAGGAAGGAAGGAAGGAAGGAAGGAAGGAAGGAAGGAAGGAAGGAAGGAAGGAAGGAAGGAAGGAAGGAAGGAAGGCAGGCAGGCAGGCAGGCAGGCAGGGAGGGAGGGAGGGAGGGAAAGAAAGAAAAAGAAAGAAAGAAAGGAAGAAAGAAAGAAAGAAAGAAAGAAAGAAAGAAAGAAAGAAAGAAAGAAAGAAAGAAAGAAAGAAAAGAAAGAAAGAAAGAAAGAGAAAGAAAGAAAGAAAGAAGGAAAGAAAGAAAGAAAGAAAGAAAGAAAGAAAGAAAGAAGACAGAAAAGAGAAAGAAAGAAAAGAGAAAGGAGGGAAGGAGGGAGGGAGGAAGGAGGGAAGGAAAAGCAAGCAAGCAGATTTAGAGCAGGCAGAAAAGAAAAACAGAGAAAAAGACGACTTAGGAATTCTATAGTTTACAGGTCAACTTTAGGGCTCTTTTTCCTTAACGTAAATGTGCACAAAGACCATGTTATTTCAATTTTACATAAACTTTGGCAAGTAGAGATGCCATAAAAGCTACAGAGTGCTCAAAAGGGGGTCACTTGCTTTGTTTTCTCCTATTCTGAAACCCCCTTTGCAAAATTATGACTGAGACAGTGAAAGAGATCTGACTTAACTGACTGCGTCTTGCTTCTAACCTCCTAGCTGTCCTTGTTCATTCCTAGGCGTAAACTGAACTAACTATGGGAGAAACTTAGTTTATAGTTTAAACAAAGACAGTAACAGCCCTTTCCCAAAGCAGACTTCATTCTTGCCTGGGGACTAGATTGCCTTGGTAGTACTAACATTAGCCACAAGATTAGAAATTATGACTTAGGAGTCATGCAGCTGGAACCTACAAGATTCTGATCCTCCCTAAACCACTCCTAAGATCAGGGCTTGAGATATTTTGCAGACCCTGCACTTGATGGATCAGCTGGCCCCACCCAGATCAATAAACTGGCTCATCTGATCTTGTGGCCCCCATCCAGGAACTGACTGAGTGCATGAAGGTAGCTGTGAGTCCCTATGATTTCATATCAGACCAATCAGCACCCCTGGCTCACTGGCTTCCCCCACCCACCAAGTTATCTTTAAAAACTCTGCTCCCTGCTGGGCGCCGTGGCTCACGCCTGTAATCCCAGCACTTTGGGAGGCTGAGGCAGGTGGATAACTTGAGGTCTGGAGTTCGAGACCAGCCTGACCAACATGGTGAAACCTTGTCTCTACTGAAAATACAAAATTAGCTGGGCATGGTGGCACGTGCCTGTAATCCCAGCTACTCGAGAGGCTGAGGCAGGAGAATCACTTGAACCCAGGAGGCAGAGGTTGCAGTGAGCCGGGATCACGCGATTGTACTCCAACCTGGGCAACAAGAGTGAAGCTCTGTCTCAACAGCAACAACAAGAACTCTGTAAAACTCTAGTCTCCCGCACCTGCACAGCTGGCTCTGCATGAAATACTCTTTCTCCACTGCAATTCCCCTGTCTTGATGAATCAGCTCTGTCTAGGTAGTGGGTAAAGTGAACCCCGTGAGCAGTTACATCCTGAGGGCTGTGTCACAGGCCACGGTTGCTCATATTTGGCTCAGAAGAAATCTATTCAAATATTGTACAGAGTTTGACTCTTTTCATCGACAGGTACTTAATTTTTGCTTTCCTTTTAGAAGCACATACAATGTCAAAGTTCTCTTTGCTATACTTCATTTGTGATGGAAAAAACTCCAGTCTTTTTCCTCTGTGAGCTTGGCTGAGACCAACTAGGGACAGGGCTGCTGGTTTTCACGGCTCCTTGCATGGACAGAAATCTCTCCTCCGGTGCCTCCGCCAGTCTCCATCTTGACTTGTGAGGAGGGAGTAGTGATTCCCTTCCCTGTGGCTCACCTCACAGAGGTCCCGGGGGTGGAGAGCAGGTAAAGAGAAGGAAGGATCAGAGTGAGCTCATAGGAAAAAGTGGTTTCAAACATTGAGTTTTGTAAAAGAGAGAGGGGATAGTGTTGTTTCATCAGTGGTATTTCTGCATCGCTGGAACCAAATGGGTTTTTCTTTTGAGAGTCTCTTGGCTGTTCCTCCAGCTATTCCTCTACATTCCACACCCCAGGGATGTAAAGGTGAGAGGAAGTGGGTCATATTATATGGCTGGGCACCCACCATGTGCCAGGCACTTCCGAAGGCGTTCCACATGCATTGTCTTAATCATGGCCTCAGGAAGTAGGAGGCATTATCTCCCTAAGGTAAATAAGGAAAGTGAGGTTCAGGGAGCTTCACTTTCAATAATGTGTCTGAGGCCATGTAGCTCTAGTAAATGCTGAGTTTTGAAGCCAGCTTGGTCTGGATCAAAGCTGTGCTTGAGGCTGGGTACCGTGGCTCACACCTGTAATCCCAACACTTTAGGAGGCCGAGGTGGGAGGATTGCTTGAGCCCTGGAGTTTGAGACCTGGGCAGCTGAGGGGGAGGATTGCTTGATCTCAGGAGGTGGAGGCTGCCGTGAGCCAAGATGGCACACTGCACTTTGGCCTAGGTGACAGAGTGAGACTTTGTCTCAAAAAATTAAATTAAATTAAATTAAAGCTGTGCTTGAGGCCTGGGCCTCTCAGTGGAGCTGTCTTCTACCTCCTGGGATGGAGAGGGGAAGGGCACGGGCCTCTGGCTGCCATGACTAGTCCTTCAGGAAAAGCTGCTCTGTTCCCATGCCTAAGCAAACTCAGGCAGCTGTGCCCTTCCCAGCTTCCTGAGGCCCCTGCTCCGAGGCTGACAAGACCTCTTCATTCTCAGCCAGGACTAGCGACTGCTCATGCGCACACGTGGCCTTGGGTAGGGGGCAGCGTGAGTGGAAACCTTAACTAAAGGTGTATCTGATGCTGGAATTGCAGATAGTAAGTGAGGTAGAAAGAAAAGGGGAGAGAGGCATTTAGGAAGGGCCTCCTAAGGGCCCTTGAGTCAAGCCTGCAGGCAGCCCCCTGGTGTGAGGGCAGGGGGAGGGTGCCAGAGTAAAAGCACACACACCCTGGCCTGCTGGGGGTTGCAGAACTGTCAGCCCCAGGGAACTGGGCCTGGTCTGGAATCCCCCGAGGAGACTGAAGGAAGGTTGAGGGGTGGGAGGCTGGGATCCTCATACCTGGAGTCTGACACTGCTAGACACCCGGGCTTGGGTGGGCCAAAGGCAAGACCTAACTATGGTGAGACAGAGAGGCCCCGAGTACACAGAATGTAAGCAGGCACTCACACTATAGGTGCCTCTCTTGCCTCAGACTCATCCAGGCACTGCCCAGGAGCTCAGGACACAAGGGCAGCTGCCCTTACCCACTGCTTATGTGGCATATGGGAATATACAATATAAATATATTCTTATAATTGTATATAATCATGTTTATATATGTAACACATATAAATGTGTATTAATTCAACACTCACAACTCTTTAAATTATCCTTAGTTGACAGATAAGATGAAAGGCAGAATAGTTGGAACAGATAGTAAGTTTGCCTCACTAATAACTTGTACACAGTCCACACTCTTAACCATGATGCAACACAATTATCACCAACACACACACACACACACACGCAAAAGGCTACCAGGTACTCACCCAGCTTCCTTATCAGGACCCGCCCCCCAGCAGATTGGCCACAGCTGCACCTCTGCCCACGGCCAGCCCTGTGGGAGGTAGGTGGGTCACGTGAGGTCAAGGCCCCTTTTATAGCCCCATCACCACAGCTGGCTCTGTCTCCTGCCACCCACACCAGCTGTCCCACTCGCCATGGAGAAGATCCTGATCCTCCTGCTTGTCGCCCTCTCTGTGGCCTATGCAGCTCCTGGCCCACGGGGGATCATTATCAACCTGGTAAGAGGGTCTTCAGGGAAGGGGGCCTCCTGAGTCCCCAGGTGAAGACGTCCTAAGCTTGGACCTTGACCTCTGATGGCCCCATCTGGACTGGCGGGGGCTGGGAGGAGTGGCATCTTGCATCCATCTGTTTACTTCCATAGCCTGTTGTATGCCTCTTCCCAGGGGCCACAGGAAAGGCTGATCAGCCCCTCTCCAGCTCCAACTGGAGCATGCTCAGAGCAGCAGCTCAACCTGGCTATGAGGGACCTTTTTTCTTTCTTTCTTTCTTTCTTTCTTTCTTTCTTTCTTTCTTTCTTTCTTTCTTTCTTTCTTTCTTTCTTTCTTTCTTTTTCTTTAAGATGGAGTCTCACTTTATCACCAGGCTGGAGTGCAGTGGCGCAATCTCAGCTCACTGCAACCTCCGCTTCCTGGGTTCAAACGATTCTCCTGCCTCAGCCTCCTGAGTAGCTGGGATTACAGGCGCCCGCCATCACGCTCGGCTATTTTTTGTATTTTTAGTAGAGACGGGGTTTCACCATGTTGCCCAGGCTGGTCTCGAACTCCTGACCTCATGATCCACCCACCTCAGCCTCCCAAAGTGCTGGGATTACAGGCGTGAGCCACCTCGCCTGGCCCTATGAGGGAACTTCACAAAAATCCAGAGCCCTGGGCTTCCATCCTGAGAAAATGCTTTGTGCCAATCATTCCAGCTTCTAACTTATGGTGGCATCTTACTGTGTGTCCAACACAGTTCGAGATGCCGCGGAGATGTTTGCTCATTCTGTCCTCGTAATAACCACTGAGGGAGATGCTTTCATAGTCAGCCCTATCTTCAGATAGAGGGAGGGTGAGCAACCTGCCTGAGGTCACATAGCTGGAAAGTGGTTAAGCTGGGGCCCTACGACTGGCCCACACCACCTCTCCACCATGGGTCTTGGCTGGGAAAGCCCTTCCAGAACATCCATAAGGTTGAAAGATTCTGAACTCTCTTAACTTGGGGCCATGGCTGGACTTGGAGGTCCAGGACCCTGGAGATGGTAGATCAGATCTGTTGCGGGAGGAAGGAGTCTTGCAGGGAGAGGCAATCTTCACTGCCTCCTTAAAGGTGTGTGGGACCCAGAGAGATTTGGAGAGCCTGTCTAGGGGCCTCATGTGCACATTCCAGATGAGAACACTGAGGCTTGAGAGGCAGTGACTTGCCCAGAGTCACGCAGGGAGTTGGTAGTACAGCCGGTACTAGAATCCGGGGGTCCTGACCCTCTGTGCAGGCTGCTTCTCTGTCACCGCATGCCCACTTCTCATGTGGGTGGGGGGGGGCACAGAGGCCACCAGACCCACGGGTTGGACTCCTTCACATACATCCCCAACAGGGGAGACACTGTTAGCAGTAGTGCGTGGTGGGTGCGGGTCTGAATGGAGAAGGGACCTGAGGGAGCGGGGCCTGGGCTGACTGGCTGCCCCTTGCAGGAGAACGGTGAGCTCTGCATGAATAGTGCCCAGTGTAAGAGCCAATGCTGCCAACACACGGGTGCGTTGGACCTGGCCCGCTGCATACCCTTGGCCAGCGAGAACAGCGAGTGTTCTGTCAAGGTGGGTGCCTGAGGACGTGGCATGGGTCCGGGAGAATGGGGAGGAGGGCCCTGAACACTTGTGAGTGGGATCAGGGAGGAGGGTCAGCCTGGACACTGAATGTTGAGGAGACGAGAGGGAGGTCAACAGGTGTCAAAGCACTTTCCCATCCCATCATCTCTCTTGACCCGAGTGACCAGTGAGATGGATGGGGGTGAGGATTTGTTATCCCCATTTCATGACTGGGTAAGTAGAGGCTCCCCAGAGAGATCAAGCCAGTAAGAGCAAATGAGCCAGAGCAGAGGTCAGAACTGGGGTCTCTAGGGCCCACAGCACCCCTGGGGAGGTAGGTGGGAGAGGCACTCCCTGAAAACACAGGCTGGCCTACTGGTTCTATAGGTCAGGCAGGGGACAATTGATGTCCAAAGTATCCCCCCATAGCCTTGACTTCATTGGCTGTGTCTCTGCAGACGCTCTACGGGATTTACTACAAGTGTCCCTGTGAGCGTGGCCTGACCTGTGAGGGAGACAAGACCATTGTGGGCGCCATCACCAACACCAACTTCGGCGTCTGCCACGACATTGGGACACTGGACGCTCCAAGCAGTGAGACCGCCCACCCACTCCCATACCTAGCCCAAAATGCTGCAGACCACTAGGCCCAGGGGCACCTCTCCCCCTGCTCCAGAGCATCTCCCGGGCTGGCCACCTCCTTGACCAGCACCTCTGTTTTCTGATTGGACTCTTCACAATTAAAGGCCTCCTGCAAAAATTTCCCAGTCTCCTGCATATTCTCTCTGAGTCAGCATCTTCTCTGAAGTTGCATCAGGCCTTTGGCCCACCAGGGCAGGCTTCAGGCAGGTCAGAAGAACAAGGGATGGGTCTGGGGCTGGAGAGGATGTGGCCAAACAGATTGGATACTGGAGACAAAGCTGTGAAGGAGGCCCAGCCAGCCTGGGAGGCCCTCCGTTTCTGGGGAGCAGTCACGCCTACCTGGGATGCCCTCCTTGTCCCGCTGGTTCTCAAAGAGACAAGCGGGCACATGTGCACACACAGACACACACACCCTTGCGGGTAAGGAGTTTTAATGGCCCATGTTAGTCACCCTGCATCAGAGGCATCAGTGTCCTGGGCTCTCACCTCTTTTCTGGACACAATTCTCAAATGTGACAGCTAGCTGACACAACTCATGTGTTAAGGGGTCAGACCACTCTCAATTGCTATGAGCTTACTCTCTGCCAGCAAATGCTCACAAGGAACCCAGGAGGGAGAATTTCTCATCTCCACTTTATAGATAGAGACCAAGTTTCAGAGAGGAGCTTGCCCAATTTCACATAATCAGAAAATGTTGGCACTCTACCATCTAACTCCACTGCCCCGCTTCTACGATTCCTTTTTTTTTTTTTTTGAAACAGAGTTGCCCAGGCTGGAGTGTGGTGGCTTGATCTCTCGGCTCACTGCAACCTCTGCCTCCCAGGTTCAAGCAATTCTCCTGCCTCAGCCTCCCCTAGTAGCTGGGATTACAGGCGCCCACCACCATGTCTGGCTAATTTTGTGTGTTTTTAGTAGAGATGGGGTTTCATCATGTTGGCCAGGCTGGTCTCAAACTCCTGACTGCAGGTGATCCACCACCTCAGCCTCCCAAAGTGCTGGGATTACAGGCGTGAGCCACCGTGCCTGCCCTTATGATTCCTTTTTCTTTCCCAATTATTCACACTAAGAAAAATGGGTGGAAATTGTAGGGAATTTAATTTTGCCTTAATATAAAGATTGTATATGCCCAGGAGCCATCAAACATGAGTTACCTTAGGCAGTACTGAGGTTCCCATCCTCCAGGTATGCAAGCGGAAGCTCACCGACCCCTCGGTGGAGATGCCCAGAGAGTGAGGGACAGTGAACTGAATGAAACTTCTATGTTGCCGGGGGCGATGGCTCACACCTGTGATCCCAGCACTTTGGGAGGCCGAGGTGGGCAGATCACCTGAGGTCAGGAGTTTGAGACCAGCCTGACCAGCATGGAGAAATCCCATCTTTACTAAAAATACAAAACTAGCCGGGCATGGTGGTACATGCCTGTAATCCCAGCTACTCGGGAGGCTGAGGCAGGAGAATCTCTTGAATCCAGGAGGCAGAGGTTGCAGTAAGCCGAGATCGCGCCACTGCGCTCCAGCCTGGACAACAAGAACGAAACTCCATCTCAAAAAAAAAAAAAAAAAAGAAAGAATCTTCCATGTCGTGCCGGCCCTAGGATCTTGCAGTTTTGTGATCAGTGAATCCCCTTTTAACCACAGGCTTATGAGTTAAGATTGCATTCAGCTGTAAGTTGCAGAAAAACCCAAGTAATTACAGCTGAAGCAAATAGGAACATATATTTCTCATGAATCCAAAGCCTAGACATAGGAAGTGCTGGCATTCTTTTGGTGGCTGGTAGCTCTGCCTTTCTCTTGACCTTCTCTTCAAGGTTGCCACATGCCTTAGGAGCAGCTCCTGACTTCATGTTCCCACCATACTCAAAGGCAGGAAGCATGGAGTAGTTGGCGGCTGGGAATGGGGGAGAAGGAGCAGAGAGTTTCTTCTTGCACACCCTCTTTTTTTTTTTTTTTTTGAGACGGAGTTCCGCTTTTGTTGCCCAGGCTGGAGTGCAGTGGTGTGATCTCAGCTCCCTGAAACCTCCACCTCCTGGGTTCAAGCAATTCTCTTGCCTTCAGCCTCCCGAGTAGCTGGAACTACAGGCACCTGCCACCACGCCCAGCTAATTTTTTGTATTTTTAGTAGAGACGGGGTTTCACCATTTTGGCCAGGCTGGTCTTGAACTCCTTACCTCAGGTGATCCACCTGCCTCGGCCTCCCAAAGTGCTGGGATTACAGATGTGAGCCATGGCGCCTGGCCCATGCTCTCTTCTTGTCTTTCCCCAAATGCTCAAGGCCGACTTCTCTTCATATCTCAGAGGCTAGAACTTGGTTATCTGACTACCTCTAGCTGCAAGGGATGCTGGGAAAGCAAAGGGAATAAGATCCTTCTCCTGGAGCCAGGCATATTGATGCCCAAACAATATTGGGTTTCAGTTGGCAGGGAAGGGGGCAATGGCTATTAGGAAACCAGGTAATGGTGTCTGTGAATTATGTGCTCAACAAGAGAAACTTTCAATACCTTAACCCAGGAGGAGTCTCAGGCCCTGAGGCAGGGCTGAGTCATGCTTCTTGGTGCCACATTCAGTCCTAGAGATCTGCATTCATGTCCTCTTCATGTGTTCACTGAATGACCATAGTGTGCCTGGCACCATGTTTTGGACTGTGGGGGGCATAAGGAAAATGTCAAAATGTCCCTGGTCTCCAAAAGTAAGTAGGCAGTTGGGCTTTGGGCTCTGCAGAAGCAAGTGACCAAGAGCCCAACCTTTATATAGCTTGCATTTTGTTTCCAACGGCCAGTACTGCTGTAGACTCTCAATTTCTGTTGCTTTTCAGCATCACACGCCTGCACAGCAGGGGCATAATCTAACCACAGCTCAAAGAACCAGATGGTCCCAGCTTACAATGGTTTGACTTTTTCAACCTTATGATGGTGTGAAAGTGACATGCGTTCAGTAGAACATCAGTAAATTACATGAGATATTCGACACTTTATTCTAAAATAGGTTTTGTGTTATTTTGCTCAGCTAATGTAAGCATTCTGATTGAGCACATTTAAGGTAGGTTAAGCTAAGCTATGATGTTCAGTAGGTTAGGTGTATTAAATGCTTTTTTTTTTTTTTTTTGAGACAGGATCTCACTATGTCACCCAGGCTGGAATGCAGTGGCATGATCATGGCTCACTACAGCCTTGACATCCTGGGCTCAAGCGATCCTCCCCCCTCAGTCCCCCAAGTAGCTGGAACTACAGGCGTGTGCCACCATACCTGGCTAATTTTTTTTTTTTTTTGGCCGGGGGTGGAGATGGAGTCTCTCTCTGTTGCCTAGGCTGGAGTGCAATAGCACGATCTTGGCTCACTTCAGCCTCCACCTCCCAGGTTCAAGCAATTCTCCTGCCTCAGCCTCCTGAGTAGCTGTGACTATAGGCGCATGCCGCCACATCCAGCTAATTTTTTTTTTTTTTTGTATTTTTAGTAGAGATGGGGTTTCACTGTGTTGCACAGGCTGGTCTCGACCTCCTGAGCTCAGGCAATCTGCCCACCTCGGCCTCCGAAAGTGCTAGGATTACAGGCATGAGCCACCAGGCCCGGACTTATTTTTTTATATTTTTAGTGGAGATGGGGTTTCACCATGATGCCCAGGCTAGTCTTGAACTCCTAGGCTCAAGCAATCCATCCACCTCAGGCTCCCAAAGTGCTGGGATTACAGGCGCGAGCCACCACACCTACCCATTAAATGTATTTTCTTTTTTCTTTTTTTTTTTTTTTTTGGAGAGAGTCTCACTCTGTCACCCAGGCTGGAATGCAGTGGCACGATCTCGGCTCACTGCAACCTCCGCCTCCCGGGTTCAAGTGATTCTCCTGCCTTCGCCTCCTGAATAGCTGGGATTACAGGCATGCGCCACCACACCTGGCTAATTTTTTGTATTTTTAGTAGAGACGGGGTTTCACCGTGTTAGCCAGGATGGTCTCGATCTCCTGACCTCGTGTTCCACCCGCCTCAGCCTCCCAAAGTGCTGAGATTACAGGCATGAGCCACTGCGCCCAGCCTAATTTTTGTATTTTTAGTACAGATGGGGTTTCACCATGTTGGCCAGGCTGGTCTCCAGCTCCTGACCTCAGACGATCCACATGCCTTGGCCTCCCACAGTGCTGGAATTACAGGCATGAGCCACCGCACTGGGTCCAGAGCTTTTCAGCATGTAGTCTCATTTGCTTATTTTTGCTATTGTTGCCTGTGCTTTTGGTGTCTTATCCAAAAAATCACTGTCAAATCTAATGTCGTGTAATACTTCCCCTATATTTTCTTCTAGGAGTTTTAAGGTTTCAGGTCTTATATTTAGGTCTTTAATCAATTTTGAGTTTATTTTTGTGTGTGCTATAAGATAAGGGTCCAATTCCATTCTTTGGCATGTGAATATTCAGTTTTCCCAACACCATTTATTGAAAAGACTGTCCTTTTCCTAGGGTGTCTCCTTGGTGCCCTTGTTGAAACTTAATTGACTGTACAGGCTTGGGTTTATTTCTGGGCTCTGTATTCTCCCCTTCCCCTTCTAACTTCTTAGACATTGGGTATCTTTGGGAACTTCTTAGACACTGGGTATCATTGGGTTTCCAGCTTGCCATCTCTCCTTCATAGGTTTTCTCTGAATGGGGAGAGCTCATGTAACACAATGGAAGTCTGGTTATCAGTCTGATACAGTTAGTACAGGACAGCATATTCTACCAAGGTATGGTTCACATTGTTTTGCTGTGACTTACAAGGGGGTGTTCTAAGTACAACCATAGATTACCTCCAAACTCCCCAGCCCTTGCATCCTAAGCCCAACATCCAGGACCGCACGTTTGGCTCAGTTCTGGTGGCTGAATGTGGAACCTTAGGTCCAAAATCTGAAATAATTAACTCCAAAATGTAACCTGAATATAACAGGCACCACGCACAAACAAGCGAGCTATCATCTAACTCGAAAAGCCTCACCACACACTGAGACTTCCTAAAACTCCACTTGACTCATTCTCTCCCCAACCCCACACCACAGTCACTGCTCCAGTCTTTCTCACTCTTTCCTAGGCTCCCCTTCCTTTCTTCTTTTCTTGTCCCTCTTTTCTCTTGCCTCCCAGAAGATTCAGATTCTGCACTTTCCAACTGTGTGACCTTGAAAAAATTGCTCAACCCCTGTGTCCCTACCTGCAAAACAGAGGCGATAACAGGACAGACCCCACAGGTTTGTTGTAGGACGAAACGAGATCATGTGCATAAGGCACCTAGAGCTGCCCCTAACATCTAGTAAGTGCTCCATAAACATCATCAATTCTTCAGACACATGGATGTTTTGTGTACCTTCTTTCACATTTCTGAAATTTAAGGTCGTGGAACTGAAATATCACGTGTGAACTGGGCTTTCGGGGGGTAGATTACAGAGTGGGCTGAAGGCAGAAAGGGGTTGGGGTGGGAAGGGAGCTTTGGTCTCCTCTGGGGGTCTTTCATTCATGCCCCAACTGGGAAAAGACCCCAAGCCCAACAGTGTCCCTTCCTGCTTCCTCCCTCATATCACCTCCCGCCCCCCCGAAACCTGCACCATGCCCACCCCAGCCCAGCCCACCCAGGCCCCAACTCTGTGGGCAGCAAACATTAAAAAAGCTCTTTATTTCAGTGATGGCGCATCACTCCTTCCCCCTTCCCTCCACTCAGGGCGGAGGCTCTGGGGAACAGGGCGGAGCACAGAGCTCTGGGTAGGGAGGACAGCAGGTGTAGGAGGAGGCAGCAAGAAGGAGGGAGCACTAGAAGAACATTTCCTCAGGCAGCTTCTGCCTTCCAATTTTCTGACAATGGCCAAAGGCAATGGCAGACCATTTCTCACTCTTCCAATATACACAAGTCAGGTTCTGCAGGCAGGGACACTGTCTATATTGGCCAAAGAATGCCTGGGAAAGACAGGACTTTGACCTTGACCTTGCGGGCAGCTCGTCCCTGAGCCCCCAAGCCCAGCCCAGCCCAGCTCCAGGGCCTCCCTGCTTGCCCACAGCCAGGAGCCAGGGATAAAGGATAACTTGACAGCTGCTCAGAGTGGCACCTCTGGCTGCCTTCTCCAGGCTGGCTCCTGGATTGCTCAGTGCCCTCCCAGCTCCAGCCCTTGTAACCCTGCCTGTCACTGATCCATCTGCCTGTCCTAAGTCCATGGACACACCATTGTAAGGCCTCCATGTCTTGTCTTTAAATCCTTCTATGGGCAAATCCACTCCCTCCCCTACACACCCAGCTCAGAGGCTGCCTCTGCCCATCCTCCACTAGGAACACCCGGGGCCACAGCAGAACTCCTGTACTGGATAAAGACGGGGCTCTGGGGCAGAGGCCAGACCTAGCTGTGCCCATTTACTGTACTACTTTCGGCATTTACTGAGAGGACCCCTGGAGAATGAGAACCCACATTAGGGAGTGAAGCATCGCCTCCCCGCCCCCAACCAGGATTCCAAGATCCTAGGGTGGGCTGCCATTTTGGTTCCGTCCACAGGCTCCCCCAGAAGGCTTGGAGGTGCAGTCCCACGGGGGAATTCCAGGCTCCGGGACATTTCCGCCCACCTACCCTTCTTTCCTCCCCAGGAATCTGGCCCGCCCCGGCTCCCCCTTCCCCTGAATCCCCTTTGGCTCCCCCCAGGCGCCGATACCCACCAGCGTTTGACACAGGCTGCCCTCGGACCCCTTCTCCGCGCAGTGCGACTCGCAGATGTCTGGAGCCCGTCGGCAGCACCCAGTCTGGCAGTCCTGGTTCCGGATGCAAACCTCCTTGAGGCCCTGCAGGGAGGGACACGGCCCCGCCAAGCTCCACCGCCCGCCTTCCGCCCTCGCCGCCCGGGGCTTTCTCCCTACGGGGCTCTCCCCAGACTGTGTTCCCACCATCATCTCTGGCTCCTGCCAGGCAGGGCGGTCTCTACGTGGGGGCCAGGGTAAGTCTGTACAGATGGAGGGTGCCTGGAGGGGACTGAACGGTTTTTAAAAGGTTTACTCTTGGTGCCCTCAACACAGGTTGCTTCTCATACACACCAGGGTGGTCTAGACTTCCCTGTCTCTCTCTTGCACTTCATTCTGCTGCAGTCTTCTCTCCCGAAAACTCATACTTACCCTTTCACCGGTGGCTGATGGTCACCTACATTCCCCCCACCCACTCCCCCCCGCCACACACATCAATGACCTCCACCCAGTATTGGGGCTTAGGACAGTAATTAACATTATTGATCACAGCCACCCATCATCTCTGACAATTTCAGTAGCCATTCAACAGGCAAATACTGAGCACCTACTGTGTGCCAGGCACTGTTCCAGGCACTGGGAATACAGCTGGGAACAACAGAAACAGAAATCCCTGTCCACCTGCAGCTGACATTCCGGAGCAGCACTGTCCAACAGAGCTTTCTGCAGTGATGAAAATGTGCTTTTTCTGCTCAGTCCAATAGCCACTAGCCACTGCTGAGCACTTGAAATATGGTAGTGCAACTGAGGAGCTGAATTTAAAACTTTTTTCTTTCTTTTCTTCTTTTTTATTTTTTTTCTTTTGAGATGTAGTCTCGCTCCCATCGCGCAGGCTGGAGTGCAGTGGCGCGATCTTGGCTCACTGCAACATCCACCTCCTGGGTTCAAGCAATTCTCCTTCCTCAGCCTCTCGAGTAGCTGCGATTACAGCCGTGCACCACCATGCCCAGCTAATTTTTATATTTTTAGTAGAGACAGGGTTTCACCATGGGCCAGGCTGGTCTCAAACTCCTGACCTCAGGTGATCCACCTGCCTCAGCCTCCCAAAGTGCTAGTAGGATTACAGCTGTGAGCCACCGCGCCCAGCCCTCTTTCTTTCCTTTCCTTTTTTTTTTTTGGACAAGGTCTCACTCTGTCACCGAGGCTGGAGTGCAGTGGTGCAATTATGGCTCACTGTAGCCTCAGCCTCTGGGTTCAAGCAATCCTCCTGCCTCAGCCTCCCACATAACTGGGACCACAGGCATACACCACCATGCCCAGCTAATTTTTCTATTTTTGTAGAGATGTTACAGGTAGTTAGACAGGCATGAGCGGGGTAGGAGAGGGCTCTCCCCCTCCCACCAGGAATGTCAGGTGATGGTTCAACAGTTATCACATTGCCTCTCCAAAAATGACAATTTGGCAGCTAGGCTCCAGGGAGAGACAATCTAATGGTCCATAGCTGTTAACATTAAAGTGTTCACTTGGCCGGGCGCGGTGGCTCAAGCCTGTAATCCCAGCACTTTGGGAGGCCGAGACGGGCGGATCACGAGGTCAGGAGATCGAGACCATCCTGGCTAACATGGTGAAACCCCGTCTCTACTAAAAAATACAAAAAAAAACTAGCCGGGCGAGGTGGCGGGCGCCTGTAGTCCCAGCTACTCGGGAGGCTGAGGCAGGAGAATGGCGTAAACTCGGGAGGCGGAGCTTGCAGTGAGCTGAGATCCGGCCACTGCACTCCAGCCTGGGAGACAGAGCGAAACTCCGCCTCAAAAAAAAAAAAAAAAAAAAGTGTTCACTGAATGCAGGGGCCAGAGAGAAGCAAAAAGGGCTTCCAGTAAAATCTCAGGTGTTGGGTGAGTGAGCCCGGGAACGCACATTAAGAGAAAAAATGGAGGAGTATGAATTTCCGTGGGCGCACTCCACTGGAAAAGGGAAGAAAGTCTCAGACGGGCATGCGTACAACTTCCTAAACACACTGCGTGTGCTCACTACCCAAGGGTAAGGAGGACACTGCACATGTGGTCAGCTCACCCTAAGGGAAGAATCAGGGGAGAGAGGCACGCGACGCTGGAGGTGGCCAAGGTTAAACACTGCACTTGTCCTTCAAGTTGCACACTTGGGACTCTTCCAAGTGTACTTTCCATTCTTTCCTGCTCTAAAGCTTTTTAATAAACTTCCACTCATGCTCTGAAACCTGCCTCAGTCTCTTTGTCTGCTTTATGCCCCTCAGTCAAATTCTTTCTTCTGAGGAGGCAAGAATTGAGGTTGCTGCAAATGCATGCAGATTCATTGCCAATAACTCAGATACCTTCCACCAGTAAGACAGGAGTCTCGCTTTGTTGCCCAGATTGGTCTTGAACCCCTGGGCTCAAACAATCCTCCCACCTTGGCCTCCCAAAATGTTGGGATTACAGCCATGAACCACCACACCTGGCCTGAATTTTAAATTTTGTTGAATTTTCATAAATTTAAATCTAAGTAACTATATGTGGCTAGTGTAAACCAAAAATAAAATTTGAAGCCTCCCACCACCACCAATCCACAGCCATCTCAATGGACTCCCTCCTTGGCCAGAGCACTCTAAAATTTAACCTGAAAGACTGGTTCAGGCCATGACAGGAAGTGGGGGCTGGACATGCCTCATTAATACCCCATTCAGCATTACCATTAACAAAGACCTTAAGTCTGATCAGAAACATGTACAATCTATTTTCTAGGAAGCCTGTTCCTGGAGGCTTCATCTGCATGATAAAACTTTGGTCTCCACAAGCCCTTATCTTAACCCAGACATTCCCTTCTGCTGATAATAGCTCTTTCAACCAATTGCCAATCAGAATATGTTTAAATCTACCTATGACCTGGAATGGAAGTCACGCCCCCCACTTCAAGTTGTCCCGCCCTTCCACATTGAACAAATGTAAACCTTACATGTACTGATTGATGTACTATGTCTCCCTAATGTGTACAAAAGCAAGCTGTACCCCAAAAAACAAAACAAAACAAAACAAAAAAAAGCAAGGTGCACCCCGGCCACCTGAGGCTGTATCACGGGTGTGTCCCTAACCTTGGCAAAGTAAACTTTCTAAATTGACCGAGACCTGTCTCAGATATTTTGGGTTCACACTAGTAACTGCACTATTGGACAAGTAAAGCTCTAAAGAGGGAAGACAGGGAAGAGATACATAAGTGAAATGATAGGGTGTCACAGATAAAACGTTGAGCAAAATAAGTCAGATTTTTTTTTTTTGGAGATAGAGTCTCGCCCTATCGCCCAGGCTGGAGTGCTGTGGCGCAATCTCAGCTCACTGCAAGCTGTGCCTCCCGGGTTCATGCCATTCTCCTGCCTCAGCCTCCTAAGTAGCTGGGATTACAGGTGCCCACCACCATGCCCAGATAATTTTTTTGTATTTTTATTAGAGACGGGGTCTCACTGTGTTAGCCAGGATGGTCTCGATCTCCCGACCTTGTGATCCGCCCACCTCGGCCTAAGTGCTGGAATTACAGGCACGAGTCACCGCACCCTGCACACCCCCGCCTTTTTTTTTTTTTTTTGGAGACAAAGTCTCACTCTACTGCCCAGGCTGGAGTGCAATGGCACGATCTTGGCTCGCTGCAACCTCCGCCTCCCGGGTTCAAGCAATTCTCCTGCCTCAGCCTCCCAAGTAGCTGGGATTACAGGCATGTGCCACCATACCAAGCTAATTTTGTATTTTTGGTAGAGATGGGGTTTCACCATGTTGGTCAGGCTGGTCTCGAACTCTTGACCTCAGGTGATCCACCTGCCTCGGCCTTCCAAAGTGCTAGGATTACAGGCTTAAGCCACTGTGCCTGACCCAGATTTTTTTTTTTTCTAAGTACATACTGTGTGATTTTATCATACAAAGTTCAAAATCAGTCTATAATAATGGAAGTCGCTGGGCACGGTGTAATCATGCCTGTAATCTCAGCACTTTGGAAGGCTGAGGTGGGTGGATCACGAGGTCAGGAGATCGAGACTATCCTAGCTAACGCGGAGAAACCCTGTCTCTACTAAAAATCCAAAAAATTAGCCAGGCGTAGTGGTGGACGCCTATAGTCCCAGCTACTCAGGAGACTGAGGCAGAAGGATGGTGTGAACCTGGGAGGCGGAGCTTGCAGTGAGCCGAGATTGCGCCATTGCACTCCAGCCTGGGCGACAGAGCGAGACTCCATCTCAAAAATAATAATAGTAATAATAATAATAATAATAATAATGGAAGTCAGGAGACAGTTGCCTTTGGTTCTATTGACTAGGGGAGAGTGAGCCTTTTGGGGTGCTGAAAATGTCCTATATCTTGTTCTGATGGCAGTGATGAGGGGGTCTGCATAGATTCAAATCCATTGATTTCTATGTAAACTCAAGATTTGGGCACCTAGTTAGGTGTAATTTTTACCATATATGTTATATATATAAAGCAAGTAATATTTATATTATATATGTATAATCCTATTATGTGTGATTACGTGCTATAAAGAAAATAAAGCAGGAATGGAGGATTGGCTATAGCCGCCTCCCGGCCCCCCTGCTTCCACCCTTGCCAGTGACCTCCCCCAGGTGCCCCCTCACCATCCCCATTCTCGCTTCCACCTCCCCAACCTCCTCAAGTCAGTTCTTCCCAGAACAGCTAGAGGAGTCTTTTTCAAAAGATAATTTCCACAATGTCATTCTCTGGATTCAAAGCCATCACTGGGGCTCTGAATCCACACCTGGCCTGACCCCAGGGCATCTGTGCTTGCTGGCCCTCTGCCCAGAGCACCCTGTCCTGCACTCTTTGCCCGGCTGTCTCCCGCTCCTGCCTCGGGCTGAAGACTTCCTGGACACCAGCAGAGCAGTCCCCATCACCTGGTTGTACTTTGGTCACAACACTTACGACTCTCTGAAATCATCTTATTTATATGTTTTAAAAATAATTTATCTCCCCCTGCTAGCACCTCAGCTCTAGGACACAGATCTTCTGCTCTCATATTCACTGCTGTATTTCTTAGCCCCTTGGACTAAAGTCCTTACACATTGCAGGTGCTTTGTAATGTGTAAGGACTTTAGCAGGTGCTGAATGAATAACTGTTGAATAAATGAGAATATTGTAACTCTGTTCCATTTATCTCTCTGATCTCATCTCCCATGATTTCCACTCTCTCTCACTCCTCTTTGCTATTCCTTGAATATGTCAGCACATTTCCACCCCCAGACCTTTGTCCTGGCTGTTCCCTCCATCTGGAACGCTCTTCTCCCAGAGACCTGCCTGCTTTGCCCATTAGGAAGGACTTCCCTCCCTGTAGGCCTTTGCTAAAATTTCCCATTCTTAGTAAGCTCTTCCCTGAGCACCCCATTTAAAACTGCAAACGCTGGCTGGGTGCTGTGGCTCATGCCTGTAATCCCAGCACTTTGGGAGGCCAAGGCAGGTGGATTGCTTGAGGTCAGGAGTTCAAGACTAGCCTGACCAATACGGTGAAACCCTGTCTCTACTAAAAATACAAAAAAAAACCCCAAAATTAGCTGGGCATGGTGGTGGGTGCCTGCAATCCCAGCTACTTGGGAGGCCGAGGCAGGGGAATCGTTTGAACTCAGGAGGCGGAGGTTGCAGTGAGCTGGGATTGCCCCACTGCACTCCAGTCTGGGTGACAAAGCAAGACTCCATCTCAAAACAAACAAACCAACAAACAAACAAAAAACCCTGCAAACCCTTCTCATACCACCACGTCCCTAGCCCGTTTCTTATTTTCACTTTCCTTGCTTATCACCTGAGATAGATGCCATTATTAACAGCATCTATTGTAGGTTTTACTTCTTTGCCTCACACACTACAGTGACTGCTCCACAAGGGCAAGGATTTTTATCTTTCTTGCTCACAGACCTATCACTAAATGTAGAAAAATAATTTCCATATAGCAGGTACTCAATAAAAATGTGTTGCATGAGTGAATACCTGTCTCCCTCACCACATGTGTGCGTGGGCAGGGGGGCTCTCTCACTTTCACCTCTGTGGCAGCAGCACCTGGCACTGCCCTGGCACAGCTCCCAGGACCAGGGTGTCTTCTCTTTCCTCCGAGACATCCTCCACCCAGCACTCCCTGCTGCCCCCACTTCTGGCCTTCTCCCACACCAGCCTCCATGCCCACTCACTTCCCCAAATAGTACAGGCCTTAGGACAGTGGAGGAGGAGGTGACTGCACTCTCCAGCTTTCTTACCAAAAGGTTGTATTTTGTTGGAGAAAGCCCCTGGTGAGGAGGAAGAGAAAGGAGAATAGAAGGAACAGCAGCAGTAGCCATTGGGGTAGCATCATGGCCCACAAGTGGTGGCGGCTTTTCTAAGGTGCAGCAAAATATCCTGCACACCAACCATGTGGGTGTGCTCCCAGCTGTGGGAACACCAGGTAAAACCAGCACCCAACCCTGTCAGAATTTTCCCATCCTGCACAAAACTCAGGCTAGGCCAATCAGCAAATTCCACCACAATGATTAGTTCAGGCAGACTAAGCCAATCCAATCAGAACCGATCTCAGGATGTTTGCTGAGAATTGTGGAACGGAGATGTTTTCTTTCTCTGAAAGGCACAATATTGATGTACATGGTAGATTTGTGGTTAAGAGCCTGGCCTCTGGGGCAGGATTGTCTGGGTTCAAGTCTCAGTTCCAACCCTTACTCTAGGAGCCTCAATACCCTGTTTGTAAAATAGGGATAATTATAACACCTACTATAGCCCTGTTGTGACAGAAAGATGAGTCAATACAGTTAAGAAAGCACTTTGGGCCAGGCGCAGTGGCTCATGCTTGTAATCCCAGCACTCTGGGAGGCTGAGGCAGGAGGATCACTTGAACCCAGGAGTTCAAGACCAGCCAGGGCAATATACTGAGGCCCTGTCTCTATTAAAAAGAAAGAAAGAAAGAAATTGGCCGGGCATGGTGGCACACACCTGTAGTCCCAGTTACTTGGGAGGCTGACGTGGGAGGATCTTTTGAGCCCAGGGGGTTGAGGCTGCAGTATGCTGCGATTGAGTCACTGCACTCCAGCCTGGGTGCTGTCTTAAATTTTTTTTTTTGAGACGGAGTATCGCTCTGTCACCCAGGCTGGAGTGCAGTGGCCGGATCTCAGCTCACTGCAAGCTCCGCCTCCCGGGTTCACGCCATTCTCCTGCCTCAGCCTCCCGAATAGCTGGGACTACAGGCGCCTGCCACCTCGCCTGGCTAAGTTTTTGTATTTTTAGTAGAGACGGGGTTTCACTGTGTTAGCCAGGATGGTCTCGATCTCCTGACCTCGTGATCCGCCCGTCTCGGCCTCCCAAAGTGCTGGGATTACAGGCTTGAGCCACCGCGCCCGGCCCTTAAATTTTTAAATTAAATGAAAAAGCAAGCACCTCGCACAGTGTCTGGAACACAGGAAATGCTCAATAAATCCTACCTGTTATTAGGTGACACCTGGAATGTCTGTGAGTACTGGGAAGGAATTCAGCCTGAGAGCTGCTGGCTCTGGCCCCACCTGAGGGCTGCCCGACCTCTGGACTTCCACTTCTGATCACCAGGAAATCCCCTCCTCACCCAGACCAATTTGGGTTGGTTTTTAAGATACTTGCAGCAGAAACAGGCCTCACTGCTACCGCAATTATATGACCTAGGGCAAGTCATGTCGCTTCTCTGGGCCTCAGTTTCTTTGTCCATGCAGTGGAACTGACAATACCTGAGACAGCGGAGGCATCGATGCACCAGGTCCCTTTCCCACCACAGGCATTTTTGCATTTATACTTTGCACATTCTCACCAACTCTCTAATGACCTCTACCCTTTTGTGCCCCCCAACCCGCCCCGTGAAACATTCAGATACCTCCACCTAGTCTCTACCTACCACACACCCCTCGATAGGCACCCCAACGTACACTCTACAGGCATATTCCTCAATTCCATCTCTCCCACACAGCCCTCCAGCCCTCCAACCAGAGAATCGGCCCTTTCCCAGACCCAGCCCCTGCTCCACCACACCCTCCCTGCGCCATTCCCTTCCTGGAGTTCTACCCTGAGCTCCGGACAGAGCCAAATCCCATGAGAAGCTCATTCATGCCTCCAGTCTCCCCTTTTGCCTGCCCCCTAGTCTGGTACAATCCCCACCAGGTCTCCTCGCCCAGAAAGTACAGACAGAGGCCAGGCCAGGAAGTGACTTTAATGTCTCAGGAGCTGGATTTGGTGCAAGTTGGTGGCACCCAGGGCCTCTGGCCCCAAGGGAGCAGTGATCAGTCTGCATCTTCCTCTAAATCATATGGCACCGGCTGGCACACATCAAGTCCTTGGATATGCATGTCAAGCCCACCCGGCAAGGGCAGATGATGTTGGTAGCTCCCTTGGTCTGCAGGGAGTGGGTATGAGAATTGGGAGTCACCAGGATGCAGGAAGGATGGGGACTTAAACTTCTTAGGGACCAGAACCAAGAGTACCAGGGCTGGAGTAAGACAGACCTAGGCTGTCTCTACAGCTTGTAACTGCATGACCTTCAGCAAGTCAATGAAGTTTCCTCATCTGTCAAATGGGGACAGTAATAGTAACCCATCTCATAGGGTTGTTGTGAGGACTAAATGAGACAGAGCAGATCAAGTGGTGATAATAAAAAGACCCTTTAGGCCGGGAGCGGTGGCTCACCCCTGTAATCCCAGCGCTTTGGGAGGCCGAGGCGGGTGGATCACCTGAGGTCAGGAGTTTGAGATCAGCCTGGCCAACATGGTCATGTACTAATAATACAAAAATTAGCTGGGCATGGTGGCGCATGCCTGTAATCCCAGCTACTCCAGAGGCTGAGGTAGAGAAATTGCTTGAACCCAGGAGACGGAGGTTGCAGTGGGCCAAGATCACGCCATTGTACTCCAGCCTGGGCAACCAGAGCAAAACTCTGTCTCAAAAAAATAAAAAAACCCTCTAGCCACTTCAGCTGTAGGGCCAGGCCATGGTAGGGGCCCTGCTGCTTCCTTAGGGCATTGTCAACTCCCCACACAGGGACATAGAGGCTGAGCCCACTCATCCTAGAAAGGTTTGGGCCCAGGGCCAGGTGAACAGGAACAGGGCATACTGAGCATTCTTCTCCCTGCATTCCTAAAAATGAGTGACAACCATGCTGGTCTGCACGCTGTCCTTCCCAGGACCACATAATCTTCCCAACAGCCTGTGGGGTAGGTACTTTAGCCTCTCCTTGTAGATGAGGAAACTAAGGCTCAGAAAGCCATGATGACCTGCTTGAGGTCACAAAGATAGGGTGTGGAAAAAGTCAGGATTTAAACTCAGGTCCAACTCCAAAGCTGTGGTCCTGCCACTGCAGCACCATGCTCAAGAAATCATGTCACTGTGGCAGGGAGATAGGGACTAGTAAGGGGAAGGTCATTTCCTACTTACCCTGCCTCAGTGATATGAGAGAAGAGATATTTATTCATTCAACAAGCATTTATTGGCTGGGCACAGTGGCTTATGCCTATATTCCCAGCACCGTGGGAGGCCCAGGCAGGTGGATCACCTGAGGTCAGGAGTTCGAGACCGGCTTGGCCAACATGGCAAAACCCCATCTCTACCAAAAATACAAAAATTAGCCAGGCATAGTGGTGCATCCCTGTAATCCCAGCTACTCAGGAGGCTGAGGCACAAGAATTGCTTGAACCCAGGAGGCAGAGGTTGCAGTGAGCCAAGATCATGCCATTGCACTCCAGCCTGGGTGACAGAGCGAGACTCCATCTCAAAATAAACAAACAAAAATAAGCATTTATTGAGCACCTACTATGTGCAGACACTAAGCTGGAGGTAGGTGCTTCATAGATGAATATGATGCAATCCCTGCCCTTGAAGAGTTCTAATCACTGGGAGAGGCAGAGAAAATACATGGCCAGTTAGGGAGATACATGTCTGACCCCAGGGTACAGGAGCTCCAAGGAGGGAAGGCTTCTCAGAGGAGGTGGCTGGAGTTGTTCTGTACCATGAGTAGGAGTTTGCCAAGTGGAGAAGAGGAAGGGCACCCCAGACAGAGGTGAAAAAACAGGTGGGGCCAGGTGTGTTTTCTTTCTTTTTTTTTTTTTTTAACCTCCTCTGCCCGCTTCTCTACTTGCCAGAAGTTGCCCTATCCTAGGGCCTCACCTGGGGCAAGCAGATCATGGTTATTCTGGCCCTGGGGGCACAGAAGGCTCCACCGGATTCCAAGTCCATGAGGCAGCAGCCACTGTAGCACTCAGAGTGGTGGAAGCACCTGTCTGTGATTTTCTGTGGGGACAGGCAGGATGTCTGCCAGGCTGGGGACAATCCCTGAGTTGTGTGGGAGGGTAGGAGAGGGTTCCCACCATTGCCAAAGAGCCCAGGGGTCCAGGAGAAGTTATGAGGTTGTCGCCCCCTGGGGGGACTGGTTCCCCCCCAGCCCCACCCCGGCCCCTCAACAGGACCCGGGGGAGCAGACGAGAGGAGGAGAGGGGGGGTTAGCACTTTTCCTTCGGCCTCTCCTTTCCTGGACTGCCCTCACCTCCATGAGTCCCATAGGGTGTGTCCCATTTTGCGGGGCGGGGTTGGGGGGTGAGAATGAGGGGACTGCAGGCTCGAAAAAGAGGGAGAGAAAGAGAAGAGGGGAGAGCCCTCGTGCCTGGAAGAATCACTAGACAGTGAGGCGAGGCGGAGAAAGAGGGGGAGAAACCAGAGCAGGCAGGGAGGGTTTGGCTGTGAGCACTTTGGGGAGGCAAGTGAGCCCAGGACTGAGGCCATCGGAAGAGGCACGGGCGGGGGAGGTGGGGGGAGCGAGGGTGCTGGTCATAGGCCAATTTCTCTCCCCTCGAGCCCGCCAGGGGAGAGTGAAGCGGCTTTTGAAGTCCGTCTGAGGATGCCCCAAGCTGCCCGCCTAGGTGTGGTTCCGGACCCACCTCTCCCTTTCAGGCTGCCCGGCGCCTTCGGGCCCCACTGCCCCTGCGGCGGGGCCACCCTCCCCTGCGGTCGCGGCGGGCTGGGCGCGTTCCCTGCCTCACCTTTTTATATTGCGGAAGCGAGCTCCAGAGGGGCATCACCGCCCCCGCCAGGATCCCCGCCACGAGCGCCAGGGCTGCGGCCATGGGCCTGGGCGGCAGAGCAGCGGCGGAGCTCGGAGGGGCAGCGGGATAAACCCTCTTCGCCGGCCACGTGACCCGGCGCCCCAGGCCGCCCCCGCGGAGGAGGGGCGTGGAGGGCGCGGACGCCTGCGGAAGGGAAGGAGGGAGGAACAGCGCTGAGGCTCTCACGGCTGGGATTCTAGACTGTAGGGGCCTCCATACGTGTTACTTCCAAGTAGGAGCTTGAAACTGTAAGATAAAACTATGTTTTTATTGTATTTATTTATTTTACGGACGGAGTCTCACAGTGTCGCCCAGGCTTAAGTGCAGTGGCGCGATCTCGGCTCACTGCCATCTCTGCCTCCCAGGTTCAAGTGATCCTCCTGCCTCAGCCTCCCGAGTAGCTGGGACTACAGGTGTGCGCCACCACACCCAGCTAATTTTTAAAATTTCTGTAGAGACGGGGGTCTCCCATGTCGCCCAGGCTGGTCTCGAACTCCTAGCCTCAAGTGATCGTCCTGCTTCAGCCTCCCAAAGTGCTGTGATTACAGGTGTGAGCCACCGCACCTGGCCTCAAAAATTTTATTTTTATAAATGGCACAAAACATATATGCTGAAAGAAAAAGAGCTTCCTTCGTGCTGCTGATTTTTTGTCTGCCCTCGCAGCCCCAGATCCTCCGCTTAACTTCAGGATAATCCAGCCCCACCCTCTGGGCTGCTCACACCCACTGCAGGCCCCATTCTCCTCTTCTGTAAGAACCAGGAGGTGGGACAAGATGGTCTCTAAGTCTTAAATCTCGTGCAGTCCTAATCATTTTATTAATTGTCTAAGGATTCATCTGTGAATTGTGTGAAAGTCAAGATGTGGGGGCAAAATGGAGGGGTGGGAAGAGAAGAAAACTCAGAATGGGGAAGAGGGTTAAGGGAGAGCTGCATAGAGCAATCCTGGAACTGGGGGAGGCAGGTCTTCCTCAGGACTTCCCTATGGATGAAGCTTCCACCTCACCCCGCCTGCCTGCTTCTGCTTTTTTTAATTTCTTTTTTTTTTTTTTTTTAATTTTGTATTGTTAATATTTGTTATAGAGACAGGTTCTCCTCATATTGTCCAAGCTGGTCTTGAACTCATGGGCTCAAGAGATCTTCTTGCCTAGGCCTCCCAAACTGGTGGGATTACAGGCGTGAGCCACCACTCCCAGCCTGCTTCTACTTTTGAAGTTTTGCTTAAGAAATGGATTGAGAAATCCTGTCTTGGTGGGGAATAACAGCCAAGAATAACAGCCCCCACCGCACTCAGAGGGCCCTGTATCCATTATTTCCGTGAGCCCTCCCTGTATTAACACTAGCTGTCCCAGAGTAATTAACACTGGCTGTCACAACAGAACTCCTGGAATTTCATGGCTTGGCACAATAATGCTTTATGCAAAGTCTGATTTGGGGCAAGAGACCCTTCTTCCATCCTGTAGCCACACCATCTATAAGACTTGCCTCTGGCTGGGCATGGTGGCTCACACCTGTATTCACAGCACTTTGGGAGGCCCAGGTGATAGGATCTCTCTCTCTTTTTTTTTTTTTTTTTTGAGACAGAGTCTCACACTATTGCCCAGGCTGGAGTGCAATGGCACAATGCCGGCTCACTGCAACCTCCGCAAAGTGCTGGGATTACAGGTGGGAGCCACCATGCCCGACCGAGTCTCTTGAGCTCAGGAGTTCAAGGCCAGCCCTGGACAATATAGTGAGGCCTCATCATTACAAAAAAAATTTAAGAAATTAGCCAGACATGGTGGCACATGCATGTAGTCCTGGCTACTCGGGAGGCTGAGGCTGCAGTGAGTTATGATCGCTCCACTGCACTCCAGCATGGGCAACAGAGTGAGACCCTGTCTCAAAAACAAAAAAACAAACAAAAAAAACTAGCGTCCAAGGTCTCCATGGAATACCTGCCTTCTCCATTCACAAACCACCTGCTGGAACTAGTCACATGATCCCAACCTTCTAACCTTCTGCAAGGGAGGCTGGGAAATTCAAGGGAGTCTTGGAATATTTAGCATCTGCTCTCATTTCTGCTGTGTAACTCTTAGCTCTGTTTTACAGACTAGGAAACTGAAGGCTCAAGATAAAGTTACTTGCCCAAGTAACAAGATGAAATGGCAGAGTCAGATATAAATCCAGGGCATTCTAGCTCCTGGGTCCAAGTTCTTACCACTAAACTACACTGGGAGCGGCCAGAGGGCTTTGCCCCTAGTAAGGGGGTTCCCATCATTAACTATTAAGGGGGGTCCAGCAGTCGTGGTCTGAGCTCTCTTCATATGTGTGTTCTGCTACCTTGGCTAACTAGCGACCCATCCATGCAGATCATTTGTAAACTGGAGATGAGGCCTGGGGACGGATACTTCTTGTACTGCTTCACTGGCTTCCTTTGCCCATACCCCCATGACCGTTAGACACTTGAGAAGTATTGTTGACTGCTTAGGAAAGTGGCAAATTTGAAGGCAAGGGGCCAGCAACTGTGTGTCAGGGTTGGCAGCCCCTGGGGAACCCACTGAAGGCTCTGAGGGGTGGTGAAGCCGCTGGAATTCTGTACAAAATATTATGTGCATGGATTTTTTTTTTTCTTTTTCTTAAGCCAGAGATCTTCTGGTTTCCTCAAAAACAACTGGTTCAGGACCTTTATTTTCAGTTGAGGAAACTGAGGCCCAGAGAGGGCAAGGACTTCTCCCAGTGACTCAGCTGGTGAGTAGCAGAGCCAGGCCTAGCTCTGCTCCTGACTCTAAGTCCTGTGCTTTTTCTCCTGTACCATGGCCTGCCAGCACTGCTCACAGGCACATGTCCAGGGTACCTCTGCGTTTCGGGGGAGTAGGAACCATATCACCAGGGTCTCCAGCGCTGGGAATCACTGAGCTGCCTGACCTGTGGGCATGGCCACAGCTCTGCCCAGGGCCCAAAACTGGCCACCTCAGACTTCAGTGAGCAGAAGGGGGTCAGTTCAGGACAGGGGAGCACCTTGCTGGTGGACTTCTTTCCCCCTATTTCCTGCCCCTTCACCTTCCCCTCCTCTGATAGTCTTTAATGTCTCACTTCTTTTCTTCTGCATCTTTCTGGTGGCCCAAGTGGTGGTTTCCATGACAATGTTCTCACTGGTCTTCAGCAAAATGAAAACAATAAGGATAATGTAGTAGTGTTTTTGTTAAAGGTAAATATATTAAATTTATTATTATTAAACAAAAAAAAATTTTTGAGACGTCACCCAGGCTGTAGTGCAGTGGCACGATCTTGGCTTACTGCAGCCTTCGCTTCCTGGGTTCAAGAGTCTCCTGCCTCAGCCCCACTCCAAGTAGCTGGGACTACAGGTGCGCGCCAGTACGCCTGGCTAATTTTTGTATTTTTAGTAGAGGTAGCGTCTCAACATACTGCCCAGTCAAAGAAATGTATTTAATTTAAAAAGTGATTATTTATTTTGAAATTACGTCTTTTCTACTTCTTTGGTGTTAAAATGTGCTTTTATGAAATAATGGCCATCAGGGGTTCAAGACCAACCTGGCAACAAAGTGAGACCTCTGTCTCTACAAAAAATAAAAAAATTAACTGGGCGTGGTGGCATCTGCCTATGGTCCCAAATACATGGGAGACTGAGGTGAGAGGAGCTCGAACCTGGGAGATTGAGGCTGCAGTGAGCCATGAGATAGACTGTCTCAAAAAAGTAATAATAATTAAAATAAATAAAATGGTGATGGTATTTGGAGGTAAAAAATAACAAATAAAATATTTAAAAATATATTTTAAAAAAGCAATAATAGCCACGATACAGTAGTAGTTTTGTTTCATTGTTCATGTTCTTTTTTTGGGCATATATATATATATATATATATATATATACACACACACACACACACACACACACACATATATATATATTTTTTTTTTTTTTTGACACTGAGTCTTGTGCTGTCACCCAGGTTGGAGTGTAGTGGTGCCATCTTGGCTCACTGCAACCTCTGTCTCCCAGGTTCAAGCAATTCTCCTGCCTCAGCCTCCCGAGTAGCTGGGATTACAGGCACCTGCCACCGTGCTCGGCTAATTTTTGTCTTTTTAGTAGAGACGGGGTTTCACCATGTTGGCCAGGCTGGTCTTGAACCCCTGACCTTAGGTGATCCACCGGCCTCCCAAAGTACTGGGATTACAGGCTTGAGCCACCGAGACTGGCTTTTGGCCAATATATTAAATATATATGCACAAATTCTCAGTCCTCAAAATTTTCTGGAGGTCTTATCAGTCTTTGAAATCCAAAATAAAATCCTGGGGAAAACTGACCTTGTGAAAATTGCGCATTACTCAAGTCCTCCTAAAGGAACTCTAAAAGTAATCGGCCGGGCGCGGTGGCTCAAGCCTGTAATCCCAGCACTTTGGGAGGCCGAGGCGGGTGGATCACGAGGTCAGGAGATCGAGACCATCCTGGCTAACATGGTGAAACCCCGTCTCTACTAAAAATACAAAAAACTAGCCGGGCGTGGTGGCGGGCGCCTGTAGTCCCAGCTACTCGGAGGCTGAGGCAGGAGAATGGCGTGAACCTGGGAGGCGGAGCTTGCAGTGAGCCGAGATCGCGCCACTGCACTCCAGCCTAGGTGACACAGCGCGAGACTCCGTCTCAAAAAAAAATAAATAAATAAATAAAATAAAAGTAATCTGGGGAGAGTGAGGAATCAGTGGGTGCCCTAAGAGTTTGAAATGCGAAAATAGATCCTCAAAGCCTTCCTAGACAAGAGGACCAGAGTAGGAAGTGTTTGGAGGTGAGGAGGTGGAGGCCTCAAGCTTGTATGTCTCGGACTCTGGCAGGAGAGGGCCATGCTGTTTCGCTAAGCCTTGAAGGGGGACTGGGATTTGGTAAGCAGAGACTAAGGGTTTCCAAGCAGGGGTACAGGGTGGCTAAAGGTTTGGAGGTGACAGTGAATAGCTGTGAGTTGAACAGCAAGGAGATGGTGTCTGCTTGTGGGGGATACAGATTGGAGATGGGGCGGTCAACGTGCCGGGGAACTTGAGGGTCTGTGAGAATAGCCCCTGTTGAGGTGGCTCCTCGGTGGAAAGCTGGGCTGGTGGCGGCAGTGCTAGAGTCAGAGCAGGGGGACCTGAGCCATTGAGCCAGGGGTGCAGGGTGAGGGTGGGGTTGCCCGGCTCTGTCTGTAAGGTCTCTAGAAGGAGAGGCCCAGCATGCCCAAGGGACATCAGCTCTTTCCCAGCTTCTAGTCACCCTACCCACACAACATACTCTGAACCAGGGGCAGGGCTCAGCACACACACTTCTCATTTTATTTCTTCCCGGGACAGGCTGGCCCTGCTGAGAGGCTATCAGCTCAGCTTGGGAGAAAGACAGGCCTGGAAGGAGAGGAGGGAGCTGACCTGCCGCCTCCTCCTGGACTGGGCTGGCCCTTTGACCCTAGGGCTTTGGCCTGAAGGACAGAGTGGGCGGTGGTGTCTGGAGACCAGGTGTGCTGCCCCATTGCCTTCACCCATGGGAGGGGACTGAGCTTTTCTAAGCAGCTTAGCCTGTGACAGGGGCCTTCCTCAGAGGGGCCAAGGAGGGCTCCCTACAACCTCTGTGTTCAGGCAAAAGGTTCATGCACAGAGAGGTCTCCAGAGGGGACATGGCAAGGGAAGGCCCCGTTCTGCCATCCTGCCACGCCGCCTGTGCGTAGGGTGCATGTGTAGACTTGCTGGCACTAGAGTCCCTTCCTTCTCCCACTCGGTGAGTCTGAGCCACATTTGTGCCCAGTTGCCTTGGCAGTGAGGGCCCCTTGCTTACCTCAAGGAGCCATGAGGGAGTCACAACTCCTGCAGCTGCAAGTGAAAGAATTCCAGCCAAATTATGTAATTTTCACACTAAAAAGCAAAAGAAACAGTATTGGGTGAGTCGCCATGTGAGGCTGGCCTCAGGGCTCCAAAGAGGAACCACTGACAGGTGTCTCTCTCTTCAGCGTCAGCCTTCAGGCAGTCTCATTTCCTCTCGGGGGGGAGACTGCCTCCCTGTGGGGGCAGCAGGGAGCTGTACACAGCTCTATGCACCTCCCTTCAGCACCCATCTAGAAATCCCTAGAAGGCGGCCGGGCGCGGTGGCTCAAGCCTGTAATCCCAACACTTTGGGAGGCTGAGGCGGGCGGACCACGCGATCAGGAGTTTGAGACCAGCCTGACCAACATAATGAAACCCCGTTTCTACTAAAAATACAAAAATTAGCCAGGTGTGGTGGCATGTGCCTGTAACCCCCAACTACGTAGGAGGCTGAGGCAGGAGGATCGCTTGAACCCGGGAGGCAGAGGTTGCAGTGAGCCAAGATCGCACCACTGCACTCCAACCTAGGCGACACAGTGAGACTCCGTCTCAAAAAAAAAAAAAAAAAAAAGCTGGTTAGGATGCACCAAATTGGTTTCATTGCCCACTTACCATCCATCAATTGCTCTACCAGTCTGTTGAGTCCACTAGGTTCGTCTGTCCAACTGACTGTATACATCTTGGTGGTCTCCATTCCATTTACCTATTCATTCATCATTCATTCATGTATTCAACAAACGTTTAGTGATACCTATCATATGTCAGGTACCTTAACATCAGAGCTCAGTTGCAGATAAGAGATACCACCGTGCTTATTTTAAGCAGAAAGGAATGTAATACAGATAATCGAGGGCTGACAAAGACATTGAAATGACTGGAAGAGTGGAAACCAGACTGAGCCTCCAGGAATGGCTTAAAAAACGAAACAAAACAACCTTGCAGAACTGAGCTACCAGGGGAGCTACTACCCTGCCACCATCAGGCAGGCGGGGAGGCAGGTAGTCGTCACTGCAGCTGTGGTCCCGGGAACACACACGTTAGCTGTGATACTGGGTTCAGGAAGCTGCCATGAAAGATTATTGCCTGCCAGGTGCAGTGGCTCACACCTGTAATCCCAGCAGTTTGGGAGGCCAAGGTGGGAAGATTGCTTGAGCTCAGGAGTTCAAGACCAGCTTGGGCAACATAGCAAGGCCTGGTCTTTACAAAAAAAAATTTAAAAATTAAACTGTAGTCCCAGCTGTAGTCACACCTGTAGTCCCAGCACTTGGGAGGTTGAGGTGGGAAGATCGTTTGAGCCTGGGAGATTGAGGCTGTAGTGAGCTATGATTGCATCACTGCACTCCAGGAAAACTATTGCCTGTAGGCAGGTGTGGTGGCTCAAGCCTATAATATTAGCACTTTGGGAGGCCAAGGCAGGAGGGTTGCTTGAGGCCAGGAGTTTGAGATCAGCCTGGGCAACATAGTGATACCCCTGTCTCTACAGGGAAAAAAAAAAAAATTGCCGGATGTGATGGCTCACGCCTGTAATCCCAGCACTTTGGGAGGCCAAGGTGGGCAGATCACGAGGTCAGGAGATTAAGACTATCCTGGCTAACACAGTGAAACCCCTTCTCTACTAAAAAAATACAAAAAATTAGCTGGGCATGGTGGCGGGCACCTGTAGTCCCAGCTACTCAGGAGGCTGAGGCAGGAGAATGGCGTGAACCCAGGAGGCGGAGCTTGCAGTGAGCCAAGATGGCGCCACTGCACTCCAGCCTGGGCAACAGAGCGAGATTCCGTCTCAAGGAAAAAAAAAAAATTAGCTGAGTGTGATGGTGTGCACCTCATAGTCCCAGCTACTCAGGAGGCTGAGGTGGGAGGATCACTTAAACCTAGGAGTTTGGAGTTACAGTGAGCTATGATCATAGCACTGCACTCCAGCCTGGGCAACACCCTGTCTCTAAAAAAAAAAAAAAAGTATTGCCTGCGTCTTCCCTAGCCAAAAACAAAACAAAACAAAACAAAAACAGTATGCCTCCTACAAATGCCACTGCCCTCCTTTACCTCCACGAAGATTAGGCTTTAGATAGTGCCTGTGATCAGCAATCACACCTAGGTCTACCACTGTAGTGTTTAGCTTTCCTGCCCTGCAGTGCAGGAAGGGACACCAGAAGGAGATGAAAGAAAAGCTGAACAAGCCGTGCTACAGCAGCCACTATAGGGAAAAGTGCTTGGAAGTGGCACAGGTTACTTGGAGAGGGTGAAGTTAGTTTTCTACTTCTTATTTGAAATCTTCAGTTTTTACAACTGCAAATCACTTTTTTTTTTTCTTTTTGAAGACAGGGTCTCACTCTGTTGCCCAAGCTGGAGTGCAGTGGCGTGATCATAACTTACTACAGCCTTGGCCTTCTGGGCTCAAGTGATCCTCCTTCTTCAGCCTCCCAAGGCTAGGACTATAAGTGCACGCCACCACACCTGGCTTTTTTTTTTTTTTTTTTTTTAGCCTTTTAAAGATTATTTGTCTTTCAGTGCTTCAACATGATGCCAAAACAATAGACTGAATACAAATAGCAAGGAAAGGAATCAAACATTTATAAGATATTTATTATTTTTCTGACCAAAGTACAATGATTTTTAATTTTTTTTAAACAACTATAAAAAAAAGTATTCAAGAAAATAAAACACAAATGGGAAATTTAACTAGATTGCTTCTTCTAATTAATCCTAACCTTGTGTTTGGTCTAGAAAACAAACAAAAAAACATTTGAAGTGTTACTAAAATGCTAATTGAATCATTTTAGCATAAATCTAGCCACATGCATTTCAAGGTTCCACTGCTAGAAATTTTGTTAAGATCAGTTGAATCATGAGTAACACCATATAATAGAGGATGAGGAACACAAGCATTAGATGTGATCCTTGCCCCATACCCTTAGATTATGTCAGAATAAAGCTGCCAATTCTGCCAGGCTCTGAACCCCTAGTGCCTCCAACCCAAAACTTGGAAGCAAAGAATATGCCCTGTCATACAACATTGTACAAGTTGTGGTAAAACAAAGCCTATGTTTTCTTACTTTTCTATAGGAAATGGTTAGTTATTTGATATGTACTAAAACACTGCTAAGAATCCACTTCGAGTTTGTTTACTAAACACATTGTGTGCAAGAACTGACTCCACAAAAAGTTCCTTTGAAATCTGGTCCACAAATGCACCTAAGGTTGGAAATTTAAAACTTGCAAGAAAAGGAGGAAGTGGGTATCCCTAAATCCTAACATGTTGTAATTACTAAATTACAAGCATACTGAAAAGTTTTGCTCATAGAAGGCACAAACTATAAAAGGGATAGTCTTTTTGAGTTAAAACAAAAAAAAAAAAACTAGCTTGTTTAGTGATCACTGTAACTGAGATGAAGTTATGTCTCTTAATTTACTGTCTCTCCTGTGACCAAAAAAAAAAAACCAGAAAATTTAATTTGTCTTACCATATACTTTCCAGCCACTAATTGAGATGTAGTTATGAAAGATTAAAGTTGCCTTAAAAGGGGGTCACGATAGCAGTTATCAAAGCAATATTCAAGCAAGATTTCAAGGATGCTTTCAGGTTTAGAATTAGTTTTCCTTGTCAAAAATCTTCACAACTTCAAAAACTTAACAGATTGAGAAGCATTTATTTTCTTGACTTTCCCCATTTCTTTATATAAGTCAATAACTGGCTTTGTAGTCTGAAGGTGGGGCTCAGTTCTCCTTCCCAAGCTTTCTGTGTTGTCATCACTCTTTCTTCTCCCAGGACATCATTCAATACAGATCTTATTATTACAGTATATATGTGTATATATATATATACACACAGAATGAAAGATACATCTATCTGCCTTCCCATCCATTGTCTTGTTCCAACCTTGTTTGTGTGTGTGTGTGTGTGTGTGTGTGTGTTTTGAGATGGAGCCTCACTCTTGTTACCAGGCTGGAGTGCAGTGGTGGGATCTCAACTCCCTGCAATGTCCACCTTCCGGATTCAAGAGATTCTTCTGCCTCAGCCTCCTGAGTAGCTGGGATTCCAGGTGCACGCCACCAGGCCCAGCTAGTTTTTTGAATTTTTAGTAGAGACGGGGTTTCATCATGTTGGACAGGCTGGTCGTGAACTCCTGACCTCAGGTGATCCACCCACCTTGGTCTCCCAAAGTGCTGGGATTACAGGCGTGAGCCACCGCGCCCGGCCTATTGTTTCAACCTTGAAGGTTGTCTTGACTTCTTGGAAACCCATCCATCAAGGATGTACTCTTTTGAGTACTGACAGCCATTGTCATAAACTGATGGTTATCTCCACTGGTCCCATGTTTCTTTCTTTAATGTAATTTTCAGTGAGTTCACCATACTGTGAATCTGGGCTCTTCCTTTCATCATAAAGCAACTCTCCTGCAGAAAGGTGCGTGTAGTCATCTTTCTCAAGGATGCCTGTGCGCCGGGACCGCCCTGGACAAACACCACCAGCGACTTCATGAGACTGGGAGGGCAGAGAAGAATCGGCCTGCGGGTCTGCAGCGGGAAGCTAAGGCCCAGGACGTGGAGCAGCGGCTCAGGCAGCGGCTCACCTGCACCGCACCTCAGCTCAGGGGGCTGACAGCGGCCAGCGCGGCGTGGGGCGGAGAGGCGGCGTGGGAAAGGGGCGGGCTACCAGGGCATCTGCGCCGCGGTCGGAAGGGAACTTTTTTTAAAAAATTATTTTATTTTATTTTTTATTTTTTGTAAAGATGGGACATGTTGCACAGTCTGGTCTTAAACTTTCTTTGTTTTTTTTTTTTCTTTCTTTTTTTGAGACGGAGTCTGGCTCTGTAGCCCAGGCTGGAGTGCAGTGGTGCGATTTTGGGTCACTGCAACCTCTGCCTCCTGGGTTCAAGAGATTCTCCTGCCCCAGTCTCCTGAGTAGCTGGGATTACAAGCGCCTGCCACCACGCCTGGCTAATTTTTGTATTTTTAGTAGAGACGGGGTTTCACCGTGTTGGCCAGGCTGGTCTCAAACTCCTGACCTCAGGTGATCCGGCCACCTTGGCCTAGCAAAGTGCTGGTAATAGAGGAGTTATTAAGAAATTATTTTAGGCAGATAGTAAGGGTAAGGAGTCCTCAGTAAAGCTTTTTCTTTTAATAAAAGCAACTCCCCCAAACATTTCAGGGTTTTTTTGAGATTCACTCAGTTGCCCAGGCTGAAGTGCAGTGGCGCGGTCTCCACCTCCCACTTCAAGCTATTCTCCCTCCTGAATTAGCCTCCCGTGTAGCTGGGATTACAGGCGCCTGCCACCAGCCCAGCTAATGTTTTGTGTTTTTAAGCAGAGACTGGGTTTCACCATGTTGGCCAGGCTGGTCTCGAACTCCTGACCTCGTGATCCGCCCCGTCTGCCTCGACCTCCCAAAGCTCTGGGATTACAGGCGTGAACCACCGCGCCCAGCCACAACATTTATCTGCTAACAGAAAGCAGCTTGAAAAGCCAGGCCTGCAAGCTTTGATACGCAAACACAAGCGGTTAGAATCTGGGTCCATCCAACGTGGCAATTCCTGCCCTCTTCTCCTTGTCCCAAAGTGTGCCAGCTGTCGTGACCACCTCCAGATGACTCTAAGAATGCAGGACATCCCGGAGACCTGCAGTTACATATTAAAAGGCCAGGGTGGGAGGGCCAGGTTTTTCCGCAGGCTCTGTGAATGACACACCTGAACAAGCCAATCCCCTGGGCCCTATGCACATCAGAGACTGCCTCCTCCAGCCTCCCAATATAAAGGACTACTTTTCCGCAGCACACGGGGTTTGTCCGTTTGGAGCCCCGCTCGGAGCCCCGCTCCCTCTTTATGGTGGAGCCGTTTTCTTCTTTCTTTCTTCTTTCTTGCCTGTTAAACTTTCCGCCCTTTGAAACCACTCCACGTGTGTCCGCGTTGTTTATCTAATCAGCAAGAGACACAGAACCCTGGTGTTTCTCCAGTCATCGGAGCTGTATCACTGGGATTACAGGCATGAGCCACCATGCCTAGCCTGGTCTCAAACTCTTAGCTTCAAGGGATCTTCCTGCCTCTGCCTCCCAAAGAGCTGGGATTACAGGTATGAACCACTGTACCTGGCCCTATACCACATTTTCTTTACGCACTCATCTGCTGTTGGACATGTAGGTCGATTCACTTTTTCCCATTCCCACATACGGCACAATCAGTAGCTGTGCTATGCACTCTCCTGGCTCTGCTTTCCAGGGAACAGAAGTAGATACATCAATTTGAATTTCCCCATTATAATCTGAATCGATGACTCCTGTATGTATTTGTACGCCTTTTAAACTTACACTAGACCTTCCTAAAAGTAATCCTATTGTCCCTGCTGGCAAGGGTCCACAGACTCCTGCTGGGACCTTTTGCAGGGGTTCCCCAGGCAGAAGGCTCACAGCTTTTGTGCAGCGAAAATCTACTGTGGCACTACCGGCTGTGACGGGGGACAGACATTGTACAGGGGCGAGGGAATGGCCTGAGCTGGAAATGCCCCAGTTTAGAACAGGGTCTGGGACGGGCCCCTCATGGCGTTTCCCGAAATTGGGTTCCCTTCTTTATCAAAAGTGGTAAAGTTCCCACTTTTATCAAAAGTGACACTGCCTAACCCCTGTTTTCCTTTTTTACATTTTGGACGTATTTCAGGATCAGCAGTTTTTTCCCCTATCTGGCAGCCTGACTTGCTGATTTTTTCTACATTCTTTTTTAGTATGACCATGCATCCCACAGTTAAAACAAGCTCCAGGAAATGGAGTATTTCCTTTATCCACTCTCAGTCCTGCCATTGCCTGTGCCAACAAGGTAGCTTTATGCAGATTACCTCCGATACCATCACAGGCCTTGATATAATCAACTAAATGTGCTTTCCCTCTGATAGGTCGCAGAGCAGCCTGGCAATCGGGATTAGCATTGTCGGAAGCTAATAACTGCAATACTATATCCTGAGCAGCCGAATCTGCAATCATCTTTTTAAGAGACTTCTGTAACCGAGCTATAAAGGCAACATATGGTTCTCTTGTTCCCTGTTTTGTAGCACTAAAGGAAGGGTATTGTTCCCCACCTGAAGTGATTTTTTTCCCAGGCTCTATTGCACCCTCCTCTAAGCTGTTCTATGGCATCATCCTGCATGACCAGTTGTGCATCTAAACCAGCCCAGCCACCAACCCCTCAAAAGTTGGTCTGCAGTTATATTAATTTGAGGTTGGGCCTGGGCATTGCGAGCAGCCTGAATGGAAGCTTCATCTGGCCACTAAGTTTTAAATTGTAAGAACTGAGGAGGAGTTAGACAAGCTCATCCCAGTTAGTAGGTATCATTTGACTGGAAACAGTAACATTCTTTGACAGTCCTGTGGGGAAAAGAAAGAGATCAGACTGTTACTGTGTCTGTGTAGAAAGAAGTAGACGTAAGAGACTCCATTTTGTTCTGTACTAAGAGAAGTTCTTCTGCCTTGAGATACTGTTAATCTGTAACCCTACGCCCAACCCTGTCCTTGCAGAGACGTGGGCTGTGTCTACTCAAGGTTTAATGGATTTGGGGCTGTGCCAGATGTGCTTTGTTAAACAAGTGCCTGAAGGCAGCATGCTTGTTAAAAGTCATCACCATTCTCTAATCTCAAGTACCCAGGGACGCAAACACTGCAGAAGGCCGCAGGGACCTCTGCCTAGCAAAGCCAGGTATTGTCCAAGGTTTCTCCCCATGTGATAGTCTGAAATATGGCCTCGTGGGAAGGGAAAGACGGGTGTCCCCCAGCCTGACACCTGTAAAGGGTCTGTGCTGAGGAGGATTAGTAAAAGAGGAAGGAAGGCCTCTTTGCAGTTGAGATACAGGAAGGCATCTGTCTCCTGCCCATCCCTGGGCAATGGAATGTCGCGGTGTAAAACCTGATTGTATGTTCTATTTACTGAGATAGGAGAAAACCGCCTTAGGGCTGGAAGTGGGATGTGCTAGTGGCAGTGCTGCTCTTTATGCACTGAAAATGTTTATGGAGATGTTTGCATATATGCACATCAAAGCACAGCACTTTTCCTTAAACTTATTCATGACACAGATCTTTATTCATATGTCTTCTTGCTGACCTTCTCCCTACTATGACCCTATTGTCCTGCCACTTCCCCCTTTCCGAGATGGTAAAGATAATGGTCAATAAATACTGAGGGAACTCAGAGACGGGTGCCGGCGCGGGTCCTCCGTATGCTGAGCGCTGGTGCCCTGGGCCCACTTTTCTTTCTCTATACTTTGTCTCTGTGTCTCTTTCTTTTCTCAAGTCTCTCGTTCCACCTGACGAGAAACGCCTACAGGTGTGGAGGGGCAGGCCATTACAAAAGCAGAACCTGGTCCATACTGACATTGCTTGTTTTAATTCTTCGAGTAATTTAGAAGGAAGAGGTTCAAAGTAGCTGTAACATTTCCCTCTTGATCTGGGGGGTGTATTGTAACAGGGAACTGCCAAGCCTCAAAATCACCCTCTCGCCTAGCTTGCTGAATTCCTGCCTGAATAGAACTAACAGCAGTCACTCGAGGTGCTGCTCGAACAGTCACTGGGGCAACTACTTTTCGCCCAGTGTCCTCCGGAAAAGAAAGATCTGGGGGGTCATTTTCTTCAAAATAATAAGGAGGGGGTGCAGAAGGGGAAGGATGAACGTCTCCTTCCTTTGGCGCTTTACCTTCAGCTGGCAAATAAACATGCTCTGTAACCTCTTCTGTTACTTCAGTATACTCTTGTTCCTCCTCTTCATCAGTGTGAAAAAGTTCCAAGGTGGAACGAACCAGACCCCAAACTTGCCCCACTGTTACCCTGATGCTTCCGAGCTCCCCTCCTTACCACGAGGATTGCTTTAAGAGTACTCGGGTGTCCTCCAGCTAGTGTTCCGTTCCAACCATCTCTCCGGGGACTCTTCGACCTGGATTCGAGCCCCCACGATGGATGCCAATTGCTGAGACCAGCTCGGTCGGGGAGACCCTAACCCAGTGGCGCTAGAGGAATTAAAGACACACACACACAAATATAGAGGTGTGAAGTGGGGAATCAGGGGTCTCACAGCCTTTAGAGCTGAGAGTTCGAACAGAGATTTACCCACATATTTATTAACAGCAAACCAGTCGTTAGCATTGTTTCTATAGATATTAAATTAACTGAAAGTATCCCATAACCTTATGGGAAACGAAGGGATGGGCCGAATTAATTGCAGCAGGAACATGCCTTTAAGACACAGATTGCTCATGCTTTTGTCTGTGGCTTAAGAATGCCTTCAAGGGGTTTTTGGGGCCAGGTGTTCCTTGCCCTCATTCCCGTAAACCCACAACCTTCCAGCTTGGGCATTAGGGCCATTATGGACATGTTACAGTGCTGCAGAGATTTTGTTTATAGCCAGTTTTGGGACCGTTTATGGCCAGATTTTGGGGTACTTACTCAAAACACATTAATTAATTTCTAGTTTCTCTATTTGGTTCCATTGGTTTACATGTCTGTTTTTATGCCAGTACTATGCTGTTACTATGGCTTCGTAGTACATTTTGAAGTCTGGTAATGTGATACCTTCAATTTTGTTCCTTTTGCTCAGGATGGCTTTGGTTATTTGGGGTCTTTTGTGATTCTATGCAAATTTTAGTGTTTTTCTATTTCTGTGAAGAGCATCAGTGGTATTTGGATAACAACTGCATTGAATCTGTAGATTGCTTTGGGTAGTGATATGGTTTAGCTCTGTGTCCCCGCTCAAATCTCATCTCAAATTGTAATCCCCACGTGTCAAAGGAGGGACCTGGTGGGAGGCGATTGGATCATGGGGACAGGTTCCCCGTGCTGTTCTGGTGATATCGAGTGAATTCTCATGAGATCTGATGGTTTAAAAGTGTGGCACATCCCCCCTCGCTCTCTCTCTCCTGCCGCCTTATGAAGAAGGTGCTTGCTTCTCCTTTACCTTCCGTTATGATTGTAAGTTTCCCAAGGCCTCCCTAGCCATGCAGAACTGTGACTCAATTAAACCTCTTTTCTTTATAAATTACTCAGTCTGGGCCGGGTGTGGTGGCTCACACCTGTAATCCCAGCACTTTGGGAAGCCGAGACGGGTGGATCACAAGGTCAGGAGATCAAGACCATCCTGGTCAACATGGTGAAACCCCATCTCTACTAAAATGCAAAAAAATTAGCCAGGTGTGGTGGCACACACCTGTGGTCCCAGCTACTCAGGAGGCTGAAGCAGGGGAATTGCTTGTACCCAGGAGGCGGAGGTTGCAGTGAGCCAAGATCGTGCCACTGCACTCCAGCCTGGCGACAGAGCAAGACTCCATCTCAAAATAAATAAATAAATAAATAAATAAATAAATAATCATTCTCAGGTAGTTCTTTGTAACAGTGTGAAAATGAACCGATACAGGTAGTATGGAGCATGCCTTCTAATTCCACAAGTTACACTCCCACCTATGCCTAAGAGTCCTGTCTCTAAGCTCCTTAACTACAAAATCTCCATTCTTTTTTTTTTTTTTGAGACGGAGTCTCGCTCTGTCGCCCAGGCTGGAGTACAGCAGCCGGATCTCAGCTCACTGCACGCTGCGCCTCCCTGGTTTAAGCCATTCTCCTGCCTCAGCCTCCTGAGTAGCTGGGATTACAGGCGCCCGCCACTTCGCTCAGCTAGTTTTTTGTATTTTTTTTTAGTAGAGACAGGGTTTCACCGTGTTAGCCAGGATGGTGTCGATCTCCTGACCTCGTGATCCGCCCGTCTCAGCCTCCCAAAGTGCTGGGATTACAGGCTTGGGCCACCGTGCCCGGCCCAAAATCTCCATTCTATAACCTCTTTGTCTCCTAGACTCGTATTTGACTCCAACATCCCCCAGAATACAATTATCCAGGATGATACGAGAATGGAGAGATTCCATAGTAAGAATTAGATTGCCTTTGTCATCCTGCCTCACCCCCACTGACAGGGCTGTACCAGACACAGTGACCCACATTTCCAGCTCTTACAAACAACAAAAATTTGCCAACCATGTCCTGAGAGGATGTCACTGATGCTCAGCAGTTAGCTTTGATGGTTTCCAGTGTTAGCAGACAGGATACATTACACAGTGCCTCCTCCTCACTTTCCAGGGATGTGGCCTGGAGTACCTTCTGCCTCGGGGAATCTTCCCCCAGATTCCACCCATGGGTCAAATTTTAGGAATCAGCTCACTCCCTTAGAAGCAGCTGTGATTCTCATGCTTGTCCTGATGATCTGGACCTTCTAGTGCTCTCTGTAGAAACCAGGAAACATCAGGAGATTTAATCCCACCTCAGGAACTCAGTTTTCTTTCTCTCTCAGTCTTCATTCCCTCTTCTCACTCTATTGCATGTAACTAGGTCACTGCATCTCAAAAAACACATAAACTTTTTTTTTGTTTATTTTTGGGTTTACTTTTATTTTTATTTTTTGAGACACAGTTTCACTCTGTCACCCAGGCTGGAGTGCAGTGGAACAATCTCAGCTCATTGCAACCTCTGGGTTCAGCTGATTCTCCTGCCTCCGCCCCCCAAGTAGCTGGGACCACAGGTGCGTGCCACCACGCCTGACTAATTTTTTTTTGTATTATTAGTAGAGACGAGGTTCCACCACGTTGGCCAGGCTCCTGAGGTCGAACTCCCAAGTGATCTGCTTGCCTCAGCCTCCCAAAGTGCGGGATTGCAGGCTTGAGCCACTGCACATGGCCAATACAAAAACTATTTTAAGAAATCACATTTCGGCCGGGCGCGGTGGCTCACGCCTGTAATCCCAACACTTTGGGAGGCCGAGGCGGGCGGATCACAAGGTCAGGAGATCGAGACCATGGTGAAACCCCGTCTCTACTAAAAATACAAAAAATGAGCCGGGCGCGGTGGCGGGCGCCTGTAGTTCCAGCTACTCGGGAGGCTGAGGCGGGAGAATGGCGTGAACCCGGGAGGCGGAGCTTGCAGTGAGCCAGGATAGCGCCACTGCACTCCAGCTTGGGCGACAGAGTGAGACTCCGTCTCAAAAAAAAAAAAAAAAAAAAAAAGCAATCACATTTCTGTGTTTTTCTAATACTCTTTGCTTCTTGCTCATTCATTTGGCCATCTGTTACTCATCAGCAGATAAGCCGTAGCAAGTGGGAAAATGGGAAAAAGTATCTATTCACTTAACTTTTCCTTCCACATGATGAAAAATAGGCATCACTTTTTTTTTTCTTTGAGTTGGAGTCTTGCTCTGTCACCCAGGCTAGAGTGCGGTGGTGTGATCTCAGCTCACTGCAACCTCTGCCTCCTGGGTTTAAGCGATTCTTCTGCCTCAGCCTCCCAAGTAGCTGGGTCTACAGGCATGCACCACCACGCCTGGCTAATTTTTGTATTTTTAGCAGTGATGGGGTTTTGCCACATTGGCCAGGCTGGTCTCGGACGCCTGACCTCAAGTGATCTGCCCACCTCGGCCTCCCAAAGTGCTGGGATTACAGGCGTGAGCCACAACACCCAGCAAAAATAAGCATCACTTTGTTTGTTTATTTGTTTGTTTGTGACAGAGTCTCACTCTGTCTCGCCGACTGGAGTGCAGTGGCACAATGATGGCTCACCATAACCTTGACCTCCTGTCTCAATCCATCCTCCTTAGTAGCTGGGATTACAGGCGTGCGCCATCATGCCCAGCTATATTGTTCTTTTCTTTTCTTTTCTTTTCTTTGGTGGAGGTGGGATTTTGCCATGTTTCCCAGGCTATTCTCAAACTCCTGAGCTCAAGCAATCTGCCCTCCTCAGCCTCCCCAAGTACTGGGATTACAGGTATGAGACACTGTCCCTGGCCATCACTTCCTTTTGACTGTAGAACTCCTTGGCCCAGCTCATGGGAAAGAGCATTTTAAGGTCACAATTACTGAGCAGCTCAGGGGCAATAAGGGGATTTTGAGGAAAGGAAGACATCGGAGAGGAAAGGGGGCCTCCCAGGCTGGGGTTTTGGTTTATTCTTGGGCTCAGGGGGAGCAGGTGTTGTAGAAGGGGAAGCTCCCTCCATGCCCGTCCTGCTTCTCTGGAAGGAATCCATGTCATGTTCCAGGACACACAGAAGGCCATAGTTACTTGTGGGGAGGAGTCACAGGCATTAAAGGCTTACACTTGTCGCATTGAGTATTCTTCTTCCCATCCTTGAGTGGAAGAAGAGAACTGACCCAGTGCCTGGACCCTTGGAACAATCACCTGTTGTATTGATTACCTTCTTGCATAAACGAATTCCCCCAAAGTTTAGTGGCTGTATTAGTCTGTTCTCACACCGCTATAAAGAACTACCTGAGATGGTAATTTATGAAGAAAAGAGGTTTGTTGACTCACACTTCCACAGCCTGTACGGGAAGCATGGCTGGGGCATCAGGAAACTTACAATCATGATGGAAGGCAAAGGGGAAGCAGGTACATCTTACCATGGCAGAGAGAGCAGAGGGGGACGTGTTACACACTTTTAAACCATCGGATCTCATGAGAACTCAGTCACTTTCATGAGAACAGCAAGCGGGGATCTGCCCCCATGATCCAATCACCTCCCACCAGCTCCCTCTCCCAACGTTGGGAATTACAGTTCAACAGGAGGTTTGGGTGGGGACACAGAGCCAAACCATATCAGTGGCCTAACTCATTATTTTTTATCTCACGGTTTCTATGTGTCAGGAATCTATTACAGCTTAGCCATGTACTCTGGCTCTGAGTTTCTCACAAGGCTGTAGTCGAGGTGCTGGCGGCAGCTGCAGTCATCTTCAATTTCCACTCAGGGGTGCATTTGCTTCCAAACTTATTCAATAGGTTATTGGCAGGTTTTGGGTCCTTACAAGCTGTTGGACTGACAACTTTGGCTCTGCACAGTCTGTTGGCCTGGGTCCTTCCCGGGTTCCTTACCATGTAGGCCTGTCCACAAGGAAGCTCACAACTTGGCAGCTGCCTTTATCAGCATGAGCAAGTGAAAGGGCAAGAGAGATGGGAAACAAGAGGAATCACAGTCTTTCGTAGTTTAATTTCAAAAGTAACATGCAGCCAGGCACAGTGGCTCATGCCTGTAATCCCAGCACTTTGGGAGGCCGAGGCAGGTGGATCACCTGAGGTCAGAAGTTCAAGACCAGCCTGGCCAACACAGCAAAACCTCGTCTCTATTAAAATTTAAAAAATTAGCTGGGCATGGTGGCAGACGCCTATAATCCCAGCTACTCGGGAAGTTCAGGCAGGAGAATTACTTGAACCTGGGAGGCAGAGGTTGCAGTGAGCTAAGATTGTGCCACTGCACTCCAGCCTGGTCGACAGAACGAGACTCCATCTCAAAAAAAAAAAAAAAGGGGGCATGCTCTCCCTTTGCCATATTCTAGGTTAGAAGAAAATTACTAGGTCCAGCTCAGATTCAAGGGCAGCAAATTAAACAGGGCATATTTAAGAAGTTGGGGTCACTGGATAGTTTTAGAAGGCTACCTACCACATTTGCCATTTATTATTATCAGAGATGTATAAAGGTTATACAAAAAATGTATACAAATATATTATGAAATATAAAAAAAAATTCTTATTTCATAAAAGTGAAACCAATCTCCGCTGGGCATGGTGGCTCACGCCTGTAATCCCAGCACTTTGGGAGGCCAAGGTGGATGGATCACAAGGTCAGGACATCAAGACCATCCTGGCTAACACGGTGAAACCCTGTCTCTACTAAAAATACAACAAAATTAGCTGGGCGTGGTGGCGGGCGCCTGTAATCCCAGCTACTCGGGAGGCTGAGACAGGAGAATTGCTTGAACTTGGGAGGCAGAGCTTGCAGTGAGCCGAGATCACACCACTGCACTCCAGCCTGGGCAACAGAGCAAGACTCCATCTCAAAAAAACAAACAAAAAGAAACCAATCTCTTTCTTCTCTCTTCTTTGTTTCTTCACTCATAAGAGCAACTCTAGAGTTCTTATTGCTTTGGGCTCAGAGAGCCATCGTTGGTAACATGTGAGTTTAGAGAAAATGAAAGGCTCTGCTTTAAAGATTTTGTTTTCGTTTTTTTTCAGAGATAAGGTCTTACTCTGTTGCCCAGCCTGGAGTGCAATAGCACAATCACAAATCACTACGGCCTTGAACTCCTGGACTCAAGTAATCCTACTACCTCAGCCACCCAAGTAGCTGGGAGGCTACTGTGCACACTGCCACAACTGGCTAATATTTTAATATTTTGTAGAAATGGGGGTCTAGCCGGGCGTGGTGGCTCACGCCTGTAATCCCAGCACTTTGGGAGGCTGAGGTAGGTGGATCACGAGGTCAGATCGAGACCATCCTGGCTAACACAGTGAAACCCCATCTCTACTAAAAATACAAAAAGTTAGCCAGGCATTGTGGCTGGCGCCTGTAGTCCCAGCTACTCCGGAGGCTGAGGTGGGAGAATGGTGTGAAATCCGGGAGGCGGAGCTTGCAGTGAGCCGAGATTGCGCCACTGCACTCCAGCCTGGGTGACAGAGCGAGACTCTATCTCAAAGAAAAAAAAAAAAAGAAATGGGGGTGTCTCGCACAGTGGCTCACGCCTGTAATCCCAACACTTTAGGAGGCCAAGGCACATGGATCACCTGAGGTCAGGTCGGGGGTTCAAGACCAGCCTGGCCAACATGGTGAAACCCCGTCTCTACTAAAAATACCAAAAATTAGCCAGGCTTAGTGATGGGCGCCTATAATCCCAGCTACTCAGGAGGCTGAGACACAAGAGAATTGCTTGAACCTGGGAGGCGGAGGTTACAGTGAGCCAAGATCATGCTGTTGCACTCTAGCCTGGGCAACAAGAGTGAAACTCCATCTCAAAAAAAAAAAAAGAAAGAGAAAAAGAAATGGGGGTCTTGCTGTGTTGTCCAGGCTTGTTTGGAACTCCTGGCCTCAAGTGATCCCCCTGCCTGTCCTCCCAAAGCACTGGGATTACAGGTGCCCGGCCCCTGCTTTAAGTTTTAAGACACACCTGGCTACTCCAGCCCAGTTTTGCTTGAGAACCCTGTGTTGGGGTCCTACTGGAAGCCATGCAGTGGGGCTGGAGTTCCCTTTGTCTCTGTCTCTCATACATCTCCTTCAGGTAATCAGTTAGAGAAGTAACTGGCAATCAGCCTGGCCAAAATCATCTACCAGCACCCTACCCCTATCACAAGCCCATCAGAGGGAAACTCTAATTGGTTTCCCTTCCTGTAAAGTCCAAGTCTCCCAACCTGGAGAGCTCTTCCCTCTCCTCGCTGGAGATCCAATTCAAGCCACTCCTCTTCTCTGAAACGTTAGAATTAAATGAGAAGATGGGAAGAGATGTTTCTTTGTAAATAGAATTGCCTGAGGGTCAAAGAGGCCTGCAAGTGAGAAAACAAGCTAAACAGCTGGAAAAAAAGACACAGGGGAAGGATGGAGTGTCAACTACTGGTTATAAAATTTCTCTTCTCCTTGGCAGGGAGTGTCTCTGTGGGGATACAGATGCATCTAGCTGCTGAGCACACAGTAGGTGTCCAATTAGTCCTTGTTGACAATGTACTTGTAGTGGTTTTTAAATGTTCACAAATTCCTTGATATTCTTCCATTAATAGGTAGAGCCTGATTCCCTTCCTTTGAATGGGGGCTAGACTGACTTCTAATGAATAGAATGTGGCTGAAATGACAGTGTATGACTTCTGAGGTGAGGTCAGAAAAGGCATTGCAGCGTCTGCTCTGTTCTCTCCTGGATGATTTACTATAAGGCAAGCCAGTTGCTATGTCATTAAGGGAGGAGACCACCCTTCATATTGTCTTACGCCCAATTTCTGCCTCCAAAGAAACAAAAAGTAAAAACTATAAGGCAGAAATGAAATCCACAAGCAGACAGCCCAGCGCCACACCCTGGGCCTGGTAGTTAAAGATCGACCCCTGACCTAATCAGTTATGTTAGCTATAGATTACAGACATTGTATAGAAATGCACTGTGAAAATCCCTATCTTGTTTTGTTCTGATGTAATTACTGGTGCATGCAGCCCCCAGTCACGTACCCCCTGCTCGCTCAATCCATCACGACCTTCTCACACGCACCCCCTTGGAGTTGTGAGCCCTTAAAAGGGACAGGAATTGCTCACTCGGGGAGCTCGGCTCTTGAGGGAGTCTTGCCGATGCCCCTGGCCGAGTAAACCCCTTCCTTCTGTAGCTCGGTGTCTGAGGAGTTTTGTCTGCCGTTCGTCCTGCTACATTTCTTGGTTTCCTGTCTGGGAAGCGAGGTGATTGGCAGATGTTCGAGGCAGCTCCTTAGGCAGCTTAAGCCTGCCCTCTGGAACATCCCTGCGGGGGACTCCAACCAGCCTGAGTGAGGCAGATCCTGAGAGCGCTCCTGGGTAGGCATTTGCCCCAGTGGGACACCTCACCAGAGCAGTGTGTGGCAGGCCCCCATGGAGGATCAACACGGTGGCTGAACACCAGGAAGGAATGGGCACTTGGAGTCTGGACATCTAAAACTTGGTAAGACTAGTCTTTGAAACTTGCTCACTCCGTTTGAGTGGAAGCGTGGCCTGATCACCCACGGCATGCCATTATCGGCACTTTGGTTTTGGTTTTGACTTGGTTTGGATTGCTTGACAGGATTGGTCTTGGGAACTTGCCTACTCGATTTGAATGGAAGCGTGGCCTGATCACCCATGGTGTGCCTGTACTAGGACATTGGTTTTTGGTTTTGACTTGACTTGGATTGCTTGATACTTTGGTTTTGGTTTTGACCTGGCTTGGATTTCTGGATACTCTGATTTTGGTTTTGATTTTGGTTTGGTGCAAACTGCAAAAGTGTGTGTGTACCCTTTTTACCCATTCTTTGTTTTGTGGTGTGCGTGTGGTGTGAGTGTGGTGTTTTGTCTCAGAGAAGCATAGGTCAGGCACAAATAAGCCCACCCTACTAGGAACTATGTTGAAAAATTTCAAAAAAGAATTTAAGGGAGACTATGGAGTACTATGACACCAGGAAAACTTAAAACTTTGTGTAAGATAGACTGGCCAGCATTAGAGGTAGGTTGGCCATTAGAAGGAAGCCTGGACAGGTCCCTTGTTTCAAAGGTATGGCACAAGGTAACCTGTAAGCCAGGGAACCCAGACCAGTTCCCATACATAGACACTTGGTTACAGCTGGCTTTAGACCCCCCACCCCCAACACACAGTGGTTGAGAGAACAGCAGCATAAGAGGCTGGCAAAGGCAAGGAAAGACCAGCAGAGAGAGAGAAAGGAAGAGACAGAGAGGCAGAGAGAGAAAGAGAGAGAGAGATACAAGTAGTTAAGAAAAAAAAAAAAAAAGTGCACCCTATTCCTTTAAAAGCCAAGGTAAATTTAAAACCTGTAATTGATAATTGAAGGTATTCTCCCTAACCCTATAACACTCCAATACCACTTTGTTATCAGTGTAAACAAGGGCGTATCCCGAAAGTACTAAGGCCTTCCTATCAAAAATCCTTAACCCAGTAACCCGCGGATGGCCCAAATACATTCAATCTGTAGTGGCAACTGCTTTGCTAACAAAAAAAAAAAGGAAAAAAATAACTTTTAGAGGAAACTTCATTGTGAGCACACCACACCAGTTCAGAAGAATCCTAAGGAAAAAAAAAAAAAAAGGAAAAATAAAGGGGGGCAGAATTTATATAAAAAGAGTATTATACGGTAGATTCTTGTCCTGAAATAAATTAACTGGTTGTTTAAAGAAAGAAATATTTGTAATAAGTCAGAAAGTTGAGGCATGTCAAAGAATTGTCTGCGAAAGTCACTAAAGAGAAAAATGTTATAAAAAAGAATTTATGCAAAAAAAGTTGTGTAATTTAAAAGTAGCCCTCCTGAATGTAAAACTATTGAAAAAAAAATTACTGTTTTGAAGGTTTAAGCAAGTTTTAAAATGTTAATTGTAAAGAAAATTCCGTGTGTAAACATATTAGCTAAAGTTAAAGAAGTATCATCCAGTTTTTCTGTGAACTGGACATTAAAGTGAAAACATAACAGGTTGTTCTTAAGGTGCCAACCTGCTCTTTAGCAAAAATTATAAAACGTTAAAAAGAGTCTATAAAATCTTACCTTATGGTCAAACATTAAAAATTAGATAAATATGTCTATAAGGTTTTATTAAAATTAGGTTTAACATTAATAACACACTAATATAAAGATAAAATTTAGCTTATCTGGTATAAAAATCATACGAGAAGCATTGTTAAATATAAAATCGTATTCGGCTTTCTTTGGTTTAAAAACTAATAAAAATAGGTGCTAAAGGAAATTTCTCAGTAAAAAGGCACTAAGGACTATAAAGTCCACTGCCAAGGTCCCCACATTTAAAACAAAAGGTCAATTTCTTAACAATTATTTACTTGGTTTATCTTCCACTTTCCTTTCTCTCAAAAACTAAAAGTCTTTTAGCACATGTACCACCCCCAGAATTTCCGGTAAACCAGCACCAGCCTGAAGATCATGTTCTCATCAAAGGGTAGAAAGAAGAAAAACTCGAGCCAGCCTGGGAAGGACCCTACCTTGTGCTGCTAACCACCGAGACTGCCGTTCATACAGCAAAAAAGGATGGACTCATCACACCCAAGTCAAGAAAGCGCCACCCGCTCCAGAGCTGTGGGCCATAGTCCCAGGCGAAAACCCTACCAAACTAAAGCTAAGAAAAATTTAACTATTTTCGTCTGTTCTATTACTCTTTCTTCTTTCCTCATTCTGTTGCTGACCATCTAGTTATTAACATAACCAAGTCAATTTTGCCTCAAACTATTGCATTTAATGCCTGCCTTGTTATACCCTGTGGGGACTTGCCAAGTCAAAGACAGCCCTCTACTTCAGAAAGTACTTCTGTCCTTCCTGAGTCTCCTCAGACGGCATTAGTAAACTAGGACCATTTAATCCAGGGAGATTTCGATCAAGATTCCAGTGCCAGCCAGAAATCTTGCCCCCCGATGTAGGGCTTTCATGCCATAGTTGGTCCAACGTTCTGTGGACCACTAAAGAGCAAGGATGGACTTCCCCAACCGGTTTTTGTAATTTTCTAAAATCATACATTCATTTTACTAGAGGATCATAGAAGTTAAAGACTTAAAACAAACTTTAGCAATTAAGACAGGATACCAAGATGCAAATGCCTGGTTAAAATGGATCATATATTCCATCTGCACATTAAACAAAAGCAATTGCTATGCTTGTGTTCATGGCAGGCCAGAGGCCCAGATTGTCCCTTTTCCACTAAGGTGGTCCTCCAGTCGACCAGGTGTGGGCTGCATGGTAGCTCTTTTCCAGGATTCTACAGCCTGGAGTAATAAGTCATGCCAGGCTCTCTCTGTTATATCCCAAAGTCCAGCACCCTGCAGGTCAGCCCCAGAGGGCCATCCAGCCTCCATCTCCCAATACTAAGTTCACTTCGTGTCTCTCACGACAGGGAGGAAACTTAGCGTTCCTTGGAGACCTCAAAGGATGCAGTGAGCTTAAGAATTTTCAAGACCTTATCAATCAGTCAGCCCTTGTTCATCCCTGAGAGGATGTGTGGTGGTATTGTGGTGGACCTTTACTGGGCACTCTGCCGAATAACTGGAGTGGCACTTGTGCTTTAGTCTAATTGGCTATCCCTTTCACCCTGGCATTTCATCAACCAGAAGGAAAAAAATAAGACATCATAAAGCGAGAGAAACCCGTTATGGGTCTTTCGACTCTCGTGTCTACTTAGATGCAGTTGGATTCCCACGAGGAATACCAGATCAATTTAAAGCTTGAAATCAAATAGCTGCAGGATTTGAGTCAATATTTTTATGGGTGACAGTTAACAAAAATGTAGATTAGATAAACTACATCTATTACAACCAATAGCAATGAGCTTTTCATGAGTTAAAAGAAAAACTCATGTCGGCCCCAGCCCTGAGGCTACCTGACCTGACAAAACTCTTTACACTCTGTGTCAGAAAGAGAAAAAATGGCAGTTGGAGTTTTAACCCAGATTGTGGGGCCCTGGCCAAGGCCAGTGGCCTATCTCTCAAAACAACTAGTTAGGGTTTCCAAAGTCTGGCTTCCAGGTCTAAGGGCCCTAGCAGCAACGGCCCTGTTAGCACAAGAAGCAGATAAACTAACCCTTAGGCAAAACCTGAATATAAAGGCCCCCATGCTGTGGTAACTTTAATGACTACCAAAGGACATCATTGGTTAACAAATGCTAGATTAACCAAGTACCAAAGCTTGCTATGTGAAAATCTCCGCATAACCATTGAAGTTTGCAACACCCTAAACCCCGCCACCTTGCTCCCGGTATCAGAGAGCCCAGTTGAACATAACTGTGTAGAGGTGCTGGACTCAGTTTATTCTAGCAGGCCCAACCTCCGAGACCATCCTTGAACATCAGTAGACTGTAAGTGGTACATGGACGGGAGCAACTTCACCAACCCCAGCAAAGTGACTCTGAAGAAGATGACAAGCCCTGCTCCAGTCACACCCGGAAGCTGACTGGTCCACGCACGGCCGAAGCATGAGAAAACTCATTGCAGGACTCATTTTCCTTAAAATTTGGACTTTTACAGTAAGGACTTCAACTGACCTTCCTCAGACTGAGGACTGTTCCCAGTGTATACATCAAGTCACTGAGGTAGGACCAAAGGTTGCTATGGTCCTATTATTTTATGGTTATTATAAGTGTACTGAACTCTAAAAAGAACTTGTTTGTATAATGTTATTCTATCCAAGGTATGTAGCCCAGGAAATGACCAACCTGATGTGTGTTATGACCCATCTGAGCCTCCCATGACCACAGTTTTAAAAATAAGATTAAAGACTGAGGGCTGGTAGGGGCTCATAAATGATGCGAGTAAAGTGTTAGCCAAAACAGAAGAAAAAGGGATGCCCAAACAAGTCATCTTAAAATTTGATGCCTGTGCTGTCATTAATATTAATAAGTTAGGAATAAGGTGTGGTTCTCTTAATTAGAAAAGAGGCTATATGGCAGAAAATAAGTACCTCCGTCATAAATTAGGACTGTGTGGAAATAAATGTAAATACTGGTCTTATGTCATTTAGGCCACTTGGATTAAAAAAAAAAAATGAAAAGGATCCAGTCCACCTTCAGAAAGGAAAAAATGGCCCTCCCTGTACTAAAGGACAATGTAACCCCTTAGAGCTAGTAATAACCAATCCCCTTGATCCTCACTGGAAAAAACGGGAGTGTGTGACCTTAGGAATCGATGGGGCCAGACTGGATCCTCGAGTAAATATCTTGGTTTGAGGAGAAGTTTACAAACGCTCTCCTGAGCCAGTGTTTCAAACTTTCTATGATGAACTAAATGTGCCAGTACCAGGAATTCCAGGAAAAACAAAAAATTTGTTTTTGCAATTAGTTGAGTGTGTAGCCCAGTGTCTCAATGTCACTTCATGTTATGTATGTGGAGGAACTGTAATAAGAGATCAATGGCCATGGCAAGCCCGAGAATTAGTACCTACAGACCCAGTTCCTGATGAATTCCTGGCTCAAAAGAATCACCCTGATAATTTCTGGGTCCTAAAAGCCTCAATTATTGGACAACATTGCATAGCTAGAGAAGGAAAAGAATTTACTAACCCTGTGGGACGACTTAGTTGCCTGAGACAGAAACTGTGCAATGGTACCACAAAAACAGTCACTTGGCGGAGTTCAAATCACACAGAGAGAAATCCATTTAGTAAATTCCCAAAGTTGCAAACCGTGTGGACCCACCCAGAGTCCCACTGGGACTGGACAGCCCCCACTGGATTATACTGGATATGTGGGCATAGAGCTTATGCCAAATTACCTGACCAGTGGGCAGGTAGTTGTGTTATCGGCACTATTAAACCATCTTTCTTCCTACTGCCCATAAAAACGGGTGAACTCCTGGGCTTCCCTGTCTATGCTTCCCACAAGAAGAGAAGCATAGCTATAGGAAATTGAAAAAATGATAAATGGCCCCCTGAGAGAATCATACAATATTATAGGCCTGCTACTTAGGCACAAAATGGCTCGTGGGGATGTTGGACCCCCATTTACATGATCAACCGAATCATACGGTTACAAGCTGTCTTAAAAAAAAAATCACTAATAAAACTGGCAGAGCCTTGACTATTCTGGCCAGGCAAGAAACTCAGATGAGAAATGCTATCTATCAAAGTAGATTAGCTCTCGACTACTTGCTAGCAGCTGAAGGAGGGGTCTGTAGGAAATTTAACCTTACTAATTGCTGCCTACACATACATAATCAAGGGCAAGTAGTTGAAGATATAGTTAGAGATATGACAAAACTGGCACATGTGCCCGTGCAAGTGTGGCATGGATTTGATCCTGGGGCCATGTTTGGAAAAATGGTTCCCAGCGCCAGGAGGATTTAAAACTGTTATAATAAGAGTTATAATAGTAATAGGAACCTGCTTACTGCCCCGTTGTTTGCTACCTGTACTTCTTCAAATGATAAAAAAGCTTGATCACTACCTTAGTTCACCAAAATGCTTCAGCACAAGTGTACTATATGAATCACTATCGATCTGTCTTGCAAGAAGACATGAGTAGTAAAAATGAAAGTGAGAACTCCCACTATTGAGTGAGAGTCTCAAAGGTGGGGAATAAGGGAGGAGACCACCCCTCACATTGTCTTATGCCCAATTTCTGCCTCCAAAGAAAGAAAAAGTGAAAACTAAAAGGCAGGAATGAAATCCACGGGCAGACAGCCCGGCGCCACACCCTGGGCCTAGTAGTTAAAAATCGACCTCTGACCTAATCAGTTATGTTATCTATAGATTACAGACATTGTATAGAAAAGCACCGTGAGGCTGGGCGTGGTGGCTCACTCCTGTAATCCCAGCGCTTTGGGAGGCCGAGGCGGGCAGATCACAAGGTCAGGAGATCGAGACCATCCTGGCGAACATGGTGAAACCCCGTCTCTACTTAAAAAAAAAATACAAAAATTAGCCGGGCATGATGGCGGCACCTGTAATCCCAGCTACTCAGGAGGCTGAGGCAGGAGAATGGTGTGAACCCGGGAGGCGGTGGTTGCAGTGAGCTGAGATCGCGCCACTGCACTCCAGCCTGGGCGACAGAGCCAGACTTTGTCTCAAAAAGAAAAAAAAGAAAAGAAAAGAAAAGAAAAGTACTGTGAAAATCCCTATCCTATTTTGTTCCGATCTAATTACCAGTGCATGCAGCAGCCAGTCACGTGCCCCCTGCTTGTTCAATTGATCGCAACCCTCTCACGCAGACCCCCTTAAAGAGTTGTGAGCCCTTAAAAGGGACAGGAATTGCTCACTCAGGGAGCTCGGCTCTTGAGACAGGAGTCTTGCCAATGCTCCTGGCCGAATAAACCCCTTCCTTCTTTAACTCGGTGTCTAAGGAGTTTTGTCTGTGGCTCGTCCTGCTACATCATGAAGACTCTCAAACACCCCTGTGGAGATGCCCACGTGTAGGAAGACTGAGGCCTCCTGCCAACAGCTGGCACCAACTTGTCAGTCCCATAACTGTGCTGTCTTGGAAGGGGATCCTCCAGCCCCAGTCAAGCCTTCAAATAACAACAGTCCTTGGCAAAAGCGTAACTGTAACCACAGCTTGACTGAGCCAGAACCACCCAGTCAAGATGCTCTCAAATTCCTGTGAGAGGTAACATATGTTTATTGATATTTAAATGACTAAGAGGAAGGGAGCTGGAGAGACATTGTGGGAGGAAGAGGTTTTTGCTTCCTGGTTCCAGTGTGCTTGATTGACAAGCTCCTACTGTGCAAACAGCTTTCAGTGCTCAGTTTCTGGAGTAGCCAGCAACACCCAGAGGCTAGCAGCTTCTCCTGGCACTGCCCACCTTGGGCTGTAGCGTAAGCAGAATGGCTCCAACTTCTGCCTCACATAGCACCTGTGTGCATGTGGCTTCTCCTGCATCAGGCTCCTGCAGCACCCACAGGTTCTCCAGTGCCGGCTCCCGCAGCACATGAAGACCAACAGGACCCAGTGAGCAGCAGCTTCCCCTGCACCCCACTCAGTTAGCTCTGTAGTGGAAAGTCTCTAGTTCCACACCTCCCTGGGGAAGAGCTTTCCCTGGCATCCTAGAGGGCATATATCTGGCAAGTTCCACTGGCATGACAGTACAGTGACTTTTCTGCCACCTAGTGAGCTGTGGGCTGTGCTCTACTCAACAGGGTCTGGATCTCAGTCTTGGGTGGGGAGAGGATACCTCTTTCTTTGGTGCTATATCTCAGCCTTGGGAGGTAGGAGCTGCACCTCATGCCAGCTATTCATTATTCCATAGGGTTCTCATAACTCCTTACTAACCAATTCTTTGTTACTCCAATTCCCTGTTTTAATAATCATATTCAAATTTCCTGTTAAATTACTATGCGGTTTCTCTCTTGATCAGACCCAGACTGATACACCAAGTTTTCTCATAATTTGTTACATGGCAACAGATAACTAATACACCACTCCCATCTGATCTGCCCACTGCCAATTCCTTTCATTACCATCAGCCGATTGCTATCATGTGCCTGCCCTGAGCAGCCTTTTCAAGGCTTTGATAAGCAGTCAGGTATGTCCTACTGCAGGCAGGCTGGGTACAGTGGCTCAAACCTATAATCCCAGCACTTTGTGAGGCCGAGGCAGGCAGATCGCTTGAGGTCAGGAGTTCAAGACCAGCCTAGCCAACATGGTGAAACCTGGTCTCTACTAAAAATACAAAATTTAGCCAGGCATGATGGTGCACATCCATAATCCCAGCTACTTTGGGAGGCTGAGGCAGAAGAATTGCTTGAACCTGGGAGGCAGAGTTTGCAGTGGGCCAAGATTGTGCCACTGTACTCCAGCCTGGGCAATAGAGCAAGACTCCATCTCAACAACACAAAAAAATAGCTGGGTATGGTGATGGGCACCTGTAATCCTAGTTACTTAGGAGGCTGAGGCAGGAGAATCGCCGGGGGATGCAGAGGTTGCAGTGAACCAAGATCACGCCACTGCACTCCAGCCTGGGCAACAGAGCGAGACTCCGTCTCAAAACAAACAAACAAACAAACAAACAAACAAAAACATATGTCCTACTTCAAAAAAGAATAAAAGTACAAAGTATGTAAGATTCAAGCTTTAATTTGCCAAATGCCAAGTGAGAGGTTCAGATGAGAAGTGCTGCAGGATTCACCAAAGGCTGGTATGCTTGAAAAAAGATCTCGGCTGCAGTGGGACGTCAACGTTGATGACACTAGAAGGCACAGTCCAGTGGGAAGAAGAGGGAAGGCCATTCTAGCACTCTAAGCAGCAGGAAAGTTGTATCAAAAGTAGGCCGGGCGCAGTGACTCATGCCTGTAATCCCAGCATTTTGGAGGCTGAGGCGGGCAGATCACCTCAGGTCGGGAGTTTGAGACCAGCCTGACCAACATGAAGAAATGCTGTCTCTACTAAAAATACAAAATTAGCCGGGTGTGGTGGCGTATGCATGTAATCCCAGCTACTTGGGAGGCTGAGAGGGAGAATCGCTTGAACCCGGGAGGCGGAGGTTGCGGTGAGTCGAGATTGTGCCATTGCACTCCAACCTGGACAACAAGAGCAAAACTCTGTCTCAAAAAAAGAAAAAAAAAAGTTTGGAGGCATATTCTTTTTATAATAGTAATTTAAAGTAAAAAAAGAGAACACGTTTGGAGCAAAAGTACACATGGTATGATTAGGGCAGCAATGACTAGTTTGCTCCAGTTTGGCTGGAGCAGAGATTTGGCACAGTGGGCTTGAGGCAGGCAAGAGGATCACATTGTGAAGGGCCTTGAATGCAAAGCTAATTCATTTGGTTTTGTCATGTAAAAAAGGGGTCCAGCTGGGCGCGGTGGCTCAAGCCTGTAATCCCAGCACTTTGGGAGTCTGAGACGGGTGGATCACGAGGTCAGGAGATCGAGACCATCCTGGCTAACACGGTGAAACCCCATCTCTACCAAAAATACAAAAAAAATCTAGCCAGGCGAGGTGGCGGGCACTTGTAGTCCCAACTACTCGGGAGGCTGAGGCAGGAGAATGGCATTAACCCGGGAGGCGGAGCTTGCAGTGAGCCGAGATCCGGCCACTGCACTCCAGCCTGGGCGACAGAGCGAGACTCCATCTCAAAAAAAAAAAAAAAAAAAAAAAGGGGGGCCAGTGACCACATCTTTGAGGACAAAACTCAACCTTTTGCTGAGAATACATTTATACCTATCAGATCACATGACTTTGCTTTGAGGCTGAGAAAGATTTCACCATGGCAATGGGGAGCCCCTGAAGGTTTTTGAGAATGGTGCCATGTGGGATTATAAAATTAGCCTGGAGTGTGTAGGGCTGGAGAGGATGGAAACCAGGAGGGGGAAGAGTCAGGCCCAGTGTGGTGGCTCACACCTGTAATCCCAACACTTTGGGAGGCTGAGGAGGGTGGATTGCTTGAGCCCAGGAGTTTGAGACCAGCCTGGGAAACGTGCAAAACCTTGTCTTTACAAAAAAATACAAACGATTAGCTGGGCACGGTGGCACATTCCTGTAGTCCCAGCTACCCAAGGAGGCTGAGGTGGGAGGATCACATGAGCCTGGGAGGTTGAGGCTGCAGTGAGCCGTGTTTGCACTTTAGCCTGGGAGACAGAGTGAGACCCTGTCTCAAAAAAAAAGAAAAAAAAAAAAAAGTAGGCAAGTCCTGATGTGGAGGACAGGGCAGTAGCAATGGAAATGGGGGAACGAGGTGGATGTGGTGGGGAGGAGAATTTGAAAGTGATGCCCAACACCTTGTTGGTGACACGGGCACACATGGAGCTGGTCGAAAGGCAATGCTGGCATTGGACAAGTTCCACTGGGGTGGCTGCAGTGTATCCAGCAGCAAGAAGGAGCAGCCTCAGGCCTGAACTCAGGAGGGAGACAAGGGGTGCTGATTCAGATCTGGTAGTGACTGCCCACTCATTCTGGGAGACAGTGACGGGGCTGGCCTCTCTATAGGCTCTGGCTCTTTCCCATCAGCCCATCTTCATCAAGAAACACCCTCCCTATTCCACCTGAGTGATATGACCTTGGGCCAGGGATTAAGTGGTGACAGATTTCCTTAAGTACTTCAGTCCTAAACTGGCCTCTAAAATCCAGAAGCATCAAGATCCTCCTCAATTTCCATAGGTTTTGGCTTAGAATCCATGACCCACTCTTAGGGGGCTTGGATCAAAGCATGTGAGGGGAAAAGAAAAGCTCAGTAGTAGGAGGTTCTAATCCTATTTCTGCCCTAGACCAGTCATGTGACCTTGAGCAAGTCACTTTTCCTTTTTGGGCTTGTTTTCCATGCCAGGGTTGGTCCTGGACGAGACTGGTTTTCAAATCCTACTTCTGAAGAACACCAGGAGCCCGTGGCTGGACCACCTTCTTTGTCCTAGATTGAGCAGACTCAGGCTGGGAATAGCTCCAACATTAGGTTTCTCTCACATAGTATTTTCTTTTTTTTTTTTTTTGAGATGGAGCCTCGCTCTGTCGCCCAGGCTGGAGTGCAGTGGCCGGATCTCAGCTCACTGCAAGCTCCACCTCCCGGGTTTACGCCATTCTCCTGCCTCAGCCTCTTGAGTAGCTGGGACTACAGGCGCCCGCCACCTCTCCCGGCTAGTTTTTTGTATTTTTTTAGTAGAGACGGGGTTTCACCGTGTTAGCCAGGATGGTCTCGATCTCCTGACCTCGTGATCCGCCCGTCTCGGCCTCCCAAAGTGCTGGGATTACAGGCTTGAGCCACTGCGCCCGGCCTAGCATTTTCTTAAACCATTAGCAATCCCTACTGTTTCCCAGCAAGGATTCACAGATAAAACAATGAATAAGGGCCAGGTGACCATATTTGGTTTGACAGTCTTCTTGTTTCAGGAAACTTCGTGGTTATGGCGTTATATTCCTCACACCATTGTTCTGGTTTCCAAAGCTTAAGTTTCAATGACTTTTCAGGGTGCTTCATGGAGGACTTCAGGACTCCCCAGTGCCTATAACCTGAAGAGACTGGAGAAACGCTGGAGGCAACACTCTCCAAGGACCTCCCCAGGGATGATTTCTTTTTTTTTTTTTTTTTTTTTGAGATGGAGTTTCACTGTTGTTGCCCAGGCTGGAGTGCAATGGTGCAATCTCGGCTCACTGCAACCTCTGCCTCCTGGGTTCAAGCAATTCTCCTGCTGCAGCTTCCCAAGTAGCTGGGATTACAGGCGTGTGCCACCACACCTGGCTAATTTTGTATTTTTAGTAGAGACAGGGTTTCTCCATGTTGGTCAGGCTGGTCTCAAACTCCCAATCTCAGGTGATCTGCCCGCCTCGGCCTCCCAAAGTGCTGGGATTACAGGCGTGAGCCACCGCGCCCGGCTTTCTCAGTGATGATTTCATAGCTCCTCAGAACCCATCTTTGAGGAATGCATGCAGAACACTGTGGCTTACATTCTTTAACTCATACAATCCCCCTTTCTTTTTCCCAACAGCCTCATGAAATCAGTACTATTATTATATGCATTTGACAGATGAGGGGCCTGAAGCTTGAATAGGTTTAATGGCTTCCCTGAGGTCACACAGTTAGTAAGTGACAGAGCTGGGACTTCAAGATAGCACTCTGATTCCAGAGCTCCCTTTCTGACCCAGTATGCCCCAGATCTCTGTCATTAATGCTGTCACCAAGTATCATCAGTTCTTGCTTGGACACGTGGAAAGAATGATCTTCCTTACTCCCTTTGGCTAATGAGATGTGAGCAGAAGTGATGACATTTATCACTGCCACGTAACCTGTCCTTCTGTAATAGTTGTAGAAACACAATGAAGAAGCCTCCCTCAGCCTGGGTCTCTGTGTGAGGATGTTGTGAAGCAGAGGCCTGCCCTTCCACCCCCACTGCTGATCTGCAATGGGCATGCAGTGTAAACAAGAATTAGCCTTTGCCATGTTTAAGCCACTGAGGTGCGAGTGTTGTTACTGTGGCATAGCCTCGCCCATCCTAATTAACCCAATGCTATCCTGTATCCTGTTGATTATCTTTGGCTTCAATCCCCAAGCCTGCCTTCTTCCAACCCCCTGAAAGCAATGGCTCCACACTGATTTGAAAAGCAGCAAGAGCCAGCCTGGCCAACATGCTGAAACCCCATCTCTACTAAAAATACAAAAATTAACTGGGCGTGGTGGTGGGCGCCTGTAGTCCCAGCTACTCAGGAGGCTGAGGCAGGAGAATGGTGTGAACCCAGGAGGCGGAGGTTGCAGTGAGCCAAGATTGTGCCATTGCACTCCAGCCTGGGCAACAGAGCAAGACTCCATCGAAAGAAAAAGAAAGAAGAAAGAGAGAGAGAGAGAGAGGAAGGGAGGGAGGAGAGGGGAGCCAGTCCCCCAAACATCGAAGCGGGGATGTGCTTTGGGAGATAAGCCCATGCTGTGCCACACTCTGGAGCAGAAGTTATGCTGAATGAAATCTCCATCCAGCCCTGGAAGGCCACCGACAGACAATCAAACTTCAGGAAACTTCAAGTTTCTATCCCATACTCATTTATTGGCTCTCCTTAATTTTATTCCGTGTTTTTAAAGTATGAACGACTGGGCTGGCAGGAGGAGGGCCGGGATCTCAAGTCCTGGGGATACTGCAGGCTGACAATGACCTTGCATGCCTGGATCTGAACATCCTCCTCAGGGTGGATGACCAGGGCAAGCAGTCGGTCTGCCAGTCGCGACTCTTCCCCAAAGAGGGATTCATGCAGGGACTGTTCGTTGTAATGCCATTTCACCGCGCGGTAGTGGGGTGCGTTCCGGCCCTCACTCAGCCGCTCAGCAAACACCAGTACCTCATACAGGAGACTCCCTGGCTGTGTGGGCTGGAACAGGTTTAGGAAGTTGGAGTGAACCTGTGATGGGAATAGAGAAAAAATGAGAATAAACTCCTAGGCAAGTTATAAAATTCTTGTTCTTGTATACTCCTATTGCCTAAACTCCCAAACATGCCTAAATTTCAGACTCAGGTATGTAGTAATATTTTAGTTTTTCTTTCATTATTATCCTCTAACTTAATTGCCTTGTGATAAAAAAAAAAAAGATATGATAATATTCATTCTGGAAAATTTGTTGAGACAAACTTTAAGGCTTAGTGTGTAACTTCTTAAATATTGTGTGTGCGCTTGAGAGGGCTGTGCATTTAATCCTTGTAGACTGTTCTGGGTATGTCTAATGGCTCAAGCTTATTTGTGTTATTCACTAAGAGTATATCCTCACTAGTTTTGGTTTTTTAATCTATCAGTTGCTGCCAGAGTGGTAAAAATATTCCAAATCTCCCACTGTAGTGGTATATTTGTCAATTTCTCCTTTCAATTTTTTTTTTTTTTTTTTTTTTTTTTTGAGACAGAGTCTCGCTCTGTCGCCCAGGCTGGAGTGCAGTGGCGCAATCTCGGCTCACTGCAAGCTCCGCCTCCCGGGTTCACGCCATTCTCCTGCCTCAGCCTCCTGAGTAGCTGGGACTACAGGCGCCCGCCACCGCGCCCGGCTAATTTTTTGTATTTTTAGTAGAAACGGGGTTTCACCGTGGTCTCGATCTCCTGACCTTGTGATCCGCCCGCCTCGGCCTCCCAAAGTGCTGGGATTACAGGTGTGAGCCACCGCGCCCGGCCTCAATTTTTGTCATATATATTTTGAGGCTATGTTATTAGGTGCATACAAGTTTCGAGTTGCCCTACTGTTCTGGTGAACTGAACCACTGATTATCACAGAGTAACTTTTTCTATCCCTAATAAGGCTCTTTACCATAGTAATTTCCCCCCAATATTAAAATACCTACATTAACTTTTGTTTTGTCTCCTGTGTCCCTAACTCTCAGAGTTCAGGAAACTCCTCAAAGGGGAATCCCAGCCAGGCGCAGTGGTCCACGCCTGTAATCCCAGCACTTTGGGAGGCCGAGGTGGGCAGATCATGAGGTCTGGAGATCGAGACCATCTTGGCTAACACGGTGAAACCCCATCTCTACTAAAAATACAAAAAATTAGCTGGGCGTGCTGATGGGCGCCTGTAGTCCCAGCTACTCGGGAGGCTGAGGCAGGAGAATGGCACAAACCCGGGAGGCGGAGCTTGCAGTGAGCTGAGATCGCGCCACTGCACTCCAGCCTGGGCGACAGAGTAAGACTCGGTCTCAAAAAAAAAAAAAAAAAAAAAAAAAGGGAATCCCTCTCCCAACAAAATGGCATCTCCTTCTACTGCAGGGAACAGAACAGGGATGATTTTCAATGCATTTAGTGCAGAGGCAGGAAGATAACTAAAACAACTCATCAGGGGTAAATCTGTCTGGAGATGCTATGATTCTTCCCTCCCCCTATACCTGAGTTGCCATTCATCAGCCCCTCTTCAATTTCTTTCTCACCTGGCAGTTGAGAATGTCATAGAGAAGGTCATTCTTCTGTGCCAGGTAGCTCAGCAGTCGTACGGCTTGCACCTGAATAAAGGAAAGAGTAAAGCATGAGAAGGCAGGTGAGTCTGAGCCTGAGCAAGGAAGACATGAACCTCTGCTCCTCTCTCTAAGTGCTGTGCTAGGGCTGGTCAGCAAGGCAGGGCCTTGGCCATGGTCCTCAGGCACCTGTGCCAGGATGTAGTCTGACTGCAGGATCTCCATCAAGGCAGGCATCACCCGTCGCAGCTGTGGATGCACATAGTCGGGCAGCGGAAGGTTGTTGAGGAGTCTGAGGCCCGCAATGTGCAATTCTGTGTCCCAGATGGTGGAGATCAGTTCGAGTACTTTGATGGAGTGTTCCTGGGGTGGGGGAGAACAAAAGGGCTTACTTTTACAGGTGATCACCACTATCCCAGTATCTGACTTTACTCTTCACTCTCCCCATGGATGTCCCCTGGGCCAAACTCAATAGACAATTCTCCCTAACTCTCAACATCATTTGACCCAGTGACCCACTCCCACACCTTGAAATTCTTTATTTGGCTTTTTTTTTTTTTTTTTTTTTTTAACAGACTTCTTTCCTAGCTCTTCTGCCCAACCTCCTCTTTTCTACCTTCCTCACTCCTGTACCGGTATCATCCAGACTCACAGTGTTAAATACAATCCACATGCTAGTGATTCTCCCCTTTATGTCTCTAGCTCCAGCTATGTTACCCCTCCCCTGAACTCCAGACTCATATATGCAGCTGCCAATTCCACTTTTCTCCCTGAATGTCTAACAGAGTTCTCAGAGTTAACATGCTCCCCCATCCCCAGACCTGCTCCTTCTATAGCTTTCCCTGTCTCAGCTATGGGTTACACTTTCCTTCCAGTGGCTCGTGCCAAAAATTGTTGGATTCAACTCCTTTCTTTCTCTCACACTCCTTTTCCAATCCTTCAGAAAATCCTGTAGGCACTACCTTCAAAATCTATCAAAATTCAAGCCACTTCTCCTCACCCCAACTTCTACCACCCTCTTTCAAGCCACTGGCATCTCACTGGGATTTCTGCAATAGCCTCCTGTCTCCCTGCTTCCATTCTGCATCTACTTTCAGAGCAGCTGACATGTTAGACATGTCACTCCTCTGCTCAAGAGCCCCCATTTCATTCAGCGTAAAAGCTAAAGTCCTTACAGTGGCATACGGTCCAATGTGATCTGCCCTGCTCTCCCTACTATTTCTTGGACTCCATCTTCTCTTCTCTCCCTCATGACCAAGGTTCCCATCACAATGGCCTCTTACACATTCTGTGAGCATGCCAGGTACACACCTGTCTTAGGGTGTTTGCGTAGGCTGTGCTCTCTGCTTAGCACACTCTATCCCCAGAGACTCACAACTCACTCTCACACCTCCTTTAAGACTTCATTAAAATGTTACCTTCTCAGTAAGGCCTTCTCTAACCACCCCCATCCCAGCCTTCCTTACCACCCCCCACTGTTATTTTATTTTTCTCTATAGCATTGTCATGTGTAACACACATTTTCGTTTTTTAAATTTTGTTTTTTATTATTTATTTATTTTGAGACAGTCTCACTCTGTTGCCCAGGCTGGAGTGCAGTGGTGCCATCTCGGGTCACTGCAACCTCCGCCTTCCGGGTAGAAGCGATTCTCCTGCCTCAGCCTCCTGAGTAGCTGGGATTACAGGTGTACACCACCTTGCTCAACTAATTTTTGTATTTTTAGTAGAGACGGGGTTTCGCCATGTTGGCCAGGCTAGTCTTGGACTCCTGACCTCAGGTAATACGCCCACCTCGGTCTCCCAAAGTGCTGGGATTACAAGGCATGAGCCACTGCGCCCGGCCTTTATTTTGAAATGATTATAAATTTACAGGAAGTTGCAAAAATAGTACAGCGAGGTCCCAGTGCTCTTCACCCAGTTCCCCTCTATGGTCATATCTTGCATTATAGTACAATTTCAAAACTAAGAAATTGGTGTTGGTGCAATATGTGTGCATAGTTCTATGTCATTTCAGCACATGCATATATTTGTGTAACCACAACTGCAGCCAACAGATTATCCCACCAGAACTGTCCCATTGCCACAAAGATCTCTGTCAAGAGACCCCTTTAGAGTCACTCCCACCTGCTCCCCCAGCCCAAAGCCCAAGCAACCACTTGTGTTTTCCATCTCTATATATGACCCTTTAAGTTTGAGGATATTATATAAATGAAATCACACTTTATGTGATCATTTGAGATCGGCTTTTTTCACTCAGCATAATGCCCTTGAGAGCCATCCAAGTTGTTGTGCATATCAATATTACGTTTTTATTTTTATTACTAAGTAGCATTCCATGGTAATGGCTATACCAGTTTGTTTATTCACCTATTGACAGACATTTTTGGTTGTTTCCAGTTTGGGTCTATTCCACATAAAACTGCTATCAACAATCGTGTACTGGTTTTTGTGCAGATGTAAGTTTTCATTTCTCTAGGATAAATGCTCAAGATTTCAACTGCTGGTTGGTAAATGTATGTTTAGTTCTGAAAGAAACTGCCAAACTATTTTCCAGAGTGGCTGCTCTACCATTTTATATTCCCACCAGCAATATAGGAAAGATCCAGTTTTTCTATATCTTTGCCAGCATTTGGTATTGTCACTAATTTTGATTTTAGATCTTCTAATAGGTGCACAGTAATATCTCAGCGTGGTCTTCACTGCATTTCCCTAATGGCTGGTGATATTACACATGGTTTCATGTGCTTATTTGCCATCCATATATTCTCTTCAGTGAAATATCTGTTCATGTCTTTTGCCCATTTCCTAATTGGACTGCTTGTTTTAACATTCAGGGTTGTTTTTGTTTTTGTTTTTAGACGTAGTCTCACTCTGTCACCCAGGCTCGAATGCAGTGGCGTGATCTCAGTTCACTGCAACCTCCACCTCCTAGGTTCAAGTGATTCTCCTATCTCAGTCCCCTGAGTAACTGGGATTACAGGTGCCCACCATCACACCTGGCTAGTTTTTGTATTTTTAGTAGAGACGGGGTTTCACCATGCTGGCCAGGCTGGTCTCAAACCCCTGACCTCATGATACACCATGCCCAGCCTAATATTCAGTTTTGAAAGGACTTGATATAATTTAGCTGAGTCCTTTATCAGATATGCGATTTTCAAATCTACTCCCCCAGCCAGGCACGGTGGCTCAAACCTCTAATCCCAGCACTTTGGGAGGTCAAGGCAGGCAGATCATGAGGTCAAGAGACTGAGACTATCCTGGCCAACATGGTGAAACCCCATCTCTACTAAAAATACAAAAATTAGCCAGGCGTGGTGGTGCATGGCTGTAGTCCCAGCTACTCAGGAGGCTGAGGCAGGAGAATGGTGTGAACCCAGGAGGCGGAGGTTGCAGTGAGCCGAAATCACTCCACTGCACTCCAGCCTGGGTGACAGAGCAAGACTCCATCTCAAACAAACAAAAAAACAACAAAAAAACAAATATACTCTCCCAGTCTGCAGCTTTTTTCATCCTCTTAACAGGATCTTTCATGGAGCAAATGTTTTTAATTTTAATAAAGTCCAATGTATTGAGTTTCCTTTTATAAATCATGCTTTTGGTGTCATGAACTCTTCACCAAGCCCAACATCCCAAGAGATTTTCTTCTCCCTTTTTTTTTTTTTTTGAGATGGAATCTCACTCCCATCACACAGGCTGGAATGCAGTGTCGTGATCTCGGCTCACTGCAACCTCTACCTCCTGGGTTCAAGTGATTCTCCTTCCTCAGCCTCCTGAGTAGCTGGGATTACAGGCCTCCTGGATTCAAGATTTTCTTCTTGAAAACTACATCACCCCTACCCAGTCTCCTTTATCCACTCCCCAACTTTTATTTTACTCCATGGCACTTACCACATGAAACACACTATATATTTTACTTATTTGTGTATTGCTTGCCTTGCCATGTTAGAATATAAATTCCACAAGCACAGGGATCTTCCCTGTTCTGTTTACTGCTTTCTCTCCTGTACTTAGAGAGCGTGTTGGCACAAAGTGTTCAATATTACATTTATTGAGTGAATAAAGGGATCTTGGGTCCTAGGATGCAAGATGCGTGCAGGACGCGGTGGCTCACGCCTTTAATCCCAGCACTTTGCGAGGCCGAGGCAGGCAGATCACCTGAGCTTGGGAGTTTGGGATCAGCCTGACCAACTTGGAGAAACCCTACCTCTACTACAAATACAAAAAATTAGCCGGGTGTGGTGGCGCATGCCTGTAATCCCAGCTACTTGGGAGGCTGAGGCAGGAGAATCGCTTGAATCCAGGAGGCGGAGGTTGCGGTGAGCCGAGATCGCGCCATTGCACTCCAGCCTGGGCAACAAGAGCGAAACTCCGTCTCAAAAAAAAGTAAGATGCTTAGACCTAGAGGTATTACCAAAGACAGGTAACCTCACGAGCTGCACCTTTATGAGCCATGTAAGAAGTAAGCAGAGTTCTGGAGTGGAAGTGAGCACTCCCATCAGTACCCTGCTCTTCCCTTCCCCTACCCCTCAAAAACCGTGGAGACCTGCAGGACAGGCGGGAGTCAGCAAGTCTGGGACAGGGTTTTAGAATGAGGGAACAGCAGCAGGGGAGCATGTGAGAGCGCAAAGCATGCATTGTACATTGCTGGGGTTAGGGCAAGGAGGTGCAGCCCATCGCCAATCATGCACTTTATGCTGAGAGCCTTGAGGCAGACCCAAAGAGCCTGATGGTCCAAGAGCCCCCTAGAGAGAGTGGGCTGATTTAGGGAATGGGGTGAGCTCCATTTTGGATATGTTGGGTTAGAGAACTTGGAGGGCATCTAAGTGGATATGCCTAGTAGCAGCTGGCCATGGGGAAGGCAGGGGAGCCCACAGGCTGCAGAGATCCAGAAGGGCACAGCTAGATGGAAATTTAGACCAAGGAGTAACTACTTTCACCTGAAAAGAAACCAGGGGTCAGGCCCTCAGGAAAAACACACTGGAGAAAAGGAAGAAAGGGGCTCAGGCTGCCTGCATCAGAATTTCCTGGGGGATTTGTGAAAAAGTTCTCCTGTTGAACTGAACTCTCTGGGCATGCAGTCCCAAAATCTTTGTTTTGTTTTTTGTTTTTTGTTTTTTGAGATGGAGTCTCGTTCTGTGGCCCAGGCTAGAGTGCAACGGTGCTATCTTGGCTCACTGTAAGCCTCCGTCTCCCGGGTTCAAGTGATTCTCCTCCCTCAGTCTCCCGGGTAGCTGGGATTACAGGCACCCGCCACCACGCCTGGCTAATTTTTGTATTTTTAGTAGAGACAGTTTCACCACGTTGGCCAGGCTGGTCTCGAACTCCTGACCTCAGGTGATCTGCCCAACTCAGCCTCCCAAAGTGCTGGGATTACAGGCTTGAACCACCATGCCCAGCCAAAATATTTGCTTTTAACAAGCTCTCCAGGTGATTATAATATGCTTGAGAATCACAACCTGACCAGGCGTGGTGGCTCACACCTGCAATCCCAGCACTTTGCGAGGCTGAGGCGGGTGGATCACTTGAGCTCAGGAGTTTGAGACCAGCCTGAACAACATGGCAAAACCCCACCTCTACAAAAAGTACAAAAATTAGCCGGGGTATTGATGCATGCCTGTAATCCCAGCTACTAGGGAGGTTGAGGTGGGAGGATCACTTGAGTCCTGGAGGTGGAGGTTGCAGTGAGCCAAGATCGCACCACTGCACTTGAGAAGGCTGAGGGATAAGGCAGCAAGCAGAGATCTCTCCAGGTATATTTTTCTGTTTGTTTCTCAATCTGTTTTTATTCTTTTGTGTGTTTGCTTTTATTGATATATCATAGTTGTGCATATTTTGAGGATACATGTAAAGAGAAGTTTTTCCCCAAAAAAGTTTGATACCAAAAAGTAAAATGTGGATCACACACGGTGGCTCATATCTGTAATCCCAGCAGTTTGGGAGGCCCAGACAGGCAGATCACTTGAGGCCAGGAGTTTGAGACCAGCCCGGTCAACATGGTGAAACCCTGTCTTTACTAAAATACAAAAAAATTAGCCAGGCGTGGTGGTGCACGCCTGTGATTCCAGCTACTCTGGAAGCTGAGGCACAAGAATTGCTTGAACCTGGGAGGCAGAGGTTGTAGTGAGCCGGGATCATGCCACTGCACTCCAGCCTGGGCAACAGAGCAAGACTCTGTCTTAAAAAAAAAAAAAAACGCGAAATTATCAAATGTTAGTGAGGTTATGACACAACAGAAAACTCGTGCAGGGCTGGTGGGGTGAAAATGGATACCACCCTCCTGGAAAAGTTGGGCATACCCTTTGACCAAACCATTCCACTCCTGCGTACACACCCTGTAATCCTCTCAGGCACACAGGGAAATGAACACAAGAATGTTCACAGCATAATGTGAGTGTGACAAGCACCTGGAAACAATGCAAATGTCTACCAACGGGCAAGTGGCAGAGTGTCACGAAAGAGACTGCCACAGAGCGGTGAAAGAGACCCAGGCGGGAGGATCCCTTGAGCCCAGGAGTTCAGGGCCAGCCTGAGAAACATAGTGAGGCCCCGTCTCTACAGAAAATACAAAAATTAGCCAGGCATGGTGGTGCACACCTGTAATCGTAGCTACTAGTGGGGCTGAGGTGGAGGATTGCTTGAGCCCAGGAAGTCAAGGCTGCAGTGAGCCAACATCGCGCCACTACACTCTAGCCTGAGCAACAGAATGAGACCTGCCTCAAAAAAAAAAAAAAAAAAAAAAGAAGGAGGCAGAGCTGCCCAACCACAGAACAGAAACCATCTACTTGCATGTACATGAAGCTTAAAAACATACCAGACTATATTTTACCTCTTTATTATCTGCTGTGCCCTGCTAGAATGTGCAAGGATACATACATATATGGTAAAACTACAAAGAAAATTCGGAACTGCTAAACAAAATGCAGGGCAATGACTGCCTCTGGTGGGGGCAGCTGAGATGGGGGAGGGGGCTGTGCTCTATTTCTTGGCCTGGGCATGTTCTGTTTTATTGTTATTCCTTCTACCTTACACATATACGATATTTGCGAGTTTTACGTATTTCATTTGTTTTTAATTTGGGAGAGACAGACTATTTGCCAGGAAGAGATGTGGAGGTCAAGGAAGAGGTTTTTTGGTTTATGCTTTGTAAGATGGGAGGGGTTGGAGCCTACTGCGTGCTGACGGGGAGCATAAGCAATCAGAGAGGCCCTTAAGGAAGGGGTGGGAGGCAGGATTGAGACTATCACTGGCCACAGACCAGGAGAAAGCCATTTTTTCATGGCAGCAGCAGGAAAGCAGGGAGGATGGGTGTGGATACTATAAGTTTGGGGGTATAATAGCAGGGAAAGGGGGAAGTGACATGTGGTATTTTACATTTTCTCTATGGAGAAATGGAGAAGGTATCCGTGGCCCTGACACCAACCTCCGATTAACACAGCCACAGGGGATGGAGTATAAAAAATACATCTGATCTTTGTCCCTAGTTCCAGGAACAGAGCTCCTGAAACCTTTGGAATTTCCTGAGTGACAGCAGTGTCCTTTGTTACTGCAAACCAACCCTTTTTGGTCACAACAGAGCTTATGCTAATGAAGTGACTCCAGGCAGGGCCCTTGGATAGCTTCTGGTTACCAGAAAGACCAAGGCATGATTAGAAGGTTGGGATTTTCAGCTTCGCTCCCAACTTCTGGGGAGGGGTGAGCAGCTGGACATGATTTAATTCATCAAGACTACATAATAAAAACCTCTAATCAATGGAGTTCAAAGAGCTTCCTGGTTGTTGAACACGTGGAGGTACTGGGAACAGCAGGGCGCTCCTGAAGTGGGCCTGTGGCAGGCCTCCATAACAACTGTTTCAGTGCTGACTGCGTGGTTAAGTTAAATGTTAAAAGCCAGTACCGTTACACAAAGGCTGGGATGTAACAAAAGCCCACCAAGAGTTTTGCTTAGGCCTTTCCTGGACCTTAAAGCATGACAAAATAATGAAGGAATTCTTAATGGGACCCATTCAGGATTAAACAAGTTTTACTGGGGGTCTGAGGAAGCTCCCCAGGCCTCCACAAACAAGTTTATTGGGGGTCTGAAGGAATTCCTCAAAACTCCTTCATTTAGCAGGAAACAAAATAAGGGTAATCACCTCAGCACCTGGACCCATTTAGATTAAGTAAATTTACTGAGGCTTCAGAGGAAGGTCTTTAGGACTCAGACCTTAGTTATAGATTAAAAGAAGTTAATCACTTATGTCTTTAGATAAATGCACACTTACACATAGACATATAGCTTAGAAGGTAACAAGCTCTGAAAAACTTTGTAATTTTGAGTTGGTCTGGCGATAATGTCCAGGCCTTCTCCCTGTAACCGGTTACAGAAATAAAAACTCTCTTCCTCCCCAGTTCATCTGCATCTCGTTATTGGGCCACGAGCAATAGCAGCCCGACCCTCAGTTTGGTCTGGGAACAGGCCTGGAAGCTCCGTCCCTGACACCCTGCCCTATGTGTCTCCTCCATTTGGCTGTTCCTGAGTTGTGTCCTTTATTGAAAAACAGTAGCGGCCGGGCGCGGTGGCTCAAGCCTGTAATCCCAGCACTTTGGGAGGCCGAGACGGGCGGATCACGAGTTCAGATCGAGACCATCCTGGCTAACACGGTGAAACCCCGTCTCTACTAAAATACAAAAAAAAATTAGCCGGGCGAGGTGGCGGGCGCCTGTACTCCCAGCTACTCGGGAGGCTGAGGCAGGAGAATGGCGTGAACCCGGGAGGCGGAGCTTGCAGTGAGCTGAGATCCGGCCACTGCACTCCAGCCTGGGCAACAGAGCTAGACTCCGTCTCAAAAAAAAAAAAAAAAAAAAAAAAAAAGAAAAACAGTAGCAGTAAGTAAAGTACTTTCCTGAGTTCTGGGAGCCATTTTAGCAAATTACTAAATCTAAAAAGGGAGTTGTGGGAACCCCCGAATTCACAGTGGGCCAGTCGGAAGTCAGACCTATGACTGGTACCTGAAGTTGGGGGGAAGTCTTGGGGGACTCAGCACTTAACCTGTGAGGTCTGCTCTAACTATGGATAGTGTCTGAACTGAATTGAATTGTTGAACACCCAGCCAGTGTTGGGAATTGGTTGGTGTCAGAAAAACGTGGCAGTGGCAGTAGCAGGGAGCTTGTGGGGTAGCGGGGGTCCTTCTATTTGGGGTGGAGAGATACCACTAGTGCCTCAATTCAGTTTCATCCTGAAATTCAAAGGCCTTCATGACCCTGCTGGGAATCTGACCACCGTTTTCCCACCTATTTCTGGGTTACAAATTCACACCCAAACAAACTTCTGGAACATGCCCATTTATCCTATGGCAATTAAAGGACTTAAGGACTATAGGCATCCTGCGAGCCCCACCACTCATCCCTAGGCTCACCTGGATTTTAAGCCTGAATTTTCTGATGCCAGAGAAAGCTTTAAGTGTATTCAGAGCTTGGGTTTTGACACTGTTGTCCTTGTCATCCAGCATGTAGCCCAGCAACACGATGTCATCCGTAGTACAAGCAGAGGCCTGGAGTACGTGGGGAGAGATGGAAGACGCAGGAGAAGCGGGTGTTCTGGGCCCACTGACCCCCACGTCACCAAGATCCCTCAGCATACCCCTCCCACTCTCAGCCAGAGAGAGGTCCCAGGATACAGTCTGGCCATTCCAGGGGCAGGGATCGGCCGTAACCCCCAGGGGCCGGGCCGGCTAGGGGGGACCTCCTGCTTCCCTTCCCTCACCTCAGCCTCCAGCAAGTACACACAGCGAGTGATACTGTGCAGGATCATGCTCTTGGCGTACTCATCCTGTTTGCACTCCAAAGAGTTGAGGAGCCTCCGGAGCTCACCCGAGTCCCGCCCGTGCCGCTCTCGTTCGACTGCCAGGCCTAGACAGCCACCCCAGCCCAGTTCAGGCTGTGGACTCAGAAGTGATGAAAGAATGGGGTTGGGAAGTGGGGGACAGGGACCTGGGGACAAGGCTGTCTTGCCTTTTCTTTCTTTTTTTTTTTTTTTTTTGAGACAGAGTCTCATTCCGTCACCCAGGCTGGAGTACAGTGGCGCGATCTCGGCTCACTGCAAGCTCTGCCTCCTGGGTTCATGCCATTCTCCTGCCTCAGCCTCCTGAGTAGCTGGGACTTCAAGTGCCTGCCACCACGCCCAGCTAATTTTTTTGTATTTTTTAGTAGAGACGGGGTTTCACCGTGTTAGCCAGGATGGTCTCGAGCTCCTGGTCTCAAGCTCCTGACCTCATGATTCGCCCACTTCGGCCTCCCAAAGTGCTAGGATTACAGGCGTGAGCCACCGCGCCCGGCCTGGCCTTGCCTTGCCTTTTCGGAGAAGCCTTCTCGCCATATGCAGGACCACCATGTACAGTTGAACGAATGTTTACTGCACAAGGGCACCCTATCTAATGTGGTATTGTCCATAACGTACCATCATAGATTTGTCCATTTACTCTAACAACTGTCTGGCATTTGGCGGTAACAAGTAGTATTTTATCATAACCCGTATATGGTAATGATCTTCCAGTAGATGGCAATAAAGAGTCTTGCAGAAGGGGCTCATTTTCCTACTCTGCACAAAAGAACATGTGGACTAGTGGAAGCTCTGGGCCTATAGTAAGTCCTCCAATTTTCCCTTTCCTTAAAGCCTCAAGTTCCTGGGGCAGAAAATGCGGGGAGCTGCTGACACCAAGTTTCCGAGAAGTGGAATCCTGCGAGCCAGAGGAAATGTAGCATTTGGAGACCTGCGAGATGAGTCTGAGGATCCACTTGAGTGAGATCCAGGGACCCTGAGCTAGCATCTCTAGCAGGGCCTTGCCTAGGACGCTGCAGGGTGGGCTTGAGGAAGGTGGAGAAGAGAAAGACAAAGGAAAGAGGAACTTGGAGGTGTCACCTTTGGGCCCTCCCACAGCAGAGGCCTCGGGAGCAGGTGCCTCCTGGGGCAGAGCCCTCTCCCCAGGGCCCGGACACTCACGGGCGATGCAGATGGGTGAGTTGGTACAGAGGGGCGGTTTGCATTTTATGCCGGCCTTGATGGCCTTGTAGAGCAGGTAGATCGCCCCGGCGCCTGTGGCCAGGCTCACTACACTTTTGCGGATGTCCAGTTGCCCCAGGTATTGGGGGATGCTCTTGCCCATGACTTCAGTGTTGCCCTGGGCCCGGGTGAGAGCTAGGCCCAAGGCACCTATGGGGGACCTTCCGGAACCAGAACTCTGGCAGGGTCAGGAACCAGGGTACCAGAATTGGAACCCAGGCAACAAAGGAAACTGGGGAGATGATGGGATGGAGGGTAGTGGTCAGGAAATGGGGCAGCCAGGGGTGCTTGAGAACAGATGGAGCCAGTCACAGTGGCCCACACCTGTAATCCCAGCACTTTGGGAGGCCGAGGTGGGCGGATCACTTGAGGTCAGGAGTTCGAGACCAGCCTGGCCAATATGGTGAAACCTTGTCTTTACTAAAAATACAAAAAAATTAGCCAGGCGTCATGGCATACACATGTAATCCCAGCTACTCAGGGGACTGAGGCAGGAGAATCACTTGAGCGTGGGAGGTTGAGGTTGCAGTGAGCCGACATGCCACTGTACTCCAGCCTAAGCAACAGAGCAAGACTCCATTTCAAAAAAAAAGAGAAGATTCTGCTTTAGAGACCACAGGAGATGAAACATAAGACGGAAGGGGAATAAAAGGGGAGAGGGCAGAAAGGTCCTTCACATCCCCTCTTCCTTAAGGTGGGGCCCCAGTAGGTAGTGCCAGAGGCTGCCCTTCTGCCATTAGAGGGCAGCAGAGGTCCATTTCTGGGCTGAGCCCTTAGGGCATTTCTGGGAGGGGTGTTTGGGGTATGCCTATTGACAACCCTGTTCCTTTTCTTTCCGGGCCTTCCCATCTGTGATCGCTCCACCCGAGATCTACTGCTGGGCCTTAGGGTGTTTCTTCAGGTAGGGTTCCTTCCCTGCATCAGAGGATGAAAAGGAGGGGAGCATCTTAGAAAGCATGCACAGACTCTGAGGCAAATCCACCCTTTTCCAGCATCTGCGCGTTGCCCTAAAGTTTACCTGTTTGATAAAAAGCTCTTGAGGACAGCAACCTTTGCATCTCCAGCCTAGAATCTTGTACTTAGCAGGTGGTTTAAGTCATGTTCTATCATTCTTTAAGGACTTGGGGGCAGAACAATGACAGTGTCTAGTAACTGGGGCTCCAGACCCATCTAACCAGAGTGACCTTGGAGGAGAAAGGATTGCCTTTGCCTTAGTCTGTTTCTGCATTTGTAACCTAAAGGGATTCAGATTTACCATTGTAAAACTCAAAGATTAAAATGTGAGTAAGTCTGTGCCTTTCAGCTAAATCTGGAAGTACCAACTCTCAGCCTCCCCAGAAGTACAATGAGGCTGGAGTCAGAAGATGCCACCACCCCAGAGGATGTGAGCCTACCTGTGGAGGCCTTGATCCCCACCACTAGGATGGGGCAGGTGAGACCAGACCCTTCCCTCTTCCCCACCATGGTCTCCCTACACCCTCTGACCCCACTCTCTGTCACAGAACAGGCAAGTGGCCAGCTCCAAACTAGGGTGACGCCCACGGCCAGTGCTGAGCATGCTGCACCAGAACAGGTGTTCACCCACCTGGCCCTGAGCCCTTTTCTGGGAGAACGGGGACAGATGGCTCTGAGTCCTGGGCTGCACCCAGGATGGAAGGAGGTAGAGAAACAGGCAAACAGCATATCCAATGATGCCATGGCCAGCCAGGCCTGCCCACTCAGAGCCTTGGCCCAGTACACCCTAGGCGGCAGGCGGGGAACAAGCAACACTCCTGGGTGGCCATTCTCTTCCTGTCCTCATCCTCCTCAAGGGTCATTCCTGGCACTCCACTCAGCCCCAAGGTGGATGACTGCATGAACTCCCTAGGGTGAGGGGTGAGTAGAAGCCCACGAAGCCCCCCTACTGCCATGCAACCCCATCGCATCTCCACTGAACTCTGGGCAGAAAACGGCTGCCTGATGGGAGCTGTTATTTAGGTTCCAAGACTACTTTGGTGGCTCTGAGAATAAATTCTTCAAGGCAATGTCCTTGCTCTGCCCTTCTCCAGGGTGGGACCCAGAGTTACTGGCCCCTCCATCCCATGGAGCTGATTCTGCAACCCTCACTTCCTAAGCACATGTAAGGCTCACCTGTTCTTTAAAGACCTGCAAAAAGTGTTCTTTCTTGGCTGCAACCTAACTCCCTCCTGCCACACCTAAGGCCCATTTCTTCTGGTTCTGCCCTCAAATGATTCAGAGAGATTAGAGGCAGAGTTATTCCTAGAGTGACATTTTTACTAGTCCACAGTACAACAAAAAAAGACAATGGAATATCTATTTGTTGGCATAAAGTCCATTGACCATCTTTTCTTGGGAATAATTGTTTTCCTTCTTCTTCTTTTTTTTTTTTTTTCTCTTTTTTGAGACGGGGTCTCACTCTCTCACCCAGGTTGGAGCTCAGTGGTGTGATATTGGTTCACTGCAACCTCTGCCTCCCAGACTCAAGCAATCCTCTCGCCTCAGCCTTCCAAGTAGCTGGGACTACAGGCATGCGCCACCACACCGGGCTAATTTTTTGTATTTTTGGTAGAGACAGGGTTTTGCCATGTTGCCCAGTCTGGTCTCGAACACCTGAGCTCAGGCAATCCATCCGCCTTGGCCTCCCAAAGTGCTGGAATTACAGGCATGAGCCACCGTGCCTGGCTGGGACTAACAGATTCAGATGATGTCATTCCTATTTTGAGAATTAAAATGTATTTATTAGGTCAGGCGTGGTGGCTCACACTTGTAGTCTCAGCACTTTGGGAGGCTGAGGTGAGTGGATCTCTTGAGCCCAGGAGTTTCGAGCCTGGCCTGGGCTCAAGCAAAACCCCCACTCTACAAAAAATACAAAAATTAGTTCAGCATGGTGGTGCATCTCTGTAGTCCCAGCTACTCTGGAGGCTGAGGCGGTAGGACTGCCTGAACCTGGGAGGCAGAGGTTGCAGTGAGTTGAGATCACACTACTGCACTCCAGCCTGGGTGACAGAGCCAGACTCTGTCTCAAAAAAACAGAAGTCTTTTCTTTAATGATGGTGATAATAGATGGTAGGTACGTTCTGTGTGCTCTTAGGGAGCATAAATTAAAAGCTGCAGCTCTTTATGGGAACCTGGCTTTCACTTGTTTTCTTGCTTTTTCTGTCAAATCCAGAAATCTGGAACCACTGGTTAAAGAGAAGTCTGACAGCCAAAATACACACAGCCAGCTGTGAGTTACTTACCTGCCTTACCCAGGAAAAGGACATGGGCTGCTCAAGCACACACCTCTTTGCCATCTATGCCAGCATTTTTACCTTCAAGGCCGATGTTCTCATCATGTTAAGTACATTTGAGTTTAGTAAATAAGTACGGGTTCTAGCCAGGGTTCAAAACCAGTTCAGGGCAGGGCGCGGTGGCTCAAGCCTGTAATCCCAGCACTTTGGGAGTCGGAGACAGGCAGATCACAAGGTCAGAGTGGCCAGCCTGGCCAACATGGGGAAACCGCGTCTCTACTAAAAAATACAAAAATTAGCTGGTGATGTGTACCTGTAATCCCAGCTACTCAGGAGGCTGAGGCAGAACTGCTTGAACCCACGAGGCGGAGGTTGCAGTGAATCGAGATCGCACCACTGCACTCCATCCTGGCAACAGAGGGAGACTCCGTCTCAAAACCAGTTTAGTCACGGATCTAGCTTTGTGGTCTCCTTGTGCCTCATTTTCCCCACCTGTAAAATAGAAACAATAAGACTTACTTCATGGGATTGTGAGGATTAAGTAAAGCACTTGGAACAGTGCCCAGCACACAGAGCTCAACAAATGTTGACTATAATCCTAATTATCTCCGCAGGTTTCACCTGGACAACATGTGGGGTGTGGGCAGGCAGTGAGAACACAGACGGTAGCCCTCAATGCATCCCAGCCTGAAAAGCACATGAGTCAGCCCTTCCTTCCACTTACCCACTACCTCTCACGCTAGTCGTTGTCTTTTTTTTTTTTTTCTGATACGAGTCTGGCTCTGTCTCCCAGGTTGCAGTGCAGTGGCGCCATCTCGGCTCACTGCAAACTCGGCCTCCCAGGTTCGAGCAATTCTTGTGCCTCAGCTTGCCGAGTAGCTGGAACTACAGGCGTGCACCACCGCGCCTGGTTAATTTTTGTATTTTTAGTGGATTGGATTTCACCATTTCGGCCAGGCTGGTCCCGAACTCCTGCTCTCAGGTGATCTGCCTGCCTCGGCCTCTCAAAGTGCTGGGATTACAGGCGTAAACAACCACACCAGACCTCCCTGGTCTTCTTAAAGTGAATCAATCCGAATTCCTGTAATCCATGTAACTGCTTTGAGTGACTCTGGAACCCTCTTTGAAGCCCCCACAAATACCTAAAAGAGGAGCAGGAGCGCTACAACACATTCCCCTAAACTGTGTTTCTAAGAACCATCCAACTACTGTGGAACCCTAAGGCCCCTTCCTCATCTCTTTACCAATATCCTGGCAATGGTTGTTTGAGCCTAGTTAATGACAGAAGCTCCAGCCAGATGCTGTTGGGGGTCCTCTACGAAAAGACACCGCCATTCCCGAGGGTGATACTGCAGCGGCCCAGTACTTGTGCGCATAGAAGCTAAGGGGAAATTGCCCTACCCTAAACTCCAGTGAAAAGCCCTTTGCAGTCCGACAGGCTTGCATTCACATCCCAGCAGTGTGGGGTTTGGACAAATTCCATAATCTGAGTCTGTTTCCTCTTCTAGAACGCGAGTCTATGAATTCCTGTCTACTGCCTGGAAGTGCCGCTGTCAGGACTGACTAAGATAATGTGTGTACTTTCGGTGCACAGGGGACGCTCAACACGTGCGAGCTTCCCTTGCAGAAAACCAAGAGATGAAAGGCTGGGGGCCGTCCCTGCCTTGACGTGCATCCCATACTCTCCGAGATCATCTCTCCCCAGCTAGCGCTTACTCCTGCCCAGGAACCAGATCCTGGGGCCTCCGGGTAGCTCCGGCTAAGGCGCGGGAAGCAGAGGGGGCCAGCGCCCCCAGAGGAGGAGGTTGGGGGGGAAGGAGGCCGCGCCTTTCCCCGCCCCGGGCCTCCCCCCGTCTTGCTCTCCCTCCCCGGACTACCTCCTCCCCCCGCGCGCATCCGGCGACGGGCACAGGATGTTCTTTCGCTCCCGTCCCCGCTCCGCCCCCGCTCTCACTTTCTCTTCGCTCCCCTCCCCCACTCGCGCCGCGCCCGGCGCCGGCACCTAATTTAACTCTTTCTCTCCCGCGCTCGTTGGCGCCTGTGCGCCTCCTGGGCGGGGGTCCCATCCTTCCCGCCCGCCCCCCAGGACGTGGGGCGAGGGGGCTGCCCGGGAAGGGGCGGGCCTGAGCTGAGCGCTGGGCCCAGGTTCTCAGGATCCTTTAGCCCGCAGCTGGTGGAGAGGGCTCACCGGGATCCGGCACTCTAGAACCCCCGCTAGTTCACCCGGGTAAGGGTGGGGGTGGAGATGGGTACCCACACTCGAGACAGCTGCGCGCCCAAGAAAGGCGGCCAGGCGGGCTTAGATGCTGGCCCGGCGGGGGGCGAGTAGGGTCAAGGGCCACCAACCTCATCCTCCCCCCAGGTTCGGATGCGGAGGGGCCCAGGGCACCAGCAGAGGATGGAGAGAGGCCACGCCCCTCGGCGACGTCACTGATGTCAAGGCAACCGGGGGCGGGACGGTGGGCTACTGAAGGGCAGACCTCAGGGAATTGAGGCTGCCGGTGGCTCTGGGACGGGGTGGGGGTGGGGGCGCAGCAGGGGCGGGCTTTTCAATTTGCTTCAGTCAATGATGTCCAAAAAACGGAGTGAGGGTCAGCTTCTGTTCGCTCTTTGATTCAACAGGCATTTATTGAGCGTTATGCTTGGGGCTGTGCTTAGGCACTGGGATATTGCGTGCCATCCGAACCCTGCAGTTGTTGTGAACTACGGTAGGGTGGCTCTGCGTCCCTGGAACGGACGTAATTATTAACAGTGCCCCTTTTCAAGTTTAAAGTGTCCCAGTATGGGCAGTAGTTAAGGAACACCTTTCTCCCAATTCAGAAAAGGCTCCAACCATACGGGGAAGGAATATAAACTATTGGGTACAACAGGCACTTTCCTGGTGCTTTGTATTCTCTGTAATTTTTGCCCCTCATTCTGCAAAACGAGTGTCACTAGCGGTTTTTACAGACGAAGAAACTGGCTCAGAGAGGTTAAGAGACTTACCCAGGGCCAAACAGCTAAGTGTTGGAACCAGGATCCAGACCCAAGTTTTATGTGCCCTCCAAAGTATTTCGTGCCTGCTTCTCAAAATAAGTAGATGATGTCAAATAAATAAAAGACACTGTCCCTGCCATTAAAAAGCCTACAGCCTATGGGAGAAGAGGTTTAAAATACTGCAGGACATAACTAAGCAATAAAACATAAAAAAGATTAGGTGGGGCACGGTAGCTCACTCCTGTAATCCCAGCACTTTGGGAGGCTGAGGCGGGTGGATCACCTGAGGTCAGGAGTTTGAGACCAGCCTGACCAATATGGTGAAACCCCGTCTCTGCTAAAAATGCAAATATTAGCTGGGCGTGGTGGTGTTCAACTGAAGTCCCAGCTACTCGGGAGGCTCAGATAGGAGAATTGCTTGAACTGGGGAGGCAGAGGTTGCAATGAGCCGAGATCGCCCCACTGCACTCCACCCTGGGCGACAGAGCAAGACTCAATCTCAAAAAAAGAAAAAAAAAGGAAAAGATTAAAGGCAGCTCACAGGCTCAGAGGGAAGCCACTAGTTATGCCACTCTCCTTTCCACATTCTGCCCTCCTCTGTGGTTTTGTCTCTTACTGAACAGGGACTCCTAGCAGGCATCTGCCCTCATTCTGCTCTGCACCCAAGGTTTTGCAGTTGGTATTTGCCACAACCTTCCTGATATTAACTTGGATGTCGGCCTCTCCCTTCCCCACCAGCTCCCCACCTCCAGCCACCTAAGATTTTGGGGAAATGAAAAACAGTGGCCCTTCAAAACAAAAGGGCCCCAGTGAGCATTGGGAAGCCAATAGGCTTGATGGGACTGGGGAGACCAAGGCAGGAGAGAGAATTGGAACGGTGGAAAGGGAACACCACCAAATGGATGGGTCACTTGAGGAACATTTGCTGCCCTCCTGCTGTGCAGGAGGCACTGCACTCAACCCTGTGGCCTGGACATGCCATGAGTGAATTCAGGTCCCATCTCACAGAGAATACACAGCTTAGCTAGTGTACTCACTGTGCTTGGTTGAGGAGTCTGAAGTTGATAACATACACAATAAATGATGTTTGAGAAAGATTATTCCAGCAGGGTGTGTAGGAGGAAGGAAAAAGAAAGGACAGTGTAGCAGCTGCTGTGAGAATTTGGGCCAAAGGTGGAATCTATGGGGCTGGAGGGGAGAGGGTGAAGGAGAAAAGTAATGAACAAACAATATATTTTGAAATAAAAGCAACAAAGGGAAGAATTTGATAAGATATCAGACATAAGGATGATGAAGGAGAGAAAGTAGTTAAACATTAATCTACCTTTGCAGTGAGTTTCAGGACTGGGAGGGTCATGGTGGGCAATGGGGAGGAGCTGGTGTGAGGGACATGAATATGAGTTCAGTCACTTCTAGGCCATGTAAGGGCAGGTGTCCCGTAGGTGAGTGGACTTGGAGATAGGGAAGTCCAGAAGAGCAGTGGGCTGCTGTCTGAGAGTGTCCCTGTCATAGCCTCGAGCAATCACTGACCTGGGATCACGGACAGATTTCAAGCATCAGGAAGAAGGTGGGAGTAGATGGCAGTGAAGGTGCCTCCCAACTGGGAGATGCAGTGTGCATTGGCTGGGTGAGAGCCTGTGTGGGAAGTGTGATGTATGTATGGGAAGGGGGTCCACGGCTCAGGCCTGTGTTGGCATCTTTAGCCACAGAGGGTGCCAGAGATGCCATCAGATGGCAGGAGGCCCAGGTAAGGCACTTCAGCAGCCTGAGGTCCCTCCCCTAGGCCCACCCTCAAAGGCCCTGGAGCCCAGGCCTATGCTGCCTGCCAGGGCCTTTCCCGGAACCACTCCTCCCCGCCTGCCCTGGCACTCTCCAGGCACAAAGCATCCCTCAGGGCACTGCGCAGCACCCCAGGAAGCTGGGACGTGGGGCAGGTCCCCATCCCCAGGAAGAGCCCTGCTCTGGGCTGCTGTCATCATCACAATGGCCCCACAAGATGCCAGGAGACAGCATAGGGACAGCATAAGTCCCCAGTGGGGACCCCAAATGGGACCCCATTTCCCCTGCATAGAGGTGGAAGGAGGAGGTTTGTGGCTAGGTGGCAGGATTCCTGGGTCTTTATTGTGGTTTGGGGGTGGGGGCAGAAAAGCAGGGTCTCAGGCTTCAAAACACCACACCACCTGCCTGTTCCTCCCTCCGAGGAGGAAATCTTCAGGGGCCTTGTGGTTTTGAGGGGAGGGGGCAGGAAGAGACTCTGAACTCTGGGTCAGCTGAGGACAGAGATAGGGGAGATCCTCTTGCCCTATGTCCCACTTTTCTTCTAGGATCCTCTTCCTCGGCTCCCTACTCCGCCACTACCCCAGAACAAACTCCTACCTCTGTTTGCAACTAAGAGTTACATCCCCCATGCCAAGACCTTCCGAGGCGTCCCAGAGGGGTGAGGTTTGGGGAAAACAGAACATGTACACAGCAGCTGTGTGCCTGGCCACACCTGTCGGGTGGGGTGAGGAGAGTGCTCCTCCCAGGTGGGCAGAGCCTGCTGCGCTCAGGCTGGGGGCTGGGAGACGCTTTAATACAGGGGCTAGATGGCAGAGAGATGCGCGAACCGGCCACGTGGAGGTCCAGCGCGGTAGGCTCGGGCGCAAGCAGAGGAGCGGGCCGTACGCTCGCCCCTCCCGTTCCAGGGAGCCGCCGAGTGCCGGGTCGTCGCTGACCGCAGGCTGCAAGAGCGGTTGATCTGGTGAGCGAGCACACCCACTTACCCAGCTGCTGAGTCAGGCTGTTCTCGCTCGCGCTCGCCCGCCCGCCCGCCCGCTCGGGACATTGTGTTCCAGCCCCGGCGCGCTGGCAGCGGGCCCAGGCGCTCACACCAGCCTCCTCGCCCTGTTTGTGCTCGCGGCTTGCGCTCGGCGCGCAGCCTCCCGGCCGCCGCAACCATGCGATTGCACGCTGGGGCAGGGGCTGGCCAGCAACCTCCGGGGTGCGCGTGGGCCCCGCAGCCCTGCCCACTCACCGGCCTTGGAGCACCCAGGCCTAGCCATCCCCCATTTGCCCCTGGTTGGGTACCCCAGGCTTGGGTGGCGCCTGGATTAGCACAGCTGGGGGAGGGAGCAGGTGTGGGGAGCTCTACGAGCAGAAGGAGCCACCCAGGCTGCCGCCAGCGCTCTCCAGCGCTCAGTCCGTGCCTCTCCAGCGCTCAGTCCAGGAGGCAAGAGGAGGATAGCTGGAGCTCGCCAGCCCCAGACTTGCGAGACCTGGGACGCAGTCATGTGACAACGGAAGCCCGTGTTGAGGGGGCCAATTCAAGCAATCCCCAGGAGGAGCCTCCCCTTTCCTAGCCTCCCTTCCCTGATCCTTCACAGCAGCCTGGAACACGGAGACTCCAGGGATTCCCGGGGCTGGCAAACCAAGCCCAGCCCTTTTGGACGGTTTGGGAAATCCCTGGCAGGACGCCGGGAGTAGGGAGAGCCCAGACACTGGCGGGTGGGTGTGGACGACAGGGTGGAAGAAGGGCAAGGCCAAGGAAGACGACCCCAAGCTGACCCTGGAATCTGACCCTTCCCTGTGTTTAGCTCCAAACCCCCGGTTTATTCAGAGCCACGTTTTCTCCTTACCCATCCTTCTGTGGAAAGACATCACTAAGTGCTGGTCCTAAAGATCCCACTGTCTCCAAACCAGGGAGGGGACAAAACATTTATATAGCACGTCTGCCATGAGGAAGGCTCTGTGTTGGGTCCTGCTAGAGAATGTCACTATGAGGTTAAGACACAGTCCTGAAGTCCTTTGTTCTCTCTCCTTCCCACCTTCACAGTTTGCTGTGCCATTTCTCATGCCAGGAGTGCCCGTCCTCCCTGTCTACCCATCTCTGCTGCTCCAGTTCATAAAGCTTCCTTGAAACAGTGCCAGCCAAATCTGATTCCCGTCTCCTCTGAACGCCCAGCACACTCAGTTTGTACCTTTCTCACGGCACAGCGTGTGGCCTGTCTCATATTCTAGCGATCTGTTTACTAATCCTGTTCTTCTAACCAGATTAGAAAGTCCTTGAGGCAGAAACAAAGTCTGCTTCTTCTTTGAGCCCTCTCCTCTACTGCCCCCGCCTCCCGCCACCATTCCAACTCATCCCCCACAGGCCAGGCTCGGCACCGGAGTTCATGTTCAATAAATATTGGGTGTATTGAAATGATATCCTCCCCTTGGGCAATTGAAGAGACAAACACACTGCATGTTAGGTTAAATAATAACCCAAGCCAGCAGGTGGTGAGTACCAAATGTGTGTAATAGCTATAGGGACTCAGAAGAAAGAAGGTGGTGATATGGGAGAAAGATCCCAGGAGGTTCTAGGCCTTGAGCTGTGTGTGTGTGTGTGGAGGAGGAGGAGAGGGGAGGGGTGGATGTGACTCATTCTGGTTGACATCACCACAAAACAACCTCCACGCTAGGCACTTCACATGCATTATCTCTAATATTTAAGGTTGGGGGGATAGGATTGGGAGGCTTGGAGGGCACGGTGCCCAAGCCAGGCCCGCCTTCCCAAAGCCAACCAGAGCACAGAGGCAGCCTTGGATCTGGGCTCCCCACCCTCAGTCCCTGGGCCCTGTCTGTTCTCTGGCCTGTCACTCCTACATACTACACCCAAGAGAGCTGCCCAGCACTGCCTAGTTCTGGATGCACTTTGGTCCCACCCTGGTGAACAACTGCCTGTGTGACCTTGGACAAGGCACTTCCTCACCGTCATCTGTGCCTCTCTTGCAGCCCTTACAGGCTGTGACTTCCAGCCAGTATCCAAGTGATGTTTGCCGCCTTTCCGGGTGTCACCTAGGCTGCTGTGGCTGTCTGCACCCCACATTCCCCCAAACACCCCATGCATACACACTTATTGCTCCTTCCCAGTCTGGAGCTGCTGAGAGGAACAGGGTACAGAGTGTGAGCAGGGATGGTAGGTTTCCTGTGGTTGCAAAAGGAACATCAGGACTTTCCCTGCGGTGCCCCGAGCTGTGGGAGAAGTGGGGGAGGAGGAGGCAGGGCCAACCTCGAAGGAACCTCTGCTCTCTTCCCTCCCCTTTTTAGTGCTCACAGCTCTCAAAAAGGCTGGTACAGTTTGTTACGCTGGGGCCGGAATGTACCGTGTGTTTCATATGGCCTCTGTCCAGTCCTACACTGGCCGCTTTATATTTATACTTCCTTCTTTAGCTGTGGCATCCTGCTGTCAGTTACCCCTACTCTCATCTCCCCATCTTCCACTTGGGCTCCCCAACCCCCCATGGATCAAGAAATGAGTCTCCTGCTTCCCACTCCCAGTCTTTAGGTTCTAAACTCTTGCTGGGGGTGAAAGGGTGAGGTGCAGAGAGACCCTGTAGAAGTTAAGACTCCAGAAGGGTGAAGTCCCCAGTCCTTTCTCCCATTACCCAGCCTTGAAACTGCCTCTGAAGCTGTGGAATCTCCACACCAGGTCTGGAGTTTCTCTGGACCCTTGAGGCTGATCCCTCTCCCCTTGCTAGCCTTGTTTCCCAAGCATTTTAGCAATATTCCCGAGCCCAGCTAGACAAGCCCAGTGACAGCACTATGTAAGTTGCCTCCAAAAGCTTGGCAGACCTGGTAATCACAGATCCTTCCTTGTCAGTCACAGAGAACAGAGGCAGAGGTGGGGGCCTGGCGGCAGGGAGGGGAATCTACCTATACTGTCACCGGCAGGAGTCACACATTCCTAATGGAATTTGACGCTTGATGATTTCTCAATGATTTTCTGAGTTGTGACCAGTTTAATCTCCTCAAAGTGGCTTAGATATTGAGAGACTAATATGTTTATGATCTGGCCTTCCTCCCACAGGAGCATGGGATATTATTATTCACATCGATGGCTAATCTTGATTGCTTATATGGAGAATTATCTCTGCACAGCAACCCCCACCAGTGTTTGGAACGCAAAGACTGTGGCGCAGGAGACTCACTACTAGACCCATGGTTGAGGTTCAGGTCTTTATTTACAGGATCTCATTTACTCCTCAGAACAATTCTGGGGTGTGGACGCTATGGTTAGCCCTCTTTGACAGTTAAGGAAACTGAGGCTCAGAAAAACAACAGAGCTCAGCTGAGATTCACACTCAGGTCTGTCTGACACCAAAGCCAGCCCTGTTTTTTTTTTTTTTTTTTTTGAGACAGAGTCTCGCTCTGTCGCCCAGGCTGGAGTGCAGTGGCGCAATCTCGGCTCACTGCAAGCTCCGCCTCCCGGGTTCACACCATTCTCCTGCCTCAGCCTCCCGAGTAGCTGGGACTACAGGCGCCCGCCCCTGCGCCCGGCTAATTTTTTCTATTTTTAGTAGAGACGGGGTTTCACCATGGTCTCGATCTCCTGACCTCGTGATCCGCCCACCTCGGCCTCCCAAAGTGCTGGGATTACAGGCGTGAGCCACCACGCCCGGCCTTTTTTTGTTTTTTTGAGACAAGGTCTCACCCTGTTGCCCAAGCTGGAGTACAGTGGGGAGATCATGGCTCACTGCAGCCTCAACCTCTGGGGCTCAAGCAATCCTCCCACCTCAGCCTCCTGAGTAAATGTCCCAAGTAGCTGGGATCACAGGTGTGTACCATCACACCTGGCCAAAGCCCGCACTTCAAAATAGTCTTTGAGTTTGCTCAGATTATGTACCTAAAATGCAAATCCTCCATTTCTCAAGCCTCCAGTCTTACTCCCTCCTCCCTTCAAATGAAGGAGAACTCTGCCTCCTTGGAGCTCCTACATGCCTTGAGGTGTGATCTGACAGCTAGAAAATTGTTTTTAGCCCATTTGACAGGCAGCAATCTGGATGCTAGCAAGGCCCCAGAAGACAGTCTCAGCAGTGGAGTTGGACAGACAGACCTGCTGGCTGTGGGCTCCGTGTGTCTCTTGGCTGCTTGGCATGCCTGCTGCCCCTCACCCTTCACCCAGGAATAAACTGCCTGGTTGTATTGATTTGGCTCTGGGATCCAGAAACCATGGCTGAGCCTGGTTTCCGGGGCTCTGAAGTCAGGTCTATCTGTGGCACCCAGTGACAGTGACACAGCCTCTCTTAGGACCTGTTCACAGCAGACCTTTGGGAGAAAGCACCACCATTATGTCAATCCCTGGCATTTGTATCAGGCTGTGTACATTTAATGTACCTGCCTTAACTCAGTATGATCTTAATATGCCTCTAAAGTAAGAATCAGACCCACTTTCCTGCTGGGAAAACTGAGGCAAGAGCAGCTAAGTTGCATGCCTAAGGGCAAGAAACTAGGTTTGTAGTTGCTGTCTGGGGTGCTTTGTTTCCTATCACAGGGCCTCTCCTGAGCTAAGAGAGGAAAAGTTTTCCAAGATGTCCTGATGATGTGTGGGCTTTCACTCAGCCCTATCACCCAAGGAAGGGACCACAGCACCACGCTGCCCATGCCAACCTTATCTGCCTACCCCCAGGGGATGAAGCAGGAACACCAGACATAATGTATTTAGTTGGCCTGTTCTGGTCTCTGGCAATCTGTCCTCTATGGCTTTCATGGGCACATTTTGTCTTTCTGAACTTCTTCTTTCTCTGAGTTCATTTTTCTTTGTTTATCTTTCCTTCTGAATTTCTCTCTCCTTGTTCACTGAGAGTCCTGTTTGCCTCCATCTATCTGTGTTTACTTTTTATTTTTGCTTTTTATATTTCCAGTCTTCTGGGAATTTTCCCAAGATCCCTTCTGCCTTCTTCCCTCCGACACCATCTTGTTTCCCAGAAAGCATCTTCCATTTGTTCCTACCCCCATGCCCTATGCCTCACCTTGTCCCAAGCTTCTTCCAGTGTCAGATTGCTCAGCCTTGTTAATCCAGTGGGTACTTATGGAGCACCTACTGTGTGTCCCAGGAATTGAGTTAATGCCCTAGGAACCAAAGTCTAACACCTGTGCCTGAGCATTTCTTTATTTCTTTTTATTTTTATTTATTTTTTGAGACAGAGTCTCTCTCTGTTGCCCAGGCTGGAGTGCAGTGGTGTGATCTCAGCTCACTGCAACCTCCGCCTCCTGGATTCAAGCAATTCTCCTGCCTCAGCCTCCCAAGTAGCTGGGATTACAGGCGCCCGCCATCACGCCCAGCTAATTTTTTGTATTTTTAGTAGAGACAGCATTTCACCTTGTTGGCCAGGATGGTCTCGATCTCCTGATCTCATGATTCACCCACCTTGGCCTCCCAAAGTGCTAGGATTACAAGTGTGAGCCACCACGCCTGGCCATGCCTGAGCATTTATTAAGCACCTACTGTGTGTGTGCCAAGTATTGTGCTACAAACTGGGGATACAAAACCTGGTCGCTGCCCTCCTATGGGCTACTTGGGAAGTCTGAGTCCCTAGTTTACTTAAAAACAGATCATGGCCGGGCGCGGTGGCTCAAGCCTGTAATCCCAGCACTTTGGGAGGCCGAGACGGGCGGATCACTAGGTCAGGAGATCGAGACCATCCTGGCTAACACGGTGAAACCCCGTCTCTACTAAAAAATACAAAAAACTAGCCGGGCGAGGTGGCGGGCGCCTGTAGTCCCAGCTACTCAGGAGGCTGAGACAGGAGAATGGCCCGAACCCGGGAGGCGGAGCTTGCAGTGAGCTGAGATCCGGCCACTGCACTCCAGCCTGGGCGACAGAGCGAGACTCCGTCTCAAAAAAAAAAAAAAAAAAAAAAAAAAAAAAAAAAAAAAAACAGATCATTATAATGTCTTGGGAAGTTGGGGACTGGGTGTGACCAGAGCAGAAGGTTCAGGGAGAGAGGAACTGGCCAGGCAGAGCAAGGGTGCAGGGCGTTCCAGGTAGAAGGAATAGTGTGTATAAAAGCATACAGGCGTGAAGCAGCCCGGTGTTCTCTGGTGGGCACTGGGAGTTGTTTGGTCTGGCGGGACATGGAGTGCAGGTTGGAGAGCCCGGGGAGATGAGGCCAGAGGCAGGCAAGCCCAGATGGTGCAGAACCTTGTGTTCCAACAAGAGTTGACCTTTATCCTGGAGCAGCCGAAAGCCCAGGCAGCCTCATGGTTCCCTGCAGCCCGGGAGCTTCAGAGCTGAGTCTGGGTCAGAGCCAGGCCCAAAGCACTCTCCTCTGATCCCCCATTAGCCCACATTCACAGCCCTCATCAAGGCCTGTGAGAGTTAGTCACTTAAATATAATGCTATTTCCAAAGCTCATTCATTCATTCATAAATGTTTAGCAAGCTCTGATGTTTGCCAGGTGCTGCTCTGAGCACCATGAATGGGTCATTAAACCCCACAGAGGTTCCAGCTTTCAAGAAACATATATCCTTGGCAGTTGGGAAGGGGACAGACCATAAAAAACCAAACAGAACAAAGAAAGAAAATTTCAGATCACGATATGTGCAAATAAGAAAATGAAACAGGGATGCAATGGAGTGTGATGGGCGTCTGCTGAGTAGTCAGGGAAGGCTGCTCTGAGGAAGGTTATGTTTGAGCTGAGACCTGGTTGACAAGAACAAACCAGTCATGTGAACATCTGCAGGCTGAGGGTTTCAGGCACAGGAAACAGCACAGCACATGCAAAGTCCTCAAGGCATGAAAGAGCTTTGTGTTTTCCAGGTTTAGAAAAAAGGCTGGGTTCAAATCCACCACTCTTCAGTAATCCTCTGCAAGGATTATTATACCCATTTTGTAGAGATGGAAACTGAGGCTTGGTCAGGAAGGTTAGTTTGTTGATCAGAATCACAACTGGGAGTACACATTTTGGCTGTAAAGCCACTATTGTCGGCTGGGCATGGTGGCTCACGTCTGTAATCCCAGCACTTTGGGAGGCCGAGGCAGGCAAATCACCTGAGGTCAGGAGTTCGAGACCAGCCTGACCAACATGGAGAAACCCCGTCTCTACTAAAAATACAAAATTAGCCGGGTGTGGTAGCACATGGCTGTGGTCCCAGCTACTCGGGAGGCTGAGGCAGGAGAATCATTTGAACCTAGGAGGCGGAGATTGTGGTGAGCCGAGAGCATGCCATTGCACTCCAGCCTGGGCAACAAGAGCGAAACTCCATCAAAAAAAAAAAAGCCACTATTTTTGGGGTATTTTGGGGTGTGTGCACGTATGTGTGTGTGTTTTTTTTAAATAAAAGCATCAAGTTCAGCAACCATGTGTCCTAAATTATCTAGAATGGTCAAATTTCTAAAATTCTTTTTTTTTTTTTTTAGAGACAGAGTCTCACTCTGTTTCCCATGTTTCCCAGGCTGGAGTGCAGTGGCACGATCTCAGCTCGCTACAACCTCCACCTCTCAGGTTCAAGCAATTTTCCTGCCTCAGCCTCCCAAGCAGCTGAGATTACAGGCACCTGCCACCACGCCTGCCTAATTTTTGTATTTTTAATAGAGACGGGGTTTCACCATGTTGGCCAGCCTGGTCTCAAACTCCTGACCTCAGATGATCCACCCACCTCAACCTCCTAAAGTGCTGGGATGAAAGGCGTGAGCCACCGTACCCGGCCCTAAAATTCTTACTGTCTCCTGGACAGTCATCTTGGACATGCTCTGTGTTCCATAACATGACTTCAAGCCTTGTCTTTGTCATGTACTACCAGTGGGATCCTAGACTAGCATTTCAGCACTTTAAGCCTCAGTTTCCTAATTTGTAAATAGGGAGGCATTGTAATCATTCCAATATCACAGGCTTGCTGGGAGGATTAAATGAGATCATCCACATCAGGGTTAGCACAGTGCCCGGAATGGCATACCTGTGAAATTAATGGCGATTCTTCTTTATTGTTACCTTGGGAAGTGGAGGCCAACTGCAGGATGATGGTAGCTCCAAGCAGCTGGGGACCCAAAACATGCACAGAGAAAGAGAGACCAACAATGTGAGGCCTCTGATGCATGAGACAGGCAGGGGAGTGGTGGGAGGAGAGAGCAAGAGTGAGCAGCCAGGAGGGCCTCTTCCCTTCCCTTTACCCAGCCTCTCACTCCTCTGCTAGGATCCTACATTGACACATCTTGTACTTCCTGTTTCCAGGGAAATTCCTCACTGCCAGACTGCACCCACCCTTGAGGACCTCACAATCTCTTTGGGCAGAGCAGAAGCCAGACAGAGACAGGGACTACGAAGCGACAATCCCCAGCCCTGTGTGTTCAAGGAGCCCCCCGAGGGGCAGGCAGCCACGCTGCAGAAGGCTAGCCTCACCGACCCCCAGGGAGCCCGGCGTGGGCTGCAGGGACAGAACGCTTCTCAGAGGAGGTAGGGACCCCATGGAGTACGTGACACCGGGCCCTCCAGCTGCATGCTCCAGTTAGCAGGATAGAGACCCCTCCCCACCCATTCCCAGCCTTCCCTGGCTTCCTGCTGTGCTGCTGGGAGGCCCTGTCACCACACATGCGCGTGCACGCGCTAACACACACACCCCTCCCGGGCACCCCCGGAAGACCAGCTGCAGCTGGGGGTGGGGGTGCACAGAGCACAGCCAGGGTTCTCAGATCCCTAGTCTGCTCTCCCACCCCGCCCTAGCCCCCAACTGCCGAGCTGCTTCTAGGTTTAAAGCAAAACATGACTCTGTCCTTCCTGCTGCTCAGTGGCAGCAACACTGCCTCGGGTTATTTTTAGCAGGGATGCAGGGAAGGCACAGTTCTCCTTGACTTTAACTAGGGACAACCCCCAACCCCCAGCCAAGACTCACTGGAGGAGGCCGGGTACGGAAACCCCCCTCCCAGAAAGGGGAAATGGTGTGTTTTCTGTTCCTTCAATTCACTAGAATGGGAGTTGCAGTCAAGCTTGGGGTTGAACTGATGGGAAATTCTAGGTTCCAAAGCCTATGTGTGGGCTCTGCCCCATTCCTGGTCTCTGTGTTTCCATGAATCCGGGAAGCGAGAGGCACACGGTGTCTGGAGTGCCCCGTCTGTGGGTGTTGATGGGATCCCTGGGAAACTGTTTGGTTATAGCCAGGCTCTGTGGACTACACAGGGGCACCAGGCATTGTGGGTGGTGTTTCACAGGCGCTGGCTAAATAATTCATTAAACTGAGCATGTCCATTCCTTGTATTTTTCCCTATGTGTATCTTTTAGATGCTAGCAGTGCTTTATGAGGTATAATGTACATACATTCCACATACAGTAAAATGCACAAATCTTAAGTGTACAGCTTGATGAATTTTGACAGATATATCTGCCCATGTAACCATCACCTAGATCAAGATTTCAGACATTTTCACCACCTCCAAATTCCTTTGTGCCCTCTTCCAGTCAGTCTCCACCGCAGAGGCAACTGATTCTGATTTCTATCTATCACCATAGATCATGTGTGTGTTTTACAAAGTTAAAAGAAATACAGCTGCTGTCATAGAAGAGGGAAATGAGCAATAAAGTTCTTAACATGAAAGGGAGGCCTCAAAAAAGGGGGTTACTGGAACTGGAAAAAAATGAAGGTATCATTGGCCTGGGAAACAGGAGGTTTCAGACTCAGCCCAACCCCTCAGGGTTGGGACCAGAGGGCTTGGGACACTTCTTGGAGCAGAGAGGCTGTGAGTTGGGAGGGGGCAAGGGGAGGGCCAGCCGTGGCTCAGGCCCAGCTGCCTCCTGTTCTGCTAGAGGTCCCTGCCCCTCCTCCCGGCCCTCCCCACTGCACAGTTTCAGCAAGGCCAAGGCTGCAAGGAAAGGTTCTCTCAGGGGCATCCCCCCAGAGGGAGAGTTTAGGGCCCCTGTGTAGTTAGGTTATTTGTTTTTCTTGCCTTCCTCTTCAAGGTCTGGGACTCCTACATCCTTTGTCCTGCCTGGGAAAGGGAGAGGCTGAGGCTGTCAAAGTACAGTGCTAGGGAAGAGTCACGATGCTTTTCATTCTGTCCTTCCTTTCTTCATTCAGAAACAGTTATTTGAGCACCTATGTCGTGCCGTAGATTCTGCCAGGTGCTGGGGATGGGAGGATAACTAAGCCACATTTTAGCTTGCTATGGAGTCCCAGTTGGCATTCCCAGGTGAGGCCAGGCCTTATACCTCCTTCATATTGGAGATGAGGGGCCCAGAGAGGGGAAGTGACTTATTCAGAATCACACAACTAGCTGCAGGCAGAGGAAGGCAAAGAACAGGGATCCCTGATTCAGCCCTAGATGGGGACAAGAAAGCAAAGGAAACCAAACCAACAGCCGACTCCCCGGTGTTCCCTCCTGCAAGCTTTTTAGGATAACAAAAAGCACTGACCTGGAGTAAGAGGACCTCATTTCTACTGCTAGGTCTTAGAAACACTTCCTCTCTGTGGGGGTCTCAGCTTTCTTCCATGAACACGCGGGAGGCAGCTTGCAGAGGACCTCTGACTCTCGCAAGCACACCCTGCATTTTCCTGCCTCTGTGCCTTTGCTCGGGTTGTTTCTGCCGCCTGGAATGCCCCCTTTCCCCTCCCACTTCCTTCCTCTGACATTCTCCTAATCATTTATGGCCTAATTCAAATGCCACCCCCAGAGGCCCCCCAGTCCTTGGGCATCTGGGGAGTGGTGTCACCCAGGTCTCCACTACCAGAACAGACAGAGCCTCCTCCATTTTGCAACCCTCCCATCCTAGGGCACAGCCTTCCAGGGAGATGGGGTCAGTCACTTTTGGAGGAATTTAAGGGATTTATTCCTCCCTTCCTACACTTTCACATGCCCCTTTTCAACATTCAGAGACTGATGTCGTCCTTCTGCTGGGCCTCCAAGACATTGTGCTTTCTGCTGGCCATGCCAGCCCAGGCTGGAGCATCAAACTTGGACACTTCTGGCAAAGGTGGCTGCCCTGGGAGGTGACCCCAGGAAGGACAGCGGGGCCTCAGCCAGAAGCACAGCTGCCCCACCTCAGTTGTCCATCCTCATTCACAAACACCCGAGCAGAAATCCTCCTTCCACCACAAACACATGACTCCTGTTCCCACAACCATATCCAGACCCACTCCTACCTGCCTGCCCACAACAGCAAGTTTGTGAAAATGTCCCCCACTGCTCCCACAGCTCCCCTGCCCCTCCCGTGGGTGGGCATTGTCACGGGTGCACATTCATTGCACATACACACAGGGCACACACAGACATGCACATGGGCGCATAATGGGCAACACAGATGTGGACACATGCATGCATACACACAGATGCATACATGGGCACATAGCCCCACAAACACATGTGCACATGGAGCACACACTCACACATACATGAACACACGGGCACACAGGCACATGTATGCACACACGGGCGCACAGGCACACACACTCACACGCTGTCTCATGATAGGGGGCTCCTCTCCACCCTCAGCTCTCAGGCGAGCCTAGCTCACACGCCTCGAGCTGAGGACGCTGTAGGGGAAATGTGGGCTCAGTTGCTGGTTCCCAGCTGCCTCTGGCTTTATATCCAACTGGAGTCTTTTCTATTAATTTTTCCTCCTGATGGCTCTATGGGAATGAGAGAATGCACAAGAGCTGTGGGTTTACTCTGAGACAGCACCTTGTTTGGGTGCCTGGCAGGAATGGGGATGGTGGGGCGGGGTAAGGATTCCATCACTTCTAGGAACAAAGGTCTCCAAGGAGCTGAGGTTTGGTGAGACCAGTAAACACAAGGCTGGTCTTTCCTCTCACTGCCACACTCCTCCCTCCAGCCCATCCATTCTTCCCACTGCTGCAGATGCCCCAGGCCCATGCTCTCCCCTGTGGGGAGGTGGGAAGGCTTGGAAGAGGGCTCAGTCCCAAGGTTGATGTGGCAGCTTTGGGACTGGCAGCAGGGTTCCAAGCTGTCTAGACCCCTTCAACAGAAGGGTGGCTTCTCTCAGACTCCTCCAGGGCAGCACAGCAGAAATCCAGAGACCAGCCAGTTAGGGGAAAATGTTTGCGACCCAGTTACCAGATCTCGAGAGTTGGGCAGGGAGGAAGCTTGGATTCAAGTAAACCCGATTCAGCTGCAGTCACTGAGTACAGAGCATGTACCTGGGATGGGTTGGGGCAGGTAGGAAGGGTGAGGGGTGGCACAGAAATCACAAGACACAGTAACTGTCTTCTAAGGGTGCGTGTGTCTTGGTGTGAGAGACTGGGGAACATCACATAGGCAGAAGAACTCCCGAGAACGGAACTCAAACACAACGTGCTGCACACAGGCCATCGCCTCTGCCCACCCCTCCCAGAGCATACAGACACTGCCACTTGCCTGATCTTACTGTTATCTTCCCTATTTTGTTTTTCTTTTAGAGTCAGGGTTTCTGTTGCCCAGACTGGAGTGCAGTGGCACAATCATAGCTCACTGCAACCTTGGACTCTTGGGCTCAAGTGGTTCTCCCACCTTGGACTCTCGAGTACCTAGGACTATAGGTGTGTGTGTGCCACCACACCCAGCTAATTTTTTTTTTTTTTTGAAACTGAGTCTCACTCTGTTGCCAGACTGGAGTGCAGTGGCGCGGTCTTTGCTCACTGCAACCTCCACCTCCTGGGTTCAGGTGATTCTCCTGCCTCAGCCTCCCAAGTAGCTGGGATTACAGGCATGCGCCACCATGCCCAGCTAATTTTTGTATTTTTAGTAGAGATGGGGTTTCTCCATGTTGGTCAGGCCGGTCTTGAACTCCCGACCTCAGATGATCCACCCGCCTTGGCCTCCCAAAGTACTGAGATTACAGGCTTGAGCCACTGCGCCCTGCCCTCACCCAGCTTATTTTTTATTTATTTTTTTTTTTTTGAGGCGGAGTCTCGCTCTGTCGCCCAGGCTGGAGTGCAGTGGCGCGATCTCGGCTCACTGCAAGCTCCGCCTCCCGGGTTCCCGCCATTCTCCTGCCTCAGCCTCCCGAGTAGCTGGGACTACAGGTGCCGCCACCACGCCCGGCTAATTTTTTTGTATTTTTAGTGGAGACGGGGTTTCATTGTGTTAGCCAGGATGGTCTCGATCTCCTGACCTCGTGATCCGCCCGCCTCGGCCTCCCAAAGTGCTGGGATTACAGGTTTGAGCCACCGCGCCCGGCCAGCCCAGCTTATTTTTTAAAATGTTTTTAGAGACGAGGTCTCCCTACCTTGTGCCCAGGCTGGGCTCGAACTCCTGGCCTCCAGCAATCTTCCTACCTCGGCCTCTTGAGTTGCTGGGATTACAGATTCGAGCCATTGCCCCCAGCTGTCTCCCCTATCTTGGTAACTAATGTCACATGGCAGCCCAGGACAGAAACTTCTGGGCCACCCTAGATTCTGCCCTCCCCTACCCCATCCAATCAGTCCTCACATCCCATGGGTTATTCTTGTCCCATCCTTTCCATCCAACCCCTCTTTCAGGCCTCACCACCACTGCCTTGGCATTTCTCACCACTTCCCTCCCAGGGCTTCTAATAGCACAGGGGCTAGAAGGATCTCACCTTCAGGTTTATACCATCCTCTCTCTCCGTTCTCCACACGGATGCCAGAATGATCTCAAACTCCTGAACTCAGGTGATCTGCCCACCTTGGCCTCCCAAAGTGTTGTGATTACAGGCATGAGCCACCACGCCCAGCAGAACACAGAGTATTTTTGAAGAAAATACATTTTGAGAGTAAAATGCTATACATCTTTTTTTTTTTTTTGAGACAGAGTTTCGCTCTTGTCACCCAGGCTGGAGTGCAATGTCTCCATCTCAGCTCACTGCAACCTCTGCCTCCCGGGTTCAAGCAATTCTCCTGCCTCCCGGGTTCAAGCAGGCACCTGCCACCACACCCTGCTAATTTTTGTATTTTTAGTAGAGGCGGGGTTTCACCATGTTGGCCAGGCTAGTCTCAATCCCCTGACCTCAGGTGATCTGCTCACCTCAATCTCCCAAAGTGCTGGGATTAGAAGCATGAGGCACCGTGTCTGGCCTTATTTTTTGTTTTTTTGTTTTGTTTTGTTTTTTTCTGAGTCTCACTCCGTTGCCCAGGTGGGAGCGTGGTGGCATGATCACAGTTCACTGCAGCCTGGACCTTCTGGGCTCAAGCAATCCTCCCGCCTCAGCCTCCCAAATCATTGGAATTACAGGTGTGAGCCACCTTGCCCAGCCCATCTTGCTTTTTAAATAGAATTTATGTGAATCTCCAAGCCTAAGATTTTTCTTTTCTTTTCTTTGAGACTGAGTCTTGCTCTGTCACCCAGGCGGGAGTGCAGGGGCGCGACCTCTGCTCCTGTGTTCAAGTGATTCTGCCTTAGCCTCCTGAGTAGCTGGGATTCAGGATTACCCTGAAACCCTGTCTCTACTAAAAATACAAAAATTAGCAGGGTGTGGTGGCAGGCGCCTGTAATCCCAGCTGCTCAGGAGGTTGAGGTAGGAGAATTGCTTGAACCCGGGAGGCAGGCACCATCATGCCCAGCTAATTTTTGCATTTTTATTAGAGATGGGGTTTCACCATGTTGGCCAGGCTGGTCTTGAACTCCTGACCTGAAGTGATCCACCCACCTCAGCCTCCCAAAATGCTGGGATTACAGGTGTGAGCCACCACGCTCGGCCGCCTAAGATTTTTCAAGTCAGTGAAGAGAGATGTCCTCATAACCCCCTAAGGACCTGCTTAACCATGGATGGGTGTCAGCCCCTTACTTAGCAAGCCTTGTGGTTTTATGCCCCCAGGAGACAGACCCACTGAGAAGTGGCCCCAGGCCTCAGTTGAAAGAGCCTCACATCTCAGTGGATGGACTGGGGACAGATTGTTCCAATCAGGGATGTCTGTGAGGGATTTCTGGAAGAGGTGAGATTTGGGCTGAGTCTTGACAGATTTTGACAGTCAGAAGGAAGGGAGAAGGGCAGGAAGTCAAGAAAATATTTGGACCCCGAGGCTTAGTAGTTGGACAGGCAGGGCAGGGACGCAGGGGAGACAGGATGTGAGGGTGTGAGTCCAGAGAGGCAGGTCACAGCCCTCCTGGGTGGCTGCACAGTTTTGGACAAGTGGTTGCTTTTTACATTCTCTGCTACCGTTTATGCAAATTGAGCACTTAAGTCTGGGAAAAAGCTCACATGAGAATCCCCAGGGCAGGAGCGTTTGCTGATCCCTGGGTCCCCACCCTCCAGCTAAGCTGCTTCAGCCTGGTACACTGACTTCTGAGAGGTGTTGTGGCTTAGAGTATATGTCACAGCTCCGCTGCTTGCTAGAAGGGCAGGTCTTTTAAAACCTCTGTGCCTCCATTTCCTTAACTGTCAAAGGGTGGTAGTGTCTATCTCATAAGGTTGTTGTTGGAGACTAAATTAGTTAAGGCACCTTAGACCATCTAGACCACCAGCTTCATTAAGGGCTTAGTAGACATTAGCTAATATTGTCACTGGATCCAACTGTCTTCATAATGAGGCAAAATTCCATTGGACTGTCCCTCTTCTAGGCCACAGGATTTGGCCTTGGCTGCTGCCTCATTCTAGTCCTAGGGTTCCCTCAACAAGTGTGGCTCCCGTTGACCTGAGCCACATCCTTCTCACTCACCACATGCCCCAAGGAGTCACTCCCCTCTTTTTGCCCCTGCCCACTTATGCCCACTCTACTGATACTGGCTTCTTGTTATAAGATTTTTTCTTTCTTTCTTCTTCTTCTTTTTTTTGGGGGGCAGGAACCAGATCTTGCATTGTCACCTGGGCTGGAGTGCAGTAGGGTGATCATGGCTCACTGCAGCCTTAACCTCCTGGGCTCAAGTGATCCTCCCACCTCAGCCTCCCGAGTAGCTGGGACTACAGGCACCCACCACCACACCCGGCTTTGGGATAAAATTAGTTTTGCTTTGTGCCCACGGGACCTGGACAGGACAGCAAAACTGTGATGAGAGTTTACTAAATAGTTTTGGGGAGTGACCAGGCCACACGGCCAGCTTCAGTTCTAGGGTCGGCCCAGTTCCTGCCGTCAGAAGTGAGTCTCAGAAGGCGAGGCACTGGTGCCTCAGCATTTCCCTGAGGGGAGCCATCTTGCCGCCCTGCACGTTGCCAGGCTTGGGAGATACCTGTTGGTGGTTTGCATGCCAGGGTGAAAGCAGCATCTGGCTATGCAATGGCAACCCTCAGATCTCTGGGAACTAGGCTGGGATGGTAGACACATCTGGCTCCTTGTTGTGAAGGGGCAGGTAGTGAGGGGATTGGCTTACAAAACGGAGCCTGGGCCCTTTCCTAGTGCCAGGCCCTACGAGCTGTTCCTGAGCAAACCATGAGGGCCTCCATGCTTCTCTTTGAACTTCCAGGTGTATCTCCCTGCAAGATAACTACCACCTTACCATACTTACCCTCCTTACCCACTTCTGGGGCTTTCTCCTGACACCTCCCATTCTACAAAAGCCTCCTCTAAGATTCCGCTGTAAAATGGAAACAAGCATCTCTGTGGCGAGGGCTGAGAGGATGGAGTTGGCCTTAATAGTTAGAAATTCCAGGTGACGGGCTTAATTCACTTTGGTGCAGGGGATAAAGGGAAAATAGAGAGCGGGTAACAAACAATTATTTGCAAGCTATTTTCTAGAAAATACAGAGAGGCCCCGTGTGGTGGCTCATGCCTATAATCCCAGCACTTTGGGAGGCTGAAGTGGGAGGATTGCTTGAGCCCAGAAGTTTGAGGCCAGCCTGGGCAACATAGGGACATGCTGTTTCTACAATTTTTTTTTTTTTAATTAGCCCAGTGTGATTGTATGCACCTGTAGTCCCAGCAACTTGGGAGGCTTAAGTAGGAGGATCATGAGCCAGGAGTTCAAGGTTACAGTGAACTGTGATTGCACCACTGCACTCTAGCCTGGGCGATAGAGCGAGACTGTCTCAAAAAACAAAAAAACAGACAGAAGTAGAAACATAATGTACCAGACTAGTAAGTACACACACACACCGTGTGTTTTAAATCAACTTTACAGGGGCATAATTTACATACAATAAAATGCACCTGTTTAAGTATACAGTTTGATGAGTTTTGACAAATGTTTACCTATGTAATGTCTATCACAATGTAGATTAGTTCCTCCACTCTAAAAGTTTCCCCATTTCTTTTTCTTATCTTTCTTTCTTTTCCTTTCCTCCCCTCCTCTCCCCTTCCCTCCACTCCCCTCCCTTCTTCTCCTTTCCTCTCCTTTTCTTTCCTTTCCTCTCCTTTCGTTTTTTTGAAGTGGAGTCTTGCTCTCTTGCCCAGGCTGGAGCACAGTGGCACAGCCTCTGCTCACTGTAGCCTCCACCTCCCGGGTTCAAGCAATTCTTCTGCCTCGGAACCTGAGTAGCTGGGATTACAGGCACCTGCCACCACGCCCTGCTAATTTTTGTATTTTTAGTAGAGACAGGGTTTCACCATGTTGGCCAGGCTGGTCTTGAACTCCTGACCTTAGGTGATGCACCCACCTTGGCCTCCCAAACTGTTGGGACTACAGGCATGACCCACAGCTCCCGGCCTTCTTTTTTTTCTTTTGAGACAGGGACTTACTCTGGCCGGCCCAGGCTGGAGTGCAGTGGTGATATCACAGCTCAGGGAAGCCTCCACTTCCCAGACTCAAGTGATCATCTCACTTCAGCCTCCCAAGTAGCTCGGACTACAGGTGCGAGCCACCATACCTGGCTTTTTTTTTTTTTTTTTTTTCTTTTTGTAGAAACAGAGTTTCGCCATGTTGCCCAAGCTGGTCTTGACTTCCTGGACTCAAGTCATCTGCCTACCTCAGCCTCCCAAAGTGATGGGATTATGGGCATGAGACACTGCACCGGCTGTCTTTGTTTCTTTTTGCAATCAATCCCTACCTGGTCCAAGCAAGGGCCCATCCCTACCTGGTCCAGTCTGCTTTTTATCAGTATGGATTAGATTTATATTTCCTAGAATTTTACATAAATGGAGTCATACAGTATGTACTCTTTTGTATCTGGCTTCTTTTGCTCCACATAATGTTTTTGAGATTTGTTCATGTTTTTGCACATATTAAGTAGTTTGCTCCCTTTTATGGCTGTATTGTATTCCACTAGATGGTTATACTACAGTTTATTTATTCATTCTTCTGTTGATGGACATTATGGTTGTTTGTTGTTTCGGGCTATTATGAAAAAGTTGCTGTGAACACTCTTGTACAACTCCTTTTGTGGACACATGTTTTTATTTGTCTTGGGAGCAGAATTGCTGAGTCGTATGGCAAATGTGTGTATGCTTAACTTCAAAATAAACTGCTAAACTGTGTTCCAAAGTGACTGTATGTTCTCACCAGCAAAGTATGACAGTTCCAACTGTTCCACATTTTGGCCAGCTCTTGGTATCATTGGCTTTTTATTTTTCACACTTTTTTTTTCTTCTTTTTTTGAGACAAGATCTCACTCTATCACCCAGGTTGGAGTGTAGTTGTGCAATCATGACTCACTATAGCCTCAACCTCTCTGGGCTCAGGTGATCCTCCCCCTCAGCCTCCTGAGTAGCTGGAACTATGGGCACACACCACCATGCCCAGTTAATTGTTTTATGTTTCGTAGAGACCAGGTTTCCTAAGTTGCCCAGGCTGGTCTTGAATTCAAGCGATCCTCCTACTTCAGCCTCTCAAAGAGCTGAGATTACAGGCATGAACCACTGCACCCAGCCCTGTGTTTTGCACTTCTGGTTAGGTGCGGAGTATCTCTCGCTGAAGCACACAGATGCTGCCCTGCTACCTTTTCTGAAGCTACTCTTCCTGCCCCTTGGTCTTCCGCAACTGCTCTGAGCATCCTTCTGCTTCTGCATGTGCTAGGATCATTTCCTGGAATTCTCATCATTTGGGCCTTAGCCCAGATGTTACCTCCTCAGAGGTCTTCCCTCACTACCCTCTCTAATGGAATTCTCAACACTTTTTATCACATTACCCTGTTTGTCCCGTGAGAACATAAGCTCCATGAACAAACATATCTTGTCTGTTTTGTTTACCTAAAAGCTGTGCCTTAAAGATCACAGATGCTCAATATATATTGCTGAATGGACTTGCAAGTTTAAAATGTATGTTCAACATATTGACCTTTGGGGTCCTGGGAATGAAAGCGTTTGCATAACATCACATCAGAAATATTTAAAGCCTAAGTTATTTTTATTGTCTGGGACTGTTCTCTTTTGCATGTAAATATCTTAAAATCCTACAAATATATGAAACAAGAAAGAAAAGAAAAAACAACCATAGTTTCATCAAACTATGTTGATTTCTAAAAAATCAAATTGTTATGGTTTAGAAATACAAATCATTTTTTAATTAGTTTAAAACTGATTTTTTAAAGTTCACTTTTGAATAAGTTATATTTGCACATGGTGAAAAATTCAAACAGTATATACTTCTGGAAAATGCTGCCCATATGCAAACATAGTTATATCTTTCTGCACTTTTTTCCAAAAATAGTATCATACTGTATGCATTGCTTGCACCTTGCTTTTGCATTTAACAATTTATCTTAGAAATCATTCCACGTCATTATATGTGATATGGTTTGGACCCGGTGGGAGGTAATTGAATCATGGGGGCAGGTTTTTCCCATGCTGTTCTCATAATAGTGAATAAGTCTCATGAGATCCGATGGTTCTTTAAGGGGGAGTTTTCCTGCACAAGCTCTCTTCGCCTGCCGACATCCACGTAAGATGTGATTTGCTCCTCCTTGCCTTCCATCATGATTGTGAAGCCTCGCCAGCTATGCGGAACTGTAAGTCCAATTAAACCTCTTTCTTTAGTAACTTGCCCAGTCTCAGGTATGTCTTTATCAGCAGCGTGAAAACAGACAAATATAATATGTATCAGTTAAGATTAGATCTGGCTGCTGGTGAAAGAAAATTAAAAACATCAATGCCTTGCAAAATTAGACATTGATTTGTCTCTCTAATGAAGTCCAAAGGTAAGTGGCCAGGCAATACTAAGATTCCATAATTATCAGGGACCTAGGATCCTTCTATCGTTTTTATGCCATCTTCAACATGGGGCTTCTACCTCATGTTCCAACATGACTGTCTGAGCTCCTGCCATTACATCTGCATCTATCTAGAAAAAAACAACAACAACAACAAAAAAAACTTTAACAAGAACACAGGGGCCCACCTACCAGCAAATGAGGCTGGAAAATTTATTCTTTATTTCAAATAGCCATGTACCCAGCTCAAAAATCAGAGGGGAAGAGGAGGATGGATAGTGGGACACAACTAACAATCTCTGTTATAAGTATACATAGATTTGCCTCATTTAAAAAAACGCTATATAGAATTCCATTGTACAAGGCCAGGTGCGATGGCTCATGCCTGTAATCCCAGCACTTTGGGAGGCCAAGGTAGGCGGATCATCTGAGGTCAGGAGTTTGAGACCAGCCTGGCCAACATGGTGAAACCCCACCTCTACTACATATACAAAAATTAGCCAGGCATGGTGGTGCACACCTGTCCCAGCTACTCAGGAGGCTGAGACAGGAGAATCTCTTGAAGCTGGGAGGCGGAGGTTGCAGTGAGCCAAGATCACACCACTGCACTCCAGCCTAGGCGACAGAGGGAGACTCTGTCTCAAGAAAAAGAATTCCATTGTACGAATGTACCATTATTTATTTAACCAGTTGGCAGGCCTTAAGTTATTTATACTCAGCACAAATGATGCTGCAAGGAACTAGATCTTTATACCTACCTACTTCCTTGGCATATATGGGAATATTTCTGCAGGCAAAATTCCTAGGAGTGGAATTATTAGGTCAAAGACTGTGTTAGTTATTGCCAAATTTCCCTCTGAAGAAGTTTCATCAACCTTTGCTCTTACCAATAATATTTTCCCACACCTTGACCAACCTACTGTATTACAAAACTGTAGCAATCTTCTGGGGAGAAAATGATGTATCCTTCTGACAGGTATAACATGGTCTTGGTTTACATTTCTCTTATCACAAGTTAGGTCAGAAGTCATGAGATCATGTCCTTTGCCAGAACATGGAGCTGGAGGCCATTATCCTTAGCAAACTAATGCAAGAACAGAAAACCAAATACCGCACGTTCTCACTTGTAAGTAGGAGCTAAATGATGAGAACACATGGACACAAAGAAGGGAACAACAGATACTGGGGCTTACTTGAGGGTGGAGGGTGGGAGGAGAGAGAAGGGAGAGGATCAGAAAAAATAACTATTGGGTACTAACTTAGTACCTGGGTAACAAAATAATCTGTACAACAAACTCCCTTAACATGAGTTCACCTGTATTACAAACCTGCACATGTATCTCTGAACCTAAAATAAAAGTTAAAAAAACAAGTTAGGTCAAAAGTCTTTTCATACTTACCAGTGATCTAAATTATGAAAGTAGTTCAAGTATCTGGTAATACACTTAAAACAATCTAAAGAGAAATACAATAAAAACTAGACCTTTTTCCTACCCTAGATTCCCAGTCCCATCCCCTTAGGCATAACCACCATTAAGAGTTTCTTGCATATCTTTCCGTAAAGTTCCACCGGAACTTTAATTACATTTAACTATACATATAACTTTTTTTTTTTTTTTTTTTTTGAGACAGAGTCTTGCTCTGTCACCCAGGCTGGAGTGCAGTGGCCGGATCTCAGCTCACTGCAAGCTCCGCCTCCCGGGTTCACGCCATTCTCCTGCCTCAGCCTCCCGAGTAGCTGGGACTACAGGCGCCTGCCACCTCGCCCGGCTAAGTTTTTGTATTTTTAGTAGAGACGGGGTTTCACTGTGTTACCCAGGATGGTCTCGATCTCCTGACCTCGTGATCCGCCCGTCTCGGCCTCCCAAAGTGCTGGGATTACAGGCTTGAGCCACCGCGCCCGGCCCATATAACATTTTTAAAAAGTAGAAGTGGGAGTATCCATTATATTCTGTTCTATGCTTTGCTTTTTCACCTAATATATTTTATAGATCTTTTTATGTAAGTACATAGATACATATTATATTCTTTTAAATTGTTGCATATGTTGAATGGCAAAGCCATAATTTAGTAAAACAATCTCCTACTACTGATGATCAAATTATCTTTAGTTTCTTGCTGTTACAAATACCGCAAAGAACATCATTGTATATACAGTTTGGCCAACATGTAGGAGTACAGCTATAGAATGAATTCCTGGAAGTGGAATATTAGGTCATTGAGTATGTGGGTTTTAAAATTTGATAAACATTGCTAAATTATCTGCCAAAGAGGTTACACAATCTTCACTCTCACAAATGAAAATGGCTTTGCCCTATTTCCCACATCCTTACCTATATTGTATATTATCAAACTTTTAAATCAAGTAGATACAAATGGCATATCATTATATTAAATTGCATAATTTTCATTATGAGTGAGGTTCAGTATCCTCTTATGTATTTCTTTTTTTCTTTTTCTTTTTTTTTTTGAGACAGAGTTTCGCTCTTGTTGCCCAGGCTAGAGTGCAATGGCACGACCTTGGCTCACTACAACCTCCGCCTCCCAGGTTCAAGTGATTCTCCTGCCTCAGCCTACTGAGTAGCTGGGATTACAGGTGCATGCCACCACACCTGGATAATTTTTGTATTTTTTGTAGAGACGGGGTTTTGCCACATTGGCAAGGCTGGTGTCTAACTCCTGGCCTCAAGTGATCCACGTGCCTGGGCCTCCCAAAGTGTTGGGATTACAGGCGTGAGCCACTGCATCCAGCCAGTGTTTTCTCTTATATTATCTTTATAGTTTCATCTTTTACCTTCAGATCTTTGATTCATCTGGAGCATTTTTGTTGTAAGAAATGAGGTAAGGACCTAGTTCCCCTCACCCTCCTCACCCCCAGATAGCTAATCAGTTTTTCCACCATTGTTGTTGAATACTTAAATGTTTCCTCACTGCTCTGAAACGTCCATAGGTAGTTAGAACTATTTCTATGTTTTATATTATTTCATTTGTATGATTTCATTAAAATAAATTTGCAGGCCGGGCACGGTGGCTCACGCCTGTAATCGCAGCACTTTGGGAGGCCGAAGCAGGTGGATCATGAGGTCAGGAGTTTGAGACCAGCCTGCCCAACATGGTGAAACCCTGTCTCTACTAAAAATACAAAAATTAGCTGGGTGCATTGGTGTGTGCCTGTAATCCCAGCTACTCAGGAGGCTGAGGCAGGAGAATCGCTTGAACCTGGTAGGCGGAGGTTGCAGTGAGCCGAGATCACGCCATTGCACTCCAGCCTGGGTGACAGAGTGAGACACTGTCTAAATATATATATTTATGTGTGTGTGTATATATATATATATGTACACACACACATATATATATATATTTGCATTTCACATGGCAGAATCAAATTGTTTTAGTGACAGTTTTGTACTATGTTTTCATCTCTGGTGGGGCTATAATTCTTTTTCAGAATTTTCATAGCAATCTTTACATGCATATTTTTCCAAGTGAATTTTAGAATCAGTTTGTCAAGGCAAAAAAAATATATTGTCATTGGGATTGCAAACAGTAAGTATTTTTGTACCTCAGTCTACAAAAATATACAATTTATAAACAAAGGCCTATAAGTGATATATGGTATCTATAAATCCCACAAAACATGTTGACAAGCTATTAGGCCTTCTCCTGAGGCTCCCAGTGATCTTGGTGTCTCAAAGCAGCTTCTGCAACTGGGAAATTGCCTCAGGAGCTAAATCCAGCCACCCAGATATATTCCTAGTTTTCTGAGCAATAAAGATGGAAAACCATTCTTTCCTCTTGAGGTGTCACTGGTACAACCAAGTGAAGGCAGTAGGTGCTGCATTGGAGTTCAGCACCTTAGGAAGAACAAAAAGAAGCAGCTTCAGATCTGGCAGTGGTCATCCTGGAAATACAGCGGGCAACAGGCTTCTCTGGGCTCTCAATTACTTGTCTGTGACTCTGTAGGCCTGGAGCTCCTTTCTAGATACCTGACCCCACTTCTCTATAGAAGTAGAAACTGCAGCATGGAGGGGAGAGAAATTTCTCAAGTTTGCACAACTATTTAGTGAAAGATCAGAGCCCAGAGACCAGGTGTATCATTAGTGGATCTTAGTTACAAACAACAGAGTCCTATCTGACTAGAATGAGCAGAAAGGGGACTTATTTCAGGTTGTTAGGTAACTCACAGAATCATTGGGAGGGAGGAGAGAGACAGATTCCAGGCTAAGCTTCCAGGGGTAATGCCTAAAATCACATCGCAGAGAAAATGATTGCTACCACCATTGCTGAACACTGATGCTGAGAACTTAATGTTAGCACAGCCACTCCTGCCTCCAGCACCAATGCCAAATTCGACTTCAGGAACTTGACCTTACAACCCTGCGAAACCACTTCTGTTGCCATTGTGATCACCAAGCCTCCTTCTGTGCACTTCAGAATTGAAGCCTTTCTTGGGTGTGTGATTAGTAGAACTGAGTCACATGTCAATGTTCTAGCTGCAAGGGAGGCTGGGAATCTGAGTTCTGACTTCTAGTTTGAGAGGCAAAACCCATAATAGAGGAATTTCCCCAGTACAGAAAGGTCAATTCGAATTGGACCAATACTCCAAAGACAACTACATATGCTAGACAAATATCTTTAAATCTTTTATAAAATAGATAAATAATATTAGTACATATTTATGGGGTACATGTGATATTTTGTTACATGCATGAACGTGTAATGATCAAATCAGGGTATTTAGGGTATCAATCACCTTGAATATCATTTCTATGTGTTGGGATTTAACTTTTATTTTTTATTTTTTTTTGAGACAGAGTCTTGTTCTGTCGCCCAGGCTAGACAGTGGCTTGATCTTGGCTCACTACAACCTCTGCCTCCCAGGTTCAAGTGATTCTCGTGCCTCAGCCTCCCGAGTAGCTGGGATTACAGGTGCCCAGTACCACACCTGGCTAATCTTTTTTTTTTTTTTTTTTTTGAGATACAGTCTCGCTCTTGTTGCCCAGGCTGGAGTGCAGTGGCATGATCTCGGCTCATTGCAACCTCCGCCTCCCAGGCTCAAGCAATTCTCCTGCCTCAGCTTCCCAAGTAACTGGGATTACAGGTGCCTGCTATCACACCCAGTTAATTTTTGTATTTTTTTTTTTTTTTTTTTTTTTTTTTTTGAGACGGAGTCTCGCTCTGTCGCCGGGGCTGGAGCGCAGTGGCCGGATCTCAGCTCACTGCAAGCTCCGCCTCCCGGGTTTACGCCGTTCTCCTGCCTCAGCCTCCTGTGTAGCTGGGACTACAGGCGCCCGCCACCTCGCCCGGCTAGTTTTTTTTTGTATTTTTTTTTTTAGTGGAGACGGGGTTTCACCGTGTTTGCCAGGATGGTCTCGATCTCCTGACCTCGTGATCCGCCCGTCTCGGCCTCCCAAAGTGCTGGGATTACAGGCTTGAGCCACCGCGCCCGGCCAATTTTTGTATTTTTAATAGAGATGGGGTTTCATCATGTTGGCCAGGCTGGTCTTGAATCCTGACCTCAGGTGATCTGCCCACCTCGACCTCCCAAAGTGCTGAAATTACAGGCATGAGTCACGGCGCCCAGCCTGAATTTAACTTTGAAAAAAACTTTTTTTTTTATAAAATACAATTTGTTAATGTATTATTCCTTTAGTTTCATATCAAATAAATGTTTGTTTAACGCAAAGTCACAGAGATTTTCTATGTGTTCTAGAAATGTTAGTGCTTTTGGTTTTGCATTTAGGTCCAGGATCCATTTTTAGTTAATTTTTCTATATGGTGTAAAATGTAAATCAAAGTTTATATTTTGCATGCCATTATCCAGTTGTTCCAGCACCATTTGTCAAAAGACTGTCTTTTCTTTTCTTTTCTTTTTTTAATTTTATTGTAGGTTTGGGGTACATGTGAAGGTTTATTACATAGGTAAACTCATGTCACAGGGGTTTGTTGTAGAGATTATTTAATCACTCAGGAATTATGATTTAAATCTTAAATGCATCAAAAACCTAATGAGACAGTGAGAAATTATTGGACCAAGATAGAAGAAAATGTAAGAGTTAGGTTAGGGTTGCCAGATAAAAATACAACATTCCTGGCTGGATGCAGTGGCTCACGCCTGTAATCCCAGCACTTTAGGAGGCCAGGATGGGTGGATCACTTGAGGTCTGGAGTTCCAGACCAGCCAGGCCAACAAGGTGAAACCCCATCTCTACTGAAAATACAAAAATTAGCTGGGTGTGGTGGCACACGCTTGTAATCCCAGCTACTCGGGAGGCTGAGGCATGAGAATCGCTTGAGCCTGGGAGGCAGAGGTTGCAATGAGCCGAGATCATGCCATTGCACTCCAGCCTGGGTGACAGAGTGAGACTCCGACTAAAAAAAAAAAAATACAGCGTTCCTGGCCAAGTGTGGTGGCTCACGCCTATAATGCCAACACTTTGGGAAGCTGAGGTGGGAGGTGTGCTTGAGCCCAAGAGTTCGAGACCAGCCTGGGCAACATAGTGAGACCCTGTCTCTACCAAAAATAAACAAAATTAGTAGGGCATGGTGGTGCACATCTGTAGTCCCAGGTACTCAGGAGGCTGAGGTGGGAGGATTGCCTGAGCATGGGAGGTTGAAGCTGCAATGAGCTGAGATTGCACCACTGCATTCCAGCCTTGCAACAGAGTGAGACCCTGTCTCAAAAAACAAACAAACAAACAAACAAAAACCCAGCACTCCCAGTTAAATTCTTATCTGAATTTCAGTTAATGGACAACTTTTCAGTGTGTGTCCCAATTAAATTCAAATTTCAGATAAACACTGAATACTTTTTTCATGTGCAAATTATGTTGCTGCAATATTTGGGATACACTTAACATTAAAAAAAGTATTTGTTGCTATCTGAAATTAAAATTTAACTGGACATTCTATTTTTAAATTTTTATTTATTTATTTTTAAATTTATTTTTTAGATGGAGTTTTGGTCTGTTGCTCAGGCTGGAGTGCAGTGGCCAGATCTCAGCTCACTGCAAGCTCCGCCTCCAGGGTTTATGCCATTCTCCTGCCTCAGCCTCCCGAGTAGCTGGACTACAGGCGCCCGCCACCTCGCCCGGCTAGTTTTTTGTATTTTTTAGTAGAGACGGAGTTTCACCGTGTTAGCCAGGATGGTCTCGATCTCCTGACCTCATGATCCGCCCGTCTCGGCCTCCCAAAGTGCTGGGATTACAGGCTTGAGCCACCGCACCCGGCCATTATTATTATTATTATTATTATTATTTTTTAAGACAGAGTCTCTGTCACCCAGACTGGAGTGCAGTGGTGCAATTTCAGCTCACTACAGTCTCTGCCTCCTCGGTTCAATAGATTCTCCTGCCTCAGCCTCCTGAGTAGCTGGGATTACAGGCATGCGCCAACACCCCTGGCTAATTTTTGTATTTTTTTTGGTAGAGACAGGGTTTCACCATGTTGGCCAGGCTGGTCTTGAACTCCTGACCTCAGGTGATCCACCTGCATTGGCCTCCCAAAGTGATAAGATTACAGGCGTGAGCCACCATGCCCGGCCATTTCCTCCTTTTTAGTGAGTGTCAATTATGATTTTACCTTCCTTGCCTCACCACTGTGTGTGGGGAGTGGATAACCTGAAGTTCAAAGGTCTTCAGACCGAAAGCAGCATCAATTGAAATTGAAGACTCATTCGTACCTGGCCTTGATTTAGATGAGGAAAGTATGGACGTCAAGCTCAATACTAGCACATTAATGGGGTGAGAACTTGGGGGGAATTAAGGGGCAGTGAGTGTATTGTACATGTAAGAGCAAGTGAATCATTAGGAGACAGAAGATAGACTGGGATAGAGAGTAAACTTAGTGGTCCCCAGAGAACCATATATCTGAATATTCACACCATTGTTAGTTCCCTCCCATTGAAACTGGACTGGGCTGTAACCTGTTTTAACCAAGAGAATGTGGTAGAAGCGATGCCGTGTCAGTTACAGGCGTAAACCTTAAGAAGGCCTGACAATTTCCATGCCTTCCATGTAAGACCAGTTTGAAAGTGGATCATTCAGCCCTGTTCAAGCTGCCTCAACCCTTGCCACATAGACTAGAGACCAGCTGTCCCTGCTGAATTCTGTTCAAATTGTAGAATCATGAGCAAATGATGTGGTTTGGATTTGTGTCCCCACCAAATCTCATGTTGAATTGTAATCCCCAGTGTTTACAGGTGGGGCCTAGTGGGAGGTGATTAGATCACAGGGGTGGATTTCTTATGCGTGGTTTAGCACTATCCCCTTGGTGCTGTTCTTGTGATAGTGAGTGAGTTCTCGTGAGATCTGGTTGTTTAAAAATGTGTGGCACTGCCCCGCTCCCTCTCTTGCTCCTGCCATGTGAGAGGCCTCGATCCCCTTTTGCCTTCTGCCATGATTGGAAGCAGAAGCAGAAATCGTTATGTTTCCTGTATAGCCTGCAGAGTCACGAGCCAATTAAACTTCTTTTATTATTTATTTATTTACTTATTTATTATTTTTTGAGATGGAGTCTTGCTCTGTCTCCCAGGCTGGAATGCAGTGGCACAATCTTGGCTCACTGCAACCTCTGCCTCCCAGGTTCAAGCGATTCTCCTGCCTCAGCCACCCGAGTAGCTGGGATTACAGGCTTCTGCCACCAAGCCCAGCTAGTTTTTGCATTTTTAGTAGAGACAGGGTTTCACCATATTGGCCAGGCTGGTCTCGAACTCCTGACCTCAGGTGATCCGCTGCCTCAGCCTCCCAAAGTTGGGAATACAGGCGTGAGCCACCGTGCCCGGCCTTATTATTACTATATATATATATATTTTTTGGAGTTTCGCTCTTGTTGCCCAGGCTGGAGTGTAATGGCGTGACTTCCACTCACTGCAACCTCCGCCTCCCAGCTTCAAGCGATTCTCCTGTCTCAGCCTCCTGAGTAGCTAGGATTACAGGCATGCACCACCATGCCCGGCTAATTTTGTATTTTCAGTAGAGATGGGGTTTCACCATGTTGGTCAGGTTGGTCTTGAACTCCTGATATTAGGTGATTCACCCACCTTGTCGTCCCAAAGTGCTGAGATTATAGGCATAAGCCAACGCACCCGGCCGCCTCTTTTCTTTATAAATTACCCAGTCTCAAGTATTTCTTTATAGCAATGTGAGAATGGACAAGTAACAGTGAGTAAATATGACAGCTGTTGTTTTAAGCCAGGAGTAGGCAAACTATGACCCATGGCTGGTTATTTGTTCTTTTATTTTTATTAACAACTTTTTTGAGATATAATTCACATACCATACAGTTCACCCACTTAAAGTATACAGCACAATGGTTTTTAGTATATTCACATATGTGTGCAACCATTACCATGGTCAACTTTATAATAATTTCTCAAAAAGAAATTCTGTATCCTTTACCTATCACCTTCCCATCCTCCCTTCTTTTACACCCCCAGCCCTAAGAAATCTATGTATTGTCTCTTTTCTTCCCTGTTCTGGACATTCCATGTGAATGTAATCATATAATATGAGATCTTTTGTGACTGACTGCTTTCATTTATTATGTTTTCAAGGTTCATATATGTTGTAGCATCTATTAGTACTTCGTTCTTTTTTTTTTTTTTGAGACAGAGTTTCACTCTTGTTGCCCAGGCTGGAGTGCAATGGTGCAATCTCGGCTCACTGCAACCTCTGCCTCCCGGATTCAAACGATTCTCCTGCCTCAGCCTCCTGAGTAGCTGGGATTACAAGGCATGTGGCACCATGCCTGGCTAATTTTGTATTTTTAGTAGAGACAGGGTTTCTCCATGTTGGTCAGACTGGTTTCAAACTCCCAACCTCAGGTGATCCGTCTACCTTGGCCTCCCAAAGTGTTGGGATTACAGGTATGAGCCACTGAGCCTAGTCCTACTTCATTCTTTTTTTATGGCCAAATAGTGTTCCATTGTGCAGATATATCACATTTTGTTTATCCATTCATTAACTGTTAGACATTTGAGTTGGACCCACCTTCTGGCTATCATGAATAATGCTGATATATATACATTGGTATCCAAGTATCTGTTTGAGTTCCTGCTTTTAATTCCTTTGGATAAATACCTATGAGTGGAATTACTGGAATATATGGTAATTCCATATTGAACATTTTAGGATTGCCAAACTGTTTTCCACAGCCATACCATTTTACTTTCCCATCACTAATGCATGGAAATTCCAGTTTCTCCATATTCTCCCCAATGCTTGGCACCTTTGTCAAAAATCAGTTGACCATAGATGAGTGAGATTATTTCTGGACTTTCAATTGTGTTCCATTTCTCTATAAGTCTATCCTTGTGCCAGTACCACATTGCATTGATTATTGCTGCTTTGCAGTAAGTTTCAGAAATCAGGAAATATGAACCCTCCTACTTTGTTTTTCTTCTTAAAAGTTGTTTTGGCTATTCTTGGTCCATATGAATTTTAAAATCACCTTGTCAATTGCTATAAAATAGTCATCTCAGATTCTGATGGGGATCGCATTATATCAAAAGATCAATTTGGGAAAAATTGGCATTTTAAACAATGTTAAGTCTTACAATCCATAAACATAGGATGTTTTTCCAATTTTTTTTTTTTTTTTTTGAGACAGAGTTTGGCTCTGTTGCCCAGGCTGGAGTGCAGTGGCATCATCTCAATTTATTGCAGCCTCCAACATCTGGTCTCAAGCGATCTTCCCACCTCAGCCTCCCGAGTAGCTGGGACAACAGGTGCATGCCACCATGCTGGGCTAATTTTTTGTAGAGCCAGGGTCTTGTCATGTTGTCCAGGCTGGTCTTGAACTCCTGGGCTCAAGCACTCCTCCCACCTGTCTCCCAAAGTGCTGGGATTACAGGCAGGAGCCACCATGCCTGGCCAGTTTTTCCAATTATTTAGATGGTCTTTAATTTCTTTTTTTAAAAAGCTCTGCATACATTCCACTAAAAATTGTCTTTTTTTTTTTTTTTTTTTTTGAGATGAGTCTCGCTCTGTCGCCCAGGCTGGAGTGCAGTGGCATAATCTCAGTTCACTGCAAGCTCCACCTCCTGGGTTCATGCCATTCTCCTGCCTCAGCCTCCCAAGGAGCTGGGACTACAGGTGCCCGCCACCACGCCCGCTACATTTTTGTATTTTTAGTAGAGACAGGGTTTCACCGTGTTAGCCAAGATGGTCTCCATTTCCTGACCTCCTGATCCACCTGCCTCAGCCTCCTAAAGTGCTGGGATTACAGGTGTGAGCCACCACACCTGGCCTAAAGACCATCTTTAATTTCTTTCAACAATGTTTGTTGTTTTCTAAGTTTACACTTCTTTCATTCAATGTACTCCAATAAAATGTATTTTATTCTTTTTGATGCTATCATAAATGAAATTGTTTTCTTAATTTCATTTTTGGATTGCTCATTGCAAGTATGTAGAAATACAATTGATTTTTGTTAATTTTTCTTGTATCCTGCAACCTTGTTGAATTTGTTTGTTAATTCTAATAGTTTTTTAGTAGATTCCTTAAGATTTTCCATATACAAGATTGTGTGTCCGTGAAGAGATAGTTTTATGTCTTCCTTTCTACTTGGATTCCTTTAATTTGTATTTCTTGCCTAATTGCCCTGGATACAACCTCCAGTATAATGTTAAATAGAAGTGTTTGGAATGGTTGCATGTGGTGGCTCATGCCTGTAATCCCAGCACTTTGGGAGGTCAAGGCAGGTGGATCACTTGAGGTCAAGAGTTTGAGACCAGCCTGGCCAACATGGTGAAACCCAGTCTCTACTAAAAAAATACAAAAAATTAACCAGGTGTTGTGGCGTGCACCTGTAATTCCAGTTACTTGGGAGGCTGAGGCATGAGAATCCCTTGAACCCAGGTGGCAGAGGTTGCAGTGAGCTGAGATCAAGCCACTGCACTCCAGCCTGGGTGACAGAGCGAGACTCTGTCTCAAAAAAACAAAACAAAAATAAGTAGAAGTGGTTGGAATAGACATTCTTCTCTTATCGTTGTCTTATTTCCTGGGGAAAGCATCCATTCTCTCACTGTTAAGTGTGATATTGGCTGTAGGTTTCTCACAGATGCCCTTCATCAGGTTGAAGACAGCTGCCTGTTTTTGTAAATAAAGTTTTGTTGGGACACAGACATGCCATTTGTTTATCTATTATATATGACTGCTTTTTGCTATAATGACAGAGTTGAGTTGTGACAAAGACTGTATTGCTTGCAAGTCTAAACTATATACTATCTGGTCCTTAAAAAAAAAAAAAGTTGGCTGGACATCTGTTTTAAGCCACTAAATTTTGGAGTAGTTTGCTATGAAGCAATACATAACTTAAAAATCTACCAATCTGGCCGGGCGCGGTGGCTCAAGCCTGTAATCCCAGCACTTTGGGAGGCCGAGACGGGCGGATCACAAGGTCAGGAGATCGAGACCATCCTGGCTAACAAGGTGAAACCCCATCTCTACTAAAAAATACAAAAAAAACTAGCCGGGCGAGGTGGCTGGTGTCTGTGGTCCCAGCTACTCAGGAGACTGAGGCAGGAGAATGGCGTGAACCCGGGAGGTGGAGCTTGCAGTGAGCTGAGATCCGGCCACTGCACTCCAGCCTGGGCGACAGAGCGAGACTCTGTCTCAAAAAAAAAAAAAAATCTACCAATCTTAGACTGGGACCCCAAAGAACTGCACAATTGAGTAAAGGGGAACTGTAAAACACACACACACACAAAAGAAAACAAAACAAAAACCCTTCCATAAACATAGTCCAGCTTTGAGTCATCAGGTGACTCAGAAAATCTGGAGCCCTGAAATTGAGTTAAGATGATCCCAGACTGCCAGTGCCCCTAGATGCCTGGTAGAAGCAAATGGAAATCTTTCCCAGAGGAAGATATTATTATTGTTACTTAAAATGATTTTTAAAAGTACAATGTCCAAAACATAACCAGGTATATGGTGACATGAGAATGAATCAGTAAAAACTGATAATGGGGCAAGGAGTGGTGGCTCACACTTATAATTCCAGCACTTTGGAAGGCCAAGGCAAGAAGATCACTTGAAGCCAGGAGGTGGAGACCAGCCTGGTCTCTGCAAATAGTGAGACCCTGTGTCTACAAATAAAAAAAATTAACCAGACATGTTGGCACACACCTGTAGTCCCAGTTACTTGGGGGCTGAAGTGGGATAATCGCTTGAGCCTAGGTGGTCAAGACTGCAGTGAGCCATGATCACACCCTTGCACTCCAGCCTACGTGACAGAGTGAGACCCTGTCTTGAAAATGAAAACACAAATAGAAACTGGTTGGTTGCAGTGGCTCATGCCTGTAATCCCAACACTCTGGGAGGCCAAGAGAGTAAGATGCTTTGAGCCCTGGAGTTTGAGACCAGCCTGGGCAACATAGAGAGACTCTGTTTTTCTCTCTCTCTCTTTTTTTTTTTTTTTTTTTTTTTGGTAAAAAGCAAAAACAATATCTGACAATGGAAGCAGACTCACAGGAACTCCAGATTGGAATGATCAGTTATAGACCATAAAACAACAATACTATGTTTAAGGATGGAAAAGATAAGCCTGAAAATTATAGCAGGGCACTGGGAGATACATGAAGTGGCATAGCAGATTTGAAAAAGAACCACATAGAGGCCGGGCACAGTGGCTCACACCTGTAATCCCAGCACTTTGGGAGGTCGAGGCGGGTGGATCACCTGATGTCAGGAGTTCAAGACCAGCCTGGCCAACATGCCGAAACCCTGTTTCTACTAAAAATATAAAAACTAGCTGGGCATGGTGGCATGTGCCTTGTAATCCCAGCTACTTGGGAGGCTGAGGCAGGAGAATTGCTTGAACCTGGGAAGTGGAGGTTGCAGTGAGCCGAGATTGTGCCACTGCACTCCAGCCTGGGCGACAGAGCAAGACTCTGTCAAAGAAAGAAAAGAAAAAAAGAAAAGAAAAGAAGGAAGAAGGAAGAAGGAAGGAAGAAAGGAAGGAAGGAGAAAGAGAGAAAGAACCAAATAGAAATTATAGACTTAAATAATAGAATAAACAAATGGAGCTCAATAGTTGGGGTTTAAGAAGAGTTTTTTTTTTTTTTTTTTTTTCTGAAAAGAGACTAAGTGAGCTGAAAATAGAAGAAACTTATTAGGACAAAGCATAGAAGGATAAAAGACAGAAAATACAGAAGAAAGGGATGAAGTAAGAAGGTTGAGTGTGTTTCAATTGGAGCCCCAGAAAGAAAGAAGAAAAAGGACAGAAACCGTATTTGAACACATAATGGCTGAAAATTGTTCAAAACTGAACTATTCAAAAGGCGATAGGCAGCTGTGAAATGACAGATATCTACTCTACCATGTAGTCTCTCTTTTTTTTTTTGAGACAGAGTCTCACTCTGTCACCCAGGCTGGAGTGTAATGGCGCAATCTCGGCTCACTGCAACTTCTACCGCCTGGGTTCAGGCAATTCTTATGCCTCAGCCTCCCGAGTAGCTGGGACTACAGGCGCACGCCACTATGCCTGGCTAATTTTTGTATTTTTAGTAGAGACAGGGTTTCACCATGTCGGCCAAGCTGGTCTTGAACTCCTGACCTCAGGTGATCCGCCCACCTCGGCCTCCCAAAGTGCTGGGATATGAACTACTACGCCTGGCATATTTTGACTCTTAAAAACCTTAATGTACAAAGCTGCCTTTAAAAGGATTCTGAAACCAAGATGAAGGTAGCTCGGTAGTAGGTGGAGCAGGGCTTGCCTGGGCTGAGTTCAAGTACAAGCTCTGCTACTTCCTAGCTGTGCCACCTGGAGAAAGTTGCCAAACGTCAATTTTCTCAAGTAATAAATGAGAATAAAGAGTAACACCGGCCTACCCTATTGTGTAAATCAAATGATAAGTCCGGGCAAAGTGGTTCACACCTGTAATCTTGACAGTTTAGGAGGCCAAGGTGGGAGGATCTCTTGAGCCCAGGGGTTTGAGACCAGCCTGAGCAATAGAGTGAGCCCTCGTCTCTAAAAGAAACAGAAAAAGAGAATCAAACGATAAAATGCATGTGAATGAGTCTAGTGAATTCCAAGTGCTTTTAAAATGAGATGTGGTTTGAGCAGTTCCACAAGCATGCCCAGGGTCACTACCAGTGACAGGCAGGACTGGCCACATAATTTGCAGGGCCTAGTGAAAAATGAGAGTGCAGGGCCCTTTGTGAAGAAAGTACTAAGAATTTCAAGACAGCGGCAGTAGAGCATTAAACCCAGCACAGGGCTCTTCTAAGTACAGGGCCCTGTATTCTGCACAGGTCACATACCCATGGAGCTGGCTTTAGTGACAGACCCTGCAAAGAACCATACTGTGCCTTAGGAAAGGGCTGCTCACCCCACACCCAGGTATCTGCAGCCATAGCCCATGTCATCTTTGAATTCTGAAGGGCAGCAATGTTTTGGGAAAATGCAAGCACATATGTTTCCAAACGCCAAGGAAGGCAAGTGCAGTGACCGGAGTGGTTTTCTGGGAGAGTGGGTGGGGCTAGCAAGGCTGCCATCGGAACTGTGGAACTGACTGTTCTCCACAGACTCTGGCCTAGAAAAAAAAGAACCCTGTAGCTGTATCTACAGGGCCTGTTGTTGTTGCTGCGGTGTATTACAACACAGTCTGGCAGCCTCCCCTGCCTTTCTGTCTTCCTCCTGGAAGAGCCTGGTCCCAGACATGTGACACGTCCACACAGCCCTCTGCAGATTTGCCCACACTGCTCCTCACTGTTCCCTCAATTATTAGGCTTTTCCAGGTCTGCATGCTTTTTGCTCATGCTGTCCCCTCCTGCCTGGGAATCCCTTTCCTCCTTGTCTACACTCCTCTGTCTGGCAAACACCTACTTCATCTTCTAAGATTCAGCTCTACTGTCAGGTGACCTCTTCAATGAAGCCTTCCCTGCCTCTCGTAGGAAGAGCTGATTCCTCTTTCCTTGGCGCCTTCTACTGTGCTCTATGCAGACATCTGTCACAACCCCTGTAACATGAAGAGGAGAACTGACATGTTACGTGTATGTCACTGTCTCCTAGACTGAAGCCCTTGAGGGATGGGACATATATACCCTGATAGCATAGAGCTTAATATGTGGTGTTATTTTATTTTATTTTTATTTTTATTTTATTTTTTTGAGACAGAGTTTTGCTCTTGTTGCCCAGGCTGGAGTGCAATGGTACCATCTCAGCTCACTGCAACCTCCGCCTCCCAGGTTCAAGCGATTCTCTTGCTTCAGCCTCCCAAGCAACTGGGATTACAGGCATGTGCCACCACACTGGGCTAATTTTGTATTTTTAGTAGAGATGGGGTTTCTCCATGTTGGTCAGGCTGGTCTCGAACTCCCAACCTCAGGTGATCTGCCCACCTCAGTCTCCCAAAGTGCTAGGATTACAGGTGTGAACCACCGTGCCCAGCCTAATATGTGCTGTTATTAAGCATAGTAGATGCTTAATCAATTGGTATTAGTATACAGAGGAATTTTGATCAACTTTGTCTTTCTGTGTTAATGAATGAATAAGTTGTTTCAGTGACTCTCCCTGGCAACTGGTAAACGGGGAAGCTTCTAGGCATTGAGAATAGACAAATGACTGGGACAGAACCCCTGCCCTTGAGGTGGTTTCAGTCTTGCCTTTATTTGTCTTTTCTGCAGACACCATCTCGCTCTCTTTTTTTTTTTTATCTTTTTTTTTTGAGATGGAGTGTCGCTCTTGTTGCCCAGGCTGGAGTGCAACGGCGCGATCTGGGCTGACTGCAACCTCTGTTCAAGTGATTCTCTTGCCTCAGCCTCCTGAGTGGCTGGGATTACAGGCATGCACTACCACATCCAGCTATTTTTTTATTATTATTATTTTTAGTAGAGACAGGGTTTCTCCATGTTGGTCAGGCTGGTCTCGAACTCCCAACCTCAGGTGATCTGCCCACCTCAGCCTCCCAAAGTGCTGAGATTACAGGTGTGTGAGCCGCTGCACCCAGCCCCCAGACATCATCTCGTCAAGGCAGCATGTTGATTTGTAGACGAGGTTCTTCATAAATATTTGAATGCAATATAGTGCAAAGAGAGCAGGTTTGGAGCCAGGAGACATGTTCTAATCTGGGTATGGGACATTAGGTTTCCATAGGTAACTATTAGGTCCCACGGGTAACTAGCTATGGGACATCAGGTTTCTGTTTCCTCAAAAATGAGGGCGTTAAGAGATTCCCTAAGGCCCAGGTGCAGCTCCTGCATCTCTATGGGAGCGACTCAGAGGTAGCCATCTGGTTGGAGGAAGGTAGGTTCATCCTGAACCTGCTTTTGCTCAGTAGTTTACCCTTTGGAGTTGGCGGAAGAAGTCAGCCATTTTGTTTTTGTTTTTGTTTTGAGACGGAGTCTTGCTCTGTCACCAGGCTGGAGTGCAGTGGCATGACCTCAACTCACCGCAACCTCTGCCTCCCAGGTTCAAGCGATTCTCCTGCCTCAGCCTCCGGTAGCTGGGACAGTGCACGCCACCACGCCCAGCTAAGTTTTGTATTTTTAGTAGAGACGGGGTTTCACCATATGGCCAGGATGGTCTCCATTTCTTGACCTCGTGATGCGCCCACCTCTGCCTTCCAAAGTGCTGGGATTACAGGTGTGAGCCACCCCACCCGGCCGAACTCAGCCATAAGGCCTCTTCGTGTTTTAATCTCCTGGGCTCCTGCTTGAAAGGTAACAAGCCAAGAGAAAGTATGGTCTTTACAGTTACTGGGTGTCCAGAGGGAGGTGATATCTGCTAAATTGGTTCTCGAGGTGGGATTTCCCCGGTCCCGACTGGGCGTCTTAGACTTCATGGGGTTGCTTCCTAGGGCGAACCCGGCCAGCTGACCTAACAGCCTGGCCTGCCCCTCTCCAGCCTCTGGGTAGGCCCGGTGGACAGATAGGAGGGGCAGTGCCTTCAGAGAGACGATACAGATGGGAAGTCAACTAGCTTGCTTAGGCATTAATTTCTCGGGAGGTAAGAGATGTTGTGAGGGGGTGTCAGTTTCCACCATCCCTTCTCTATGGCCCCCACAAAGGGCAAGGGCCAGACACGTGGGCTGGCGTGGAGAGGCGGAGAAGCCAATGAATGGGGGCGGGGCCTCATTTGCATGGACGGCGAGCGGCCACCAATCCGGACAGGCGGATCGACAGCCCGCGCGGCTTTTGGGGGCGGACTGACAGCCCCGGGGCCCTATGGAAGGCGGGTCCTGCGGCCGGCGGGGGCGGGACGGCGCCGGGCGCTGCCCCGGGGATTCGAGCCGGCTCGCGGGCGCTGCCAGTCTCGGGCGGCGGTGTCCGGCGCGCGGGCGGCCTGCTGGGCGTAGCGGAGCGCGGGCGAGGCGGAGAGTGACGGAGTCGGCGAGCCCCCGCGGCGACAGGTACAGGCGCCATGGCCGCGGAGATGGGGCGGCCGGCCGCGGCGCCCCGGGAGCCGAACGCCCTCCTTTCAGGTCCCGCCGCGGCCGCACTCGCTGCCTCAACTCCCACCCCCACGCGGCTTCGCAGTCCAGGAGCCGCGTGTTGCGGGGGAGCGGGGTCCGGAAGCCTCGAGGGGAGCGCGCGGGAGGCCTCAGCCCCACTGCGGCGCCCCTCGCCGCGCCCCGGGGGCTGCGGGGCCGGTGCTCCCCGCGGGAGGCGCAGAGCCGAGTGGCCACGGGCGCCGCTCCCCGCCCCCGCCCCCGCCGGCCTCTCCCGGCAGAGGCGAGGCGGGTCGCGCCCGCCCGTCCTCACTGGGCTTTTGTTTCCCGCCCGGGATGACAGGTCCCGCGCCGCCTCCGGTCTCTGGCCGCCGGTTCGTCCCGGACAGGCGGCGGGACCCTAAGTCGGCACCGCTGCAGGCGGGAGCCAAACTTCGCTTTCGGGTCCGGGCGCCGGGACGACCGTACCCCAGGGCGAGCCGAGCGCCGGGACGCCGCGGGCGCGGGGCGGATTCGCCCACCTGGCGAGGCCGTGGAGGGGAGGGTGGCGGGGTGGCCGCACTCCGGGTGTGGACGGGCGGTCCCCGCCTTCACCTGCCGCCTCGGGACAAGCGTTGGGGAACCGCATCGCCGCCGTCGGCCGCTTGTGGAGGAGTCCGCGCAGCGCCGTCTAACAGGTGATCCGCGTCACTCCCAGGCCATACCGAAGCGGCTGAACGCTGTGCCAGAGCTCCTTATGCTCTTCAGTTCTGGGACGTTAAAACGCCTTCCGCCTTATTGAGCGTCCAAAAAGGTGTACAGGTCACAGTATAAGAGTCAAAAACCGGTATTACCAAAAAGACACTTCGAGCGTCAGGGTGCAGAGTGACTTTCTTCGATCAGCGAACCGGCAGGAACATCGTAGTCACTAAAATCGGGTTCTGCAGTGGTGGCGAAAGCGTAGTAAGGTTCAAGTTGTAAGCGGAGATGCAGAACTCTAGATACCCTTCAGTGTGGTTCAGGACAGTGTGTTCAGCGTTTGGCCGCCGTTCAGTAAATTCTGCATGAAGCAGTTTGAGCTCGTGGTTTTGGATTTACTTTTCAGGAGTATGTTTTCCAGTGGAATAAGGCTTACTACTGAATGGGAGCTTTCTTTGCCTCTCTGAGGGTAGACAGGAGTGTTTATTTTCATTGTCTTCCCATTTTGTTAGATTGTGGACAAGGGAAAAGTTAAAGCATGTTTTGGTTAAGTATTTTTAATAGTCTGGGATTTTATCCACCTCCCCTATAAGGGTTTTTACTTTAAAGAATTATAAAGTAATTCTCTAAAGGGAGCTGCTTCTCTTGGTGTTTGAATCAAGAGCCAAGAATCGACTTGAAAAAATTCTTATTCTGGTGGGAAATTTTTATTGTCATACTTTCACTTCACCATTTTCTATTTATCTCTCCCCCAACTGACCTCTGCCTGACAATCTGCAATTATGGCCCTGACCAATTTAGAGATTCCATACAAATAACATTTTTAAAACGAGGGTTATTAATACTCATCATTTGTGAGAAACACTTGATTTAGTTACCAAGTTTTTTTCTCCTAATGTGTCTTGGTTGATATCTGTATTAGGTATGATTTATACTTCAGATTAAGTTAAGAACAAAGTTGCTAATCTTGATTTAATTATGCTAGCTTATTATTCATTGAATGGTCATTTTACTTATTTGCCTAGGTAATTAAAGTTAGCTGATGACTGATAAGAGTTGCCACTGAACCATCAACTCTTTAATCATTAATTGTGACTATTTTAGATTTTAAAAAAAATGGTCTTTATTGTTTTATTTCTCCAAAACAAGCTATGAGGTCTTTGTATGTTTCTGAATCTTTAATTCTTTTAGTTATGGGAATTTTGGGTGAATTTCTTTTTTAAAACATAATTTTAATCAGTTCAACATGAAAAACTTAAAATATTGCATTAGGCAACTAATTAAATCTTTAGTTTTCTGTTTATTCTTGGAAAATAATGCATATTTTGGGTTCAGTTTAGTTTCCTAAAAGCTTCTCTGCTTAGGATGAATTAGTCCGGAGAAGAAAGAACATCCTGTTTGTATACCTGTAGAAGAAGTTACTACTGTTAAAAGCTAAGTTGGCTTTTTGATGCTTAGTGTGGATAGATAGGTTGAACAATGATTCATCCTCACGTACGGAAGGCTTATTCTGTGTAAATAGTTGTAAGGAGCTGGGTAAGACTGTAGCTTCCATTATTTTTTATCATTTATATAATTGCTCTTTAGTGTACTTGAATATTTAAATACTATTCATAATTAGTTGTTTATCCTTATTCTATGATGATGTATGTATATATACCACATACAATAAAGTTGTATTTCATATTTATTTACATATAAGTACATTTTAGTATTTTAACTGTAAAAGTTAGTTTTATTAACTTTAAGTTTAATTAAAAGCCCATTTTAAAATTCAGTTTTTAGATATTTTAATTACTGACTGTTGTCTACTTTAACTTGTAATAGATGATATCATAAAATTATCAACCACAATTTCAGTTTCAAAATTAAGCATAAGTTGAATTCTCAAATCCACACAATAAACATTGGGAATGTTTTTAAAGCCATTTACCCTCAGGTTTAACTCCTTTTGTGTTTGGAGGTGATAGTAAGTATTTTTAAGTAAATAAAGCTACAGAAAACAGGGACTTAATATTAAAACAGCTAACTTTGAGGATAGATCAAATGGCACTATTATACACATTAGTATTCCCTTTTTTTTTTGAGATGGAGTTTCGCTCTTGTTGCCCGGGTTGGAGTGCAAGGGTGCAGTCTCGGCTCATTGCAACCTCTGCCTCCTGGGTTCAAGTGATTTTCCTGCCTCAGCCTCCTGAGTAGCTGGCACTACAGGCCCCTGCCACCACGTCCAGCTAATTTTTGTACTTTTAGTAGAGACGGGGTTTTGCCATGTTGGCCAGGCTGGTCTTGAACTCCTGACCTTAGGTGATCGACTCGCCTTGGCCTCCCAAAGTGCTGGTATTACAGTCGTGAGCCACTGCGCCTTGCCTAGTATTGCTTTATTTAACGGTAATATGCTTGCTGTACCTGGCATGAAGAATTCCTCTAAAGACCGTTAATTAAAATAAGTTTTCATAATTCCTAAAGAATAATCTATATTATACATATTTGACAGAGTAAATTTTGTAATTCATGTTTAACAATTAAATATCTGCATTTTATAATAATGAAACTATTTGAACTTTACAACCTAGCTGATTAATAGATTTTGTTTTTTCAGTATTTTATATTTCTAAATTTTTCTGCAGTACATTTTAGTGCATTTTAAAATTCTGACATCATATCCCCAAAAGTATAAAGAAAATTAAATCTACATTCAGTAGCGACTGGGTGGATGGTGGTATGTATGTCACAGAACTATTGATTTAAAACAATAACCACTTAAGTGTGATTTAATTTGCAAATGAGATGTTTATTTACTATGTAAAAGACAGTACTGCCAAATGAGACTGGTTAAAATAATTTACAGTACGGCCATATGTACTACCAGGTTACCAACAGATTAATAAGGATATTTTAACAATATTTAGAACACTAAAATTCCACTACTCAAAATAATTTGTACTTCTTATAGCAGTTTGAGAACCTACATTTTATGCTTAATTTAGTATTCTAGTCTTTTTTTTTTTTTTTTTTTTTTTTTTGAGTTGGGGTCTTGCTTATTGCCCAGGCTGGAGTGCTGTGGTGTGATCATGGCTCACTGCAGACTTCCCAGGCTCAGAAGATCCTCCTGCCCAACCTCCCGGTCTCAAGTGATCTTCCCACCTCAGCCTCCCAAGTAGCTGGGGTTACAGGCACACACCACCACGCCCGGCTAATCTTTAAAACCATTTTTAGTAGAGACAAGGTCTCACTATGTTGCACAGGCTGATGTCCAACTCCTGAGCTCAAGTGATCCTGCCTTGGCCTCCCAAAGTGCTGGGATTATAGGTGTGAGCCACAGTGCTAGGCCTACTTATGGCCTTTTGGAAAACATTTGGTTAATGAGAGTGAAGGTCCACCAGAGGGAGTGTGGGGTCTATATATTTGTTGTATTTGTTTTTTACCCTTGGTCTGGAATCAAAACATTTAAAAAATAAGAATAAAATTTTATTTTAGTTCTCTAAAGCAATCAGGCAAAAGGTACTGAAAATTGTGATTGTAGTTGTTTGGAGTTGCTGTCATTTTTGTGATCAAAATCAAGGCTTAATCAAGGCTGTTTTTCTTCTTAGAAAATTTCTAGGTGGCGAAGTGCAGTGACTCACGCCTGTAATGCCAGCACTTTGGGAGGACAAGGCGGGTGGATTGCTTGAGCCTAGGAGCTCAAGACCAGCCTGGGAAATGTGGTGAAACCCCCTCTCTACAAAAATACAAAAATTTCCCAGCACTTTGGGAGGCCGAGGCGGGCGGATCACAAGGTCAGGAGATCTAGACCACAGTGAAACCCCGTCTCTACTAAAAATACAAAAAATTAGCCGGGCGCGGTGGCGGGCTCCTGTAGTCCCAGCTACTCAGGAGGCTGAGGCAGGAGAATGGCGGGAACCCGGGAGGCGGAGCTTGCAGTGAGCCGAGATCGCGCCACTGCACTCCAGCCTGGGCAGCAGCGTGAGACTCCGTCTCAAAAAAAAAAAAAAAAAAAAAAAAAAAAATACAAAAATTAGCCAGGTGTGGTGGAGTGCACCTGAAGTCCCAGCTATTTGGGAGGGTGAGATGGGAGCATCACTTGAGCCTGGGAGGTTGAGGCTGCAGTGAGCCGTGATTAAGCCATTGTACTCCAGCCTGGGCAACAGAATGAGATTCTACCTTTAAAAAAAAAAAAAAAAGTACAATTACTGGAAAAATGAAAATGATGTATTTTCAAAGTGAAATAATGGGTTAAGTAAACAGTCACACATCTGTGAAAGCTAAGAAATGTCCAAATTCTTTATTTTATTATTATTATTTTTTGAGACAGGGTCTTGCTCTGTTGCTCAGGCTGGCATGCAGCGGCACAGTCTCAGCTCACTGCAACCTCCGTCAGTTCAAGTGATTCTTCCTGCCTCAGCCTCCTGAGTAGCGGGGATTACAGGTGCGTGCCACCACGCCCAGCTACTTTTTGTATTTTTGGTAGAGATGAGGTTTTGCCATGTTGGCCAGGGCCAGGCTGGTCTTGAACTCCTGATCTCAGGTGATCTGCCCGCCTTGACCTCCCAAAGTGCTGGGATTACAGGTGTGACCCACCACACCCAGCCTAGGAATGGCGAAATTCTAATAATGTTTTTTAAGATTAAAAATGTAGGCCAGGCCAGGAGGTCAAGAGTTGGAGGCCAGCCTGGCCAACATGGCAAAACCCCATCTCTACTAAAAAAAAAAAAAAATTTGCCACTCATGGCAGTGCATGCCCTTAGTCCCAGCTACTCAAGAGGCTGAGGCAGGTGAATTACTTGAACCTGGGAGGTGGAGGTTGGAATGAGCTGAGATTGCACCTCTACACTCCAGCTTGGGCAACACAGTGAGACTCCATCTCAATTTAAAAAAAAAAGTTATATATATGTATATATACCAGGCATGATGTCTCACACCTGTAATCTCAGCACCTCAACACTTTGGGCAGGCAAAGCGGGAGGGTTGCTTGAACCCAGGAGTTGAAGACCAGCCTGGGCAACATAGTAAGACCCCATTTCTACAAAAAATACAAAGTTCTCTAGGTGTGGTAGCTTGTGTCTGATCCCAGCACTTTGGGGAGGTATATATATATATATATACACACATATATATATACACATACACACACACACCTTTTTTTTTTTTTTAAAAGAAAGAGCTTGGGATATGTATTTTTATACTTTTTTTAAGGAAGATTGGGAGAGAGATATATATACACATACATACTTGTAAAGAGATTGGGTTATGTATGTTTTTAAACTTTTTTTAAAGAAATTGGGATATATGTGTGTATATATATATACACACACGCACACACATATAGCTTTTTTTTTTTTTTTTTTTTTTTTAAGAAGAGATTGTGTCTTGCTCTGTCACCCAGGCTGAAGTGTGGTGGCTAATTGCAGCCTTAACACAAACTCCTGGGCTCAAGCGATCCTCTTTTCTCAGCCTCCCAAAGTGCTGGGATCCCAGGCTCAAGCCACCATGCCTGGCTTAAAAATGTACGTTTGAATTGTATCTTTTTGAAATTGTTCATTTTTGGGAAAGAAGAATAAGAGATGAAGAAAAATCAGACTGGAAGAGGGTTGTTTTTTCCCTTTTGTAGTTGCAAATCCTAAATGGGCAGTGGTAAATTTCTAGAATCATTTGTAGCATTCTGTTTTAATCTTGGCAATTTAAAGATGTTATAAATGAGTGGTCCCCAGAAAATGGTCCTTTCATTGTCAAAAGCAGGGTTGCAAATTTCAGATTGATCTTTTCAAAAGTTAGATTTGTACTTGTTTCTCAGTGTTCCTATCTCTGAAAACTAAAGAACTTCCTCCATTGTTAGCTGAAAATTGCACAGTGAATTTGAAAGTCAAGATGTCCCAGGCACAGACATAGTGCTGCGATAGGTTACTTTTTGGAATGGAGAAGACATCCTAGAGATTGAGTCTGCATCAGAATATATTCTGAATGAGCATGGAATGTTCTTTACCCATGTTAGATATTAACCAATTAAGTTTTTCCATGTTTAACTTTTTTAAAAAAGCAAGACAATAAAAACAGTCTTGTAATCTGAACACATATTTTGGGTTTTGTTGGTTAGCATAAAAATTATTACCTAGTGGATGGTAACACTGTGTTGAAATTCTAGCTTGGAGGAGATGTTTGCTACAAGAGAAAAGGTGTTTCACTGAAACGTAACATGGCAATTTACAGGGAGAGATACTTGTTTCTCTTTTGAATTATTGTTAGGTTAAAACATAAACTTAGAAAAATTGAGATGCTCATCTTTCCCATCTTAGATTTACTTTCACTATGAACTTTATAAATTCTTTTTTTTGAGACGGAGTCTCACTCTGTCGCCCAGACTGGAGTGCAGTGGCATGATCAGAATTATTCAAGCTTATGTGTATGTGTGTATTACACATATGTTACACATATGTATAAATATCAAATATCTTTTTTACATTATATATAACAGTATATATAGTTGCTGTATGTTTTATGTGTATGTAGCAGTATCTATACTGCCTCATTTCCTAGGCATATTTATATGCAAAACTTTTTTTCAGTGAAATCTTATTGTACCAAGAGGAATAAGTGTATGTCCACAAAAAGACTGGGTCATAGCAGCTTTTTTCACAGTAGGAATAAACTAGTGATTCACATAGCAACATAGATGAATCTCAGAAATACTGTTCATAGCAAAAAGAACCTCGGCACAGATGAGTATGTGTAAGTGTTTATGATGCCATTTATGAAAAATACAAGAACAGGCAAAACTAAGGTATGGTGATAGAAATCAGGACAGTGGTTGCCTCTGGGTAGGGGTTGTGGTTGACTGGAAAGGAGCACAAGGAAACTTTCTGACATGATGGAAATATTCTGTAGCTTGACTTGGGTGATGGTAATTCAATTATATACTTTTTTGGTAACTTTGTTTTCATATAATTTTTAACTTACAGAAAAGTTGCAAGACTGGTATAAAGAACTTCCATATACCTTTATCCAGTTTTGTCAATTGTTATATACATTACTCAAACATACTGATTCAAACAAGATTTTATAGTACATAAATTTTACTTTAATAAAGGAAAGAAAGCTAAAAAAATTTGTTGAAAATGAGGATGATCTTGTTATCTAAAAAACATGAAATACCTCACTTAGGAATTAACCAGTGGTTTAATAATGATGAGAAAAATAATCGTTGACTATCTTTTGTCTTCATGTAAATGTATACTGCTTTTCACTAAAGACTCATGACATGTTTCTGTTAGAAGAAACAGGATCCTCGAAATGATTCAAGGTAGAACTGCCTGCAAGGAAAACCTGCTTTATTTTGTTATCCTACACATGTCACCTAGGGAATGCGACAAACCCAGCAATAACTTTCTGGGAATTGGAAGTTGTGACTGTTTCTGTTAAAAGAGTTGTATACCTACAGTGTGCTAGCTGTTGCACAGACATGAACAGTTTTTACTACCCTAGAACTTAACCAAAGAAGAGGAGGCATACAAATCTGGTTGTTGTTTTTGGGTGGTGCTATTTTTCATAGGCAGGAAAGACATTGGTGTTCGTAAACTATTCTTGATCATTGGTAAGTGGTAAATCTAAGTGGTGAATCTGTCACTGTCTACTAGTTTTAATGTTCCTACAGCCTCAATAGTATGATTTGATTTAGATTAAATCAACTTAAATCATAGCTTAACCAATAATGACTAAAAAAATTCAACTTTCCCATTCTGCTTATTATTTTATATAATTTTTAGTATGTGTTCATAACAATTTAGTATTAGGCATAATTAATGGATATTGGTTCTTTTTTTTTTTTTTTTTTTTTTCTTTTGAAACAGGGTCTAATTCTGTTGCCCAGTCTGGAGTACAGTAGTGTGATCATAGCTTACTGCAGTCTGGAACTCCTGGGCTCAAATGATTCTCCTGCCTCAGCCTCCTGAGTGGCTGGTACTATAGGTATGCACCACCATGTCTGGCTAGTTAAAGAAAAATTGTAGAGACGGAGTTTTGCTGGTTGCTCAGGCTGGTCTTGAACTCCTGGCCTCAAGTGATCCTCCCGCCTTGGCCTCCCAAAGTGTTAGGACTGCAGGTATGAGCCACTATGCCTGGCCTGTTTCAGTTTTTTTAATCTTTTTTTTTTTCCATCTACATCAGAAAGTTGTTTATTTGGTTATATAGTAGAGTAGAAGATGTTTGAAGTAACTGGTGGGCTAACCAGATGCTTCAACAAATTGATCATTGATATTCAAGATAAACATTTATTTTGCCTTTACTCATGAAAATAATAAAGTTATATGCCCTATATATTTTTATTTATAAGTTTTTAAATTTAATATATTTTTTATTTCAATAGCTTTTGGAGTACAAGTGGTTTTTGGTTACATGGATGAATTATATCATGGTGAATTCTGAGATTTTAGTGCATCTGTTACCTGAGTAATACACATTTTACCCAATATGTAGTTTTTTATCCCTTTCCCCTGCCCTCTTCTGAGTTTCCAGAGTCCATTATATCACTCTGTATGCCAGTTGTACTCATAGTGTATCTCCTCACTCATATAGGTAAGAACATACAGTGTTTGGTTTTCCATTCCTGAGTTAGTTCACTTAGAATAATGGCCTCCAGCTGTATCAACACTGTTGTAAAAGACATGATTTCATTCCTTTTTATGGCTGAGTAGTATTCCATTGTGTATGTATACCACGTTTTCTTTACTCATTTAACCTATATATTTTTCAACAAAAACATAATTCTTTGAAGATTGACATGTCTGATATCAGTCAACATGGATAAAAGGACTAACTTCTTCCATGTAATAAACATGTTCATGTTTCTCTGAAATGACAGACTAGGCCTTTTCCCCTTTTATGGTCCATTTCACTATGGTGTTTAATTGATCTATCAAGAATGAAGAAAACATTTGAAAAGTATCTGCCAGAATTTTGTTTAGAATGGTCAGCCTTACCTGAAGATAGGATTTAAAAAGTATCTGTAAGTAGACCTTGTTAGACTTTTTATTATGAAAGTTGCACACATACACAGAACTGTAGAGAATTGTCTAATGAAGTTCCATATACCCCACTCCAGATTCTTTAATGAACCTCCATGTACCCATTCCCCAGATTCGTTAATTACTGACATTTTGGTTATTTTTATTTTATATATGTGTGTGTGTGTGTGTGTGTATATATATATATATATTTTTTTTTTTTTTTTTTCTGCGACGGAATCTCACTCTGTTTCCCAGGCTGGAGTGCAGTGGCCGAATCTCAGCTCACTGCAAGCTCCGCCTCCCAGGTTTACGCCATTCTCCTGCCTCAGCCTCCCGAGTAGCTGGGACTACAGAAGCCCGCCACCTCGCCCGGCTAGTTTTTTGTATTTTTTTTTTTAGTAGAGACGGGGTTTCACCGTGTTAACCAGGATAGTCTTGATCTCTTGACCTCGTGATCCGCCCGTCTTGGCCTCCCAAAGTACTGGGATTACAGGCTTGAGCCACCGCGCCCAGCCTATTTTATATATTTTTTTGAAACAGGGTCCTACTTGTTGCTCAGGTTGAAGTGCAGTGGTAAAATCATAGCACGCTGCAGCCTTGACCTCCTAAGCACAGTCCTCTCACCTCAGCCTCCACAGTAGCTGAGACTGCAGGCATGCATCACCATGACCGGCTAATTTTGAAGTTTTTTTGTAGAGCCAGAGTCTCACTGTATTGCCCAGGCTGGTCTTAAAATCCTGGGCTCAAGCTGTCCTCTTGTCTTGGCCTCCCAGAGTGTTGGGATTACAAGCGTGAGCCACTGTGTCCAGTCATGTGCTATTTTAAACTGTTAAATTCTCACAGAGATCATAAAACAGTGGTAGTATTGGTGTACCCATTTTTTCTGAGTTTTTGCCCAAAATTTTGTTATAAGTAGAGAAACGTAAAAAACATTGTGTTTTAGCTCAGAGATTGACTTTGGACAAATGGTAATTATGAAACTGTTTTTGTCTTTAGCTTCTTTTTGTCAATTCATAGCCTGGAAAAGATAAAGAAAGATTAATTTTTATGCTTTTCATTAGAATAAATCAGTTTAAGTACTTGTATCTGTAGAATAAGGTACTGTTTATCTGGAAAGTTAGGTTAGTGTAATATCTTAGGAATGCAATTGTCTAAATGTTCTTCTGTTGCCTTTTCTTTCTCTAAAACCTTAATCATTGTAGTGCTTTAACTGCCACCCCTTTTTTAGGCCCCAAACCTACATCACTGTCTAACCTTGAGGTCTAAATATTTATTCACCTATGTCTTGAAATGAAATGCATTTAAATACCATCTCTGTAGCAGCTGTATGCCAACATGACCCCTCCCCACTCCCTCTAGCCAAAACACTTATCTTCCCGACTTCCCTCTTTAGCTGTTAATGACTCCATTATTCTTATTGGTCATTTTGACTTTTCCTTCTTAAACTCAGTGAGTCACTAAATTCTTTTGTTTCTAACTTATGTCTCTTTATCTTTTTGTCCTTTTGATTTTCACTACACTTGTCCTAATTTGGTTAAAGCAGGATGTTATCCTGAATCTATAATGAACTTCATACATATCAAAATTAAGATATGCCCCCGATGTAAAATAGGACGTTTTCTTCCCTTCCAGAGAAGGCCTCAGTGTGGGGGCACATGCCTGTAGTCCCAGCTACTCGAGAGGTTGACGTGGGAGGGTCACTTGAACGCAGGAGGTTGAGGCTGCAATGAGCCGTGATCGCGCCACTGCACTCCAGTCTGGATGACAGAGAGAGCCTCTGTTTTAAAAAATCAAATTACAAAAAAAAAAAAAAAAAAGGCTTCAGTCAGCCTTTAGGCAGACACATCATTTTTAAGGACTAGGTAATAATTATATTTAAACCAAGGTGATATGGAAGATTGCCAAATCACTCAGCTCAAATAACCTGGTGAATAGTGGTGACTGGCAATGCCCATGATTTTTCAAGGAGTTTGAGCAGCAGACTTTCTTAGACCACAGATTGCGGCCCAGGATGACTTCCTCCCAGCCCAGAATATCTGCAAGTGCTTTGTAGTAGGGGAAATGCTGAACTGAGTATATATAACACATTTTCAGGACTTTCTAATGTTTTTATGGGAGAAAGTACAGGTCTTTGGTTTTACTTGAAGACTCTTTTCTTATCCCATGTCTCATATTTCCTGACCAAGATAGTGCCCTTTAAAAATCCACCTTTTCTGGGCTGGGTGCGGTGGCTAACACCTGTAATCCCAGCACTTTGGGAGGCCGAGGCGGGCGGATCACGAGGTCAGGAGATCGAGACCATCCTGGCTAACACGGTGAAACCCTGTCTCTACTAAAAATACAAAAAAATTAGCTGGCTGTGTTGGCAGGCACCTATAGTCCCAGCTACTTGGGAGGTTGAGGCAGAAGAATGGTGTGAACCTGGGAGGCAGAGCTAGTAGTGAACTGAGATTGCACCATTGCACTCCAGCCTGGGCTACAGAGTGAGACTCCGTCTTAAAAAAAAAAAAAAAAATCCACCTTTGCTGAAAATGACATGACACTCTATTTCATTACTCTGCCTTCTCTTTGCAGGCTTCTGGAATTGGTTTGTCAGAAAGAGAGGAGCTTGAGCTTAGTTGGGAGGAGATAAAATAGAAATGAGATTTTAAGTGATCTCCTTTGTTCTTCCCACTAGCAGTTGTCTAGCTTCCAGGGGTCTTGGGCCTGATTCCTTTCCAGATGGTCAGCAGTTTTGACTTGTTTTTGGTCAGTTTATGGAGATTTCTTTCTTATTTCTGCCCTTTGGGGAAATGTTAAAATTTCCTCCTGGTACGAACCAAGACCCAGTTTAAGTAATTACTGACTTTGGGGATAAGAGAATGAAATACTATATTACCCTGGATAATTCAGAGTATCTGATTATTTTCTTCTGGCGGAACTACAGATAATATAGGGATTTGGAAATGCTTATGCAGAAATTAATTTAATGATTATTAAGGGTGGAAAAAGGAGAAAAATAAACCATCCCTAGGAAGCCTGGTATGGTAGGAATAGACACTGGAATGAGATTCAGGACTGTTGCCACTAAATTGCTGTATGATCTTGGGCGTGTTAAAATTACGTAACCATTCCGAGCCTTTATTTATAAAATGAGCGGGTTGGATTTTAGGTAGTGTCTTAAGGACCCTCTGCAGTTCTGAAATTCTAAGACGAGTGGTTTCTCAGGAAAAAAACTCCTAATTTATAATATGTTCCTAGTTAATGATTTTTCAGGGGCTGTTTCACATACATATTTTTTTGTTTCCATTAGCAGTTAGGAAAAGAAATAATTAAAGGAGTCAGCATTTGTAAAGTGGATTTAGATTTATCTATGTTTCTCCACTGAATTTATCCTGGACCCTTACTTTCACCTTCTATTAATATTGGTATCCACTTTCCTGCTTTTCTTGCCTTTTCTTTTTCTATTTGCTTTACAGTATGATGTCAAATCCCTCTTTTCTCTTCTTGCTGCTGCTTTTTTCCAGCTATCCTTTATTACTCATATTTCATTATGACTGGAATTTATCAGATAGATCCTTGAATCTAAGCTATTACTGATTTAATCCAGGTGTCCCAATAGTTGTTAGGATTAATAGGACCCTTCTACTGTGTTACACAGCATTTGGAGAGATGAGTCCTAGGGTTAGAGGGGGTGGGCAAGCCTGAGGGTAGAAGGAATGGTGTAAAAGAGAATTCCAAGGATTGTTTTGATTTTGCCCCTAAAATATAAGTTAAAGTCCTAAGTTTTGATGATGATGACTTTTGTAATGATAAAAGTTTGATCCTGAAGTCATAATGGACTGTGAGTTTCTTGAAGGCAGAGCTGAACTTCTAATTCTAAATCCACAGCATTCAGTAATGCTAAAGTATTGCTGCTGCTAAGTGCAAGTTGAATTGAATTGTTAGGATTGATGCTTTCTTCCCTCGAGGTGTTATGTGGTAGGCTGGGGATTAAGAGTATGGTATAGACTCTTTTTTTTTTTTTGAGATGGAGTGTTTCTCTGTCACGCAGGCTGGAGTGCAGTGGTGTGATCTTGGCTTAGTGCAACCTCTGCCTCCCAGGTTCAAGCAGTTCTTTTGCCTCAGCCTCCTGAGTAGCTGGGATTATAGGCACGTGCCACCATGCCCGGCTAATTTTTGTATTTTTAGTAGAGACGGGGTTTCACCATGTTGGTCAGGCTGGTCTCAAACTCCTGACTTTGTGATCCGCCTGCCTCGGCCTCCCAAAGTGCTGGGATTACAGGCTTGAGCCACCAGCCTATAGTATGGTATAGACTCCTATAAGACTTCAGTGAATCTTATCACTACCACTTTGTGATATGGGATAAAATACTTATTTTCTCCAAGTCTCAGTTTCCTCATCTATAACATGCGAGAGAGACAAAAATGAGCACTTATCTCAAGGTTGTTGTGAGGATTAAATGAGACAATACGTGTAAAGCGCTTAGCTCAGCTCCTAGTATGTCTTCAGTAAATATTAAATACTATTGTAGTTTCATTAATAAGTACTGCTCTGTTGCAGATATTGATTAAGTTCTGGTAGGTTCTAAGTAGGGTTAACAAAATGAACAGGACATGATCCTGCTCTCAGAAAAGACAGAACATACATGCAAAAGATAATTAACAACCTAGATCCAATGGTAAGTGGCAAAGGAGTGGTTTACTTAAGGGTTCAAGAGGCAGGAATAATTGCTCAGCAAATGAGAACTTTAGGAAGGTGACAGAGCTTGATCTCAGCTTTGAAGGACTAATTAGCAAGTTGACAGTCTCCTTGGAGCCAGACTGCTTGTGTTTGAATCCTAGTTCTGCTACTGTGTCATCTTAAGCAAGTGATATGATCTCACTCCTAGGATTGTTGAGAGAATTAAATGAGTTAATACATGTAAAACACTTAGAATAGTTCTGCAAACATTGTTAGGGCTTGATAAATTATTATTAATAAGTTGAGAGAAGGGAGAATGCATTTCAGATAGAACATTGAGTAATAATGGAGGGTTTGTTTGAAATGATGAAGCCAAATTGGCCAGAGGGATAGCTTGTGGGAAAATAGTGGATGAATACGTCGGGGCAGAGTTATGAATGATTAAGCCAAGAAGTGTGACATCTTTTCCATACGTGCTGAGGGAACTTGGAAAGATTCTTGGGTTATTTGTCAACTCTTATGTGTTACAGATAATTTCTAAGTCTGTATCTCCAGCATCTCTACCTTTCTTGATTTCAAAATAACTGAAACTTCTATTCAAGCTAATGTTGATAGTAAAGCTCATAATCTTCTAAATTGAGCCATTATGCTTCTTTATTTGTTCATTTATTTTTGTAAATGTGTTTGCCTTTCTCTGTTTCTCCGTATTCTAGTTGTTTACATAATCCTTACTTCTTTTCTTCAAAGTTTAGTGGGTTTCTGCTAGTGTTTCTTCTCTGTCCTCAAAACCCCAGTCTAGATCCTAAATCATCAAGCCATGAAGTGGAAAGGACTGAAGAGAGGGAGAAGGGGAAGAAGGAAGGGAACTATCCTCTAGTCCAGCCATCTTGTTTTACAGATGAGGAAATTGAGGTTCAGAGGAAGTAGAGACACATGCTCAAGATCCACAGCTAATGAATGAGCAGGGCTGCCCCTTTCAGGGCTAGACGAAGGCTGTTTTTTTACTATCATCTCAGTGTGATTCTCAGCCATCTGGGTGGGAATTATACTAGTACAATAAATAAATTTTTTGTTACTACTATTAAGCACCAAGACAAAAAATAATTTTACTACCAGAAACTGTAAGATAATAATTTAACCTTATTAATAAGCCCATGATTGTATTCCTCAGATGAGCCTCACTATTCTTAATGCTTAAAACCAAGACTCAAAAATCTGCTTTGAAAAGAAGAGGGTTTCTTGCTTTCATTTTTGGAGTTGTAAATTATAAATATAATAGTATTATAAACATAAATAGTATTCTCAAAAGAGTGGACTTTTGTTCCTTTTTCTTTTTTTTTTTTTTTGAGACAGGGTCTTGTTCTGTTGCCCAGGCTGGAGTGCAGTGGCACAATCAAAGTTCCTTCCCAGGCTCAAGCGTTTTTCCCACCTCAGCCTCCCAAGTAGTTGGGACTAAAGGTGCACACCACTGCACCTGGCTAATTTTTAAATTTTCTATAGAGTTGGAGTCTCACTCTGTTGCCCAGGCTGGTCTCAAACTCCTGGCCTCAAGTGATCTGCCTGCCCTGGCCTCCCAAAGTGCTGGGATTACAGGCAGGAGCCACTACACCCAGCCAGTCTCTCAGATTTTAATATATGCCACACACAACACATAATGGTATGTTATGTATTCAAGCATTTTCTTCTACATTGTTTTTCTACCTAGATGTAATGTGATAGAATGTATATATAAAGCCCTAAGCTTAGTGTCTGGTCATACCAGTTGCTCAATAAATACCATCTTCCCTTTTTACAGGGCTGGTAATTTTTTCTCATATATATTAATTCCCAATCACCAATTCACTATCATGTCACTTCCTTTTCTTCCCTCGAAGCGTATGTTTAAATACATTTGCCCTCTCTGCATTTTGAACATTTGCATATTGCCCAGGCTGAAGTGTAGTGGCACGATCTCGGCTCACTGCAAGCTCCGCCTCTCGGGTTCATGCCATTCTCCTGCCTCAGCCCACCAGTAGCAAGGACTACAGACGCCCGCCACTACGCCAGCTAATTTTTTGTATTTTTTTTTTTAGTACAGACGGGGTTTCACCGTGTTGGTCAGATGGTCTCGATCTCCTGACCTCGTGATCCACCCACCTTGGACTCCCAAAGTGCTGGGATTACAGGCGTGAGCCACCGTGCCCCGCCACAGATACTTTTTAGTTGCCATAAGCATAATCAAAATCATTTTGCAAATGGTAAACTTTTCATGTTCTGTATACTTTCCCATGATTAAAGAAGTAAAAATTGGCCTGGGTTACTAAAGATGTCCTAAACCTCTGCAATCTGCCACATTATTTCTAAAAAAAAAAAAAAAGAAAAGAAAAAAACAAGCTTCTGGACTAGATTGCTTTTTACTGAAATACTGATTTTTCTTCATTATTTTTAAACACTGTGAAGTTGAATTGTATAATTCACAAATGCCTGTACAAAACTTTTTTCCATGTCCTCAATACCTTGTATCAGATTATTTATTTATGTTTCTCATGGTTTAGTTTCTTTTTCTTGTCTTCATTTTTCTGAAGGTAAAAGGGGATTTTTTCACCCTTTTCTGATCTGTAACTTGTTTTGTATTTGGATGATTGCCCTTCACAACAAATTTTATCTTCTAATTATTCTATTAAGTGAGAAGATAGCGGCCGGGCGCGGTGGCTCACACCTGTAATCCCAGCGCTTTGGGAGGCTGAGGCCGGCGGATCACGAGGTCAGGAGATCGCGACCATCCTGGCTAACACAGTGAAACCTAGCCTCTACTAAAAATACAAAAAATTAGCTGGGCATGGTGGCGGGCGCCTGTAGTCCCAGCTTACTTGGAGGCTGAGGCAGGAGAATGGCGTGAACCCGGGAGGCGGAGCTTGCAGTGAGCCGAGAACGCGCCGCTGCACTCCAGCCTGGGCGACAGGGCGAGACTCCATCTCAAAAAAAAAGAAAAAGAAAAAGATAAATACTTCAAAATTAGATTTTAGGGTTCTTTTGAGGGCTGAGCTTGTGTGTGTGGGTTTCTCTTAGCCCCTTCATATAATGTGTTGGAACTTCTGTTTCTTTTTTTTAAATGTTTTCTTATGTTGAATTATTTTATTGCTGTTTGAAAAAAATTTGTTAAACTATGTTTATGGGTGTACTACCAATTTACATAGTAATACATTTTGCTGTTAACTTCATTCTTAGAATATGAAGTTTTTTGTAATTTAACTTCTTTAGGTATTTACCCTGCAATTCTGATAACTTGAGAGAGAGAGAGGGATAATTGACGTTTTCACTTTCATTTTATAGTTACGATTTGGCTACCTTGTTCCTTCCCTTTATTATTATTTTATTTGTGTCTCCTAAAAGTGGGGACCTTTAATATAATGGTAGGTGCTTTATAGGCTGTCTTTTCCGTTATAAAATATGTTCATTTCACTTTTCCATTTTTAATATGACTAGATTTTCTTTAATTCATTTTTTTATATATATATATATATATATATATATATTTTTTTTTTTTTTAGACGGAATCTCGCTCTGTCACCCAGGCTGGAGTGCAGTGGCCGGATCTCAGCTCACTGCAAGCTCTGCCTCCCGGGTTTACGCCATTCTCCTGCCTCAGCCTCCCGAGTAGCTGGGACTACCGGCGTCCGCCACCTCGCCCGGCTAGTTTTTTGTATTTTTTAGTAGAGACAGGGTTTCACCGTGTTAACCAGGATGGTCTCGATCTCCTGACCTCGTGATCCGCCCGTCTCGGCCTCCCAAAGTGCTGGGATTACAGGCTTGAGCCACCGCGCCCGGCCAATTCATGATACATTTTTTAAGATTTTGGCCAGATTTGTCATTTTGGATTGTAGTTTCTTTTAACCTAACTGTTTTTGTTTGTTTGTTTATTTATTTATTTTTTGAGACAGGGTTGCACTGTGTTACCCAGGCTGGAGTGCAGTGATGCTATCTCAGCTCACTGCATCCTCTGCCTCCCAGGCTCAAGCAATCCTTCCACCTCAGCCACCCAAGTAGGTGGGACTACAGGTGCACACCACCATGCCCAACTAACTTTTCTATTTTTTGTGGAGACAGAGTTTGGTTTTACCATTTTGCCCAGGCTGGTCTCAAACTCCTGGGCTCAGTGGATCGTCTCACTTTGGCCTGGGAAGGTGCTGGGATTACAGGCATGAACCACTGCAGCTGGCTTATTAATTTCATTAATACCTTGCTTTTATCTCCATTCAACAAACTTTGGTATTACCATATATGAAATATTTTCGTGTGTATGTGTGCGTTTATATTTTTTAAATATGTGACTTTTTCCCCTTTTTCTTAGATTCCTAGACTGTTTCAATATTTTTTATACCTGTTGTCTACTCTGCAGCTAATGACACAGATAGCAGTATATGAGTTTTTCTTTTCTTTTCTTTTTTTAGACGGAGTCTCGCTTTGTTGCCCAGGCTGGAGTGCAGTGGCATGATCTTTTCTCACTGCAACCTCCACCTCCCAAGGTTCAAGCGATTCTTGTGCCTCAGCCTCCCGAGTAGCTGGGATTACAGGTGCCCACCAGTACATTCGGCTAATATTTTTTTGGATTTTTAGTAGAGACGGGGTTTCGCCATATTGGCCAGGCTGGTTTTGAACTCCTAACCTCAAGTGATCCACCCACCTCGGCCTCCCAAAGTGTTAGGATCACAGGCATGAGCCACTGTGCCTGCTGATAATTTAATACACTTTATGTAAGTTAATTTTTTATGATAGTTATCTAGCTTTGCCGGACCAATTTTGTCAGTAAATTTAAAACATTAAAAAATTTTCAATCCTCCTAATTCAGTGTCTCTAATTTAGTAATTTAAGTTTTGATCCTTGTTTCATTCTGTCATTCTTTTATTTAAAAAATTGTCATTGGCTTTTCTAAAAGTGAATCATGAATTGTGAAATAATTAACTTTAAAACAGCAAAGATACCTTTTAGAACCTCCATTTTTTATAAATTGCATTAACAAGTTATGCAGTGATGTGAAGATACAAACTAAGGTCATTAAGTTTTGCTTAATTTATAATTTATATTAACCTATTCATTGAAAAGGATTTGATAGTTTGTGATTAAAGCAAAACAGGCAAAGACCATTAAAAACAAAGACAGAAAATGAGCATAAATCACTTGAGAAATAATGAGCAGAATGAGGGAATGGGAAGAAATCTTTACACCAGTAATCTGAGGCAAGATAGTTTCTGTGTTTGAATATTAAATTTAGCTCTGAGCTTCCTGGCAAGCAAGAGAAAAAAGGAAACAGGGTGGGTTTTATAGTTATTGTCCAATAAAGAAAGCTTTTTCAGTTTTTCAGAAGAGAGAAACTTTTTCTGAGTCATAAGTTAGAAGAGGTTTGTTATGTGAATTCTTACATATGGAACATAATTTATATTTCCAATTTTGAAAATTATTGAATTTCTTCTGTTGCTCTCTTAGCCATCAGGTACCATTCTATGCAGTGTAATTATATTGGTCATATTAAGTTCATGTCCACTGTTGTCAAAAGTGGAAATACCATGGCTGGGGTGTGTTTATGTATTGCCTCTAGAGCTGTAGCCACTGACGAACAGGAAACTGAAAGCTAAAAGTTCAGGAAATGTATTGTATTTAGACTGTGGAAAAAATGTATATGATACTTTACTGAAAGCCGTGCTCTTTTGAAAACTGAAAAATTTATATATGTATTTAATTAGAGATGAATATTAAGGATTCTTATAATAATGCTGTCAGATGCTTAAATGTGATAATAGATACAATATGTGCATTGTAGGCCAGGAACATTGTGCAATGCTAGAAAAAAAGGCAACAGATTATTGTATGTATTCAGCTATATTCTTTCAAGAAACAAAACAGCTGGCACATCAATTGAATTCCTCAAGGATGTCTTATTTCCAGAGAATTCCAGAGTTTTAGTTTTAGCTTAGTTCCAAGGAAGAGGAGGTCCCTGTTTTACAGGATAGCCTATTTCAGTCTTAAGGAGTTCTAATGGTTAACTTCTGTTTTCATACACTGAATTTAACTTTGTTTTCCTGTGATTTATTATTATATTCTATAGCTTTCTTAGAGTTGAGAAGAAAATGATTAATTGATCACACTTTTTTTGGAAAGTTAATTGCATCTCAAATGTTTTCTTAGGTATTGTTGCATTTTAGGTTCCTTATAAAATCCTTCCTACAGGAGTCTTTAGTTTTGAAGTTATAAAAAAAATTGTCAGAGGAAATGTGACTAATGTATATGCCTGTTTGAGCTGCATTTTCTTACTGTTTCTATACTTAGTATTTTAACAGGATGTGATTATAAGAATTGAACATTCCAATTCTTTAAGACAATCATGAAGTTCTAATAGCTTCTTAGAAATGGAAATTGTGTCATTATATATTGTTGTGTTATTGTTGTGCATTTTAACAAAAGAAATTATAGTCACACAAAATATTTAGGGGCCACATTAAGTGAAAATTCCATTTATTACAAAGGTTTTTAAAAGGATTTTTAGGTGTATTGCATGTCACTTACTTATAATCAATTTAATAGTTTCATTAAAATTAGTCTCTTTTCAAGATTGATTTTGGTTTTGGTCTGTTAGGGTCGTGTGTTTACCCCTGAACTGTTGTGGTAACCAAAGGGATAAAAAGCACTGACGGACAAAAAATGGGCACTGGGCCTAGCCTAAGAGGTGAGGAGCAGGGCTTCCCAGAGGAAAGTCCCAGGATGCTGTTTCGCATAAAGGGGAATGGGCTCTGGGCTGACACAAGGAGTCTCAGCAAGGCCAGACCATAAAGGGCCAGGTATAGTGGGAAGAAGAGTTGGATTTTATGCAGTAGCTGATCTGTTGTTGCCATAGGGGATTCTTTTTGAATAATAACTGTTACTTTCTTACTGTGTTACATACTCATTGTAGAAAAATTAAATTAGTGAAGAAAATAAAATAAAAATGTCCTATAATTTTTTTCCCTTTTTGAATGTTCTTAGCTAATTTTTGAATGTTCTTCCCTTAAACTTCATTTAACATTTAGGTTACTTTCTTTTCAAAACAGAGTCTTACTCTGTCACCCAGGCAGGAGTGCAGTGGCGGGATCTCAGCTCACTGCAACATCTGCCTCCTGAGTTCAAGTGATTCTCCTGCCTCAGCCTCCTGAGTAGCTGGAATTACAGGCGCCCGCCACCATGCCTGACTGATTTTTATGTTTTTAGTAGAGATGGGGTTTCACCATGTTGGCCAGGCTGATCTCAAATTCTTGACCTCAGGTGATCCACCTGCCTCGGCCTCCCAAAGTGTTGGGATTATAGGCATGAGCCACTGTGCCCAGCCAACTAGGTTACTTCTTGTTTATTTGAAAGAGTGCTTGTTGAGTTGTTCTTTCCACAGATTATGCTTCTAATAACTTTAAAAATTAATTATGGAGGAAATGGGTTAATCATTTTAAGGATTCTTTTTTGTTGATATAATGATTCTATTAATTAATATTTGTCTTATGGGAGCCATAAGCATAATAGGCATAATGAGAGCACACACTTGTAAGTCAGAGTGGTTCTTACAGGGGAGACAGGAAAAATGGAGTCCAAAAGGCCTTTCTGTAAGTTCCTTGGGAGCAGGGACTAGGTCTTTCTTGTTCACCATTGTGTCAGGCACAATGCTTGACGCATAGTAAGTGTTCCATAAATAGTTGAATGAATGGATGAGTTTCTCATTAAGCACTTTTAGTAGCTCATATTTCTTGTACTATGGATAATCAAGTTCAATTATATTCATCTAAGGTTAAGAGCCTTTGCTGTACTCAGTTTTCTTTATTAATGTAAATTTAATAAACTGATTATTTTTTTAAAAGGCATGCATGTATGTATGCACACACACACACACACACAAAACAAGCGAAAATTTATTGTTTCTTCCCCTGAGCCCCATTCTCCAGAATTAGCTACTATTAATGGCTTACTATATTTTTTTCTAGGTATTTTCTCTTCATATACATTTTCTTTTCTTTTTTCATTTTCTTTTTCTTTTTCTTTGAGACAGAGTCTCGCTCTGTCTCCCAGGCTGGAGTGCAGTGGTGCGATCTCGGCTTACTGCAACCTCCGCCTCCTGAGTTCAAGGGATTCTCCTGCCTCAGCCTCCCGAGTAGCTGGGATTATAGGCGCCCGCCACCATGCCCAGCTAATTTTTGTATTTGTAGCAGAGACGGGGTTTCACTGTGTTGGCCAGGATGGTCTTGATCTCTTGACCTCGTGATCCATCTGCTTCAGCCTCCCAAAGTGTTGGGATTACAGGCGTGAGCCACCGCGCCCAGCCTTCATATACATTTTCTTTACACAAATAGAATATTTATATTCTGTTCTATAAATAGCTTTTTTTTCCCCCTTCATGGCATTCTTAAACTTTCCATATCAGTTTATTTGTAACTGTGTCTTAATTTTTAATTGTATAATATTCCATTGTAGAGATGTATAATAGAAGTCTATTAAGGAAATCCACTCCCTCCCCCCACCTTTTTTTAAAACTATAATAGTAGTGTTTCTGCATGTATTTTTGCTTGCTTCTGTGAGAATATCTGCAGGTTATTTCCTGGAAGTGGTATTGCTGGGCTAAAGGATATTTGCACATAAACTTTCAGTAGATATTGGGAAATTTGCCCTTAAAAATATTCTACTAATTTGTACTCTTACTAAAGATATGAAGTGTTATTTTTCTGATAACTGTACACACTTTCATTTTGTGGATTAGAAGGAATAAACTTCTGAAAATGAATCCTTGTCATGGTAACTTGAGATGTTCAGAAGATGATAGATTAGGTAATATATATGTTCCTTGGCTTATGGTGGTTTTACCTCCTGATAAACTCATTGTAAATAGAAAATATCACAAGTTGAAAATGCATTTAATGTACCTAACCTACTGAACATCATAACCTACCTTACACGTGCTCAGAACACTTAAAAATTAGCCTACAGTTGGGCAAAACCATCTAATAGAATGCCTATTTTATAATGTGTTGAATGTCTCACATAATTTATTGAAAACTGAAAGGGAAAAACAGAATAGTCGTGTGGGTGCTTGGAGTACTGTTTCTACTGAATGTGTATCGCCTTCTCACCATCATAAAGTTGAAACTCGTAACCCAAACCATAAGTTGGGGACTATCTATAGTTCCATTGCCTTATGTGATCTGTTGAAGTTAGGTGGAAGATGTTGTACTATGACCTCCACAGACCCATAGTGTGCTTTGTACAGATTCAGATGTGGAAGATCAGAATGTTGGGTTTCTAGGTTTTTATCTTTTTAGAATGTTTAAGATAAACATTTACAGCCGGTGCGGTGGCTGATGCTTATAATCCCAGCACTTTGGGAGGCTGAGGGGGACGGATCATGAAGTCAAGAGATTGAGACCATTCTGGCGAACATGGTGAAACCCCATCTCTACTAAAAATACAAAAAAAAATTAGCTGGGCATGGTGGCTCGCGCCTGTAGTCCCAGCTACTTGGGAGGCTGAGACAGGAGAATTGCTTGAACCTGGGAGGCGGAGGTTGCAGTAAGCTGAGGTTGCACCGCTGCACTCCAGCTTGGTGACAGAGCGAGACTCCTCTAAAAAAAAAAAAAGATGGGCGGGCGCGGTGGCTCAAGCCTGTAATCCCAGCACTTTGGGAGGCCAAGACGGGCGGATCACGAGGTCGGGAGATCGAGACCACCCTGGCTAACACGGTGAAACCCCGTCTCTACTAAAAAAATACAAAAAACTAGCCGGGCGAGGTGGCGAGCGCCTGTAGTCCCAGCTACTCGGGAGGCTGAGGCAGGAGAATGGCGTGAACCCGGGAGGCGGAGCTTGCAGTGAGCCGAGATCCGGCCACTGCACTCCAGCCTGGGAGACAGAGCGAGACTCCGTCTCAAAAAAAAAAAAAAAAAAAAAAAAGATGAACATTTACTAGTAACGTTCTAAAGGAGTGGAAGACCCTGAGTGCTGGTTTGAGAAGTTTAGATTTGTTGTGCTGGGGCACTATTTAAGGTCTGCAAATTAGTGAGTAATATGGTGGGTGTGCTGTCAGAAAGCCTTCACTAGCAGTGTATACAGAATGAGTGGGAGTGAGTGAGCCGTCTGGAGGTAGGCAGGTCCTCTGGAGAACTATAGTAATTCACGAAGGAAAGGAAGAAAACGCAAAATGTGGTGATAGCTATGGAGCCGAAAGTAAGATAAGAAACACAGTGAATAGTTGGCAGGTCCTATTGATTAAGTGGAGAAAAATTATACTGAAGTTGCAAACCTAGGAGAATGGCCAGATAATACAGATTATGAAGTAAATGGACAAGGGACCAATTTTGAAAAAGTTAATTTTCCTTAAAAACATCAGGAAATAAAAGGGTCCTGAAGTGAGAGAAATCAAAGATTGGAGAAGGAAAGAGGGAGAAATTATGCCACTTTTAATTTCAGCTACTACCTCTATTAGGATTTGGGAGTTATACTAATAGAGGTAGTAGTTGAAATTAAGAGTGGATGAGTTCTGGTATGAAGTGGTTGATGGGAACAGCTGTTGATTGAGAACTACATTTTAAGGAGAGGATATTGATAGTAATGGGAGATGGGATGAAAGAATGCCCAGGCAGAGAGGAAATTTAATAATTTCAGGAGTGGGGAAAGAATAAAGAGAAATGTTACTGCGGCCTACCTTTCATTCTTTTACTGTGCATATGATATTATATTTGCTGGATGTTTTCCTGTAGATACCACCTTGTTCTTCCTCCGGGAGTGGCATGTCAGAAAATTTTGATGATTATTTTAAAGATGTTGAGTTTTATTCCTGAAATTGAATGTGGTACCTGAAAAAGGGTCTTGGGAAAGTAGTTTTTGGTGTCATATGCTGTGTTCCTTTTAGTTCATAAAATATTTTCATCTTGTTTGAATATCTGTGGGTCTAAAAAAAAATGGCTAATTTTTGGGTAGGTAAAAGTCCAGATACTTTGTACATTTTAATTGATTATTTAAAAAATATTCCCGGCATTTAAAACCTGGCAAATACAAATTATAAGAATCACCATCTTTTTAGAAGGACATACTATGAATTCAGAGTTTTTGCTGGCTTAGTGCTTGTCAGCATGGAGCCTGTTCACAGGAAATGCTTTAGAATCAGAGTCAGGGACCTGTGACACTACGGGGGAGTCAGTATGTAAAATAGTTAGAGTGCAAGCTCCGGAGTCATTCTCCCTGGTTCCACTGTTCACTAGCAGTATATCCATGGATAGATTTACTGAGCTCGTCCCTTCGATTTGCTGTCCGGACGTGGCAGTAATAACAATCTCAATGTCACATTTTTATTGAAGGGATCCATCATAGAGCTTATATTCTAGTAAGGAGAAACAGGCAGTATACAAATACTATAAATACACTGGAGGAAAACATAGTGGGGCTGATTATAGTCGATTTTTGCTTTTTTATTTCTGGTAACAGTAAAAGCAACTCTGATGAGAAAAGGTTTGAACATGAAGGCAGACCTGAAGGGAGTAAGGGGCGAGCTCTGCAGCTATCCAGGGAAGAGTTCCAGGTAGAGGGGAGAGCAAGTGCAAAGGCCCTGAGGAAAGGGCACATGGGAGGAGGCAGCAAGAAGGCCACTGTAGCCAGAGCAGTGAGTGAGGGGAGAAGGAGAAATAATTTCAGAGATAGCCAATGATCAGCATATATAGGGTATTAAGCATAAGAAGGACTTTGGGTTTTACCTGTGTAAGATGGGAAACTATTGGAGTTCCAGAGTAATTTTTTTCTTAAAGCTAGTCTGCTTGTCACTTCTTTTCTTAAAAATGCCTCAGTTCCCTGTTGCCTTTGGAATAATGTTCACATACTTTATTTTGGCACACAAGGTCCTTCACAGTCAGGCCTCTGCCTGTTTATTTAGCATCATCTGCTTCTTTCCCACATGTACCCTTCACTTCAGCCAAATGGGATCACATGAAGCTCCCTGGATGGGTCATGATGCTTTGTGTCTTCGTGTCTTTCTGTACAGTTTGCCCTGTGAGAAGCCCTCCCCCTCAGCTCATATGGTCACTGGCTCTGTTTTAGACGGTCCTCTTTGTGCTCTTGCTCTCTCATCACTTCTGCCCCGAGCCACTTTGTACTTAAGCTGCTTAGGCTTGAAGCGTGCTGTGTTCTTTTACCAGCCTTGATTTTACTCTTGCCACACCCTTGCCGGTTGAAAGTATGCCCATCCTTTGAGGACCAGCTCAGACACTGCCATCTTCTGCCTCCTTTGGACCCTCAGAAACACTTTGTAGCTCTCTTCTACTTAATCATAATTATTTGGAATTAAAATGTTTCTTTGCCTTCACAAAAAATCCTTGGGCTAACTTATTTCAGTTTTCTGTGTAGCCTCTAGAAGAGGGTCTTACAGACATTTCATATTCAGTAGGTATTCATGGTGTGTAGGATTCACAGGATAATTAGAAAACTATTGGCTTTTAAACAACTAAGGGCCAAAAGCAGCAAAAATGAATGCACAGTTGAAATGAGATTCCTATTAACAAAACAAATTTACTGTAATTATGATAGCTAGGTAATCCTTGTTCTCTTATATATTTCTATATACTTACTAGTGGCACCAAATATTAGTATACCCAGTTTGAGATATAGTTTGTTGAAATATATTTGGACACAGCCAGGTGTGATGGCTCACACCTGTAATCCCAGCACTTTGGGAGGCTGAGGTGGGAGGATCACTTGAGCCCAGGAGTTCAGGAACAGCCTGGGCAACATAGTGCAACCTCGTCTCTACAAAAAAAAATAAAATAAAAAATTAACTGGGTGTGGTTGTGCATGTCTCTAATCCCAGCTACTCAGAAGGCTGAGGTGGGAGGATCATTTGAGCCTGGGAGATTGAGGCTGTAGTGAGCCTTGACTGTGACACTGTACTCCAGCCTGAGCAACAGAGCGAAACTCTGTCTCAAAAAAAAAAAAAAAATCAGACGTGTAAATGCTCATGGTTTCTGACGAGGTCATACCACTTCTGGAAATCTTCTCAAGAAAATAATACAAACTAGCCAGCCACAGTGGCTTTTGCATGTAAATCTCAGCAACTTAGGAGACTGAGGCAGGAGGATCACTTGAGCCCAAGAATTTGAGATCAGCCTGGGCAACATAGCAAGACCTTGTCTCTCTTAAAAAAAAAAAAAAATTAAAAAAAAGAGAAAGTAACACAAACTAAATGATAATTACAACATCTACTGCTACTAATGTTGAAAGTTTACCATGTAACAGGCACTGTAAAAAGTCCTTTATGTGCATTACTTTAGTCCTCACAATCCCAAGAGACGTTGGTAAATGATAGCCTTGTGTTTTAGACAGGGAAACCGTGGCACAGAGAAGGTGAGTGGCTTGCACAACACCATACCGCTGCCGTGTTGTCAAGCTGACATTCTCTCACTCAAGCAGACTGTGTTCAAGAAGCCATACTTTTTTTTTTTTTTTTTTGAGACGGAGTTTTGCTCTTGTTGCCCAGGCTGGAGTGTGCAATGGCTCGATCTCTGCTCACTGCAACTGCCACCCGGTTTCAAGAGATTCTCCTGCCTTAGCCTCCTGAGTAGCTGGGATTACAGACATCTGCCACCATGCCCAGCTAATTTTTGTATTTTTAGTAGAGACGGGGTTTCACCATGTTGGTCGGGCTAGTCTTGAACTCGTGACCTCAGGTGATCTGCCTGCTTCAGCCTCCCAAAGTGCCTGGGATCAGGCATGAGTCACCACGCCCAGCCAAGAAGCCATACTTTCAGTTACGTATGATAAAAGCTTAGGCACAAAAATGTTCATAGCAGTGTTACAGAGAGAATTTGCCTATTCTGAACCTTTCGTATAAATGGGATCGTATAATGTATGGCCTTTCATGATTGGCTGCTTTCAAGTGAAATTAATAGTTGTAAATATGCACCTAATAACAGAGCTTCAAGATATATGAATCAGAAACTGACAGAACTGAAAGGACAAATAGATCTAAAATTATAGTTGGAGATTTCAATACCTCGCCTCTCTCAATAATTGATAGAACAAGTAGACAAAAAATAATTTAGAAGATCTGAACTACATTATCAACTAACCTAATTGACATTTACATAGTATTCTACCCAATACAAGCAGAATACACATTCCTTTCAGTTACACACAGGACATTTACTAAGATAGATCGTATTTTTGTTCGCAAAATAGTGTCAGTGTTAGCCAGGTGCGGTGGCTCACGCCTGTAATCCCAGCACTTTAGAAGGCCGAGGCAGGCGGATCACCTGAGGTTGGGCGTTTGAGACCAGTCTGACCAACATGGAGAAACCCCGTCTCTACTAAAAATACAAAATCAGCTGGGCGTGGTGGTGCATGCCTATAATCCCAGCTACTTGGGAGGCTGAGGCAGGAGAATCGCTTGAACCTGGGAGACAGAGGTTGGGGTGAGCCGAGATTGCTTCATTGCACTCCAGCCTGGGCAACAAGAGCAAAACTTGGTCTCAAAAAAACCAAAAAACCGTCAATGCGTTTAAAGTGACTTAGATCATAAAGTACGTATGCTGACCAAAAGGGAATTAAAAGTCAATAACAGAAAGATACTTGGAAAATTACTAAATATTTAGAAACTAATATGTTCCTAAGAAGCCCACAGGTCAAAGAAGAATATCAAAGATGAATTTAGAAAGTATTTTGTACTTAATGAAAATCATATCAGAATATGTGGGTTGTGTTTAATTCTAATGTTACAGGAGAATTCATAGCTCTAAATGCCTGTATTGGGTAAGAAGTAAAATCACAAATCGGTGTTCTCAGCTTTCACCTTAAGAAATTAGAAAAAGAAGAGAAAATTAAACTCAAAGTAAACAGAGGAAAAGAGTTAAGGATAAAAGCCAAAATTAGTGGAATAGAAAAAAAGAAAACTGGTAAGACAAAGTCAGTGAAATCAAAAGCTGTTCTTTAACAACAATGAAATTAATAAAACTCTAACCTGACTAATCAGGAAACAGAGAGAAGATGTCAATTACCAATATCAAGAATGAAAGAATTGCTAACAAAGCTCAGATTCTATAATTATTAAAAGGATACATAAGAGAATAATATGAATTACTTTATAGCAATACATTAGACAGCTAGATGAAATGTGCAAATTCCTTGAAAGATACAAAATACCTAAGCTCACTGAAGAAGAAACAACCTGAAGGCCGGGGGCGATGGCTCAAGCCTCTAATCCCAGCACTTTGGGAGGCCGAGACGGGCGGATCACGAGGTCAGGAGATCGAGACCATCCTGGCTAACACAGTGAAACTCCGTCTCTACTAAAAAATACAAAAAACTAGCTGGGCGAGTTGGCGGGCACCTGTAGTCCCAGCTACTCGGGAGGCTGAGGCAGGAGAATGGCGTGAACCCGGGAGGCGGAGCTTGCAGTGAGCTGAGATCGCGCCACTGCACTCCAGCCTGGGCGACAGAGCGAGACTCCGTCTCAAAAAAAAACAAAACAAAACAAATAAACAACCTGAAAAGTCCTATATCTATGAAAGAAATTGAATTAGGCCGGGCGTGGTAGCTCACGCCTGTAATCCCAGCACTTTGGGAGGCTGAGGCGGGCGGATCACCTGAAGTTGGGAGTTCGAGACCAGCCTGACCAACATGGAGAAACCCTGTCTCTACTAAAAGTACAAAATTAGCTGAGTGTGGTGGCGTATGCCTGTAATCCCAGCTACTCCAGAGGCTGAGGCAGGAGAATCGCTTGAACCCAGGAGGCGGAGGTTGCAGTAAGCCAAGATTGCGCCACTGCACTCCAACCTAGGCAACAGGAGTGAAACTCAGTCTTGAAAAAAAAAAAAATTGAATTCCCACAAAGAAAACTGTAGGCCTACGTGGTATTCCTGATTCTACCAAACATTTTAGGAAGTCATAATACCAATTTTACACAAACTCCTCCATAAAATTGATAGAGACTGAATATTTCATAAGTCAGTCTGTGATACTGGTACTACCAAATGGCAAACTAGACAAATCTAATCTAACAAAATTAGACAAATCATTACAAGGAAAGAAAATTATAGATCAATATCCCTCATGAACATAGTTGCAATTTTTATTTATGTATTTATGTATTTATTTATCATTTATTTATTTATTTTTTCCTGCGTCTCGCTCTGTTGCCCAGGCTGGAGTGTGGTGGTGTGATCATGGCTCACTGCAACCTCCACCTCCTGGGCTCAAGCCGTCTTCTCACCTCAGCCTCCTGAGTAGCTGGGACTACAGTTGCGTGCCATCATGCTCAGCTAATTTTTTTATTTTTGGTAGAGATGGGGTTTTACTATGTTGCCCAGATTGGTCTCAAACTCCTGGGCTCAAGCAATCCCACCCGCCTTAGCCTCCCAAAATGCTGGGATTGCAAGTGTAAGCCACCGCACCCAGCAGCAAATTTTTAACAAAATTTTAGTAAATTGAATCCAATAACATATAAAAACAATAAAATACAATGACCAAATAGGGTTTATTCCAGGTATCCAAGGTTGGTTTAACATTTGAAAACCAATGTCATGTACCACATTAGCAACAGAAAGCACATGGTCAGCTCAATAGATGCAGAAAAAGCATTTAACAAAATTTAGCATGCCTTGCTGATAAAAACTCAGCAAACTAGGAAAAGAAGGGAATTTCCCAATCTGATAAAGGGCATCTGTGAAAAACCAATAGCTGAAATCATAGTTAATGCTGAAAGACCGAATGCCTTCCCTATATAATATTTAGAACAAGTCAAGATATCTGCTATTCCCAATTGTATTCAGCATTATTCTGGAGATTCTAGCTAGTGCAATAGGATAAGAACAAGTATTCCAGATTGGAAAGGCAGAAGTAAAATTCTCTTTATTCACAGATGACATGATTGCCTATGATTTCTACAAAAATGCTATTAGAACAATTAAATATGCTTAACAAAGTTACAGGATACAAGATCAATATAGAAAAGTCAATTGTATCTATATACTAACAAATGAACAATCAGGAGTTGGAATTTAAAAATAATATTGACAGTAGAAAAAGATACTAAATGTCTAATGATGAATTTCACACACAAAAAAAATGCAAGATCTTTTCTAACTGCAAGCTTATGAAACGTTGAGAAAAAGAAAATCTAAATAAACGGACAGATACTGCGTTCAAGGATTGGAAGACTCAATATTGTCATCAGTTTTCCCCATAGATAATAGAAAGTTTAGAAAGTGATGGCTGGTTTTAAAATTCATATGGAAATGCAAAGACCTAGAATTGCCAAAACTATTTTGATAAAGGACAACAGAGATGGAAGATTTAACACTGATTTCCAAAACTTATAGTTGCAGTGATTAAAACATGGTATTTGTGGTAACTGGTGTAAAGATAAACAGATCCATGGAACAGAACAGAAAAGTCCAGAAAAAAAAATATGGTCAATTGATTTTTGAAGAAGCTTCCAAGGCAATTAAATGGAAAGAGTATTGTCCTTTCAAAAACAAAGGTTTTGGAACAATTTGGTCTTCATATATAAAAAAGTGAATCTTGATTCATACCTTACATCATACATAAAAGTTAACTCAAAATTGATCATAGACCTAAATGTAAAGCCCAAATTTATAAAATCTCTGGAAGAAAATCTTTGTGACTTTAGGTTTGGTAAAGATTTCTTAGGTATAACACCAAAAGCATGATTTATAAAAGAAAAAAATGATAAATTGGCCTTCATTAATATTAAGAATATCTCTTTGAATGCCGTGTTTAAGGGAATAAAGGACAAGCCCCAGACTGGGAGGAAATATTTATAGAAGATATTCTGATAAAAGACTTGTATTTAGAATATGTAAGGAATTCTCAAAACTCAACAATAAGGCCAGTCACAGTGTCTCCCACCTGTAATCCCAACACTTTGGGAGGTCAAGGCGGGTAGATCACTTGAGGCCAAGAGTTCGAGACCAGCCTGGCCAATATGGTAAAACCCCATCTCAACTAAAAATACAAAAATCAGCCAGGCATGGTGGCAGGCACCTGTAATCCTAGCTACTTGGGAGGTTGAGTCATGAGAATCGCTTGAACTCAGGAGGCAAAGGTTGCAGTGAACAGTGAACTGAGATTGCACCCCTGCACTCCAGCCTGGTTGTCACAGTGAGACTCTGTCTCCAACAAAAAAAAAAAAAAGAGAGAAAAGAAAAGAAAAAACACTCAGTAAAGCACATAACCTAGTAAAAAAAATAAGCAAAAGATTTGAACAGATATTTTGTCAGAAAAGATACATGAATGGCAAATGAGCACATAAAAGATGATCAACATCATTAGTCATTAGTGAAATGCAGACTAAAACTATAAGAATATACCATTACATCCTTACCAACACTTGTTACTGTCAGGCTTTTAAACTGAAGACATTACAGTGTCTAATCTCCAGATAAGGTTTTTCAGATTAAATTTAGAGAAGACATTACAGTGTCTTCAGTTTAAAAGCCTGACAGTAACAAGTGTTGGTGAGGATGTGGAGCAGCTGAAACTCTCATACACTTGTGGTGGGAATGTAAAATGGTACAACCACTTTGGAAAACAGTTTGGCATTTTCTTAAGGACTTAAAATTGACACTACCAAGTGACCCAACTATTTTGCTCCTAGGCATTTATCCAAGAGGAATGAATACATATGACCACATAAAGATTTGTTTACAAATATGTGGCAGGTTTATTTGTAATAGGCAAGAATTGAATCTATTCAAATGTGCATCAACAGGGACATTTGTGGTATCTTCATACGATGGAATACTATTCAACAATAAAAGGGAATGAACAATTGATACAACTTATTTTATTCTCAATATAATTATAGTAAGGAAATGAAGCCAGAAAAAAATGGCACATTATATGAAATTCTATAAAATCTACTCAAAAAGCAGATCAGATTGCCTGGAGACCTGAGTTGCAAACGGATGACTTATGAAGGAAATATTTGTGAGTAACAGGTATGTTCATCATCTTAATTGTCATGATGAATTCATGGATATATGTACATATGTCAGAATTTATCGAATTGTATATTTTAAATGTGTAATTTATCGTAGCTTAATTATGTCTCAAAATCTGTAAAAAAATATACTTCATGTGTTTATTGCTTGCTGCTCAAATTTCAGAATCACATAAGGGATTGAGACTAATTTTTAAAATAATTTTTCAGTGATTGAGTTTGAGGTAACATGCATTATATATAGCAGATTTGCCTATTATTATGTTTTTGAGATGGACTCTTGCTCTGTTGCCCAAGCTGGAGTACAGTGGCGTGATCTCAGCTCAGTGCAACCTCCGCTTCTAGGGTTCAAGCGATTCTTCCACCTCAACCTCTTGAGTAGCTGGGACTACAGGTACACGCCACCATGCCCAGCTAATTTTTTTTTTTTTTTTTTTTTTTTTTGAGACGGAGTCTCGCTGTGAAGCCCAGGCTGGAGTGCAGTGGCGTGGTCTTGGCTCACTGCAAGCTCCGCCTCCCGGGTTCACGCCATTCTCCTGCCTCAGCCTCCCGAGTAGCTGGCATTACAGGAGCCCACCACCACGCCTGGCTAATTTTTTTTTTTCTTGTATTTTTAGTAGAGACGGGGTTTCACCGTGTTAGCCAGGATGGTCTTGATCTCCTGACCTCGTGATCCACCTGCCTCAGCCTCCCAAAGTGCTGGGATTACGGACATGAGCCACCATGCCTGGCCAATTTTTGTATTTTTTTTTTTTAGTAGAAACGGGGTTTCACCATGTTGGCCAGGCTGGTCTCGAACTCCTGACCTCGTGATCTGCCTGCCTCAGCCTTCCAAAGTGCTGGGATTACAGCTGTGAGCCATTGCGCCTGGCCTTATAGCTTTATTACAAAATTGAGAAACCAGATGTTTTACTTTGTTTTCTGAATTTCTGAATGCATTTTCAGAATGATATAAAATGTTAAATTTTATTTTAGATTAGAATATTGTTGTCCAACTGGATGATTAATAAAGAAAAAGAAAGGAAAGAATGTAGTGAGACCCCCTAAGTACAAAATGGAGGAAGTCAATGGACTTCCAAGCTTGAGATAAATTCTTATGATCTTGATTGGATGATTAGGTATCGGTAGTAGAGAGAATAATGGCTCCTCAAAAATGGAACTTGTAAATATGTTACCTTGTAGGGCAGAAAGGACTTTGCAGACGTGAATAAGGTTAAAGGCTTTGAAATGGGGAGATTATCCTGGGTTACCCAGATGGGCTGAACTTAATCACATGGGTTCTTAAAAGTGGAGGAACTTTCCCAACTATAGTCGGAGAGAGAGAGAGATGGCTACAGAAGAATGATCAAAGAAATGCAGTATTCCTGGCTGAAGATGGAGGAAGGGGGCCACCAGCCGAGAAATGTGGGCAGCCTTTAGAATGTGAAAAAGCCAGGCGATGAGTTCTTTCCCAGAGCCTCCAGAAGGAATGCAGCCCTGCCAACACCTTGATTTTAGCCCAGTGAGACCCATTCTGGATTTCTGATCTCCAGAACTTTAAGATGATAAATTGGTGTTATTTCAGCCACTAAGTTTGTGTTAATTTCTTTCTTTTTCTTTTTTTCTTTTTTTTTTTTTTGAGACGGAGTCTTGCTCTGTTTCCCCAGGCTGGAGTGCAGTGGCATGATCTCACCTCACTGCAACCTCCATCTCCTGGGTTCAAGTGATTCTCCAGCCTCCCGAGTAGCTGGGATTACAGGCATGCGTCACCATGCCTGGCTAATTTTTGTATTTTTAGTAGAGATGGGGTTTCACTATGTTGGCCAGGCTGGTCTCAAATCTCGAACTCCTGACCTCAAGTGATCCACCTGCCTCGGCCTCCCAAAGTGCTGGGATTACAGGCAGAGCCACTTTGCCCGGACTGTTTGTGTTAATTTGTATGGCATCTTTAGATAACTAATACCACATGTAAGTGGGTAAAACTCAGAATTCATATTGTGCCAGAGGATTGCAATGGAAAGTGAACTCTGTATTGTTAAGATAACTTTCTATCCCTTGGGAATTGTTTTTCCTTCCACATAGCAAACCTCATTTTCCCCAGAAGTAAAACATATAAGTTACTTTTTAATGAATAAATACAAAATAATAGAGTTGGAATAAACCTTAGATATGATTCTAGTCTAACCCCCGAAAGGTATAGATGGAAAAACTGAGTGAGAGCCAAAGATTCCACAGCTAGTTACTGGCCCTTTCTTCCTTCCATATTTTCATGGTGGGGATTTAAGATGGCCAAGGTTTTTAATTCTTTCTACACAGACTCAAAATGTTATTCTTGTACAGTTTTTCTCTTAGGCATATAATGGATTTTGGGAAACAATTTCTAGAATAGTGTTTTAATGAGATAGTACTATAAGAGGATGCAGTATTTTTTTTTTTATTTTTATTTATTTATTTTTTTTGAGACGGAGTCTCGCTCTGCCGCCCAGGCTGGAGTGCAGTGGCCGGATCTCAGCTCACTGCACGCTCCGCCTCCCGGGTTCACGCCATTCTCCTGCCTCAGCCGCCCGAGTAGTTGGGACTACAGGCGCCCGCCACCGCGCCCGGCTAGTTTTTTGTATTTTTTAGTAGAGACGGGGTTTCACCGTGTTAGCCAGGATGGTCTTGATCTCCTGACCTCGTGATCCGCCCGTCTCGGCCTCCCAAAGTGCTGGGATTACAGGCTTGAGCCACCGCGCCCGGCCAGAGGATGCAGTATTATGTAAAACTTTTGTCTTGGGTTTTTTTCCCTCTGAGTCTCAAGTCTGAAACATCTCTTCCTCCAGTTGCTAGTAAATGTATACTCAAATATTGGCAGCTAGGTGTGGTCCTCTGTTCTTGACTGTCCATATTTAAACCACACTAATCCAGTTAATAAGGTAATTCTCTGTGTGTTGTGTATGCACAGGCATATTCTTATAATGCACTTCAGAGATAGATTTTAATTATGCTTGGGTGTTCTTAATTAGTACTCCTGATTAGAACAGAATTTTATTTTTACTTTTATAGTTGAACACTCAGGTACAGTGTAATTCTCCAGATTAGATTTTTCAGATTAAATTTAGAGAAGGAATGTACTCAGCTTGTAATGGTATTTCAGCACTGACTCTATAGTGTCTAATATTTTGCCTTCTTTACATTGACTGTGATTTTGAAAATTGTGATTCATCTCATCATTTATTGAGTACTGCTCCTATGTCATTTATTTATACTAGGTGGTGGGAGTACAGAATGAATAGGACACATTCTCTATATGTATAGTGTTTATAGACTTTTCTCATATGTTACCTTGTTGGCTGGTTCCTACAAATCATCAGGAGACTTAGGACCAAACTCTTCAGCCCTAGTGAATCACGTCAAGGTACTTTACCCTGTGGCACAGGTAGAAATTTGACTTTCTATAAAAAACCTAGACAAATAATAGGGGCTCATTCCTACTGTCTTCACCCTTACCAAAATGTAAGTTCTATGGAGACAGAAATTGTTTCCTGTTGTTTAATGCTGTATCTCCACTACAACAGTGCCCGGCACATAGTAGGTGTTCAGTAGATATTTGTTGAATAAATAGCTGAATGGCTTCTACTTATCCTTCAGCTTTCAATTAATTTATTATTATTATTTTAAATTTCTGTTTCTTTTTAGAGATGGAGTCTCATTGTGTTGGCCAGGCTGGTCTTGAACTCCTGGCCTCAAGTGATCTGCCCGCCTCGGCCTCCCAAAGTGCTGGGATTACAGTCGTGAGCCACTGAGCCTGGCTCACAACTACTTTTTTTTAAGAGTCAGGGTTTCACTATGTTGCTCAGGCTAGACTCCAATTCCTGGGCTCAGGCGATCCTCCCACCTCAACCTCCAAAGTTGCTGGAGGTACAGCACGTGGCACTGGACCCAGCTGCTGCCATAACTTTAACAGTGATGCCTATGGGATGTACCTTTGAGCTAAGGGGTCTCTTGTCTTGGTGCAAAGCTGGATACAGCTTATGAGAGATAAGAGGCAATGCATAAAATTAGCTGGGCATGGTGGCACATGCCTGTAATCCTAGCTACTCGGGAGACTGAGGCGGGAGAAACGCTTGAACCCGGGAGGCGGAGGTTGCAATAAGCTGAGATCGTGCCATTGCACTCCCGCCTGGGCAACAAGAGCAAGACTCCATCTCAAAAAAAAAAAAAGCTATGCATAAAGTCGAGAAAGAAAGTGCCAGAGAAGGATTCAGGTTGCTTCAGGGGGTAAAAGAGCAGTAAATAGTTTTATTTGAACAATGGTATGGTATGGTATTAAAAGACATTGAGAGGAATAGTGCAGTAACTTCAGATACTTTCTAAGTGCTGTAGATCTTTAAAAATCCATCATAGTCGTCTTGCTGACTTCTTTTTTTTTTTTTTTTTTTTTTTTTTTTTTTTTTTTTTTGAGACGGAGTCTCACGCTGTTGCCCAGGCTGGAGTGCAGTGGCGCGATCTCGGCTCACTGCAAGCTCCGCCTCCCGGGTTCCCGCCATTCTCCTGCCTCAGCCTCCTGAGTAGCTGGGACTACAGGCGCCCGCCACCGCGCCCGGCTAATTTTTTTGTATTTTTAGTAGAGACGGGGTTTCACTGTGGTCTCGATCTCCTGACCTTGTGATCCGCCCGCCTCGGCCTCCCAAAGTGCTGGGATTACAGGCTTGAGCCACCGCGCCCGGCTGCTGACTTCTTTAGTGACGATTTGAGTTTTAATTATTCAGTTATGCTGCCAAAAGTACTGCAGGTTGTCAAGTATCATTTATCCAAAATGCTTGGGACCAGAAGTGTTTTGGATCTTGGATTTTTTCAAATTTTGAAATATTTGCATATTTCTCTAAGAGAAAGAAGATATTTTGGCATGTAATGCATAATATTTGCATAATTATAATCCAGTGTTCTAAAATGATTGTACCCACCAGAATCTACAAACAATAAGGAACTGTGGTTGTCTGCTGCAAATAACTATGACAAACCACACTGTATCACATGTATTAGCCCATTGTGACATTGTCGATTGACCATATGTACATACATGTATACATAAGATACAGTATCTTGGGGATGGAACCCAGGTGTAAACATGAAATTTATTTATGTTCATATGTACTTATACACACAACCTGAAGGTAATGTTATACAATTTTTTTTATTTTTATTTGTTATTTTTTTAAAGTCAATACATTTTTATTCAAGGAATTCCATGTTGTGATTTCTTCCACTGTCCATCAAGGCCACTTTAGATCCACTAAAGAGCTGGAGTCAAAAGATTTACCTTCAAGTTAGCCCTTTTTAATGAAACTGATGCTTATTTTAATCCAGTTGTCTGTCAGCCCATAATTCTTTTACTTTGGCTTCTGTCATCTCCTTTTAATATGGATATACTGATGAAGACTTGAAAATTCACCAAGAATCTTTGGGATCTAATTTCTTAAACCAGTTTGGTTTAGGGTCCTTTTTACTGTAGGTGTGGATCTGCCTGGTTCTCAATTTGACACCCTCCCTTAACATGAATGAGTTCAAATCATATTCATTCCTAAGCAATCACACTCAGGAATAGTACAGATGTGTGGAATATGCCAGTACCTTTAACTCTGGACATCATGTTCTCAAGATAAAAGCCATTAAAGCAAAAAGCCATCGTATGTATCGTCAACATGAAATTGTAATGCAAAATTAATACTGCTGAGGATTTCCCTTATATCCCATGCTGTTTATCTATTTTACAGTCCTAGAATCAGTCTTTTTTTTTTTTTAAGAGACAGGGTCTGTCTTTGTTACCCAGACTGGAGTACAGTGGTACCATCAAAGCTCAGTGCAGCCTCCAACTCCTGAGCTCAGTCCTTTTGCGTCAGCCTCCCCTTCCTGAGTAGCTGCAACTACAGGCACATGCCCCAGTACCCAGCTAATTTTTAAATTTTTGTGAAGATGAGGTGTTTGTTACTTTCTTGCCCAGGCTGGTCTTGAACTCCTGGTTTCAAGCAATACTCCCGCCTCAGTGTAGAGATTGCAGGCTTGAGCCACTGTGCCTGGCTTGGAACCAACCTTTGCGGCTATCAATACTCCCATCAGTTAACTGTCTCAGGTATCATAATATCCCTTCTTACGTGTATCAAAACTCATACTGAACAATGAGTTCTGGGTTGCAAAAGAGGATTTATTTTTTGCACCTATCCATAAGTCTTTGTCCACAAGTTAAAAACAGTGCAGTATACAATATTTTTAATAATTTTGTGCGTGAAATAAAATTTGTGTACCTTGAACCATTAGAAAGCAGAAGTGTTAGGTGTGGAGTTTTCCACTTGTGGCATCATGTTAGAATTCAAAAAGTTTCAGAGTTTGGAGCATCTTGGATTTTGGATTTTTCCAATTAGGAATGCTCAACCTAATCAGAAGTGAGACTTGGACATTAAAAGTTTGAAAGCCACGGTTTTATTTGCTTAGTAAGTACATAATTGCAACAGTACTTTTTATCTTAGTTATTGTGTAGAATCTGATGACTCCTCGACATGTCACCCACACTTCTCTCCTGAGCTCAGGCCTTATCTCTAATAACCTTCTGGACATCGCACAAGCATCCCTTGCTCAACACACCCCAGCCAGAGTTCTCTTGCTCTCCATAAAAAGCACTCTAAAATGTTTGAATTAAATTGAAGAGAAAGAATACAAAGTCCTGATAAGTGGAACCATGAAATGTTTCATCTTTTTTTCCCTAAGTTTAAAAAGATCATGAAAGTAATACATGTTTAATGTTAAACTATTTAAATAATATAAAAATAAAATCTAAGAAGTGAAAATTCCTTCTTATCCTCCCAAATCTCATTCTCTAGAGGTAACACTGTTTTAGTAGTTAGGTAAGTTATCTTTCCAAACTTCTTATAAATAAGCAAATATACAAACACATATATACTTTTTCCCCCTTGGAAACAGGATCATGTTACAAATCATTCTGCAACTCACCATTCACTTAACAGTACATCTTGAAAATCCATCTGGTTTTTCATGTGATTATTAGAAGATTGTTTATGTGGAATGGGTAAGACCCCACCTGCTCCATATTAGTGATATTTTCCGAGGTTAGCTGTCTTAAAGGGAAACAATGAAAAAGACATTTTGGCATGTAATGAATAATATTTGCATAATTGTAATCCAGTGCTCTAAAATGATCACACCCACCAAAATCTACAAACAACTAGGAACCATGGTTGGTGGCTGCAAATAATTGCTATAAATTACACTGTTTGTGCCAGGTGCGGTGGCTCATGTCTGTGATCCCAGCACTTTGGGAGGCTTTGGGAGGCTGAGGCGGGCGGATCACTTGAGATCGAGGAGTTCGAGACCAGCCTGGCTAACATGGCGAAACCCCATCTCTACTAAAAATACAGAAATTAGCTGGGCATTGGTGGCTCACACCTGTAATCCCAGCTACTCAGGAGGCTGAGGCAGGAATATCATTTGAACCTAGGAGGTAGAGATTGCAGTGAGCGAAGATCAGGCCACTGCACTGCAGCCTGGGCAAGAGAGCAAGACTCTGTCTCAAAAGATTTAAAAAAAAAAAATTACACTGTTTGTGTTACATATATTAGCCCATTGTGGCATCATCAACTGACTTTTTTTTTTTTAATGGTCCAGATAACGAAATCATCACTGGGCACTATGCACCATAACAATACACTTCATTTACTACAATGCTATTCTTTTTTCCTTCTTTTTTTTTTTTTTTGACAATATCTTGCTCTGTTGCCCAGGCTGGAGCATAGTGGTTCAACCATGGCATGATTCTCCTGCCTCAGCCTCTCCAGTAGCCGGGACCACAGGCGTGTATTTTTTATTTTTAGCAGAGGTCGGGTCTCACTGTATTGCCCAAGCTGGTCTTGAACTCCTGGGCTCAAGCCTTGACCTCCCAAAGTGCTGGGATTACAGGTGTGAGCCACTGCGCCTGACATTCTTTTATAATGGATGAACATCTACAAAATATTTTCCGAATTCAGTTGTTTGGATGTTTTTGTTTAGACTCTTAGCTAAATGATTCTCTACTGTATAGATTTATCTCATCCTTTTTAAAAACTGTATATTTTTATAAGTATGCATTTGCCAAATTTTACTCTAACATTCCCATGACCATCCTCTTAAAGAAAAACTTTGAAATACTTTTATTTAGCCATACAGTTAAAATTTGGCTGGAACTAAGTGATCTGTGTTTAGTTGATGAACCGATCCATGCTTGCATTCTTCCTGTTCTTGCATCATGACTTTTTCATCTCCCCTTGATTCTTTCCCCTATATGCATTTAAGCCTGTCTGGTTCTTTTCTCAAGCCTTTGCTCTCTACTTCCCTTTCACCCAAAGCATTTCATGTTTCCCCTTTACAACCATAGTATAAGTATCAAACTTCTCACCTGTGACTTCTGCCTCTCTATACATCTCTCTTCTACTTTTAACTTTCATGTTCACAATATGCTATCTTTCTCTTATTTTCACTTCTTACCTTCTCCAACTTCAGAGAATCCCCACTGCCTAGTGTTCTTGGGAGATGCTAGAGGATACACAAAATGCCACCTCCCAGAAGGTCGAGGCATTTTTTTCCTTAAAAAAAAAAAAAAAACCTTTTAGCCAAACACTTCTAAGAAAAAAAAAAAAGAAAGATTCCAGAGGTAATTGCATCTACAAAATAAAGACTAAGTGCTAAGAAAATGAGCAATCCGATAAGAATATGTAAAATAAAAAACATTATTACTGAATTCTTTTTTTTTTTTTTTTTTTTGGAGACAGAGTCTTGCTCTGTCACCCAGGCTAGAGTGCAGTGGCATGAACTTGGCTCACTGCAAGCTCTGCCTCCTGGGTTCACGCCATTCTCCTGCCTCAGTCTCCCAAGTAGCTGGGACTACAGGCACTCGCCACCATGCCTGGCTAATATTTTGTATTTTTAGTAGAGATGGGGTTTCACCATGTTAGCCAGGATGGTCTCGATCTCCTGACCTCGTGATCTGTCTGCCTCAGCCACCCAAAGTGCTGGGATTACAGGCCTGATCCCAGCCTGGCCTTTTTTTTTTTTTTTTTTGAGATGGAGTTTCACTCTTCTCCTCCAGGCTGGAGTGCAATGGTGCGATCTTGGCTCACTGCAACCTCTGTCTCCGGGGTTCAAGTGATTCTCCTGTCTCAGCCTCCCAAGTAGCTGGACTTACAGGTACCTACCACCATGACCAGCCAATTTTTGTATTTTCAGTAGAGACGGGGTTTTTCCATGTTGGCCAGGCTGGTCTTGAACTCCTGACCTCAAGTCATCCGGCCGCTTCGGCCTCCCAAAGTGCTAGGATTACAGGCTTGAGCCACCTCACCTGGCCACTAAATTCTTCTAAAAATCCCTTGAGCACACTAAATGATATATTGAACATAGTTGATGACCAAATGGTGATGTAAAAATTCCATTAGGCCCGGCATGGTGGCTCATTGTTATAATCCTAGCACTTTGAGAGGATGAAGTAGGAAGATCACTTGAGCCCAGGATCACTTTGAGACCAGCCTGGGCAACATAGCGAGACCCTGTCTCTTCTGAAAAAAAAAAAAAAATTAGGTGTGGTGGCACATGTCTGTAGTCTGAACTACTAGGGTGGCTGAGGGGGAGGATTGCTTGAGCCCAGGAATTCAAGGCTGCAGTGAGCTATGATGGTACCACTGCACTCCAGCCTGGGCAACAGAGCAAGACCCTATCTCTTTTTGTCTTTTTTTTTTTTTCCTTTTTGTGGAGAACGGGGTCTCGCTATATTACCCAGGCAGGTCTCGAACTCCTGGGCTCAAGCTATCCTCCCGCCTCTGCCTCCCTGAGAGCTGGGATTACAGGCGTGAGCCACCCACGCCCGGCCGACCCTATCTCTTAAGAGACAGTAAGAAATAAAAATTCCATCAAAGATTTTCTCTTAGGGTATAAAACCAGAGACAAAGATGAAAAACGGGAGAAATGTCCAATGGTTCTCAACCATATCTGGCTGCACATTAGGATCATCTAACATGCTTTTTGAAAACACCATTACCCTGGCCCCACCACAGACAAATTAAATCCAGACTCTCTGGGCTGCACCCCAGGCATCCGTAGCTTTTTTAAGTTCCTCAGGTGATTCTATTGTTTAGCCCAGGTTTAGAAAAATACTTAAGAAACCTGAAGGATAAAACCAAAATGTCCAAAGTCTATCTAATAATACTTCTAGAAGTAGAGGACAGAGACATCAAGGGAAAAGAAATAATGCTAGAAAATTTTTCTGGAGATTTCCGCAAAGACTTGTCTTCAGCAGTTAAGGGCCAGAATATCAAGGCCCCTGCAGGAATTAAGGAAAGAAGACAAGTACCTTGACATATCCTTGCAATGGGTCTGAACTCCAAAAATAAGGATTATTATGTCTTCCAGAGAAGAAAAGATGGGAGCCGCAGTGTGCACTCTGGAGGGAAAGAAACCTACCTGGCCTAACTGATCCAAACACAGGTTCTGCTTTTTCCCCCAGATGCCGCTCTCTAATGCGTTCCCCTAGCTCACTCCTGCTTTCTGGGGCTGACCCCAGACCTAGAGCTTCTCCAGCCTCCCCTGGGAAGAGCTGCTCTTAACAGTTGGTGTTTGGGAGGCAACTTTCTCTTCTTTGCTCTCTCCTTCGGTCTGACCTCATCTGCTGTGTAGTGTTCAGAAATTCCCCCAAAGTTCTGGTTCGCTTAGGAACACTTGTTTTCCACCTCAGAGTTTTGCAAATTTTAAAAACTTTCTTGTCATCCCAGCATCTTCCTGGGGAGAGGAAGTTGATGACTTAATCCTGTCGTTCAACTTTTTTGAGGCCAAATAGGGTAAAATCATATTAAGGGGAATAATAATGTATTCAGGTTCATCCTTTAGTATGTAATAGTAACATTTGGATAGTCTAATATTTTCTGGCTTTTTTGTTTGTTTTAATATAATCCTTTGCTTTCTGCTTACTTAAAAATAGTAATTTATCCAACTCAGCACTCAGAGTCAGGGAAAGTGTGGTCTGTTAGCTTTGTTTTCTTCAGTAATTACTTGTACTGAGAAGAAAAACAAGTTTACCAAAGAAATATCTTTCTGAAAACTCTCCTGTTAGTAGCATAATCTGAGGCAAGACAATGATATTTTAACAAAGAGAACAATACAGTAATTTACGTAATACACATAGGGAATTGGTGGATATGGCTTTAAAATGACTTCTCATTTGGGGGACCTGATAGTTTAGTTATGTTAACTGAAGTTTTCAGTACACTGTTGATAAAATATTAAGTGTATTCTCATTTTTCTGTTATATCTCAGGTGTTTGCTGACTAGCACTTTGGAGAGTATATGCTTATCTGCCATGTCCATAACAGAACGAACTGTGTATTCCCTTTCTGATGTACTGGATAGCAATTTTTCGCCTTTGGACAGTTCAGCACAATAAGCTTTATCATAGATTAATATCCATAGCTACATAGTAATATTAAATCCAGAATAAACCTAGGGTGAGGGAAAGAAGAAAAGTCTCTCTTATAAAAACGGTGAAACTGTCTCAGTGTGTCATTACAGTTTTTAGGAATTGTCGGTCCTTACTGTCTTTTTTATATAACATTCAATCAAGGAAAAAGTTTCCTTTGTTTTGTTAGCTTACAAAAACTCATACTCCTAATGGCTTAGTTGGAATTAAGGGAAATACTTGGAAAATTCAGTTTATTTCTTTATTCTTCCAGCTTTATCTGCTTTTGAAAGTTCAAAAGTTTGTTTTCTTGTTGTTTTTATCTTTGTGTTTTAATTATTCATAGTACTTCTCTTCATATGGACTCAGTACCGCTGACAAGAGCCATCCTCTGAGATTACTAAGATGACTTGCATCCCTTGAAGTGTTGGAGCCAAAAAATGAAGAGCTAATTCCTTTATCAAATGGGATTTAGAAAGCTAGTAAATCAGCTTATACAGGTTGCCTATTTACTTGGATTTAAACAAGCCATTGTTTTCAAAATAGCAAGGTGTGAGAACCAAAAGAACATGTTTCTTTTTTTTTCTCTCTCTTTTTTTTGAGACAGAGTCTTGCTCTGTTGTCCAGGCTAGAGTGCAGTGGCATGACCTCGGCTCACTGCAACTTCTGCCTCCCAGGTTCAAGCGATTCTTGTGCCTCAGCCACCCGAGTAGCTGGGATTACAGGCGTGTGCCACCACGCCTGGCTCATTTTTTTTATTTTTAGTAGAAACGGGGTTTCATCATGTTGGCCAGGCTGGTCTCAAACTCCTGGCCTCAAGTGATCCCACCCGCCTCAGCTTCCCAAAGTGTTGAGATTACAGGCATAAGCCACTGTGCCAAGCCTGAAAACATTTCTTTTTTTTTTGAGACGGAGTCTTGCTCTGTGCCCCAGGCTGGAGTGCAGTGGCGCGATCTCAGCTCACTGCAAGCTCCGCCTCCCCGGGTTCACGCCATTCTCCTGCCTCAGCCTCCCGAGTAGCTGGGACTACAGGCGCCCGCCACCTCGCCCGGCTAATTTTCTTGTATTTTTAGTAGAGACGGGGTTTCACCGTGTTAGCCAGGATGGTCTCGATCTCCTGACCTCGTGATCCGCCCGTCTCGGCCTCCCAAAGTGCTGGGATTACAGGCTTGAGCCACCGCGCCCGGCCCTGAAAACATTTCTTCATTGACAGTATTTTCATTTAAAAATTTAGCTGAACTCCAAATGATGAACATTCAAAAGAAAGCATTGTCTTTGGATGTGTTGTAGTTATGTTTGCTCAGTGCTTTGTTTTGATTTTTTTTGTGACATTTGCGCATGTGCGATCTCTCTAGCACTCTGAATGATTTGAAAGCAAGTTGCAGATATCATGACACCTCAACCCTAAATACTACAGCATGTGTCTCCTATGAACAAGGATATTACTCCACATAAAACCGTAATATTATATCACACTCCAGAAGGCTAACATACAGTAATAATAAGCTAATACACAGTCTCCTTTTCCAAGTTCTTATCATATTTTGTCCCTTAATGCAGGATCCAGCCAAGGATCACTGATTACACTTTGTTGTCATATCTCTATATAGTCTCCTTCAATCCCGTCTCTCTCTCTCTCTCTCTCTCTCTCTGTCTCTTTTTTTATCTTTTAAGAGATGGGGTCTCACCCTTCGGCCCAGGCTGGAGTACAGTGACGTGATCACAGTTCACTGCAGCCTCAAACTCCTGAGCTCAATCAATATCCTTCCACCTCAGCCACCTGAGTAGTTGGGACTACAGGTGCACACCACCTTGTTGGTTCTTTATGTCATTAACATTTTTCAAGAGTCTAGGCCAATGGTCTTGTAGAATGCTCCACAATCTGTTTTTGTCTTTTCTTCTTGATTAGTTTCCGGTTAAACATTTTTGATAGGGATACCACATAGATGATAGCACATCTATATCACATCACTACATCCTATTAGGAGATAGAGTAATAGCAGTTTTTTTCATTATTGGTGATGCAGAGTTTGGTTATGATGCAGATCACTTGTTAAAGTGGTATCAGTCAGATCATTTTATTTGAAAGGCCCTTTTTCTTTTTTAATAATTAGTTATCTGTGGGGTACTTTGCCAACAACCTCTCACCTGGTGGTTTTAATTTGTTCAATGCTTTACACCCAGGTTTACCCAGAGATCTATTGATGGATGTCAGCATCTCTGTGAATCCCCAGGAAATTTTTTTGTGTGCATATATTTTCCCAGGCATACAGTCCAGGACTCTCCAAATATTTAAGAGATCTTTTCCCTCTGTTATCGAGGTGCCTTTTACAAGTTTCTGTGCATCACAGAAGCATGTTATAAGCAGTGGGTTTCTGGAAGCTGGGAACCAATGCCGTTCTTCTGATTTTCCTGATTATCTAGCCAGCCTCATGTAGAGCTAGGTACATAATTTTTGTTTGTTTGAGAACGATTTGTTCTGGCCTTTCCCTTATCCTGAGCCAAACATTTGGATCTTTTATGTTTGGTATAAACTGTACTAGAAACTAAAGCAGAGGGACTTAGCCCCTGGTTTTTGGTGTTCTCTTTGAAGATTTTGGGCACAACAATTGGATTTGTGTCTTTGTTGAACTGAAATCAGTAGTGGTCATTTGGAAATGAGTTAAAACACTACAATGTATGTTTTCGTTGTCAAGTTACAATTGTATCAATAGGACATTTTCCACAAGTGCAGAAAGACTGTTTGACTCTAGACAAGAAGGCTCAGGAGATGACTTTAGGGTGCCTTAAGTTTGTTATTAGCCTAATGTGTAATAGCTGTAGGAGTGAGTCCTTCTTGATTTTCCCTGCCCAAGCAGGGAGCAGTTGGAATTCATCATGGCAGTGGCTAGGTGTGTTTTGTTTAGCCTATGATTAGCCTGTTGGTTACATTGGCTTGCCTTACATGAAAAAAATGTCTGTCAGGTGACCAACAATAACAATAAGAACATTTGAATAGTATACCTTAAAAATACACATTATACCACTTCATCCAGAAGATTATCTGTGAAAACAGGTATTTTTATTCTAATCACATAGGTAAGGAAAAAAGGCTTAGAGAAGTTGAGGTAGCCAACATCAAACAGCTTGTAAGGATCAGAGGAAGAACCCCCCAAATTCCATTACAAATTCCTTGCACTTTTTGTCTTACCATTCTTAAAGGTAGAGGCATTCTAGGGAATCTAAATATGAGCAAAGCATGGACCTTGCTCTGAAAGATCTTTTAAACCTAACAGGCGCATAGACTTATAAATCTCTTACAGACAACAAATGGATAGAAGAGCTAAGGAAGTACATAAAAGGGCAAAATGGCCTACAAATAGAGGGTCAAGGTTGGTATGATAGAAGTAGCATTTGAGGGAGGTGGATGTTTTGGAAACGAAAGGGAGTGACCAGAAGAATGACTATGGGAAAGCCCCGGGCTTGTTGTAGAAGTGGAATTGGCCTAGTTTGGCTAGGGCATGAGCCGCATGAAAGAAAGTAAAAGAAAATAGTGGCAGCTAGAACTGAAAGGTAGATTAGGGCCAGATTGTGAAGGGCCTTGAATGCCACATGGAAGAACATTCTGTAGGTATTTTGGGCAGGAGATGAAAAATGACCCTACAGAAGGCCCAGTCATGATGATAAATGGTTAAACATGTTTAAGTTACCAATCTGTGCTAATCTTTAAACAAATGTTATCTCACTGCTGCCTCACTGTAACTCCATGAATAGTGTACTGTGTCCATTTTGCAGATGAGAAAGGAAGGCTCAGCAAGATTAAGGAAATTGGAAATGTCAAGAGCTGGAGCTAGGACCCAGACTTGGGTCTGTCACATACTAAGCCTGCTCTGTGTCTCACTGTGATTGATATATTGTCACTTCTTTTATTAAGAACCGATAAGGTCTTAACCCTCTGTCAAGAATATGGCTATAGAAAAAGGATGTTTTCAAAGTTGTGGAGGAACTGCTTCTCACCATGTTATGTTAAGGAATGTAATCACTACCCAACCTGACTTGTCCTGTTCTCTGTTTTGAGACCAGAGCTAGGTGGGAAATTAAAGAATTGGATGATGTTTTATTTACATGCCCGATGACATCATTACACGCTCATAGCAAATGCCTTTGTTTTCATTTTCAGTATCTAAGCTTATTGGCCCTAAGTAAATCTTAGGTTAGGTAGAGCTCAGTTCCCAGGGACATTGAAGATTCATAAAGAAGTGATATTTTTCCTAGCTAAAATATTTTTCTTCTTACCAGGTTCTCTACTTAAAAGACAATGACTACTGATGAAGGTGCCAAGAACAGTGGAGAAAGCCCCACAGCCACTGTTGCTGAGCAGGGAGAGGATATTACCTCCAAAAAAGACAGGGGAGTATTAAAGGTGAGGCCACAAAGCTGAATGACATACAAGGAAATCTGCTGTCTGGAAAGATTGTTTATACTCTTTCTGAGGGGGACTGGGGTGGAAAATGTTTATTGAGGGTTACTAAGTGCTAAACAGTAGAGCTAGATTCTCATTTTGTCTTCATAACTTCAAGGTTTTTTTTAAGAGTTGAGTCTCGTTACGTTGCCCAGGCTGGTCTTGAACTCCTGGGTTCAAGTGATCTTCCCATCTCAGCTTCCTGAGTAGCTGGGATTTTCTTTTTAAATTAATTAATTAAATTTTTGAGAGAGGGTATCTCATTATGTTGCTCAGGCAAGTCTTGAAATCCTGGCCTCAAGCGATCCTCCCACCTCAGCCTTCTGAGTAGCTGAGATTATAGGCACGAGCCACTGCACCCAGCTAGATATTTTAATTTCTAATCCCAGATTATAGATGTTGAAATTGAGACTGGGCTAGGTAAATTAACTTGCCCAACATCATATATCTTAGTAATGCAGGTTTACCTGGGGTTCAGGTCCAAGTTATATCTCACTCTGAAGGGCTATGTTTCCCTATTCTCAGAGCATACAAATAGGTTACTATTTTAATGTATCCTTTTAGTACACTAAAGCTAGCTAATGACAATTTTAAGACTTTTTTTTTTTTTTTTTTTGAGACGGAGTCTTGCTCTGTCGCCCAGGCTGGAGTGCAGTGGCGCGATCTCGGCTCACTGCAAGCTCCGCCTCCCGGGTTCACGCCATTCTCCTGCCTCAGCCTCCCGAGTAGCTGGGACTACAGGCGCCCACAACCGCGCCCGGCTAATTTTTTGTATTTTTAGTAGAGACGGGGTTTCACCGTGGTCTCGATCTCCTGACCTTGTGATCCGCCCGCCTCGGCCTCCCAAAGTGCTGGGATTACAGGCGTGAGCCACCGCGCCCGGCCAATTTTAAGACTTTTTAAGGAAAGAAAAGCTAACATGAAAAATTCAAAGGAGTTTATTTTATTTTATTTTATTTTATTTTGAGACAAGAGTCTCCCTCTGTTGCCCAGGCTGGAGTGCAATGTTGCGATCTCAGCTCACTGCAATCTCCGCCTCCTGAGTTCAAGCAATTCTCCTGCCTCAGCCTCCCGAGTAGCTGGGATTACAGGCACCTGCCACCATGCCTGGCTAATTTTTGTATTTTTGTAGAGACAGGGTTTCACCATGTTGGCCAAGCTGGTCTTGAACTCCTGACCTCAGGTGATCCGCCTGCCTTGGCCTCCCAAAGTGTTGGGATTATAGGCGTGAGCCACCGTGCCCAGCCCAAAGGGGTTTATTTTTATATGTAAATATTGTTCCTGTGTACAGTGAAGAAATCTTTTGAGATTTCCTCAGAGTAATATATCTTACTTTTGAATTAGCTTTCCTACTTAATAAAGCACTATACAGTCATTCACCATATAATGACATTTCCGTCAGTGACAGACTACACCTTCAGCGGTGGTCCCATAAAATTATAATGGGGCTGAAAAGTTCCCATGGCCTAGTGGTGTCATAGCTGTTGTAACATGGTAATATAGTATATTACGTGTTTGTGGTGATGTGGGTGTAAACAAACCTACTGCGCTGCAGTCACATGCAGTTATGTATAGTACATAATACTTGATAATGTTTATATTACTGGTTTATGTGTTTACTATACTTTCTATCATTATTTTAGAGTGTGCTTCTACTTATTTTTTAAAAAGTTAACTGTAAAACACCCTTGACTGAGTGTGGTGGCTCATGCCTATAATCCCAGCACCCCGAGAAGCCAAGGCAAGAGGATCACTTGAGGCCAGGAGTTCAAGACCAGCCTGGGCAACATAGTAAGATCCCTATCTGTAGAAAAAAAATTTTAAAAATTAGCCAGGCCTAGTGGCATGTACCTGTACTCTCTTCTCCTCAGGAGACTGAGGCAGGAGGATCATGTAAGCCTGGGATTTCCAAGCTACAGTGAACTATGATCATACCACTGCATTCTAGCCTAGGTGAGAGAGGGAGATCCTGTCTCAAACACAAATGAACAAACAAAAAACAGCCTTGGGCAGGTCCTTCAGGAGGTATTCAAGAAGAAGGCATTGTTATTATAGGAGACAGCAGCTCCATGCATGTTATTCTCCTGAAGACCTTCCAGTGGGACAAGATGTAGAGGTGGAAGACAGTGATATTGATGATCCTGACCCTCTGCAGGCCTAGGTTTATGTATGTGTCTGTGTCTTTGTTTTAAACAAAAAAAAATTTTTTAAGTAAAAGAATAAAAAATTTTAAAAATAGAAAAATGCTTATAGAATAAGGATATAAAGAAAGAAAATATTTTTGTACAGCTGTATAGTGTGTTTGTGTTCTAAGTGACATTAGAAGAGTCAAAGCTAAAAAAAGTCAAAGTTTGCACAGTAAAAATGTTAACGGTAAGCTAAGATTGATTTATTATTAAAGAAAGAAAAAATTTTTAAAATAAATGTAGTCTAGGTGTCCAGTGTTTATAAAGTCTACGGTAGTGTATGGTAAAATCCTAGGCCTTCACGTTCACTCACTACTGACTTGCTGACTCATCCAGAACAACTTCCAGTCCTACAAGTTCCATTCATGGTAAGTGTTCTGTATAGGTGTACACTTTTTTTTCTTTTATACCTTTTATTACTGTACCTTTTTCTGTGTTGAGATATGTTTAGATACACAAATACCACTGTTTTACAATTGCCTGCGGTATTCAGTGCAGTAACACAGTGTACAGGTTTGTAGCCTAGGAGCAATAGGCGAAACCAAACTAATGTGGGTGTGTACTAGTAGGCCAGGCCATCGAAGTTTGTGTAAGTACACTCTGCGATGTTCACACAAGAATGAGATCACCTAAGGACACATTTCTCAGAACATATCCCTGTCCTTAAGCGATGCATGACTGCGTGTGTTTCTTTACTCTATAGTTAATCATTTTCACATGAATTTTTTTGTTTGTTTGTTTCTTACAACAATGTGGTGAGACAATCAGAGCATCTCTTGATTCTTCCATCTTATAAGTGAATAAACTGAGTCTGAGAAAGCTTAAGTGGCTTTAGTCCCATTAAGTAGTTATTTCTCCTACAACATTGTTAACACATACAGGTTTTGTATAGTTAAGTTTTGTTTTTCCTGAAAAGATTATCTGACGCATTCTAAATATTACCAGGATGCTGAGTTTTAATATCTCTTGTGCCAGCAGTAGCAAATAAGAATTTTTGTTTTGTCTAACCTTGCTTATGTGAAAGCCTTTCTTCTGTGCCTGGCTCTTTTCTGAATATATGTGAATTGCCATTATGTACCAAGTCAAATTTTGGAGACTTGCAGCTATAGAATAAGGGCTTTATGCTATAGATTTACATCCTATTGTCTTCTTTTTGAGGACTTCTCAACCTTGTAGCTATAGTTGCTCATCCTAAATTCCAGGAAGCTTCTAGACACAGCGGAGACTTCGTGGCTGTCCTCAGCATCTCCCTGCCTCTGTTTAAGACTTCCCCTTGCCTCTTTTCAGGGTGCCCACACCCAGAGAACATGATCCCCAACTTGCCTCAGACCCTGTTTTGTTCTAGGGAGTAAATCTAATTGCAAGATTTTTAGGCTTATTAAGAAATGGAGATTTGAAGCCTTTTAAATTACATCATTTATCATTGTCTAGAGCCTCAGATTTCACCATGAGGCTTTTGGTTAAGATTTAAATAGGTCTAGTAACTGTGCAAGCTAGGGCAATTTAGTTAACCTCTCTGTGATTAAATTCTTGTTTTTAAAATTAGAATAATAATGCCATCAGTTTCATAGAGTTATTAGGATTAGGTGAAGCACTTAGTATAGTGCCTGTCCTATAGTAATCTATCTTATTAACTATTACGTATTAAAAAAAAAAAAAAACAGTGCTGTTTTGGAAATTCAGTAACTATCCGAGGAAGATAAAAATTGAATTTATATTTTAAAAATGAATAGAACCTAGATTGTGTCCTTAAGGCAACTCTAGATTTAGGCACAAATTCATCTTGCTAGGGAAGCCTGAAGTGATACCATAGTACCACTTGCTGGTGTGGACGGCTCTCTGACTCTCTGGTAGCCATTCATCCCAAATGCCCAGTGACTGTTTATAGTCGTAGAAATGCAGATTCCTTCCACACGAGGCTGACAGTTGAGCATAGCCTCCCAAATACCACATGCAGTCCATGAACATGAGCACTTGTAGAATATTGTGTAATGTCTTTTGATGTTTTGAAAACTATTTTTTTCTTTTGAAGTCCTAGAAGGTCAGTAATGTTTCTTTGCCTTTAAAGAATGTTTGGGGCTGGGTGTGGTAGCTTATACCTGTAATCCCAGCACTTTAGGATTCTGAGGCAGGAGAATCACTTGAACTCAGGAGTTCCAAACCAGCCTGGGCAACATAGCAAGATTTCATCTCTACTAAAAATTAAAAAATTAGCCAGGTATGGTGGCATGTGCCTGCAGTCTCTGCTACTCAGGAGGCTGAGGTGGGATGATCACTTGAGCTGGGTGATAGAGGCTGCAGCGAGCTATGATTGTACCACTGTATGCACTCTAGCCTGGGCAAAAGAGCAAGACCCTATCTCAAAAAATAAAATAAAGTTGTTTGGGCTTTTGAGTTAAGAAAGCTGTGGAATTTAGGTTCACAGTGTTTATGTGATATTTATGTTAGGCGGAGGGTATACTTGTCAAAAAAGAATTTAGGAACAAATCATTGAATCATTTAAATAAAACTCAAAGCAAACTCCTTCCCCAAAAAGATGTTCATCAGATGTTAGCTACCATCCTCTGTTATCTACCAAAAATGATTAATTTGGCATAGATGATTGACAAATTACACCATCACACACCTGGATTTGATTTTCTTTTCCCAGAACTGACCAACTACATTAGCAGCTTGCTCTGCCAAGAACAAAATAAATACACTGGATTTTACAATAGCTAAATACTTTACTAGAAAACAAGTTATTCAGTATCGTATCAAACTGTGCAGTGATACTCATTTTTTTAACAGATAGACTGTGTGTCAAATAATAGGAAATGTAACCTGTTTTAGCAGGAAATTGGGCTTTCTGAAAATAAACAAGCAGAATCTATTCAGAAGCTAATGTTTTTAGCAAAGGAGGGAAATAAAATTACACCTTTGAAGTTTTACTTAAGCTTCTTTTTGAATATTTTTAAAAGTCCACCATTCTTTCTGGTCTAAGTCAGTGCGTACATGGACTAGCTCACAAGTCTGTGTTATGAGAGTTTAGTGTCAAAATATATAGGGCATTAAACCAATGAACAGGATTTATTGGTTAATTCTTTGAATTAGCCAGGCGTGGTGGCGGGCGCTTGTAGTCCCAGCTACTCGGGAGGCTGAGGCAGGAGAATGGCGTGAACCCAGGAGGCAGAGCTTGCAGTGAGCCAAGATCGTGCCATTGCACTCCAGCCTGGGTGACGAGCAAGACTATGTCTCAAAAAAAAAAAAAAAAAAAAAAAACTTTTTTACTAAATATCTATAGATATGTCATATAAACAAAAGCTCTTTGGAGTCCTCAATTTTTAAGATGTTACGGGGTCCTGAGGAAAAAAGGTTGAGAACTACTTTTTTCAAGTATTAAGTATGATTTTTACTAATTTATTTTCAAATGCCTTTTTTTTTTTTTTTGAGGAATAAATAGTGTGATTAGCAATAAAAGTAGCTATAACATAAAAGCAGGTTGGTAAAGGACAGTTTTCTAACGATGAGTTATTGTGAGGAATGAAGGAAGGCATTAGAAAGAATGGATAATAGTATATTTGCATATCTGCCTGGATGTCTTGGGATGGACTGTGTGACCTTTTTATTCTCTGATTACAAGTAAAAAGTTTCACCTCCTTTTTCTTAATGTTTGTCTTTTCTAGATTGTCAAAAGAGTGGGGAATGGTGAGGAAACGCCGATGATTGGAGACAAAGTTTATGTCCATTACAAAGGAAAATTGTCAAATGGAAAGAAGTTTGATTCCAGTCACGATAGAAGTGAACCATTTGTCTTTAGTCTTGGCAAAAGTAAGAGGGTATTTTTTTGAGTTGTGTTTTACTTAGCTTTATTACTATTTGCAACATATAGGAGCAGAGGATTCTATCCTTTCTAAAAGTAAAGATATTTTAGAATAGTAGTACTCAAAGAATGGTCTGAGAATCCCTAGGGCTCCCTGAGATCCTTTTAGGGGGTCCCAAATGTCGTTTATTTTCATAACAATACTAAGATTATGATGGTACAAAAGCTGCAGTGGTAAAAAACTGCTGGTTCCTTAACACAAATCAAGGCAGTGGTAACCAGCTCTTCCAGTAGTCATGGTATTTTCCACTGCCACTCCTTCACTATTTACATAAAAGAAAAAGCTAGTTTCACGTAAGAATGTCGTGATAAAGAAGTAAAAATTACTAGTTTTATTAAAACCCAATCCTTGAGTTTCACGTCCCTTTGATATTCTGTGACAGAAAGGGACACACATATAGAGCACTTCTGTACCCCAAAATATGATGGTTGTCTCAAGGAAAAGTACTTGTGCTCTTGTTTTAGTGAGATCTGAACTAACTGCATTTATTTCATGAAATACCATTTTTACTTGAAAGGGCAAATCTGCTTATGCAGACTTGATTCAGTATTTGGCAGGTGTTTTTCTGAGAATGAATGGAGTGAATCTGTCACTTCAAGGAAAAACAACTGACAATGTTTTTTGCCATTAAGTTTTCAAGTAAAAATTATAGTTTAGGAGAACTCGTATTTGCCACTGTGTGCTTGACAGCTTCCGAAGACTTCTGATGAGATCGGTGGGTATTAATGAATGTGGTTTTAAATATACAATGAAATGTGTCCATTTGGAAGATCTGTATAACAAAGAACCAATATTTTCTCAGTGACCAATGCAAGATGTTACAAGATCATGTGTGAATAAACAATTCATTCAAAGTTAGACAACAGATTTTAATTTAACAGTATGAAAAGTTCACTGATACACTTTCAGTTTCCACATCGTAATTGACTTTTATGAAACTTACAACTTGTACAATTTTGATGTAGTATCAGATAATTATATTCACAATTATCTAAAAGGTTATTAAAGGGCTCCTGTCCTTTTCAACTATCCTTGTGGGTTTGGATTTTTTTTTCATGTACTTCAATCAAAATTGCAGTAGATGAATGCAGAAATAGATATGAGAATCTGGTTGTCTTGTGTTACAAGTCAAACATATTTCTACATGTATAGCATTCTAAAACAGTGACACTTGTCTCACTAATTTATTTTTGTTTTGGAAAATACAAAATATAAAAATACTTTGTACAAAATTAAATTACTTACATTAACATGGGGTTATTCTAAAATTAATTTTTAAATAACTACTTTTGTCCGGGTGCGGTGGCTCACGCCTGTAATCCCAGCACTTTGGGAGGCCAAGGTGGGCAAATCATGAGGTCAGGAGATCGAAATCATCCTGGCTAACACGGTGAAACCCCGTCTCTACTAAAAATACAAAAAATTAGCTGGGCATGGTGGCGGTCGCCTGTAGTCCCAGCTACTCGGGAGGCTGAGGCAGGAGAATGGTGTGAACCCGGGAGGCGGAGCTTGCAGTGAGCTGAGATCATGTCACTGCACTCCAGCCTGGGTGACCGGCAAGACTGTCTCAAAAAAAAAAAAAAAAAACTACTTTTTAACTAAATATCAGTAGATATGTCATATAAACAAAAGCTGTTTGGAGTCCTCAATTTTTAAGATGTTACGGGGTCCTGAGGAAAAAAGGTTGAGAACTACTATTTTCAAGTATTAAGTATGATTTTTACTAATTTATTTTCAAATGCCTTTTTTTTTTTTTTTTTTTTTGAGACAGGGTCTCGATCTGTCGCCTGGGCCGGCTCCCTGTAGCCTCCACCTCTCAGGCTCTAGTGATCCTCCCACCTCAGCCCCGCAAATAGCTGGGAATACAGGTGTGTGCCACCATGCCTGGCTCGTTCTGTCGCCCAGGCTGGAGTGCGGTAGCACCATCTCGGCCCACTGCAGCCTCCACTTCCTAGGTTCAAGTGAGATTCTCATGCCTGAGCCTCCCAAGTAGCTTGGGACTACAGGCATGCACCGCTACGCCCAGCTAATTTGTATGTTTTTTGTAGAGATGGGGCTTTGCCATGTTGGCCAGGCTGGCCTTGAACTCCTGACCTCAAGTGATCCACTCACCTCAGCCCCCCAGACACCTGGGATTACGGGCATGAGCCACCATGCCCAGCCTAATTTTTTTTGTAGAGACAGGGTTTCATCATGTTCCCCAGGCTAGTTTTGAACTCCTGGGCTCAAGCAGTCTGCCCGCCTCAGCCTCCCAAAGTGCTAGGATTATAGATAGGCATGAGCCACCAGGCCTGGCCTCAAATGCTTTTAAATGGCTTTAGTTCATTTAATATTCTTATTTTTTAATCTTGTAGGAGTAATAGCCCATACATCAAGTTAAACTTTGTAGACCATGTGGCTTATTGGAAGTTGGTGGCTGAGTTACGTCTTTTATTCTTTTCTGCCACCGACAAGCAATTGTAGTTTGTTTCTAGATTAGGGAAAAAATAAGTATTCCCCCTATTCACCACCATGGCTCAATGTGGACTTCATTCCCTTGTCTTTCAGCTCTGTATCTAGTTGAATTGCTAACTAAGCATGGATCTGGAAAGGAAATATAGTAAGCAGGAACTGAGGAGTTACTTTCTGTCTCTTGCCACTAAGTCTTCCCTGCATCCTGTATCATTTGTGTGCCTGGTAAATTCTGCTTCCCATCCAGCTGTGCTCTTTCCAAGCTCCAGTTCTGGCCATGCCCCTGCTCCCTTCTCCTTTGGGTCCTTAGTAGGTTAATGGCTCATGTGATATTAATTTTTTGTTTGAATAAGATAGCAGTAAAAATCAAATACAGTCTTGTGGCAGATAATTATGACAGTTATTTTAGAATGTTGTTGTTGTTGTTGATTTAGGGATATGAACCTCCAGGGCTGCCAGAATGGGTGTGGCATCATTATTTAGGTGACCTAAGAGTGACTGACCTTGTCAGATCCCCTTGTTCCTGCCACCCGTTAAATCCTTACTCTATCCTTAGAATTTCTGTCTTAAAGAAGTTGATAGAGTTAAGATACCAGATCGTTTTAGCAGTTATCTTGGTGAACAGAATTAAGAATTGTTGAGAATTTAGATTGCTATCTTCTGTACTGAGATTTTCTCAGTAAAACACTATGGTGAATAGTTTCAGTTTCCTATAATTTTAAGCAGAGTGAGAAGATTTTCTGAGTTATTTTTTTAAAATACAAGTTGGGAGAAAAAAAGAGATAACTTTCAGTTGACTTTGTACCTCTGACACACCTGTCTAGAGCCAGTGCGATCTCACAGGAAAAGCTTCCAGCCAGGCGTTAGGAAGCCAGGGTTCCTGTCTTCATTGTTCCTTATGGTATGTTAACATAAGTAAGCCACTTAATCTTCCCTGCTTCTGTAAAAAGAAGTCTGTAGGAGCCTGTGTGATTCCATTCTTGTTCCTTCTGTAAAGAATGCGGGAACAAAACCCATACAAGACTAATACCAACACAAAAAGACCCTTAGAGGCCTCTTTAAGATGGTAATTGGAAATACTAGGATAGAGCAATATACCTCTGGTAAAACATCTATGACGTAACGTATTTAGTTGCCTACAAAACAAGAAACATTGGTTAGGCAGTTTATAGTTTTGTGGGGGTTTTTTTCCTTTTTTTTTTTTTTTTTTTTTTGAGATGGAATCTCACTCTGTAGCCCAAGCTGAAGTGCAGTGGCGCGATCTTGGCTCACTGCAGCCTCTGCCTGTGGGGCTCAAGTGATTCTCGTGCCTCAGCCTCCCGAGTAGCTGGCACTACAGGCATGCACCACCATGCTCGGCTAATTTTTTGTGTTTTAGTAGAGACAGGGTTTCACCATGTTGCCCAGGGTGGTCTTGAACTCTTGAGCTCTGACAATCTGCCCACCTTATCCTCCCAAATTGCTAGGATTACAGGAGTGAGCCACTGCACCCGGCCTGTAGTTTTATACTTATATTTTATAGCAGTAGGTAATTTATCAAAATGAAGAAAATATAAATGGACAGTAGCATAAATATTGTTCATTGACTCCACTGATCCCTTATAATTGTACCTCTCCCAAGGGAATAAATAGAAATATTTCAATGGAAAGTCATCCTAATTTGGGAATTCTAGTATGACTTCAGTATTTAACATAGAACTATAAGAGCCTATTTGTAAAAATCCCATTGAAAAGATAAACATGTCATATGTAAACAAATTCGAGCTATACCTACACTTGCTTTGTATATGTCTGTTGCTTTTACTATACTATTTTTTTCTTTCTTTTTTTTTTTCTTTTTTTAATTTTTGAGATGGAGTTTCACTCTTGTTGCCCAAGCTGGAGTGCAATGGCGTGATCTCGGCTCACTGTGACCTCTACCTCCCAGGTTCAAGTGATTCCCCTGCCTCAGCCTCCCAAGTAGCTGGGATTACAGGCACATGTCACCAAACCTGTCTAATTTTGTGTTTTTAGTAGAGATGGAGTTTCACCATGTTGGCCAGACTGGTTTTGAACTCCTGACCTCAGGTGATCCACCGGTCTTGGCCTCCCAACGTGCTGGGATTACAGGCGTGAGCTACCGCACCCGGCCAGCCGTACCATCTTTTAAACTCTGTTCTTTACTTTCTTCATCTAAGGTTATGGATAATCATATATACTACATATATTATATATGATTTTATAAGTATATGCTATTATGTTTAGGATTAAGTAAGATAATGTACACCATCGCCTAGCATTCAGCCTAACACATGGTTAGCACTCAGATGTTGATTATTATTGTGGCAGTGTTAGGATTATTGACTGTTTTTATAATGGAAAAAGCTGTGTTATAACATCTTGAGTCCTGACTTCATCTGTTGACCATGCATGCATACAAACCTTTGAAACAATGTTCAACCATCTTGCTTAGTCCTAGGAAGCTGGGAAAGACAGAATCAATCTAAGGAAACTGATTATTACTACTGTGGAATATGTTACAGAAATTAGAGTAAAGAGGTGATGGTTTCCCTAACTGGGTTTTCTTAACTAAATATTAGAGGTTGTGAATTATTAGAACTGGTCGTAGCCCATTTACAAAAGAAGTTGAATTAAGAATGAGGATTTTCATACATCTATAATAGGGGTTCTGTTCTTTTACCCTCCTCACCCCATCAAATATATTTCACTAAAATGGAAGAGGGCAATAGATTTGGAAGATGAAAGATTTATTTCTACCCTATTCTTTTTTTTTTTTTTTTTTGAGATAGAGTCGCGCTCTGTCGCCCAGGCTGGAGTGCATTGGCGTGATCTCAGCTCACTGCAACCTCCGCGTCCCGGGTTCACACCATTCTCCTGCCTCAGCCTCCTGAGTAGCTGGGACTACAGGCACCCGCCATCATGCCCAGCTAATTTTTTGTATTTTTTAGTAGAGACAGGGTTTCACCATGTTAGCCAGGATGGTCTCGATCTCCTGACCTCATGATCTGCCTGCCTCGGCCTCCCAAAGTGCTGGGCCTACATCCCAAGAGTACTAAAGCCTCACCCCTCTCCGTTTACCCCTGTAAAAGCCTGGTGATATATCTGATACTAGGCTACTTGATTGAGGTTGTTTTTTATGTTTTTGGTATGTGACTAACATGCCTGAGAATCACTAAGATAAAAATCCTACTTTTTATACTTTTCCCTCAGATTTGAGGAGTAAGAGAAAAATAAACCAATAGTTTTGGATTCTTCACATTTCTATACTACCCTCTTATTAGTGAGAGTTAGCCATAATGAAGTAAATATGAGTACTCTGCCTGTTACATTAATAAAATCTTAATTTTTGTTGCATTATGATCTATGATCATTAGTAGAAATACCTGTTAATTTACTCAGCCAGTAGCATATTGGGGTAAGAAGGGGAAAATATATGTTGAAAGTCTAATAAGCTAGTACTTTAAGTACTTGCAGTGCCAGGCCAAGGAACTTATGTGTATTATCTCATTTAATTCACCTACCAATCTTAATGAATTAATTTTTTTTTTTTTTGAGACGGAGTCTTGCTCTGTTGCCCAGGCTGGAGTGCAGTGGCGTGATCTCAGCTCACTGCAACCTCTACTTCCCAGGTTCAAGCGATTCTCTTGCCTCAGCCTCCCGAGTAGCTGGGACTGCAGGTGATACCACCAGGCCCAGCTAATTTTTGTATTTTTAGTAGAGATGGTGTTTCACCATGTTGGCCAGGATGGTCTCAATCTCCTGACCTCGTGATCCACCTACCTCGGCCTCCCAAAGTGCTGGGATTACAGGCATGAGCCACCGCACCCGGCCTCAATCTTACTATTTTCTTGATTCTTTGTACAATTAGTATAATTTAGGTGACAATCATATTAACATTTGTGTCAAAGCTACTTTGAATGTTTTTTTTAATTGAGGTATTATTTACATATAATAAAGTTTACCCTTTTAAGTATATAGTTTGATGAATTTTGATAATATTTCTGTAACTACCACCACAATCAAAATATAAAACAATTTCTTTACTTTAAAAAGTATTTTTATGTCCTTTTGCAGTCATTTTCCTTCGTGGACTCTGAGCCCCAGGCAGTCACTAACTTGGTTTCTGTTCCTATAATTTTGCCTCTTCTAGAATTTCTATAAACAGAATCTTGTATTATCTTTGGTGTTTGACTTCTTTCACTTAACATAATGACTTTGGGATTCTTGCATGTTGAATTCCTGAGAAGTATTCTACAATTTGGGAATGCCACAGTTTGTTCACCCATTCAAAAACAGGACATTTGGTTGTTTGCAATTTGGGGCTATTCAGTTTTTCATATCCTTGCTAACATGTAGTATTGTCAATCTTTTTAATTTTAGCCATTCTAGTAAGTATGAAGTAGTATCTCACCTTGGGTTTTGTTTGCATTTCTCTGATGACTAGTGATGATTGAGGGTCTCTCTTCTTGTGCTTAGTGGGCATTTGTATGTTTTCTTTTGTAAAGTGTCTGTTCAGATCTTCTGCCCATTTTAAAACATCGGTTGTTTGTCTTATTGAGTTGTACTTAAAAGGACAAGCACTTTGGCAAATATGATCTCCCAGTCTGTCTTGCCTTTTTATTTTCTTAATTGGTCTTTGGAGAAGTAGACGTTTTTACTTCTGATGAAGTCAGTTTTATCAATTTTTTCTTTTATGGTTTGGTTACCTACTGTTATTAACCATTTTTGGTTTGAGGTGATTTTTTGTTTACTGTATTACAGACTAAGGTACAGAAAGGCTTGGTAAATTGCCCAAGGCTATACAGTAAGTGGCAGACCCAGGATTCAAATCCAGATAGTCTTTCTTATGTTAGATCTTAAGGTTTAAAGCATAGCCCAAACCAGGTATAGAAATGAAGTAGGTCCTGGTTAGCAGTATTTATCGAGTGCCTGATATACAGTAGAAATTTCTCTTTTTTTTTGAGACGGAGTCTCGCTCTCGCTCAGGCTGGAATGCAGTGGTGTGATCTCGGCTCACTGCAACCTCTGTCTCGCGGGTTCAAGTGATTCTCCTGCCTCAGCCTCCTGAGTAGCTGGGATTACAGGTGTACACCACCATGCCCGGCTAATTTTTGTATTTTTAGTAGAGACGGGGTTTCACCACGTTGGCCAGGATGGTCTCGATCTCCTGACCTCGTGATCCACCCACCTTGGCCTCCCAAAGTGCTGGGATTACAGGTGTGAGCCACCATGCCCGGCCACAGAAGACATTTCTTACCAGTATTGATATGTCATAGTAAGATTTATCAAAAGCGCTGGCGCTTGTGTTGGCTCGCTCGCTCTCTCTCTTCCTCCTCCCTCCTTCTCTCCTTCTCTCCAGAGACTTGCTCTGTTATCAGAGCTGGAATGCATCATAACTCACTACAGCATTGAACTCCTAGGCTTCAGCGATCCTGCTGCCTCAGCCTCCCAGAGTGCTGGGATTACAAGCATGAGTCACTGCCCTCAGCCAATATGTTCTTAATATCTGTTTACTTTTTTTTACATTCAGTTTAGGAGCATTCAGGAGATTTGTAAGGAAAGCTTTTAGGCTAAAATATTTAATTTTTCTAATTGTCCCCAAAAGTGTGAGCCAGAAAGACAGCAAACTTTAAGAAAGTACTTACTTTGGTTTTTCCTGGAACTTTGCGATAGAGGAGGAATGCTTCCAGTTTCCACTGCTGAGTGGATGTCAGGGAGGAGCTGATTTAGCCTGTGAAAAGCTGAGCAAATTTCTCACTCCATTTAAATTCGATATTACATTATGCCTTTGTTCTTTTTTTGAGTAAAATATTGTAGTGCTATAGTTCCAAAGAGTAATTAAAACATGACTCCTGCCTTCAAGTGTGTAACAATTTAGTCTGGCAGAGTTGATCCTTAAGGCTGTCCCAGGACAGATAATGACACCATATCTGTTTTCTTTCCCTTTTCCCTTTTTTTTTTTTTTTAATTATAAGCTTTGCAGGTGGGGAGAGGTTATCCTGTGATTAGTTCTCTTAGTAGTTAGAGAAATGACAAAAATACAATGTAGCATAAGATATGAACACTTTAAAAGAGTCTTAAACATAAATTACTGTAATCTCAGCAGTTTGGGAGGCCAAGGCAGGAGGATCAGTTGAACCCAAGGGTGCAAGACCAGCCTGGACAACATGGTGAAACCCCATCTCTACAAAAAATATAAAAATTAGCCAGGCGTGGTGGTGCCTTCTTACTCAGGAGGCTGAGATGGGAAGATCATTGGAGCCCAGGAGGTCAAGGCTGCAGTGAACTATGATCACACGCCTTCACTCCAGCCTGGGTGACAGAGACGCTGACTCAAACAAAACAAAATACATAAATTAATTTGTTTAATTCATGATTAGTTACTATTGGTAGGGGGTAGGGATGATTATTAGAGCCCTTTTATAGCTATTTTAAAATAAAACTAGGCCAGGCATAGTGGCTCATGCCTGTAATCCCAGCATTTTGGGAGGCTGAGGCAGGCAGATCACCTGAGGTTCGAAGTTCAAGACCAGCCTGGCCAACATAGTGAAACCCCGTCTCTACTACAAATACAAAAATTAGCTGGTGTGGTGGCATATGCCTGTAATCCCAGACTACTGGGGAGGCTGAGGCAGGAGAATCACTTGAGCCTGGGAGGTGGAAGTTACAGTAAGCCAAGATTGTGCCACTGCACTCCAGCCTGGGCGACAGAGTAAGACTCCGTCTCAAAAAACTAAAAACAAAAACAAAAAACCTAAAATATATGAGGAAAAAGTATATAGGAAAAATAATTTGCTTTGTTTAGTGTAAAAAGAAGAAAGGATGTCTGTATTACCTATTATATGAGGTTTTTCTTATTTTTAACATAAAAATTAGTAGAATATGCAAGTAGTTAAAATAGAGATCAGAAATTGGTACTAAGTCCTTGGAATCCCTCAAGGAAGGTGAAGCAGGAATGAATAAGATGCACTTTTAATTACCTGAAGCTTAGTAAGTGATTAACCTTAAGTGTTTGTCAACTTTTATATTTTGAAAGGAAATCTTTTACAGTTAAAATATTTACCTTTCTTGTTCTCCTTTACTACTCCCATATGAAAAAGTAATTTTTTTCTGTATGATATGGTGTAGCTTTCATCCTATAGTGTGTTCAGTATGCTCATATTCAAATGTAAATGTACATTTAAAAGGTGGTGATTTTTCAACAAGGTGCCAAGACCATTCAGTGGGAGAAAGGACAGTCTTTTCAACAAATGGTGTTGGAAAAGCTAGATGTCCACATGTAAAAGAATGAAATTGGGTCCTTATCTTACACCATCTGCAAAAATTAACTCAAAATGGATCAAAGACCTAAACGCAAGATCTAAACCTGTAAAACTCCCGTAAGAATATGGAGGAAGGCCGGGCACAGTGGCTCACACCTGTAATGGCAGCACTTTGGGAGGCTGAGGCCAGGCGGATCACCTGAGGTTTAGGAGTTCAAGACCAGCCCTGACTAACATGGTGAAACCCGTCTCTACTAAAAAAAAAAAAAATTAGCTGGGCATGGTGGCGCATGCCTGTTGTCCCAGCTACTTGGGAGACTGAGGCAGGAGAATTGCTTGAACCCGGGAAGCAGAGGTTGCAGTGAGCCAAGATCACACCATTGCACTCCAGCCTAGGCAGCAAGAATGAAATGTCTCAAAAAATAAATAAATAAAGAATATGGAGGAAAGGCTTCATGACATTGGATTTTGCAGTGGTTTCTTGGCATGACATCAAAAGTACAGGCAACAAAAGTAAAACAATTAAACATAAACTACTGTACATCATAGATTAAACAAATTGGAATACATCAAAATTTAAAACTTTTGTGCATCAAACAGTAACAGAATGAAAGGTAGCCTATGGAATGGGAGAAAAATATTTGCAAATCTTATATCTGATAAGGGGTTAATACCCGGAATACACAAACAACTCCTATAACTCAACAAAAACAACAAAATAGCCCAATTAAAAAATATGTAAAGGACCAGTTGCAGTGGCCATACCTGTAATCCCAGCATTTTGGGAGACCTAGGTGGGAGGATTACTTAGAAGCCAGGCTTTCAAGACCAGTCTGGGCAACATAGTGATACCCTATGTCTAAAAAATATTTTTAAACTGGGCAGAGGACTTGAAATTTCTTCAAAGAAGATATAAAAATGGACAACAAGCATATGCAAAGATGTTCAACATCACTGATCACTAGGGAAATGCAAGTCAAAACCACAGTGAAATATCACCCTCATACTGGTTAGAATGGGTACTATTAAAAAAACAGAAAACAACAAGTGTTGATGAGGATGTAGAGAAATTGGAACCCTCATGCATTGTTGGTGGGAATGTAAAATAGTGCAACTGCGGTGGAAAACAGTATGGAAGTTCCTCAGACAATTGAAAATAGGGTTACCATGTTGATCTAGCAATTCTACTTGTGGGCATATAACCAACAGAATTGAAACAGAGTCTTGAAGAGATATTTGTACACTCATGTTTGTAGCAGCATTATTAACAGCAACCAAAAGGTGGAAGCAACTCAAGTGTCCATCATAGATGAATAGATAAGCAAAAGGTGATAAAAACGTACAGTGGAATATTTAAGTTTTAAAGAAAAATTCTGGCAGATGCTACAACATGGATGAACCTTGAGGACGTTATACTAAGTGAAGTAATCCAGTGACAGACGAATACTATCTGATTCCACTTACATGAGTTATCTATCTAGAGTAGTCAAATTCATAAAAACAGAAAGTAGAATAGAAGTTGCCAAAGGTTAAGGAAGGAGGAAATGTTTAATGGGTATAAAATTTTAGTTTTGAAAGACGAAAAATTTCTGGAGACTGGTTGCATAACAATGTGTATATATTTAAAAATAGTGAACTGTGCACTTTAAAAAATACCTAAGGTAGTAAATTCTTTTTTTTCCCCCCACAATTAAGCAATTTTTTTTAACTCAAGGAGGAAACATTATGTAGTCAGAATGTTCTGAAGTGGTCACTATAGTCTTTATTATAAATGAAAGTGTTAAGTGATTAAAATGTTGTATCTTAAAATATGTTATATAATTTTTTTAAGCCAGAAAGAAGTATTACATTACAGAAGGAAGAAAAAGTATAATGAATTGTTTTTATACTAGGCTTTATATACTTTTAAACTTTTTCACCTGCCTATAGTTACATACATAAAAAAGCATTTAAATTTAGTAATAGCTATATTACACATTTGTGTGTGTGTGTGTGTATATATATGTATATTCTCATTTTATATTTTATTACAAATGGAATAAGACTCCTGAAGTTGATAAATTGTGTATAAGCTAGTAAAATTGAAGTCTAGATCAAGTGTAAGAATAAATTGATGTTATATATTCCCGGTGGTTTTTTTTTTTTTTGAGACGGAGTCTTGCTCTGTTGCCCAGGCTAGAGTGCAGTGGCGCAATCTCGGCTCACTGCAAGCTCTGCCTTCTGGGTTCACGCCATTCTCCTGCCTCAGCCTCCCGAGTAGCTGGGACTACAAGCACCCGCCACCACGCCCGGCTAATTTTTTATATTTTTAGTAGAGACAGGATTTCACCCTGTTAGCCAGGATGGTCTCGATCCCCTGACCTTGTGATCTGCCCGCCTTGGACTCCCAAAGTGCTGGGATTACAGGCGTGAGCCACTGCGCCCGGCCTGTTCTTGGTGTATTTTACCTACGACTGAGGTCCTAAAGATGAAGAATCTTTAAAATGTTTATGCTTTGGGGATTGGGCATGGTGGCTCACACCTGTAATCCCAGCACTTTGGGAGGCCGAGGTGGGCAGACCACTTGAGGTCAGGAGTTTGAGACCAGCCTGACCAACATGGTGAAACCCTGTCTCTACTAAAAATACAAAAATTACCTAAGCGTAGTGGCACGTGCCTGTAATCCCAGCTACTTGGGAGGCTGAGGCACGAGAATCGCTTGAACCCAGGAGGCAGAGGTTGCAATGAGCCAAGATTATGCCACTGCTCTCCAGCCTGGACAACAAAGTGAGACCCTATCTCAAAAAAAGGAAAATATTTATGCTTTTGGTGCAGTAATTCTACCTCTAGGAATTTAAGGAAATGTGATGTAGAAGCTTGCTTAACCCTCTCCAGACTAATTGATGCTCTCCATTCTGTTTGCAAATATACTGAGTGATACAGCTGGTTTCCTGTTCTGCGGTGTGGTCCCACACACTGCTCCCATCAGTTGAGTGGGCCTTATCAGTGCCCTGCAGCCACAGACTACTAGGAACACACCTATAGTTGAACACGTTGGTTCATTAGTTGCGAGGGAGGATGCATACCATGCGAACTGTGGAGTATCTCAGTAAGAGTGTTAGAAGGAATATTTTATAGGACTTGGGCTTGTATTAGGTGATTTTGGGGAGTTTTAAGAAAGCAGAGCTTTCTCGGTTGGATGCTGTTAGGATGTGGGTTGATTTATGTTTGAGTATCTTAATAAATCTTATTAGGAGGTGGGCCAACTAGAGTGAGACCAAAACTAGAACTGGTAGAGAAGCAGCAGTCACTCATATTAGCCAGGAGAGGGGGATGTTTGGTATTTTGTAAAATGCACAGTGACCTTGTTCTTTTCCTCTGGGCTTAGACAAAAAAAAAAATTTTTTTCTTTTTTGAAATGGGACTGGAGTGCAGTGGCATGATCTCAGCTCACTGCACCCTCCACCTCCCAGGTTCAAGCAATTCTCCTGCCTCAGCCTCCCAAGTAGCTGGGATTACAGGCATGTGCCACCACGCCTGGCTAATTTTTACATTTTTAGTAGAGACAGGGTTTCACCATGTTGGCCAGGCTGGTCTCGAACTCCTGACCTCAGGTGATCCACTCGCCTCGGCCTCCCAAAGTGCTGGGATTTCAGGTGTGAGCCATCATACCCAGCCAGACAAAATTTTGAAGTATTTTTGTTTTGTCTCACTTGGACACAGTCTCAGAGTGGCCTTGTCTCATGTTGATATTTTGCGAGATTGTTTATGTCGCACAGGAGAATAATATGGCCTCCCTGTGATCCCTAGGCCAGCTTCAAACAACACTGAGGTCTAGCTGTAAGTGTTCAAGCAGTTTCCAGATGTTGGGGAGGCTACTTTTTCTTTCTCAAACTCTTGTTAAGAATCAGTTGAAGCCAAGTGCCTGTAGTCTCAGCTACTCAGATGCTGAGGTGGGAGGATCACTTGAGCCAGGAGTTCGAATCCAGCCTGAGCAACATAGCAAGACCTTGTCTCTTAAAAATGAAAAAAAACTGGGCTGATGCAATGGCTCACACCTGTAATCCCAGCACTTTGGAAAGCTGAAGCAGGAGTATCACTTCAGGCTAGGAGTTCAAGACCAACCTGGGCAATGTAGCAAGACTCCATATCTACAGAAAAATTTAAAATCATGGTGGTATTCACCTGTAGTCCTAGCTACTAGGGAAGCTGAGGCAGGAGGTTCTTTTGAGCCCAGGAGTTCAAGACCAGCCTGGGCAACATGGTGAGACTCTGTCTACAAAAAAAATAAAGAAGAAGAAAATTAGCCCAATGTGGTGGCACATGTCTGAGGTCCCAGCTACTTGGAAGGCTAAGGTGGGAGGACTGCTTGAGCCTGGGAGATTGAGGATGCAGTAAGCGATACTCATACCACTGCACTCCAGTCTGTGTGACAGAGCAAGACCCTGTCTCTTAAAAAAAAAAAAAGCCATTTTATAAAGACAGTTGGGCAATAACTATCAAATTTAAAATGCATATCACCTTTGCACTTCCAGGAATTTACCCTCCAAATATACTTATGCAAAGTAGGCAAACATAAATGGACAAGTAGTCTCATTAGATTATTGTTGGTAATATATGCATCAATAGGAGATTGTTGTATTATACACCCAATAATGTTTTTCCTTTATCAAATACATATTATGTGCCAGGCACCATGCCGTGCATTTGATGTGTTTTGTCTAATAATTCTTAAAACAACTGAAAACATATGGCAAGTACTGTTATTATCTACATTTTGCAGGTGAGGAGACTGCAGCACAGAGATTAAGTAACTTGCACAAGTTTACACAGATAGTAAAAGGCAAACTTGGTATTTAAATCCAGGTAGTCTGAGGTTAGAGTATGCTGCATTTTTGACCTCTAAAATGTACATCCTCCTTTCTACTGTTGGAGAAAGAGGATGAAGATATATATTAAATGAAAAAGTAGTTTAGAACTGAATGTCTAGGTCACTGTCATTTGTGTTTTAAATTTTTTTAAAAAGGTACAGCACACAGTAGGATACCAAAGAAACAAAACAGTGACTTATAAGGAACAAATGGATGGCCTTTCTGCTTTGACTTTCCATCTCTTTCATGGGTGTTTTAATAATAGGCATGTATTACTTGAATAATTTTTTTTTTTTTTTTGTAAGAGACAGGGTCTCGCTGTGTCACCTAGGCTGGAGTGCAGTGACATAATCATTGCTCACTGTAGCCTCTTACTCGTGGGCTCAAGCTATTCTCCTGTCTTAACCTCCAAAGTATCTGGAACTACAAGCATGTGCCACCATGCTGCACTAATTTTTTAAATTTTTGTAGAGAAGGAGTTTCACTGTGTTGCCCTGGCCGGTCTTAAAACTCTTGGGCTCAAGTGGATGCTCCCACTTGGCCTCCCAAAATGCTGAGATTACAGGTATGAGCCACTGTTCCTGGCCACTTAACATATATTTTTAACTGAAATAAATGTAGCTTACATTTGGAAAAGTTGTAATATTTAATGAAGATTAAGCTAAAATCATGAATGACAAATGGTTTATCCATCCCTGCTTACATACGGTTACGTAGGGTTTCACTTGTCCTAATATCCTACCACCAGCTCACTTCAAATTCACTTCCTCTGGGGTTCATCTCTTATCTGATCCCACTTTGAATACTTACATTTTTGTTTTTGTTTTTGTTTTTTGAGACAGGACAGGGTCTCACTCTGCTGCCCAGGCTGGAGTGCAGTGGCATGATCTCAGCTCACTGAAACCTCGACCTCCTGGGCTCAAGCAATCCTCCCTCTTCAGCCTCCTGAGTAGCTGGCAAGCACCACCACGCCTGGCTCATTTTTTCAATATTTTTTTGTGGAGATGGGGTTTCACCATGTTGCCTGGGCTGGTCTCAAACTCCTGAGCTCAAGAGATCTGCCCACCTTGGCCTCCCAAAGTGCTGGGATTACAGGCGTGAGCCAACGTGCCCAACCCCCAGATACTTAATGTTTTTGATTAACAAAGTACCTCATTTGTAATATAGCCTTTTTTTTTTTTTTTTTTTTTTTTTGGGACAGTGTCTTGCCGTGTTGCCCAGGCTGGAGTGCAGTGGCATGATCTCTACTCACTGCAACCTCTGCCTTCCAGGTTCAAGTGATTCTCCTCCCTCAGCCTCCCAAGTAGTTGGGATTACAGGCACATACCACCATGCCTGGCTAATTTTTGTATTTTTAGTAGAGACGGGGTTTCACCATGTTGGCCAGGCTGGTCTTGAACTCCTGGCCTCAAGTGATCCACCCGCCTTGGCCTCCTAAAGTGCCAGGATTACAGGCGTGAGCCACTATGCCCCACCAAAATGTAATTAGCCTTTTAAATTGCCTGAATTTTCTATTGTTTCCCAAAGGACTTGATACTGCTTACAGTAAGATAATGATGCACATCATAGGAACTGTAAACATTGAGATTACAATTATATAGCCTAATATAGTCCTACAATTGAGCAGTAAATTTAACTTAGTTTCCTGGAAGTAGGCAAAAAATAAAACATTTTAAGTTCTGTAGTTGTGGTTTGACAAAAAGACACATACGTTTTTGTTTAAAGAAACCTTTTTCTGATTCTAAATTTCGAGAAGAAATGTGTTTCATAGACCCTTTTATGCAATTTATATTGTTCTGGTTACTTCTTGTTTTGTTTTGTTTTGTTTTTGTCTACCCAACTAAATTACAAGCTTCCTTAGGACAAACTCTGTTTTTCAATACTATTTTTGTTCTATCTTTGCCTAGAAAATGTGTGCTTATTATAGTTGAAATGATAAATTAAGCAACAGTTGCAACACAGCCATATTTCATGGATAATGTTACCACCAGTTTTCAAAGACTTAATTTTTGAGTAGTTTAGGAATTTATACTACTTTCATCCCTTTCAGCAGGGAATCCTTTTTGAGACAGGTCTCACTGTCACCCAGCCTAGAGTGCAGTGGCATAATCTTGACTCACTGAAGCCTCAACCTCCTGGGCTCCCGGGCTTAAGCAGTCCTCCCACCACAGCCTCTGGAGTAGCTGGGACTATAGGTGTGCACCACTATACCCAGCTGTGTTCCTTGGGGTTTTTTTTTGTTGTTTTTTTTTAAGAGATGAGGTCTTGCTATGTTGCCCAGGCTGGTCTCAAACTCCTGGACTCAAGCGATCCTCCCACATCAGCCTCCCAAAGTGCTGGGCCGATCAACAGGGAATCTTTTATGATAGCCTTGAAATAAATATTTATTTATTTATTTGTATGTAGCACTCGGTCATCTTGTAGCCCATACTTTCTAGCTGAATATGTAGTATGAAAAACTGGAAATTTGAACTTTTGTTTAATGAAAGTTAAATATTTTTAAATAGGGCTGATAGCTTTCAACTACCTTTTCCTTTCTCTTAGGCCAAGTTATCAAGGCATGGGACATTGGGGTGGCTACCATGAAGAAAGGAGAGATATGCCATTTACTGTGCAAACCAGAATATGCATATGGCTCAGCTGGCAGTCTCCCTAAAATTCCCTCGAATGCAACTCTCTTTTTTGAGGCAAGTATGTGTGTGATGTTGCCTTGTCAGCATCTGCTCTACAATAGGAATGGCTTTGAAGCAACAGGCAGTGGGAAAAGGAGCTATAGAGAATCACATCCAACTTACTTATTTTGGAGCATGGCTTCTTGGATTGTTTCCCACAAACCCAAGGGTGCACGTGCCAGTGCTTTTTGAGAAACGTGTTTCCACCACAAAAAGGTCATATCCAAATACACAAAAGACACTACACTTAGAAATAAAGAATCTGGTCCATGGTGTGAGTGTGACATACTCAAAATTGACCAGAATGCAGGATGGAAATGTTGGCAATAAATGTTGAAATATGCCTATGTCAAGTTGCAGGGTATTTTCATATTATAAAGGTTTATATGTCACAGATCTCACTTCTCTAGAAGTGTTTGATGGTGATAAAACATTATTCAACCTGTGTTGAAATTACATATATTTGGCAAAACTTGATTTTTAAGAACTACCCCAGCTAGGTAAAATATACCTTTAATCAGTCACAGGCCACATTCATGAAATTTATGTTTACATTTTGAGAAGGGAACTCCATAAATCCAGGGTGGGAAAGTTGTGGCCTCAGACAAACTGTTCTACACCAGCACCTTGTAAAGCTCTGGGTTTTTGCCCACAGGGTAGTGTTCCTAGTATTTCCTGTCTTTGCACCGCAGTCCCTTAGGATATAGTCCTAGACATTATCATTATGTGAAATTCTTTCCAAGTATGGAAAAGTATAGTGGGTTTTTTGTTTTTTTTTTTGCTACTTTTCCAATAATTAAGATGCATAAATGAATGTATACATTTTGAAACAGCTTTATTTTGTAAAATGAAATAATTGGTTGCCCTTGCCTTCACATATGTTAAATTGGCTTTATTTGGTCTTTTCTCATCTGAATTCCTTTTTTCTTTCTAGATTGAGCTCCTTGATTTCAAAGGAGAGGACTTATTTGAAGATGGAGGCATTATCCGGAGAACCAAACGGAAAGGAGAGGGATATTCAAATCCAAACGAAGGAGCAACAGTAGAAAGTAAGTATTAAAGTAAGAGGGAACTAGTCCTTAAAAGTTGGACCATTTATGTGGACGAAATGGAGACTTAAAAAAAATATGTTTATGGAAATGAACATATCGGCTGGGCGTGGTGACTCACGCCTTTAATCCCAGCACTTTGGGAGGTGGAGGCGGGCGGATTGCCTGAGCTCAGGAGTTTGAGACCAGCCTGGCCAGCATGGCGAAACCCCATCTCTACTAAAAATACAAAAAACTAGCCAGACGTGGTGGTGCATGCCTGTAATCCCAGCTCCTTGGGAGACTGATGCACAAGAATCACTTGAACCGGGGAGGTGGGGGTTGCAGTGAGCCAAGATGGTGCTACTGCACTCCAGCCTGGGTGACAGAGCGAGACTCTGCCTCAGAAAAAAAAAAAAGTATTGAATATATCTCAAAGATAGTCTTAGCCGGGCACAGTGGCTCACGCCTGTAATTCCAGCACTTTGGGAGGCTAAGGCAGGAGGATCTCTTGAGCTTAGGAATGCGGCAGCAGCCAGGGCAACATAGTGAGGCCCCATCTCTACTAAAAAGCATCAAGAGAATTAGTCAAGTGTGGTGACACGTCCCTGTAGTCCCAGCTACTTGGGAGGCTGAGGTGGAAGAATCACTTGAGCTCTGGAGATCAACGCTACAGCAGAGAGCCGTGATTGTGCCATTGGCTCCGGCCTGGACAACAGCAAGATTCTGTGGGAAAAAAAAAAAAAAAAAAAGTCCGGGCGTGGTGGCTCGCGCCTGTAATCCCAGCACTTTGGGAGGCCAAGGCGGGCGGATCACGAGGTCAGGAGGTCAAGACTAGCCTGCCTAACACTGGGAAAGCCGTCTCTACTAAAAGTACAAAATATTAACCAGGCATGGTGGAGGGTGCCTATAGTCCCAGCTACCCGGGAGGCTGAGGCAGGAGAATGGCGTGAACCTGGGAGGCAGAGCTTGCAGTGAGCCGAGATGGCGCCACTGCACTCCAGCCTGGGAGACAGCGAGACTCTGTCTCAAAAAAAAAAAAAAAGAATAGTTTCAGATTCAACATTTATTTAATAATTTTATTTAGTAAACATTAATTCAACATGTGTGCCAGGCATGCTACCAGCCTCTACAAACTCAAAAATGAATACAAAGTAATTCCATCCACAAGAAATTCTCAATCTATGGACTCTTTGGTGTGCCAGCAACTATATTTGTTGCCTGATATATTTGTTCGTTTATTTCTCACAGCCTTAAGAGGTAAAATTTCCTGTCCCCAGATAAGAAAAGTTAATTCAGAGATCTTAAATAAATTGCCCAGGGTTACAGAGTTACTAAACAGAGCAGTAGATTATAATCCTCTTTAGGACTCAAATCCATCTCATCAGCTGTCATCAAGATAAAAAATAGTTCATCATTTAGATCAATATTGGATAATAATGTTCATTCTATTCCCTATCAGTAGACCTAGGTTCAAGTCCTGCTTTGGTGTTTATTGAGTAACCTGAAGCTTTTCCGTTTCTTCATTTGCTAAGTGGGAGAAGGGGCATCTCTGAGGACTGAGATAGCTAACTCTTCTTCCCTCCCAGAGCAAATTATATATACCACTGTGTATACTACTTGTCACTTTACATTGTAATCAGTATTTGCCCATTTATCCCAATATACTATGAGTGCTTGAGGACCAGAATCTTTCTTCATCCTTTTGTTTTCAGCATTACCTGCAGTGCCTGACACACATTTGGTGTTCAGTAAAGGCTTTCTTCATAGATAAATGCTTGAGAAGTGTCATTAGTGAGCTGAAATCCTTCAAAAGAGAGTTGTGAGAAAACAGAGAAATACTTCCATTAAGAACAAAAATCAAATCATTCAACAAGGATGGGAACATGAACTATTATAAAAGTTCTGTTTAAAATAAAGATTTCAAAAAGCTAGGTGTAATGGTGTACACCTGTTGTCCCAGCTACTTGGGAGGCTGAGATGGGAGGATCACTAGAGGCCAGGAGTTCGAGGCTATAGCATGCTATGATTACACCGGTGAATAGCCAGTGCACTCTAGCCTAGGCACCATAGTGAGACCTTGACTTTAAAAAAAAAAAAAAGTAAAATAGAGTTCATTTAAACAGAAAACAAGAATAGCTGAGTTTCTTATATTTAAAGTATATACTATTTTCGGCCCATATTTCACTTCTACGAGTTTGGAAAGTCAGTTAAAATTCTGTTGTTTTGGGAAGCAGTTACAAATATTACTTATCCCAAATTGTCATTTAAGATAAGTTTTAGAATACATGAAGAGCTTTAAATGTAGAATATCAGGGAAGTAGCTCCAGACTAGGAGTTGGGAGATAGGGTTCCAGCCTCAGCCCTGGTCTCAGGCTGGCTCCAACTAGACCTCACCTCTGGGCATTAGCATCCTTCCTATGCAGTGAGGCAAGGTGGAACCGCTTAATTTTTAAGGTCCTACTAGCCCTAAAACTCCATCATAGAATTCTAAACATTTACAAAAGTTGTAGGAGTGATAGAAAATCATCTTCACTATATTAGTAAGCACTTAAGCTTGTCTATAATGTGTATTTTAAATTTTTATTATGAAAAATTTCAAATGTATATACAAAGGTAGAGGTTTACTCCTATGGATATAGGAACTCCCTAGATTCAGTAATTTATATTTTTTAACTGGAGGGTTTTGTCAACTAAGAGGGAAAACTTTTCCCAATTATGGACAATACCACAACATTACTACTGTGGAGACAACTTTAGAGCAGACTAAATTAAATCAAATCTTGCTTTTGGTAATCCTTGTGATGGGAGTCAATTTTTTTTAACTTTTTGTTTTGAAATAATTTTAGAATTACAGAAAAGTTGCGCAACTAGTATACAGTGTTCCCTTATATGCCTCACACAGCTTCCTCTAAATGTTAACATCTTACCTAATCACAGTACATTTATCAAAATCAGGAAGTTAACATTGATGTAGTACCAGTAACTGTTTTCCAGATCTTATTTGAATTTCACCAGTTACTACACTACTGTCGTTTTCTGGTCTAAGATCAAACTCAAGATCCAGCATTGTATTTACTTTTTTTTTTTTTTTTTTTTTTTTAGATGGAGTCTTGCTCTCTCACCTAGGCTGGAGTGCAGTGACGTAATCTCAGCTCACTGCAACCTCCACCTCCTGGGTTCAAGCAATTCTCCTGTCTCAGCCTCCCAAGTAGCTGGAACTATAGGCGCACGCCACCATGCCTGACTAATTTTTAATTTTTTTTAGAGACATGGTTTCACCATGTTGTTCAGGCTGGTCTTGAACTCTTGACCTCGGGTGATCCACCTGCCTCAGCCTCCCAAAGTGCTGGGATTACAGGCATGAGCCACCGCACCCGGCCTACTCTACTATTTTGAATACAACTGACCATTTTGTAGAAAATCCCTCAGTTTGGGTTTCTGGGATGTTTTTAATTAGATTGAGGTTATGCATTTTTTGAAAATACCACTGAAGTGATGTTGTACCTTTCATCATTATCAAGAGGTACATGATACTGATGTCTCATTACTGGTGATGTTACCTTGGAACACTGGGTTAAGGTGGGAAACCATGTTTCACTACTGCAAAGTTACTATTTTCCCTTTGTAATTAAAAAATACTAGGAGGGAAGTACTATCTTGTTTTATATCACAACTTTACACACTCATTTTGACATTTGCTGATTTTTGCATGCAACAGTTATTACTGTACCTTTTGACTAATGGTAAATTCTCTATTGCTGTTATTCTCTCTACATTAATTTGAATCCTACTGTATATTTATTCAATTGATTTATATCATTATGGACCTGTGTGTATTTATTCTGTAAGTTATTATTCATTACTATTCTTATTTATTTTGTTGTTCAGATTGTCCCAGATTTGACCATTGGAAACTCCTTTGAGTTTGTTTTTGTGTCCTTTCAATATTATCCCCATTTTTTTAAAGCACTTCCTTACTTTCTGGTACCACAAGACACTCATGGCTCGTCTTAAAATTTTCCTGCCCCAGACCTGGAACCGACCATTTCTCCAAAGAGCCCTGATTCCTTGTATTGGAGAAAGGCATTTAGAAACTAAGATCTGAGTGCTAGGTTTGCTCCTGCTATGAGATGTCATCATTCCTAGACCCTCTTAGCAGACAGAGAGATAGAGAACATATGAACCTCAACATACATACATATACATCTGTATGTATTTCTATATCAGCCTGTGTGTGTGTATAGTGGTTGTTGTTGTTTTGTTTTGTTTTTTTGGAGACAGAGTCTTACTCTGTCACCCAGGCTGGAGTGCAGTGGTGCAATCTCAGCTCACTGCAACTTCCGCCTCCCAGGTTCAAGCGATTCTCCTGTCTCAGTCTCCGGAGTAGCTGGGATTACAGGTGCCCACCACCACGCCCAGCTGTTTTTTGTATTTTCAGTAGAGATGGGGTTTCACCATGTTGGCCAGGCTGGTCTCGAACTCCTGACCTCATGGTCTGCCTGCCTTGGCCTCCCAAAGTACTGGGATTATAGGAATAAGCCACCGTGCCTGGCTGGCCTGTATATATATGTGAAAAACCATGAATACTCACTGGCAGTTGCAGTTCCAGTTCCAATCCAACACTGCAAGTTTACTTGCCCTTTGCTCATTTGAAACACCATTCTCCAGAAGTGAGAAAGTGCTCTCATTCTCCACAGCATACTCATGGCTCCATCCTAGTGTATATGTAAGGTGGTTTTAGAATTGCTAACCTAGACCCCTGTGACAAACTGACTTTAGGAAATATTTGTGTATAGTACCTTTTGTCATTGACCTTATAGTGTATATTCAAAACACTTGCTTTCCAACTGAGGTAACTTCTTTCTTCCTCACCCCCTTCAATGTGATTGTGTTACTCAGTTGTAACAAATTGTTCATTTGTTACTGTTTATATTCCATTTTGGGTTCCTGCCATGCTCTGGTTAATTTTAATTATTTGTTTTATTTTGGATATGTGAAACATTATCATGATTTTAAACTAAACAAAAAACAATATACTCAAAAGTGTCATTCCCCCCCTCATCCCTATTAACGTGTTCCCATTTCCCCATTATTTCCACCCTATTCCAGTCTCATTAGTTATGTCATTAGATCCTGGTTTTTCTTCCTGTATTTTATTATGTTTTATGTCATTTTATTTCTTCTGTTTCTGTCAACAAAGGGAGCCAGGTATGGTGGCTCACACCTGTAATCCCAGCAATTTGGGAGGCTGAGGCAGGAGGATGGCTTGACCTCAAGAATTTGAGACCATCCTGAGTAACATAGAGACCTTGTCTCTACAAAAAATTTAACATTTAGCCACGTGTGATAGCACATGCCTCTAGTCCCAGCTACCCAGAAGGCTGAGGCAGGAGGATCTCTTGAGCCCAGGAGTTCAAGGCTGCAGAGAGTTGTGATCATGCCACTTGTACTCCAGCCTGGGCAACAGAACAAGGCTCTGTCTCCGCTTAAAGAAAAAGAAAAAAAGAACAAAAGAAAGGGCAATGACTAATCTTTTGTCTTTCATCTTGATAGAATGTACTTTCCTGGGAAATTTTAGAGTAAATGGTTGATTTTACTTTTTCACTCAAAAGACTTCCTTGGTTTTCTGGAACAAATCTATTTTATAGAAATTTATTGTGTCATACTTTCATTTATCAAGGTTAAAATGTCCTGGTTTTTCCTCCTTTAAACAAGTTAGCTGTCTGGGGGAGGAGAACAAAGATTACCCTAAAGGTGGTCCCTGTTCAAAACCAAGATCACCTTGTTCTTTTTGAAATCTTCTCAGTCTTTACTGGTTTGCCTTTTCTTTATAGCATTACCAGATACACTTAGATGTGAAACCAGATATAAAACCTGGAACTAGGCCAGGTGTGGTGGCTCATGCCTGTAATCCCAGCACTTTGGGAGGCCGAAGCGGGCAGATCACCTGAGGTCAGGAATTCAAGACCAGTCTGGCCAACATGGCAAAACCCCATCTCTACTAAAAATACAAAAAATTAGCTTGGAGTGGTGGTGGGCACCTGTAATCCCAGCTATTTGGGAGACTGAGGCAGGAGAATCATTTGATCCTGGGATGCGGACGTTGCAGTGAGCAGAGATCACACTACTGCACTCCAGCCTGGGTGACAGAGTGAAACTCCGTCTCAAATAAAGAAATAAAATAAAATACAATAAAACCTGGAACTAAAGTCAGCTGTAGAGTGAACAAGAACAATAGACACTGATCACCCATTACAATTTGTTGTTATAGATACGTGATTTACTAAATTTCTGCCATTTCTGTGTAAAGAGACAATGAAGTGGTGTGGAGGAGGGGACAGATAGGCTTTGAAAGTGATGGACTTGAGTTTCGAATCTTGGAATTGCTCCCTGATATTTTTATGACTTTAGACAAGTTACGTAACTACCTGGAGCATCCAGTTTTTTTAAAATCTGTAAAATGGGAATAATTTTCACTCCCACAGGTTGTGTGACAGTGATATGGTTTGGCTATGTGCCTACCCAAATCTCATCTTGAATTGTAGTTCCCATGATCCCCACGTGTCGTGGGAAGGACCCAGTGGGAGGTAACTGAATCATGGGGGCAGTTTCTCCCGTGCTGTTCTCATAATAGAGTGAGTTCTCACAAGATCTGATGGTTTTACAAGTGTCTGGCAGGGAAACCCTGCCGGCCCTTCTGTCTCCTCCCACCATGTGAAGAAGGGCATGTTTGCTTCCCCTTCTGCCGTGATTATAAGTTTTCTGAGGCTTCCCCAGCCATGTGAAACTGTATGTCAATTAAACCTCTTTTCATTATAAATTACCCAGTCTTGGGCAGTTCTTCATGGCAGCATGAGAATGGACTAATACAAATAGTTATGAACAAGAATGTCAGACATTTAGTGGACACTTAATTTTTTCTACCCTATATATTGTGTTTCACTAATTTGTTTTGCTTCCTTTTAATTGATCTAAGGAAAAAGATCCTTGACTCCTCTTTTTCTTTTTCTGTCGCCAAGGCTGGAGTGCAATGGCACATCTTAGCTCACTGCAACTGTGGCCTCCCAGGTTCAAGTGATTCTCCCACCTCATCCTCCCGAGTAGCTAGGACTGCAGGCACATACCACCACACCCAGCTAATTTTTGTATTTTCAGCAAAGATGGGTTTTTTTTTGTTTGTTTGTTTGTTTGTTTGTTTTTTGAGACGGAGTCTCACGCTGTTGCCCAGGCTGGAGTGCAGTGGCGCGATCTCGGCTCACTGCAAGCTCCGCCTCCTGGGTTCACGCCATTCTCCTGCCTCAGCCTCCTGAGTAGCTAGGACTACAGGCGCCCGCCACCGCGCCCGGCTAATTTTTTGTATTTTTAGTAGAGACGGGGTTTCACTGTGGTCTCGATCTCCTGACCTTGTGATCCGCCCGCCTCGGCCTCCCAAAGTGCTGGGATTACAGGCTTGAGCCACCGCGCTCGGCCAAAGATGGGGTTTTGCCATGTTAGCCAGACTGATCTTGAACTCCTGACCTCAGGTGATCCACCCACCTTGGCCTCCCTAAGTGTTGGGATTACAGGCGTAAGCCACTGTGCCTGGCTGTCTCCTCTTTTTCTTATCTACTACACGTCATCCATCAGCAAATCCTCTTGGCTCTACCATGGTTATTAGAGACCTAATTTGCCTTTAATAACCATCTTCAAATTAATCATGTATCTTAATAGTAATCTTATCTAACTCATATTTCTCTAGGTTCTGGGGGAAGAATAACATTATGGACTCAAGAAGGCTTTTACTGAATTGTAAACTTTTACTTCCTTTTCATAATTCGTCTGTGTATGGAGGAGATAGCTTAGGTTAGTTTGATGGGATTATTCTTTCTCAAAGAAATTTTCATTTTTACTCTTTATATGAGGATCCTAATGGTTGCAGATCAGTTTCTAGAATCTGTCCCACTATGCTTTTTCTTGTGTCAGTTAAGATGACCATCTTGTAATTTTTATTCAAAGTTTTCCTTTCATTTAAAAAGTTACTGTGTCCTAAGGTACTCTAATGGATATGATTATGATGACTGATACTTCAGTCCTTATACTTAAGTTTAATTGCAAGTCATGGCTACATTGCTACTTTTAAGCTTTGCTTTCTTAGAAAATCAAATCTGACTTACATAAGGTTCTAAATAGTTACCAATTACTCTTCCCCCATCCCCCAGTCTCTCACATCGTCTGATTTGTCAACTTTAGTGGTTGGAAGAGGCCCATCAAAATGCTGGCTGTGTGTGGTTCTCTTGCCTCTCAGTACTTTCAGCCACATTTGAATGCAAAGAATGCAGATAGTCAGCAGTATTTTTAAATGTGAAATTTTCAACAGAGTGTTCTACAGGTTCCAGTTGTTGGTGTACCTCCTTTCCCTCTCCAAATCTCACTGAAATGATAGATGGAGGGAGCAAAGATTTTCAAAAGAAGAAGAAGAAATCAATAATAGTGCTGGAAAGGGGAGGAATGTAACAGTGGATCAGAAATTATAGAGAATTTCTGGAATATGTAAAGTTGATGGAGTTGGACCAATGGAAACTAGTCTCAGCAAATCCAACCCAAGACAGGTGTAAAGAGGACTTATGCAGAGGTACATACTGTTCCTCTCAACAGGCTTAGGCGGAACTCCAAGCTCATAGTCAGCTGGTATGAGGCAGCCCGAGCAAGCTGTGCAGCAATCATCAGGGTTGTTATAAAACAAGATGGGAACAGCGGGGCCAGTAAACCTCCAGTGCAGTAGTTCTCAACTTTTCCTGAATTTAGAATTACCTAGGGGGCTTTTAAAAATTCTGACACCCAGACCAGTTAAATAAGAATCTCAAATCTCAGAAGGTGGAACTCTAGGCACAAGTTTTTTTTGTTTTTGTTTTTTTGAGACGTAGTCTCCCTCTGTCGCCCAGGTTGGAGTGCAGTGGCGCGATCTCGGCTCACTGCAAGCTCCGCCTCCCAGGTTCACATCATTCTCCTGCCTCACCCTCCCGAGTAGCTGGGACTACAGGTGCCCGCCACCGCGCCTGGCTAATTTTTTATACTTTTAGTAGAGACGGGGTTTCACCGTGTTAGCCAGTATTGTCTCGATCTCCTGACCTTGTGATCCACCCGCCTCGGCCTCCCGAAGTGCTGGGATTACAGGCGTGAGCCACAGCGCCCGGCTTTTTTTTTTTTTTTTTTTTTTTTTAAACTCCCAGATTATTCTAGTTTGCAGGCAAGGACTGAAAACTACTAGACTAGGGTCTGGCTGTGACTTTTTCTCCCAAGCTAAAACCAGTAAGACCAGGTTCTAAAATAAAATAGAAAAATAATAAAATACATTTAAAAATAAATAATAAAATCAAATGTGCCTCAAAAGACTCCAAGTGTTGGGACTTAGACTAGGGAAAATGAATGCAGTTTTTGAAACCTTTTTGGTTTTTTTGAGATGGAGTCTCACTCTGTCACTCAGGCTGTAGTGCAGTGGCACCATCTCAGCTCACTGCAAGCTGCACCTCCCAGGTTTACGCCATTTTCCTGCCTCAGCCTCCCGAGTAGCTGGGACTACAGGCGCCTGCCACCACGCCCAGCTAATTTTTTTGTATTTTTAGTAGAGACGGGGTTTCACCGTGTTAGCCAGGATGGACTCGATCTCCTGACCTCGTGATCCACCTGCCTCGGCCTCCCAAAGTGCTGGGATTACAGGCATGAGCCACCACGCCCGGCCTTTTTTGAACTTTTAAAACAAATTTAAAGGGGAAAAAAGTGAAAAGACAGCATTTCACAGTAAATAATGCTAAAGTATTCTGCTCCTGAAGTCAGCTTTCCTGTGCCATCATGCCCAGCTCATAGTAAATGCTTAATAAATATTTGTGAAATCTTCACCCTTAGATCCCTGCAATCAGCCCATCCTTTTGCAGAAAGGCCTGCCATGGAAACATATCCAATTGCTTAGAAAAATGGTGCCAGCTAACCATAGTCATTTGATCATCCCAAATCCTTCCTTTATAATATGGCCAGACAATAAAGAATCATCAGCAAATCTCATGAAAAAAAGCACCACTAAAGTGGACTAACAGAAGAAGTAGAAGAGAACTTTAAAAATACTAATTATTGTCTTCAGAAATTGTTAACAGGACATCAAATTCACAAGTCAAAAAGCCAACTTCCCTGAAAAAGGAAAGGGAGGACAAGAAAGTTTCTGGAAATTAGACCATGATTAATCAAAACTGAAACTCAGAGGAAGGGTTGAAGAGCAAAATGGACAGTCCCTGAAATCTGGTGATCTGAAAGACAGCCAAGGATTTCTCAGAACACAGGAAAAAAGAGGGATGAATAGTGAAAAAGAAATTAGAAGATACGGATAATAAATCCAGGAGAGGTAATATGCATCTAATCAAACATCTAATAGAAAATTTCCTATAGGCGATGAAAGAAAAACAGTCTTAAGATTGAAAGGGCCAGTTGATAGTGGTACCCACGAGGAAGGAGTGATTTTTCACCCAGATACATCCTGGTGAAATTTCTGAATTCTGTAGCTTACAAGAAAATTCTGAAGTCTTCCAAGGAAGAACAAGCTATGTGCAAAGGAATAAGAATCTTACTCATTACACCAAAGACAATGCTTTTGATCATTGTCTATAGCTATATGTATTTTGAACCTAGAATTCCGTACTCAGCCAAACTATCATTTATGTACGAGAACAAAATTAACTTTTTGGAATTTGCAGGCTCATATTTTTGAAAAAAATACTGTGAGATGTACCAAAACAACAAAAAAATAAGAAGCAACAACTCAAGGCATAAGAAACAGTAGCGAGAAAAAAAAAGTAATTCCCATATCAGATACATTTATCCTGAAAGATCTCTGAAGCAGTAGAGCTGTAATGTTAAAAGTAATATTAATAGGCCGGGCGCGGTGGCTCAAGCCTGTAATCCCAGCACTTTGGGAGGCCAAGACGGGTGGATCACGAGGTCAGGAGATCGAGACCATCCTGGCTAACACAGTGAAACCCTGTCTCTACTAAAAAATACAAAAAACTAGCCAGGCGAGGTGGCGGGCGCCTGTAGTCCCAGCTACTCAGGAGGCTGAGGCAGGAGAATGGCGTGAACCCGGGAGGCAGAGCTTGCAGTGAGCTGAGATCCGGCCACTGCACCCCAGCCTGGGCGACAGAGCAAGACTCCGTCTCAAAAAAAAAAAAAAGTAATATTAATAATGAAACAGTCTGGACTGGGCACAGTGGCCCACACCTGTAATCCCCACACTTTGGGAGGGCAGGGTAGGTGTGTCACTTGAGGCTGGGAGTTCAAAACCAGCCTGGCCAATATGACAAAACCCCATCTCTACTAAAAATACAAAATTTAGCAAGGTATGATGGCACATGCCTGTAATCCCAGCTACTCAAGAGGCTGAGGCAGGAGAATCACTTGAACCCAGGAGACAGAGGTGGCAGTGAGCCAGGATTATACCACTGCCTGGGTGACAGAGGGAGACTCTGTCTCAAAATAATAAAAAAACAATAACAACAGTCTGGATTCTGGGTTATTTTAACAAAAGGTGGTGAGGGTAGGAAATGAAGAGGGGAAGGCAAAATTGTCTAAAATTATTTTATTTTTTAAAACATTTTTTGGCCGGGCACGGTGGCTCACGCCTGTAGTAATCCTAACACTTTGGGAGGCCGAGGCAGGCGAGTCATGAGGTCAAGAGATCAAGACCATCCTGGCTAACACGGCGAAACCCCATCTCTACTAAAAATACAAAAAATTAGCTGGGCGTGGTGGGGGCGCCTGTAGTCCCAGCTACTTGGGAGGCTGAGGCAGGAGAATGGCGTGAACCCGGGAGGCAGAGTTTGCAGTAAGCTGAGATCATGCCCCTGCACTCCAGCCTGGGCGACAGAGCAAGACTGTCTCAAAAAAAAAAAAAAAAATTTTTTTTGGAAATGAGGTCTTGCTCTGTCGTCCAGGCTGGCATGCAGTGGCACAGTTGTGGCTCATTGCAGCTCAACCTCCTGCCCTCAAGCCATCCTCCCACCTCAGCCACCGGAGTAGCTGGGACTGCAGGTGCACACCCAGCTAACTTTTTTTATCCTTCTAGAGACTGGGTCTTGCTATATTGCTCAAGCTGGTCTTGAACTCCAGGGCTTAAGCGATCTGCCTGCTGCAGCCTCCCAAGTAGTTGAGATTACAAGCTAGTGTACTGCCACAACTAGCTGTCTTAATTTCTTGTTCCAGGGGAGATTATGCTGATTAATTCTTTTATTTTATTTTATTTTATTTTTAAGATTCAGGGGAGACATGTGCCAGTTTGTTACATGGATAATTTGTCTGTAATGCTGAGGTTTGGGCTTCTATTGAACCCATCATCCAGGTAGTGAACATAGAATATAGGCCTTGTACCTACCCCTCCATCGTTTTTCACTTTTGGAGTCCCCAGTGTCTCTTGTCTCCATCTTTATGTCTGTGTGTACTCAGTTTAGCTCCTACTTATAAGTGAGAACAGGCAGTATTTGGTTTTCTATTTCTGTGTTAATTCACTTAGGATAGTGGCCTCCAGCTGCATCTGTGTTGCTGCAGGGGACATCCTTTCATTCTTTTTTATGGCTGTATAGTATTTCATGGTGTATATGTACCACATTTTCTTTTTTTTTTTTTTCTTTCAAGTCTGTCAAGCTATTCTTTGGAGAGAGGGCAGGGCAGAGTGCTCTGTCCTTCTTGGCAGTGGCTTTTGTCACGGTGGCCAGGACATTGCTCACCTCCTCCTGCTTCCTCTTGGTGCGGATGTGCATCCCCACCCTTGTCTTGATGAACTTGAGGGCCCATTTGTCCTTGGAAACCTTCAGTAACTCCATGGTGCACGGCTCGTATGGGGTGAAGCCACACACCTCTCAGATCATATCCTGCACGAACTTGGTGTATTTGGTAAGGTGCCTGCCAGGGCGGCTGTGCCTAGGCTTCCTCACGTTCTTGTCACCTTGTGGCCCTTATTGAGGCCCATGGCCATAGGGTAGCACAGAGCCATGGCTGCTGCTCTCCAATGGTGGCCGTAGTGGAAGGAAGCCCACATTTTCTTTATCCAATCCACCGTAGATGGACACCTAGGTTGATTCTGTGTCTTTGCTACTAAGAATATAACTGTACTTAAGAGTAAGTGCTGTGCTGGGCATGGTGGCTCATGCCTGTAATCCCAGCACTTTGGGAGGCCAAGGTGGGAAGATCACTTGAGCCCAGAGTTTGAGACCAAACTGGGCAACATAGTAAGACCCCATTTCTACAGAAAAAAAAAAAAAAGAAAAAAAAAGCCAGGCATGGTGATGCATACCTGTAGTGCCGGCTACTCAGGAGGCTGTAGTGGGAGGATCATTTGGGTCACATTTATACCACTGCACTCTAACTTGGACAACAAAGCTAAACCCTGTCTCAAAACAAAACAAGCTGGGTGTGGTGGCTCATGCCTGTAATCCTAGCACTTTGGGAGGCCGAGGTAGGCGGATCATTTGAGGTCAGGAGTTTAAGATCAGCCTGGCCAATATGGTGAAACCCTACCTCTACTAAAAATACAAAAATTAGCCAGGCGTGGTGGCGGGTGCCTATAAGTCCCAGCTACTTGGGAGGCTTAGGCAGGAGAATTGCTTGAACCTGGGAGGTGGAGGCTGTAGTGAGCTAAGATCATGCCACTGCACTCTAGCCTGGGCAGCAGAGTGAAACTGTGTCTCAAACACACACACACATACACACACACAATGCTGCAGTAAACATGTCAGTGCAAATGCTAGCTCTCTTTCTGATAGAACGATTTATTTTCCTTTGGTTGTATACCCAGTAATGGATTGCTGGGTCAAATGGTAGTTTGATTTTTAGTTCTGTGAGAAATTTCCAAACTGCTTTCCACAGGAGTTGAACTGATTTCCATTCTCATCAACAGTGTTTAAGCATTCCCTTTTCTCCACAACCTTGCCAACATCTGTTATTTTTTGAGTTTTTAATAATAGTCATTCTGACTCAGGTGTGAGATGGTGTCTCATTATGGCTTTGATTTGCATTTCTCTGATGATTGGTGATGTTGAGCATTTTTTGCAGGTTCGTTGACTGCTTCTTCGTGTCGTTTGCCTACTTTTTAATGGGGCTATTTTTTTTTTCTTGTTGATTTGTTTAAGTTCTTTATAGATTCTGGATATTAGTCCTTTGTCAGATACATAATATGCAAATGTTTTCTCCCATTCTGTAGTTTGTCCATCTGCTTTGTTGGTAGTTTATTTTGCTATGCTGAAGCTCTTTAGTTTAATTAGGTCCCAACTGTCAGTTTTTCTTTTTGTTGCATTTGATTTTGGGGACTTAGTCATAAATTCTTTGCCTAGGCAATGTCTGGAAGAGTATTTTCTAGGTTTTCTTCTGGGATTTATATGCTTCGAGGCCTTACATTTAAGCCTTTAATCCATCTTGAGTTTGTTTTTATATATGGTGAGAGGTAGAGGTCTGGTTTCCTATTTGGATGCCTTTTATTTCTTTCTCTTGCCTGATTGCTCAGGCTAAGACTTGCCATATACCGATTGCTGTGGCTCAGTACCATGCCGAATAGGAGTGGACACTCTTTTTTTGTTCCAGTTCTTAGGCAGAATGCTTCCAACTTTTGCCCATTCGGTATGATATTGACAGCTCAGTGCAGCGGTTCACACCTGTAATCCCAGGACTTTGGAAGACCGAGGCAGGAGGATTGCATGAGCCTAGAAGTTCAAGACCAGCCTGGGCAGCATAGTGAAACCTTGTCTCTACAAAAAATAAAAAAAAATTAGCTGCACATAGTGGCATGCCCCTGTAGTCCCAGCTTACTTGGGAGGCTGATGCAGAAGGATCACTGGAGCCTGGGTGATAGAGGCTTCGGTGAGTTATGGTTGCACCACTGCACTCCAGCCTGGGCAATGGAATAAGACTTTGTCTCAAAAAAAAAAAAAAAAAAAAAAGATATTGTCATCGGCGGCTCTTACTATTTTGAAGTATATTCCTTTGATGCTTAGTTTATTGAGGGTTTTTTTATAATGAAGGGATGTTGGATTTTATTGAATGCTTTATGCTGACTGATTCTGAACATTGATAAATATGTGTGTGTGTGTGTGTGTGTGTGTATATATATATATATATCTTTAAATGATTTGTTCAGACTTTAATGGAAAGTACTAGTAAGAATAGCATGTAGAATTTCCAAACCACCCCATGTGGAGTGGGGAAATAGAGGAACAAGGAAAACTTCATCAATTGAGCAAAAGTTGTTTTAAAAAATAAGAAAACACTGGCCGGGCGTGGTGGCTCACGCCTATAATCCCAGCACTTTGGGAGGCCAAGGCAGGCAGATCATGAGGTCAGGAGATCGAGACCATCCTGGCTAACATGGTGAAACCCTGTCTCTACTAAAAATACAAAAAATTAGCTGGGCATGGTGGCAGGCGCCTGTAGTCCCAGCTACTCGGGAGGCTGAGGCAGGAGAATGATGTGAACCCGGGAGGCAGAGGTTGTAGTGAGCCAAGATCACGCCACTGCTCACCAGACAGAGCGAGACTGTCTCAAAAAAAAAAAAAGAAAAAGAAAAAGAAAAAGAAAACATCGTGTGAAAAACCTAAGACAAGAATAAAACCACTCATGTCAGCGATTACAAAAAATATGAGTGGGGTAAAGTCACCTATTAAAGGAAAAAGGTCTTATAAAGTGAGAACAACAATAATGTCTAGCTACGTGTTCTTTATAAATGAAACACCAAAAATGTACCAAAAATTGAAAATAGAGGAAAGATTACATCTGTCCATATTGAGATCTGATGGAGCTGTGAGACTTTACATTTTTGTTTTTCATATGCTTTTGAAGTATTTATGAATGTCCTGGGATGTAAGTCCAGGAACAGAGAGCAAATTCTTAGAACCACTTTATTATATGTTTTCACAAAATAATGTCATAACGGTACTTGGTCTAAAGTGGCCAGTGTTTATTCTTTCAAATACTTTGGATTTATGTAATTTCTTTCTTCCAAAAAGGTATCTTCAAGTCTTCAGGTAGAATAAAAATCATAGTAGAAAATAAGTCTTTCTGGCCAGCCATGGTGGCTCATGCTTGTAATCCCAACACTTCGGGAAGCCAAGGTGGGAGGACTGCTTGAGGCCAGGAGTATGAGACCAGCCTGGCAACATGGTGAGACCCCATTCTTAACAACAACAACAGGCCGGGCGCGGTGGCTCAAGCCTGTAATCCCAGCACTTTGGGAGGCCGAGACGGGCGGATCACGAGTTCAGGAGATCGAGACCATCCTAGCTAACACGGTGAAACCCCGTCTCTACTAAAATACAAAAAAAATTAGCCGGGCGAGGTGGCGGGCGCCTGTACTCCCAGCTACTCGGGAGGCTGAGGCAGGAGAATGGCGTGAACCCGGGAGGCGGGGCTTGCAGTGAGCTGAGATCCGGCCACTGCACTCCAGCCTGGGCAACAGAGCTAGACTCCGTCTCAAAAAAAAAAAACAAAAAAAAAACAAAAAAAAAAAACAAAAAAAAAACAACAACAACAACAAAATAGCCAGGCGTGGTGGTGTGTGCCTGTAGTCCCAGCTACTAGGGAGGCTGAGGAAAGAGAATAGCTTGAGTCCACAAGTGTGAGGCTGCAATGAGCCATGATCACACCACTGCACTCCAGGCTGGGCAACAGAGTGAGACCCCCAACTCAAAACAAAAAAATAAAGAGGCTGGGCACAGTGGCTCACACCTGTAATCCCAGCACTTTGGGAGGCCGAGGCAGGAGGATCACTTGAGGTCAGGAGTTCAAGACCAGCCTGGCCAACATGGCGAAACCCTGTCTCTACTAAAAACACAAAAATTAGCTGGGCATGGTGGTCCCAGCTACTCGGGAGTCCAAGTCACGAGAATTCCTTGAACTCAGGAGGCAGAGGTTGCAGTAAGTGGAGGTTGTAGTGAGGCAAGATCACACCACTACACTCCAGTCTGGGCAACAGAACGAAACTCTGTCTCAAAAAAAGAAAAAAAAACAGTCTTCTGTTGCTGCTGCTGCTGCTGCTGTTGTTAAAAAAAAAAAAAAAAAAAAATTCCAGCCAGTTGGTCATTTATTTTAGAATAGTATTAAAAAACAAAGGTTCCATGTCAATATAGAATTTGTATAGCTTCCTAGAATTTATTAAAATAGGAATACTAATAGAGTCAAAAAGGAAAATTTATATAAATTAGTGAAAATTACCACCCTGTCCTTAATGCCCTATTTTAAGATTAGTCACTAAATAAATATTTACTTGCTGGCCCTGAACTCTGTGCTGGGTATTGTGAGGCACAAAAGGAGTACAAGATACTGCCTTTGCCTACTAAGAATTTTATTCATACTTTGACAGCTTTCTGTGTTGAGCCATTAAATGTTTTCTTACACAGAGCTCTCAAACATGTTTAATCTGGTATAATTTACCACTAGGTGGAGGAAAATAATTACAGCTAACATTCATGTAGTTCATCTCTGTATATCCACACTTTACAATAGCGTTTTCACATGATAGACACCCTAACATATGAATGAATGAATGAATGAATGAATATCAGGTGCTAGATTAAAAGCTGTAATTCAGTATCTAATTTAATCCTCTCCACAATTATCATTTAGCTAGTATATTATGCACATTCTATCAGTGAAGAAACTGAGCTTCAAATCACTTTAATTACCTTGCCCAAAGTCATAATCAAAGTGCCAGAATGGGACTGGAATCCAGGTCTAACGCAAGTGCTATAGTGGTGTGAAGGGAAGACTGGTAAGGGCTGGTGTTCATGGAGAATTTGTTGCTAGATGTGTACTTCTTGTTTAGACTAAGGAAAAGAAATCATTTGCATAAATGTTACTCAGTTCCAGGAGCCAGGTTTCATGCCTGTTAGCATCTAGCATCTGTCCGTCAGTTCCAGAAGCAATCTTACAGTGGTGTGTGTTCATCCTAAATAATACAAAACAGTGCAGAGGAGGAAGGGGGACAGTTTAGGGGAAATCTGACCACCATGCATGATGGAAGTGTTTCTCTTTTTCTCCTGCTTTTAGAAAGCCATCTCTGCTTGCTTTTTCAGGGGGTTATTAAGATCCTACTCTCTTGGATACCATGCTCTGTTAGGCAGGAGACAAAGGCAGAGAGAAACTCACTTGGCATGAATTAACCAACAGAGAAAACCTTTGCTCAGTGGGAGTAACCTGTCACAACCTGGTTTTCTCTGGCCACATAACCAGTCTTGTCTAGTAGTAATGCCATTACAACATTCCCATTCAGATCCCCATGACCCAGTAATTGTTTTGAGAATGAGTGCAAAGCTATCAGACACCAACTACTATAATTAGAAAAGGAAAAATAGACACTTACCAGAGCTAATGTCTTTAGGCTGGAGCATTTACAGCTTTTTGGGTTTTTTTTGTTTTTTAAGTTATGGAGCCTCTTTCTCAGTTTTGCTTCCTAAAATACAAATTGCATGGTTTAGGGGTTCTTGCATTTCATTTTTGTTACTGCTGTGCACTCTCTTTCCTTTTTTCCCCCCTATTTTAATCGGAGTACAAATTGCTGTCAGCACATCGAGTTCATGTGCCAGCCACATTCAGAACAGGGTGTTCTGTGCTCTTCAAAACAAAATTGCTCTAGGGCAGTAAGAGAACAATAAGTCAGAGCTCCAGTTTAAGTGATGTTTTGCAGCTCGCTTGATGTGGTTACACTCCGATTGCGCAGCTAAGCTTGGGTAATTTGGTTTGGTTTGAGTTTGTGGGGATTTGGAGGACCTCCCTCCCCCTTTAAGTTACATAGTCTTTAAGTCAGGAAAAAAATGTTGTCTCTTTTTAACTTGTTTATTTCTTTCTCTACCAAAAAAGCCCTAAGTAGAAGCATCCTGTATGTACTTTTATTCTCTTTGGGCACGTCATAGATGATTTACTTCCCGTAAATCATGCTGCTTGGGATTAGCAACAGACCTCCTGAGCCCTAGAGGCTGCACTCCCAGTGAGTCATGATGGTTATTATTAAATATTTATTAAGTTAGTATTTGCACTAAAAGATGCCAGGTCAAAAAGCAACCACAGGTCTTCCACAGCCAGAGCTGCCATGGTTTTTGTTTTGTTTTGGCTTTTTTGGTAGCAGTTTTAAAGATAACATTAAAAAGAATAAGTGGAGCTATAGGAACTAGTCACATCTGCATCTGTTACCGCAAGTGGGGCCCCTGACTGTGGCAATCAGCAGTCTTTCGTGGCTCCAAGTAGTATGTGAGTTCTTGTCAGCAGTCTTGTAGAACTTGTCACATCAGTGTTCCAAGTTTAGAAACCAGTTAACCCAGCAATGCCCTTTGCTACTTGTAGATGGAGAGAATCAATGGGCTGTATTCACCATGAGGCTGTGATACCTCCTTTTACTCTGATATTCCGAATATTATCAGTATTACAAAGTGATGGTTTTGGTTTTTTTTATATAAACTGGGGTGTATGTATCTGGATGTGTATCCATTTAAGATTTTATAGTACTACAGGGTCCAATTTTGAAGGGTTAGATTTACCAGGAAGAAAAAAAAAAAGATTAGTCCACATGTAAAGTAGAAAATATTTATAAGAGCTACCACAAATGTTTACTGTCCTATTACAGCATCAGACACTAGTTCTGTCATTTATTGTCTCTCTGAGAAAGACGAGCTACAATGAATGTTTTGCTTTCTTAATTATGCCTTTGTTACAGTTTGACTTTTTTTTTTGGCACAGTTACTTCATTTATCTTTCCCAACATGTTTATTAGTAGCCATTCTTTTTCCCTCACTAATGATGGGTTATCACATCTAAAGAGAACTTCTGAGATTGCTTATATAATTTTAATATCAAGTACATACATCAAGCTGAAAAACAGCCTAGGAAACTAACTCACAGGCAGGAATCCTTGCAGAGTCTCTGGATTTCCTGTTTTGAAAACATTCAAACTCGATCAACCAAAAGCCACAACAAATGTACTGATAATTTCCTCCCCCACTAAATGTACTCTCCTTAAGGGAGGAAGATGATACTTCCAACAATAAACTTCAGACAAAAAAAATCTGTCAACTAAGTTGTGAGCTACTAGGACAATAAATCTCTATGCTTGAGACATTCCACAATACGTGAGCTGAAATTTACTTTGCTCAGCAAATCTTTTTTTTTTTTTAAATGAAAAATGTTATTAGTCTAAATTTCTTGGGCAGAGTTTTAAATATTTAGAACTCGTAACCTCTTTAGAAACATCCATTTTTACTCCAGTAAAAATATCTTTTTTTTTTTTTTTAATGGAGAGAGGGTCTCACTCTGTCACCCAGGCTGGATTGCAGTTCCCGCAATAATAACTCAATGCAGCCTCGAACTCCTAGGTTCAAGCAGTCCTCCCACCTCAGCCTCCTGAGTAGGTGGGACTTACAGGTGTGCGTCACCACCCTCAGCAAATTCAATAAAAATATCTTAAACCTCAGACTCCCTGTAGAACCTCTCTAGTATGCATGTACAGTCATATGCTGCGTAACATTTTGTTTAACAGCAGATTGCACATCGGACAGTGGTCCTATGAAATTATAATTCCTTATTTTTACTCTACTTTCTCAATGTTTAGATATGCAAATACTTACCATCATGTTACAGTTACCTACCATATTCAGTACAGTAACATGCTATACCGATTTGTAGCCTAGGAGCAATACGCTATACCACTTAGCCTAGGTTATAGTAGGCTGCTCCATCTTGATTTGTGTAAGAACATTCTAAGATGTTCCCACAATGATGAGAATACCTGATGACACATCTCTCAGAATGTATCCCCATCCTTAAGTGAAGCATGACTGTATTTGAAAATTTTAAAGTTGAATTTATTTTTTAAATGTTTTCCAATCCAGAATGAACTTTCAATTTGCCACAAGTTAATTTTATCTAGAGCATTCTAAAAGTAAGTATAACAGAAGGAATTACCAGCTTTTATGACTATGGGACATAAACTAAAATGCCGTATTCCAGCTCTACCCAGACACTCCAGCTCTAGCCCTTGTTTGGAGGAGCTGACTCAAGAGTTAGGCCCTTTCTAGTTTGACCCAAGTTTCCTAGACCCCATTTTGTGTCTGCAAGGGGAACACGTCAAGATGGTATTAATACTGGTGAGTTAAAAAAGGATAGTGAGTACTCACTTCGGCAGTACATATTTGGAACAATACAGAGAAGATTTAGCAAATCAAAAGGAAGAAGAAAAGGTTAGAAAGCTTTAGAGCATAAATGTCCTGTGGACATTCTGGCACCTAGTGTCTACACCATTCCTGTTCATTTTTCAGTTTTTCTCATTTCTCAGACCTGGGCTAGAGGTAATTCAATTAAATGATTAACTGCAGGAATTCGATTTGAAGCTGGTTTCTGGGCTATGTTGATATTGAGAGTGATATTACCAGGTCATAGAATCATAGAATTTTAGAGCTTCATTGAGATCATGTAGTTCAAAAGTAGAATGAGTTAGATTTGAATTTTTATTTGGAAGATAATAGTTGTCTTATTGGGCATGAAATGAGTATAACAGAACGAGTGATTTTTAGTCTCTCTACAAGTCATTGATCTAAAGTAGATCAGCCAGTGTTAGAAGCATTTTAGGAAATCTCTAATTTTGAATATAGGCTGTTATATTACAGAAGTAGAAATAAAGGATTTTCTCTTTCTTTTCTTTTTTTTTTTTTTTTAGACAGAGTCTCCCTGTGTTGCCCAGGCTGGAGGCTAGAGTGCAGTAGCATGATCTCGGCTCACTGCAACTTCCGCCTCCCAGGCTCAAGTGATTCTCGTGCCTCAGCCTCCCCAGTAGCTGGGATTACAGGCACGTGCTACCACACCTGGCTATTTTTTGTATTTTTAGTAAAGATGGGGTTTTGCCATGTTGGCCAGGCTAGTCTCAAACTCCTGACCTCAGGTGATTCGCCTGCCTCGGCCTCCCAAAGTGCTGGGATTACAGGTGTGAGGCACCGCGCCCAGTCAGGATTTTCTTATGAAATCCAAATTACCATATTGCTTGATGACTGTTATGCTATATTACCAGCCATCCATTTTTCTTATTACATCAAAAACTTAAATAGAAAGAATAAATACCCTTAATATTAAAAGTAGTTGTAAAGTTTCAGAGTATTGTTTTTCCTAGAAATGAAGAGTCTAGGCCAGACGTGGTGGCTCACGCCTGAAATCCCAGCACTTTGGGAGGCTGAGGCAGGTGGATCACCTGAGGGTCAGGAGTTTGAGACCAGCCTGGGCAACGTGGTGAAACCCTAAAAATACAAAATTAACCGGGTGTGGTGGCACACACCTGTAATCCCAGCTACTTCAGAGGCTGAGACAGGAGAATTGCTTGAACCCAGGAGGTGGAGGCTGCAGTGAGCTGATATTGTGCCACTGCACTCCAGCCTAGGTGAGACAGAGCAAGACTGTGTCTCAAAAAACAGTTTAACTGATCAAGAAAAAATAGATATCTGTATGCATTTTTCCTATTTTGTCTTAAGATAAAAAGCCTCTTATTTTAATATGAAATTACCCTGGTAATGAGCTTGGTAAATTGGGGTGGAACAAGGAATTAGGCCTCCCAAAATTGACCTCCTAACATTTCAGGGGAGGTTATTAAGTAATTTGATTTGTGAAGTTATAGTAGACTCTTGATTCTTTCACACTTTATTATTTCCAGTAAGGGATATAGCTAAGATAGTTATTGATGTTGTTGTCTTTGGATTTACCATTGTTATTCAGATATATTTGTGAATGAGATTAGGACTCTTAAAGAAGAAGGAGCATCTGTATTCATTTAACCTTTGTGTATCATTGGAGAAATAGCCATTTAGTTTGGTTTTTTGGCATCTGAAGCCAAGATGCAGTTACAGGTGTTTAAGCCATTATATATTTGATATTAAATTTGTGGCATTTGATAACTATTTATTAAATAATCCAGCATGTCTTGACGTTGTATTATAGGTGAGGAAACTTCTGTCACATAGTAGGCTTAGAATAAACCTATGTTTCTGGTTTATTACCTACTAAGCTGTCTTATTGATACAAATATCAGTAATTACAAGTTTAACCCAAAACAGAAATATGGTTGCTCCTAAACTTTCAGACTGGGTAGACTAAGCTTCACCAAGACATACTGTGTATGTCTCTTGATGAAATGAGAAAGGGGAAATGGTATTTGCTACATTGTCAGCACTCATTTATCACATCACTGAATTAGCCAGTCCTAAGAAGCAGCTCTGTTGACTCCTGTCTCCTTGCCCTCAGTCCACCTGGAAGGCCGCTGTGGTGAAAGGATGTTTGACTGCAGAGATGTGGCATTCACTGTGGGTGAAGGAGAAGACCACGACATTCCAATTGGAATTGACAAAGCTCTGGAGAAAATGCAGCGGGAAGAACAGTGTATTTTATATCTTGGACCAAGGTAAGCAGCATACCAGTTTGGAACACAGTTTAGGAAGTCACCTAAAGGACAGGAATATGCTTGCTTTTTCATTCAGTGTTTTGGCATTTTCAGTGAAGTTAATCCAACAGCGGAAACAATTAAATCAGGCTGCAGTTAGTCATCACATAAATTAATGGACCTTACAATATCATAGAGGTTTGTGAGCATGTTTACTTGATTGATATATGTTCAGAATAGGACTTACAGGCACTTTTTGCTTTTGTGATGATTTGTCTTGCCTGCATTATTGCCAAGACAGGCAGTTATGGACTCTTCTCATATGTGGTTCTCTCACCCCCTCTTTCCTTTTCACAGGAAAACATGGGGGTTGGGATCAAAGAAGCATTTGGATGATTTACTACCACTTGAACTTGTGTCACTTGGTCTTATACAGAGTCCCTAGAAAAAAAAAAACAAAACAAAAAAAAAACACATTCTTCCTGGATCTAAAGGCAACGGAGATGACTCATTTTTTGCCTAAATTTTTCCCATCATAAGGATATCCATTAGCACTTCCAAGCTTAGAGCCATCAGACACTGACAGTCTCTCTTATGAAAACATGTTTAGTATTATTTTTAGATCTAAAATTATACCATGAATCCAACCCTTCTGTCTTGAGAAACAGACCCCTGAGAGAACCCAGGGTGTTTTGATTTTGTCTGCATGAGAGTGCATCTGCTTATCTAGTGTATCCTGCCCCTGGCTCCATGGATTTCAGACAGTGGGATTCTGAGTTACTGAGAATCTTGATGACCTGCACTTGCCAGTAGGTGATGTTATGCCTTTGGTGGTGTCATTTTGTAGACTCTGTAGTAATCCAACGGCAGTTTACCTTTGCCCCAGCACTTGATCCATAATCATATATATATATTTTTTGAGACGGAGTCTTGCTCTGCCACCCATGCTAGAGTGCAGTGGCATGATCTTGGTTCACTGCAACCTCTACCTCCGGGTTCAAGTAATTCTCCTGCCTCAGCTTCCCAAGTAGCTGAGGCTGAAGATTACAGGCACCCACCACCATGCCCGTCTAATTTTTGTATTTTAAGTAGAGACGGGGTTTCACTATGTTGGCCAGGCTGGTCTTGAACACCTGACTTCAAGTGATCTTCCCACTTCGGCCTCCCAAAGTGCTGGGATTACAGGTGTGAGCCACTATGCCCAGCCCATGATCATATTTTTGAGGTGATGTTTTAGCCATGCAACTACCACTTGAAAATCCTTCCAAAATGCTCTACCTTGAACTCTTTATAGCCCTCACTGAGGCACCCTTTGTATAATGCCTTCTTTTTCTCTACCTGGTTCCTCTTTCCACTAACTGTAGCCGCCACTTCAATGTGTCTTATTTATATTAATATTTACTCTATATTTGTAGTTTATTCTTAGGTAAAACTAATTCTGTTTCTGTGAGATACTTCTTAAAATTCAGATAGAGCATAGAAAAAGCTATCTCTTCCATATCTAAATAATCTCTAATTACTTTTTTTTTTTTGTAACAGGATCTCACTCTGTCGCCCAGGCTGGAGTGCAGTGGCACAGTCACGGCTCACTGCAACCTCAGCCTCCAGGGCTCAGATGATCCTTCCACTTCAGTCTCTGGAGTAGCTGGGACTACAGGTGTGCACCACCACACCCAGCTACTTTTTGTATTTTTTGTGGAGACAGGGTTTTGCCATGTTGCCCAGGCTGGTCTCCAACTCCTGGACTCAAGTGATCTGCCTGCCTCACCCTCCCAAAGTGCTGGGATTGATTACAGCCACTGCGCCAGGCCATATCTGATTATTTTTAATCAGCATTTCAAAATTACAGTAGTTTTAAACTCAGAGAGGTGGATTTATGTGTAATGTATGTTTTCAAAATTTAAGCTTCCTTGGGATAAATTCTGTATGTATTATGACAATGTAATGTTATATGAACCAGTTTATATACATTACATTTTAGCCTGGCTGACAAGGCAGTTGTGGGGACAGATGTCTCAAGTGTAATGGCAAAGAAAAATAGAAATTGTCTTTATATTTTTTAACGCAAACAGTTCTTTTCAGATTTAAACTTTGTTGTCTCATTAGTGGCTAGACCCTGCTCTGTGCACTTGGCCAATGCACTTAACCCTCCTAAGCCTCAGTTTCCCCTCTGTAAATAGGGATGACAGTATCCACCTCATAAAGTTATGGAGAGCTAAATGAAATCCTGCACGTGTAGGGCACAAGTGAGCCCGCGGTGTGTGAGCTTTTGTTGGTATTGTGACAGCTTGCCTTCTCTTCCATTTTACCCTCGGACCACAAGAAAAAGGAAATCCTGTTTAACATGAGATCGATTTTTCAGATCTTTTCAGGCATAAAAGTTGTCAATAGGTTTTCATAAATTTCTAGGTATAAAAATTTTTCATGTGTTTTATGGAAATAGTTTAGCATATTTAGAAAGGAACATTATTTTTGTTCAAGGTGTTGGTATGTTGAAGAATTATGTGAAGTGCATTCTCTGTAATACGAGACTGCTGCATATGCATTATGTAGTACTACATATATATGTAGAAAAGCCCTACATGCTATATATGTGTGTGTGTATATATATGTACTTATATGCATACCCTGTGTGTGTGTAGAAAACCCCTACATGCTAAGCATGTTTTCAGTGCATGCAGTGAATTTACTTCTTTTATTCAGGTTCCCACTTTCATAAAACATTGTAGCTAAATGTTGCTATAAGTATGGCTGTTGCAGAAAAAATCTGCAAATAGCTCTTAGTGTTATCTGTATTTCATTCTCCAGAAAATTTCCAAGACAGACCTTCTCTTTGACTCTGATACTCTGATAGACTCTTGGAAAGAATGTTTTCTTTCTTTCCCTCGCCCACCCTCCGAGACAGGGTCTCACTCTGTCGCCTAGGCTGGAGTACAGTGGCATAATCGGTAGCCTCGAACTCCTGGGCTCAAGGGATCCTCCCACCTCAAGCTCCCAGGTAGCTGAGGCTATAGGCATGCTCCACCCTGCCTGGCTAATTTTTTTCATTTTGTAGAAACAGGGTCTTACTAAGTTGTCCAGGCTGATCTCAAACTCCTGGGCTCAAGCAGTCCTCCAGCCTCAGCCTCCCAAAGTGCTTGGGATTACAGGTGTGAGCCACCACGCCCGGCCTAGAATGTCTTCATAGTAAGAAATTCATAAAACATTTCCAGACAATCCATTTTTCTTTCTCCTCATTGGGACAATATCTTCCCTTTGTATTGTTTTAAATACTGAGACTAATAAATCTTTTGTTTTAGGTAAAGTGTATATAGTTTTAACTTTTTTTCCTTCCTTTCCTTATGTTTCTTTCATGCATGAACTCCAAACAAAAACATAGGCTATTGGTCGGGCAAGGTGGCTCACACCTGTAATCCCAGCACTTTGGGAGGCCAAGGCAGGAGGATCACTTGAGGTCAGATATTCAAGACCAGCCTGGCCAACATGGTGAAACCCCGTCTCTACTAAAAACACAAAAATTAGCTGGGCATGGGGGCACATGCTTGTAATCCCAGCTCCTCAGGAGGCTGAGGCAGGAGAATCACTTGAACCCAGGAGGCGGAGGTTGCAGTGAGCTGAGATCGTACCACTGCACGATGCCTGGGGTGACAGAGTGAAACCCTTGTCTCAAAAAAAAACAAAAAACGGCTACCAAGAGCCATAGTGTCTGGTTATGAGGCAGTATGAGTCAAAAAAAACCTGATTTTCTGGGGACACACGGGGTCTGAATTTAAACCCTGGCTCTACCACTGCCTCTTTGTGTGACTTCTCAGGAAGCACTTATCTCTGAGCTTCTGTTTCTTTATCTGTAAAAATGGAGCGATTGATAAGAGCTTGTAGTCCAAGTGCTTCTTATATGCACATTAAGGCTTAATGGTCATTAAAAGTCATTATTTGTATCTCTGATCTCTGGAGGAAACTTAATTCAAGGGCATTAACACTGAATTCCTTTTGTTACTGTAGTCTAGATTATTTTTTGGTTGGGTCCTGGGATTCCTCTTGTGGTGTTTTGTTTTTCAGTCACATGAGTTGAGTGCCCTGGTTCCTTCTTTACGCAGGCTGACAACTTTCTGTGTAATATGGAAGTCAGGATAGGTGCTGCCAGAATATCTTGCCGTGGGCTTTCACCTCTGCAAGATCATGTGCGCCACATGTATCTTGACTGAATCCCTTCATTTTAACCTGGGAGAGAGTGTAGAAATAATATTTTTCTTTAGTCTTCTTTCATCCCATCAATAATAGGACACTTGGTGCCTCTCTTCATTCAACCCCACACTCCCCACCCACCTTCCTCTAAGGCAGATTTTCTCATCCTCAGCACTGTTGACACTTTGGGCTTGCTAATTCGTGGTCATAGGGGGCTGTCTTGTGCATTGTAGAATATCCAGCACCAGTAGCACCCCCATAGTTGTGACAACCCATAGTATTTCTGGACATTGCCAAAGGTTTCCTGGAGGGAAGAGGAGTTAAAATCACCCTGGTTGAGATCCACTGGTCTAAGGCAAATGCCAGATCATTTGTTGTATTTGCAACTGCTTAGCACAAGACTCCAAATATAACATGCTGTCAGTAAACATGTGCTTAGCAAGGACTCACCTACCTACCTGGGTAGTTAAGGATTTTTTTTTTTTTTAATTTATCAGATGGCAGAAACAAGATAGTAGATATATACATCTAAGATCTCAAAGTAGAAAATTAGGCATCACTTCTTAAAATTGGTCATTGGTAATCATGTCCTTTTTTATGTCTTTGCGGAAGATACCCTTTGCCCAGCTCCTCATTCCCAGCAGCTCTCGTATCTCTATTCCTCTTTCTGGCTCCAGCTTCCATTTTCTGTGTAGCAGTGGAGGTGAGTGAGTAAGCATTTTTATTCCTGGAAAATTCAGGCAAAGGGTAAATAAAGTGGTGCAAGCAACAAAATTTGAGTGTTCCCACTCTAGTCCCTTTGCCCCAGAGAAAACTGGAGGTATTAGATAACTCGGTTTTGACATCTTTCAACCTGTACCCTGAAAGCTTGAGTTTACTAAGTTTTTGTAATACCGTTTCATATATTAAAGAACAGCTTGACTTGCAACAAATGGGAACAGAATATATTCCGGTGAACACTTGACTAATATGCTAGGCCTTGTTCTAAACACTGGGAAACAGTCGAACCAGACAGAGCTCTGCTGCAGCTCCCATTCTAGTAAATATCTGCTTCCGGAATACATTTAATTTGCTGGAGATCTTACATGATCCCAAAAAAGCAAATTTGTATGTCCTCAGTTATTTTTTTCAGTAAGTTTTGGCTAAAAGGTATAGAATCCTACACTCTAATAGCTACAAGCCATAAGAATATGTCTCTAGAGGAGGTGTCAGAACTTGCTAGGACAGCTATTTTTGAGTATATCATTATGTTATTTGTGTTTCTTCATGTGCTTTTACAAAACTTAAATAGTGTGAAAACTTTTCTCTCCTGATGTGTGAGCCTTTCCCCTTCACTTACGTGACTGGAAGTGATACTACTAGAAGGTGACAGCACTTTAAAGTTAAAAGCTTATTAAAACATCCTTCCAGCGAGTACCACTCTAACAATTACAGTGACTGTGTCCTCTCTGTCCTTTCTGCTGATAAAACTTAGGGGAAAATTCCTGGCAGCTAAATCATGGCCATTTTATAAAAAGAAAAAAAAAACCAGGCCGGGCGCGGTGGCTCAAGCCTGTAATCCCAGCACTTTGGGAGGCCGAGACGGGCGGATCACGAGGCCAGGAGATCGAGAGACGATCCCGGCTAACACGGTGAAACCCCGTCTCTACTAAAAAATACAAAAAAACTAGCCGGGCGAGGTGGCGGGCGCCTGTAGTCCCAGCTACTCGGGAGGCTGAGGCAGGAGAACGGCGTAAACCCGGGAGGCGGAGCTTGCAGTGAGCTGAGATCCGGCCACTGCACTCCAGCCTGGGTGACAGAGCAAGACTCCGTCTCAAAAAAAAAAAAAAAAAAAAAAAAAAAGAAAAAAAAAACCACTAGATATAAAATCAAGTAGAGAAAAAGGCAGTGACATTTAAAATCCCATGAATCAAGCTGCCCCAAGGAGTACAGGTGTTGCATTACATGTGAATGTGAAGGAAAAAAGAAAACTAGCCTGGTTTCTAAGAAAACTGTAGCAGTGAAGATACTTCACACTGTATCTTCTGGTCAACATCTGGTTTGTCTTCAGGGTCTCTGACATATGTAGCTTGCAAATGATAGCTCTGTTGATGCCTCAAAATACTGAAGGAAGTGCCTGGAAATACACCAATTCTTTTAAAGTTTTATTTTTTACTCTCCATTTCAGATATGGTTTTGGAGAGGCAGGGAAGCCTAAATTTGGCATTGAACCTAATGCTGAGCTTATATATGAAGTTACACTTAAGAGCTTCGAAAAGGTGAGAAAATACCAACTTCCTTAAAATCATGGTAGATTTCTTCTCCATCCACTTCCTATAAATCAGTATCTTATTTTAGTAGGTGGTATAGATAGATGGTGTTTATTCATTATCAAGTTTGTCTCTTGCCTCCAACACTACTGCTGAAGAATAGGACAACTGACATAGCACAGCTGATATACAACGAAGGAGCTCCGTGTTCTTATTTTGTTCCTATGTGTCAGCTTTTTTTTTTTTTTTTTTAACTTTTTTGGGTAGAATCCAAGACTTGTTCCCTTATTTGTTCCTAGACTTGTTCTTTTTGTACTTTTTTTTCCCTGGGTTGAGGACAGAAAGGTTCACGTTCTGCCAAGTGGCTCCTTGGGGGAGTGGGGTGCAGCTTTTCAGAGCTGAACGGATTGTACCCTTCACAGGAGTCACGAAGGGGCCTGCACTGTGACTTCAAGTTGTTATCCCAACTGCAAGTCCTCGAAGGCCTCTAGGCTCTGTGACCAGGGATACGAGAAAGAAACTGGCTAACCCGAAGTCTTTTTTTTTTTTTCATACTTCTCCAAGTAGAGATGAGAGAGAATTTGTCAGTTGCCTTGGATTCCAGAAACAGTATGACTCCTTGAACATATTTTCATCTCAGTTTCACTCTGGAGGCTCCCAGCAGCAGCTGAACTGGACACACACAGCATATACCTGAGCTAGGTATGCTGTCGTCTTCGGCCACATGCCCCTGGCATTTCCAAAGCCCTGCCCTTTGTGGAGCTTCTCAAGGACTGCATTTGTGTTCCTTCTTTATTCCTGCACAGTGCTACCTCCACTTTCTGTACATTAAGGATTTTTTTGTTGTTTTTTTTTTCCTTTTTTTTTCAAGACAGGGTCTCACTCTGTCACCCAGGCTGGAATACAGTGAGCACAATGATAGCTCACTCCAGCCTCGACTTCCTGGGCTCAAGCAATCCTCCGACCTCAGCCTCCCAAGTAGCTGGGACTACAGGCACATGCCACCACGCCCAGCTAATTTTGTTTATTTTTTGTAGACATGGGGTCTCACTGTGTTGCCCAGGCTGGTTTCAAACTCCTGGGCTCGAGCCATCCTCCTGCCTTGGCCTCCAAAAGTGCTGGGATTACAGGTGTGAGCCACTGTGCCTGGCCACCTTAAGCACAGTAATATAAATGGAAACGTGACCATTTATATTTTGTTAGATTCAGAAAGGAAATCCTGGTCCTATGGGCCTGTACCTTTGGGTTAAGAAAGTGAGGGGAGGCCTGCTTTGGGATTCACCCCCAACAGTGACATTCCTAATCATACCCCTTCCATTTCATGTTCCCCTAGACAGACATATGCTCTGGTTATGACCACTGATTGTCATGTAACCTCTTCTGAAAACCTGCTAGCTCAGCACTGATGCCCCAATGCTGTCGTCATCGCATATTGTGTTTTTTTTATTGTTAAAGAGAGAGAAGATAATCTTTAGCATGTGGTTATTTAGACCTCTGGCTTTACTATTTCCATTTTTATAAAGCAGCCTCTTGCCCCTTCCCTCTCATCGCCCAGTGGACATTGCTTATTTAGGAGCACTCTCCCAGTGACACCACAGCAAGCCTGTGCTCTGTCATCACTCCAAGAGTATATTCATGCACTGCTGCTTGGTATATTTGAAATCACATGAAGGTATGTGATGTTGTTCGGGGCAATGTGATTTAATCCTTTGCCTTGTTAAGAATAGACTAGGCCTGGCCAGGTGCTGTGGCTCACGCCTGTAAGCCCAGCACTTTGGGAGGCCGAGGTGGGTGGATCACCTGAGGTCAGGAGTTCGAGACCAGCCTGGCCAATAGGCTGCATAGATGGGTGAAACCCCATCTATGCTAAAAATACAAAAATTAGCTGGACGTGGTGGCAGGTGCCTGTAATCCCAACTATTCGGGACGCTGAGGCAGGCGAATTGCTTGAACCCAGGAGGTGGAGGTTATTGTGAGCTGAGATCGTGCCACTGTACTCCAGCCTGGGAGACAAAAAAAAAAAAAAAAAAAAAAGAATATACTTATATTCCAGGCATGGTGGCTCACACCTATAATCCCAGCACTTTGGGAGGCCGAGGCAGGAATACTTGAGCCCAGGAGTTCAAAACCAGCTTGGGCAACATAGTGACACCCCCTCACTACAAAAAAATTTAAAATTTTCCTGGGTGTAGTAGCACGTTTCTGTAGTCCCAACTACTCAGGAGGCCAAGATAGGAGGATGGCTTGAGCCCAGGAGTTTGAGACCAGCCTGAGCAACATAGAAAGGCCCTGTCTCTACAAAAAAAAAAAAAATTAGCTGGACATGGTGACACACGCCTGTGGTCCCAACTACTCGGGAGGCTGAGACAGGAGGATTGATTGCTTGAGCCTGGGAAGTCGAGGCTACAGTGAGCCATGATCGTGCCACTGCACTGCAGCCTGGACGAGAGCAAGATCGTGTCTCAGAAAAAGAAAAAATAAAAGAGTATACTTATATTCCATAAAGACTGAAGCCAACCTAAGAAATACAAAGAGACTTATTAACTAGGTGTTCTTTGTTTTTGTTTTTTTGGGTGCTAAAACCTGGAATTGAACCATAACTAGGTTTTTGAATAATTGAGCTACATTATTAGGAAGCAGAATTATATGAGTTGCCAGCAAGACGAGTAACCCTTTCATTATTCACTTTTAAAAAATAGAGGATAGTCGCTGGCACGGTGGCTCACGCCTGTAATCCCAGCACTTTAGGAGGCTGAGGTGGGCAGATCACCTGAGGTTGGGAGTTTGAGACCAGCCTGACCAACATGGAGAAACCTCGTCTCGACTAAAAATACAAAAAATTAGTGGGGCGTGGTGGCACATGCCTGTAATCCCAGCTACTCTGGAGGCTGAGGCGGGAGAATCACTTGAACCTGGGAGGCGGAGGTTGCGGTGACCTGAGATCACGCCATTGCAGTCCAGCCTGGGCAACAAGAGTGAAACTCCATCTCAAAAAATAATAATAGTAATAATAATAATATAATAAAAGTAGAGGATAACAGGGGCTGTGACACCAGGAACACACACTCCTTATCTTTTGAATAGAGAGAATTTTAGTTACCCATTTAAACTTCATAATTTATATGCAGTAAATAGCACTGACCACGCCCACTGTCACTTTTCCTAAAGGATCCCAGATTGTTCTCTTGACTCTATGATCCTTCTAAATCCAGCTTTTAAATGGCAAGTGCAGTTATTTCTGGATTTGTATCTGTAATGGTAGAAGTAATAATACACACAATACAAGCTAGCAGATGATAATGAAATCATTTATTTATGGCTCTAAAGTGATATTTTTGCATGAGCTTTAACTCCCAGTTATATTTTGCTTGAAGTCCCCCAGTATACATCTGCAAGTTGATGCAATTTAGCAGTATTATTAGTATATCTGGTTGTTTTAGAGTGACAAGACAACCTGACCCAGAATTTTGAAAATTCTGTATGAATATACAAACTACAACTTGACTACAGTCATGTTCCCATTTTAGAGTTGAAAAACTGAGGCTTGAGAGAAACAGCCTAGTGGAGAGGCTTGCAAGAGGGAGGATATAAGGCATGACCTTAACTTTGTGTCTTCACCTTATATTTCTAAAGATTCACTTTGTAGCAGTGCTTACCAGAGTGTGTTCCTTGCTGTGTTTTTGCGGCTCCTCCCTCTTGAGCAACATTGTTCAAGCTGCAGCTTGGTCATAATGGAAAGTGAGTTCTTAAAACAGTGTAAAGAAGCACTGGCCTAGCAGTAAATTGGCACTGACACACAATTTCAACAGCCAGAGTGTTTTCAGTTTGGAGTATCTTCTAGAATTAGCTGCTCTTTGTTCTAATAGGGCTCCACTGATGCTTTTCTCTCTGTTCATCTAACCATTGTCACAAATTTACACACAGGCCAAAGAATCCTGGGAGATGGATACCAAAGAAAAATTGGAGCAGGCTGCCATTGTCAAAGAGAAGGGAACCGTATACTTCAAGGTGTGTGAGTCCCTGTACAATCCTTTCCATCTCAAATAATTTACTCAAGTGTCAGTGAATTGTGCTGATATTCCCTACTCTGAATTTTATCAACACTCTGCTTGGTAAGAATAAGCTGGAATTTTTACAAATCTGTCATTTTCAATATGAAAAATGGTGAGAAAAGAATAATGTGGGAAAAAAAAGGTACATATTCCTCTTTTACACATTCTGCTCTAGATTGTAACCTTCCACACAGGCAGACCAGGTCTGGTATCCCCACCCACCACAGTATCACTTACTCCTAAAGCATCTTGCTTGGTGCATACTTGGCACTCAACAAGTGTTTTTGGAATGAAAAAAGAATGAATAGAATAATTATTAACAAAGAATGGAATTCATAGGGGTAAGTTTCTCATCATTTTTCTTCCTTTTTTTTTGTATGAGAGACAGGGCCTCCTTTTCTTTCCCAGGCTGGTCTCAAACTTCTAGCCTCAAGCAGTCCTCCCGCCTCAGCTTCCCAAAGTGCTGAGATTACAGGCGTGAGCCACTGCACCCAGCCCATCTTCCTTTATACTGTCTTGATGAAGTCACTAGAGCATATGACAAAGGGAAAGAGAACATATACAGATTTTAAAAAGAACTGACAGGAGAGTATTGACTGCTTCTCACAGCCAAGATGATTCGTGCACACTTGCTTTTGTGAGGAATCTCCAGATATTCCTGAATGATATTCATCGTAGATTGCTTCTCAAAAACCCTTCTTGGAGCATCTGGAGTGTGATATTTTCTCACTTAGATCTTAAACCTCTAGATGTAAGAAGAAAAGAAACTGCACTTTATTCTGTTGTAATCAGTGTTCTACCCATTGCTTCCCCACCCCAAATATATGCCTTCTCCATGTCAAGCAGAAAGGGCTTAGTGATGAGAATTAGAGGGAGAATGGGAGTTTTGTCAAGGTTTCTTTCATTTTCTACCACTGCAATACATGCAGTGTTTTTCAGCAGTATAAAGCAGTGAGGCGTAAGTGTACTTTAACAAGTCTTTATGGGGCATCTGCTATAAGCCATGCTATTATTAAGTTACAACCTTGTCAGGAGGGAGGGGTGGCAACATTAATCCAAATGAAACAACTAGAGAATTATGTAAGAATATATAATCAACCCAAAATTAACACAGCCAGAGGGCACCATGTGTTTTCAGAATTTGAGCCAAGACAATATTGGGTCGTGAAATCAGTTTTGTGGAAGTGTATTGCAATATAAGGATCAGTTTTGTTGCATAAAACTTTACGTGTGTATGAGTAAGTACTGGATTGCACATTTCTTACTGTAGGTTGTATTCAAACAAATTTAAAATCATGGGTTTAGATAACATTTATATATTTATACTTATTTTATCATTATTTACTATGTGTACTAAACTCTTTTATGGATCACCAGAAAGCATTGGGGTATGATAGAATAAGCTCGGAATTGGGGAAAATGGGCTTTATTTTAAAGTCATTTAAGGTCCAAAGAGGTTATATTTTCAAGTGAAAAATAGGGGAGTTAGATGTTCCTCAAGTTTCCTTCCAGCCTGGATTTCTGTGAGTTTCTAAACTCTCAAGAACGAGGAGGTTTTTTTGTTTTGTTTTGATTTTTTTATTATTTTTTTTTTTTGAGACGGAGTCTCGCTCTGTAGCCCAGACTGGAGTGCAGTGGCGCAATCTCGGCTAGCTGCAAGTTCCACCTCCCAGGTTCACGCCATTCCCCCACCTCAGCCTCCCGAGTAGCTGGGACTACAGGCACCTGCCACCATGCCCGGCTAATTTTTTGTATTTTTAGTAGAGATGGGGTTTCACCGTGTTGGCCAGGATGGTTTCCATCTCCTGACCTCATGCCCACTTCGGCCTCCCAAAGTGCTAGGATTACAGGCGTGAGCCACCGCACCCGGCCTGTTTTTAATTCTAATTGAGGTATATGGATACTTCTAAACTATTCAAGTAAGATTCCAAATGGGTTGTTTGTATATCCAAATACGTAATACACTAGAGTGAAAAATGTTTCTACAAAATTTCTTAAGATCATGGGTCCTTAACGGTATTTTCTATATTTCTGAAGTCCGTAAAAATCCTGAACTGTATTTTATATATTTTACATATTTCTTAATACTTCTAAGTAGAATATTAACAGTTTGGGAAGATTTGAGGCTTTTGGCCTTTGAGTAGAATCATATCGATTCAGTGTAGTAAAGCAGCTCAGCTATTCAGAGGCTCTAATTGGTTGCTATGATACAGAATTTTGGAGAACATTATTGGTAATGAAATAATGTTATGAAGCCATGTGTCATATAGCTGTGTTCTGAATATATACAGAGAGATGGCCAGAATTAGTAATCAGTAGTGGAAAGCAATGAGTAAGTGTCTGTACAGTTACTTAACTTTGTTGCTTATTAGCATCACAACTGCAAGAGTGATACTATTATGAACCTTCTTAAAATTACCAATCTTTGGATAAAAATCTGGATCAGCAGTCACACATACGGAACAAATTATTTTTAGCATGGAATTTGATAGGCAAAATCTTTCAAAACATTAGTCCATTGGGGAAAAATTAATGAAAGGTTCAAAACCACTGACCTAAGATTTTTCTCCCAGAATGTCTCTGAACATTTTGTACCACTAAAAACTTCCCTGGAGGCACCTTTATAATTATAGGTAAAAGATCCCAGCAGTAGTCCTAGCTTTAGCTTCAAAATGGTTAGTAGATAGTTTCCTGTACATATTCCCTTACCAACTTTCGGGGAAGGTTTCCAGCTGCCATACTGCCCTCCTGGGCCTTGTCGCTCCAGGGTGTCTGACTCGGCATGTTATGCATTTGCACAGAGTCCAGATGTGTAGGTGAGAGCAGAGATGGGCTGAACTAAAAATCTGTATTTCATGCCATCTGCATCTTGGAATTCTGTTTCCATTGATCTGTTGGTTTGGTTTATACCTAAATGGGTAAAGCCTCTCTCCTGAGTAGGGTTGAATTGTACTCAGCTTTTAAGTGGGAATGATTTTGCCATTGAAGATGTAAAATCCTCATTTCAACCTCTGACTACCAAAGAGAAGAAAAATAGAGAACTCTTTATTTGGTTCTGAAAATAATTATTAAGTACAGGTAACAGCATAATATTAAGCCAGGCATTGTGCAAGCCAGTTAAACAGACACAGTTTTTGCCCTCATAGCTGACAGTGTTCTGCAGGACAGGAGCATTAACTCACACCTGGTCAGTGTTTTGTTTTGTTTTGTTTTGTTTTCTGACTTGGCAGCAGAGTGGCAAGAAGGCTAAGGACACTGAAGTGATGTGGGATTCTTGCGCCCCCTTGTGCTTCTCCTGGAAAGAAACATTTCTAAAACAAACTAGTTGAGGAGAATCGTTCAACCTCTGAACTCTTCAGATAAATCGGGCTTTGCTATATTTTCACCACCCTTGCTCTTCCAAGATACCAGTAGTGTGATTTAGAAACAAGCCATTTATGACTCCAGAATTTGAGATTTTAAAAAATTCCTAAGAGGAGTCCACCCTCTTTTATCTCTTCTTTTAGTGCAGAATTTTTCAACCTTGGTACTATCAACATTTGGAGTGGGATAATTCTCGGTTGTGTGGGGCTGTCTTGTGCATTGTAGAATATTTAGCAGCATTCCTGGCCTCTGCCCATTAGATGCCAGTAGCATCTTACCCAGTTATGACAACTAAAAATGCCTCCAGACCTGCCAGGTGTTCCCTGGGGGGGCAAAATCACCCCCTGGTTGAGAACTGCTTTAGTACCTCAGAAGCAGGGAGTACAAGACAGATTTTTCGCTCATTGGAAGTTCAAGTCTAAATAAAGTTACATGATATATATGCAAGAGCTTTCAAAGAATTTAAATGCCCTATAAATGTAAAGGGACTATTAAGAAGTCTAATACCTGTTTTTTTGTGTTTTGTTTTACCATAGCCTTCTACCATTCTGATTATTCAGAACTTACTGAAATGATACGATCTAGGTTTTTGTCCTCCCTGGCTCTTCTTTTCTTTCCCTACACAATGTATTAGGAGATAATCAGAAAAGTTAATAGGTACATTAGAGATGGAGGAGGAGAGAGGATGAAGAAATGAGGCATGACAGGGGAAATGCCTGTCCTTCCCATCTCATCTCAATGAAACAGCACCTTTCATTCCCACCCACACGTTTTTGCTCCCAATGATAGCAAAAGGTTTTGTTGTTGGTATTGTTTCTAGAGAGAGACAGGGTCTTACTCTATCACCCAGGCTGGAGTGCAGTGGCACAAGCATAGCTAACTGCAGCTTCGAACTCCTGAACTCAAGAGATCCTCCTGCCTCAGCTTCCCGAAGTGCTGGGACTACAGACGTGAGCCACTACACCACTTTAGAAAAAGTTTTGTTTCCATACTTACATTCCTTTGATTTCAATATTTACTCAACAAACCTTTATTAAAGACCTCTTGGTGGCCGGGCGCGGTGGCTCAAGCCTGTAATCCCAGCACTTTGGGAGGCCGAGACGGGCGGATCACGAGGTCAGGAGATCGAGACCATCGTGGCTAACACGGTGAAACCCCATCTCTACTAAAAATACAAAAAACTAGCCGGGCGAGGTGGCGGGCGCCTGTAGTCCCAGCTACTCAGGAGGCTGAGGCAGGAGAATGGCCTAAACCTGGGAGGTGGAGCTTGCAGTGAGCTGAGATCCGGCCACTGCACTCCAACCTGGGCGACAGAGCGAGACTCCGTCTCAAAAAAAAAAAAAAGACCTCTTGGTGCTAAACCCTGAATATTCCAAAAGGGAGAGGAGAATGCTGCCTGTCCTCAAAGACCAGCAAGAGAATAGGCAGTGACAGAAAGAAAATTTCGACCTGAAACTGGTGAGGACTTTATTCTTATTTTTTTGTAGCATCCAAAAAAGGAGGGGGTAGGCCTAAGGCTATGACAAAATGTAAGTATTGTCTTAGTCAGCTTGGGCTGCCACAGCAAAATAACTACACTGGGTGGCTTCAACAACAGGAATTTACTTCTGGAGACTGTAAGTCCAAGATCAAGGTGTTAGCAGGGTCAGTGCCTGGGGAGGGCCTCTCCTCTGGTTCCTTGTAGCTCCCTTCTTGCTGTGACCTCACGTGGCCTTTCCATGTGCACGTGAGTGGAGAGAGGGCAGAGGGCAGCCAGCACCGTGTTTCTTCTTGTAAAGGCTCTAATCCCATCATGAGGCCCCACCCTCATGACCACATCTAACCTAATTCCCTCCCCAAATGCTCCATCTGCAGATGTCACATTGGGGGTGAGGGCTTCAACATAGGAATTTGGGATGGGGGACACAATTTAGTCCATAGCAAATCTAATGTCCTCAAGAATTTCAGCATTTATAATAAAATGCCCTGGGTCCTTATGAATAACCTGTATCACACATTTCTGAGGCAGAGAGGGTGACAGTCTTTGATTTTAGTGCCAGTCTCCTCTCTCCTAAGCGAGTGACTTGGGAAGAAGGATGTTCGAGGATGTAGCCTGGCCCTCATTCACACCCAGGCCCTCCAGCTGGAACAGGTCTGCCCCATCTTCATCACCAGAAAATCTACACCGGGGCTTCCTTTCTACAGGCAGAGCGCATTTCTTATGTCACCCGCTTTAAGTCCTGTGTCACAGGCACATCCTTTTACACCTGCTCTATGGTTTTTCTCTTACTCAGAGTCCTTGGGGGAGGGTTGGAGTATTTGTGGGGAGAGACAACGCGGCGGTGAGATGTACACGCTCCTTTGACGGTGGTAAATCCTAGTAACATAGTCTTAACACTGTTGGTCAGGCATTGAATTTAATGTCCTAATAGGTCTGGCTGCTCCTCTGCCATCTGGCAAGATGTGTCCTCTGTGGTTTTGAGCTTATCGCCTCCTCAAAGGAGAGTCCCCAGTTGCACTCCTGTTTCTATTTGCGTGTTTACCAGCGATCCCCCAGTTCTTTCATTCATCTTAAATCTCAGTGAACACATTGTCTCAGCCCTAGAGGGGTTTTGTTTTGTTTTGTTTTTGAGAAGGAGTCTCGCTCTGTCACCCAAGCTGGAGTGCAAGTGGCATGATCTCAGCTCACTGCAACCTCTGCCTCCTGGGTTCAAGCGATTCTCGTGCCTCAGCCTCCTAAGTAGCTGGAATTACAGGCATGTGCCACCACACCTGGCTCATTTTTGTATTTTTAATAGAGAAGAGGTTTCACCATGTTGGCCAGGCTGGTCTCGAACTCCTGGCCTCAAGTGATCCGCCGGCCTTGGCCTCCCAAAGTGCTGGGATTACAGGTATGAGCCACCGCGCCCGGCCCCCAGAGTTTCTTATATGAGCATGCATATATATATGTATATATAATTTATTGATGTGATTGTTAAAATTGTTAGAATTCTAATTCTAATCAGGTAAGAACAAAAATATGAGTAGGAGAAAGATTTTTCTCACATAGCTGAAAGACCTTTCTGATGTATATTGTTTTGTAGTTGTGATTTATGTTGTATGCTACTATCCAACTATTCGTATTCCCATTGCCTATAGATCAGGGGTCAGAAACTACAGTTTGCTGGCCAAATCTGGTCTCTGCCTGTTTTTGTAAGTACAGTTTAACTGAAACACAGCTGCACCTATTGATTTACATACTGTCTAGAGCAACTTTTGCACTATGAATGACAAGAGTTTAGTAGTTGCAACAGAGATTGGTTCAAATAAGATTGGCTGTGTTTGGAACTAGCACTTGCCAGAATGTAGTATTTGCTGTGAAGTGCTGAAGAGAAAAGTAACTTCCTCTTCTTTTTTTTAGTGGCATGGTCTAAAACTGCTCACAGTCCTTTTGAAAGACTAAAGAATAGGCCAGGAGCAGTGGCTCATGCCTGTTATCCCAGCACTTTGGGAGGCCAAGGCAGGCGGATCATGAGGTCAGGAGTTCGAGACCAGCCTGGCCAACATAGTGAAACCCTGTCTCTACTAAAAATACGAAAACTTAGCTGGGCGTGGTGGTGGCCACCTGTAGTCCCAGCTACTCAGGAGACTGAGGCAGGAGAATCGCTTGAACCCGGGAGGCGGAGGTTGCAGTGAGCTGAGATCACGCCATTGCACTCCAGCCCTGGAGATAGTCGAGACTTCGTCTCAAAAAAAAAAAAAAAACCAAAGAATATTGGCATCAAAGAACGTAGCCCAGAAGCCTTGCTCTGCTACACCAAAGGATAGTACAACCGTAGTACTCTGGCTGTACTACGCCAAAGGGATGGATGGAAATGCTGGAGAGAAGCACTAGACAGTGCTCAGGCACTGCCCCAAACCAGCTCGCAGGCCACCGAGGCCTCCAAGGGAGTGGGAAAGGCACCTGGAGAGCCACCTCCAGAAGGAAAGAAAGAAACCAGCTGTACCAGGGTTTGCTGGAGGGGTTGCTTCCCTTTGAGGATTTGCTTTTCTTTTGTACACCCTCAAGACCGAGTACAAATAATGACACTTTTTTCTCCTAGGGAGGCAAATACATGCAGGCGGTGATTCAGTATGGGAAGATAGTATCCTGGTTAGAGATGGAATATGGTTTATCAGAAAAGGAATCAAAAGCTTCTGAATCATTTCTGCTTGCTGCCTTTCTGAACCTGGCCATGTGCTACCTGAAGCTTAGAGAATACACCAAAGCTGTCGAATGCTGTGACAAGGTAACGCCGTGTCTCCTGTGAGATAGACTTGAGATATTCCAGATCTTTTCTCCATCTCTGTCTTTTGCTTCCTCTCAGCCAAAGATTGAAGGATTTTTCATTTTGTTTTGTTTATTTGAATGTTTGGGATTATTTGTTTCTCAGTATGAATTGGGAAATTGAGCAAGATTTTTATTATAGCCAGACTTTTATGATACCTAGGACTGTTTGTCATAATGCATTCTGAAGAAAAATTTTGATTAAAATTAAATAATTTTATCCGTGACCTTCCTTATAACTGTAGTATATATATCAGAGTAGATGTATAACTTCTCAGGTTCAGTTTAATAAGAGCAGATTTAACTTAAGCTTTTCTGGACTTTAACAGACTGCAACTGTTCATATAAAGCATATATGTAGGTCAATTTTTATTATAATCATTTATTCACTGATATGCATAAATAATTTGAAAGGTCCACAGAGCATCAGCAGCCTTTTCATTTTTACATTTGTCTTATTAATACTCTCTTTGGTCTTTGAGTACTTACACACAGTAATAACAATGGTTTATCATCTGTATCGTTATGTGTCATTCTGATATACACCAGCTGATACTATTTTAGGTATCTGGTCTCAGGGTGAACAGTGTATATTATACTGTGGGTAAAAGTAAAAACTAATCATTGGATGTATCTTAAAGGTAGACATAAAAGGAAAAGAAAAACAAGGCAACTATTTTGTACATTCTTTGTGAGATTATTTTTTAATTTTGTGGATCAGTGTTTCCTATCGTATCCTGTCTCCCAAGACCGGTTATTAATTTTATACATATTTTTTCATTTTTTTCATACACAGTGGAGAGAGAGTGTGTGTGTGTTTTGTTTCTGTTTTAGAGACAAGGTGTTGCTATTTTGCCCAGGCTGGTGTGCAGTGGCTATTCATAGACATGAACATAATGCACTATAGCCTCAAACTCTCAGGCCCAAGCTGTCCTCCCACCTCAGCCTCCTGAGTAGCTGGGATTACAAGTGCATGCCACTACACCCTGCTAATTTTTAAGTTTATTTTTGTAGAGATGGGTGTCTTCCAAAGAGCTGGGATTAAAGTTGTGAGGTATCACACCCAGCACAGCCTTGACTACATTATTTGTCTGTCTTCTATTGACAGAAGCAGTCATATAGCATCACTGTTAACCCTATTTTTGGCAATAGGAAGCCTGTTCTCCTTTTTTTTTTTTTTTTTCTTTTGGAGATGGAGTCTTTCTCTGTTACCCAGGCTGGAGTGCAATGGCACAATCTTGGCTCACTGCAGCCTCCACCTCCCGAGTTCAAGCGATTCTCCTGCCTCAGCCTCCCAAGTAGCTGGGACCACAGATGCCCACCACCACGCCTGGCTAGTTTTTGTATTTTTAGTAGAGACAGCGTTTCACCATGTTGGCCCGGCTGGTCTCGAACTCCTGACCTCAGGTGATTTGCCGCCTCAGCTTCCCAAAGTGCTGGGATTACAGGTGTGAGCCACCACACCCCAGCAATTTTCTTTTAGCTTTGTTGATTATATCATTCTCTTTAAAGAAGGTTTTAATGTTTATGTAGTCAAATTTATCTTCTCCTTTCTAGTTAGAAAAGACTTCCCCACACCAAGATTATAAAAATAACTGAGGCCAGGCACAGTGGTTTACACCTGTGACCTGTAACCCCCAGACTTTCGGAGGCTAAGGCGAGAGGATTGCCTGAGCCCAGGAGGTAGAGGCTGCAGTGAGCTGCGATTGAGGCACTGCCCTCCAGCCGGGGCGACAGAGTGAGACTCTGCCTCAAAAAAATAATAATTAGATTTTAAATATCTTAAAATAAAAAACAATAGAAACATTTTATGGTTTTTTATATGTAAATATGATTGATCTAGAATTTATTTTTATGCTTACAATATGAGGTTAGAATTTAACTTTTTTTTTTGGAGACAGAGTCTTACTCTGTCACCCACGCTGGAGTGCAGTGGCATGATCTCGGCCCACTCCAACCTCCACCTCCCTGGTTCAAGCAATTCTGCCTCGGCCTCCCAACTAGCTGGGATTACAGTCGCGTGCCACCATGCCTGGCTAATTTTTGTATTTTCAACAGAGACAAGATTTCGCCATGTTGGCCAGGCTGGTCTTGAACTCCTTACCTCAGGTGATCCACCTGCTTCAGCCTCCCAAAGTACTGGGATTACAGGCATGAGCTACTGCACTCAGCCTTAACTCTTATTTTCTACGTGGATAGCTGCTGTCCTGGCCCCATTTATTTTAAAGTTAACTCTCCACTGATTCATATTACCACCCTTGTCATTTTCAAACGTTTTTATATGCAGACACGTGACTGTTTCTGAATGATTCGTTCTGTTTCACTGAGCTGTTTGTCCACATACTAGTAACCACACAGTCTTAATTTCAGTAGTTTTAAAGTTTGTCTTTTTCTCTGGTAGGACAATGCCTCTTAGTTTTTTCTTTTTTCCCATTTTTTTTCAGCCATTCTTGGGCACTTACTTGTTCCAATGAACTTTAAAATGAACTTCTCAAGAGCCCCCTCTCAAATCTCCTTGGTATCTTTCTAGAAATTGCATTAAATGCAGAAAATAATTTGGGTAGTAAATTTTGATCAGTAGTATATAATTATCTTGAGCCCCATTTTTTAAATACACTTTTTCCATCTCCTTTGGCAAGAGAACTTTGGTAAGCTGTTTGCTGAATTTATTAAAATTCATCCTTTCTAAAATATAAACCATCTATTCCTAGGCCCTTGGACTGGACAGTGCCAATGAGAAAGGCTTGTATAGGAGGGGTGAAGCCCAGCTGCTCATGAACGAGTTTGAGTCAGCCAAGGGTGACTTTGAGAAAGTGCTGGAAGTAAACCCCCAGAATAAGGCTGCAAGACTGCAGATCTCCATGTGCCAGAAAAAGGCCAAGGAGCACAACGAGCGGGACCGCAGGATATACGCCAACATGTTCAAGAAGTTTGCAGAGCAGGATGCCAAGGTGTGTGCAGAGCCCGCTGAATGCAGGTGGATCAAGAGCCTGCCGTGCCCCTTTGATTTTAGGGGACAGGAACAGTTAACCCAAGAGGCTCAAGAGTAGGAAAAACAATTTCCAATCTGATCTGAGGCTGAGTATGCTTTGGATCCAAAGGTTGAGTAGGGCAGTTCTAGTCACCAAAGGCACATGTCGTGAGAGATGAGAAAAGTAAATTCCCTTCAGATGTATTAGATTGGTTCAAAAGTAATTATGGATTTTACCATTACTTTCAATGGTAAAAACAGCAATTTTGCACCAACTCCCCACCCCCAAGTTAGAATCTCACTCTGTCACCCAGACTAGAGTGCAGTGGTGCTGTCATGGCTCACTGCAGCCTTGACTTCCCTGGTTCAAGTGATCCTCTCACCTCAGCCTCCTGAGTAGCTGGGACAAGCACACCACCACACCCGGCTAATTTTTTTAAATTTTTTGTAAAGATAGGGTTTCACTTTGTTGCCCAGGCTGGTCTCGAACCCCTGGCTTCAAGGAATCCTCCTACTTTGGTCTCCCAAAGTGCTGGGATTATAGACATGAGCCACCATGCCTGGCCCTTTTGTCATTTTTGAAAAATTGTAAACCCATCAGGATTTTTTTTTTCAAGTAATACTTCCTCATTAAGACTTCTAATTTTCCTAGGAAATGGGATGTTATAGGAGCCCCAACATCACGCCTGTTATCTTGAGGGTTGGCAGCCAGGCTGGCAAGTGTGGCAGGAGAGGTCTGTCTGGAGAGAGGGCGGCCTCCCTACAGCATAGTTGGCACTCTGGTCCTGTCCCCAGTCTCCAGGAATGCCCAGACTTCATTATCTCACAGCTGTCCTGTGTGTCAACCAAAGAAAGGTGAAGCTCCCGTAGCACAGCACTGACCTACCCTGCTGGATAACCTAGAGAAGATCGTTGCAATACCCTTGTGTTTGGGACCTGATACACAGTCTGGAGGAGCCAGGAATTATTTCACTTCTTTTTTCTCTGACCTTCTTGATTGCTTATTTCTTCCTTAGGAAGAGGCCAATAAAGCGATGGGCAAGAAGACTTCAGAAGGGGTCACTAATGAAAAAGGAACAGACAGTCCAGCAGCGGAAGAAGAGAAAGCTGAGGGCCACGTATGACGCCACGCCAAGGAGGGAAGAGTCCCAATGAACTCGGCCCCCTCCTCAATGGGCTTTCCCCCAACTCAGGACTGAACAGTGTTTAATGTAAAGTTTGTTATAGTCTATGTGATTCTGGAAGCAAATGGCAAAACCAGTAGCTTCCCAAAAACAGCCCCCCTGCTGCTGCCCGGAGGGTTCACTGAGGGGTGGCATGGGACCACTCCAGGTGGAACAAACAGAAATGACTGTGGTGTGGAGGGAGTGAGCCAGCAGCTTAAGTCCAGCTCATTTCAGTTTCTATCAACCTTCAGTATCTAATTCAGGGTCCCTTGAGATCATCCTAACAATGTGGGGCTGTTAGGTTTTACCTTTGAACTTTAATAGCACTGCAGAAACCTTTAAAAAAATGCGTCATGAATTTCTTCTTTCCTACAGTTGGGTAGGGTAGGGGAAGGAGGATGAGCTTGTTTTTTTTTTAAATGACTGAAGTGCTATAAATGTCATCTGTTGCATTTTTTTTTTTTTTTTTTTTTTTTTTGAGACGGAGTCTCGCTCTGCCACCCAGGCTGGAGTGCAGTGGCCGGATCTCAGCTCACTGCAAGCTCCGCCTCCCGGGTTCACGCCATTCTCCTGCCTCAGCCTCCCGAGTAGCTGGGACTACAGGCGCCCGCCACCTCGCCCGGCTAGTTTTTTGTATTTTTTAGTAGAGACGGGGTTTCACCGTGTTAGCCAGGATGGTCTCGATCTCCTGACCTCGTGATCCGCCCGTCTCGGCCTCCCAAAGTGCTGGGATTACAGGCTTGAGCCACCGCACCCGGCCCATCTGTTGCATTTTTAACCAACAGAACCCACAGTAGAGGGGTCTCATGTCTCCCCAGTTCCACAGCAGTGTCACAGACGTGAAAGCCAGAACCTCAGAGGCCACTTGCTTGCTGACTTAGCCACCCCCCAAAGTCCCCTCCTCAGCCAGCCTCCTTGTGAGAGTGGGTTTCTCCTGCACGAAGCCTGTCCCTGGGGGAGTAATTCTGTCATTCCTAAAACACCTTCAGCAATGATAATGAGCAGATGAGAGTTTCTGGATTACCTTTTCCTATTTTCGATGAAGTTCTGAGATACTGAAATAAGAAAAGAGCAGTCAGAATTGTGCTTTTTCTCCCTCCTCTATTCCTTTAGGAAATCATATTCAATACACAGTACTTCCTCCCAGCATTGCTACTGTTCAGCTGCTTCTTTCATTCTAATCCTTGCTATTAAGAATTTAAGACTTGTTCTTACAATATTTTTGACCTGGAGTGGATCTATTTACATAGCCATTTAGGATCCATGCAGCTTTTTTTGTCTTTTTAAGATTATTGGCTCATAAGCATATGTATACTGGTTTATGGAACTTTATTTACACTCCTCTATCATGCAAAAAAATTTTGACTTTTTAGTACTAAGCTTAATTTTTAAAAAACAAAATCTATAGGGTTGACAAATAAGTAGTTGCTCTTCTCTGGTAGGGGTTTCACCCTCAGGTTTGACACACAGTTGCTCGCTTTTCCTGCCCTGTCAAGCTTCTCTGTTCTGGCGTGAGTTGTGAAAGAGCTGCAGACAGCTTCCCATGCCGGGACCCAGCCAGCAGCCTCAATCTCCAGTACTTGAGCTGAGCATTGAACTAGGGCAAGGCTTAAAATAAATGTGTACATGTAGTTGAATTTCAGTCCTTACGGGTAAACAGATTGAGCATGGCTCTCTATTCCGTCAGCCTAAGAAATACTCATGGGAATGCATTTGGCAACCCAAGGAACCATTTGCTTAAACCTGGAACATCTCACTTTTTTAAATCCTAAAAAACACTGGCAGTTATATTTTAAATTAGTTTTTATTTTTATGGTGGTTTTATCAAAAGACTTTTATTATTAGATTAGGACCCCCTTAAAACCTAAAAATCAAGTTATTACCTTTTATAATACTTTTCTTCTCCACGGAATGAATGGAATCAATTTGTGAGTTTTTTCCTTTAATGATAACTAAAATCCCTCTAATTTCTCATTTATGCTTTTGTCTTTTTTATGAAATATTTCTTTTAAAAGCCCCAGTCTCACCTACGAAATATGAAGAGCAAACGTTGATTTTGCTTACTTGTTAAACTGTTTGGAGAGCTCTGTAGAGTATGGTTCCAGTGAGGCCAAGATTGAAATTTGATACTAAAAAGGCCACCTAGCTTTTTGCAGGTAACAAACAAGAAAGCTATTCCAAGACTCAGATGGTGCCAGCTGTCTCTCACGTGTGTATTATGCTTCACCAGGGGGAACTGGCAAGAGTGTGCGTGGGGAGGGAAAGGGAGTGTGAGTGGTTCTGGGCAAATAACTACAGGGTGCCCATTACCATTCAAGAAGACACTTCACGTATTCTGGTATCAAATTCAGTCATCTTAAACAATTTGTGTAGAAGTCCACAGGCATCTTTCAACCTTTTAGGCTGCATATGGATTGCCAAGTCAGCATATGATGAATTAAAGACTTTTTTTTTTTAATCATTTAGATGCACTTTTTTGTGTGTTCTTTAAATAAATCCAAAAAAACAAATGTGACTTCCCATTGTTTTTGGTTTTGCTTAAGTGATTTTCAGGGAAAGCTATATTGGTTAAAAAACCATGGTGGGGGCCAACTTGAAGAAATTAGACATCAGAGAGGTCAAGCTCAGTGGCTCATGCTTGTAATCCCAGCACTTTGGGAGGCTGAGGCAGGTGCATCACCTGAGGTCAGGAGTTCGAGACCAGCCTGGCCAATGTGGTAAAACCCCATCTCTACTAAAAATATAAAAATTAGCCAGGTCTGGTGGTGCACACCTGTAATCCCAGCTACTTGGGAGCCTGAGGCAGGAGAAGTACTTGAACCTGGGAGGTGGAAATTGCAGTCAGCTGAGATTGTGCCATTGCACTCTGGCCTGGGTGACAGAGACTCGGTCTCAAAAAAAAAAAAAAAAAAAAAATCAGAAAATTGGCAATGGACAGTATCGTCCTACACTTTGCTCTAAGGTGCACCTGAAACCAACATTGGGGTGAAAGTGGCGGAACAATGCATCACTGCTAAAAAGAACCAAGTAATCAGAAAAATAAAAGGGTTCTGTTTTTTCATTAGCCAGTGGATATTTCACCTTTTTAAGCTGATTTTAAGGTAGGTTCAATTTGCAAAATAAAATTTAACTGTGCCCTTTAATATATGAAACATAAAGTAAGCATATCTCAGGTGGTGGTCTGTATTGAGCGTCCATTTTCTTTCTTAAGTAGCATGTATCATCAGTACCCATCATCACAGACTCTCAAGGCCTAAGGAGATGTCACATATACTGCAAATCCTAATTTTCACACTGCAGAAGAAAGTGGTACGGTGCTGGAAAGGTATTTAGTAGGACCTCTGAGGTCTATAGACAGGTTGATGCAGGTTCTAGTCACCCTTTATTCCCTCTGAATTGTTGGCTTCATCTCTGGATTTGAATTATATTTCTCCCTCCTGGCTGTTAAATTATTTGGTGATGAAATAAATTCCTAGCTGGGTGCAGTGGCTTGTGCTTATAATCCTAGCACTTTGGGAGGCCAAGGTGGGCAGGTCGCTTGAGCCCAGGAGTTCGAGACCAGCCTGGGCAACATGGCAAGACCCTCTCTCTACAAAAAGTACAAAAATTAGACGTGATGGTTTGCACCTTTAGGCCCAGTTACAGGCTGAGGTGGGAGGATCACTTGAGCCCTGGGAAGTTGGGGCTGCCGTGGGCCATGATCACGCCACTGCCCTCCAGCCTGGGTGACAGAGCAAGACCCTATCTCAACAGTAATAAATTCCCTTTATTTGCATGCTTTTTTTTTCTAAGAAAATAATGATCACCCTAGGGACCTTGAGGATGAGCCAGAGAAGATTCCTGGCTGTAAATTTATATCTCAGTAATTCAGAGGCAGCCTGCACAACCTCCAAACATGAGGACTGCCAGTGAAGGGCTTTGTCTAGACTCACTTGGCCTTAGCAGCACACTGAACTCTGCTTTTAGTATGGTACATTTGAACCCTGTATTCTCTGAGACTGGAGACTATCTCCAATATTGGTGACAAAACTCATTGAATTTGAGCCAGTTAGTCAAAATCCTGAAACTCAGAATTTCCCAACCCAGCTGTATATTTTTTCCGTCAGCTGGCTACTTATGCATTTGAATGACAATGGCTGACAAAAGTGCATAAAAGGACGGTCTCTGATGGCTTGAAAAGTTTTGGTAGACTTTCAGTACTTCCCTTCAGATTTTTCTCTACTACATGTCTGACGTGGAGATTTCTGTGGGAGGAGAAGGCACTCTCTGTAATTGCCCAGAATCTCCACGTGTGACCTTAATAATATATGGCAAGAAAGAGACATTGTTAAATACAACTCCTAAGATTTTTGACAGCATCTTGTTTGGGTAACTATAGTTAGAACAATTCAAGCACAGTTTGTAAGGCAGGGATTGTCTTCTAAAGATGAGGGAACCTTGGAGAATCAAGAATGGGGAGGACCCAGAATGGTGATACAGCCAGCCCATGGCCATCCAGGTCACCTGATGCCCTTGTACCATCTTAAAATAAGTCTTTTTCTAGTATGACGAATGATGCTCTTGGTGTATGGAAGGAGATGTTGGTACTTCCTTAGAATTCCCGCACATTCGGTGGAACTGAAATGGCAGCAGAGCCACAGGCCTCATAGTCTACTTTGGAACAGAGCTATGGTGGGAAGCTCGCCAGCGTGTTAAGCAGAGGCATCTTTTAAAAATACACTTTAGGGGCCAGGGATGGTGGCTCACACCTGTAATCCCAGCACTTTGAGAGGCTGAGGCAGGAGGATTGCTTGAGGCCAGGAGTTCAAGACCAGCCTAGGCAACATAGCAAGACCCCATCACTACAAAAAATATATATATTTAATTAGCTACACATGGTGGTGCACGCCTGTAGTCCCAGCTACTTGAGAGGCTGAGGTGAGAGGATACTTGAGGCCATGAGTTCAAGGCTGCAGTGAGCTATGATCACGCCACTGCACTCCAGCCTGGGCAACAGAGTGAGACCCTGTCTCTAAAATTAGAAAAAAAAAAAAAATGTGGCTGCTACATTATTTCCACTTCTCAAATCTCCACAAGGTCATTGGTCCTTGCTAACCCATAACTAAGCAGGGAAGGAATTCTGGGATGTGTGTTTCCATCTTGGCTTAGTTGACACATTGCAAATACACCATGTGGCTAAGCCTTTCTTTTTTGTTTTTGTGTTTGAGAGGGAGTTTTGCTCTTGTTGCCCAGGCTGGAGTGCAATGGCACAATCTCGGCTCACTGCAACCTCTGCCTCCCGTATTCAAGTGATTCTCCTGCCTCAGCCTCCCAAGTAGCTGGGATTACAGGTGTCCGCCACCATGCCCAGCTAATTTTTTTGTATTTTTAGTAGAGATGGGGTTTCACCATGTTGGCCAGGCTGTTCTAGAACTCCTGACCTGAGGTGATCAACTTGCCTTGGCCTCCCAAAACGCTGGGATTACAGGCGTGAGCCACCAGGTTCGGCCTGTGTCTAAGCCTTTCTTGAGGTATTAAATATTTCCAGCCTGGGTCTGCTCTGGGATAACGTGTTTTCATAAGATAAATCCTTATTGTAGGCATTGTTCTTGGCTTAAAGTTATCTCCTTAAAGCTTCTAAGGAAATAAATGGTAAGAATAAATAGTTAATGATATTGAGTATTTGGTTATGCAATGACTAATTCTAGTGAATGATTTGATGAGTTTGTATTACATCTGCTCACAACCATGTTACCACACTAAGGACTCCTGAATTTTTTTGTCTTAAAAACTTAGGCCGGGCGCGGTGGCTCAAGCCTGTAATCCCAGCACTTTGGGAGGCCGAGACGGGCGGATCATGAGGTCAGGAGATCGAGACCATCCTGGCTAACATAGTGAAACCCCGTCTCCACTAAAAAATACAAAAAACTAGCCGGGCGAGGTGGCGGGCGCCTGTAGTCCCAGCTACTCAGGAGGCTGAGGCAGGAGAATGGCGTGAACCCGGGAGGCGGAGCTTGCAGTGAGCCAAGATCGCGCCACTGCACTCCAGCCTGGGTGACAGCGAGACTCTGTCTCAAAAAATAAAAATAAAAATAAAAAACTTAAACCCATGTATATCCTATTGCCCTTTGTGGATACCAGAGTCTTCCTAACATGACACCAGCCTTTACCTGTAGTTAATAAAATGTGATTCCCCTTCTCCCACTGAGGGATCAGGAACACTGCCTCACTCATCACCATCCTCAGCACCCAATCCGTCATCCCCCATCTAGAACATACCAGATGCTAAGTTGGCTTTGTCCCTCCTCTGAAGGCAGCCTCTTGTCTGTATTCCAGTGGCCCTTCACTCCTGTTACCTGAGATGTGGAGGCCAAAGCCCCATGATACTCTGGCTGTCCCTGCAGCCTGATTTTGTGTCTTGAATTATTTTCCAAGTGATGAACCAGCAGCAACTTGAATTTTGGGAGCCCATAACTGTAAAATGGGTCTATGGTCTTCAGGCTATATTGATCTTAAATCTATTTTTAGTCACAATCGATAACTCAAAGTTTACCAAATAAGAAGATCAAATGTATTTTCCTTAAAAGTATTCTAAGACTACCCCGCCCAGTCTGGTGCCCTGGTCAGCCAGCCCCCAAACATTTCTGGCCCATCTGTTGTGAACCGGATACTGTTCCATTGAGGTGAAAGATGGGGCCCCCTTGGGCTGAGCGACTCGCAGGCAAGTGAAAAATGAGGCAGGCAGACGGCTGCACCACCACAGAGCATCTGCCGTCTGCAGCTGACACCTACAAAATAGGGAACAGCAGGAAACTCAAGCCTGCCTCTCCAGCTCTCCCCACTCATTCAGAGCCACACTGGAGACCGTCAAGCCAGGGCCCACCCCACTGCTGACATCCAGCCCAGTGCTACTGGGCAAGCCCTTCCTCAACGCTGCCCCCAGCTGGCCACTGTTCCACCTCTGTGCTTCTCTCCAAGTATCTGGGCTGCGAAAAGTGCCCAGCCCTACCCTGATCTACACCATCCCTCTTGCCCTGGGCCCAGCCAGGATGGTTTCTCCTGGTGGCAGGATGTTCATCTCTTTGGCACACCAGGCGGAAGTCTGGGAGCAGAGAGCTATGTCCTTATATCTGTTTTTCAGTTACCTGCCTACTGGAATACAGCTGCAAAAAACCAGTTTCCTTTATTTACAAGGCAACTGTACAGATACACCACACCTAACTTTGTTTACTACATGGTCACTAGCATGTACTGAATTTCAAGGAAATACGTTTTTGCTACATCTTAATTAGCACTACCCCCTTAGGTGAAATTTGGGCTAGGTGCAGTGGCTCACACCTGTCATTGCAGCACTTTGGGAGGCCAAGGCAGGAGGATCACTTGAAGCCAGGAGTTTGAGACTAGCCTGGGAAACAAAGCAAGACCCTGTCTCTATTTTAAAATCAGCCGGGCATGATGGCGCACGCCTGTAGTCTCTGCTACTCAGATGAGGCGGGAGGATTGCTTGAGCTCAGGAGGTCGAAGCTGCAGTGAGCTGTGATCATGCCACTGCACTCCAGCCTGGGTGATAGAGAGAGACCCTGCCTCAAATAAATAAATAAATAAATAGGCCAGGCGCAGTGGCTCATGCCTGTAATCCCAACACTTTGGGAGGCTGAGGTGGGTGAATCATGAGATCAGGAGATCAAGACCATCCTGGTTAATACAGTGAAACCCTGTCTCTACTAAAAATACAAAAAATTAGCTGGGCATGGTGACGGGCGCCTGTAGTCCCAGATACTCAGGAGGCTGAAGCAGGAGAATGGCATGAACCTGGGAGGCGGAGCTTGCAGTGAGCTGAGATTGTGCCACTGCACTCCAGCCTGGGCCATAGAGTGAGACTCCATCTCAAAAAATAATAAATAAATAACTTCCTGACAGTTCTGGGAACCCTCACCTCTTTGTCACCAACACACTTCCCCTGCAGAGAAAGCTACACTGCTTGAGTGAGTTGGTAAATGCTTCTCTCTCTCCCCACTCTGTCTCTCACAAAGTCACGCAAGGCTTTCTACATGGGCTTCTAAACTTTCTCTGAACCCAGCCATGTCTGGTTGACAAGAAGCAGATTGTAATAAGACAGTACAGTGAGGTTTGCACCCTTCTACCCTTCAGCTGTTACCAAATGTGACAGTAGGTAAACAAATAAACCAAGCCACCCTCAGGCTGCAAGTCTGGGCCTCAGAACCAAGTTATAACCTGAGACAACCCCAGCTGACTGGATGATCACCAAGACCAGACTTCCTACAGAGTGCTGCCCGCTTCTGCAGTGTGATTTCTTAGGTGATAACTGCAAAACAGGGCCCCTCATAAGGTCCTCATCAGGACCTCCTCAGTCTGAGGAAGCCAGAGGCCTCCAATGTTTGGCAAGAGCACTGGTTTGGGTCCAGCTCTGTGTTGGGATATCTTGTTTCCTCACCCGTGAAATAACAATGGCTAATATTTATACAACTATTTAAATTATAGTAGAAAACACATACCATGATATTTATCATCTTAACAATTTTTCAGGGTTTTTTTTTTTCTTTTTTGACACAGTCTCGTTCTGTTGCCCAGGCTGGAGTGCAGCGGCATGATCTTGGCTCACTGCAACCTCTACCTCCCGGGTTCAAGCAATTCTTGCTCCTCAGCCTCCCAAGTAACTGGGCATGGGCCACCATACCTGGCTTTTTTGTATTTTTAGTAGAGATGGGATTTCATCATGTTGGCCAGGCTGGTGTTAAATACAGTAAGAAGTTCTTCTTCAAAGGTTTATCTTGTTTCAGTTTCCTTGTCCTCTGTTCCCTGCTTTCAAGGCCAGACTTCCTTACTTTGTGTTCCCCTGCCCTGGTAAACGACCTTCCCGCCAGTCCTTATCTACAGAGCCCAAATTCCACATCTGCTACCCACACTGTGAATTACCCCTCCCATCGCAATGACCCTTCCTGCGGAAACTGTCCCCCACCCCTGCAAGTGTAACCACATTCCTGCACTTTTCAAGTTAGCCAACTGGGTTCAGCTTAGATTGATCCAGCTCCAGCCAATGGAGACAGGACACAGCAGCAGGGACAAGCTGCGTTAGGAATAAAAACCCTTCCCTCCTTTGTTCGGGGTGCTTTCATGGCAACCAGACCTACGAGAAGCACCCTTCTGCAGAAGCAAATTTGCCTTGCTGAGAGATCCTTTGTCTCAGTGCTAGTTCTTCTTTGCAGCACCAAGCATTTGTTTCCAACAAATTTGGTGGCCCGTATGAGGACCTCATTCTCCTCCGGGAAAGGGTCTCTGATCACCTCTTGTGAGGAGACGCGTCTCGCTGCCTTATTGTGGTAGCCTCAGGGGTAAAGAATCAGGACCCACCCGGTACAACAAATAAACCCAGATTCTCAGCAACACGGGAAGAAAAGATCTGCAGTTACCATGGTGACCAGGTAACTCTAGGCACAGACCAAGGTAAAAACAAACTGTGGGGGTGGGGAAGTACTTCCTTGGTGGTCGGGACAGTTTGGAGGTTAAAAGTGTGTGAATGAGACACACAAGTAAGTGCAAAGCGAGTGTGGAGTAAAAGGAGTGCAAGAAATCTCCAGTGTGGGGGTTGAGCCTCCAGGGAAAGTGAGCAAAAAAGAAAAAAAATCTCTAGTAAAAGAGGATTGAGCCCCACACACACTCAGGTTGAGCCTCCATGGAAAAGGGTGCAAGAAATCTCTCATACGAGAGACGGAGCCCCCATTAACTTCCAGGATGGGAAATACCCCTAGTAAAACAGGAACTACAAAGGACCAAACATAAGGAAAAGCAACAGATGATAAAATAATGTTGTTTTATTTGGACCAAAGAACCTATTCTTAAACGTTCAGTTTTCTGGCCAAGGTTTGGGTCAAATAAGGATTAGATTTGTCAACTTTTAATAAAGTATGTAAATAACCAAAGCCCTGCCTCCCGGGAAGCAGCAGACTATGCCCTGCGCTGGTGGCAGGGGCCTGTCCTCCTCTATCCCCTAAAAACTGCAGGAAACAAGCCAGAAAATACCTCCCCTAAGGAAATTAAAATCCCTAACCCCAAACAATCCACTAGCATGTGGGATTCAAAATTTCCCTTTCCCCTCCTCCTCAAAAAAGTCTACCCCAACCCTTTTTCCCTTAAGCGAAGTGCCTCTAGGAGGAGGGGGAAACTGGCTTTGTAAATGCCCCCTTAACTAGTTCAGAGGTCAGAAACCTAAGGAAGAAACTTAAACCACTATTAGATGATCTTTTTAGGGTTGCGGATCAAATTAACCAATTTTTAGGACCACACGTATATACTTGGGCTGAGCTAATGTCCATCTTAAGTATTCTCTCTTTGGGGGAGGAAAGAACCATGATCTGGCCAAGCGTGGTGGCTCAAGCCTGTAATCCCAGCACTTTGGGAGGCCGAGACGGGCGGATCACGAGGTCAGGAGATCGAGACCATCCTGGCTCACACGGTGAAACCCCGTCTATACTAAAAAAATATATACAAAAAATTAGCTGGGCATGGTGGCGGGCACCTGTAGTCCCAGCTACTCGGGAGGCTGAGGCAGTTGATTAGCGTAAACCCGGGAGACAGAGCTTGCAGTGAGCTGAGATCCGGCCACTGCAGTCCAGCCTGGGCGACAGAGTGAGCCTCTGTCTCAAAAAAAAAAAAAGAACCATGATCTGCAGGGCGGCTGTGACAGTCTGGGAGTGCAAACACCCTCCCAGTCAAAATCTCCCTGCAGCAGAACAAAAATCATCGGCCCAAAACCCCCAGTGGGATAATAACAGCGCAGCCCACCGAGAAAACATGAAAGGTCCTAGGAAAATGATAGTTAAAGGGATTCGGGAATCAGTGCCTCAAACCCAAAAGATTTCCCGACATTTAATATGCAGAAAGGAAAAAACAAAGGGCCCATGGAGTTTTTAAACAGACTCAAAGAACAGGTAAGAAAATATACAGGCTTAAACCTAAAGGATTCCCTTGGACAGGGGATGTTAAAGCTCCATTTTGTTACTAATAGCCAAATATCACAAAGAAATTACAAAAAATAGAGAATTGGAAAGATCAACCTATAGAGGGAGTCAGGGAGCAAGAGAAAAAGAGGCAAAGAGAGACAGAGAGGCAAGGAGAGACAGAGAGACAAAGAGAGACAGAGAGGCAGAAAGAGAAAGAGAGAGAGGGAGGAAAAGATAGAGAGCCAGATGGAGAGCGAGAGAGAGGCAGAGAAAGAAAGAAGACAAATGTTTCAAATGTAAAAGAATAGGTCACTTCAAAAGATAATGTCCCAAATGGGAAAAAGAAACAAAAGTCGTATATAAAAGCAGATCAGCTAATATTAAATTTCTGTTAATTCCAGAGGCAAGAACAAACCTATTAAGGAGAGATCTAATGCTGAAATTTGGCTTAAGCCACTATATTAATCAGGGAAAATTTCTCACCTCCCTAAACTTACTCACCACCACAGATGAAAAGCGTATTCATCCTGATACATGGTCAAAAAAAGGAAATCGAGAGAAATTATGAGTTCCTCCAATCGAGGTCAAATTTTAAAATCCTGGGAAAATAGTAAAAAGAAAACCCTTCCTTTGAAAGCTGGGGAAATAATCTAGCTGACCAAATAGAAAGCGAGCTGCCTTTTCCCGAGTGGTACCCATTTTCCATTTAGCCCCTTGCCTCCCCTTCCAGCTGCTGTCCCCATCTTCTCCCATAAAGACCAAAAAAAGGTTAAAGGAAATAGGAGCCAAGAAAAGCTCAGAGGGAAGGTGGGTACTACCAGATGGGAGGAAAATGTTGTCTAAACCTCTCATGAGGGAAATATTGTCGCAGCTCCATCAAGGATCTCACTGGGGACCTCAAGCCATGTGCGGTGCAGTCCTCAGAGTTTACAGGTGTATAAGAATATATACTCTTGCTAAGCAAGTAGTAGATAGTTACAGGGTGTGCAGAAAAACTAATAAACCCTAAAAAGGCAACCTCCTGGGGGCAAAAATCCAGGGCTAAGACCATTCCGAAGTGCTCAAATTAATTACACCGAGATGCCCCCAATCGGTTGCCTGAAGTACTTATAGGTAATAGCAGACCACTTCACTCACTGGGTAGATACTATTCCATTCTCAAGTGCAACCACCAGTCATGGAGTTAAAGCATTAGTTAAAAACATTATACCCTGGTTTGGACTAATAGAAAACATGGATTCAGATAATGGAGCCCATTTCACTGCACATGTCATTAAAAATCTAGCCCAGGTGCTAGACATAAAATGGGAATGCCATATCCCTTGGCAGGAAGGGTAAAAAGAATGAACCAGACTCTTAAAAAACCAGCTAACCAAATTAATCCTAGAAACCCAGCTACCCTGGACTAAATGTCTCCCCATTGCCTTGTTAAGAATCAGAACCATCCCTTGGAAAGATATCAGCTTATCCCCTTATAAAATGTTATATGGGCTATCTTATTTACACATTCCACTACTGACATTCCTACACTTAAAAGATCAGTTTCTCAAAAATTATGCACTTGGTCTATCTTCCACTTTCTCTTCTCTTAAAACCAAAAGTCTCTTAGCACAGGTGCCGCCCCTGGAATTCCCAGGACATCAACATCAGCCGACATCACATCCTCATCAAAGGATGGAAAAAAGGAAAGCTTGAACCAGCTTGGGAAGGACCTTACCTAGTACTCCTGGCCACTGAAACTGCAGCCCGAACAGCGAAAAAAGGATGAACTCATCATACTCGAGTGAAAAAACATCACCACCTCCGGAGTCACGGGCCACTATTCCAAGGGAAAGTCCTACCAAACTAAAGCTAAGAAAAGCCTAACCCTCCTATATCTACCATATTATTCTACCGTCTTTTCCCACTTCGTAGCTAGTCACCTTATGATTATCATAACTAAATCAAGCCTACCTCAAGTTATCACTTTTATGCTTGCCTCATTCTGCCCTGAAGGATCTCCAAAACCAAGGAAAGTTAGTCTCTATCAATAAGTACCTTTGCCCCTCCAAAATAAACAAAACTGCTAATAATCATAAAACTTGTACCAGATGTGCACACAGCGCGGGGTGGAGGTTCTGTCATGGTTAGGGAGATGAACTCTGGACCACCAAATATCAAGGCTAGACCTCCCCAGCAGGAGGTTGCATTAATCTAAAGCCCTACATCCACCTTACCAAAGGCATAACTCCCTGTAATTGTCAGCCTTAGCAGTGTCACCCTGTACAAATCTTTATCACTGTCCCCACCTCCACTGATACTAACCCCACTCTAAGGCATTTCTTTTTTTTTTTTTTTTTTTTTTTTGAGGCAGAGTCTCGCTCTGTCGCCCAGGCTGGAGTGCAGTGGCGCAATCTCGGCTCACTGCAAGCTCCGCCTCCCGGGTTCCCGCCATTCTCCTGCCTCAGCCTCCCGAGTAGCTGGGACTACAGGCGCCGCCACCACGCCCGGCTAATTTTTTTGTATTTTTAGTGGAGACGGGGTTTCATTGTGTTAGCCAGGATGGTCTCGATCTCCTGACCTCGTGATCCGCCCGTCTCGGCCTCCCAAAGTGCTGGGATTACAGGCTTGAGCCACCGCGCCCGGCCTCTAAGGCATTTCTATGGCCTAAAAGCTAATTTTCGTTCTGGGACAGACGCAATAGGATCTTTTGAAATGCGCTTCATTGATCCCCCACCCCCTTCCCTTTCTCCTTCTCCAGACCCTTCTTTCAATCAAACTGTTAATTTTTCCAATAACAAAGCCATAGTCGACATTATAAACATTAGAGATTTAAAACAAACTTTAGCAGTTGAGACAGGATACCAAAATGCAAATGCCTGGTTGGAATGGGTTAAATATTCTGTTCGCACACTAAATAAAAGCAACTGTTACCCTTGTGCAAGACAGGCCAGGGGCTCAAATAGTCCCTTTCCCACTCGGATGGTCTTCTAACGAATTGGGCATAAGCTGCACGGTAAGTTTCTTCCAAAACCCCACAACCTGGGGCAGCAAGCCACACAAGACTCTCACTGCTGTTCCCCAAAGTCAGAGGCTCTGCGGATCAGCCCCCAGGGGCCATCCGGCCTCCAGCCTCAGATGTTAATTTTGCCTCGTGTCTCTCACAGCAGGGGGAGAAATTAATGTCTCTCAAAGACCTAAAAGGGTGCAGCGAGACTAAGCCTTTCCAGAATTTACCAGTCAAGCTGCCCTTACTCACTCCCGAGCAGACGTGTGGTGGTATTGCGGGAAACTACTATTAAGTTCTCTGCCGAGTAATTGGAGTGGCACTTGTGCTCCAGTTCAATTGGCCATCCCTGTCACCCTGGCATTCCGCCAACACAGTAAGCAAGAAAGTCAGAACCGAGTTTAAAAAAAAAAAAAAAAGGGCTTCACCGGATCTTTTAACCCTCACGTTTATATAGACGCTATTAGAATTCCACAAAGAGTAACAGATAACTTTAAAGCCCAGAATCAAATAGCTGCAGGATTTTAATCTGTGCTGTTTCAGTTGTCAACTATAAACAAAAATGTAGATTACACAAATTACGTTTATTACAACCAACAACGATTTGTTAATTATACTAGAGATACTATGATAGCTGAACAATTAGGACCCACCAGTCAAATGGCCTGGGAAAACAGAATAGCATTCAACATAATACTAGCGAAAGAGGTTGGATTCTGTGTCATAATGAAAGTCCAATGTTACACTTTTATCCCTAATAACACAGCCCCCAACAAAACAACAACAAAGGCTTTGCAAGGCCTAACCTCCTCATCCAACAAGTTAGCAAATCTTCTAGACTAAACGGCCCCTTCACAAATTTAATGGGAAATTGGTTCAGCAAACGGAAGGGACTTATGTCCTCAATCCCCACCTCTCTTACCATGGAAATAGGGTTGCTTATTCTTGTAGGATGCTGTATCATACCCTGTGCCCAAGGATTAATACAAAAGCTTGTTAAAACAGCTCTCACCAAAACCTCCCTCAATCCTCCTTTTCCTCCTTATTCAAATAAGCTTTTTCTTTTAAAAGACCACGTAAAACAACAGAGCCAAATTATATTTTAAAAGTTTGAAGAAGCACTATAAAATATTGAAGGGAGGAACTGTTAAATACAGTAAGAAGTTCTTCTTCAAAGGTTTATCTTGTTTCAGTTTCCTTGTCCTCTGTTCCCTGCTTTCAAGACCAGACTTCCTTACTCTGTGTCCCCCTGTCCTGGTAAACGACCTTCCCGCCAGTCCTTATCTACAGAGCCCACATTCCACATCTGCTACCCACTCTGTGAATTACCCCTCCTGCCGCAATGGCCCTTCTGGCGGAAACTGTCCCCCACCCCTGCCAGTGTAACCACATTCCTGCACTTTTCAAGTTAGCCAACTGGTTCAGCTTAGATTGTGCAATCCAACTCCAGCCAATGGAGACAGGACACAGTCGCGGGGACAAGCTGCATTAGGAATAAAACCCCTTCCCTCCTTTGTTCAGGGTGCTCTCGTGGCGACCAGACCTACGAGAAGCACCCTTCTGCAGAAGCAAATTTGCCTTGCTGAGAGATCCTTTGTCTCAGTGCTGGTTCCTCTTTGTGGCAGCGAGCATTTGTTTCCAACAACTGGTCTCAAACTCCTGACCTCAGGTGATCCACTCACCTCGGCCCCCCAAAGGACTGGGATTACAGGTGCAAGCCACTGTGCCCCGCTTGTTTTTTTGAAACAGGGCCTTGCTCTGTCACCCAGGCTGGAGTGCAGTGGCACACGCATGGCTCACTGTAGCCTTGACCTCCCAGGCTCAAGTGATCCTCCCACCTCAGCCTCCCAAGTAGCTATGACCACAGGCACACACCACCATGCACAGCTATATTTTTTGTTGTTGTTGTTGCTGTATTTTTAGTAGAAATGGGTTTTTGCCATGTTGCTCAGGCTGGTCTCAAACTCCTGGATTCAAGTGATCCTCCTGTCTTGGCCTCCCAAAGTGCCCAGCCTAAACAGTTTTCAATGCACAGTTAACTATATTGACATTGTGCAACCAATCTCAAACTTTTTCATCTTACAAAACTCACACTGCACCCATTAAACAACTCCCCATTCCCCTTCCCCCCAGTCCCTGGCAACCACCATTCTACCGTTTCTATGCATGTGACTGCTCTAGGTTCCACAGATAAGTGGAATGCTATGGTATTTATCCTTTTGTGACTGGCATATTTCACTTAGCATAATGTCCTCAAGGTTCATCCATGTTGCAGCATCTGTCAGAATTTTTTTCCAGCCTGTCCCTGGATCTAAGAAAGGAATGTTTTCATTTTTTAAGGCTGAATCATGCATTGTACATATACATATATCATGTTTTGTCTATTCATCTGTCAATGGGTGCCTGGATGTTTCCACCTTTGGCTATTGTGAATAATGCTTCTATGAACGTGTCTACACAAATATCTCCTAGAGACCTTGCTTTTAATTATTTTGGTTCTATGCCCTCAAGTAGAATTGCTGGATCAAAGGGTAACTCTATTTTGAATTTTTTGAGGAACCGTCATACAGTTTCCACAGCAGAGGCACCATTTTACACCCCCAGTAACAGTGCTCAAGGATCCCAGTTGCCCACGTCCTCACCAACACTTGTTATTTTCTGTTCTTAGAGCAGCCATTCTAGTGAGTGTGAGATGTTACCCCTTTGTGGTTCTGATTTGCATTTGCCAGAAAGTTAGCGACATGGAGCATCTTTTCATATGCTTGTTGACCATTTGTGTATCACCTTCAGAGAAATGTCTAATCAAGTCTTTCCCCCCTTTTTTTCCTTCTGTTTTTTAGAGACAGGGTCTTGCTGTGGCACCCAGGCTTGAGTACAGTGATGTGATCATAGCTCACTGTAACCTCAAACTCCTGGGCTCAAGTGATCTCCACACTTCAGCCTCCTGAGTAGCTGGGGTTACAGGCGTGCACCACCACATCCTGCTTTTTGTTTTCATCGACAGAGTCTCACTGTTGCCCAGACTGGTCTCGAATTCCTGGACTCAAGTGATGCTCCCACCTTGACCTCCCAAAGTGCTGGGATTACAGGCATGAGCTACCACACTGGGCATTTGCCCATTTTTTATTTGTTTTGTTGTTGTTTCTTTTTTTTTTTTTTTTTTTTGGTCATTGAGTAACAATAGCTAATATATATTACGCTCACATTATGTTCCAGAAAGTATACTCAGGGCCGAGCTGAGATGTGGCAACCCTGACAAATTCACAATTTGGTCACCTTTCAAACCTATAGTCTTTAAATATTCGCTAAACATTTATGGGGTAGGGGTGGGAAGGTGGACAGGGAGAAACTGATATCCTATTATTAAAAATCATATATAGGCCAGGCACCGTGGCTCATGCCTGTAATCCCAGCACTTTGGGAGGCTGAGGTGGAAAGACTGCTTGAGCCCAGGAGTTTGAGACCACCCTGGGCAACACAGTGAGACCTCGTCTCTACAAAAAATTTTAAAATTAGCTGAGAGTGGTGGTGCACGCCTGTAGTTCCAGCTACTTGGAAGGCTAAAGTGGGAGGGTCACTTGAGCCCAGGAGTTAGAGGGTGCAGGGGGCTATGATGGTGTCACTGCACTCCAGCCTGGTTGACAGAGCAAGACCCTGACTCAAACGAAAAGAAAAGAAAAAATCATATAGAAACACACTAATTCATTCCTCCTGGATGCAGTAGAGTCAATGTTTGAAGAAAAGCTTTTTTTTTGACAAAATCTTTCCCACTTTTCTGAGATTCTTGTTCTCTCTTCTCTTCTTGTCTCTGATTTTCCAAACTAGATAACTTTCAGAAGGCTTGTTCAGGGGCTTACATTTTTTTTTTTTTTTTTTTAAAGACAGAGTCACTCTGTTGCCCAGGCTGGAGTGCAGTGGTGCAATCTCAGCTCACTGCAACCTCCACCTCCTGGGTTCAAGCAATTCTCTTGCCTCAGCCTCCCAAGTAGCTGGGAATTTCAGGCGTGCGCCACCATGCCCAGCTAATTTTTGTAGTTTTAGTAGAGACGGGTTTCACCATGTTGACCAGGCTGGTCTTGAACTCCTGACCTCAAGTGATCCATCCACCTGCCTCAGCCTCCCAAAGTGCTGGAATTACAGGCATGAGCCACCACACCCAGCCTAGAGACTTAGAATTCCAGTAATGAAATGAATCACTCCTTTCCAGTAACCAGCACTAGGCCACGTATTCATCAGCCTCACAGTTTCAGCAGAGCGCCCTGCCATTCTCACTGAGAATGCGACACATGGAAAGACAGGCAGGTGAGAGCAAGCAAAGCTTTTTACTTCCTTTGGTGGGCACAGGGCTAATTCACAAGTAAATAGTCACATAAGGAAACACCTCAGAGACCTGAGCTGCTTGGGACATATTTCTGATTCACTGAAGTAAATTTTTTCCATTTGAAATTAGGAAATATTTCCGTAAGTATAGAATATAGTGATAACCCATGTACCCACCATTAGCATAGACAGATATTAACATTTTTGCCTTCTTTGAGAGGTTTTTTTTTTTTTGAGACAGGGTCTCACTCTGTCACCCAGGCTGGAGTGCAGTGGCTTAATCACGGCCCACTGCAGCCTTCGCCTCCTGGGCTCAAGCGATCCTCCCACCTCAGCCTCCCTAGTAGCTGGGACTACAGGTATGCGCCACTATTCTCCGCTACTTTTTGTTTTTGTTTTTGTTTTGTAGAGATGGGGGTCTCACTATATTGCCCAGGCTAGTCTCGAACTCCTGGCCTCAAGCAATCCTCCCGTTTTGGCCCCCCAAAGTGCTGGGATTACAGGTGTGAGACACCACGCCCAGCCCAGAGGTTTTATTTTTAAGAAACAAAATGTTACGGATACAACTAGAGTCCCACATCTTTTCCTTTACCTTCCCTTCTCAGAGGTACCTACACTCCTGGAGTTAGTGTATATCATTCCTATTAGTGATTTATACGTTAACAAACCATCTCCGTATTCACCATCTAGTCCATTGCTTTGGGTGTTTATCAGTTTTACATAAATGATAGCGATGTGCCCATTTATCATTCTTTTTAATTATTTATTTATTTTTTTTTTTTGAGATGGAGTTTCGCTCTTGTCACCCAGGCTGGAGTGCAATGGCATGATCTTGGCTCACTGCAACCTCCACCTCCCGGGTTCAAGTGATTCTCCTACCTCAGCCTCCCAAGCAACTGGGATTACAAGCGCCTGCCACCACATCCAGCTAATGTTTGTATTTTTGGTAGAGATGGGGTTTCACCATGTTGGCCAGGCTGGGCTCAAACTCCTGACCTCAGGTGATCCACCCGTCTCGGCCTCCTAAAGCACTGGGATTACAAGTGTGAGCTACCACGCCCAGCCCCATTTATCATTCTTTTAGCTGCTCAGTGTTTGAGACCCCCTCCTATGTAGGAGGCTGAGCCCACTTCCACCATAAAGGCTAAAAGGCCACCTGCCCACCGCCCTTGTGATAGGGGTAGGCATGTGACCTAGGCTCTGCCAGCCAGACCCACTTCCCCTAACTTGGCATTCAGCACTAGAGTTGCAGAGACTGCACGAGGCAGAGCAATTGTGGAAAGTTTCCAGGGTAGCAGAGGCAGCTTCCCTTGTACCTGCCCAGAGCTGACAGGTGATGGCTGTACCCGCCGAAGGGCTGGGGCTTGACTGCAGAAATGGTTTAGTCTTGGATCGTGGTTCCTCAGCTCTCAGTGATTCTGTGAACTACCCAATATCCTTCCCATGAATCCTCTTCCTGCTTAAACTCAGAAGGATTTTCTGTTGCTTACAGTTAAGGATCTGGTTGAAAAGGGTGATGCTTTTGCAACTGACTTTTAAAATTTTTTATTTTAGAGACAGGATCGGCCAGGCATGATGGCTTATGCCTGTAATCCCAATACTTTGGAAGGCTGAAGTGGAAAGATCCCTTGAGCAGGAATTCAAGACCAGCCTGGGCAACATAGTGAGACCCTCGTCTCTTAAAAAAATAATAAGGCTGGGCGCAGTGGCTCACGCCTGTAATCCCAGCACTTTGGGAGGCCGAGGCGGATGGATCACAAGGTCAGGAGACCCAGACCATCCTGACTAACACGGTGAAACCCCATCTCTACTAAAAATACAAAAAAAAAAAAAAAAAAAAATTAGCCAGGCATGGTGGCGGGCGCCTGGAGTCCCAGCTACTCGGGAGACTGAGGCAGGAGAATGGCTTGAACCCGGGAGGTGGAGCTTGCAGTGAGCAGAGATCTCGCCACTGCACTCCAGCCTGAGCGACAGAGCGAGACTCAAAAATAAATAAATAAATAAAATAAATAAAATTAGCCCGTGTGGTGGCATATGCCTATAGTCCCAGCTACCGGAGAGCTGAGGTGGGAGGATCACTTGAGTCCAGGAGTTTGAGATCAGCTTGGGAAACACAGTGAAACCTCATCTCTACAAAAAATGTAAAAATTAGGTGGTTAGGGTGGCATGCCTCTGTAGTGCCAGCTACTGGGGAGGTTGAGGTGGAGGATCGCTTGAGCCCAGGAATTTGAGGCTGCAGTGAGCCATGATTGTGTCATTGCACACCAGACTGGGTGACAGAGCAAGACCCTTTTTTTTTTTTTTTTTTAAGAGACAACTTATCAACTATATTCATTCCATCTTGGGGCACAGTTAGGTTGTTTCCATATTTTTACTATTGCAAAGAGTGCTATGATACATATCGTTGTACATCTGTCTCCTTGTATCCATGTATGAAAGTGTACATAGAGTCTAAGCATCTGCAACTTCACTAGGTATTGACAAACTCCCAGGTAGTTGTACCAGTTTACCCAACCATCAGTGTGAGTAGGAGTTCAGGTTTCCTACATATTTACCACCATTTGGTTTTAGCAAATCCATTAATTTTTTTCCAATTTTATGGGACATTATATCTCACTGTTGCTTTGATTTTTACGTTCTTGATTATAGGTGAGGCTTAGCAACTTGTCATATGAAAGGTTATTAGGGGCCAGGCACGGTGGCTCACACCTGTGATCTCAGCACTTTAGGAGGCAGAGGCAGGAGGATCGCTTGAGCCCAGGAGTTCAAGGCCAGTCTGGGCAACACAGCGAGACCCTGTCTCTTAATAGAAAAGAAAGGTTGTTGGGAAGCACCAGAATGGAAATCTCTGTGTCTCTTTCCTCTTGAGCTGGTCCATTTCCCCAGAGAGGAATTTTCCTGGAACTCAGCATCCACTCACCCATGCTCTTTCCAGGCTGTTACCTCCTTCCATCCTCAGCTGAGTCTGGGATTGCCAAGGTCACCAAGTCAAGCATGTAGATGGCACAGCCTTGCCAGAGAAGAGGCCAGAGTCCTGCTTGGGGCAGGGAGGGGCAGCTGCCTGGCTGCATGCGATGGGAGTGGTCTCTGGAAGACTTTCAGCTTCTCCTCTCTTTCTGCCCCATGCTGAACCCCTGCCTTCAGAAGCACCTGCTGCCTCGCGCAGGCTCTGCATTACAAACCCACTTCTTTTTGGCTGGTCAGGTCGTCTGCATACTCGGTGCCACCTTCTCCCTGCTGCTGACTCTGTCACCCTCCAGCCATCCGCTTTCCAGCTTCTAAAATTCTGCCAGCACTGTGTGCTGCTCTCTCCTGTCCTGTTCATTCCCTTTGTCCTTTTGGCTTTATAATTCTTAAATTCCTTTACTGTCTTTAAGAGGAAAGGGGCTTCCATAGGGAGGAGTGTACGTTAGGCCCACCTTTTTTATTTTTTATTTATTTTTATTTATTTTCAGATGGAGTCTCGCTCTGTTGCCCAGGCTGGAGTGCAATGGCGTGATCTCAGCTCACTGCAAACTCTGCCTCCTGGGTTCAAACGATTCTCCTGCCTCAGCCTCCCAAGTAGTTGGGACCACAGGTGTGCGCCACCACACCTGGCTAATTTTTGTATTTGTAGTAGAGACAGGGTTTCACCATGTTGGCCAGGCTGATCTCGAACTCCTGACCTCAGGTGATTCGCCCGCCTCGGCCTCCTAAAGTGCTGGGATTATAGGTGGGAGCCACCGCACCCCGCCCGGCCCTCTATATTTAAATGGACACTGTGTAGGTATTTAATCTAGAATGTACTTTGTATGGTGGACGGTAAGGATCTAATATTAGCTTTTTCAGCACCATGTGCCGCTTAGTCCATTCTTTCCTTCGTGGTTTGTTATGCCACCTCTCTCACAGCCAAAGGCCTGCACGTGTTGGATTTCTTTCTAGGCTGCCAACTCTGTTCTATTAAGATGGATAGAGAGAGAGACAGAGAGAAAAAGAGCTATCCATGTGCCAAGACTATAGTTTTAATCATAACAGCTGGTGGTGAAAGCTTATTCTTGTTCCTCTTCAAAATTGTTTTTGTTGGGTCAGGCGCAGTGGCTCACGCCTGTAATCCCAGCACTTTGGGAGGCCAAGGCGGGTGGATCACCTGAGGTCAGGAGTTCAAGACCAGCCTGGCCAACATGGTGAAACCCCGTCTCTACTAAAAATACAAAAATAGCCCGGTGTGGTGGCCTGTGCTTGTAATCCCAGCTACTTGGGAGGCTGAGGTACGAGAATCGCTTGAACTTGGGAGGCAGAGGTTGCAGTGAGCCCAGATCCCACCACTGCACTCCAGCCTGAGTGACAGAGCAAGACCCTGTCTCAAAAAAAAATAAATAAAAATAAATAAATTGTTTTTGTTGGACTTCTGGTTTGTGTATGGTAGAATAAAATTAGCATTTTCCTCCCTCCTCTCAAAAATCACTAGAAGCAACATGGAGAATGAGATACAGAAACATAAAGTCCATTTCCAGTGAACCTAGGAGCTACCCAAGATCCTGAGTACTAAAATAGGCCAGAGTGCTGAAAGCAGCAGGGATCCAGCAGAGGGACAGAAGGAAGATCACAGAGGGTGCCTGTGGCTGCAGATAGAGAAGCAGCAACTGCAGAAGCAAATACTTGCATAGCATTTGCAACGACACTGAGGCTCAGAAAGATGATGTGACTGCGCACGGTCACACAGTAAGCAGGATTCAAACCTCAAACCCAGGCCATCTGGCCCCAGAGTCTGTGCCTATGACCTCTCTGCCTGGTTTCGCATCCCCCTACATACACCCAAATGTGAGAAGCAGTAAAGTGCATGCCTTGAGGGCGAGGGGCACACCCTAGTGTATTAAAATAAAATCTTGGCTGGGCGCATTGTGGATCACCTGAGGTTGGGAGTTCGAGACCAGCCTGACCAACATGGAGAAACCCCGTCTCTACTAAAAATACAAAATTAGCTGGGTGTGGTGGAGCATGCCTGTAGTCTCAGCTACTCGGGAGGCTGAGGCAAGAGAATCACTTGAACCCAGGAGGCAGAGGTTGCAGTGAGCTGAGATCACGTCATTACACTTCAGCTTGGGCAACAAGAGCAAAACTCCATCTCAAATAAATAAATAAATAAATAAAATCTTATTTGCAGCAACTAGAGCAGATCAACAGCAGCTGCAAGAACACCCAAGAAACAAAGGAAAAGCGGCCAATTGAGGAATCATGCAGGCAAGCCATATGTGATGGAATAAAGATGGCTGCAATTTCTTTGCCACTCCTCCCATGAAGAAGTGGAGTCTGTTTCCCCTCCCCTTGAATTTGGACAGGCTGTGTCGTGCTTTGATCAATAGAAGGCGTCAGAAGTGATGCTGTGTGACTTTTAAGGCTGGTCTCCAGGACATCGGCAGCTTCCACTCTCAATACTTGAAACACTCCTTCTTGAAATGCAGTTGCCATGCTGTAAGGAAGCCCAAGATGGCACAAGGAAAAGCCCAGAGCTGAAGCCCCAGCTAACAGTCAGCACCAACTACCAACCGTGAGTGGAACATCTTGGAAGTTACAGCCCCATTTGAGCTTCTGTGTGGCTGCAATTCCAGCCACCACCATGTAGAGGCAGAGTTGAGTCATACCCACAGAGCCTGCCTAAAATACAGAATTTTTATTTAAATGGTTGCTGCTGTCTTAAGCCACTATGTTTTGGGGTGATTTGTCATACAGCAATAGATAACTGAAACACCATATTTGCAGAAATCAGACTGTATAATGGGAGAAGAGTAGCTTTGCATTGTCAATTTTGTTAATCTTTTTAAAACCCAATTCTTGGTCTCATTGATTTACTCTGTTGTTTTTCTATTCTCTATTTTACTTATCTCTACTCTAGTTTTTATGGTCTTATTCCCTCTTCTTGCTTCTGGTTTAGTTTGATCTTCTTTTTCTAGTTTAAGATGGAAGCTAAAGTTACTGATTTGAAATATTTCTTTTTTCTTTTTTTTCAGAGACAGGGTCTCACTATGTTGCCCAGGCCGGAGTACAGTGGTCATTCACAGGCATGATCATAGCACATACAGCCTGAGACTCCTGGGCTCAAGTGATCCTTCTGCCTCAGCCTCCGGAGCAGCTGGGTCTACAGGTACACACTACTACTCCTGCTCAGATCTTTATTTTATTTTTTTTTTTATTTTTATTTTTTTTTTTTTTTTTTTTTTTTTTTTGAGACGGAGTCTCGCTGTGTCGCCCAGGCTGGAGTGCAGTGGCCGGATCTCAGCTCACTGCAAGCTCCGCCTCCCGGGTTTGCGCCATTCTCCTGCCTCAGCCTCCCGAGTAGCTGGGACTACAGGCGCCCGCCACCTCGCCCGGCTAGTTTTTTTTTATATTTTTAGTAGAGACGGGGTTTCACCATGTTAGCCAGGATGGTCTCGATCTGCTGACCTTGTGATCCGCCCGTCTCGGCCTCCCAAAGTGCTGGGATTACAGGCTTGAGCCACCGCGCCCGGCCGGATCTTTATTTTAAAAAATTTTTTTAGAGATAGGGTGTCACTCCATCACCAGGACTGAGGTAAAATGCCATGATCATAGCACCCTGCAGCCTCAAACTCCCAGGATCAAGTGATCCTCCTGCCTCAGACTCCTGGGAACTGGGATTAGAGGTGTGCACCACCATGCCTGGTTTTTTTTGTTCTTGTTTTTGTTTTTGTTTTTGTTTTGTAGAGACGATATATGTTTTTCTGGGAATGTCTTCATTTCCATCTTCCCTCTGCCCTCTGATAGATCCTGATGGGGAATTACCTGTGAATCTTACTGAGGATGGTTGTCTGCAATGAGTATCTTCTCTCTTGCCATTTCTTGCTACTTTCAAAATTCTCTTTTTTAAGACAGTCTCTCTCTGTTGTCCAGGCTGAAGTGCAGTGGCATGATCTCAGCTCACTGCAACCTCCGCCTCACAGGTTCAAGCAATCCTCTTGCCTCAGCCTCCCGAGTAGCTGGGACTACAGGCACCCACCATCATACCTGGAATTTTTTTTTTTTTTTTTTGGAGATGGAGTCTCACTCTGATGCCCAGGCTGGAGTGCAGTGGCATGACCTCGGCTCACTACAACCTCCACCTCCTGGGTTCAAGCAATTCCCTGCCTCAGCCTCCCAGGTAGCTGGGATTACAGGCGCCCACCACCACGCCTGGCTAATTTTTGTATTTTTAGTAGAGACAGGGTTTCACCATCTTGGCCAGGCTGGTCTCGAACTCCTGACCTTGTGATCCTCCCACCTCAGCCTCCCAAAGTGCTGGGATTACAGGCATGAGCCACCACACCCAGCCAATTTTTATATTTTTAATAGAGACGGGATCTCACTATATTTCCCAGGCTGGTCTTGAACTCCTGACCTCAGGTGATCCACTGGCCTTGGGCTCCCAAAGTGTTGGGATTACAGGCGTCAGCCACAGCAACTGGCCATCAAAATTCTCTTTGGCTTTGACTTTCAGTCGTTGGATTAAAATGTGTCTAGGTGTGAATGTCTGAGTTTATTCTGCTTGAATGAAACTATTAATGTTTTTGATAAAATGTGAGACACTTTTGGCCACTTTTTTCTTCAAATTTTTTCCTAACCTTTCTCTGTCCCTCTCCTTTGGGGACTCCCATTTTGTGTATGTTGGTATGTCTGACAATGTCCCACAGATCTTAGTCTGTTCCTTTTTCTTCATTCTCTCCTTTCCCCCTTCCTCAAACTAAATCATCTCAGTTAACTTATCTTCAAGGTCACTCATTCTTTTGCCTGCTCAAATCTGTTGTTGAGCCCCTCTAGTGAATTTTTCATTTCAGTTATTGTACTTTTCAACTCCAGAATTTCTACTTGGTTCTTTATTATAATTCCTATCTTTGTTGATGTTTGGTAAGTTATTCTTATATTTTCATTTAATTCTTTAGACAGTTTTCTTTAGTTTTTTAAACTTTTTTTGAAATGGAGGTCTCGCTATTTTGCCCAGGTTGGTCTCAAACTCCTGCAATCCTCCCACTTCAGCCTCCTGAGTAGCCAGGACTACAGGTGCCCACCACAGTGCCTGGCTAAACATATTTGAAATAGCTGGTTAAGTATTTTTTTCAAGTGGGTTCGTTGTTTGGATTTCCTCAGGAACAGTTTTTGTTGGTTGTTTTTTTTTTCCTGTGTGTGGGCCATACTTCCTTATTCCTTTTCATGTCTCATTTTTTTTTTGGAAAAATGGACATTTTAAATAACAAGATGTGGCAGCTCTAGAAATAGATTCTTCTCCCTCCCCAGGATTTGTTGTAATTGCTGTTGTTTGCTTAGTGACTTTTCTGACTTAATTCCTTAATTCTGTAAAGTCTATATTCTGTGTTGTGTATGGCTACTGAAGTCTTTTCTTGGTTAGCTCAGTGGTCAGCTAATGATTACACAGATTTCCGTCACCACCTGGAACCAGCAAGCCACACAGCCTTTGCCCAGGGGCTCTGTGTGCATGTTGGTCGTGCCTTCCACAGTCAGCCTGGCAGTTGACAACTCTGCCCTAGCATTGACTTACTCCTTGGAAAAGGCCCTGGCTCTTATTCCACTTGAAAATCTCACCCTCTCGCCCGGGCACGGTGGCTCACACCTGTAATCCCAGCACTTTGGGAGGCCGAGATGGGCAGATCACGAGGTCAGGAGATCGAGACCATCCTGGCTAACCCAGTGAAACCCCATCTCTACTAAAAAAATACAAAAAACTAGCCAGGCGAGGTGGTGGGCGCCTGTAGTCCCAGCTACTCGGGAGGCTGAGGCAGGAGAATGGCGTGAACCTGGGAGGCAGAGCTTGCAGTGAGCTGAGATCCGGCCACTGCAGTCCAGCCTGGGCGACAGAGCGAGACTCCGTCTCAAAAAAAAAAAAAGAAAAGAAAAGAAAAAAAGAAAATCTCACCCTCTCAAATAAATTACAGATGATTCAGTAGGGGATCTACGAGAAGACACTAGAAGAAAAAAGGAGGAAAAGGGCCAGGTTTGGTGGCTTATGCCTATAATCCCAGAACTTTGGGGGGCTAAGAGGGAAGGATCACTTGAACCCAGAAATTTGAGGTCAGTCTGGCCAACATAAGGAAACATTGTCTCTACAAAAATTAAAAAAAAAAAAAAATTAAAAAAGAAAAAGAAAAAAGGAAGGAACAAGATAAATATACAAAAACTGAAGAATACTTATTAGAAAATTTTTGTCACTGAGCAGGTGAAAAATTCAAATAAGTATTTCATTTAAAATTTTTTAAAAAATAAACTCTTCCATAAAGCCAAAGCACAACTAAGAAACTAAGGTTGCCTGGCACAGTGGCTCACGACTGTAATTCCAGCACTTTGGGAGGCTGAGGCAGGTAGATTGAGGTCAGGAGATCGAGACCAGCCTGACCAACATGGTGAAACCCTGTCTCTACTAAAAATACAAAAATTAGCCAGGCGTGGTGGCAAGTGCCTGTAATCCCAGCTACTTGGGAGGCCGAGGCAGAAGAATCACTTGAACCCAGGAGGCGGAGGTTGTAGTGAGCCTAGATCATGCCACTGCACTCCAGTCTGGGTGACAGAGCGAGACTCCGTCTCAAAAAAAAAAAAAAAAAAAAAGAAACTAAGGCCAGGCATGGTGGCTCATGCCTGTAATTCCAGCACTTTGGGAGTCTGAGGGGGGAGGATCACCTGAGGCCAGGAGTTCAAGACCACCCTGGGCAACACAGTGAGACCTTGTCTCTACAAAACATTAAAAATAGGCCAGGCCTAGTAGTTTCTCGCCTGTAATCCTAGCACTTTGGGAGGCTAAGATGGAAGGATTGCTTGAGGCCAGAAGTTCTACACCAGACGGGGCAAGATGGCGAGATCCCATCTCTACAAAAATTTTAAAAATTAGCTGGGCATGACATGCACCTGTGGTCCCAGCTACTCAGGAGGCTGAGTGAGGAAGATTGATTAAGACCAGGAATTTGAGGCAGCAGTGAGCTATGATCATGCCACTGCATTTCAGCTGGAGTGACAAAGAGGGACCCCATCTCCTAAAAAAAAATTATATATATATATGTGTGTGTGTGTGTGTGCGTGTGTATTTTTTAATGGCCAGGTCGGTGGCTTATGCCTGTAATGCCAGCACTTTGGGAGGCTGAGGCAGGTGGATCATGAGGTCAGGAGTTCAAGTCCAGCCTGGCCAACATGGTGAAACCTCATCTGTACTAAAAAAAAAAAAAAAAAAAAAAAAAAAATGGCCGGGTGCAGTGGCTCAAGCCTGTAATCCCAGCATTTAGGGAGGCTGAGGCGGGCGGATCACGAGGTCAGGTGATCGAGACCATCCTGGCTAACACGGTGAAACCCCATCTCTACTAAAAATACAAAAAACTAGCCAGGTGTGGTGGCGGGCGCCTGTAGTTCCAGCTACTCGGGAGGCTGAGGCAGGAGAATGGCGAGAACCTGGGAGTCGGAGCTTGCAGTGAGCCAAGATCGCTCCACTGCACTCCAGCCTGGGCAACAGAGCGAGACTCTGTCTCAAAAAAAAAATACAAAAATTAGCCGGGCCTGGTAGTGGGCACCTGTAATCCCAGCTACTTGAAAGGCTGAGGCAGGAGAATCACCTGAACCCAGGAGGCAGAGATTGCAGTGAGCCGAGAAAGCACCACTGCACTCCAGTCTGGCCAAAAGAGTAAGACTCCATCTTGAAAAAAAAAAAAAAAAAAAAAAAGCCAAGCATGGTGGTGCATGCCTGTAGTCCCGGCTACTTGGAGTCTGAGACGGGAGGATCTCTCGAGCACAGGAGCGCAAGGCTGTAGTGAGCTAGGATTGAGCCACTGCATTCCAGCCTGGGTGACAGAGTGAGGCTCTGTCTCAAAAGAGAGAGAGCTGGCAAAACCCAGGAAATACATGGAAGAGAAAAATTAAAGTAGCACAGAGGAGAAGAGAAAATAGAAAGTGACACAGGAAAAGCAGATGCCACCGGAAACACAGAGAGGACTGTAACAAGGCGAGTGAGCAAATGGAAAGGAGACAGTTAAATGGGAAGTTTACCCTATAAGCTCTTCTTCCGAGATAGCTGAAAGGAAATGACGTATGGCAAATGGGCAAGAGAGCGAATAGATATGCAGTTGTAGTTCCTAAGGAAACAAAAGAACGAACTTGAAGACAGAATCCTGAAAGTGTTTCCAGCACTAAGAAAACAGGATTATGCATCTTCCAAGGCCATGTCCCAGGAAAAGTGGATATAAATAGTCAACACTTCCAAATGAACTGACTCTCAAAGATAAGGATACTGACTGGCTAACAGACCAAATCACCTGGAAGAAAAGAATGTGCGGGGCTCACTCATCTCTGCAACTGCGACCCAACGTTATAAGAAAGCGCAGCAAACAACGCCTAGAAATCCTGAAAGATACAAATATAACCCAAGACGTTTATACCCAGCCCAAACATTTCTGAACAGGCAAAACTCAAGGAATGTTGCTCTTGTGAGCTCCTCCTGAGGAAAATACTCAAAGGTGGAGCTCAGCCATCCAGGACCGGAAGCCCAAGCCAAAGATCTGGCACAGCAGAGCTCCCGCGATGGCTGAGCAAGTCCCACGCCCGGGCTCAATGCAGAACTCGCACTTTTCACACCCTGGGGGACCATTCCAACGCCCGCTTCTCTATACAAGACATGATTTTCAGTTAATAATCATGTTCTCAGTAATCATTATTTTCTTCTTCATTGTTTAATTTTAAAATAAAAGATTAACTTCAAATTTTAAAAATACTGTTCAGTCAAATGAAATATTTCATGTACCAATTAAAATTTATAGTGATTAAAAAAACTACACCTTAGGCTGACATTCTATTTTGTTTTAAATTCAAAAAACCGACAAATTTATGGATTTGGGATGGGATTACAGGCATGGCAGCAGGAACCTGTAATCCCATCTATTCAAGAGGGGTGGGCAGACCAGGTGCGGTGGGTCACGCTTGTAATCCCAACACTTTGGGAGACTGAGGCGGGTGGATCTCCTGAGGCCAGGAGTTCGAGACCAGCCTGGCTAACATCGCAAAACCCCGTCTCTACTAAAAATGCAAAAATTAGCTGGGCATGGTGGTGGACATCTGTAATCCCAGCTACTCGGGAGGTTGAGGCACAAGAACCACTTGAACCCGGAAGGTGGAAGTTGCAGTGAACTGAGATTGTGCCACTTCACTCCAGCCTAGACAACAGAGCAAGGAGGACTCTGTCTAAAAAAGAAGAAAAGAAGAAAAATGAAAAAAAGAAGCTAGGGCAGGAGGATGGCTTGAGCCCAGGAGTTCCAGTCCAGTCTGGGCAACATTGCAAGACCCCATCTCAACCAGGAAAAAAAAAAAAATTAAAAACAAATTAAAACTCCAAGCAATCATATAATTGAATTGAAATGATTCAAGTTGTTTAATCATTTTTACAAGCACAGCGTACAATCACTACTATACACTCTGTGTACCATCATTTATTTCATATTCACTAAATGCAAGAGGATGCCGTACGGTGGGGCTAACGACACAAGCCACACTGGAGACAGCAGAAAGCATTTCAAATCTTTAGGGACCTACTCTCCAAGTAAGTAGCTGTGTTTGGTGGGGGGCGGGGAGTAATTTTCCGAATTAGCTTCCATGTAGAATATAAAGGATAAGTAATTAAAATGTGCCAATTTGAAGGATATAGAGGGTATTTTTAAATAGTTTCATTTATTTTAAGTTCTTGGGTACATGTGCAGGATGCACAGTTTTGTTACATAGATAAACGTGTGCCATGATGGTTTGCTGCACCTATCAACGTATCACCTAGGTATTAAGCCCAGCATGAATTAGCTATTTATCCTGATGCTCTCCCTCCCTGCAGATAGAGGGGATTTTTTTTTTTTTTAATTGAAACTCAAGGCTGGGCGCAGTGGCTCACACCTATAAACCCAGCACTTTGGGAGGCTGAAGCAGGCAGATCACATGAAGTCAGGAGTTCGAGACCAGCCTAGTCAAAATGGTGAAACCCTGCCTCTATTAAAACTACAAAAATTAGCTGGGCATGGTGGCGCATGACTCTAATCTCAGCTACTCAGGAGGCTGAGGCAGGAGAATTGCTTGAACCCAGGAGGTGGAGGTTGCAGTGAGCTGAGGTTGCTTCATTGCACTCCAGCCCGGCAACAGAGTGAGACTCTGTCTCAAAAAAAAAAAAAGAAACAAACAAACAAACTCAACAATGACCAAAGCAATTATATAAAACTTAGATCCTAACAAAAGATTTTGAGAGAGGAACATTTTATCACCAACATTGTTTAGGTTTGCCAGCACAGGGTTTTACGATAAAGAGACGGGCTAATCAGTTGCATTATTGGTTTTAGGTTCTCTGCAGACCATGGACCCCTACCTATTGCCAGCACCTGGGGCTGACCCACCTGCTGCCCTGCCCTTAGTGCCTCCCACCCCCACCTTCACCCCCATATGCCATATGTGATCTTAAGGTTCAGATCACTTTTTTAGGTGATGAGATCTCTTGGCTGAGTTGAGATGGTAGAAAATCAACTCCAGCATAAGGAACAGGCAGGGGTGCCCTCAGGCAAGGGAGGGAGATGAAGTGGAATGGGGCAGGGGTGAGAGGGGAGAGGAGTGGAGGTAAGGGCCAAGTGGAGTCTGGAGCCCGGTGAAGGGGAAGAGGACTGGGAGGGTGATGAGGAAGATACCCTTGGTTCCCTTGGGCTGGAGATTGGGCTTTGGTGGCTGAGTCACAGGGCTGGGGCCTGCAGGGGCTCCGCCACCCTGCCCTGCCCTGCGGGTGGAGGAAGAGGGAGGGAATAGTTCAGGCAGGAGTAAAGACTTGCCTGATGGCTAGAACCAGATAATAACAGCACCCGATCTTGGAGATGCAAGAAGATCCTCTCCTCCCACTCCCCCTGCCCGGTCCCTGTCCCCTCTCCTCTTCTTGCTTCACAACCTCCTCCTCCCCAGCTCTTAAATATGGTCCTGGGCCCTTGCCCCAGGCCGCCGCAGGCCACTTCTGGAATCTCCCCAGTCCTCCTCCACCCTCCTGCCCTTGTTCCCTGACCCTTGAACTCACCTCTCCAGATGGCGTCCTCGAGGTGGAGAGGTGAGGAGGGAGCGCTTCTGCTCGGAGGCAATGCCATCCAGGTGCAGACAGACATGGACACACCTGCAGGGGAGAAAGGGTAATCACTGGCCGGCCCTGAGACCCACGCAGGAGCAAGCAACAACATCCGGAGGACACTGGAACTGAACAACCATCAATAAGAGCGCAAGGGTCAGCGCCCGGAAGAGAAATGACAGGACGCCACCAGAGAAGGCGGAACAAGACCTCAGATGGACAGCCCTGAGGAAATTCCACCTGTCAGGAGAGGCGTGTGGTTTGCAGACGAGCTGAAAGGCATCAGTGTTTGAGAACAGGGCTGGGAAACAACACAGAAGAGCTGCCCGCCTGCCAGCCAACCAGAGTGCGGTGGTTTTGGATTTGGAATCCCTGGTTTTCGTGGAGCACCTTGGGAGCCTCTAATGAGAATTGGCACATTTGGCCATTTTCTTCTGGGGACCTTTCTTTCCCATAAAGAGTAAAAGATCTGAAGTGATTCAACATCAGGCTCTGCAGAAATGTTTTAAAAAGTTAAGTAAAAGATGTCATTTTATTAACAGAAGAGCAAAAGTTATGATATATTTTGAAGAAATCAAGCTACAGAGGGAGAATTTATTGAAGAGGTCGTTTTACCTACAATCAGAAGGATATGAAGCAAACATGAGAGAAAATCTGCCCCTGATTTGGGGGAATCGAGGAAGAAAAGAATGTAAAGAAGACATGGGTCACTGGCTCAGGCCTGTAATCCCAGCACTTTGGGAGGCCAAGGCGAGTGGATCACCTGAGGTCAGGAGTTCGAGACCAGCCTGGCCAACATGGCAAAATCCTGTCTCTACTAAAAATACAAAAATTAGCTGGGCCTTCTGGCACACACCTGTATGAGGCATGAGAATTTCTTGAACCAGGGAGATGGAAGCTGCAGTGAGCCAAGATTGTGCCACTGCACTCTAGCCTGGGTGACAGAGTGAAACCCTGTCTCAAAAAAAAAAAAAAAAAAAAAACATGGAAAGCCAGTACTTCATGAAAAGATTATAATAAGGAATTTAGTAAAGCTTTAGGAAGGAAAAGAGAAACCCTTAATGAACCCCAAAGCCAAGCAGAGAGAAGATTAAGTCTGAACACCGTAAAATTGAAGAGAACAAAACATACCGGACTTAAGAGCACGGAACAGTTACTACAGGAAGTGAAAGATGAGTGAGCGACATTCTAAGCCTTCGTACTTCTCCAGAAGCCTTTATGCAGGAGTTCTCGCTGCCTGTGCATTGAAGTCACCTGGCGCGGCTTGAGAAAACACTGATGCTGGGCCCCGCCCCCAGAGTTCCTTGGCTAAGTGGTCTGAGGTGCACTTGATCACTGGGATTTTAAAAGCTCTCCAGGTGATTCTAACAGGCAGCCAGGATGAAGCTGGAAGAAAGAAAGTGGAGAGGGAGGAAAAAAAGAATCACTCAAGAACAAAATACTGGCTAAGAAATGTTGTACTTAAACTGGCCAGGTGCAGTGGCTGACACCTGTAATCCCAGCGCTTTGGGAAGCCGAGACGGGAGGATTGCTTGAGGCCAGGTGTTCAAGACCAGCCTGGTCAATATAACAAGATCCCATCTCTATACAAAAATTAAAAATGGCCCAGCGCAGTGGCTCATGCCTGTAATCCCAGCACTTTGGGAGGCAAAGGCGGGTAGATCACTTGAGCTCAGGGGTTTAAGACCAGCCTGGCCAACATGGTGAAACCCCATCTCTACTAAGAATATAAAAATTAGCCAGGCATGGTGGTGGGCACCTGTAACCCCAGCTACTGGGGAGGCTGAGGCAGGAGAATCACTTGAACCCGGGAGGCGGAGGTTGCAGTGAGCCGAGATCATGCCACTGCACTCCAGCCTGGGCAACAGAACAAGACTCCGTCTCAAAATAATAATAATAATAACAACAACAACAAATGTACTTGAACTGAAAAAACTCAAATGTCCAACAACAGGAGAATGGATAACCAAACTGAGATATATCGCCCCAGTAGAATACCACTCAGCAATACAAAATGCTCCTATATAGAAAACAAGGATAAATCTTTAAAAACATTATGCTGGCTGGGTGTGGTGACTCACACCTGTAATCCCAGCACTTTGGGAGGCTGAGGCGGGTGGATCACCTGAGGTCAGGAGTTCGTAGACCAGCCTGGCCAACATGGTGAAACCCCATCTCTACTAAAAATACAAAAATTAGCCGGGCGTGGTGGCGGGTGCCTGTAATCCCAGCTACTCGAGAGGCTAAGGCAGGAGAATCACTTGAACCCAAAAGGTGGAGGTTGCAGTGAGCCGAGATTTTGCCACTGCACTCCAGCCTGGGAGCCACAGTGAGACTCTGTCTCAAAAAATAAATAAATAATTTAAAAATAAAAATAAAAAAAAGAACACTGTACTTGAAAAAGAGTCCATTTCAAATGCAAACTGAGTGGTGAGGTGTGAGCTGGACAAGAGCAGGCATCACACACAAAGCATCTGGCCACGGTGGCAGTGGAGAAGGAGTATAGAACCTTGCCACAGAGACCCTTAAATACTGAGTCAGCAGAGGAGGGGCTCTGCACGAGGCACCGACTCAAGAGAGAATGAGTAAGAGGACAGAGTGGAGCAGGCAGAAGTTCTTAGCTGCAGAGGAAGCAAAAAACTGAGCAAAGTGTTCCAGAACAGGAAGGAAAATTACAGAAGGGACAGAGAGAGAGATAAGTCTAATGGAACTGATTGTTCTTCATGATCAGTGAGTCCATGACAATACATGTGTTGCTGTTGCTACCAAAACAACACTTGTTGGACAGAAGCAGCAAGCTGCCAGCCTGGGACAGAAATTAATGTAAGTAAAACCAAAGATGGCGATGCTTCTAACACCAGCGACTGTAAAACCAATTCCAGAAAGACAAGATTATGAAATCCTACTATATTTCAAGAAAACTCTATCTACAAAAACAGATGGCAGATTTTTGCAAGACAGGCCAAGATGGCTGACTGTATTCCAGTCAAAAGGGACAGGAAAGAAGAGATGGGCCAGCACAACTTAAAGCCGCACACATTAGGCCGGGCGCGGTGGCTCACACCCATAATTCCAGCACTTTGGGAGTCCGAAGCAGGTGGATCACCTGAGGTCGGGAGTTCGAGCAGCCTGGCCAACATGGTGAAACCCTGTCTCTACTAAAAATACAAAAAGTTAGCCAGGTGTGGTGGTGGGCGCCTATAATCCCAGCTATTCAGGAGGCTGAGGCAGGAGAATCACTTGAACCCAGGAGGCGGAAGTTGCAGTGAGCCGAGATCATGCCACTGTACTCCAGCCTGGGCAACAAAGTGAGACATGGCCTCAAAAAAAAACAAAAAAAACAAAAAAAAAAACAGTTGCACACATTACTTTCATTCATAATCATTGGCCAAAACTTAACCCTTTGGCCAGGGTTAAGTTGAAACTGGAGGTATGGTCTATACTATGACGAGCCATGTGTCTATAAAAAAATCAGGCATCTGTCACAAAAAAAAAAAAAAAAAAAAAATTAAAGCTAATAAAAAAGTTAGCAAAGTTGCAGGCTACAAGATAAATATACAAAAATTGGCTTTATTTTACCTGGGCATGGTGGTTTATGCCAGTAGTCCCATCTACCAGGCAGGCTGACGCAAGATAATTGCTTGAACCCAGGAGTTTGAGGCCATCCTGGGCAACATAGCAAGATTATGTCTCTTAAAAAGAAACAAAGGTTGTATGTTTATATATTAGCAATGGACAATACAAATGAAAATAAAATTTTAAGGACAATTTCATTCATTATAGCATCAAAAAGATAAGATACTTAGGAGTAAGTTTAACGAAAGAAGTGCAAGACAGGTGCACTGAAAATTACAAGCATTATCCAAAAAATTACAGAAGACCTAAATAAACAGAAAGACAAATAAATGAATAAAAAGACCTAAATAAATGGAAAAATTTTGTGTTCATGAATTGAAAGACTTAATATTGTTAAGATGTCAGTACTCCCCAAATCACTCTACAACTCAACGTAATCATTATCAGAATTCCAACTGCTTTTTTGTATGTGTGAAAATGGACAAGCTGATTCTAAAATCCATGTGGAGGCCTGGTGCAGTGGCTCATGCCTGTAATCCCAACACTTTGGGAGGCCGAAGCAGGCAGATCACTTGCGGTTAGGAGTTTGAGATCAGCCTGGCCAACATGATGAAACCCTGTCTCTACTAAAAATACAAAAATTAGTTGGGCGTGGTGGCGCATGCCTATAATCTCAGCTACTCAGAAGGCTGAGGCATGAGAATCCCTTGAACCCTGGAGGCAGATGTTGTAGTGAGCTAAGAACGTGCCACTGCACTCCAGCCTAGACAACAGAGCAAGACTCTGTCGCAAAAAAAAATAAAATAAAATAAAATAAAATTTATATGGAAATCCAAGAGACCCTGAATAGCCAAAATCTTCATGAAAAAGAACGAAGTTGGAAGACTCATACTTCTGCTTTCTAAATTTACTACAAAGCTCCAATAATCAAAACTGTGTGGTACTGACATAAGGATAAACATATAGATCAAATAGAACTGAATCCAGAAATAAACCTATATATCTATGGTCAACTGATTTTTGACAAGGGCACCAAGACCATTCAATGGGGAAAACAGTCTTCAACTAACAGTGCTAGGATAACTGGATATCCGTGTGCCAAAAGAATGAAGTTGGGCCCCTACCTCATACAAAAGTTAGGTCAAAATGAGTCAAAGACCTAGACGTGAGAACCAAAACTATGAACTTATTAGAAGAAAACATAGGAGTAAATCTTCATGACATTGGAGTAGCCAATAAAACAAAATTCTATGGATAGAATCTCACCTGGAGCATAGGAATCCGGCAAGAGTGGATGCAGCTGAAGAAGGAAACTGGCTAGCTGGAAGCTAGGAAGAGGGAGAGTTACTTTCAACTGTATATTCTTTTATTTTGAATGTTGTACCATTTGCATATAATGCTGATTCAAAAACTACAATTTAAATTAAAAGAAAGAAAAAAACAGATGGCAGGCCAAATTTGGCCCTAGGGCTATAGTTTGCTGAGTCCTGCTCTAAGCCAAAGTGGCTCCTTTGGCCCACCACTGAAATCAGCAGAACACTCTACCCCTAATCATGATGAATCTGTAGTTCTAGAATGTTGTGTTAATTAGGACAGGCCAGCTTTATCTCCACCATCTGACTTGCTCAGGCCTTACTAAGGAATCTAAAGTCCTTGCCACTACCTGCTCATCCGGTCCAAAGAAAACAGTATCATTCATGCAATGATGTTCTGTGAGATAGTAAAATGATTAAAACCTCTGCAGACTACATTATGAGTGAACAAGAGGGTTATCAACCTTGAGGCAAGACCGCGAAAGTATGCTGTTGGCCCTATCAGATTAAATTAAACGGCTTTTGTTAATTTTTGCAAATTGTTATTGAGAAAAAAATCATTTGCCAGATCAAGAGTGGTTTATCAGGGGACCAGCGAATATGCTGATTTGTTCCAAAAAGATATCACATCTGGTAGAGAAGCTATAGTTGGAGTCACTATCTGATTATGTTTACAATAAATTACAGTAATTCTCGAAAAGCCTTCTGCCTTCTGCACAAACCAAACAAGTGAGATAAATGAGGGCATGAGGCCGGGTGTGAGGCCAGGTGTGGTGGGTCTTTATCCCAGCACTTCAGGAGACTAAGATGGGAGACTCACAAGTCCAGGAGTTCGAGACCAGCCTGGGCAACATAGCAAGAACCCTGTTTGTACACATGTACAAAAATTAGCTGACATGGTGACATGCACTGGTAATCCCAGTATTCAAGAGGCTGAGGTGGGAGGGTGGCTTGAGCCTACAAGTTCAAGGCTTCAGTGAGCTATGATCATGCCAGTGCACTCCAACTTGGGCAGCAGGGTGAGACCCCGTCTCAAAAAACAAAAATGAGGGACTGACAGGTAGCCTTGTCCCGGAAGTTTCCCCAGCTGGCAGCATTCCTTTTAGTTTACCATCCAGAGACAGAGAGAAAACTCTTGCCTCCTTTCTTGTGATCCTTCATACCACAATAGCCTTTATTCAATGGTTCTGAGAGCCAACATCAGGATTCAGGGATTCAGGTTTCAGGTTGGTTTGTTTGTATGTTTTCTTTTCTTTTCTTTTCTTTTTTTTTTTTGAGATGAAGTTTTACTCTGTGGCCCAGGCTGGAGTGCATGGCATGATTTCGGCTCACTGCAACCTCCACCTCCCGGGTTCAAGCGATTCTCCTGCCTCAGCCTCCAGAGTAGCTGGGATTACAGGTGCGCGCCCCTGCACCTGGCTAAGTTTTTGTATTTTTAGCAGAGACGGGGTTTTACCATGTTGGCCAGGCTGGTCTTGAACTTCCAACCTCAGGTAATCCACCCGCCTCAGCCTCCCAAAGTGCTAGGATCACAGGCGTGAGACACCACACCCGGCTGTTTGTTTGTTTTCTGAGATGGAGTCTTACTCTGTCACCCAGGCTAAAGTGCAGTGGTGTCATCTCGGCTCACTGCAACTTCCACCTCTCAGGTTCAAGTGATTCTCCTGCCTCAGTCTCCCAAGTAGCTGGGGTTATAGGCGCCCACCACCACACCCAGCTGTTTTTTTTTGTTTTTGTTTTTGTTTTTGCTTTTTTTGGTATTTTTAGTAGAGACAGGATTTTGCCATGTTGGCCAGGCTGGTCTCGAACTCCTAACCTCAGGTGATCCACCTGCCTCAGCCTCCCAAAGTGCTAGGATTATGGTGTGAGCCACTGTGCCCAGCCCAGTGTGAAGATCCAATTGCCACTTGCCAAGTACCCATTCGAGAACTAAGGAAATAACCACAGAATGGGTCTGTGGTCCTACTTGACTCTCTGTGCTTTTGACTTTAGCCAAAATTGCATTTATCATCTGAGCCCTATATGCCCCTACTAGTTTGTATAGTTTCCAGAAATCAATGACAACTCTAAGCCAGAATCTAGTCATCTCCAAAAAGTCTGAGAATGTTCCTTTTCCCAGGATACAGTTACCCTAGTAAGTGACTGCGGGGTCCTTTAAGGAAGGCTTTGGAGAAGATTTATAGTACATGCACATGAAATTTTGCAAGATTTTATCTCAAAGGGACCCTGATGATTCAGTTCGGGGGCTCTGGGCCCATGAGCTGCCTTAGGTCCAAAAACTGGGTGAGAGGCTGTGACTATTATTCTGAAACAAAGTCAGATTGCTGGCTACCAGACTTGGGATTTTTCTGTTCTATAGATCAAGTGATATTTTAGTAGGTTGCCCATCTATTTTATTCCTAGGGACACCAGGATTAATTAGCCACCATCAAATCTGTACAGGTCAAACCATCCTGATTACCATTCTCCAATGTCCAATATGTCTGTCCCTGGGGACTAAATGTGGACACTTGACCTTTGCTACTTCAGAACTCCAGCTTTCCTATAGAAATATGGTAGCCCATCTCAATGGTGGGTCTCCCAAATTACACCTGGCCAGCACAGGGCTTTTTTTTTTCTTTTGAGATGGAGTCTCACTCTGTTGCCCAGACTGGAATGCAGTGGCTCAATCTTGGCTCACTGCAACCTCCACCTCCTGGGTTCAAGTGATTCTCCTGCTTCAGCCTCCCACACGGCTGGGATTACAGGTGCCTGCCACCACACCCCACTAATTGTTGTATGTTTTTAGTAGAGACGGGGTTTCATCATGTTGTCCAGGCTGGTCTCGAACTCCTAACCTCAGATGATCCAGCTGCCTTGGCATCCCAAAGTGCTGGGATTATAGGCATGAGCCACCATGCCCAACCGCAGCCAGCACAGAGCTTCATGTGGATATCAGTACTCCCCTTACTAACATATTTCTAATGCCATTGGGTTGGGTGTGCCCTTGAGGCATCCCAGGGGATGCAATGGAGAGGGGACATGCAGGTCACATGTGATAAATCCACTTCATATTTCTCTCTTCCTGCATTTTTGGAGTCCTTTTTCTACATTAATTCAGGGAACTGCTAGTACCTCAAGTTCACTGAATGGAGGCCATTATTAAGACTAAATTATAGTCAATCAACGAAGCAAACTTCTAACTCCTCTCTCAATTGCACAAGCTAACAAACTGATAGATTATAAAATAAAATGGCCACAAATCCCTATCCTTTCTGTATGCATGCACCTGTGCAACGTGACTTGACTGCAACTCCCCTCAAGAGGCGGGGTCTACTTCTCCACCCACTTAAATCAGGGTTGGCCTTGGGCTGGACAGCTGGGACCAAAGCATGTGGTAGCAGTGACTTTGTGGGTGTTTTTTGTTGTTGTTGTTGTTGTTTTCGATGGATTTTCACTCTTGTCGCCCAGGCTGGAGTGCAATGGCACAATCTCGGCTCACTGCAACCTCCACCTCCTGGGTTCAAGCGATTCTCCTGCCTCAGCCTCCCAAGTAGCTAGGATTATAGACATGTTCGGCTGTAATAGCCCACCACACCCAGCTGATTTTTTTGTATTTTTAGTAGAGTCAGGGTTTCACCAATCAGTCAGGCTGGTCTTGAACTCCTGAGCTGAGATGATCCACCTGCCTCAACCTCCCAAAGTTCTGGGATTAGAGGCGTGAGCCACCACACCCAGCCACTCTGTGGGTGTTCTGAGCCAGCTCTCCAGAGCCTTGCAACTTCCCTCTCTCTGCCCTGAGACTACCAGGTAAGGAGTCTGGGGTGGCCTCCTAAAGGACAAAAGGCCCCATGGAGAGACAATCGGGCTAACTCTCTTGGTCACGCATCCATCCCCAGTCAAGCCACAAGATGACTGCCACCGCATGAGTGACAGCAGAGGAGACCAGCGCAAGACTTGCCCACAGAGCCAAGCCAAACAGCTGACCCACAGAATCATGAGCAAATAAAACGGTGGTTGTTTTATGCCGCTGAGTTTTGCAGAAATAGACAGATGCTCATGTCAGCTCAAGTCCCCGTCAAGTGATCTCATATTGGTGAACCCAGTACAGTAACAGAAAGCCTATCTTTGATAAAAGTAAGAGATCGCCAAAACCCCAAACTACAAAATGGCTGAAACGGGGTGCCCAAAGCAATGGAGAGGAAGAAATGGTGGGGAGGGAAGAGGGAAAGGGCAGCTGCAGCTCGGATCTCAGGTGGAAGCAGCACCTAACAGTCCCAGGGACAAGAAGCCTGTCCAGGTCTGATCCTGAGGGACGGTGCTGAGGTCAGGGCAAGGTGAGGCCATGCGAGGAGGGACCGAGGCTGGGGTAGGAAGGGTCACCTACATGGACACCGAATGAACTGAACCTCAAGAGCAGTGTTAGAGAGGACAGTGAGTTTGCTGCTAAACTCTTTTTCTTTTCTTTTTCTTGAGATGGGATCCACTCTGTCTCCCAGGCTGGAGTCCAGTGGTGCAATCATGGCTCACTGCAACCTTGACCTCCTGGGCTCAAGTGATCCTCCCACCTCAGCCTCCTGAGTAGCTGGGACCACAGACACATGCCACCATGCCTGGCTATTTTTTTCATTTTTATTGTTTTCTGTAGAATGGAATCTCACTATTTTCCCCAGGCGGGTCATGACCTCCTGGGCTCAGCCTCCCAAAGTGCTGGGATTACAGGTGTGTGCCACCTTGCTTGGCCCAAACTCTTCAAGGAATGAGGTGACTCCTCATTCCTTGAAGAGTTTAGTCGTGGAATGTCTGCAGCAATGGTGCTGCCAAATAACACGAGATTGAAAGCTGGGGGTTTGGGGGAAGAGGGGGAAGCTCATGTTCTGCAAGCGGAGCAAGGAGGGCCTCCTTCTGCCGGCCCAGTAGCAGGGGAGGGAGGGAGGCAGGGAAAACAGTCACCACTTGGGCTCACAGTAGGGGAAGCAGTGTCAGAAGAGCCAGAAGGTGAAGGAAGCATTCAAAGAAGACCTCCTGTGCCTGAGTTCCGGGGACTTGGCGGAGAGTTTCAGTAGCTGGGGGTGGGGAGAAGGGAAGCAGAGCCAGATGGGGATTAGATGCAGGGAGGAGGGCTGAGCAGGGATCTGGGCTTCTTGTGATGGGCGATGTAAACAGGGATAAACAGAGTAATGAGATTAGTCCCGTGTCTGCAGCAGAGTAGTGATGGGGCTGAGGGGCTGCCAAGGTTGTGAGGGAGAAAAGCAGAGTGCAGAGACGTGCGTGTGATCATGCAATGCAGAAACAACCCCATACAGGCAGGAGGAGGGGGTCTCGCCAGGAGCACGCGCTAATCTGGGCTGCCCACCTTCAGCACAGGTTCCTGTCTGGCCAAGGGTGCGAGGAGAGACAGAGTTTTGAGACTCTGACCCCTGCCAACACCTTCTAAGAATGGTCAAGAAAAAGATGACAACATCAGTGTAACAGAAGAGGAACAGATCCCAACAGAGAGTTGATGTAATATATAACAATGGTGGAAGCCGGGCACAGTGGCTCACACCTGTAATCCCAATGCTTTGGGAGGTTGAGGCGGGTGGATCGCTTGAGGCCAGGAGTTCAAGTTTGCAGTGAGCTATGATCAGGCCACTGTACTCCAGCAGCCTGAGTGGCACAGCGGGACCCTGTGTCTAAACAACAACAAAAAACAATGGTTGAATGTTAATTATGTGAGAAAGGATGATACTTTGCTTATTTGCAATTTTTGTTTTTCTTTCAGACAGGACATCATCCTCTGTTGCCAAGGCTGGAGTGCAGTGGCACAATCATGGCTCACTCTACCCTTGACCTTCTCGGCTCAAGCAATCCTCGGCTTCCAAGTTGGGACTATAAGTGTGTGCCACTACACACCCGCTAATGCTTGTATTGTTTGTAGAAATGAGGTCTCACTATATTGCCAGGCTGGTCTCAAACTCCTGGGCTCAAGCAGTCTGTCCGCCTCAGTCTTCCAAAGTACTGGGACTACAGGCGTGAGCCATCACACTCAGCCCCATACTTTCTTTAATAAGCAATGCTGACCCAACTGGCTATCCCACTAGAAAGAAAACGAGGTAGAATCCCTGCTTCTCACCAAAACCATATAAAAATAAATTCCAAATGCTTTAAGCACATAAATGTAAACAATATTCAGAGTATATAAAATATATATAATTTTTTGAGATGGAGTCTCTCTCTGTCACCCAGGCTGGAGTGCAATGGCATGATCTCGGCTCACTGCAACCTCCACCTCCTGGGTTCAAGCGATCCTCCTGTCTCAGCCTTCCGAGTAGCTGGGATTACAGGCACCTACCATCATGCCCAGCTAATTTTTGTATTTTCAGTAGAGACGGGGTTTCGCCATGTTGGCCAGGCTGTTCTTAAACTCCTGACCTCAGGTGAACCGCTCGCTTTGGCCTTTCAAAGTGCTGGAATTACGGGGGTGAGCCACTGCACCCGGCTAGAGTATATAAAATATTTTAAACTAAGACCCAAAAACCAGAGCTATAGGAAAAGAGATACACACATAAAATTACATAAACATTTAAAATTGTATACGGCAAAAGATATCTTCATCAAAGTCAAAGGGAATAATAAAATGGGGAGACATTTGAAATCCATGTGACAGATTAGTTAATATCTATATTATACAAAGAGCTCCTACACACCAATAAGAAAAAGAAATAATCCAAGGACAGAAATAGATCGTTCAGGCCAGGAATGGTGGCTCACGCCTATAATCCTAGCACTTTGGAAGGCCAAGGTAGGAGGATTGCTTGAGGCCAGGAGTTTGAGGCCAGCCTGGACAACATAGCTAGGCCCCTTCTCTACAAAAATAATCAAAAATTAAAAATTATCCAGGCATGGTGGCATACACCTGTATTCCCAGCTACTCGAGAGGCTGAGGTAGGAGGATCGCTTGAGCCCAGGGGATTGAGGCTGCAACGAGCTATGATCACACCTCTGTTCTCCAGCCTGGGCGACAGAACAAGACCTTATCTCTAAAAACAAAACAAACGACACACACACACACAACTGTTTTGCAGAGGCTGGAGGAGTATACGGTGGTAGAAGAAGAGAGACGGCCTGGTAGACCAGAGGGGAGGAGGGGTGGGTAACGATGGTTTGAATTAGATGTCAATTTTAAACTGTGTGAAGGGCTGCATGGTTTTATAAGGAGTATAAAAATATGAAAGCACAGGCCGGGCGTGGTGGCTCAAGCCTGTAGTCCCAGCACTTTGGGAGGCCGAGACGGGCGGATCACGAGGTCAGAAGATCAAAACCATCCTGGCTAACACGGTGAAACCCCGTCTCTACTAAAAAATACAAAAAAATAGCCGGGCGAGGTGGCGGGTGCCTGTAGTCCCAGCTACTCGGGAGGCTGAGGCAGGAGAATGGCGTAAACCCGGGAGGCGGAGCTTGCAGTGAGCTGAGATCTGGCCACTGCACTCCAGCCTGGGTGACAGATCGAGACTCTGTCTCACAAAAAAAAAAAAAAAAAAAAAAAAAAAAAAAAAAAATGAAAGCACAGGTGTGGTCAACCCTTAAAAGTATGGCTATTAATGGGAGACAAAGTCGATTCCAGGACCTGGAGGGGTTTGGGGAGGTTTATTCTAAGACACGGAGACTTAGCATGTTCACAGGCTTATGGGCATGGGCCAGCTGGGAGGGAAGGGGACCGAAGGGGCTTGAAAAGAGAGAATGAAAAGAGACCATCCTGGCTAACACGGTGAAACCCCGTCTCTACTAAAAAAATACAAAAAACTAGCCGGGCAAGGTGGCGGGCGCCTGTAGTCCCAGCTACTCGGGAGGCTGAGGCAGGAGAATGGCGCAAACCCGGGAGGCGGAGCTTGCAGTGAGCTGAGATCCTGCCACTGCACTCCAGCCTGGGCGACAGAGCGAGACTCCATCTCAAAAAAAAAAAAAAAAAAAAAAAAAAAAAAAAAAAGAGAGAATGAGTGCAGCGAGGTGGGATGGGATCTGCACATCAGAGCCACCAGGAGCTTTGTCAAAATTCCCATCTGGGCTCACTCCAGAACTACTCACTCAGACTCCAAAATGTTGAGCCAGAGAACCTGGGCTTTATTTTATTTATGTATTTATTTTTAAACAGGGCCTTGCTCTGTCCCCAGGCTAGAGTGCAGTGGCACAATCTCAACTCACCACAACCTCCGCCTCCCAGGTTCAAGTGATTCTCCTGCCTCAGCCTCCTGCACAGCTGGGATTACAGGCACCTGCCACCATGCCTGGCTGACTTTTGTATTTTTGTAGACATGAAGTTTCACCATGTTGGCCAGGCAGGTCTCGAACTCCTGGCCTTAGGTGATCTGCCTGCCTTGGCCTCCCAAAGTGCTGGGATTATAGGCATGAGCCACCATGCCCGGTCAGAACCTTGATTTTTTAATTACTATTATTATTATTATTTTGAGATGAAGTCTTGCTCTGTCACCCAAGCTGAAATGCAGTGGTTCAATCTCAGCTCACTGCAGCCTCAGCCTCCTGGGTTCCAGTGATTCTCCTGCCTCAGCCCCCCAGGTAGCTGGGATTACAGGCATGCAGCACCATGCCCAGTTAATTTTTGTATTTTTAGTAGAGACGGGGTTTCACTGTGTTGGCTGGGCTGGTCTCGAACTCCTGACCTCAGATGATCCACCCACCTCAGCCTCCCAAAGTGCTAGGATTACAGGCATCAGCCACCGCGCCTGGCCAAGAACCTGGGCTTTAAATAAGCTTCTTGAATAGAATCAAATGATAAATCGATTACACAGGAATGAATGTAACAAAAGATTTGCAAAGAACACTACAGAAGGCCAGATGCGGTGGCTTATACCTGTAATCCCAGCACTTTGGGAGGCGAAGCGGGTGGATCATCTAGTTGAGGTTACAAAGGGGTTGACTTTATAGTAATACATTAACTTGTACATTTGTGTTTTATGCACTTTTCTGTAATAAGTATGTTTTACTTCACATAAAGGTTTAATAAAAAAGAAATCTTCCCATGTAATTCTTCTTTTTTTTTCTTTTTATTTATTAATTTTTTTGTGTGTGTGACAAGGTCTGGCTGTGTCACCCAGGCTGGAGTGCAGTGGTATTATCTCAGCTCACGGCAATCTCTGCCTCCTGGGCTTAAGCGATCCTCTCACCTCAGTCTCCTGAGTACCTGAGACTACAGGTGTGCACCACCATGCCCGGCTAATTTTGTACTTTTTGTAGAGACAGGGTTTTACCTTGTTGTCAAGGATGGTCTCAAACTTGTGAGCTCAAGTGATCTACCTGCCTCAGTATCCCAAAGCGCTGGGATTATAGGAGTGAGACACCTTGCCTGGCCCCAAATTATTCTGATGGGCAACCACATTTAGAGACTCCTGCTCTAGACCCTGCTGGAGAGACACGATAAAAGTCAAGTCTGTGGCCGGGCGCGGTGGCTCACACCTGTAATCCCAGCACTTTGGGAGGCCGAGGCGGGCAAATCCCCTGAGGTCAAGAGTTCGAGACCAGACTGGCCAACATGGTAAAACTCCATCTCTACTAAAAATACAAAAATTAGCTGGGCATGGTGGCGCATACCTGTAATCCCAGCTACTTGGGAGGCTGAGGCAGGAGAATCGCTTGAACCTGGGAGGCAGAGGTTGCAGTGAGCAGAGATCGCACCATTGCACTTCAGCCTGGGGGACAAGAGCGAGACTTCATCTCAAAAAAAAAGGAAAAAAAAAAAAAAGAAAAGTCACATCTGACCGGGCACAGTGGCTCATGCCTGTAATCCCAGCACTTTGGGAGGCCAAGGTGGGCAGATCACCTGAGGTCAGGAGTTTGAGACCAGCTTGGCCAACATGGCAAAAAATACTAAAAATACAAAAATTAGCTGGGTGTGGTGGTGCGCGCCTGAATCCCAGCTACTGGGGAGGCTGAGGCAGGAGAATCACTTGAACCCTGGAGGTGGAGGTTGCAGTGAGCCGAGATCGCGCCATTGCACTCCAGCCTGGGCAACAAGAGGGAAACTCCGTCTCAAAAACAAAACAAAACAGAAGTCAAGTCTGTTTCAAGTGATGTAAACCAACTCTGACTCACAGATCTCAAATACTGACTCACATACAGAATCTGAAAAATCCAGAGTAGTTTCAGGAACTAGTTTCAGATACTCCAACAAGATCATTAGGAATTGGTTTCTTTATCTCTTTGCTCAGATTTTCTCAGTCTCCTGGAGGCTCCTCACTAAGGACAGCTCTCAGCAAATCCAGGCTATGTCCTTCCAGTCGAGCCACCTGAACAGAAAGAAAACATCCCCTTCTTTGGAGTGTTAGCAATAGTCCTGGGGCCTATTCTCCCTATACTGGCTAGAGTCACATGCCCATGCTTGACCAATTGCTGAGGCCAAAGGACCAACATAGGATGGGTGACCAGATATGGGTCATGGTCTGCCCCTCTAGTTGGGGAGAATGGAGTCAGCCTCAGCTGAATCTGATTATCCATATGGGGGGAAATTGGATTTTCCTCAAAGGAAAAGTAGGTGCCATTACCAAGAGAAAAGGGAAAAGATGCTTGGGCAGAAGAACTGGGAGCTATGGGCTGGAAGTCCCAATGGGGTCAAAGAAGAGGTGTGGTGGAGGAGACTGTTGTCAGAGAATGGGCGTCTGAATTGTAATTTGAGAGGTGGAGCAGTTTCGGGTGATGACAGGGTCCAGGGCATGGCCATGGCAGTGGGTGACCCAGCTGTCAAGGAGCCAAGACACCAAGGTGTTGGTTTTCCAGTCCCATGAGGAGTCTTCATTAATAAGGGTGTCACCCTAATAAAGCTCAGTCCCACATGCTTGAGTCTCAGAATAGTATCTGATTCAAGACATACAACTTGGCTGGGTGTGGTGGCTCACACCTGTAATCCCCGCACTTTGGGAGGCCAAGGTAAGAGGATTGCTTGAGACCAGGAATTCAAGACCACCCTGGACAACATGGCAAAACCCCATCTCTCTACAAAGAATACAAGAATGAATTATAGTGGCGCATGCCTGCAGCCCCAGCTACTCAGGGGGCTGGTGTGGGAGGATTGCTTGAGCCAGGGAGGTCAAGGCTGCAGTGAGCCGAGATCCTGCCACTGCACTCCAGCCTGGGCAACAGAGTGAGACGCTGTCAAAAAAAATAATAATAATAATTGCCTAAAGTAATTAAAAAGCCATTTCCTTTAAAATATTTTAAAATGATTCATATACATATACATAGTCAAAACCACGCTAATAAAAATCCCCTTTCCTTTCTCTTTTCTTCCTTCCTAAAGCAATGCTGTGCCATTCATTTCAATCTCTAACTCCCACCAAAAAAACTCTCCTCTTCCAAACCCACCTCAACTTAGCCACTTTCCCAATATGGGATGATCAAGTTTTTTTGTTTTGTTTTTGGTTTTGTTTTTGTTTTTTTGAGTCAAGTGGTGCAATTATGGCCTACTGCAGCCTTGACCTCCTGAGCTCAAGTGATCCTCCCATCTCAGCCCCTCCAGTAGCTGGGACTACAGGCATGTGCTAATTTTTGTATTTTTTTGTAGAGAGGAGGTTTGTTTCTCCATGTTACCCAGGTTGGTCTGAACTCCTGAGCTCAAGCAATCCACTCGCCTTGGCCTCCCAAAGTGCTGGGGTTACAGGCATGAGCCATGGTGCCTGGCCCTTCCTTCTTTAGGAAGGAGGTGAGATGGCGGAGAAATTATGGGGCTCTGGTGGGCCAGGATGGGAGAAGTTTGCCCAGCCTCTCCTTGACCATTTTTGTCCTATCACAAGGGGAGTGACCCAGGAGCCACCTAATACCAGCAGGTGGAGCAGCAAAACAGCCCTGAGTCGGCTGGACGCAGTGGCTCACGCCTGTAATCCCAACACTTTGGGAGGCAGAGGCAGGTTGATCAGGAGGTCAGGAGATCAAGACCATCCTGGCTAACACGGTGAAACCTCACCTCTACTAAAAATACAAAAAATTAGCCAGGCATGGTGGCGGGCGCCTGTAGTCCCAGCTGCTCAGGAGGCCGAGGCAGGAGAATCACTTGAACCTGAGGGGTGGGGGTTGCAGTGAGCCGAGATTGTGCCATTGCACTCCAGCCTGGGTGACAGAGCCAGACTCCGTCTCAAAAACAAACGAACGAAAATGGCCCTGAGTCTAAATGAACAGCAGGGGTTTTATTTAAGTGCTCCCCATCACCATCCCTCTGCCCTAAGAGCCTCCCTGTGAAAACCTGGAACTTCTGCTGAATAAGGAGGAACAGTCAAGGCAAGAGCCGTCTCCTCCTTCAATCATAGCCCTAGCAGTTTTTGTTTTGCTTTGTTTTGTTTGTTTGTTTGTTTGTTTGTTTGAGACAGAGTCTCATTTGTCACCCAGGCTCCGTGCAGTGGCATGATCTCAGCTCACTGAAACCTCTACCTCCTGGGTTTGAGTGATTCTCCTGCCTCAGCCTCCTGAGTAGCTGGGACTACAGGCGCCCGCCAACACGCCCAGCTAATTTTTATATTTTTAGTAGAGATGGGGTTTTGTCATGTTGGCCAGGCTGGTCTTGAACTCCTGGCCTCAGATAATGCGTCCACCTCGACCTCCCAGCACCTCGATCTCTCAAAGTGCTGAGATTATAGGCATAAGCCACCCTGCCTGGCCAACTTAGTAGTTTTATCAACTTATTTTAACAATAACCATGGGTTTGTTTTCTTCAGTATATTATAAATTGGATACTAACATTTTGGGGAAAATCATTCTGAGGCTGTCAAGGACAGTAGCAAATTCTGGACATTTTACTTTAGATCTAATAAATGTTCACATAAATTTAAACAACAATAAAGAACGATCAGCCTGGCATGGTGGTTCACACCTGTAATCCCAGCACTTTGGACCACTGAGGTGGGTGGATTGCTTGCGCCCAGGAGTTTGAGACCAGCCTGGGCAACTCTGTGGGACATAGTCTCAATAAATAAATAAATAAATAAATAAATACATAAATAAATAAATTTAGTCAGGAGTGGTGGCAGGAGGCTGCAGTGAGCCATGATCATGGAGCCACTGCACTCCAGCCTGGGCAACGGAGTGAGACCATCTCATTAAAAAATAATAATAATAATAATCAGGATCAAGCGTGGTGGCTCATGCCTATAGTCCCAGCACTTTGGGAGGCCCAGGCGGGTAGATTACCTGAGGTCAGGGGTTTGAGACCAGCCTGGCCAACATGGTGAAACCCCGTCTCTACTAAAGAAGTACAAAAATTAGCCAGGTGTGGTGGCAGGCGCCTGTAATCCCAGCTATGCAGCAGGCTGAGGCAGGAGAATTGCTTGAACGTAGGAGGCGGAAGTTGTAGTGAGCTGAGATCGCGCCACTGTACTCCAGCCTAGGCTACAGAGCAACACTCCATCTCAAAAAAAAAAATCAGACTGGGCACAGATTGTCTCATCTGTGTGTGTGTGTGTATTCTGGGGTTGCACTGCCCTTTGCTCTGGGTGTATGTGTATGATAAAATATGCATGACATAAAATTTACCATCTTAACCTTTTTTTTTTTTTGTAGGGACAGAGTGTCTCACTATTTTATCAGGCTGGTCTTGATCACTCATGGCCTCAAGTGATCCTCTTGCCTTGGCCTCCCACAGTGCTGGAATTACAGGTATGAACCACTGGGCCCAACCCATTTTAACTATTTTTCAATGTAACATTCACATTGTTGTGTAACCAACACCACCATCCATCTCCAGCATTCTTTTCATCTTGCAAAACTGAAACTTTGTATCTATTAAACAGTAACTCCCCATTCCCCCTACCTCAGCCCCTGGCAACCACCATTCTTTCTGTGTCTATGAATTTGACTACTTTAAATACCTCCTGTAAGTGGAATCATACAAAATTTGTCTTTTTGTGTCTGGCTTATTTCACTTAGCATTATGTCCTGCAGGTTCCTCCTGTAGCTGGGTCAGAATGTCCTTCGTTTTTAAGGCTGAATAATGTTCCACTGTGTGGGTACAGGACATTTTGTTTACCCATTCATCAGACGATGGACACTAACTGGTGTTGCTTCCACATTTCAGCTACTGCGAATAATGCTGCTAAGGACGCGAATGTACAAGGATCTCTTCGAGATCCTGCTTTCATTTGAGCACAAACCCAGGATTGAGATTGCTGAGTCATTTGGTAGAGGATCTCGTCCTTGTGGAGAGCGGCCTGGCTTCTGGACCAGAGGGTGTTAGGAGCCTAGATAGGAGCTTAGAGGGGATTGGCTGTGTGACTGTGGGCAGGTCACTTTCCTCTCTGGAAACAGATCCTTATTTCTAAAACAGGTGCTCTTGTGGTTTTTATTGTTGTTGTTTGGGTTTTGTTTTGTTTTTTTGAGACAGGGTCTTGCTGTGTCACCCAAGCTGGAGTGCAGTGGCGTAATCTTGGCTTACAGCAAACTCCACCTCCTGGGTTCAAGCGATTCTCCTGCCTCAGCCTCCCGGCTAGCTGAGATTACAGGCGCCCGCCACCACACCCGGCTAATTTTTGTATTTTTAGTAGAGATGGGGTTTCATCATGTTGGCCAGGCTGGTCTCGAACTCCTGACCTCAAGTGATCCACCTACCTCGGCCTCCCACTGTTGGGATTACAGGTGTGAGCCACCACCCCCGGCCTTTAAGTTTTTCTTTAAACTGAGACAGGCTCTCACTACGGGCTCAGGCTAATCTTGAACTCCTGGCCTCAAGTGATCCTCCGTCCTTGGCCTCCCAAAATGCTGGGATCACAGGCGTAAGCCACCCCGCCCGTCCAGGTGCTCTTAACCACACACATTCTCAGGCCTCTTTTCCCAGGAGATTCTAATTCAACACTTGGCCTGGGGCCCAGGATTTTTTTTTTTTTTTTTTAAGAGCCTTGGATGATTTTTATCATCAGACAGGTTTAGGAACCGCGGGACCTGACGCTTTCCCTTGCAGCTCTGACTTCTGTGACTCCCTGGTCAGGAAGCGGATGTGGAGTTCACATCCTAGTTGCCAGCACCACCTCAGTTTCCTCACCCGCTAAAGGAGGGCAGTGGCGCCACCACAGGACTGTGGCACGAAGTCAATGGAAATGAAAGAAAATAAGCTGTAAGTATGTAGCTAGTACTAAAACCAAACCAAACCAAACCAAACCAAACCAAAACCGAGTCCTGTAACATGCCCCGTATTCCCAGTTATCCTCACCTTCCGCGCGGCAAGTGTCCTCCCCCGGTGGGTATGTTCGTGTCGCCACCTGGTGGTGAGGATGAGTCAGTGCACCCTCCCCGCCCTCCCACTCCAAGCCTGGGCTGGCGCCCGTAAGGAGCCTTAAGCTCCCTGAAGACCTGAAAGCCCACGGTGGAGAGCCTGGGGTCCGGGGGTCCCAACACATTCCACAGACCCATCCCAGCGATGGTGAGTCGTTGACGCCGCTCTGCCAGCCTAGTCTGTTCTGCCCCCTCCTTAATAGTAAGGATGGAGCCTACCTGCTAGGGTCCTTGCAGACACTCTCATTCCACCCTCACAAACCCTTTGTAAGGTAGAAGGACTTACCCCTTTTCCACAGCTGAGGACATTGAGGCTCAGAGAAGTTAAGTGACTGGCGCAGAGTCACACAGCTTGAAATGACGGAGCCAAGTCTCAAGCCCAGGTGCGTCTTAACCCACAACTATTTCCACTAAGCCACAAGGCCTCTACCCTGGTAGTTCCTCACCTTGGCTGGACACTGAATTCACCTGGGAAGCCCTGACGAATGCTGATGCCTGGTCCCTACACCAGGGGTTCTGAGGAGCCAGTCTAGGGGACTGTAAGGCTCAGGAGAGATCCTGATGGGCAGCCAGTGTGACAGCCACTGCTCTGAACTCGCCCATTCTGTTTCGGGGTTCTGTCCTCTGCTCTGGGGGTGCTAGCAAAGTGTTCGGCTCTGGGGGCTCACAAATACGCAGCTGCAGCAGAGGATGTGCACCTCGGGACAGCCTCCAGCCTGCAGCAGGGGCTCTGATCCTCCTGCACTGGTGAGGCGGCTCCTGTGCGGTTCTGGAGGGAGACTCTGCTGCGTACTGACCTGCAGCAAGTGACTGCACATTTCCGTGAAGTTTCCTCCAATGTAAAACAGGTATGAAAACTGTAGCAAGTATCGTGTAAAATTGCCGAGGTTTTTTTTTTTTTTTTGCTTTTTTTTGTTTTGTCTTTTGAGTTGGGGTCTTGCTTTATTGCCTACGCTGGAGCGCAGTGGTGTGATCCTAGCTCACCGCAGCCTTGAACTCCCAGCCTCAAGCAATTCTCTTGCCTCAACCTCCCAAAGTTCTGGGATTACAGGCGTGAGCCACCCTGCAGGGCCTAATTGTTAAGTATTAAACAGGCTAATACAGCAGATAAAGCACTTAGAGCAGTGCCTGGAACCTAGCAAGCTCTCAATGAATACAGCTACTGCTACTGCTAATAGTAGCATTACTATTTCATCAGTCGCACCCTGTTTGGACTACTCACCAATTATCAAGAGAACAGCTCTTTTCTGTTCTAGAAAGATCACTGTCCCATAGGGAGGGGCTAGCCATCAAAGAGAGTGGGCACAGCGGCAGGCACAGGATCCAGTCAGTAATCTGAGTTTCCCATCACTGGACTCAACCGACTGAGCCAGTGTAAGCAAGCAGGGCAGTCAGGCCCCTCTTGGGGGGACTGGCACGGACACAGGAGGTGTGTGGGCACCTTTCCTGTTAACACAGAGGGAAGTAGAGATGGGACGAAGAGGCTCAAGGACATCTTTTGAGTCTTTCAGGGGCAGGGACTTTGGTCTGTTTTGTTCACTGCTGTGGGTGAAGTGTCTAGCAGCGCCCTGCATACAGTAGGGGCTCAATGAATAGCTATTGAATGGACCTCATTCCGCACCACAACAGCCTGACCTGTCCTGTTGTCTGTCCTTTGGCTCCAGCCCTCATCCATCTCTCCTGTTGGTCTCTGCCTGACTGGACAGAAACAGATCTGCAGATCTGGTCCCCGTTCACTTGCTCTGGGTATAGGAGCTGAGGACCAGGGGACTGCTGCTCTTTCTACCCCTGGGTTCTTGGGGGTTGGGAGGGTGGAGGCCCCTCTCTGGCTGAACTAAGACTGTGACTATCCCACTGTGGGGGGACCAGTGGACCACAGAGGGGTGCTGCACTGAGACAGAATTGGCCTCATGGGTGGAAGAGCTTCCCAAGCAGCTGTCCCTGTGCAGCATGATGGCTTCGGAAGACAGTGAGCAGCCTGTGCCTGGGCATGTGTGAGCAGAGGGAAGAACTGTGTCTACCCAGGGATTCCTGACTCTGCTGGGGCCAGCTCAGATTCACATGGATTCTGTGAAAAGCCATGGAGTCCCCCAGTAGCATCGCTTGTCAGATTCCACTTTCTTTCTTTTTTTTTCGAGACAGGGTTTTACTCCCATCGCCCAGGCTGGAGTGCAGTGGTGTACTCTCAGCTCACTACAACCTCCACTTCCCAGGCTCAAGCGATCCTCCTGCCTTAGCCTCCTGAGTAACTCAGACTACAGGCATGCATCACCACTCCTGGCAAATTTTTGTATTTTTAGTGGAGATGGGGTTTTCACCATGTTGATCGGGCAGATCTCGAACTCCTGACCTCAAATGATCCACCTGCCTCAGCTTCTCAAAGTGCTAGGATTACAGGCGTGAGCCACTATGCCCAGTCCAGATTCCACTTTCTTTCTTTCTTTCTTTCTTTTTTAGAGAAGTCTCACTCTTGTCCCCCAGGTTTGAGTGCAATGGCTTCATCTCGGCTCACTGCAACCTCCGCCTCCCAGGTTCAAACAATTCTCCTGCCTCTGCCTCCCAAGTAGCTGGGATTAAGGTGCCTGCCACCACACCCGGCTAATTTTTGTATTTATTAGTAGAGACGGGATTTTACCATGTTGGCCAGGCTGGTCTCAAACTCCTGACCTCAGGTGATGTGCCCGCCTTGGCCTCCCAAAGTGCTGGGATTACAGGCGTGAGCCACTGCGCCCAGCCCAGATTCCTCTCTGGAGGAGACATGAGTATCCTTGTTTCATTCTCTGTACACGCCCACCAGCAACTCATTTCCCAGGCTGTGAGCTCCATGAAGGCAAAGACTGGGCTTGCTTGCATTTCCAGCTCCTGCAGCCAGTGCCCAGCAGCCACCCAGGCTTTGTCTGACCAACAGTTGAGAAGCCCCTCTGAGGGCCAAAGTGGGGCTGTGCCCGGGATCTGAGCTCAGAGAATCTGCCCGAATCCCACTCACTCACTACCCACCTGGGAGAGCCGGACAGTGACTTAACCTCTCTGAGCCTCCAAGAAGCAAGGATAACACAAGAACCCTGGCACTGGACTCCTAGGGTTCCCTTAGAGAAACTTCCTTTTAGAACAGTCGGCCAGGGGCTATGTGATGTAACAACACAACCTGGACAAAACTTAAGCCTGCTCGAGCCCGATCACAGCTCAGCCCTACTTTCTATTTCACAAGAGCCCGGACACACCCTCAGGCGACCGCAGTTCCTATTTCTGATGTGCCTACCTGCATGGATCCTTTTGAGATGCAAAAGTGCCAGTTTGAGACACTGATGTCCAGGCTGGAGCCTCCAAGCAGGGGGAATGCTTGCCCAAGGCCACCAGCAGAAACTTGGGGAAGCGGGACACCGGGTCTGTTTCTAGGCAAAACCACTCACCTTTAACTTTCTCCAAAGTCCCCTCCTTTCACCTCTGTGCCAGGTAAGCTAAGCCCTGAAGGCCTGAGGTAGAGTTCCTTTAGGGACCTGGGCCTCCATTTCCTTACTGGTGAAATGAGGGTAAAACAGCACATAGCTGACATTCATAGGACACTTGCTCTGTGGCCAGCACTGTGCTAAGCACTGCACATGTTTCAATCTATTCAGTTTTCACGACAATTTCCATAAAGTCGATTACCAGATTACAAATGTCGTCACCATTTTATGGACTAGAAAAACAGAGGCACAGAGAGGTGAAGAAAAGTGCTTGCTTGCCTTTTGAAGTTTCCGTAGGGACTAGAAATAACACAAGTAAAACTAGACAGGCGCATAGTGGGTGCTTGGTCGTCGAATGGCTCCACTACACTGGCTGTGTGACCTTGGGCAAGTTACTTAACTTCTCTGAGTCACAGATATGTGAGTGTGCTGGTGAGGATGAATTGAGAACACCTGGCGCACACTGTGCCTGACGTGTGTTAGGAGACATTATTGATCAGTGTCAGCATTGCTGGTGGTAGCAAATCTTCATCTTCTAAAAGTAGGTTTCACTTTAGGAAACAGATAAAATTCGTATGGAATTAAGTCTGGGAACTAATGCCAGTGATCAAACTGATTTTTGTTGTTGTTGTTGTTAATAGAGACAGGGTCTTGCTATGTTGCCCAGGCTGACCTGGAACTCCTGGGCTCAAATAATCCCTCTGCCTTGGCCTCCCAAAGTGCTGTAATTACAGGCGTGCTCCACCACACCCCGCCAGAAATGTCATTTTTAGGCCAAACAAGGTATAATTATAGAGCCTCAAGCCTGTTTTTCTGGAAGCCTGGAGTACCTATGTCAGATCAAAAGGTGCTAGAGGTTATCTCTGTTCCTGATCTGAATCTTATCCCTAAACAGAAGTCTCGCTTTAACTAAAATCTTGCCTCCTGTTCCTAAACACACCCCTGACCCAAATCTGGATGCTTATACTGCCCCTGAGTTCCCTCCGCATGCTCACCGGCTCATCAGTGGAGCTGCACCAAAACCTCAGAGTTTCTTTCTATTCTTTTTTTTTTTTTTTTTTTTGAGAAGAAGTTTCGCTCTTGTCGCCCAGGCTGGAGTGCAATGGCACAACCTGGGCTCACTGCAACGTCTGCCTCCTGGGTTCAAGGGATTCTCCTGCCTCAGCCTCCCGAGTAGCTGGGATTACAGGCGCCCGCCACCACTCCTGGCTAATTTTTTGTATTTTTAATAGAGACGGGGTTTCACCATATTGGTCAGGCTGGTCTCGAACTCCTGACCTCAGGTGATCCACCCACCTTGGCCTCCCAACATGCTGAGATTACAGGCATGAGCCACTGTGCCCGGCCTCTTTCTATTCTTTTCCAAACTCCACTTTGGCACTTCCTGTTTCTATCATGATCCCAACCTGTACTTGTTCTTGAGGGCTGAAAACAGATGGAACTGCATTCAAAGTATGAAAAACTTGAATACATTCTCCTCAAAAGTGACTAAAGTAAGACATTTTTAAATTAAAATTTTTACATGCATTCAAAAGTGAGTTTTCTTTTAATATATTCAAAATTTTGTATTAAAATTAAAAGGCAAAATATGGCTTATGCTTAATAAATATCAAAAATTTAATAAAATGAGTTTTTTGAAATTTTATTTTATTGTGTTATTTTGAGACAGAGTCTTGCTCTGTTGGCCAGGCTGAAGTGCAGTGGCATGATCTTGGCTCACTGCAACCTCTGTCTCCTGGGTTCAAATGATTCTCCTGCTTCAGCCTCCCAAGGAGCTGGGATTACAGGCGCCTGCCACCACGCCCAGCTAATTTTTGTGTTTTTAGTGGAGATGGGATTTCACCATGTTGGCTAGGTTGGTCTCGAACTCCCAACCTCAGGTGATCTGCCCGCTTTGGTCTCCCAAAGTGCTGGGATTATAGGCATGGGCCACCATGCCCAGCTGGGCTTTTTGAAATTTTAATTCCATCTTATTAAATATTTTTAGAAAAACAAAACTTGGCCAGGCATGGTTGTTCACGCCTGTAATCCCAGCACTTTGGGAGGCCGAGGTGGGCGGATCACAAGGTCAGGAGTTCGAGACCAGCCTGACCAACATGGTGAAACCCTGTCTCTATTAAAAATACAAAAAATTGGCCGGGCACAGTGGCTCAAGCCTGTAATCCCAGCACTTTGGGAGGCCGAGACGGGCGGATCACGAGGTCAGGAGATCAAGACCATCCTGGCTAACACGGTGAAACCCTGTCTCTACTAAAAAATACAAAAAAACTAGCCGGGCGAGGTGGCGGGCGCCTGTAGTCCCAGCTACTAGGGAGGCTGAGGCAGGAGAATGGCGTAAACCCGGGAGGCGGAGCTTGCAGTGAGCTGAGATCCGGCCATTGCACTCCAGCCTGGGCGACAGAGCGAGACTCCGTCTCAAAAAAAAAAAAAAAATACAAAAAATTAGCCAGGAGTGGTGGCGGGCGCCTGTAATCCCAGCTACTTGGGAGGCTGAGGCAGGAGAATCCCTTGAACCCAGGAGGCAGACGTTGCAGTGAGCCCAGGTTGTGCCATTGCACTCCAGCCTGGGCAACAAGAACGAGACTCCGTCTCAAAAAAAAAAAAAAAGAAAGAAAGAAAGAAAGAAAAACCTGTTTGCAAATTAGCTTCCAGCGTCCCTCTAGTTGTCAATATAAAGAATTGCTATCAGGCCAGGCAAGGTGGCTCACACCTGTAATCCCAGCACTTTGGGAGACTGAAGCAGGAAATCCCCTGAGTCCATGAGTTCAAGACTAACCTGGGCAATATGGAAAAACCCCATCTTTAAAAAAAGAAATACAAAAATAAGCTGGGCATGGTGGCACACGCCTGTATTCCCAGCTACTTGGGAGGCTGAAGGGGGGAAGGATAGCTGGAGTCCGGGAAGTCAAGGCTACAGTAAGCTGTGATCAGGCCACTGCACTCCAGCCTGGGTGACAGAGCAAGACCCTGTCTCAAAAAAAAAAAAAAAAAAAAAGTGCTATCATGTGTCACATATGTTGAGAGTTACATATATACAAATTTAACAGTGGTTGAGTATTGTCAGATGCTTCTCAGCTGCCATGTGCAACTGTTAGGAATAGCACATGAATACATGAAAACCTCCAGAACATGGAAAGAAGCAAGAAAACGGACACTTGTTATGCAAATATCCATCAGACCCATGCAACCTGAGAAGAAAGGTCTGAGAAATTATTTTTTCTTTCACCTAAGAGCTTCTGCAGCTCAAATCCTCCCCTTACTCCAAAGTAGTTTCCATCTCTGACGTCACTACAGCTCAACCCGCATACCTCTCCCAGATTTGGGTGCAGGTACCTGTGTTTTCTATTTTTTTTTTTTTCTTTCAGAGAGAATGTGGCGCTCTGTCACCCAGGCTGGAGTGCAGTGGTGTAATCACAGCTCACTGCAGCCTCGACCTCTTGGGCTCAAACAATCCTCCCACCTCAGTCTCCTGAGTAGCTGCACCAGCATGCGCCACCACACCCAGCTTTACCTGTGGTTTTGAGGACAGAAGGTGAGAAACTGGAGAAGCTTCCCTGGGGCCTGAGCTGTGCCAGAGGGTGGATGTTCTTTTTTTTTTTTTTTTTTTTTTTGAGATGGAGTCTCGCTCTGTAACCCAGGCTGGAGTGCAGTGGCGTGATCTCGGCTCACTGCAAGCTCCGCCTCCAGGGTTCACGCCATTCTCCTGCCTCAGCCTCTTGAGTAGCTGGGACTACAGGCGCCCGCCACCACACCCAGTTAATTTGTATTTTTAGTAGAGACGGGGTTTCCCCGTGTTAGCCAGGATGGTCTCGATCTCCTGACCTTGTGATCCACCTGCCTTGGCCTCCCAAAGTGCTGGGATTACAGGCGTGAGCCATCGCGCCCGGCCAGAGGGTGGATGTTCTTATAGTCCTGCCAGGTCAGCACTGAGCCCCAGACCCCTCGTGAGACAGTCCTTAGCTCTTTTTTTTTTTTTTTTGAGACGAAGTTTCACTCTTGCTGCCCAGGGTGGAGTGCAATGGCGCAATCTTGGCTCACTGCAACCTCCACCTCCCGGGTTCAAGGATTCTCCTGTCTCAGCCTCCTGCGTAGCTGGGATTACAGGCGCCTGCCACCACACCTGGCTAATTTTTGTATTTTTAGTAGAGACGGGGTTTCACCATGTTGGCCAGGCTGCTCTTCAACTCCTGACCTCAAGTTATCTGCCCACCTCAGCCTCCCAAAGTGCTGGGATTATAGGCGTGAGCCCCCGTGCCCAACTGTGAGACAGTTCTTAGCAATGTATCCGTTTGGCATTTGCAAGTCTCAGGAGCCCTCTGAAGTGCAGGTTACAATCAGGGCCACTCTTGTCCCGGTCCAGGGGGCAGTCCTGCTCCAGTGTGCCAAGTTCTTTGCTGCCTGGTAACAGTTTGCACGTGCTGTGCCTTGTGCCTAGAACATTCTCTTTTCTAGCCTTCAAGATCCTTCAGGCCGGGCACAGTGGCTCACACCTGTAATCCCAGCACTTTGGGAGGCCGAGGCGGGCAGATCACCTGAGGTCAGGAGTTTGAGACCAGCCTGGCCAACATGGTAAAACCCCATCTCTACTAAAAATACAAAAATTAGCCAGGCATGGTGGCACACGCTTGTAATCCTAGCTATTTGGGAGGCTGAGGCAGGAGAGAATCGCTTGAACCCGGGAGGCAGAGGTTGCAGTGAGCCGAGATCACGCCATTGCACTCCAGCCTGGGCGACAAGAGCAAAACTTCGTCTCAAAAAAAAAAAAAAAAAAATCCTTCAGATTTCAGTTTAAAATTTCCTTCCTTGGCCGGGCGTGGTGGCTCACACCTGTAATCCCAGCACTTTGGGAGGCTGAGGTGGGCGGATCACTAGAGGTCAGGAGTTCAAGACCACCCTGGCCAACATGGTGAAACCCCATCCCTGCCAAAACTACAAAAAAAAAAGAAAAAAAAAATTAGCCAGGCGTGATGGTGAGTGCCTGCAGTCCCAGCTACTCAGGAGGCTGAGGCAGTAGAATTGCTTGAACCTGAGAGGCGGAGGTTGCAGTGAGCTCAGATTGCACCACTGCACTCCAAGCCTGGGCGACAAGAGTGAGACTCCATGTCAAAAAAAAAAAAAAAAACCTTCCTCAGGACTGGGCATGGTAGCTCATGCCTGTGTGAGGCATTTTGTGAGGCTCAGCACTTTGTGAGGCTGAGGCAGGTGGACCACTTGAAGTCAGGAGTTCGAGACCAGCCTGGCCAACATGGTGAAACTCCTTGTCCACTAAAAATACAAAACTTAGCCAGGCGCCTGTAATCCCAGCTACTCAGGAGGCTGAGGAAGGAGAATCGCTTGACCCTGGGAGGTGGAGGTTGCAGTGAGCTGAGATCATTGCACTCCAGCCTGAGTGACAGAACAAGACTCCATCTAACAAAACAGAACAAAACAAAACCTTCCTTCCTCAGGCAGCCTTGTCTGTGCTCTAAGTCCAGACTGGATCCTACCTACTGTTGTTGTGGAGCCCAGTTCTTTTCCTTCTTGGCATTTCTCACAACTAATAATGATGAGATCATTATCACTAATTTGCGTATTTATGTCTCTACTATCTGTCTCTCTCACAAGCATGTAAGCTTCACGAGGGCAGGGACCACATCATTTTGTTCATCTCTGTATGACCGTTACTTAGCATAGTGCTTGGCACACAATAGGTGCTCAGGAAATATTTGTTGACTGACACTCAGCTGTTAGTTTCCTCACCTTTAATATCAGGGTGTTTTTGTTTGTTCGTTTGGTTGTTTGGTTTTGTTTTTGAGACAGGGTCTCATTCCATTGCCCAGACTGGAGTGCTGTGGCGCTATCTTGGCTCACTGCAGCCTCTGCTTCCTGGGCTCAAGTCATCCTCCTGCCTCAGCCTCCCAAGTAGCTGAGACCTCAGGCATGTACCACATAGCTCAGCTAATTTTTAAATTTTCTGTAGAGACATGGTCTCACTATGTTGCTCAGCCTGGTCTTGAACTCCTGGGCTCAAGTGATCCTCCCAAAATGCTGGGATTACAGGCATAAGCCACTGCTCCTTGCCCTAGTATCAGGGTGTTGATGTCTGTCTCATAAATATTATTGTGAGGGTGGAGTGAGAATGGGAGCAAGCCACAGTAGGTGGACAATAAACGCTATTATTATCATATGGTCAGAGCCAAGTGAGGACTGAGGCCTCTCTGAAGTGGCGACTCGAGGGCTGTTTAGAGTTGGATAGGGTTCATGGAATAGGGAGGGCATTCCAGGAGGGAACAGCCTGAGCAAAGCCTTGGAGGACAGAAGTGTAAAGGCAGTAAGGAAACCTACGTGGCTGTGTGAAGAGTATGGCTTGGGAAAACCCTGTGGTTAGAAAGGCAGACTGAGGCCAGATCAGGGAGAGCCTTGAATGTCAACCCAACACATTTAAACTTAATCCTTAGGCAGTAGGGAGACAATGAATGTTTTTGAACAAAGGTGGCAACCGAAGAAGTAGTATTATTTTATTTTATTTTATTTTGTTTTATTTTATTTTATTTTTGAGATAGAATTTCGCTCTTGTTGCCCCGGCTGGAGTGCAGTGAGGCGATCTCGGCTCATTGCAACCTCCGCCTTCCGGTTTCAAGCGATTCTCCTGCCTCAGCCTCCGGAGTAGCTGGGACTAGAGGCACACGCCACCACGCCCAGCTAATTTTTTGTATTTTTAGTAGAGATGGGGTTTCACCATGTTGGCCAGGATGGTCTAGATCTCTTGACCTCATGATCTGCCCACCCCGGCCTCCCAAAGTGCTGGGGTTACAGGCGTGAGACACTGCACCAGGCCAAGAAGTAGTATTTTAGAAAGGTCCATTTGATATGGATTTACCCTAATTAGCCAGAATTGTGCCACTGCACTCCAGCCTGGGTGACAAAAGCAAAATTCTGTCTAAAACCAAACCAAACCAAACCAAAACCACAAAAGCCTGTCCCCTATCAGTGAAAAAAGAAAGAGTTAAGAGTGTACCTCCAATACAGACATATTCTTTTTTTTTTGAGATGGAGTCTTGCTCTTGTTAGCCAGGCTGGAGTGCAATGGCAATATCTCAGCTCACTGCAACATTTGCCTCCCAGGTTCAAGCAATTCTCCTGCCTCAACCTCCCCAGTAGCTGGGACTACAGGTGCCCACCACGATGCCCAGCTACTTTTTGAATTTTTAGTAGAAACAGGGTTTCACCGTGCTGGCCAGGGTGGCCTCGAACTCCTGACCTCAAATGATCCACCTGCCTCAGCCTCCCAGAGTGCAGAGATTACAGGTGCAAGCCACCGCACCTGGCCCTAGTTCTTATTTTTTGTGAAAAATAAAGATAAATACAAGATCCACTCTAATGTTTTCTTCCCACATCCCATTGACAAATGACTAATTGGCCCCTCTCACCCCAAGCTTCTGGGGGCTTCTGGGGGCTTCTGGGGCCAGGTGGAGTTGGTGGCCATCCTGCAGGCTGCTGGGCATCTGAGAAGAACTGGATTTGAGATTCTTCCCCCAGTGGCCTGGGCCTAGCAGGGGAGGGTCGTGGGCTATAGCACCTCCCACAGCGTGGCCAGGCCTCCACTCCTTGAGCAGGGGGAGGGGGGTGAAGTTGAGCCGGGATTAGCAGGAGTCGGGAGGGAGGCTCCTAGACCTGCAGAGAAAGGGGTGCGATAGGCAAGGCACCATGCCTCTGCAGGATGAAACCCTCCGAGAGGTGTGGGCCTCTGACAGGTCTGGAAGGCTCCCATTTCGTGGTACCTGAACCCTGGGTGGTCTAGATGGAGGGGCTGGGTGGGATGGGGAGGGAAGGGGAAGGGAGACAGGCTGATCCCTTTGCTACCCTCAGTGGGCATGAAGAAGAAAGCCTGAGCCCGGAGGCCCCGCGGCGCCCCAAGCAGGTATGCCACCCCACTTGGAAAGGAAGCAGAAAGATGTCCCCACTGTGCGTAAACCCACGCAGGGTAGGGGGTCTAGGGGTGGGACAGGTCCCCCTCGGCAGGGTCTGGGGATTTGTGGGGAGAAAGGGCTGTTTGGGGGCTTGGGATTTCCAGGAGAGGAATTGGGGACTTTGGAGCATTGGATATGGCCACGATGCATGGAAGGGGTCATCCTTCCTCACTCCAAGAAGGGGGCTGCAGTTCCCCCGGATAATCTGCAGTTATTTCTGGCGGCTCAAGGGATTAGAGGGGGATGGGCAGGCCTCAGCGCCCCCCTTTCCTTCCTCGCCCTCCTCTTGACCCCCCTTCCGCAGCGACCCGCCCCGGCACAGAGGCTAAGGAAGAAGAGGACGGAGGCTCCCGAATCCCCCTGCCCCACGGGATCCAAGCCCCGGAAGCCCGGAGGTGGGCGGGGTGCAGAGCCCTGGTGGACCCCCAGGGTGTGGGCTGCGGAAGGGAGGGGCCTGAGGGCCGGCGCGGGTGTTGCCGAGCCCTGGAACAGGGGGAGGGGGCGGGGAGTGATGAGGGGGTATTGGGTTTGGGGTTGGGATAGAAGGGGGTAGGAGTGGGGTAGAAGGGGGTGGGGGTGGAGGTAGAATAGAAGGGGGTGGGAGGCCAACTGGAAGCCTGGGAAAAGTGTTGAAAATGGAAACAGCCCAGGGGAGACCCCTAGGGTGAGGAGCCTGAGGGGAAGCGCCCAGGCTTGGGGGTAGGGGGTAGAGGCTCTGCCTCACGGAGCCCTGGATGGGACCCCGTCTGAACCCCTCATCTCAGCTGGGCGGAAGGGGAGGCCGCGGGAGGAGCCTTCCCCAGACCCAGCCCAGGCCCGGGCGCCGCAGACGGTCTACGCCAGGTTCCTCAGGGACCCCGAGGCCAAGAAGCGCGACCCCCGGGAAACCTTTCTCGTAGCCCGTGCCCCAGACGCGGAGGACGGTGAGAGAGGGCCCCAGGGACGCGGGTGAGGGGGCGGTGGAGCTAAGGAGAGAAGGGGCTGGCTGGACGGGAAGGACCCAGAGAGGCAGAAAACAATTGTAATCAAACAGCCCCCTCTTGTCTGGCTTTGTCTTTGAGCCAGGTATTGTGCTAAGCACCAACTACGAGAGGGTCATTCCTTTGTTCCCCTCCACCACCACTGTACAGCTGGAGAAACTGAGTCATAGAGCCCTTAAGGGTTTTGCCTTAAACAACAGTTAGGAGCCAGAAGTAGCCCAGATGGGTCTGACTCAAGGTCAGAAACAGACAAGGTCAGGGAGAAGCAGAGTGGATGCAGGGAGAAGGGGAAACAAGAGGCAAGGGGAGTGTGTAAGGAGAGGAGGGTCTCAGGGAGAGAGAGGGAGGGCATTTCCCCAGGACAGGAGTCCTCCAAACCCAGCCACTCCCCTGACTTGCAGACCCTGAAGGCTGCCAGTCACCCTCATTCTTCTGGGAAGGTGCCACGTCTCCGGTTCTTGTTTCAGAAGGGCAGGCTCCCCTCCTGGTGCCCATGCACCACTTCCTAGCAGTCTGGAGGCACTGGGCTCCCCAGATAAGGAGGGCCCCGCTCAAACTCCCATTATGAAGAGTTTCTACCTACAGAGGAGGAGGAGGAAGAGGAGGATGAGGATGACGAGGAAGAGGAGGCAGAGGAAAAGAAAGAGAAAATCCTTCTGCCTCCCAAGAAGCCTCTGAAAGAGAAGAGCTCCGCAGACCTGAAGGAGAGGAGGGCCAAGGCCCAGGGCCCAAGGGGTGGGTGCTGAGGGTGCTGAGAGCTCACGGGGATGCAGAAGAGCTCTGTCCTTGGGGGGCTTGGTGTCTCACTGAGACACAGCGATCGAGGCCTCAAAAGGAATCCAGTACTGTGACTGGAGGGTTTTTCCTCTGATGGTTTCTCTCCCACATGGTCCTTAAGGACACAGACCAATATATGCCCCTACCCCTGGCCCCACTGCCCCTGCCCCTTGAGCTCTGTGAGCCAGAGGAGGACAGAGGATTCTAGTTTTCTTTGTGATTTTTGTTTAGTTTTTGTTTTAACTCAATGGAAATTGTTATGATTTTTATAAAAGTATCAAAGTGATTACAGTAAAAAGAAATCAGTGAATCGATGCTGTGACCGTGTCCTGGCCCTGGGCACCTTACCTGATAGGGACCAGCAGCCTGGCCTAGAGCTAGGACCTTGGGCCTCTGAGGCAGGGAGAGCACATTCTGTAGCGGTGACCAGAGAAGGTTTCCTGGAGGACACGGGACAAAAGGCAGGATTCAGAGGCTTGGTTAGAAGGCCTGGTGTTCATTCATTCGGGAACTGCTAGTTAAGCTCCTGGTCTTTGCCCAGAGCTTTTTTGGCCTCAGGGAAAGAAAAACCAAGATGAGCAGAAGTCACAAAAATTAGCCGGGCGTGGTGGCATGCACCTGTAGTCCCAGCTACTTGGGGGGCTGAGGCACAAGAATCACTTGAACCCGGGAGGTGGAGGTTGCAGTGAGCTGAGATCCTGCCACTGCATTCCAGCCTGGGCAACAGCGAGACTGTCTCAAAAAAAGAAAGAAAGAAAAGAAAAAGACAGCAGGCTGTGGGCCCCTGTCAAGCTTTCAGCCTCCCTGGGGACTATAGGGAGGACAAGAGAGTTGGAAGGCAGCCTTCAGCCCCAGTAGACACCTTATTTGCCTGACCCCCATCTTCCATCTCCAGGAGACCTGGGAAGCCCTAACCCCCCGCCGAAAGCTCTGCGTGTTAGGAATAAGGAAGCCCCAGCAGGGGAGGGGACCAAGATGAGAAAGACCAAGAAGAAAGGTGAGCCCAGCCCAGGGAGGAACAGGGAACTCTAGCTGCGCTGGGGGTTGTGACACTTTCACATCCACACATGCAGGGTCTGGGGAGGCCGACAAGGACCCCTCAGGGAGCCCAGCCAGTGCGAGGAAGAGCCCAGCAGCCATGTTTCTGGTTGGGGAAGGCAGTCCTGACAAGAAAGCCCTGAAGAAGAAAGGTGGATGGCAAGGGCTTCTGGTGTGGTGACATCTTGAGGTGGTCCTGGGGGCGGGGAGCTGGAGGGTCCTTACATCATACGGGACCGTGCTAGGTAAGGAGTTTTCGAGGTCTAGAGTCAGACAATGTGCGGGGCATCTTGACCCCCGCATTGATAGCTGTGTGGACTCAGGCAGGTGTCTTAGCCTTTCTGAGCTCTAATAATAACATGGAGTCGACTCTCTTGTGGTTGTGGGGAGCATCCACGTGAGACACGGGTGTTGGAAGCACTTTGCAAACCAGGGTGAGGAGTTCACAACCTTGTCTCCCCCTCCATGCCCAGGCACTCCCAAAGGCGGGAGGAAGGAGGAAGAAGAGGAAGAGGAGGCAGCTACGGTGACAAAGAACAGCAATCAAAAGGGCAAAGCCAAAGGAAAAGGCAAAAAGGTTGGGGCCCAGAGGGGCGGGGGCTGAGGTCCCTTCAGGGAGCAGAGGCAAGGGCCTGGACTTGGGATCCTAGAGGGTGGGGGCTTGGAGCCACTTGAGGTTAGAACCTTGGCTTCCCCTCTTGTGACAGGATATAAAGACAAAGGAAACCAGGTTTGTGCAAACAGAGGAGGTGTCTGTGGGGTCACCAAGCTAGGACTTGCCATGCAAGGGCCTTAAGTCATCTGGGCTTTCTGAAGCCTCCCCTCTGGAGCGTAACCACCAGACAACCAGAGATGCCCCCACGCCCCCCCATGTTTTTTGTGCCGGGGAGGAGGAGCACACAGGCAGAGAGGCAGATGAGGACTGACTGATAGTCAGCTGCACCGGTTGTTAAAATGTTTCCACCCTACTGCCCTGAGCTCCCCAGGCACTTTCACCCACCTTACCCAGGACCTCCCAACCTCCCAGCAACTAAACACTCCAGCAACAAAAGGGTTAACACTGCCCATCAGGGGCCTCCTGGTTTCTCCTCCAGGCTTACCAGTAGGCATCTTCATGGCGAACAGGTTGTTAAATATTTTGAATATTGCCCCTGCTCCCAAACAGGACTCAGACACCAACACACAAAAGCTGGAGTAAGCAGGAGAGGGAGGTCCAACTGAGAGAAAGTAACAAAAATCTTCAAGGAACAGGTTTCCCCCAGTGGGGGGAGATCATCACAAGGACAGGGCCTGGATTTTAGCTTTGTAGGTTTATTAGTTTGTGCAGGAGTGGTCAGGTCTAGGGGGACTGATTCACATTAACCAAGATCACCAGATGCTGATGTACAAACTGAAAGGCCAGTTTACTGTCTCCCGGGGGGAATGTAACTGCAGAAGAGCCTTCAGTACAGTAGGCTCTTGAAATTCGCAGCTGCTGAAGTGTTTGAATAAGTTCTGGCTTTCTCCACATCGTGTTCCAAACATAGTCTTTTGTTTCCCAAGTTTCTTCTGGAACAGCCTAGCCTAGAGAACAGGTGATCACTTGTCCGTGAGCTGAGGATTCACTGCTCCACATCAGCCTCCCTCAAACACACTGCAAACCTGTGCTCAACAAAAACAGCTATGGCCAGGAGGGTGGCTCACGCCTGCAATCCCAGCACTTTGGGAGGAGGAGGCAGACGGGTCACTTGAAGTCAGGAGTTCGAGACCAGCCTGGCCAACATTGTGAAATCTCATCTCTACTAAAAATACAAAAATTATCAGGGCATGGTGGTGCACACCTGTAGTCCCAGCTACTTGGGAGGATGGGGCAGGAGAATCGCTTGAACCCAGGAGGTAGAGGTTTCAGTGAGCCGAGATTGCGCCACTGCATTCCAGCCTGGGTGACAAGAGCGAGGCTCCGTCTCAAAAAAATAAAAAATAAATTTAAAAAAAAACGGCCAACCACAGCACATCAGGGATTCTTCGTGGCTCCCAAATAGGATTGAACCCTCAAATACACACACCCAGGCTGGCAGTCCATGCTTGCCCCTGTTGGGAAAGTTGGGCTTAGACTCTTGGCTCCCTTCCTCTGAGGGATAGAACATGAAGACAAAGGGCACCAAGTTTGTGAGAACAGAAGGGGCTGTTGTGGGGTCACCAGGCCACCCTAGGGTTTTATGTCACCAAATTGTTCTTAGGAGTTTCTCAATGAGCAAAGTGAGCTTACATATTCATTCATGCATTAACTATGCATTGCTGTGTAACAAATCACCCCAAACTGAGTATCTTAAAACAACATTTACTTTCTTATTCAATTTCTGAGAGCCAGAAATCTAGGAGTGGCTTAGCAGAGTAGTTCCGGCTCAGGGTCTCTGAGGAAGTTGCAGTCAAAATGTCAGCTGGTGCTTCGGTCACTCTGAAGGCTTCACTGGAAATGAAGGATCCACTTCTAAAATAGTTCGCTGTGGTGGTGTTAGCTGGAGATCTCAGTTCCTTCCTACAGGGACCTCTCCTGGAGGCTGCTTGAGTGTTCTTTTTTTATTATTTTTTAAATTTTATTTATTTTTTTGCTTCTTATGCTTCATAAGTGTTCTTATGCTTATCTATTTTTTGCTTCAGAGTGTTCTTATGACATGGCAGGCAACTTCTCCCAAAGTCCAAGAGACAGAGAGCCATGTAGAAGCCACAATATCTTTTATGACCTAACCTTGGAAGTGGCCCATGATCACTTCTGCCATATTCTACTGGTCACAGGGAGCAATCCTGGTATGCAGTGGGAGGAGACTACATAAAGTCACAAATACCAGGAGACAAGGATCATTGGGTGCCATCTTACAATAGTGAATATCATCTTGACTATGGTATTCATTATTTACTATATGCTAACAGTAAGAGTGGCAGCTAACACTTCCATAGTACTTAGAACATAGCAGTCCATTCTGTTAGCCCCATTTCACTGCCTGAGACAGTGTGCAAAGGAGGGAAGGTCTTTCTTTTTTTTTTTTTTTTTTTTTTTTAGAGACGGAGTCTCGCTCTGTCGCGCAGGCTGGAGTGCAGTGGCCGGATCTCAGCTCACTGCAAGCTCTGCCTCCCGGGTTCACGCCATTCTCCTGCCTCAGCCTCCCGAGTAGCTGGGACTGCAGGCGCCCCCCACCGCACCCGGCTAGTAGGAGGGAAGGTCTTTCTAAAGGCTCTGGACCTCATAGGAGACTGGACAGAACTCATGCCTCAGCCCCACCTCTTACTAGTTATGTGAACTTGGGCAAGTGACTTAACTTCTCTAAGCCTCAGCTTCTTCAGCTACACAATGGGGATGACTACCGCGGTGGGGTGATAAGAGGATGAAATGAGTAAATATTTGGAAAGTACTTGGAACTATGGCACCCTGATAGAATTTATGCAAGCATTTGTTAAATACAAAGGGAAGGCCTGTCCCAGGTATCCACCCCTACTATACCTACTTCTCAGATGAGAAAATTGAGTTACAGTGTGGTGAAACTTAACAGTTAAGACAGTTAGTGGTGAAACTAGGATTTGAACCTAGACAGTCTGGCTCCAAACCGTGTGCTCCTAACCACAAGCTAAGCAGAATAGAAATAAATCACAGAGCTCCCCAGAGCCTCCTAACTTGGCCGTGCTGGGCTGCCAGGTAGCGTGAGGGGCAGTGGCGTCCCAGCCTCCAGGGATGCGGCCCCTGCTCCAGCCAGCCTCTCTGTTCTCTCCGCACACAGAAAGCGGTGAGTTGTCCTGCCGGGCTGCCCGTGTCTCAGCACTGGGACCTGCTGGGGGCGGGGGAGCTGGTGGTCTGGGGCTGATAGACCCTCTGCCCCCACCCAGAAGGAGGAGAGGGCCCCGTCTCCCCCCGTGGAGGTGGACGAACCCCGGGAGTTTGTGCTCCGGCCTGCCCCCCAGGGCCGCACGGTGCGCTGCCGGCTGACCCGGGACAAGAAGGGCATGGATCGAGGCATGTATCCCTCGTACTTCCTGCACCTGGACTCAGAGAAGAAGGTGGGTGGGGAGAGGCAGCAGAGGAGGGAGGGTGGAGGGGTCCGGGATGGGGGCCAGGGGACAAACGGGCCTGCTTTCTCCCCGCCGCTCACCTCCATCCCTTCCCACCTTCTCTTCCCATCCTCTCACCTGTCTCCCCTTTTCCCCAGGTGTTCCTCTTGGCTGGCAGGAAACGAAAACGGAGCAAGACAGCCAATTACCTCATCTCCAGCGACCCTACCAATCTGTCCCGAGCGGGGGAGAATTTCATCGGGAAGCTGAGGTGGGGCTGGGCTTCCTGGGGCGGAGGGGTGGGGGGTGCTTGGGTCAGCAAGAAGGCCATAGCCAGTCATCTCTGTCCTGCTGTGCCTGGCAGGGCACCCACCACACTGGGCACCCTGGAAACATCCCCTAGCCTCGGGCCTCTCACTTTGATGTACATAGATCGTTTGGGGAGCTTATTACAATGTTTCAATGTGTGGGGTGGGCCCGGGAGTCTACTTTTTTAATGAGCACCCAGGCGATGCCCACACTGCTGCCAGCACAGGGCTTCACTTGGAGCAGGGCATAAGTTCCACGAGGGCAGGCACTGTGCCTGTCTTGTTTAGGGCTCAGTTCCTAGCACTGAACACATATTAGCTCAACAAGTATTTACTGATCAAATGAATGAACATATATTCAGCACTATCCTGTGCTGTCTTCCCATACATCTCATCTCATCCTCACCAGGAATGTGAGCGCTGAAGGAAGGGGACGCCTGAGTCAGGCCTTATTTCTTAAATGTATGTATTTAGGCTGGGCGCAGTGGCTCATGCCTGTATTCCCAGCATTTTGGGAGGACGAGGCAGGTGGATCACTTGAGGTCAGAAATCCGAAACCACCCTGGCCAACATGGTGAAACCCCGTCACTACCAAAAATACAAAAATTAGCTGGGCATGGTGGCACACACCTGGAGTCCCAGCTACCTGGGAGGTTGAGGTGGGAGAATCTCTTGAACCCAAGAGGTAGAGGTTGCAGTGAGCTGAAATCATGCCACTGAACTTCAGCCTGGGCAACAGACCAAGACCCTGTCTCAAAAATAAATGAATAAATAAATGTATGTATTTAACAAAACTTTTATAAGGCCTAATTATGTGTCAGGTATAATTCTAAGTCACTTCCAAATGTTAACCCATTCAATCCTCTTATTGTCCAAATGAGGGAAATGCTGTTGCTCAGTCCATTTTGGGACGCTGGGGCTCAGAGAGTTTAAATACCTTGCCCAAGATCTCACAGCTAGTAATAGTAAGAGATGGGGTTGGGATTTTAACATTGCCTAGTCTCCTTGTAGATCCAGACTTTTATTTATTTATTTATTTATTTATTTATTTATTTATTTATTTTGGCGTGCACTCTGTCGCCCACGCTGGAGTGCAATGATGTGATCATGGCCGTGGCTCACTGCAGCCTCGACCTCCCAGGCCCAAGTGATCCTCCCACCTTAGCCTCTTGAGTAGCTGGGACTACAGGCACATGCCACGGTGCCTAGATAATTTGGTGGGTGGGGGAGCGGGTATTTTTTGTAGAGACGGGGTTGCCTGCCATGTTGCCCAGGCTGGTTCCAAACTCCTGGACTCAAGCGATCCTCCCTCCTCTGACTCCTAAAGTGCTGCGATTATAAGCTTGAGCCACCATGCCCTGGGTTGGGCCAGCATTTAAAAAGACCTCTGCATAGGGGGAAACCTGGGGCAGGGAACATGAATTGCTCAGTTCTAAGAAACCCCCACCCTTGTAGGAAGCTCTCTAAACTGCTTGGCTGTGTGGAAGGGGCCTGGGGCAGGGATGTAGGTCCCCTCAGCCCTGCCCCAAGCTCTACCCTGCTTGCAGGTCCAACCTCCTGGGGAATCGCTTCACGGTCTTTGACAACGGGCAGAACCCACAGCGTGGGTACAGCACTAATGTGGCAAGCCTTCGGCAGGAGCTGGCAGCTGTGATCTATGTGAGGACTCCACCTGTCCCCCATGCCAGGCTGCTCCCCTTACAGGGGCTGGCCTCACAGGCATCTGTTTCCTTCCCAGGAAACCAACGTGCTGGGCTTCCGTGGCCCCCGGCGCATGACCGTCATCATTCCTGGCATGAGTGCAGAGAACGAGAGGGTCCCCATCCGGCCCCGAAATGTGAGCCCCGCACCTCCATGGCCCCTGGCTCCCTATTTGAGAAACAGGGGAGTCGGGGCCCAGCTTAGGAAATAGCCAACTCCCTGGGCACGTTCATCACCCTCCAACACAAACTCATTCTGATCACCTATGGAATGGATTTGGGCTTTTTGTAATCGAATTCACTGAAAAACCACAATAGGCTTTTTGGTTGTTTGCAGAGTTTACTTCAAATTCATATATTACATCCATTCATATCTTCATTGACCACACATATTGAGTGCTAAGTATTATCCTAGGCACCTGGAAGACATCAGTGGACAAAACAAAGATCTGCCCCACCCCCCCGAAGCTGGCATTATATTGGGAGGAGAGTGACAGTAGACAATAATTGTGATAAATAAGTAAATTATGGAGCATACTGGAAGGTGGTAAGTGCTATGGGGAAAAACGTCAGACCAGGTGCAGTGGCTCACACCTGTAACCCCAGCACTTTGGGAGGCCAAGGCGGACGGATAACCTGAAGTCAGGAGTTTGAGACCAGCCTGGCCAACATGGCTAAACCCTATCTCTACTAAATATACAAAAATTAGCCGGGTGTAGTGGTGGGCACCTGTAATCTCACCTGTTTACTCAGGAGGCTGACGCAGGGAGTATTGCTTGAACCCGGGAAGCACAGGTTGCAGTGAGCCAAGATCGCGCCATTGCACTCCAGCCTTGGCGACAGAGCGAGACTCTGTCTCAAAAATTTAAAAAACGTTGCTGGGCACGGGGGTCACCATTTTGGGAGGCCAAGCCCGGCAGATCACAAGGTCAGGAGTTTGAGACCAGCCTGGCCAACATGGTAAAATCCCGTCTCTACTAAAAATACAAAAATTAACTGGGTGTAGTGACAGGCGCCTGTAATCCTAGCTACTCAAGAGGCTGAGGCAGGAGAATCGCTTGAACCCCACAGGCAGAGGTTGCAGTGAGCCAAGATCACGCCACTGCACTCCAGCCTGGGCAACAGAGCTAGACTCCATCTCAAAATAAGTAAATAAATAAATAATAAAAAAATAAAAAATTTTAAAAGAAAAAAGTCAAACAGGGGAAGGGAGATGACAAGTGTGTAAGTCTCAGTATTAAATATAGTTGTGAGAGCAGACCTCAATAAGAAGGTGAGGGAGTGAGCCTATGGATATCTGGGGGAAGAGCACCTGGGCAGAGGGAAGAGCCAGTGCAAGGGTCCTGTGGCAGGAGGGAGCCTGGTGGGCTGGAGGGACCACCAGGTAACCAGTGTGGCTGGAGGGAGAGGAGGTCAGAAAGGTGAGGGTAAGGGGTAGACAGGGCCTGTTAAACTGGTTTTTGCTCTGAGAGAAATGGGAAGCCACAGCAGGGTTTTGAGCAAAGGAGTGACATGACTTGTTTTTTTTGAGATGGAGTCTCGCTCTGTCACTCAGGCTGGAGTGCAATGGCGTGATCGCAGCTAACTGCAACCTCTACCTCCCAGGTTCAAGAAATTCTCCTGCCTCAGCCTCCTGAGTAGCTGGGATTACATGTGCCCACCACCTCACCTAGCTAATTTTTGTATTTTCAGTAGAGATGGGGTTTCGCCATGATGGCCAGGCTGGTCTTGAACTCCTGACCTCAAGTGACCCACCTGCCTCAGCCTCCCAAAGTGCTAGGATTACAGACCTGAGCCACTGTGCCCGGCCTTTTTTTTTTTTTGAGAACGGGTCTCACTCTGGGTCTCACTCCAGCCCAGGCTGGAATACAGTGGTATGATCACTGCTCACTGCAGCCTTGACATCCTGGCTTCAAACAGTGCTGCTTCCTGCCTCAGCCTCTCATGTAGCTGAGACCTTAGGCACATGCCACCATATCTGGCTAGTTTTTTGTAGAGCTGGGGTCTCACTTTGTTGCCCAGGCTGGTCTCAAACTCCTCAAGTGATCCTCTTGTCTCAAAAGTGTTGGGATTATATGCATGAGCCACCGTGCTTGGCATGACTTGTATTTTAAAAAGCAAAGGTTGTTTTGCGTGTGTATGTATGAGGCGTAGTTTAAGATGCAGAGATGTTCTGGAGAGATGTGTCAGTCCTGTGCTCTGCTCTTTAGCACTGCAGGTCCAGTGAGTCCAGGATTTCAGAGGCTCTGGGTGACTCGCATGCCCCATCCTCACAGGAGACTGATGTCATTTTACTCATTTACAATGAAAGATAATACCCCTGTCAGCTGATCACACATCCTTCCCTGCTGGAAAGTCACAGCCCAGGCTGATCTGCAGGGCACCAGCCATGGGAGGCTCAGTCTTGAGGGTTCACTCAGCCTGTGGGCCCCACAGTTGCCCCTCCCATGCCTGGAATAAACACACAAATCCCCCAGAGGCAGCATCTCCTGCCCTTGTTTGGACCCCGTAAGAAATGCCTAGTGCTGTTTTGGGTCTCTCTTCTGCCAATTACAGTGCAGTGGGAGGAATGGTAAGAGCAAGGTGTCATGGTCTCAGCTGACAGCTGAGACGTAAATCAGATGGGGGGTCAGGAAGGCTTCTTGGAGGAGGTGATCTTGAGTGGACTCACTCTAATCCATGAACGTGAGCAGGCGACAAGGAAACTCAGGAAAGAAAGATCTTAGGCCGGGCACGGTGGCTCAAGCCTGTAATCCCAGCACTTTGGGAGGCCGAGACGGGCGGATCACGAGGTCAGGAGATTGAGACCATCCTGGCTAAAACGGTGAAACCCCGTCTCTACTAAAAATACAAAAAAAAAACTAGCCGGGCGAGGTGGCGGGCGCCTGTGGTCCCAGCTACTCGGGAGGCTGAGGCAGGAGAATGGCGGGAACCCGGGAGGCGGAGCTTGCAGTGAGCTGAGGTCCGGCCACTGCACTCCAGCCCGGGCGACAGAGCGAGACTCCGTCTCAAAAAAAAAAAAAAGAAAGATCTTAAGGGCACATCATACAGACCCTGCTCCTTCCTTTCAGAAACTCTCCTCCAAGTACACTTTCTCTTAACTGCAATTTACCTATCCATCTCCCCAGCTCAACTGTGTGCCCTTTGTAGGTCCGAGATTGGCTCATCCTGTCATTAGGTACCAGCGTGTGTCTGTCTCCTAAGACCGCTTGGGTATCAATGGCATGGAGCGCCTATGTGCCAGATACTCCTTGCCATTTTCCAGCCCTCCGCTTTGACATCCTAGAGACAAAGCCCCATTCTCACAGATGTGAACCCTGTCCACAAGGATGCCACAGATGCCAAACCTGTTCTCAGATGTCCTAATGGATGAAGATGTCCAGGCCACACCCCTGCACACACAGGCCCAGGCCCCTTCTCTGGTCAGTCCTGAGCCATCTCAGTCACCTCTAACTGTCCTCTCCCTCTCTACCCCCCCGGGGCACCCCAGGCTAGTGATGGCCTGCTGGTGCGCTGGCAGAACAAGACACTGGAGAGCCTCATAGAACTGCACAACAAGCCACCTGTCTGGAACGATGACAGCGGCTCCTACACCCTCAACTTCCAAGGCCGGGTCACCCAGGCCTCAGTCAAGAACTTCCAGATTGTCCACGCTGATGATCGTGAGTACCTGAGGGCCCAGGTCTGGCTCTTCTCCACCACCCCCAGGACGTCGACCCTTATTCAAGCTCCCCTCACCCCCTCCCATACACACACATCAACCGTTATCCCGAGAGCTGAGACATCCCACAAGGTCACTCTCTCCTCCATAGGCACTGACACTCCATAGGCACTGCTCTCAAGAGCCTCGATATTCTAAGCGGGTGTCTTGGGGCTCCTGATTCCAGGTTCCCATTCCAGCATTGGCCAGAGCAGTAGGTTAGATACTGGGACATTCTGCATAAGATTGTGTTGAAGGGAGGGTTGAGCTCCTAGAGTCTGAAAACCACTGACAGCCCGACTCCTCTTTGGTCAAAGAGGGTGCTGAGGCTCAGAGAGGGCAGCCCTTTGCCCAAAGTCTCTCAGCAACTTCTCCAGGAAGTGACACTGGCCCTCAAAATTTATTTCACAAAACTTACACGGTGCTTATTATGTGCTAGACACTGTTCTCGGGATTTTACAGATACTGAATCATCAAATCCCTTCAACATCCCTGTGAGGAGTGCCATTATTATCTCTATTTGGCAGGAAACTGAGGCACAGAGAGGTTAAGCAACTTGCCCATGGTCACATCACTAGTAGGAGGTAGAGCTGACAGTCAGGATCTCCAGTGGCCATGCTCTTAACCTCTTCAAGATGGTTGCCTTTTAGGGGCAGGGAATATTAAGCATTTTTGAGTGCCTACTCTGTGTCTTCTCTCAAGTGAGAGGTCAAAGGACTACCCTGGAAGGGTCAGGGAAACAAGGTGTCCCTCTTACAAGCCTTGGTTGGAAAGGCTTCCTTCCCACTAGGGTGAGGAAGTTTGGGGATGGCAGGGTATCTCCCATAGGCCTCTGGGCTCACAGGGTTGGACCAACATTGAGTGAGCCCCAACTCCATCCTAGAGATGTGCCCCCAGTGCCACCTGTCCTGTGGCCGTGGGACTGCTCTCCAGATCATGTTTCTAGTGGAGCCTGGTCCACCTGAGTTTGGGGGTATTTTTAGCAACTTTCTGTCTCTATGCTGTGGGAGGTGCTGAGGTTGGGCTGGGAACCTGGATCAGAGAGAGGAGAAGTGCCCAGTGAGGCTGAGGAAGGGGACCAGCGGCTAGTCAAGGGGTGGAGCTGGAGTCTAAGGTGGGACTTCGTGGCTGGGGATAGGAGGAAAGAATGTGGCCAGAAACAACAGAGAAGTTGGGAAGGAAGAATTCTGGGCTTGGATAAATTTGACAGGGTCCCATAGTTAATCAGGTGCGAGCTCTAGGCATGGCCTGTGGCAGCAGCAGACAAGGCAGGGTCCCTGCCCCCAGGAGATTACAGTGTGACTGCAAAGCCATGTGGTGCTGGTGTGGAGTGAAATAGGAAGAGGGGATGGGTGTTGAGTAACTGAGATGGTGGCTGAGGGTTGGATCCCCAAGGCAAGGGAGAGACTGCCCCCAAGGTTGAGGGCACTGTCTGCCACGATGGCAGTCCAAGGAGGTCTCGGGCCGCCCCCACCCCGTCTTGTGTCCATAGCCGACTATATCGTGCTGCAGTTCGGCCGCGTGGCGGAGGACGCCTTCACCCTAGACTACCGGTACCCGCTGTGCGCCCTGCAGGCCTTTGCCATCGCCCTCTCCAGTTTCGACGGGAAGCTGGCCTGCGAATGACCCCAGCAGCCCCTCAGCGCCCTCAGAGCCCGTCAGCGTCGGGGGAAGGATTCAGTGGAGGCTTGCAGGGTCTCTCCAGCAAAGCCCCCGCGAAAAACTGCTCCTGTGTCCGGGCTGACCCCTCACTGCCTCTCGGTGACCTCTGTCCGCTCCCCAGCCTGGCACAGGCCGACGCAGGAGGAGCCTGGACAGCGGGTAGGACGGAGATGAAGAACATCTGGAGTTGGAGCCGCACATCTGGTCTCGGAGCTCGCCTGCGCCGCTGTGCCCCCCTCCTCCCCAAGCCCCAGTCACTTCCTGTCCGGGAGCAGTAGTCAGTGTTGTTTTAACCTCCCCTCTCCCCGGGACCGCGCTAGGGCTCCGAGGAGCTGGGGCGTGCTAGGAGGAGGGGGTAGGTGATGGGGGACGAGGGCCAGGCACCCACATCCCCAATAAAGCCGCGTCCTTGGCCAAGCGGAGCGGTGGTTCCTCAGCGCGTGCGGAGAACGAGGCGGCAAGAGGCGTCCGAGGCGCGGGCTAGAAGCCTCAACCCCCGCCCCACTCCCGCCCAGGCCGCGGGCGCTCCCGCGTCCCCTCCCCGCGCCCGTCGCGGGTCCTACCGAAACTCGGCGGCCGCGCAGCGTCGAGACGCCCCCCGCGGGGGCCCGGGGAGCCAGGACGAAAGGGAGGGTCCCGGAGGTCGGGGAAGAGGGAGAAAGGGAGAAGAAATTCGAGAAACGAGCCACGCGGGGAGAACCAGACAAACCGGGTCCCGGCAGGGCGGGCGCAGCCGCCAGGGCGGAGCCGGGTCTGGGGCCCCGGGAGTGGGGGGCAGGCCCGCGAGCTGGAGGGGACGCTCCGCCTCGGCGACTCGGGACTAGGGTGGACAGGCCGGGAGCCCCGGGGCCCGTGCGCTACGGCTCTGCCGGGCTCCTAGTGACGCGGCACCCAAGGCCCCCGGCACCGACGGGAGCCCTGCCCCCGAGGCAGGGGCTCCGCCCCCGGCCCCGCCCCAGGCCGGAGCCCCAAATTGCGGCGGGTACCCGGGAGCGGGGCGAGGCCCGGCGCGCAGGGGGAGGAAGGCAGCTGCGCACGGGCGGGCGAGGAGTGGGGCTCCCAGGCGCGCGCCGGCCGGGGTGGCCCGGTCGCGAGGCCTCAGGGTGGGCGGCCCGAGCGCGGCTGGACGGCTCCGCCCCTCCCGGCCAGCACCGCCCCCTGCGCGCCCCGCCCCCTCCTTCCCGCAGCCCCCACCCCCGCCCCGGCTCCTCAACACAAACTTTCCGTCCCGCTCGCTCCCTCCTCCGCGCTCGGCGCCTCCCGCTCCAACCCGGCTCATTCCGCACATTCCGGCCAGCCCCCTCCCCACGACCCCCCTTCCCCGGCCCCCCTCGCGGCTCCCTCGGGCCCGGCGGAGCGGCCCGGCCGGAGCGCCCCCGCGAGCTCGGACCAGGTAAGCCGGGCGGACGCCGGGAGGAGGCCCCGCTCGGGAGAGGTGGTTTGGTTGGTCGGCTGGGCTGGCAGGGGGGGCGACACCCGAGGGGGACTGGGTCCCCGAGCTATTGTCCAGCTGGAGCTGGAGCCCCGGATTGGGGTGCCGGGAAGTTTAGAGGGAAGGGAGAAAATCTCTCCGGGAAGCCCCGCCCCCCGCTCTCCCCACCACCCCCCCCGCGACGGGAACGAGTTGGTCTGGGAAGGTGGGGAAGCCGGGGAGACCGTGTCCCCCGTGCCGTCGCCTGTCCCGCCGTCCGCGCTTGGGGGTCGGGGCGGGGATCCGGGGGCCGCACAGTGTGGAGGGCCTGCCTGCCACCCGGGATCTCATATCCGGGGCGCCCAGTCCCGGGCCCCACCGCCCTTTGGACTCCCGGCCCGCGCGCTCCCAGAGCCCGCCCGGCCTCAGCTCCACGCAGGCCTCGGGCCCGGCCTCCCCGCGCCCAGGCCGGTTTCTGCGCGCAGTGCCGCGGCTGCGCTGACTTGTGGAGGGTGTCTAGAGCAAAGCCGCGCGCCCCGGCCGTGTGTCCCCTGAGAGGCAGGGAGGGGCTCACGTTCCCTTCAGTTCTGCCGCCTGCGTCGGGGTGTCGATTCAGAGTTCCAGCCCTGAACGCTGTGAGCTTGGCTCCGAGGGGGTCTGGATTTGGGGCCTTTTCTTCCCCACATTTTCTCAGGGCTCTTGTTTAGACTTGAGAAGGTTTGAGGGTGACTGGTCCCCCGCTTCCTACCCCGGTCCCCTCCATTGTCTGTCATGCCCTTTATTCCTGCCAGGGGAGGGAGGGCTGCGGGCGCCGGTCTGGATTTGTTTTCCAGCCCAGCTGGGCCCTGGGGCAGTGTCATTGGGACCCCGCTCTGTCAACTTTACTGGTGAGGGGCCCTGATCCAGGGCTGAGAGATTCTTTCAGTGCAGGGGGGAAGGAGGCCTTGGGGCGGTCTTCTCAAGGGCTGTCTTCTGTGTCTTCCCTCTTTCCAGGTAGGGGCAGAACCAGGTCAGGCCTAGACTTGTTGTCCGGAAGAACAGGGCATAGGGGTAGGGGCTGGACACAGCTCAGAGGGGCTGGTGCCCATGGTGGCTCTGTGTATCCAGTCTTTTGTGGCCTGGTTCTCTGTACACATGTTCCACAGCAGTGCTGGGGTCACCTGGGGCAAGGAGGGAAGGCTCTCCCAAAAGTTGGAGATTTGGGGGAATTATGTCCCCTCCCTTCTAGACTCCTGTAGCCCCACTCCCCCCAAGAGCCCTCTCCTAGGGCACTACCTAAAGGATGTGGTTTTGTGGTCTTTTGGGTCCCTACTCTCCCAGTGGGCAGGGAGTACACAGATCTTCCAGGACAAGGCTGTCCAGTAAGGGTGACTTCAGGGGCCCTGGATGCCCCCTCCTCAGGGAGAGGGTAGGAGCCAGTATGAGTCCCAAGTTCTTGGGCCTTTCCCCACTCCCCTAGGGAGGGAACCGTCATTAATGCTAATGAGCGCATCTGGGCTGGGGAATGGCTATTAGAATGGTCAGTGCTTGCCAGGACAGAGCGGCGCATTGAGTATACAGGAGCATCACATGGGTCCTGAGCTCTGCTCCCATCCTCACCCTAAGGTTTGTAGACCCTGGCACTTTCTACCAACTGAAGGAATATCAAAACCACATCTCAACAGAGGTGGTCAAGAAATAGGGATCTGGTCCCCTCTGGACCTTTAACCAATTGTGCCATCTTGGCCAGCCCCTTTGGGCCTCAGTTTCCCTGCTTGGAATGAATGACTTCTCAGGTCCCTTTTCTCTGAGCTCCTCCCAGAGTCTGTCTCCCAGTTTGCCTCCCTTCTCCCATGATGAAACCTGAACCTGGTGGGGTCTGGAGAGGTGGGTGGGTGATCCAGTGGCCCAAGGAAGAAGGCAAGGACAAACCAAGGAGTGACTGAGGAGTAGCTCAGCCAGGTGAACAGGGCTGAAAAGGTGGCAGGAAGCAGGTGTCAAGGAACAGGGAGGCTTAGTGGATTGGGGGATCTTGCCTCTGAGGTGGTCGAGCGTTCTGGTAGGGCTGGATGGCACAAAAGGTCTTCAGAGGCCATTTGGGTGGCCCTACCCTCTGCCCCACTCCCAAACACCTCTGGGGGCCCCAGGGCTCAGTGTGGAAATCGCTGGTCCTGCCCTCCTCCCCCTCCCCACTCAGGATGGGGAGAGGAGCCCAGGGGTCTAAATGCTGCAGCTTTCTGTGAAGGAGCTAGGAGGTCGCAGCCTCTTCTTCCCACATGGGGGCTGCAGAAGCTGTGGGATTCCGGGGGTGACCCTGAGGACCTGCCTCTGGATAGAGCTGGGGAGGTCAGCAGATCACACTCAGTACTGTCCCAGTGGCCTTGCCCTGTCTTCCCTCCCCTCCCCTCCCGGTGTTGTGCCCTAGGTTGTCTGCAGAAGGGGCAGCTTCCCTCCAGGGAGAACTCTGCCGTGCCGGAGGGAAGGCTCTGCCTGTCTTCCCCAACCCACAGGAGGTGGAGGTTAGGGCCAGAGAGGTTCATCCCCCTGTACATCCTAAAGCCTCTGCCCTTGGGGTTTCCTAGAGTGCCGATTGTTTCCTGTGCTCCCTGCCAGGCCTGAAAGGGCAGGAAGTGTTAGAGGGAAATGAGACTGCAACTGTGTGTGGCGCTGGATGTGTGTGAGGGAAGCCGTGAGTGGGACATTTCTGTGTGGGTGAGACTTGCCTTCTGTGGGGCTGGATATGTGTGGAAGAGAACCCTGGTCAGAGCGGCTTGTGCAGGGCTAGGTGTATGCGGGAGAGAAGCTGTGGCTTTGTGACATTCGTGTATGTGACAGATATACACATCCATAAGAGAAACTGGTGACTCTTCATGTGTCTGGGCGTGCCGCCACCTGTGTACCTGAGAACCTGCATGGGGGATGTTCTGTGTGTGCCAGGGCATTCTTTGTGTGTCCTGGATGTGCCGCTGAAGGAAGCCGGCTGCCTAACCATCTGTGTGCCTGGAGATTACACTGGGTGTGACTCTGATGCTCAAGTGACCTGCGTGTGAGGGACACCATGCTTGCATGAGGCTGTGTGTATGCGAGCGCGCGGGCGCGTGTGCGTGAGAAGCCGGATGAGTGGTGATCTGTGTGATATGTTATGCTGTGGTGTGACCACTTGTGACCTGTATGTTGTGACGCAGCATGTGAGATGGCTTCAGGTTTGTCTGTGTGTGACTTACGTGTGACACTACATGCGAGTAAAACAATACAACCAACTCCGTGTCAGTATGATGTGTGTACCAGCAAGGTGGGCCCCATCCGACATGTGCCAAGCATGAATATGGTATGTGGTGTGTGGGTGACACTGAGCACCAGAAAGCGACGCCGTGTGTGAGAGAAACTGTGGGGCGTGACTGATCCTGGCACTGTGGGTGGGTGGTCACTATCTGAACGTGTTTGGGACTCTCGGGTAGTGTGGGTGACACCCCCAGGGCTGTGCCAGGCAGGGCGTGTAGGAGGCTCTGTGGGGTGCGTTTGGGGCCTGTGGTCCCTGACATGTGTGGCATCTATGTGGAAGACCATGAGAAAGACACTGATAAAAAACAGAAAGGAGGAATGTAATTAATGCCACTCAATTGTACACTTAGAATGGCAAAAATGGTAAACTCGATGTTATGTATATTTTATCACAATAAAGATTGTTTAAAAACCCAGCAGGAGAGAGATGCGGGTAACAGTGGATGTGCAGGACAGTGGCTGTGACGCAACTGTCTGTGCGAGCGAGAGGAAGGGCGCAGAGGACACCATGACTCTCATGGGGGCACTGACTGAGTGGCTGGTGGGAGCCCAGTGGGCGACCCGGAGTACCAGGAGTCTGGCGTGGTAACTGAGAACTGAGAAACCGTGACCCCCCACAGCCTGTCTCCCACTGGATACCTGAGATTCCCGCCCTGGGACCAGGACAAGATGAGGAGACAAGTCAGTCCCAGGGAGGGGGTGAAGAGAGGTCTGGGAACCGGCCCTTCTCTCTGCAGGGGACTTGAGGGCTGAGTCTCCACCCTCCTACCCCCTATACTGCTTCAGGGAGAGGGGGCGTGACGACGGATGAGCTTTGCAGAAGGAGGCCTGGGGAGACTATCCCAACCCCCTCTGCTCCCTGAGAAAGCCCCTTTCCCAAGTAGTGTGGGGAGGAGGGGCAGAGACAGTCTCCATTCCCAAATTGGAAGCACATTAATAAGCGGGGGGGAGAGTGGAGGGGCCCCCACCTCCCTCCTAGTGGGCTCTGCAAATTGCTTCCTCCTGTAAAAATTGAGACCCTGTTCCAGGGAGGAGGGAATCCCTCCCTAGCCTGGCAGGGTGTGGCTGCTTGGCAGGGTCCCTCCGGGGTCCTTGGGCTGGAGTTGGGGGAGGCGGATACATCCCTACTTGCTCTGCTGCCCCAGAGCATGGCTACTTCTAGGGTGGGAGCTTCTGGCAGCTGGAGAACAGCTGGCCCGCTGTCGGGCGGATAGGGGAGGAGGGAGGAAAAGGCAGAGGGGGTGGGAGACTCCCTTAGCCCTCCTCAGCTGCCCTCCCCATCCTCGACCCCCTGGCTGGTCAGCCCAGCTCAGGTTTGAGGGCAGAGATTTGGGAGGAAACTGCTGATTTCACTGATCTTCCCACATTTTGAGTGATGTTCTCACTCCAAGTGAGAAGGCTTTGGGGGCTGGGGTCCCTGCAGGGGTGGACTGCTGGCTGCTAGACCCAGGAAGGTCACAGCTCAGCTCATCCTCCCAGCAGGGCTGGTGCAGGGGGAGGGGTAAGACAGGAGGTGCCCACCCACCCAGACTGGTTTTTTCTGTGCCTCCTACTGAGGCAGTGGCTCCGGGGCCCCTAAAGGGAGCTACAGGGCTGGGTGGTCTGGAAGCTGCAGGGCCTGTGGGGGTGGGGGGCCAGGGCCTCTGCAGCGGCCCCAGCTCTGGCCTGATCCCTGGAGCTGTCCAGCCAGTTCTTCCGGCAGGTCTTGCCCCAGGGTGGGGGTGGGCAGCAAGGTGCCCCTTATCTTCCCCAGGGCCCCAAAGCCTGCTCACCCAGCCTCCTAGCCCCCATCCCTGCCTCCACCCAGAGGCCTTCTGAGCCTGGAAGGCTGAGGGCCCTGGGAGAGGGGAAGCGGGTGTGGCTGGTCAGGATGAGGGTGAAGGCAGACTGAGTCCCCTGGGGGTCTGCAGCCTGCTGGCGGGTTTGCAGGACAGGTACAACAGGACTCCTCTGCAGGGGCAGATGGGAGGGGTTCTAAGAGGAGGTGGAGGGTGGGAGCCCCTGAGACGGGAGTGGGGGTGTCCTGGACTGTGGCTGGCCCCCAGCCCCCGGCAGTGGCCTCCCTTGTCACTCCCTCCCTCTGTTCGGCCTTGGCCTCCGGGTCTCTGTCCTTGTCCCTGTCTTTCTCTTTCTCCCTGTCCCCTCCTGGCCTGCCCCTCCCTCGATGCCTGTCATATCTGAGTTTCTGGTCTACCCCTCTCTGCTCTGTGTCTCTCTGGGTCTTTGTTGGTTGCCTTGTCTGTGCCCCCTCTTTCTTCTCCCGTCTCCTGCTCTCCTTCACCCCTTCTCCCTCCACCCCCCACCGGCCCTGTCAGTCTGTGGGTCTGACGGTCCAGCACTCCCCTGCCCTGCCTCCATCTCTCTCCTGGGGCCTCTCCCTTCACTCTTCGGGGCTCTGGGCTGTCCCCTGTTGGGCTGGGCTTTCTGTCTCTCACTCACTGGAACTCTCCTGTCTCCGGTCTGTTTTCTCTCTGGGTTTACCTCAGCTTCTCTTTGCCCCAGACTCTCCCCCAGCCTGTCTCCCCTGCTCCTCCTGTCTGTCTCAGGCCCCACCCTGGCCTTGGTCTCCCTCCCCTTGACCCTCAGTTGGGTATCCTCTCTCTCCTACCCCTCTTCATGGCACAGCGAGGCAGAGCTTCTAGACACCTGACACCTGGGCATCGTCAGCCAGCAGCCCAGGGTCTGCCCCATCGCCCTTCTCTAATGTCCCACCCATCCACCAAGCCAGAGTCCCACATTTGCCCCAGCCCAGCCCGCACCTGTCCAAGGAGCCATAGCCTCCTCTCTCAGCCCGGCCTGGGTCCCAGCGGTTAGGGGGTCTAGGGAGAAGAAGGCGGGCACATGCTGGTCTCTAGGAGAACAGAGCAGCCAGTGCTCACGCCTTCTGCAGACTCCCTTCCACTGAGACCCCGGTCCAGCCCCCAGCCCAGGGCAGCTGCCTGCCCGCGACTGCCCACGTGTGTGCCTCAGCTTGGGGGTACACATTCTCGCGTGGTTGTCCACCCGAGCACTCGCACAGCCCCTCTGCACAGTGTGCTCCTGTGCATGGATGTGTGTGGGGAGTGCCACTTGCCCCTGTGTTGGTGCCTCTGCCCCTAGGAGCGTTCCTAGAAAGTGAGTCTCGCATGCATCTAGGAGCCAGCGGAAGGGAGGGACGGTGGTCCTATTCTCTCCTTGACGCGTCCTTTGGGCCGTCCCCCCTCCCCTCCCCCTCACCAGCTGCCAGCGGTCCCAGCCAGGGGCCGCCTGCCCCGCCCCCCCAGTCTGTCCCAGCTCCCAAGCCTGCTGCTGTGTTCGCCATATTTGGCCACAGTGCTCCCGCGGGGGGCGGGGCGGGGCTGACATCACCCTCAGAAGGGGGGCCACAGCCTGCTTGAGGGGAGGCGGGCAGGGACTTGGGGGAGGCAGGAAAGTTGCTTTAAAAGTCTGGGGCTGCCTGGGCCGCTGCTGCTCCAGGGAGGCCTCGGGAAGGGGTTAAGAGGGGTCTTAGCTCATTGTAGCCCCTCTTCTCCCTCCCCTCTGACAGCTCTGTGGCAGTGTCAGACTGATACCTGTGGACAGGGCCTGCATCCCAGCTATATCAACAGGAGAGTCGCTAGGTGTGCCCACCCAGCTAGTGTACCCCTGTCCCCTCACTTTTGTTTTTCTTTTTGTTTTTTTAAATTTAAATTTAATTTTTAAAAATAGAGACAAGGTTTTCACTATGTTGCCCAGGCTGGTCTTGAACTCCTGGCCTCAAGTGATCTTCCCAGAGTTCTGGGATTATAGTCATGAGCCACCACCCCCCACATTTCCTTATTTATTTATTTATTTATATTTATTTATTTTGTTTACCCCTCACATTTCTATTCCAATAATTCCCCTCTGATTGAGGAGTGGGGGCTGGGGCTCTCGATCCAGTTTCCTGGGGTGAGGGATAGGCTGGGAATAAGGGCATCTGGCCCCTCTGACAGGTCAGGGGCACAGCTCCTTCTGGCTGCCCACTGGCCGTGGCAGAGAGATTCCTGGTGGCTCTGGAGGCATCACAGAAAGGGCTGTACAGCAGTGCAGGGGTCCTTGAAGTTGCTCCAGCTGCTTGGACTGAGGGGGACCTCCTGGGCAGACTTAGGGCCGTTGCTATGGCAGGTGAACCTCCTTTCTCTCTCCAGGTGGTGGGGTCTCTCAGCACCCTCCCTATAACCTTCCTGGTTATAAAACTGAAGCCAGCTTACCTGGGTTCAGAACCCAGCCCTAGTACTTACTTGTTGTGTGCCCTAAGGCAAGTTGCTTAACTTCTCTGTTTCTTGGATTCGTCATCTATAAACTAGGAATAATAATAGTATCTGCCCCATAGGGTTATTGTGAAGATTAAATGAGTCAATGTATGTGAAATCCCAGAACAGTGCCTGGCATATGACAGGTACTGTTATTAGTAGTAATATTAAGTCTAAACTCAATAGTTTAGAATAATTACAATAACTAGTTGAATAGCTGAATAACTAACTGAATAATAGTTTAGAATAACCGAGGGCCAGGCGCGGTGGCTCACACCTGTAATCCCAGCACTTTGGGAGGCCGAGGCTGGTGGATCATGAGGTCAGGAGTTTGAGAGCAGCCTGGCCAACATGGTGAAACCCTGTCTTTACTGAAAATACAAAAAATTGGCTGGGCTCAGTGGCTCACACCTGTAATCCCAGCACTTTGGGAGGCCGAGGCGGGCAGATCACGAGGTCAGGAGATCGAGACCGTTCTGGCTAACACAGTGAAACCCTGTCTCTACTAAAAATACAAAAAGTTAGCCAGGCGTGGTGGCAGGCGCCTGTAAGTCCCAGCTACTGGGGTGGCTGAGGCAGGAGAATGGTGTGAACCCAGGAGGTGGAGCTTGCAGTGAGCTGAGATTGCGCCACTGTACTCCAGCCTGGGAGACAGCGAGACTCCATCTTGGGGAAAAAAAAAAAAAATTAGCCGGGCATGGTGGCACGCGCCTGTAATCCCAGCTACAGGTACGTGGCACCATGCTGAGCGGGGAGGCTGCATGGGAGGCTGAGGCAGGAGAATCGCTTGAACCCAGGAGATGGAGGTTGCGGTGAGCAGAGATCGCGCCATTGCACTCCAGCCTGGGTGACAGAGCAAGACTCCATCTAAAACATAAAAAATAAAACATTTTAAAAATAAAAAAAGAATAACCTAATAACTAGCTGACATTCAGGCCCCCCAGGCCCTCCCCACCTCGTTCTACTAGTGACCCCCTCAAGCCTCCCTAAGCAAACAGGTGGCTCTGCAGAGAGAGTCCACCCCCACTCAAGCAGCAGGACCTGGAATTCATCTTCCTCTCCCTGGCTTCTGATGGGGTCCCCCACCTCTCCACCCCTCCCTTTTCCCTGCTGCCCAGAGCTAAGTCCCAGGATCCAGCCATCATGGGCTCTTAGGTTTCCAGGACCCTGAATACATTGGACATGTGGGTTCTGGGGCTGAAGGGGATTTGGGGTGAGTCTTGGGGTTGTGAGTGATGGGGGCCTAGTGGGGTGTGGTCCTAACTAATAACTCAGCCTGGTAGGTTCAGGGCGCTCACAGTTTACAGAGCCCTGGCCCACATGGAGGATGGGCCAGGGCCGGGGCGGGCGTGTGGGTGGTTTACGGGTGTGAGTGGTTTACAGGCTGCTGTGGGGCCTGGAGGTGCGGGAACAGGAAGTGGGATAGAGGAGCGGGTGAGATTGAGCCAGGCTGTTGGCCAAGCACCTTCTCAGCTGCTCCCTCTCCAGTTCCCTTTTTGTAATTCCTGGGGCAGTTCCTGCCCCACGTTAGGCCCATTGGCAGAGTTCTGGTTGGTTATCGATTTGGGGAAGGTAAAACGATTCCCTTCCTGGGTCAGGGACCCTCTTTGTCCCCTGAGGGGTCCTTAGCTGGGTTGCATTGATGCTGGGGCAAGAGTGAGGGGTAGAGTTCCCTGACTGGGGATCTGGACACTGGGGAGGAGGAGCTGACAGGGAGAGCTGAGGAAGCACAGCCCTGCCCCTCTGCTCCTCCTCTCTGTGCTCCTTAGCATGCCTTTGGCAGCTGCATGACCTTGTGAGCCTCAATTTTCCTCTCTGGATAATGGGCGTTATTCCCTACCCTTCCTGCTTTAGTGTTTTTTGTTTTTGTTTTTTGAGACAGGGTCTGTTCTGTCACCCAGGCTGGAGTGCAGTGGTGCCATCTCCACTCACTGCAAGCTCTGCCTCTGGAGTTCAAGTGATCTTCATGCCTCAGTCTCCTGAGTAGCTGGGATTGCAGGAGTGTGCTGCCATGCCCTGCTAATTTTTTTTTTTTTTTTTAAAGATGGAATCTTGCTCTGTTGCCTAGGCTGAAGTACAGTGACGTGATCTCAGCTCACTGCAGCCTCTGCCTCCTGGGTTCAAGCGATTCTCCTGCCTCAGCCTCCTGAGTAGCTGAGATTACAGGCACGTGCCACCACACCCAGCTAAGTTTTGTATTTTTAGTAGAGATGGAGTTTCACCATGTTGGTCAGTCTGGTCTCGAACACCTGACCTCATGATCCAACCTCCTTGGCCTCCCAAAGTGATGGGATTACAGGCATGTGCCACCGTGTCCAGCCCTGATATATTTTTAGTAGAGACGGGGTTTCACCATGTTGGTCAGGTTGTTCTCGAGCTCCTGACCTTAAAGGATCCACCCGCCTTGGCCTCCCAAAGTGCTGTGATTACAGGCATGAGACACCGTGCCGGCCTAGTTTTGTGAGGTTTGAATGAATATGAAAATGCCTTTTCCCTACAAAAGTGCTGTGTTGGTGTGAGGCATTGTTGTTGTTACTGATTACGTATTTCTTGAGTGTCATGAGCCGGGCATGTGGCTAGTACTTTGTCATGAGCTCATTTAAGTTTTAACCCTCACAACCTTAAGGAGACCCTTTTCTCATTTTACAGGACTGAGGCCTAGAGAGGTGAAGTAGCGCGTGCATCCCAGGTCACACAGCTCTGAACAAGCTGTGGTTGGTTGTTACCTCCATTCCACCCGGAGCACCTGTTCCTAGGGTGGGCTTGGGGCTGGGGGCGGAGCTCCAGACCCAGCGGTTGGGCATAGGAGATTGCTGTGGTCGAGGAGGATCCTGGCCCCAGCTCCTCTCTATCTGTCCCCCAGGCTCGGCCGCCCAGCGGGCTCAGGCCCAGAGCCCAGAGCAACCAGCACAATAGCGTCCAACAGCTGGAACGCCAGCAGCAGCCCCGGGGAGGCCCGGGAGGATGGGCCCGAGGGCCTGGACAAGGGGCTGGACAACGATGCGGAGGGCGTGTGGAGCCCGGACATCGAGCAGAGCTTCCAGGAGGCCCTGGCCATCTACCCGCCCTGCGGCCGGCGCAAGATCATCCTGTCCGACGAGGGCAAGATGTACGGTGCGTGCAGCGGGGGCGCGGGCGGGACTGCGGCCCTTCCCCCTGCTCTCTGCCCTCTCACCCAACCGGTTTGGTGACGTCGGAGGCTGCCAGCCGCTGGCTGGGCGAGTCTGGGCTCGCAAGCCTGTGTGTCTGGATCCTCCTCCGCGCTCCTCCTCATAAACAAGCCGGGCTCGCCCCCAATCCAAGGCGCAGCCCACACCTTGGCACCCCCGCCTGCTCCTCCTCTCTTCCCCGCTACCGGCCTGGAGGTTTCGAGGTGACTCAGTGGGCCCAAGAAAGTGGGTCAGCCCAGTCTGTGCCAGTCGAGACCCGGAAGGGGGTCCCTTCCCGGAGGAAGATGTGGAAAGGAGGCCCGGTGACAGTCGCAACGCAGTTCCCTCCAGTGCGGGCTGTGGGAGGTCGCACCGGGACAAAGGCCTGCGTTGGGGCCGTGAGGACGCGTGCCCTTCTCAGTCCCCTTCTCCACTCCTTGTGTTTGCTGGCCCTTCTCTATGTCATCTTGCCCACTTCCAGAAGGGAGTGTCCCCTCTTGTCCAGCCCTGAGAGGGCTCTCCCAGAGCTGCATTTTTTTTTTTTTTTTTTTTTGGAGACAGAGTCTCGCTCTGTTGCCCAGGCTGGAGTGCAGTGGCCGGATCTCAGCTCACTGCAAGCTCCGCCTCCCGGGTTCACACCATTCTCCGGCCTCAGCCTCCCGAGTAGCTGGGACTACAGGCGCCCGCCACCTCGCCCGGATAGTTTTTTGTATTTTTTAGTAGAGACAGGGTTTCACGGTGTTCGCCAGGATGGTCTCGATCCCCTGACCTCGTGATCCACCCGTCTCGGCCTCCCAAAGTGCTGGGATTACAGGCTTGAGCCACCGCGCCCGGCCCCAGAGCTGCATTTTTGGGATAACTCGACCCTTCTGGGCCTGGTTCCTGGCCAGCTCCCCTATTCCTCCTAGCAGCCCATGGCTGAGCGAGGCAGGCCCAGCCCTTCCCAGGGCGCGCCTGTGGGAAGGGATCAGGGCTGCTCCGTGTCCCTTGGCCACGCCCCCTTGGCCACGCCCACCCCAGCCCCAGAGCCCCACCTTGGGGGCAGGCAGATGGTCCAGGGTGCCTTCCACAGGGTGGGTGCTGCCTGCCTCCACTGCTGCCTCCCAGGCTGGGGGAGCCCCACAGGGTATTTTTAGACAGGGTGGAGAGAGTGGGGTGGAGAGGGGCTGGCGGGAAGGGAGGAGCAATGGGGCTGGTTCAGTCATTGGAATGGAATTTGGAGAATTTGGCCGTTCTGGGGAGGCCATGGGGCTGGGGGGCAGATAGCCTGGATTTGGGGGTAGAGGTATACACCTTGACCATGCTGATGTGGGCTTAGCTGTGTGGCCCAGGCATCCCCCTTTCAGGCCCAAGTCCCTGGACACTGGCAGCTTCTGGGCCCTCAGAGGGTCTGTAGTACAGAACAGACCCTGCACCCCAAGGCTCACAAGGCTGTCACAGGGTGGAGAGACACTGGGGACTGGTGACATGGGCGTAAAAGGCACAAGGACTTGGCGACATGCTCAGTGACACATCTTGACAAGGCCGCCAGTGTAGGAGGCACATTGGAGGCGCTCAGTGCTGCCTTCCTGTCCTTCCTGGTCTTTCACCACAGAAGGGAAGGGACTTGTCCAGGGTAAAGACAGAGTAAGGGCAGGACATCCACCTGGGGCAGGCTCATTCACACGCCTCCACAAATCCATGCACTAAGAGCGTTGGAGCTGGTGACACAGGCAGGAAGCACTGCTGGGGGCTGGGAGGATGGGCGTGCCTGGCCAGGACTGGCCCTACCCTGCTACTGTCCTGCTGACCTGTACCACAGCCACCCAGTCTGTCTGCAGGGAAGCCTGTCAGGGTGCCTCGGCCCTCCTTCCTCCTACCTTACAGCTCCTAATGCACCCCTCCCCTGAAGAGCAGCCCCTCTAGGTCCTGGAGGCGGTAGGATGCAGCTGAGACTCCCCAGCCACTTTTGCACGCCCTGCACGTGCAGCTTGGAGTGAAGAGAGTGGTGAACAGAAGAGCAGTGTTTTGGGGAGGGACCTGGAGTGGCTTCCCAGTGGGGTGGGGGTCTCCAGCCTCTGGCTCCACCCTTTGCCCACTCCTCATTTTCTCTCTCACCCCAATCTAGGCCGAAATGAGTTGATTGCACGCTATATTAAACTGAGGACGGGGAAGACTCGGACGAGAAAACAGGTAGAGAGATGGTTTATGCTGGGTCCACCACCCACACACTCTGTCTCAGCTGCCCCGGTCAACCCCTTGCCCCTACCCTGCCCACCTCCTCGAGGCTGCCCCCGACCTGGCCTGCCACCCTCCTTGCCTCATCACACTCCCCTTACGCCCTTGATTTTACCCCCTCCCACTCCCAAGCAGCTCCATTCACCCTTCCCTCTTCTCTTGGAGAGATGGCCCCACTGTCCTTTCTGACCACCCACTACCCTGCCCAGGGCCTTTGGTTCAGGGACCACAGATAAGCCCACGGGGCTGCTGTGGCTGCTACATGGTCTCTGCCCTGAGTCACCAGCCAGGGAGCCAGACGGTCAGATGGACGGGTACAGAGCAGGGTGGCGGGGCTGAGAGGAGGTGGGTGCAGGGCACTCTGGGACAAGCAGCCAACCCAGACAAAGCTAGGGGAGTGGGGAGAGAGAGCTGGGAAGGCTCCCTGGAGGAGGTGACACTAGGGATGTATTTTTAAGAAGGAATGGGAGTTAGCCAGGCAGAGAAAAGGGAGAGGACCCTTCCTTCCAGGCTGAGGAAGTTGGATATACAACTAATCATCATGGTAAACCCATACAGAGCTTCCTTTAAGTTAATTTGTTTAATCATCTCAGCAACCTTCTTAGATAGGTACAGTAATTATCTCTTTTTTATGATGAGGAAACTGATGCATAGGGAAGTTAAGTAGTTTCCTCAAGCCCCCGAGGCAGGAAAGAGCCATGCCTGTGGGCAGCATGATGTGGCAGAGGGAGGGTGGGGACTGCTGGGGTAGGGGACACTCAGCAGGAGACATGGAGGACAGGTTCCCCAAGGGGCAGCGGTGGGCCACAGGAGGGTATGGAGCAGGGAGTGGCAGGTGGCAGCTGTTGAGGAAGGCCCTCAAGCAGCCGGGACAATGGATTAGAGAGGGCTGGGTGGAGACAGGGAGGCTGGCTATTGGGGGCATAAGCAAAGGCCTAGATCAACAGTGCCAGGTCCTGGGACAAGGGTAGTGATGGTGGGAACGGAGAAAAATGATGATGTAAGAGACAATTAGTGGCTTGTGGTCCAGGGAAGGTGGCAGTGTGGTGACAGAAATCTGAAGGGGAGTGGATGGGAGTGATGGCCCCACCGCCTGGGAGAGAGGCCAGGCTGGAGGCAGGACCTGGAGGAATGGAGGCCAGTGCTTCCCTCACGCTCCCAGCCTCCTGTCCTGGTGGGATTTGGACCCACAGATCCCCATGGTGCATATGACAAGTCTGGCCTGTTCCACCTCCTTCTCAAAGGAAGGTTCTGAGCTTCCCCACCCAGTGTAGGGGCAGCAAAGATCCCCCATGCATTCAAGCATTTATGAACCACCCTCCCTGAGTCTAGCTCATGCAGCACCAAATGTATTCACTTAGCTAATGATTGACCTACTGCTATGTTCTAGGCACCAGGGATACCACATGGAGGCGCGCACACAGGCCCTGTTCCCTGGAGCCCTTGGGTTCAAATACTAGTTCTATCTGGGAGTGGGCAGTAGTTGGCCTCCCACCCTTGTGTCCTCAGCCTTTGAGTTAGTTAACATGTGAAGACGCTTAGAACAGCATAAGCACTGCAGAAGAATTTGCTGCTGCTATTATTATTATTCCAGTCATTATTATAAACAGAAAGCTGTTCTGAGCTCAGAAGCGAACTCTCAGCAGGTCCTCCTCTACCCAGAAGAGGTATTCATAGGAACCTGTTAGTCAGAGTGGGAAGGGGCCAAGGGTCATTAAACTAGGTCACTGGTTTGTTTTTTTTTTTTAAGTTTTTTAAATTACTGTAGAGATGGGGGTCTCGCTATGTTGGCCATGTTATTCTTGAACTCTTGGCCTCAAGCAGTCCTCCCGCCTCAGCCTCCCAAAGTGCTAGGATTACAGGCACGAGCCATTGCATCCAGCCACGCTGGGTCACTGTGAACTGAGGCCAGGGTGGACTGCAGAGGTGGGCACATCCCAGCCCCTGAATTCAGGGTCCACCATCACACCTGCTCCTGCCCAGCATCCTGAGAGGGCTGCCCAGAAAAGAGCTTTTACAAACCAGCTATTGACAAGCTCGGAATTTTAGAAACCACTGCCTTCATCGTAAGGGCATAAGGTACAAGGATGAAACTCCCCCTATCTTTACTCTTTCTTAGAACTCTGGGCTTTTAGATCCCAGTGAAAGGGGACCCATCCTCTGGTTGTGAGAACAAGGCCTGTCTTTATGTGTTAAAAAGAGTAACCACTGACAAGGTTTTTTTTTGGTCCTTTTAAAATTTACTTTTGACCTGTAATCCCAGGACTTTGGGAGGCCGAGGTGGGTGGATCACTTAGGTTAGGAGTTTGAGACCAGCCTGGCCAACATGGTGAAACCCCATCTCTACTAAAAAATACAAAAATTAGGCCGGGCGCGGTGGCTCACGCCTGTAATCCCAGCACTTTGGGAGGCCGAGACGGGCGGATCACAAGGTCAGGAGATCGAGACCATCCTGGCGAACCCGGTGAAACCCCATCTCTACTAAAAAATACAAAAAACTAGCCGGGTGATGTGGCGGGCGCCTGGAGTCCCAGCCACTCGGGAGGCTGAGGCAGGAGAATGGCGTAAACCCGGGAGGCGGAGCTTGCAGTGAGCTGAGATCCGGCCACTGCACTCCAGCCTGGGTGACAGAGCGAGACCCTGTCTCAAAAAAAAAAAAAAATACAAAAATTAGCCAGGCGTGGTGGTGCGCACCTGTAATCCCAGCTACTCGGGAGGCTAAGGCAGGAGAATCACTTGAACCCAGGAAGCAGAGACTGCAGTGAGCCGAGATCACGCCATTGTACTCCAGCCTGGGTGACAGAGCGAGACTCCATCTCAAAAAAAAAAAAAAAATTACTTTTGGCAAAGAAATGCAGTTTTAGGTTTTTACACATACATACATGCAGCAATTTGTAGCAAGCACAGTGCCTCCATATGGACAAAAGAGCTAAATATTAAGTTAGAATGAAGCTCCGTGTGACTTTCAGCTGTTACAGAGTCAACCATGTGGAGGTAGTCTTCTGAGCTAAGGGTCCAAGCGAGTCCTGGTAGCGTAGCTTGGTGGTGAGTGGAGTCAGAGTGGGCTCTGGAGTCAGACCGCCTGGGTTTGAATCCTGGCTGTGGCAGTCAGCTGTATGACGGCTTAACCTTTCCAGGCTTTAGTTTTGTCATCCGTAAGTCAGGGATATTAGTACCTATGTTTTTGTGTTGCTGTAAAGATCAAGGGGTTGGTATGTGTAAATGCAGAGGACGACAGTATCTGTGCTCAGTAAATGTCAGTTACTGTCACAACATGAAGTGGTCAGTAATTTTGCTGGACAAGAGTCTGATTCCTGGGCTCAGTGAGGCAGTGTGAGGAGCACCCACCCAGGTCCTAACCAGGTGGCATCACGTACATACTCACTGTCAGGCTGTGATTAAAGAGAAAAAGGAGCTTTCTTTGTAAGAATAAAAACAACTTGCCAAGAAGGCCACTTGCCAATGCTGGAAGCATGAAGCGGCATCAAGGATCTGTGTGTTTCCTGGGGAAAACAGTGACATTTGGGTTCTCTGTGCCTCTGGGTCAGATCTTTGACAAGGTCAAGGGTCTGTTGTGTCAGCTGGGCACACAGCACGGCGCACACATCCAGACTGTGATTAGCTCAAGTTGCCAGTGGAGGCTTCAAGGAGGAGATTGCTAGAGAAGAAGTGCAATTAAGAACACCTACTGAGTACATATATACACACTAGCGTATATTAGCCCAAGCAAAGAGAAGGTGTATTAGGGGAAAAAGTTATGGGAGCAACGCAGGAGGGCCAGGCCTGGTTTCATAGGCTGGGGCTGTGGTTGGGGTTGACAGGAGGACTCAGGCAGTGGTACCAGGGAAATCCCTGGTAGAGGATGTGGCCTTGGTGTATAAGCTAATGACCAACAGGAGCACCATGGCCATTGCTAGCACCTGTGGTGCCAATTGGAAAAAGGTGGTCTCCTCTGAGGACACCAGTGAGAAAAAGTCACCCTTTTTTGGGGGAGGACAGGGTTAGGCACAGCATTGTACAGTGACACATAGCTTGGGCAGCAGAACTTGGGCTGGATTTCAACCCTCACTGGTGCCCTTTGGGCCAGTGAACAACCTGTGCAACTGTACATGGTGGCCCTGGAGGCTACTGTGGCTCTTGATCATGATAAGCCAAGAAGAGAACAGATTTGGCAGTGTCAAGAGGTGTCTGAACCGGGCACAATGGCACATGCCTATAGTCATAGCTATTCGGGAGGCTATGGTGGGAGGACCGCTTGAGCCCAGGAGTTTGAGATCAGCCCAGGCAACATAAACCCTGTCTCAAAAAGAAAAAAGTTCCCCCCATTTACATGTAGTCCCCTAGAGATGAGGGGACTGGGATGCTCCTTGCCCGTGGCCACCCCATGGCTGTGCCTCCTCACTATCTGTGTTTTCCTCTCTGGCGGGGCGCGGGGCGGCCCCTAGGTGTCCAGCCACATACAGGTTCTAGCTCGGAAGAAGGTGCGGGAGTACCAGGTTGGCATCAAGGTATGTTGGGTGCCTGGCGGGGGCCTTCAGCCCTCCTGGGCCCCTCACCCACGGCGCTATCTCTGCATAGCTCAGGCCTTTCCTTGGCCAGCTCTCCAGCCCCACTGTGCCTTTTTTCTGGCTGAAGTTCTGTTCCTGCCTCTCCTTCTGCTCTTTCTGTTCTTTCTCTCTTTTTTTCTTTCTTTCTCTCTCTACAGGTCTCTAGCCACTTGCAGGTTCTAGCCAGGCGGAAATCTCGGGAGATTCAGTCCAAGCTGAAGGTATGGGGCCCCTGCCACCCAGCCTGGCCTGCCCAGCACCCTCCTGGGTGCAGGCCTGTCGCTGCTCTGTGGCTCCAGCCTGGGGCAGGCAAGGGGCTGAGAAGCTGTGAGGGGGTCCAGAAAGAAACACAAGTGGCAGCAGGAAGCCCAAGGGCCCTGTCATTGAGGGAGAGGGAGACCATCTGGGGGCCACTAAGGCCCACCCCTCCTCTTCTCTGTTTTTCTTTTTCTCCTTCCTCCTGACTGCTGCTTACTAACCGCATGGGGACTTCTGTGGGCAGGGAGGAGGCCCCGGGGGTACTGGCCGGCAGGGCTATCGAGGTGGGCATGGCAGTTCCTTGCAGATCTGGCTGTCCTGCAACTGTGGATCTCAGAGTCTGGGGTTCATGACTGAGGCCCTTCTCAGGGCCTCATGCTGGCCGTGTGCTCTTCTCCCTGTCCACAGCAGTGCAGCGGAGGGGGCCTCTTACCTCCAGGCCCCCGTGCCCAGAGCCTAGTTCTAGAACATATGGACAGACCCAGAGGGTGCCAGCTTGTTTTCCCTCACTCTGCCCTTTCCAGGGCTTGACCCAGCTGGCGGGCACTCCCTCTGGGGGGACAGGGAGGGTCTACTGAGCTTCCTTGGGCTCCTCGGAAGCTAAAACTCATGGGCACTGGGTGGAGGTTGGCGCAAAGACGTCCCTCGCCCCACAGCCCTGGTGCTGCACAAGTCCTCTAATCCGTCTTCCCTCTCTCCCTCGCAGGCCATGAACCTGGTAAGTAGCACGGCCCTCTCCAGTGGGAGCGGGGAAAGGGTCTTAACACCTAATACAGGATTTTCAAATGACAGATTATGAAACCAGCTTAATAGGTGTGCAAGCCTCATTTTTAGAAAACGAAATGGCCGGGCGTGGTGGCTTATGCCTGTAATCCCAGCACTTTGGGAGGCCGAGGTGAGCAGATCACAAAGTCAGGAGATCAAGACCAATCTGACCAACATGGTGAAACCCCGTCTCTACTAAAAATACAAAAATTAGCCGGGCATGGTAACGAGTGCCTCTAATCCCAGCTACTCTGGAGGCTGAAACAAGAGAATTGCTTGAACCTGGGAGGTGGAGGTTGCAGTGGGCCGAGGTTGCGCCACTGCACTCCAGCCTGGGTGACAAAGCAAGACTCCATTTCAAAAAAAACAAAAAAATGAAATACAGTGGTTCTCAAAAAACCTTAGAGTGCATCAGAATTACCTGGAGGCTTATTACAACAAATTTCTGGGCCTCACCTCAGAGTTTCTGATTCAGTAGGTCTGGGCAGGGGCCTGAAAATGTACATTTCTGCTTGGGCATAGTGGCTCATGCCCGTAATCCCAGCACTTTGGGAGGCCAAGGTGGGACAATCCATCGAGCCCAGGAATTTGGACCAGCCTGGGCAATGTAGCAAGACCGCATCTCTACAAATAAAAATTTTAAAAAATAGGCCGGGCGCGGTGGCTCAAGCCTGTAATCCCAGCACTTTGGGAGGCCGAGACGGGCGGATCACGAGGTCAGGAGATCGAGACCATCCTGGCTAACACCGTGAAACCCCGTCTCTACTAAAAATACAAAAAACTAGCCGGGCGAGGTGGCGGGCGCCTGTAGTCCCAGCTACTCCGGAGGCTGAGGCAGGAGAATGGCGTAAACCCGGGAGGCGGAGCTTGCAGTGAGCTGAGATCCAGCCACTGCACTCCAGCCCGGGCTACAGAGCAAGACTCCGTCTCAAAAAAAAAAAAAAAAAAAAAAAAAAAAAAAAAAAAAAAAAAAAAATTTAAAAAAATAAAAATGTCAGCCAGGCACAGTGGCTCATGCCTGTAATCCCAACACTTTTGGAGGCAGAGGCAGGCGGATGACCTACGGTCAGGAGTTCGAGACCAGCCTGACCAACATAGAGAAACCCCCGTCTCTACTAAAAATACAAAATTAGCCAGATGTGGTGGTGCATGCCTGTAATCCCAGCTACTCGGGAGGCTGAGGCAGGAGAATCGCTTGAACCTGGGAGGCGGAGGTTGCGGTGAGCTGGGATCGTGCCATTGCACTCTAGCCTGGGCAACAAGAGTGAAATTCCGTCTCAAAAAACATAAATAAATAAAAAATTAAAATGTACATTTCTAACACGCTTCCAGGTGATGCTGGTGTGTTAGTCCAGTGACCATACTTTGAGAACCACTGATGAAACAGAATAGAAAATAGGAGAGTAGCCGGTCACAGTCGCTCACGCCTGTAATCCCAGCACGTTGGGAGGCCGAGGCAGGTGGATTACAAGGTTAGGAGATCGAGACCATCCTGGCTAACACAGTGAAACCCTGTCTCTACTAAAAATACAAAAAAAATTAGCCAGGCATGGTGGTGGGCGCCTATAGTCCCAGCTACTTGGGAGGCTGAGGCAGGAGAATGGCATGAACCCGGGAGGTAGAGCTTGCAGTGAACCGAGATCACGCCACTGCACTCCAGCCTGGGCGACAGAGCCGAGACTCCGTCTCAAAAAAAAAAAAAAAGAAATAAAATAGGAGAGTACATGACATAAAGAGGAAATATCTTGATATATATTGGCCTTTGGAATAAAAATAATTTTTTTTTTTTTTTTTTTTTTGGAGACGGAGTCTCGCTCTGTCGCCCAGGCTGGAGTGCAGTGGCCGGATCTCAGCTCACTGCAAGCTCCGCCTCCCGGGTTCACACCATTCTCCTGCCTCAGCCTCCCGAGTAGCTGGGACTACAGGCGCCCGCCACCTCGCCCGGCTAGTTTTTTGTATTTTTTAGTAGAGACAGGGTTTCACGGTGTTCGCCAGGATGGTCTCGATCTCCTGACCTCATGATCCACCCGTCTCGGCCTCCCAAAGTGCTGGGATTACAGGCTTGAGCCACCGCGCCCGGCCTAAAAATAATTTCTTACCGTGGTTGTGGTCAGCGGTGATGGGCACTTGGGGACCTGAGGCCAGGAAGGTACAGAGACTCTCCCAAGATCACACAGCAGAGCTGGGGCTGGAATCCAGGCCTGGATCTTGGGGAACACCTGCCATCCTAGTGCTTTGGATTCTGCCCGGGTTATGGGAGGGGCCCTAAAGCAAATCTGGGCCTCATCCAGCCTGGCCCTGGCTTCATGCAGCCCCTTCTCCCCAGGACCAGGTCTCCAAGGACAAAGCCCTTCAGAGCATGGCGTCCATGTCCTCTGCCCAGATCGTCTCTGCCAGCGTCCTGCAGAACAAGTTCAGCCCACCCTCCCCTCTGCCCCAGGCCGTCTTCTCCACTTCCTCGCGGGTACATGGGTCCCAGGAGGTGGGCTGGTGTGGGGGTGTGCCATAAAGGATGAGCTTTAGTGGGGTTCATGGATGCTGAGGGGCCCCTGGGCCTTGTCTCATCCCTGCAGTTCTGGAGCAGCCCCCCTCTCCTGGGACAGCAGCCTGGACCCTCTCAGGAGTGAGTACTGTGGCTCATCGTCCTATGCCCTCTTCCTCCTGGCAGCCGCACAGGGCTTCCCTCCCATTTGGGCTCCGGCAACAGCTGAGCAAAGTATTAATTCAAAAATAGAGGGATGACAGGGATGCAGGCTGGGTGGTGGCTCACACCTGTAATCAGTCCTAGCACTTTGGGAGGCCGAGGTGGGAGGCCTGGGCAACATGGCAAGACCTGCTCTCTCAAAAAAAAAAACCAAAAAAGAAAAAAATTAGCTGGGTGAGGTGCGTGCCTGTAGTCCTAGCTACTTGGGAGGCCGAGGCAGGCTAGGATTGCTTGAGCTCAGGAGTTCCAGAGTTCCAGGCTGTAGTGAGCCTTGATTGCACCATTGCAACTCCAGCCTGAGCAACAGGGGGAGACCCTGTCTCTGAAAAAAAAAAAAAGCTGGAGAGCGGCAACAGGAGAGTGGATGCTCTGGCTGTTCACCTGTGCGTTCTCTCATCAGCATGCGTCCACTTGTCATCTGTCCCTTTGTTTACTTTTCACTCAGTTTCTGAGGCAGTCTCTCAGTTAACCAGTCAGGTGGTCAAGTGTGCTGGTTCTTCAACTCTAAAACAACTTTCATCAAAAGACCCTCAGCTTAAGGAGCTTAAGGAGCAGCTTTTCATGGTGGGGCGTGGGGAGGGTTGAAATCCTACATTAAATGCGCAGATCAGCTGGGAGACGCAGCAGGATTTCACAAAAGCTAAAACGTGAAGAAAACCAAAAGCTTGCGAGTTAGCTTTTCAGCATGCGTTTCTGGACTCAGCAGAAGGGCTGGGTGGCTTGCTCCTGGGGTCTTGGAAGAGGGGCTGGGCCAGGTGGAAGGTGGGGAAGAGGGAGCCCTCTCACCAGACTGTGCTTTTGTCTGCAGCATCAAGCCCTTTGCACAGCCAGCCTACCCCATCCAGCCGCCCCTGCCGCCGACGCTCAGCAGTAAGTTCCCCACACGAGGTGCTCTCCCTTGGCACTTGCACCTCCGCTCAGGAGAGCTGGGGTCCAACTGCATGTGTTTGCTTTGGGAGGGAGGGGGTTGTGACATCTATAGGAGACTGAGACAGGCCAGGAATAGCCCCTTTACCTTGTACAATGTTGTTCCAGATCTCTGGCACAAAACCATAGCCAAGCTGGGCGTGGTGGCTCACGCCTGTAATCCTAGCACTTTGCGAGGCTGAGGCAGGTGGATCACCTGAGGCCAGGAGTTCAAGACCAGCCTGACCAACATGGTGAAACCCTGTCTCTACTAAATACAAAAATTAGCTGGGTGTGGTGGCGCATGGCTGTAGTCCCAGCTACTTGGGAGGCTGAGGCAGGAGAATCACTTGAACCCAGGGAGTGGAGGTTGCAGTGAGCCAAGATTGTGCCATTGCACTCCAGCCTGGGCAACAAGAGTGAAACTCCATCTCAGAAAAACAAAAAACCATAGCCGGTACACAGCTACAAGCACACACCACCAAAACCTACATTTATACACATCTCTATGGGTAGGAAACTCCCAATAAGGAAATGCACCGAAATCTTAACAAGCCTTTCTCTCTCTAGATGATGGGATTCTGGGTAATTGTTCTTTCCCTTTTTTACTTCTCTGTGTTTCCTGTTTAAACACACATTAATAGTCACACAAGGAAATGTTTTTGATGTATACTACCAGGGCCACCATATATGGTTGTGCAGGTTGTACACTGTACAAGGACACCTAGTAGGGGAGTCAAAATCCAACCCATGTTCCTTGCCAAAAGGGGCACCTTTGCAGGCTGGGGGCAGCTTTGTCAGTAAGCACCTACATGCGTCCATGCAGATGAGAATCTGTCTCACCCTCCCAGGTTATGAGCCCCTGGCCCCGCTCCCCTCAGCTGCTGCCTCTGTGCCTGTGTGGCAGGACCGTACCATTGCCTCGTCCCGGCTGCGGCTCCTTGAGTATTCAGCCTTCATGGAGGTGCAGCGAGACCCTGACACGGTAATGTGTTTGGGGGTGAGAGTGAGCCTTTGCACAATTGTGGAGAGGCCAGCCAGGTGATCCAGAACTGCAACTCAGGATGCTGGGATTGGGGGTCTGGCCTGTTCAGGAAGCTCCAGGCAGTTCTGTACCTGTGCAGTGCTCCCTTCCCCGCCTCCGGGCCTGCAAGCCTGAGTACTCTCCTGACCCTGTCTGGGCCCTCCCCACAGTACAGCAAACACCTGTTTGTGCACATCGGCCAGACGAACCCCGCCTTCTCAGACCCACCCTTGGAGGCAGTAGACGTGCGCCAGATCTATGACAAATTCCCCGAGAAAAAGGGGGGACTGAAGGAGCTCTATGAGAAGGGGCCCCCTAATGCCTTCTTCCTTGTCAAGTTCTGGGTGAGTCCCCCTGGCCCTCTCTGCTCCAAGCCCCCTTCCCTACCACAGAGGTGCAACATCCAGGCCCACTGCATTGACCTCTGACCCTGCTCCATCTCCTCGTGGCTTGTGAGCAGAGTGCCAGAGATGGATCTTTGGGCAGGACTCTGATGTGGTGTGGCGGGAATACTTCTGGTCTCTGCCAGCACCTAACACCCCCGACCCCTATGCCCAGGCCGACCTCAACAGCACCATCCAGGAGGGCCCGGGAGCCTTCTATGGGGTCAGCTCTCAGTACAGCTCTGCTGATAGTATGACCATCAGCGTCTCCACCAAGGTGTGCTCCTTTGGCAAACAGGTGGTAGAGAAGGTGGAGGTGAGTGTGGGCTCTGGGTGGCTTGGTGGGGCTGGGAGCAGGCAGGCTGAGTGATGCCTTCTCCATGTTCTCTGCAGACTGAGTACGCCAGGCTGGAGAACGGGCGCTTTGTGTACCGTATCCACCGCTCGCCCATGTGCGAGTACATGATCAACTTCATTCACAAGCTGAAGCACCTGCCTGAGAAGTACATGATGAACAGCGTGCTGGAGAACTTCACCATCCTGCAGGTATGGGGGCAGCAGGGTTGTGGGGAGTCCCACAGGCCAGGGCCTCCAAGTTAGGTAGCCAGACACATCGCTGGGATGAGAGGCACAGATCCAGAAAGGAGAATGGTCTGCTCAGCCCCCTGCCCCATGGCCCTGTTCTCCCTGACCTCCTGAATCTCTTACCTGCTCGCCCCCCAGGTGGTCACGAGCCGGGACTCCCAGGAGACCCTGCTTGTCATTGCTTTTGTCTTCGAAGTCTCCACCAGCGAGCACGGGGCCCAGCACCACGTCTACAAGCTCGTCAAAGACTAGGGTGCTCTCTGCGCCTCCATAAGGATGCAGGGTGAGCATCTCCTCTCCACACCTGCCTGGCACCCCTGGGGGGGTCCAGGATTGAGGATTCATCTACCTGCCAGGCCTCAGGCCCAGGACCAGGAGGCCTCCCCACCTACCCCAGCACATACACTCCCTGCCACTGTTCTGCGCTTTAATTGTGGGAGAAGAGAGGAGAGGAGGGCTCAGCGGTGGGGCAGCCTGTCTGGGGCGCTGGCCCACCATCACCCCGCTCTGCCAAACCTCGCGTGACCTCAGAGAGGTGGGGATAGGGGACACCTTCAGCCTCCGGCATGTGTGGCCACTGCCCCCTCACCCCCCGTTGGGGAAGCGTGATGGGCAGGTGAGGGCAGGATGGAGACCAAGGGAGTCAGTGAGTGGAGGCCCTGGGAAAGGAGAGTGTCCGGTTAGGGTTGGGCTGAGGACAGAGGGGACCATACATCTTTGCCCCTCTGTGTCCCAGGCCTGGTGCCCAGACTCCTTGCATGGCTTATGCAGTCCTCAGACTCTGCACAGCGAGTGTGGGTCTCTGGGTTTCAGATCAAGTGCCCAGGCTCCAGGAAGTTGAGGGACCCACAGGAGAGGTGGGCAGAGCTGGAGTTCTCATCCAGGGCTGCTTGTCCCCAGAGCCCAGGTTTACACTACCTCCCTGGGGCGGGGGCTGGCCGCAGGGTAGGGGAGAGGCTCTGCAGTGTGAGGGGTGGAGCCTCATTGAGGGCAGCTGGGTTAGGGGAGCACCTGTTTCAGACTGGGCATGAAGAGGGGAGCACAGTAGCTACTAGACCCCATTGGCACCCCACAAGCCAGCCAGGGGCCCCAGGAAAATGGGGCACCCCCCAGCACCCTCCAGATTGAGGGCAAGGTAGAGGAAGGAGTCCCAGCCTCTGGGCAGACCAGAGGCCCAGAGAGAGGGGCTAGCAGAAGGCTTTTGGGTTTTCTCTTGCCTGAGGCTTGGATCTGACAAACGCTTTGTGGGCACTGCTCCCTTAGATTCTTCCCCACCTCAGTCTACCTGCCTAGAGTAGCAGCGCCCAGACCCAGTTCTGGGACTGAAGGTTAGTTAACCCTTCACCTGCTGCCCCTTCTCAACACCCAGGCCCCCAGAGCCAGCCGGGCCTGTCCAGCAGCCACCTGTGGGTATTTATGAGTTTCATATGAAGTACTGTGCCCCTTCCCTTCCTCATCCCGACCCTGCCCGAGCTTCCTGAAGGTCCTCACTGTTTGCATATCGCTCAGGCCACCTCCAAACCCCACCTAGGTTTTATAATGTATATTATATATTTTTTTTGTGTATTTTTAAAATCCAGCTGTGATGGGTTGTATCATAAATGCAGCTTGGGGTTGGGGCAGGGGCCATCAAGGCCCAGCTCCTGCTCAAAAAAAAAAAAAAAAAAAATTAAAAGTTATTTGTTTGTGGGTCACTCAAGTAACCAGTTAATGTGCCAGACCCTGGGATTGCAACAGCTTCAGTTGAGGGCTCCTCCCAGGTCCTGGTATATCATCACCCCCAACCCCTGCAATGCCATCTCCTGGGGGGCCCCAAGCCCTACGCACACTCAACATTTCCCTCATTCCCTCCTGCTTCCAGCTGAGCACTTGTATGTGCTGGCCTGAGGTCACCTGAGGGAAGTGATTTGCTCAAGGTTGCACACTGACTGAGATGGAAGCTCCAGGGCCCCCTGCTAAGCCAGCACAACACAGACCAAAGCCTGGGGGTTAGCAGTTGACCCTAAGTGACTCAAGGAGGGTAGGCGCTCTCCCCAGGTGACAGCTGCTGACCTACCATGTCTGCCTGGAAAGCCCTGCTGTCCTGAGCCACCTGTCCTCAGTAGGGACAGACCAGAGTCCTTAGCGGGCTGGGGCAGAGACAGTCCAAGACTTTCAGCGGCCAGGCACAGTGGCTCACACCTGTAATCCCAGCACTTTGGGAGGCTGAGGTGGGTGGATCATGAGGTCAGGAGATCAAGACCATCCTGGCTAACATGGTGAAACCCCGTCTCTACAAAAAAAAAAAAATACAAAAAGTTAGGCGGGTGTGGTGGCACGCGTCTAAAGTCCCAACTACTTGGGAGGCTGAGGCAGGAGAATAGCTTGAACCCGGGAGGTGGAGGTTGCAATGAGCCGAGATTGCACCACTGCACTCCAGCTTGGGTGACAGAGCTAAACTCCATCTCAAAAAAAAAAAAAAAAAAAAAACTTTCAGCGAACATTTTCTCAAGAGACTGTTCCAGCTTTTTCAAACTGCAGTTAAATATGGGTGAACTGATTGGACTCACTTGTCACAGGATGAAACTGTATTTGCTCTGAGGGTGGCAGGCTAGAGATAAGACTCTAGAATAAAGGGTTAAACAGAATGGGGATGACCCAGTTAAATTTTATTTCAGATAAACAGATGATTTAAGTATGTTCCATGCAATACTAAGGACATCCTGCATTTTTATTTATTTGCTAAATCTGGCAACCCTCTAGAATCTAGTCTTCTAGGTCATTCTAGTCCAACCTTCAAGTTAACACATGGGGAGAACTTGAGACATGTTAAATGTACTTCTCACAGCCAGTCACTGCCAACATCGATTCCAACCTGGTCTGCCTGACTCCACATTGTGTGCCTGGTATCCCACTAGGGAGCCCCAAACTGTCCTGCTGGATGGATGGATGGGAGGGTACCCAGAGCTCCAGTAGGTAGGAGGGGTCCAGGAGGCAGAAATTCCTTTGTTGGAGGATCCACTGGATACCGATTACATCTGTGGGTGATTAGCACACAAGAGCCTTCAGATAATTGCTTTTGCTTTAAGCTAAAGTTTCCCTTTTCCTTCTGATTGCAAAGATCACAGGAGGTTTAGAAAATACAGAAAAACCCAAAGAAAAAGTAACCTAAACAAGTAGCTGGCTGGACTTGTCTTTAGAACCAAAATTCACTGCTCATCCTCATTAGGTTTTATATCTTTCTTACCAACAAAGTGCTGTAACTAGCCGGGCGCAGTGGCTCACGCCTGTAATCCCAGCACTTTGGGAAGCTGAGGTGGGCGGATCACGAGGTCAGGAGATCAAGACCATCCTGGCTCACACGGTGGAACCCCGTCTCTATTAAAAATACAAAAAAAATTAGCCGGGCATGGTGGTGCACACCTGTAATCCCAGCTACTCCGGAGGCTGAGATAGGAGAATGGCGTGGACCCGGGAGGCAGAGCTGGCAGTGAGCTGAGATGGCGCCACTGCACTCCAGCCTGGGCTACAGAACAAGACTCCGTCTCAAAAAAAAAAAAAAAAAAAAAAAAAGGAAAGTGTTGTAACTTAAAAGCTAAAAGCTAAAAAAGCAAAAGCTGCTCAGAGTGAAAACCCTGTTCTTCAGTTCAGGGACAGGGAAAGCTTGTTTTGAGAAATGCGGCATCTCCCCCAGACCACCACTGATGACTCTTGGTGTCACCCAGGCTGGAGTGCAGTGGCGCAATCTCGGCTCACTGCAACCTCCACCTCCCGGGTTCAGTTTTGCCTCAGCCTCCCAAGTAGCTGGGATCACAGGCGTGAGCCACCATGCCTGGCCAAAATGCAGCATTTTTAAGCACTACTTTTATGCTTTAAAGTAACCCTTCTCAGCTGGGTGTGGTGGCTCATGCCTTTAGTCCCAGCACTTTGGGAGGCGGAGGCAGGCAGATCACAAGGTCAGGAGATTGAGACCATCCTGGTTAACACGGTGAAACCCCGTCTCTACTAAAACTACAAAAAAAAAAATTAGCCAGGTGTAGTGGCAGGTGCCTGTAGTCCCAGCTACTCAGGAGGCTGAGGCAGGAGAATGGCGTGAACCCGGGAGGCAGAGCCAGCAGTGAGCTGAGATTGTGCCACTGCACTCCAGCCTGGGCAACAGAGCGAGACTCTGTCCTTCTCAGCTAGTCATGGTGGCTTATGCCTGTACTCCCAGCACTTTGGGAGGCTGAGGTGTGTGGATCACTTGAGGTCAGGAGTTCAAGGCCACCCTGGCCAACATGGTGAAACCCTCTCTACTAAAATAAAAAAAAAAAGTTTAGTTGGCCGTGGTAGTATGTGCCTGTAATCCAGCTACTTGGGAGGTTGAGGCAAGAGAATCCAGGAGGCGGAGGTTGCAGTGAGCAGCGATCACGCCACTGCACTCTAGTCTGGGTGACAAAAGGGAAACAGGGATGAGGCTAGGCGTGGTAGCTCATGCCTGTAATCCTAACACTTTGGGAGGCTGAGGCAGGCAGATCACAAGGTCAGAAGATTGAGACTATCCTGGCTAACACAGTAAAACCCCATCTCTACTAAAAAAATACACAAAATTAGCCAGGTGTGGTGGCATGTGCCTGTAGTTCCAGCTACTTGGGAGGCTGAGACAGGAGAATGGTGTGAACCCAGGAAGTAGAGCTTGCAGTGAGTTGAGATGGTCCCACTGCACTCCAGCCTGGGCAACAAAGCGAGACTGTCTCCCACAAAAAAAAAAAAAAAAAAAAAAAAAAAAAAGCAGGGATGAACTGGGTCCCCTGTTTAAAAACAAAGTCAAACAAAGCTGATTTTAGTCTAAGATTAAATAAAGCAGGTATCTCCCAAAAGCCACCTTTCCAGTACTGGGTGCTAGAGGCAACAACTGCCAACAGGGAAATGCCTCAGAAAAGGAGGGGGCGTAGCCTGCCTGGGGCAAGGACCTGGAATACTGTTGGTTCCCCTAGAAAAATTAACAAGATCTGGCTGGGGACAGTGGCTCATACCTGTAATCCCAGCACTTTGGGAGGCCAAGGCAGGCAGATCATGAGGCCAGGAGACCAGCCTGACCAACATGGTGAAACCCCATCTCTACTAAAAATAGAAAAATTAGCTGGACATGGTGGTGCGTACCTGTAATCCCAGCTGTTAGGGAGGCTGAGGCAGAATTGCTTGAACTGGGACCCAGAGATTGCAGTGAGATCGCACCACTGCATTCCAGCCTGGGCTACAGACTCATCTCAAAAAAAAAAAAAACCCCAAAACCAAGGTCTGTTAATTAATTACACTTTTGTACTGGTTTGCTGTGCGCCTTGTTTTCCTTAACATTTACTCATTACTGACCTAAAGCATAGGATACTCCATGTGGGGCCTTGTTAAGACAGAAATGCTGACTAAAATCCTTATTTTAAATTTACATGGACCAATCCTGTCAAAAAGCTTTAATGCCGTTAGCACCCTATCACATACCCAAGACTGCCTAATTTTAATGGCAGAAAAACATCCTCTTCCCTGTAGTACCCAACTATCCATCATCAAGATGACAAACTACACAACGAGCCATGGCAGTGCCAAGGCCCTCACCTGTCAGCTGACAAACCACCCCTCACCCTCAATCACAGGCAGACAGAGGGGACTGGTAACAGAATTTATTCAAATGTGCCTTAATATAGGCGCTGGGGCTTGCCCATGGTGCTCTTGATATATAAGGCCCGGACATTCTGCCAGTTTTTCTTGAGCAATGACACCAAGAAGTTGACAGCCAGGTGAATGTTATACACAAGCTCATCGTCTGTCATCTTCACGTGACCAACCGCTACAGCCAGACATAACACCTGGGAGGACAGAAGAGAGGATCAAGTCAGGTTGGTGGAGGAATGGCAAATGGCCTGTCCCTCCCTCACTGGCCTAGTGAACAGGTACTTGGACCCGGGCCAAGGAAGGACCAGGGTTACTCCAAAAATTTCAATCCTGGTGGGCGCTCTCACTGGCATATTTAGAGACTTGGGTAAGATTTAGACCCCGCCAACACCTTCACCCACAGCAACCCACCAGACCCCCTCACCTTCTTCATTTGGAACTTGATTGTGGACTTCACTTCATCCACTTTGGCCACCATGTTTTCGTTGTGTGTGAGCAGGGAAGGGAACTTTCCTGCCTTATTTAGGCCTGGGCCGAGGATTCGTGGAATCTGCTTGATCAGAGACTCTGAGGCCAAAAACGCATCATACTTCTTGGCTGGTAAAGACAGGAAGCCATTGGCATTGCTTAGGACCTGGTCACCAAGGCACACCTCAAATGTGGCTGGCCAGAAACGCACTTGTATCAACCACGTGACATCCAAGCAGCACCCTTCTCTACCCCCGCCTCAGTCTTTTCCCCCGCCTAAAAGGTTTCCAGAAAGTCCTCTGGACCTTCACTGGTCCCAAAACATGCTCTCAGAAAATCAGGCTGACCCATGATCCATGGCATAACCGCTGTACAACGGATGCCCCAGTCAAGACTGCCAGGGCTCAGGCCGGGTGCGGTGGCTCACGCCTGTAATCCCAGCACTTTGGGTGGATCACGAGGTCAGAAGATTGAGACCATCCTGGCTAACACGGTGAAACCCCGTCTCTACTAAAACTACAAAAAAAAAAAAAAAAAAAAAAATTAGCCGGGCGTGGTGGCGGGCGCCTGTAGTCCCAGCTACTCGGGAGGCTGAGGAGGAAGAGAATGGTGTGAACCCGGGAGGCGGAGCTTGCAGTGAGCCGAGATCGCACCACTGCACTCCAGCCCGTCTCAAAAAATAACTAAAAAAAAAGACTGCCTTGGCTTGAATTGTGCCTATTTCTTAGCGGTGGACCCTGGACACGTGACAACTGGCAATGTCTGCTTCCTACCTGTAAAAGCAATCTAATGCCACTGCCTAAACAACGCAGAGTAAGATTTCCAAATCATACCTCACCAGCACCTGGCTGGGTCAACTTACAATACTTGGCCTTCCTCATCAACTGGAATCCTCATAGCAAATACAAACATCAAACCACCCCAAAGCTAAAACAGCACTCAGGCCAGCTAGGCAACCACCGCCGCATTTGCTAGTCTAGCCCCCTCATCACTAAAAATCGAAATGGCAGGAAAGCCTTTCTAGCGCCTCCACCCCACATCTCACATGCAAAACCACAGCGGCCGGACTCACCTAGTTTCTTGACCAGTTTTTTATTCTTGTTGAGTTTTTTCAGCGCCTCGATGTCCATGTGGGGGATATCCACGGCCTTGGCCTCGTCACAGTGCTGCTGGTCCCCCAGGACACACACAGAGAACTTGGGGCGGGGAGTGGACTTAAGCCTGCGTTTTGGGGGACAGCACCAACAGGTTATGCCTAGCCCTGGGTCCCGAGGGCCGGTGAAGGGTGTGGGACCGCAGCAGCCACCGAGCCTTACCCGGAGCGTTCACATTCACCAGCAGCCAGCCTGGCTTGTCAGGCTGGCCGGCGGGCTCGGCCAAGGCCTCCCCACGCCTCCCCTCATGTTTTAAGACCCAGGGTGGGGGTCCGTCCAGCCGCGCCTGCCCGGAGCAGGGGGTCTGAACTACCCTAACACATCAGTACCGACGTGCCCGCCTCCGGCTCAGCGGGAGCCTGCAGGGGAGGGGCAGGCACGGGGGCACTGAGGGCTGGGTGGGGTCAGAACGGTGCCAACCTGACGGTGCCCGAGAAGCGCTTGTCCTTCTGGGGGTCATAGTTCTTCAAGCTGATCTGCAACTCCACCGTCTCCAGGAACCTTCGAGAGAGGAGGGGGATTAAGCGTTAAGCACACGCCGGCCCTCACCACCCGCGCCCTGCCCCAGGATCGGCACTCACTTGCGGCGCTTGCGCTGGTTCCCGTGCAGGACTTCCCGCACCGCCTCGTACAGGGTGTCGCGAGAGACTTTGCTGCTGCGTGAGAGAAGCGACAGCGCGCTCAGGGCCGCGGAGTCCACACGCTCAGACTGCTCAGAAGCCTCCGAGGCTCCAAGCTTCGAGACGGGCGGGCGGCCCACGGCGGACTCCCCAGTAGATTCCGGACACCAAGTAGAGCGACGGGAGCCCAGACCCAGACCCAAACCCCGGTGGAAGAGGGAGCCTCTCGGTGATCGGACCTGGTAGGAAGGGCGACCCGCAGGCCGACCCGCCTTGAGAAATGCCCCGCGGCGAAGGTGGCGCAAGGGCCCGCAGTTCGGTCTGCAGGAGCCGCATCCTTGGCGGGGCACCTGGAGGCGCGGATGAACGCAGATAGGGCTTTCAGGACCACTTACCTCATGGCTTCTCACGCCGCGCTAACCGGAAAAGAGACTAGTACAGTTTGCGCATGCGCTCTAATAGTGGCCCGATCTCGCGAGAATGCGTCGTTACTCGGTCCTACCCACACAGAGGTTGGGTGGGCCAACCCCGAGAAGCGCGGACTTCTCCGGCCGCTGGTGGAGTCGCTGGGCCGCTAGGCCGGCGCGGGAACCCACGGAGTTGTCGCAGCCCTGAGCGCCCCGCGGCCGCCGGTAATGTGCCGATTCGCGCCCGCTGTTGCTGGGCCCCTAGGGAAGCAGCTGCGTTCGGGGCTCGAGCTTCGGTAGGCACACATACTGGTACAGCCCAGTGATGTTCACTGACAGCGTGGATTCCGACATGCTTGTCCCTCAAACCCCTTTCCCCTCGCGCCCTCCGCATCAGCTTATGTTCTCAAAAGCAAGCCTTGTTCCTCGGCCAGACCTCCCTCCCTCAGCACCTTGCTCTAACGTGGACTCGTGGTAAGGGAAGCTTCCGGAAAGTTCTGTTCCTGGCCTCTCAGCGCCTGCAGAGGGAAGAGCTGGCAAAGTCCTAAAGTGAACTTTTACTTGATAATTTGATAACATCTACGTTTTAAGTGTGACTAGTATGAATAAGGCGTCTAGCCAGGTGCTACAGGAATACAAAGATGTAAAACAGGCACACAGCACAGCACACCCATTAAGGTGTCTTCTCTGCTCTTTCCTCTGTACAGTGGGTCTCATCCTCTTAGCCCACTGTAACCCGAAGAGCCCTTCAGATCTCTCCTAGGGTTCATCTGCCCAAAACCCTTCCCTAACTCCAGACTGAGTCACTCCCACCTTTATGTTCATTCCCACCTATCCCCCTGCCTGGTGGGGGCAGCTCCTGTAGGATAGGGTGAGTGGTATTACACATTATTTGGCCCTTAGAAAGTGAGTAAGATACCCTTCACCCTTCCCCTCACCAGGAAAAATATGTTCCTTGTCACTGAGCAGGGAGGTGGAGGGGGTGGGGATGGGTTCAATACCCAGAATTCACAGGAAGGAAAGTACTGCTTCTAATAAGACATTAGTCAGGCGTGCTGGCTCACGCCTGTAATCCCAGCACTTTGGGAGGCAGGCGGATCACCTGAAGTCAAGAGTTTGAGACCAGCCTGGCCAATGTGGTGAAACCCCGTCTCTACTAAAAATACAAAAATGAGCAGGGTATGGTGGCAGGAGCTTGCAATCGCAGCTACTCAGGAGGCCAAGGCAGGAGAATCGCTTGAACTGGGGAGGTGGAGGTTGCAGTGAGCCGAGGTCACGCCACTGCACTCCAGCCTGGTGACAGAGTGAGACTCTGCCTCAAAAAAAAAAAAAAAGAAAAAGACATTATTGAACTTGCTTTTTATTCAATACCATTGATAAATTCAAGTCAGAAACAAAAGCACAGAAGGTCATAACATACACGAGCACAAGAGCTTCATCTGAGCACACTGGTACCCTAGACCTCCTGGAGCATCCCATGTCCACTCTGGGTCGGCTTGACCCTACTGAGCCCTGTTGGAAAGTTTCTGTCCCTGCAGCCTGAGAATTGATGAGGAGTGTGCCTGGGGCCAGCAGTCTTTGAAAATATAGCTCTGGCCTGGTGTGGTGGCTCACACCTGTAAATCTCAACACTTTGGGATGCCAAGACGGGAAGATCACTTGAGCTCAGGAGTTCAAGACCAGCCCTGACCAGCTTATTATCTACAAAATAAAAAAATTAGGTGGGGCACAGTGTCATGTGCATGTAGTCCCAGCTACTTGGGAGGCTTACATGGGAGGATTGAGCCTGGGAGGCAGAGGTTGCAGTGAGCCATGATCAATCGCACCACTGCACTCCAGCCTAGATGACAGAGCAATACCTTCTCTCAAAAACAAAAGAAAAGAAATGAAAAACAAAATATAGCTGAGCTTCCTTAGCCCAGGAGCCTCCCTGTTGGCTGGGAAGCCAGTATGCCCCTATGGAGCCTGGAACAGGGAGGCAGTTGGAATCTGGGATGGCCAGGCTCAGCCTTTATCCTCAGGCTAGGGCTCAAGACAGAAGGTGGTGAAGACAGAAATGCCCTTCAGGAAGCTGGTGATGGAGCACCAAGACGGTGGTCCCTTGGTGGACGGTCAGGAGCCCAAATGTTTCAAGGCGGCCTGCAGGGACTTCCTCAGGAAGGTAGTGTTAGGTTCTAGGGCCATAGCCAGGGCCAGCCTCTGGGTCTCAGTGATCTGCGGAGAAGGAAAAATCATGTCAGGACTCCAGCAGCTGATCCCTCCCCTCTCCCCACTACCCCAGGGTCTCTATTGAGGAAGGAGAGAGGAAGCCAGGAGGATGGAAGGAGGAGACTCCTGAGCAATCTAATCTCATTATTTCACCATAGTTAACTAGGTGGACCTGGAGCCAAATACTAGCTGCACAACTTACTAAGCCGGCCACATTAGTAATAGTTGACAATTATTGTGTGTTTACTATGTGGCAGCACTTTATATGCATCAATCCATATACAAACATACATACACATCATGTATATGCATTGCTGTATATAATCCTCAAAACCCTCCCATTTTACAGATGAGAAAACTGAGGTTCACAGACACTCTACTGTGTGACACCTGCCTTCCTTTTGGGCTACACTTTCTCTTTCTGCCCTGTTGCTACAACCTCCTGACAGGTCTCAGGCCCTAGATCTTCACCCTCCAATCCCACTCCTCACAGAAGCCAGATGCTTCTTAATAGTACAGATCTGACCAAGTTACTCCCAGGTTGAAGGCCCTTGAATGACTCCTGATGCCTCATATTGGAGGTCCTTCTGTTCGGATCTCCAGAGGATTCAGGAGCTCGCTGAAATTGTGCAACAGAAGCATGTTCATACTTCCATCTTTCTGGGAGGGTCTACATCAACCCCAGCACTCAGGGTTTTATCCCTGACATACATATTCATACACCCTTGTGGCAGGCCCAGGGCAGCCCTGCCAGCAGGACCAGCCCCATGGCCCTATCAGTACTCACGTTAGCCTGGTACTTGGTCATCACTGTCAGCATGAGCTTGGCATAGGCCATGGAGGTGGTGGCTGCCAATCCCTTTTTACAGAGCTTCTCCATTAAGACACTGAACTTATCAGGGGTCATCTCCACCTGCACACATTGGGAGATGGAGCAGTAATCACAAGAAGGGCTTGGGCTCTTCATTCAGCCAGTCCTGGATTCAATTCCTAACTCCACCACTTCCTAGCTGGGTGACCCTGGGCAGGTTACTTAACCAACCTAAACCTCCATTTCCACATCTGTAAAATGAGGCTCAGAATATCTAATGGAAGACTGTGAAAAGGATTAAATGAGATAATGCACATAAGACACGCACGTCTCAGAAAATGGTGGCTACCATTGCAATGGCTCAGATTAGGACCAAGGGGAAGCCAAGGATCCCTTGTCTGGTTCAGTGGTTAAAGATATAAACGAGTCAGGGCCCAAGAGACACTGCCACCTTAATCTCCTGGCTCTTCATAATAATAATTTAGGCTGGGTGTGGTGGTTCACACCTGTAATCCCAGCACTTTGGGAGACCGAGGAGGGCAGATCACCTGAGGTCAGGACTTCGAGACCAACCTGGCCAACATGGTGAAATCCCATCTCTACTAAAAATACAAAAATTAGCTGGGCATGGTGGTGCGTGCCTGTAATCCCAGCTAATCAGGGGGCTGAGGCTGGAGAATCACTTGAACCCAGGAGGCGGAGGTTGCAGTGAGCCGAGATCACGCCACTGCACTCTAGCCTAGGTGATATAGTGAGACTCCGTCTCAAATAATAATAATAATAATTTAATAAACACTGTGCATCAGGTACCATTCTGAGTACTTTATACCAATTATCTCATTTAAACCTCACTCCAATCTTATGTGGTAGGTGCTATTAATATTCTGTCTCCCCTTCTGTAGACGAGGAAACTACAGGCATAAAGAAGTTAGGTCAGTTATCTAAGATATAAACAAATGAGGCAGAATTTTAGGTACTGATATGAAAAAAAATCACCAAAATATACTGTGAAGTAAAAAAAGCAAGGTACAGGGCAATGAGTTTGGTGTGTTGCAATTTCCATAAAAAGTAGGATGGATAGTAAGTGTAAACATGTTTCCACATATAGATGGTATCTCTGGGAGGGGGGGTTCCCCTGAAACCGGGGGACTCTGGATGGTTGGAGAAGAGAAGTAAGGGGAATATTTTTCACAGTATCCTTTTGAGCTTTTAAAATTTTCAACATATGGGCTGGGCATGGTGGCTCACGCTTATAATCCCAGCACTTTGGGAGGCCAAGGAGGGCAGATCACTTGAGCCCAGAAGTTCTGGCTTCAAGTCATGGTGAAACCTTGTCTCTACTAAAAATACAAAAATTAGCTGGCATGGTGGCACACGCCTGTAATCCCAGTTATTTGGGTGGCTGAGGCATAAGAATTGCTTGAACCCAGTAGACAGAGGTTGCAGTTAGCCAAGATTGTGTCACTGCACTTTGGCCTGGGTGACAAAGCCAGACTCTATCTCAAAAAAAAAAAAAAAAAAAAATTGTGAACATATGAATCTATTACCTATTCAAAAATAAAATAAAATTTACACACACACATCAAAAATCCCACCCCAAGGCCGCCCAGCTAGTAAGAGGTGGAGCTGAAGTGACCATGTGCTCAGCTCTCTGCTACCAGCTTTGCATGCCCCAGGTCTCTCCCACTGTCTCAGGCAGCTGCTGTAGGGCAGCTGTCCTACTTGATCCTGCATCCACTGAAGGACTCAGAAACCTAAGAACCCGATGTCCTTCCAAGGACTGCAGCACTTCTTTGTCCACTCTTCCCCAGGACAGCCTGCTCACCTGCCGCTCTAGGAGTGACTGCAACACCAAGAAAATTTCCTCCTTCCAGGGCAGCTCCAAGATCTGTCTGCAAAGCAGGGGCCCTAGTGAGAAATGCCTGGCCTCCCACCCAAGCCTGAGTATCTGTCTGCTGCTGCAACTCCCACAGCACGGCAAGGCCCTGAGGACAGCCAAGATCTCCAGTCAACAAAGGGGTAGTCAGGGGTGGGGCACCATGGCACTTTGGGAGGCCGAGGCAGGTGGATCACCTGAGGTCAGGAGTTCGAGACCAGCCTGGCCAACATGGTGAAATCCCATCTCTACTAAAAATACAAAAAATTAGCCAGGCGTGGTGGCAGGCGCCTGTAATCCCAGCTACTCAGGAGGCTGAGGCAGGAGAATTGCATGAACCTGGGAGGCAGAGGTTGCAGTGAGCAGAGACCGCGCCATTGCACTCCAGTCTGGGCGACAGGGCAAAACTCTGTCCCCTGCCCCCCCGCAAAAAAAAAAAAAAAAGGGTAGTCAGAGACCTCTTGATGCTGGCACCAGCCCCAGCAGACACTATTGCAGAGCTCATACAACTGCCAGGAAGGTCACACCCCAAGAGCCCCAGGAGCTGACAGCAAAGTATTTGGTAGTGAGACACAAGGGTCCCCTAAAAAATAACTAGGAGTAGAGAGTGCATCCTGAGAACAAAAGGCAAAGAGGACTCATAGAGGAGGAAGATGATGGAGTGAGATGATATACATGAGGCTTCCTAGAGAAGGTGAGCCTTCCCTGCAGGGCCCAACACATGTGATGTCACTGTAGCCTGGGGGAACAGGTGGCGGTGGGGACAGCATGGAGGCCTGCACACTCACCCCAGCATTAGAACCTGTGCATCTGGCTCCAGGGACTCTGCCTTCACAAGGCAACATAGTAACTCTGTTTGAGCAGGACCTGGGTAGAGGAAAGCAGAAGGGGAAGTCTGGGGGGAAATGGTAGAAGATGGTGGAAAGTGGGGAGGCGGTAACAGAATGCCCAGCCTGTTATAGGGGCATCGTCAGGGAAGCAGCAGGCATCTTTAATCACTGAATACCCAACTCCTGCCAGGGCCACTCTGGGGTGAAGGGTGCTGAGAACACTGAGGGCAGAGCTACTGGGCCTGGGGCTGGTTCCAGAATTACCTGTGCCTTGGGCCTGGAGCACAGGGTCAAGGAGGGCTCTGCAGACAGGGTAGGTATATTTGGCACAGAAGGAGGTCAGGGCAGTTGTAAGCAGGCGGGAGGCTGAGGAAGTCAAGGAGAGGATCTATAGCCAACAGGGAGGAAAAAATTAATTCTTTTCATTTCAACAGCATTTATCAAACACACATTTCAGATGGTGATACATGTTACAAAGGGAAAAAAAGTTCTTTTACTTAGCACTCACATGGACCCACCCATTGGAAAAGATATATACCTCTCTTGCTCAGTTCCCAAATCCCTGAAAGTCCCTTGATCAGCTTCTAGAAAGGTTCTGGTGCCCAGAGAGAAGTTAGATGCTGGCTGGGCATGGTGGCTTACGCCTGTAATCCCAGCACTTTGGGAGGCTGAGGCAGCTGGATCGCTTGAGTCCAGGAGTTCGAGACCAGCCTGGGCAACATGGCGAAACCCAGTCTCTACTAAAAATACAAAAATTAGCCAGGTGTGGTGGTGGGTGCCTGTAGTCCCAGCTACTCAGGAAGCTGAGGCAGGAGAATCACTTGAACCACAGAGGCAGAGGTCGCAGTGAGCCGAGATTACGCCACTGTACTCCAGCCTGAGTGACAGAGCAAGACTCTATCTCTAAATAAATAAATAAATAAAAATACAAAAATTAGCCAGGCATGGTGGAGGCCACCTGTAATCCCAGCTACTCAGGAGGCTGAGGCAGGAGATCGCGCGACTGCACTCCAGCCTAGGCAACAGAGTGAGACTCTGTCTCAAAAAAAAAAGAAGTTAGATGCCATGTGGGTAGATGGCCTGGGGGTCCATGCCCTGCCAGTTAAGCAGGCATCCTTTCCTTGCCCCAGGCTGCCCAAACAGCCCAGATGTCTACAAGGCTGAGAATCCTCTCTCTCAAGTACCACCCTTCTGAGGGCCCAGATGCTCTTCCCCATTGTCCTTGGCACTCTGAGTACCTCCCAATACACCTACCCGTCCAAGAAAGAGGCTTCTGGTCAGCACAGTAGCATTGCTGAGGCTGAGATCAGGTGAAAGGGCCAGCAGCCAGGTGCAGAGCTGCAGGAGACCGAGGTCTGAGAGCTGGGGGAGCTGCAGCTGGGTACACAGCAAGTCCATCTGCTGACAGAATGGGGCACGGGGGAGAAAGGGCACCAGGACATGCACTCTGCCTCTGCTAGGCTGTCTCAAGCAACTGGGAAGCAGACGGAGCAGGGCAAAGATACTCCAGAGCAAAGAAAGTCTGGGAAAGCTGCCCTAGGGGAAGGAACCAGGGACTAAAAGAAACTACAGAGAGTGACCCCTATCACTGAGAAAGAAAACAACAAAATCCCCTCCCACATTTCCCACATGAGGTAGGAAAACATAAACTTAAATAGAAAAAGATAAGGGAGAGAGAATGTAACCTCAGAGCCAGGCAGTCTATCTGGACTCACCTGGCTGGGGCTACATTCGTGAAGAAGCTGTAGCTCAACTGGGGGAGCATCCTCCAACCCCTCTAACCCCTGCAGAGACAAATCAAATCTCATGTTAGGGCTGGCAGAGCCTTTGGTGACAAGTCACTGAAGCCGCCCCTTCAGGTGGCAGAAGGAGTGGCTGAGATCCTGGAAGGCGCTACCAGAGAAGAGGAAGTTACCTGGTGTTAGATGGTAAGTCTACACTTGGTTCAAGAAAAGCTCCTTCAGAGACTGTCCTCAGACCTTTACTCCAGTCCCCCTCCCCCAGCCAGCTTGTATATCACTGCCCTTCCCTGGGCATAGCTAGGATCTGGGTAGAAGGTGGAAGAAAGGCTATGGTGAACAGGGTAGGGCCAGTCACCTCCTCCAAGGTCTTCAGCAGCTGCTGCAGCCTGGGAAGCTGGTCCTGTGGAGGAGAGCCCAGTCACTGCCACATCCCTCCCCCAGCAGCATGACCCCAAGCCTGGTTCTGGCTCCCCAAGTCAGTGGGAGCTAGCCGGCAAAGACGATTCAAGAAAGTCAAGAGGCCAGGCACGGTGGCTCACACCAGCACTTTGGGAGGCTGAAGCGGGAGAATCACTTGAGCCCAGGAGTTCAAGGCTAGCCTGCACAACTAGTTGAGACCCCATCTCTACAAAAATAAAAATAAAAAATTAGCCAGGCATGATAGTGCATGCCTGTAATCCCAGCTTTACTCCAGCCTAGGGGAAGAGAGGCCCTGTCTTGAGGGAAAAAAAAAAGTCAAGAACATGAAGTCTCTATCTTGAAAAGTGCCTAAGAACCCAAACTAGACAAGGTCCAAATGAAACCCAGCTGTCACCAGGCACAGTGGCTCACGCCTGTAATCCCAGCACTTTGGGAGGCTGAGGCGGGCGGATCACGGTCAGGAGATTGAGGCCAGCCTGGCTAACACAGTGAAACTCCATCTCTACTAAAAATACAAAAAATTAGCCGGGCATGGTAGCGGGCACCTGCAGTCCCAGCTACTCGGGAGGCTGAGGCAGAATAATGGTGTGAAGCCGGGAGGTGGAGGTTGCAGTGAGCCGAGATCGTGCCACTGCACTCCAGCCTGGGCGACAGAGTGAGACTCCATCTCAAAAAAAAAAAAAAGAGAAAAAAAAAATGAAAACCAGCTGTCTAGAATTGTTTTCTGCTTCCAACCCAAATGGGGGTAGACCCAGGCCTTGGACAAGGAGGCAGGGGCAGGCTGGATGCTGTCATGATTCTTCCCACCCACATATTACAGGGTAACAGGGGTGGCTCCAGAGCCTCTCCCTTGCCTGGCACCCTTTAACCCCACGTTATAGATCATTAGGACACATTTCCCACCTCCAGTAACTCCCTTCCCTACCCCTCCTTAAGAGTCTGTGGAGTGGCTGGGCACAGTGGCTCACACCTGTAATCCCAACACTTTGGGAGGTCAAGGCGGGCAGATCACCTGAGGTCGGGAGTTCAAGACCAGCCTGACTGACATGGAGAAACCCTGTCTCTGCTACAAATACAAAATTAGCTGGGCGTGGTGACACATGCCTATAATCCCAGCTACTCGGGAGGCTGAGGCAGGAGAATCACTTGAATCTGGGAGGCAGAGGTTGCGGTGAGCTGAGATTGTGCCATTGCACTCCAGCCTGGGAAACAAGAGCAAAACTCCATCTTAAACAAAAAAAGAAAAAAAAAGTCTGTGGAGTGGAGGCTACATTCCCTAAACCCTACCTTCCTCCTTTTTCCTCCAAGAACTACAGTCAACTCCTTTGGGAAAAAGTGTCCCAACCAGCCTTCCCCACGGATAAAGCCACCACTGGTGAAAGATCACTCTAAACCCAGTCTCCCTACCAAAGTACCTGGATAGATTTGGGCAACTCCAAACTCTCAGCTAGACCTTTAGCATCCTCCAGACTCGAACCGTCCTGGCCAGTCTTAGCTCCCATGACAGGCTGGTCCTTAATAGGAGATGCACCTCCTCCATCTGCCAGGGATTCCAGTGACTTATGTTCAGGTCTCTCCTCCTCATCATCTTCTTCCTCTTCCCAACACCGGAACCTTTTGGGGACCCTCTTCCCCTCAGGACTGGCAGCCTCTTCCTCTGACTCCTTTCTGCGTTTCCCAGGCTGCTGGGAGTCCCTGTTGTCCTCTTCTTCGGGGTCTGGAGACTGTGGGGATTTCAACCTCCTGCCCCCTGGGCCTAGCCCCCTACACAGACTTTGGAGCTGTCTCTGGCATTTTTTAGACAGTGGAGAAGCTCCCTCCATGGAGGTCCCCACCCCTAGATCCCTTCGCAGCAATTCCCCCAGGGCACGGAGCCAGGCATCGGGGTCAGGGGCTAGGTCCTGCTGGGCAATCTGCAGCACAGAGAGGAGCCCACTTTCCGGCAGTGATGGCCGAACGGCCATCAGCAGGGACATCAGGTTCCTCTGGCATATCTGGGGCAATCGCAGCAACAGTGGTTTCCTGGGTACCAGAGGGAGAGCAAGCAGTTAGAGTGTCTGGCTGAAGGGAGCACAGGGCAGACTGCGCAGAGCTGGGGGCTAGATGGCAGTGGACAGATGGGGGCTGGCAGGCAGTCAATCTGTAAGAGTCAGTGGATGTTGGCCAGGTGTGGTGACTCACACCTGTAATCACAGCATTTTGGGAGGCTGAAGTGGGCACATCACTTTAGGTTAAGAGTTTGAGACCTGCCTGGCCAACATGGTGAAACTCCATCTTCACTAAAAAAAGTACAAAAATTAGCCAAGCGTGGTGACATGTGCCTGTAGTTCCAGCTACTAGGAAGACTGAGGCAGGAGAATGGCTTGAACCCAGGAGGCAGAGGCTGCAGTGAGCCGAGATCATGCCACTGCACTCCAGCCTGGGCAACAGTGTGAGACACTATCTCAAAAAAAGGAAAAAAAAAAAAAAAAAAGTCAGTGGATGGAGACAGAGACAACACGAGAACTGTTTAACAAGTGTTCATTGAGTATCATATGACAGGCCCTATTCTTTGGCCTCTGTCATCTGTTTCAGCTCAAAATTCATACTGGAACCTACTCTATAATAGATTCATGCTTGTTTTACACAAAAAGAAGAAAAAAGTTCTTTCCCAAATTTTAGGGAAAAATAATACTCCAGGATGCTGTGCAGTGCTTAGTCTTGCAGCCCTATGGCTGCCCTCAGCAATCCCCTGGAACTCTCGGGGTCACTCATCTGTCCAGCTCTTGTGTTCCTTTCACCAAATTGTGAGTTCCTAAAAGGTGAAGGTAGTGTTTCCTTTCTCTGTGTCCTAGGACTCAGCACAGCGCCAGCCCAGAGCAGGCACTTGTTGTGCATTTATTGAATGAATTAACTCTCTGAGAATAAGTGTGCTGAGATCGGCAAGAGCTGCTGTGGACATAGAAGGCTTCCCAGAGATGAAACTTGAAACAGAAGGAATCACTTTACAGATTCTAAACAGTATTCACAGAGTCAAAGGGGAAGACAGGGGGATGAGGATCTTTTGTTTTGGAGCCCCAGGGGTTTAAGCAGAACCAATGCTCTCTTGCAAGCACCCAACTTTTCTTAAAATAGATTTAACACTATTCCCCCGAGCTCCAAAGGCCCATGATGCAATGTAACCATCTGTAATTCTGCCGAGGCACCAACCCAGATCCTACATGACCTGAGGCTTGGTGTGGCAAGTCACGGCAGCATTTAGCCCACCACCCATCATGTCTTTACTCCTCCCTATGCATAATTTTGCAGGGCCATTTGTCAAGAGGCACTTGGGTTGTGAGGCAGAAAAAAAAAAAGACAACTATTTCTTTGTAGAATATAGACACTATGTGAGAGAGAAAAACTAGAGTCAAAGTTTAAAAGATGGTACAGGAGCAGTGGCTCATGCCTGTAATCCCAGCACTGTGGGAGGCCAAGGTGGGTGATCAGGAGTTCCAGACCAGTCCGGCCAATATGGTTAAACCCCATCTCTGCTAAAAATACAAAAATTAGCCGGGCATGGTGGCGCGCACCTGTAGTCCCAGCTACTCAGGAGGCTAGGGCAGAAGAATTGCTTCTTCTGGAGGCGGAGGTTGCAGTGAGCCAAGATCGCGCCACTGCACTCCAGCCTGGGCAACAGAGCAAGATTCCGTCAAAAAAAAAAAAAAAAGAAACAAAACAAAAAAACCTGAGTTTAAAAGATGGTTAATTTGTGGCAGGGAGGATATTTGGGGGTAGAGAGGTAGAGAAGACTCTACTCCAGGAGATTTTAACCTTTTTTAGTGCCAGAGACCTGTGATCAGAATGAGTGTTAAATGCATTTGATAAAATATCTAGGATTCTAAAGGAAATCAATTGTACTGAAATACTCTTCTACCCAGGGGCCCCAAGTTAAGGCCTCTGCCCTCCCCTTACTCTATCCAGAATAAGCCAGATAGCTGGGCAAACATTTCTATAGCTTCCAATTTGGGGATTCAAACAAGTTCTCCTGACCCATCTCCTGAAAGAAATTCAAAGTGGAGTGTAGGAAGAAAATATTGGAACTCCCATTTTCCCCTATTTATCTAAAACATTAAAAAGTAAGCATTAGAAATATTTAGCATCTGGATGGTTTCCAGCATAAATTATGGGGTAGGGGTATCCAAGAGAGTGGAAGGCTGGCCCCACTAGGAGCTGAACATGGCGCCTCACCCACTCATTTTTCTTTTTTTGTGTGTTTTAGTTAACTTTGCTAGTTAAATGCATTTGTGGATACTGTACTATCTTTTTTTTTTTTAAACAAAAGTTGTCCTCACAAATGAGCACGTAGCTTAATAGAATGCCTGCCAAAAAATTGGAGATAATATCAATAACAGAAACACAACCAAATAAAATGGCAGGGCCGACACCTCTGCTCCTAGTAGGAATTCTTAATCAGTCACAGAGAGGTTAAAAAACAAAGTTCAATGTCATCCAAGAGCCAGAAATTATCAAGAACACTAAGATATGGATTCACAGTTACCATTCTTAGGGAAAACAATCTTGCCCTTACAGTGAACATTATGCTTTGAAAAGCAGAGAGTATAGGGCCACCAGGATAGCGGGTATGTATTCCACCATCACGTTTTAAATATCTATTTTTGTACTTTAAAATGTACGTATTTTAACACACGTGTACACTTTATACATAAGTATACTTATACTGGACGTACGTGTCCAATTGTTTAGAGATGGCAGTATGCGATCAAAAGTGATTTGCCTCCACTTATCATCACTATACTTTACAGCCAACAGAAGGCGTGTGCCTCGAGTTCCCGGATCCTCGGTGTCCCGCACACGGCAGGTGCTCAGTGAAGGGTGCCCCTGCTCATAGGGTACGCGGCAGGCCGTCGCCGAAGGGGCTTATTTCACCTCTCTGTGCGTCGATCCCCCGACAGCCCCCGCCTCCCGTACCTGCTGAGGGGCCGCGGGCGAGGACTTACAGTTCCAGACGGCCGTCAGGCCCCTGCACTACCGGCTCCTCCCGGCACAGGGCCTCGAGCAAGCGGCCCCAGTCGAAGGGCTCCCAGCCGCGCCTGCCCAGCGCCCGAAGCACCCCCAGGCCACGCCGCGCCCCCTCGGGCCCCGCCTGCAGCGCCTGCAGCAGGAGGCGGGCGGGGGCCTCCAGCTGCGCCCAGGGCGCCTGCTCCGAGCCCTCAGCCCCAGGGAGCCCCGCGTCCGGGGTCGCCATGCCGGGACACGGGTGCCGCGCCGCCCCCTACTCTGGTGTGGGGCCTCAGCTCAGAGGCTGAGGGGAACGGGGAACTCCAGCGCCGTCCCTGACGCGGCGGCGGCGGGCGGCGGGCGGCGGGCGGCGGGCGGCGGGCGGCGGGCCAGCTCCAGCGCCCGTCACAAGCTCTCCTCGGCGTTGGGAAACCCGAGAAGCCCGGCTGCGCGGAGCTGCAGCGGTTCGCGCGCTGTCGGAAAGGGAAGGAAGGAGACGCGGCCGAGGGCGGAGCCTGAACTTGAGGCGGGCGCGAGGGAAGGTCGCAAGGGGCGGGGCCGGGCACGACCCCAGCCGGAGTAGGGGGCGGGGCCAAGGCCCAGGGCGTCACCAAAACAAATAGTTAGTTTGTGGGCGGGGTCGGGCCCGGGAGCCTGGGGCGGGGGCGAAGCGGGGCGGGGCGGAGCGGGGTGGGGCGGGGCGGGGCAGGGCGGGGCGGGGCTGATGGAGGGGCGGGGAGGGGCGGGGAGGGGCGGGGAGGGGCGGGGCTGATGGAGGGGCGGGGCTGATGGAGGGGCGGATCTGCCGCTGCCGACCCCAACCCTCTCCGTTTCTTCATCACTCCCTAAAGTAGTGGAATAGAGTGAATGTCAGGGGTCCTGTTATACTGGAGGACTCGCGCTGTATTTAAGCTGACCGCATGTTGCTTGTTATGGACTTCACCATAGAATTTGACCACAACTTACCACCCCACTTAGCTTCACGTCTTCCACAGGCCAAAAACTGCCACCATTTGGGTTTCAGTCCTCTCCAGAAATAGTATTTGATATACAAACATCCCTGAGAATGAGGTCACAGTAAAACCTAACACCATCAATATGGCCAAAGACTTTCTTCTGAACTTCCTCCCAAAGACCAAGCAGTAGCCTTGCTCTGGGTCGTTTATAGGGGGCCAGGTGTGGCTCCACTTCCTAGGGTTCAGTTTAAGGAAGTCCACTGGAGGAGGCAGGCTTCCAGCCAAGGGTGGGATCACTGCAAAGGGTAGGAAATAAGGGAAAAGAGTCCCACAGTGCCTCCTAAACCTTGCTTTGGGGGCCAACTTGTATTTCCATCCCAGCTTCTGCTGCCACATACATCCATCATTCAGGAAATGTTTACTGAGCACCTAGGGACTGGGGATACTGGGAACAAAACAAAGATCCTGGCCCTCATTGTCACACAACTGGGGAGAGACGGAAAGCTAATTAAACAGTGTTTGTGGTAAGTGTTCAAAAAGAACATAGCACCAACAGATAGCACAAAGTGCTTTTAAATAGAGTGGTCAGGCAAGATGAATGTGAAGATGAGGTTGGCAAGCCAGATAGAAGTCTGTGAGAAGACCATTTCAGTCCTCCCTGCGGGGATGGAGGGGCTCTGGGGCAAAAGCATGGCTACAGCAGAGGGCAATTGCTGGATAGTAATAGGAGTTGAGATCAGAGGGGGACCAGGTCAGATCTTAAGAGGCCTAAGGTCATAGAGAGGACTTGGGCCTTCACTCTGAATAGTATGGAAAGCCATGGGAGTATCTTGAGCTTGATCTGATCTCCATTTGAGCCAAAATGATTTCAAGGGAGCTGTCAGGAAAGACTAGTGATATTTATTAGATAATGGTTGCTTTGCAAATGCCAAAATAGCAAGAAAGAAGTTTCTTCCAGACACCTTCTGTTTCAGGTAAGCAGCTCTAACTTTACAGGGGATGTTTTGGGTCTTCAAATGACAAGCTGTTAGAGGAGTGGGACCTGATGCATAGCGGGCAGGGTCAAGAATGCTAAACAGCCTGCAATACCCTGTGCATCCTCACCTACAGCTTTACTCTGAGTGGCTGTGGCTCCCACCCACCAAGGTCTGTATTCTAGCCACCTGAAAGGGAACAGAGAGGAAAAGTTCTAAACATGGTTCAAGGACCCTGGTGGATCCCCGAGTCCCTTTCACAAGATTCATGAGGTTATTACTATTTTCATAATGCAAAAATGCACCGTGAAGTTTTCCAGAAGCTAAGTGACAGGTAATATTGCAACAGATTGAATGCAGAAGCAGCCTTATTGCCCTTGGCAATGGGGCTGGGGTATGAGCAGACCACTCTTCAGACACCAGCAATGATAGCTTAGGTGCATTTTATTGGTTTTCTTTCAGAGTCATTCTACAAAAGAACAAAGTTAAAAACCAAGGCCCTGGCAAGAGGGTTTGAACCCTTCTCATTCCAGGAGCCCTCCCCTAGTCCTCCATGTCCCCAACTGTGTCACTGCTGCAGTTCATGGGGGTGGAGGGCTTGCTACTTTTGCCCCCCCACCAAACCCAAAAAGGGAAAGACCTACCACCTAGAAACTCCTTCCCCTCACCCCAATTTCCCTCAAGTTGATCCTGGTTACAGAAGGCTGTGGTAAGAACTGTTGGGATCCTGCAGGAGTTCTGAACCCCAGAAGGTCATGGCCAGGGCACCGTCTGTGAAGAGCACATTGTCCTCTGGCTCAGCACCCCTTAGGAACAATGTTGGACTCAGCACCTGGGAGTAGAGAGAAAAATCAGTGAAAACCCATCAACTTCAACACCAGCTGCCCCAGAAATCGAGGAACTCAAGACTCATATATAAGGTTGGGCAGGTTGTACACAGCACAAAGGTGCCACAGCTAAGTAGGCACCATATTCGCATCATAGACGCCATCCATAGGTTTTATATTTATCACAAACATTTATTAAAAGCCATGAGCAGCAGCCTCCCCTGCCCCATACCCCTGCAGTTACCACCTCACTCCCAGAGGCCAGTTGCACTCTCTCAGGCCAGGGAGGACCGGAGGTCAGGGCCTTAGCTGGGAGCTGGTGCAGGTAGATACACTCAGATTTGAAGGGGCAGCGGCCATTCCCTCGCACGAAGAACCGGCATCGGATCTGGCTATGAGAGAGAAGACGACCATCGCCTTCAAGACCTGTTACCCCAAGAACAAGGGGCGCTCGAGGCTGACACGTAAGGCTGGGCAGGCTGTACACAGCACTAAAGCCCCACACCTAAGCGGACACCACTAGCATCTTAGTGTAGCTTTTACATTTATTCAATCTTCCAGCAGATGGCAGTAAAGCATCTTAAGGGGCCCCTTTCTGTAATTCTCAGTCTCCGTTTGGGCCAGCAATAGCAGTGACCCTGGGAACCTCCTTTCATTTTTCTGGGTTTTGTTTGTTTGTTTTGGGGGTTTTTGTTTGAGACGCAGTCTTGCTCTGTCACCCAAGCTGGAGTGCAGTGGCACAATCTCAGCTCGTTGCAACCTCTGCCTTCTGGGTTCAAGCGATTCTCCTGTTTCAGCCTCCCAAGTAGCTGGGACTACAGGTGCATGCCATTACGTGTGGCTAATTTTCGTATTTTTAGTAGAGATGGGGGTTTCACAATATTGGCCAGGCTGGTCTTGAACTCCTGACTTCAGGTTATCCAACAGTCTTGGCCTCCCAAAGTGCTGGGATTCCAGGTGTGAGCCACTGTGCCCCCAATTTTTTTGAGATGGAATTTCACTTTTGTTGCCCAGGTTGGAGTGCAGTGGCATGATCTGGGCTCACTGAAACCTCCGTTTCCCAAGTTCAGGAGATTCTCCTGCATCAGCCTCCCAAGTAGGTGGGATTACAGGCACCCACCACCACACCCATCTAATTTTTTTTGTATTTTTTTTTTTTTTTTTTTTTTTGAGACGGCGTCTCGCTCTGTCGCCCAGGCTGGAGTGCAGTGGCCAGATCTCAGCTCACTGCAAGCTCCGCCTCCTGGGTTCACGCCATTCTCCTGCCTCAGCCTCCCGAGTAGCTGGGACTACAGGCGCCCGACGCCTCGCCCGGCTAGTTTTTTGTATTTTTTAGTAGAGACGGGGTTTCACCGGGTTAGCCAGGATGGTCTCGATCTCCTGACCTCGTGATCCGCCCGTCTCAGCCTCCCAAAGTGCTGGGATTACAGGCTTGAGCCACCGCGCCCGGCTTTTTTTTTGTATTTTTAGTAAAGACAGATTTTCACTGTGTTGCCCAGGCTGGTCTTGAACTCCTGACCTCAGATAATCCGCCCATCTTGCCCTCCCAAAGTGCTGGGATTACAGGCGTGAGTCACCGTGCCTGGCCTTTTTTTTTTTTTTTTCTTCATTTTTTTTTTTTGAGGCAGGGTTCTTGCTCTATCACCCAGGCTGGAGTACAATGAATGGCATGATCATGGCTCACTGCAGCCTTGACCTCCTGGGGCTCGGGTGATCCTCCTGCCTGAGCCTCTCGAGTAGCTGGGACTACAAGTATGTGCCATCATGCCTGGCTAATTTTTGTATTTTTTGTAGAGATGGGGTTTCACCATGTTGCCCAGGCTGGTCTCAACTCCCAGACTCAAGAGTTCCTCCCCCTCAGCCTCCCGAAGTGCTGGGGTTACAGGCGTGAGCCACCATGCACAACCCCTCAGCTGCTTCTTCTACAGTATGAGGATAGTAAGAGTCCCTGTTTCATGCAGTTTATGACGTACAAAGCCTGTCACACAATAAACCTCCATCTACACCATCTCCTATCACATCCAGGCCTGAGAGCTCCCCTTGGGAAACTTCCAACTAGTGGCCCAGCTGCCAGTACAGTTGCTGTTGAATAACATAGGCTTGAACTGCCTGGGGCAGCTTATATGCAGACAAGATCCTGGAGCCAACAAGACCAATTCCCTCCTCTTCCTCTTCATCCTCCTACTCAATATGGATAAAGTCTTTAATGGTAATCTGCTTCCACCTAATGAATAGTAAATATATTTTCTCTTCCTTATGATTTTAATGTTTCTTTTCTCTAGCTCACTTTATTGTAAGAATACATATTATGTTATATAATACATATAACATATAAAATCTGTATGAATTGACTTTATGTTGTCCAAAAGGGTTCTGGTCAGCAGCATGTTATCAGTAGTTAAGTTTTGGGGGAGTTAAAAGTTATACATGGCCAGGTGTGGTGGCTCACGCCTGTCATCCCAGCACTTTGGGAGGCCGAGGCAGGCGGGTCGCTTGACCTCAGCAGTTCAAGAGCAGCCTGGGCAACATGGCAAAACTCTGTCTCTACAAAAAATAGAAAAATTAGCCAGGCTTGGTGGTACGCGTCTATAGTCCCAGTTACTGGGGAAGATTTCTTGAGCCCAGGAGGCTGAGGCTGCAGTGAGCCGAGATTGCACCACTGCACTCCAGCCCGAGAGCGAGGCTCTGTCTCAACAACGGCAACAACAACGACGACGTTATACATGGATTTTCGACTGCATGGGGTTCGGTGCCCCTAACCCCTCAGTTGTTCAAGGATCAACTGTATTTCCTCTCTTCCACCTGTCTGCCTGGGGCGTCCTCTTTTTTCTCCTCCTGAGGAACCCTGTTCTTCCCATGCGCAGCTTCAATACTTCCCCTTCTGTGACATTCACTCGAGTTAGTTTTCCCTTCAGTACTTTTGTTGATGCAGCTATTAGAGTTCACAGGTGTCTCCAGAACACGGCTGACTATCTCCTGGGTGAAGACAAGACCTCCTTCTTTATCCCTCCCTTTACCCAAATACACTTGCATAGATCAAGTGTAGTAAATCCTTTGGGAAGGTGGAATTAAGAACTTGGAATTGCAGCTCATTCCAGATTTTGAATAAGTGCTTACCCTCCCCAAGAGATTCAGACCTACCCAACATTTCCCCATCGGCAAAGGCTGTCTTTCAGCCCCCTTCTCAGCCACCCCATGTTTTCAAAGAGCAGCTAAGCAAATAACATGTATTCGAATCAGTTTGTTTTCCCGCCTTATGATCAATTGGAAATAAAAGCCAAAGCAGGGCTTCTCATGGTACAGAGAGAACCAGAGTTGCTCTGAGTTGATTCTGAGCCAAGTTAGAAGAGAAAATTGGCCCTGGTGTTCCTTCTGCTATCTCAGGCACTCCCCGTTTATTAACTGGGCTTTCTTTTTGTTTTTTCTTTTTTTGAGACAGAGTTTCACTCTTGTTGCCCAGGCTGGAGTGCAGTGGCACGATCTCAGCTCACTGCAACCTCCACCTCCAGGGTTCCAGTGATTCTCCTGTCTCAGCCTCCCGAGTAGCTGGAATTACAGGCGCCCGCCACCACATCTGGCTAATTTTTGTATTTTTAGTAGAGATGGGATTTCACCATGTTGGCCAGGCTGGTCTCAAACTCCTGACCTCAGGTAATCCGTCTGCCTTGGCCTCCCAACGTGTTGGGATTACAGGTGTGAGCCACCATGCCTGGCCTTATTAACTGTGCTTTCTGAAATCATGAAAATAGTTCATGCCTTCACCTGCCATTTTGGTCACTCTAAACTTCAGGGTTTTGGGGATTCACTGGCTGGGGACCATGGCTGAACCGGAATGAATCAGGGGCTACCTCCTCCACTTGCCTAACCCTGAGTCTTGTTCCCTCTGCAGCCTTACCTCGTCCGAGCCTTGAAGTTCCTGATGAGTTGCTCCTTGTGGGCCCCCTTGCTCACCCAGAATTTGTGGGGGATGATGTAGCTGGAATGGACACGGCACTGGGGACACGCCCTGCGAGGCAGTGGAGTAGAAGGTGGGAGAATAGTCCCAGGCCCCCAGGCCGGCCTCCTCCCTAGGGTGTTTCCCTCCCTCCCTGTTGGCACCTCCATGACACTGACTTGATGACATCCAGCGGGAAGTCCTGCCGGTTCTTCCGCCAGGTGCGCAGGCAGCCCAGACAGTGGGCGTGGGTGCAGTTGGGCAGGATGCCGAAAACCCGCTGAGCCTCTGGCTTGTCCCACACTTTGTCCATGCAGATGCCACACACCACATCCCGACTGTCCTGCTTCCCAGGCAGCCACAGGTAGGGTCAGACACTCCACCCGCATGCCCACATTCAGCCTCAGGTGTCACCAAGCCCTCCAGTCCCTCCTCCCACAGCAGGTCTGGGTGTCCCAGAGGTCCAGAAAGCCATCTTTTGCCACCCCTCACCCACAACCTGCTGCACCTCAAGGTCCAGGCTCTGAAGGGGCGCCATGAGCTCTCGGACAAGGTGGAACTTCGGCAGAGACTCCTGGGAGTGGCCGTGATCCCCGTCAGCAGCTGCTGGGAAAACTGCATCCATTCACTCACCCCTGTGGCAACCACTGAGCATTTTCTGCACGCAAGGCTCTGTGGTAACCCACATCCTGCCCCCAGATGGGTTAGAGTCCAGCCAGAATTAGAAGCCTCTCATATAGGCCAGGCTCTGTGGCTCACACCTGGAATCTCAGCACTTTGGGAGGCCAAGGCAGGCGGATCACCTGAGGTTAGGAGTTTGAGACCAGCCTGGCCAACATGGTGAAACCATCTCTAGTAAAAATACAAAAATTAGCCAGGTGTGGTGGCAAGTGCCTGTAATCCCAGCTACTTGGGAGGCTGAGGCAGGAGAATCGCTTGAATCCAGGAGGCAGATGTTGCAGTGAGTTGAGATCATGCCATTGCACTCTAGCCTGGGTGACAGAGGAAGACTTCATCTCAAAAACAAAAAAACCCAGCCTGTAATCCCAGCACTTTGGGAGGCCGAGGCAGGCAGATCATGAGGCCAGGAGTTCGAGACCAGCCTGGCCAATATGGTGAAACCCTGTCTCTACTAAAAATTCAAAAATTAGCCAGTCTTGTTGGCATGCGCCTGTAGTCCCAGCTACTCGGGAGGCTGAGGCAGAAGAACCGCTTGAACGAGGAGGCGGAGGTTGCAGTGAGCTGAGATGGTGCCACTGCACTCCAGCCTGGGAGACAAAATGAGACTCCGTCTCAAAAAAAAAAAAAAAAAAGAAGCCTCTCCTATAGCCATTTAGAACTGTGCTGTCCAATATGTAACCAAGAGCCATATGCGGCTCTTGAGCTACTGAAATGGGGCGAGTCTGAGTTGACACCTGCTATAAGTAGAAAATAGGGCCAGACGCAGTGGCTCCTGCCTGTAATCCCAAAACTTTGGGAGGATGAGGTGGGTAGATCGCTTGAGCTCAGGAGTTGGAGACCAGGCTGGACAACATGGCAAACTCTGTCTCTATCAAAAATAAAAAATAGGCCAGGTGCAGTGGCTCACACCTGTAATCCCAGCACTCTGGGAGGCCGAGGCGGGAGGATCATGAGGTCAGGAGATCAAGACCATCCTGGCTAACACAGTGAAACCCTGTCTCTACTAAAAAAATACAAAAAAATATTAGCTGGGCGTGGTGGCAGGCACCTGTAGTCCCAGCTACTCAGGAGGCTGAGGCAGGAAAATGGCGTGATCCCAGGAGGCGGAGCTTGCAGTGAGCCGAGATGATGCCACTGCACTCCAGTCTGGGTGACAGAGCGAGACTCCGCCTCAAAAAAAAAAACGGATGAAGTACTGATACATTCTACAATATGGATGAACCTAGAAAACATCACACTCAGTGAAAGCAGCCCGACACAAAAGGCCACATATTGTAAGATTCCATTCAAATGAAAAGTTCAGAACAGCCAAACCACAGAGACAGAATGTGGATTAGTGGTTACCAGAGGCTGGAAGGGCGGAGGATGAAAGTGACTGCTGATGGGATGATAAAAATGTTCTAAAATTAGGTAGCAGTGATGTTTGCATAACTTTATGAATTAACACACTGAATTGTATAAATTGGTGAATTTTTTGGTTTGTGAATTATATTTCAATAAAGCTGTTATAAAAATTACATATGCGGGCTGGGCGCGGTGGCTCACGCCTGTAATCCCAGCACTTTGGGAGGCTGAGGCAGGCGGATCACGAGGTCAGGAGATCGAGACCATCCTGGCTAACACGGTGAAACCCCGTCTCTACTAAAAATACAAAAAAATTAGCCGGGCGTGGTGGCAGGCGCCTGTAGTCCTAGCTGCTCAGGAGGCTGAGGCAGGAGAATGGCATGAACCTGGGAGGTGGAACTTGCAGTGAGCCGAGATTGTGCCACTGCACTCCAGCCTGGGCAACAGAGCAAGACTCTGTCTCAAAAAAAAAAAAAAAAAATTACATATGTGACTTAAATTTCTTTATAATCTGACTAACATTGATTTAGAGCAATAATTTTAAAAATAGCCAGACTGGGCACAGTGGCTCACGCCTGTAATCCCAGCACTTTGGGAGGCCAAGGCAGGTGCATCACGAGGTCAGGAGTTTGAAATGAGCCTGACCAACGTGGTAAAACCCCATCTCTATTAAAAATATAAAAATTTGGCCGGGCGCGGTGGCTCAAGCCTGTAATCCCAGCACTTTGGGAGGCCGAGACGGGCGGATCACGAGGTCAGGAGATCGAGACCATCCTGGTAACACGGTGAAACCCCGTCTCTACTAAAAAATACAAAAAACTAGCCGGGCCAAGTGGCGGGTGCCTGTAGTCCCAGCTACTCGGGAGGCTGAGGCAGGAGAATGGCGTGAACCCGAGAAGAGGAGCTTGCAGTGAGCTGAGATCCAGCCACTGCACTCCAGCCTGGGTGACAGAGCAAGACTCCGTCTCAAAAAAAAAAAAAAAAAAAAAAATACAAAAAACTAGCCGGGCGTGGTGGCGGGCACCTGTAGTCCCAGCTACTCGGAAGGCTGAGGCAGGAGAATGGCGTAAACCCGGGAGGCAGAGCTTGCAGTGAGCTGAGATCTGGCCACTGCACTCCAGCCTGGGCGACAGAGCGAGACTCCGTCTCAAAAAATAAATAAATAAATAAATAAATAAATAAATAAATAAATAAATAAAAATTAGCTGGGCATGGTGGTGCATGCCTGTAATCCCAGCTACTTGGGAGGCTGAGGCAGGAGAATTGCTTGAACCCTGGAGGCGGAGTTTGCAGTGAGCTGAGATAGTGCCACTGTACTCCAGCCTGGGTGACAGAGGGAGACCCTATCTCAAGAAAATAAACAAATAAAATAAAAAATAGCCACTAACATTTAGTGCATACTCTGCACCAGGTACTGTGCTAAGCATATCAACCCTCAAAATGACCCTGTGAGTTAAGTATCATTATCAATGCCATTTTGTAGATCAGGAAACCGAGGCCCAGAGAGGTTAAGTGACTTGTCCAAGATCACACAGCTACTAGGTGGTAGGGCCAGGATTTAGAACTAGGGGTTTGACTCCATAGGCACCATGGTATTCTGCTTTTAGAACACAGAGCAACGGAACTAAAGGAAAATTTCCCTCCAGCTGGGAATCTTGAAGAGGAAGGGGAATGGATGAAAATATAAACCCTACTCAGAGGCAGAGCACGAGCCCTAGTCTCAGTACCCACTTGTGCCCACCTGCGGTGCCCCTGATGACTCACATGATGAAGGCAGGGACTTCCAGGAGCTGCCGCCAACCTCCTCAGCCTTGCTGGCCAGCCCCTCCAGGGTAGGCTCCATGCCCCAGCAGGCCCTGGCCCAGCCCCAGCCCACAGACACAGAGGGCAGGTAGGTGGGCTCGGATCCCCTGCGGGCCAGTCCTAGGTGGGACCCCGGCAGAGTGACGCGTGGCTCCGAATGGCGGCGACCCCACTCCAGGGGGCTGGGGGTCTTTGGGTGCTGACAGCTGTAGTGGGGAAGAAGAGAATGAGGAGACAGGGACAGCCCTCCAGGGCTCAGAGCCAGCTTAGCCTAGAACTTGGAGCTGAGTTAGGAGAAGCAGCTCTGGGAAGATACATGATTTGTGAAGGGACTCTCTCTCTAGTGTCCCACCCTGACACCACTTCCCCAGAGCGGAAGAAGAGGGACTTACCTGCATTGATCTCCACGATGTCCAGGGAAGCAGAGGCCTTGCTGGAAATACTTGCAGACCTGGGACACCTTTCCATCCCGAGCAAAGCGATGCCTCGACCCCCAGTGATGGGTCCGGAAAACAAAGTTCCTAAGAGATTGTCTGAGTCATGCCCAGCCCTGTTTTAGCTCCTGCCTTTGTGATCCTTACAAACAGAGGCTATCTGATATGGTAAGAAAAACACAGGCTCTGGAATTCGTCTGGTGTTCAAATCCTGACCCCACTGGGAACACTAGGTGAGTAACTCACCTTCTCTAAAGCTTGGTTTCCTCACTCCTAAAAGTGGGGTAACAGGCTGGGCGCGGTGGCTCATGCCCATAATCCCAGCACTTTGGGAGGCGGAGGCAGGTGGATCACCTGAGGTCAAGAGTTTGAGACTAGCCTGGCCAACATATTGAAACCCTGTCTGTACTAAAAATACAAAAATTAGCCAGGCATGATGGCAGGCACCTTGGACTACTCAGGAGGCTGAGGCAGGGGAATTGCTTGAACCCTGGAGGTGGAGGTTGCAGTGAGCCAAGATCACGCCATTGCACTCTAGCCTGGTCAACAAGGGTGAAACTCCGTCTCAGAAAAAAAAAAAGGGGGGGTGGTAACAATGCCTAGTCCTTGCTGAGTTGTTGCAAAGTGTTTTAAGATTTTTCACAATCAACCTGGCTTGGAGGCTCACGCCTGTAATCCCAGCACTTTGGGAGGCTGAGGCGGGCAGATCACCTGAGGCTGGGGGGTTCGAGACCAGCCTGACCACATGGAGAAACCCCATCTGTACTAAAAATACAAAATTAGCCGGGCCTGGTGGCACATGCCTGTAATCCCAGATACTTGGGAGGCTGAGGCAGGAGAATCACTTGAACCAGGGAGGCAGAGATTATGGTGAGCTGAGATTGTACCATTGCATACCAGCCTGGGCAGTAAGAGCGAAACTCTGTCTCAAAAAAAAAAGATTTTGCACAATGCATACAGCAGGTGCTCGGTGATCACAGTGATGACTATTACTCTCCCCAAATGCAGAGTTGTGGATTCTGGAGTCAGAATTCCAGGTTCACATTCTACCACCAGGACTAGCTTCACCAGTGGGGGCCTGTACAATCACACAGGGGCCCTACACTTGCATTAATGCTCTGCTGTCCTGGTCTTGAATTTATTAATAGTTTTTGAACGAGGGGTCCCCACATTTTCATTTTGCAATGGGTCCCACAAATTATATAGCCAATTATATAGTCTTGAATTTATTAATAGTTTTTGAACGAGGGGTCCCCACATTTTCATTTTGCAATGGGTCCCACAAATTATATAGCCAATTCTGCCTAGTACCACTACTTCTTGGTTATGTGAGCTTGGACAAGTCACTTAACTTTTCCATGCCTCAGTTTTCTCATTTGTAACATGGGGATAATAGTAGGACCTATTCCATGAGGTGATGTAAAACTTAAACGAGAGCCTGTCTGTGAAGTCCCTGGCCCATAGCAAGCCCTGGGTAAATGACAGCTGTTCTCATCTCTTATCATCTCCCCTCTCCCTCCCCCTTTCCCTCCTCCTCTGGAGAATCAAGGTGGGAGGTCAAGAAGGGTGAGGGGAGGATGAGGTGAGCAAGCATTTAGTGAGTCTTCTCAGTGTCCAGGCCTAGGCTAAGGGTCTGGGACAGGTACCAGGTAGAAAGGAACTCAGCTGTTGACCTTCCCTAACTTGCCCTGAGGGGGAAGGAGCCCACAAGAGGTGACCAGGGTAGGGACAGAGACAGAGGCTGCATTCTAGTTCCATGAGAGCAGGCTGGCCCAGCCCAAGCCGAGGGTCTGCCGGAGTGTGGGTCACACCTCTTCCACAGAGTGTCCAAGGGCAATGTGCTAGCAGAGAAGCAGGCACGGGAAAGGAGAAGCAGGTGACAGGGCCCGCTCTTGCTGGTGAAGATGCCAGATTGTCAGTCACATGACAATGTGACTCCACAGGCGTGGAGCCCCTGCATGATAACTCTAAGACTCCAGCCGAGAACCCAGAAACCAGGGCCAGGACTAGGGCAAGTGAGTGAGGCACTCACCTTGGACACAAAATTCTAGGGGCTGCCGAAAGAACTAAGTAACCAAGAGAAATAATATTTTATTTCTCTCACTCCAGCAGACCCTCGGCTTGGGCTGGGCCAGCCTGATCTCATGGGACTAGAATGTAGCCTCTGTCCCTGTCCCTGCTCTGGGCACTTCATGTGGGATAATAGTATTTCCTAGAGCAATATTTTAAAAGATCAAAACTAGGCCGGGTGCAGTGGCTCACGCCTGTAATCCTAGCACTTTGGGAGGCCGAGGCAGGCAGATCACCTGAGGTCGGGAGTTCAAGACCAACCTGACCAACATGGAGAAACACTCTATTAAAAATACAAAATTAACCGGGCGTGGTGGCACATGCCTGTAATCCCAGCTACTCAGGAGGCTGAGGCAGGTGAATCGTTTGAACTCGGGAGGTGGAGGTTGTGGTGAGCAGAGATTATGCCATTGCACTCCAGCCTGGGCAACAAGAGTGAAATTCTGTCTCAAAAGGAAAAAATTAAAAAAAAAATTTAAAAAGATCAAAACTAATGCAAAACTATTCATTAACAAAATATCAAACTTTCAGGCCAGGCACAGTGGCTCACATCTGTAATCCCAGCAGTTTGGGATCACTTAAGCTCGGGAGTTCGAGACCAACCTGGCCAACATGGCGAGACCCTGTCTATACTAAAAATACAAAAGATTAGCCAGGCATGGTGGTGTATACTTGTTGTCCTAGCTACTTAGCAGGCTGAGGCAGGAGGATCACTTGAGCTTAAAAGGTTAAAGCTGCAGTGAGCTAAGATGGAGCCACTGTACTCCAGCCTGGGTGACAGAACAAGACCCTGTCTCAAAAATAAATAAATTAAATAAATAAATAAATAAAAATAATAAATAAATAAAAATCAAACTCTTGAATAAAGGTAGGATCCAACCCTGTGCAACTCATCTCATCCCTTCCCCAGTCCAGGCCCTACAACATAGGCATAAATAACCAAGACTAACGCAGATCATAGCAGGACTCGGACAGAAACAGTCAATAGTGATGGATTGGATGGTGGGGTGGGAGGTCAGGAAAGGCCTTTGAGGAGGTGCTAGTAATAATCATCACTAGTGGGCCGGGCGTGGTGGCTCACACCTGTAATCCCAGCACTTTGGGAGGCCGAGGCAGATGGATCACAAGGTCAGGAGTTCGAGACCAGCCTGGCCAACATGGTGAAACCCCTTCTCTACTAAAAATACAAAAATGAGCCAGGCGTGGTGGCACACACCTGTAATCCCAGCTACTCAGGAGGCGGAGGTAGAAGAATTGCTTGAACCCAGGAGGCAGAGGTTGCAGTGAGCTGAGATTGTGCCACTTCACTACAGCCTGGGCGACAGAGTAAAACTCCGTCTCAAAAAAAAAAAAAAAAATTATAACTTTTGCAACAATTTATGTTTATGATGAAAATCATCAGATAACTTAGAGTATCGAGGGGAGACATAACTTTCCAAATTTCTTTTAGGAGATTTACAAGTAAAAATGTTGGAATATGCCTGGGCTGGTGAATGTGGGGAAGCAGACAGTAAGAGGCTGGGTTGAAGTAGGGATTAGATTAGTAGGCAGCAGCCAAAGTTAGGGAGGGCTTGAGGGGTGGGGGTTCAGGGGTGGAGGTGAAACAGTCACTGTGGAAGGGGTGAGCCCTGAGAGGAGGAGCCTCTAATCTCACAGGGGTAGAGCCAGTAACCCTCAGAGCAAGGGACTTGCAGGTCTCACGTCCCCTGTCCACCAATGGAGGATGTGCTGGAAAAGCTTTGCCTTTTCCTAAGGGCCACTAATGAGGCTGACCTCGAGGACTGTCAGAGGCCACCACCCTAGCTCCTTCATTAGCCCAAAAAGTCCGGTGACAGAGCTCTCCCAGCTCATCCAGAGGGACTCTGCCCATTAGATGAGCCACAGAAACAGAGGGTAGGGGCCTTATGATTAAATCAATCTGAAAAACTCTTCAGACTTGGCACGGTGGCTCACGCCTGTAATCCCAGCACTTTGGGAGGCCGAGGCGGGTGGGTCACCTGAGGTTGGGAGTTCAAGACCAGCCTGACCAACATGGAGAAACCCCATCGCTACTAAAAATACAAAATCAGCAGGGCGTGGTGGCACATGCCTGTAACCCCACCTACTCGGGAGGCTGAGGCAGGAGAATTGCTTGAACCCAGGAGGCAGAGGTTGCAGTGACCCGAGATCACACCATTGCACTCCAGCCTGGGCAACAAGAACGAAACTCCATCTCGAAAAAAAGAAAAGAAAAACTCTTCCTTCTGTCTCTGTCTCTCTCTCTCTCTCTCTCTCTCTCTCTCTCTCTCTATATATATATATATATATATATTTTTTTTTTTTTTTTAGGAAGTAAAGTACACTTGGAAAAGGGCCGAGCCGGTGGCTTGAGAGATCCAAAGCCAAATGCAAGCACCTTCTATAATCCAGGTACTGTTGTTTTTTTTGTTTTGTTTTCGAGAGAGGGTGCAATCTTGGCTCACTGCAGCCTTGAGCTCTTGAACTCAAGCAGTCCTCCTGCCTCAGCCTCCCAAGTAGCTGGGACTACAGGCCTATACTACCACACCTAATTTTTTTTTTTTTAAATGTTTTTCAGGGATAGGGTATCACTATGTTGTCCAGGCTGGTCTTGAATTCCTGAGCTCAAGTGATCCTCCTGCCTCAGACTCCCAAATTGCTGAGATTACAGGAGTGAGTCACATGCCTGGCCCCCTTCTGCATTTTCTTAGGAGCATATCGTATAGTGTTTATTGCAGATAAACATATTAAAGGCTCTGATAAGTCCTGCAAAGGAATTGGTTTAATTTGATTTAACCCAGCATTGCTTAAACTTGTCCTTTTTGTTACTTGATTAGGCCCTCCAGCCAAACACCTCTTAGCGTACCAATAAAACACAATTTGTTAGGGGGAATGTCAAATTAGTTCATTTGATTCTTAACACGAGCCTTAAAAGTCAGGAGTCATTCTTCCAGTTTTCAAACCCCCTTAGACAGGTAAGTAACTGGCCTGAGACTTCAAACAAGAGCTAAGACTGTATAACCCAGGTGTCCTCACTCAGCCCAATAATTCTCTCATTAACCAAGATTGACTTGTCAGGGGTGAGGGCTGTTGGATTTGGGGAATTTCTCAGGCCAAGTTCTCAGGCCAAGGGGTAGGGATGGAGCAGCCAGAGGTGACAGGTCATGCAGGCCTGGGGAGGCAGCCAAAGGGGCTCAGTGGCTGGGGAGCCAAAGAAGGGGTGGAGCCGTGGGACCCTGGAAGTAAGCCTGAGGAGTGAGGACTGGACTCCATGGGTGAAGGGAGGGTGTGGGAAAAGGGAGAATTGAAAAGGGGATGATTGGCGGCAGGAGGGGCCAGGTGGAGCTGCCAAATAAGCCCTCCACCAGGATTTTTACAACCTGAGAGCCCAAATTTATTCCAGGCTGCCACCCTCCTGTCCTGGCTCAGGAAGGAACAATTTAAAATCTCCTTTAGGGGCTAGGCACGGTGGCTCACACCTGTAATCCCAGCTGTTTGGGAGGCCGAGGCGGGCGGATCACCTGAGGTCAGGAGTTCGAGACCAGTCTGGCCAACATGGTGAAACCCTGTCTCCACTAAAAATACAAAAATTAGCCAGTGCGGTGGCGCACACCTGTAGTCCCAGCCACTCAGAAGGCTGAGGCTGAAGAATCACTTGAACCCAGGAGGTGAAAGCTGCAGTGAACCGAGATCGCACCACTGCTTGAGTGACAGGGCAAGACTCTGTCTTAAAAAAAAAAAAAAAAAAAAAGCTCCTTTAGCAAATTATCATCCCCCGCCCGCCAACCTCCCCGTCTACAACATGGCTGCCTTCCTTTCTAGCCTGGGAAAACCAGGACATACCAAGACCCCAAGCCCCACAAGTATCCCTCCTTTACCCAAAGTCAGTTTTCTTTGGAGAACTGATCTCTTACAGCTGTTTGCAAAATGAATTTGTGCTCAGGTAAGAATGTCTGATGGAAGGCCCAACGAGCTAGCATCCCCTTTTACAAAGCTGGTATACCCAAAGGCATAACTCTAATGGTGCAATGTTCAACCTGGGGTGTTTCGTCCAAACATTTATGAGTATCTGGCACCATGCTAAGTGCTGGGGCCACAAAGGTGACCAGAAGACCAGATCCCAACCGCATGGAGCTGTGTGGTGTTTCTGAACAAGAGAAACCTTTGTTGGGTGGAAAAAGAAAGGAAGGTGGGGAATCCCCGCCCTACATGGTCAGCCCCTGAGCCAGCCCTGAACCAGCTGGGCAGCCTCAGTCTGTCTTTCCCCCTCTCTGGTCTCAGTCTCCTCCTCTAGACTATAAGAGGGTGAGAGATGCCTCTAGACCCTTCCAACTTTGGGGCAGGATGCAAGGAAGCCGCTTCTTATCAGATGCATCCCAAATTTTTAAGAGGCTAGGCTTCCAGAGGCCAGGCCAAACTCCAAAGAATTTTTTCCCACCTCCCCTGTGTTTCGCTGAGGTCCAGCCCCTACCTGCATGACCTCTGGGAGTGGCGGCTGAGCTCCCCACCATGACCACTGCCATCTGGCCCTGCAGGGTCCATCCCAGCTGCAGCCCTTAGTAAGAATCTGATGGAGCTGCCCTAGTGCTCCTTTATCCCCTGCTCTGGGGGCAGGACCAAAGGGAGGAGGCGATTTGCAGCCAGGCCCGCCCCTTCCCATGGACCCAGGCCTGCTGGTGGGAGAGATGGAGGGCCCAGACATGATGGCTGCGGAGCTGGGGGCTCAGGGTATCCAATCCAGGCTCCAAGGCTGTGGGTAGGGTATAAAGACCCTCAAGGATGTTTAGGTAATTATTGGAGGAAATTGGGGGATGGTTTAAGGACTTTAATGGTCTGGGAAGGCAGGGTGACTTGGGAGGGGGCCGTGAGGACCTGGGACCCAGGACTAAGGACCCGGAGGCTGGGAGTCCTGTAGCTTGGGAAGTAACATGTGGTTTGAAGGTATTTATGACTAAGCCACTTGGGAGCCTCCCCACGCCGTCAGAGCTACATGAGCCCCACCTGTGGAGCTAAGGTCAGGTGGAGCGATCAGAGTGCGGGCTGGGAGATGGTGTGAGCTGGGCGGGGGCACGGAGAGGCTGATCCAAACTGGCCCTGTACTGGACAGATCCAGGAGGCTCTCGGGTCCTGCCTCCAGACTTGAGATCTTTCCACAAAAAGTCCCTGTTGCCTGGCCTGTGTTTACCAATGAAACCAGCTTGCTAACCTGGTCACAAAAAATTAGAATAGTGTTGATGTCCCAGCAAAGGCCAGTATAAGAGGTAGCCAGGAGGGGGCTGCCCTAAGCTGTGTGTGGTGAGGACTCTCCACATTGGATGAGAGGGAGTCAGCCCATCAGAGCCTCCTTTTTGGGTATATTGAGAGTAGATTGTTCACCTGGCTTGGGGTTAACCCTGAGTGACCCAGAGCCTATGTCCTTGCCCCCCACGAGGCCTGTGGAAATGTCCGTTTGGGAGGGACTGACCCTGAGCGCATCTTCTTCCCAAGAGTTCTCAATCAAGTTCCTCAAATAGATGCTGTGTGCCTCTTCCCTGCAAACCCCTGGGTCCTGACTGATACCGGGGTTCGCCAGCACTCCCAGAAATCCACCGGCCCCGAGAACCAGGCTGGAATATCCCTGCCCCCATGGCGAGCCTGAGCTGGGTGATAGACTGATTCCCTCTCTCAGTGAGTCTGTCCCCCGCACCTGGTCCTGAGAGCAGCATGGCCATGGGGTTTGGGCCCTGATGGAGTGTCGGTCGGGGGCTTTCTCCCCTTCTCCCTGGGATGGGGGTGCTGAGCAGCCCAGTGGGGCACAAGAACATTGTTTCTGGCCGAGGAGGCTCCAGGCTTGGCAGTTGGGCTGCCAGGAGTTTCTGTGAGCCGGCACTATACTTCATGACTCCCTTTTCCAGGTAAACAATCTGTTGTCTTAAGTTGTTTGCAGCAAAGCTTATCTGATAAAGTTGTCGTGAAAATGAAATGAGGCCAGAGTTGAAGATTGCTTGGCACCGGGCCTGACACGCAGCTCAGTGAGGGTTTAAAGTAGGGAAAGAGCAACAGGCGGGGAGCCAGGAGACCTGATGTGACCTTGGAGAAGGTGCCTCCCAGGCCTTGGCCTCGGTCTCTGCTACATAATGTGTCTGAGGAGATGGGGACCTTAGAGAAGGGGGACCATGACCTCTAAGAGCACTTCCAGCTCTGTTTCTCTTAAGACTCCCTGAATTCCCATCTTATGCCTCCAAAGCCCATTCTGTCTCTGCCAGATTGCACTGCCCTGTGTGGGAGACAAGATGCGGAAGTTAAAAAAACAAATAAGAGGAATTAACTTAAACGTTAAAGGAGAGATTTTAAAATTGAATTTTACAACCTCCTATGCCTATCAGTAGGTTGACACACTAGGTTAGGAAACCAATAGTCCTGGAAATTTTTGTTATATATTTCACTTTTGTGGATCAATTTTTTTTTTTAATTTTTATAGGTATTACCAATATGACCTTCACTGGAGGCTGCACCAGTTTACAATCCTACCAACAGTATGGAATGCCCGTTTCTGCACACCCTTGCCAACACAATGTTATCAAACTTTTTAGTATTCAATTTGGTAAGTAAAACGACAGTATCTCAGCTGGGTGCCACAGCTCACACCTGTAATCCCAGGCCTTTGGGAGGCCAAGATGGGAGGATCGTTTGAGCCCAGGAGTTTGAGACCAGTCTGGGCAACATAGTAAGACCCTGTCTCTACAAAAAAAATCAATAATTAGTGAGGTGTGGTGGTGCATGCCTATAGTCCCAGCTACTCAGGTGGCTGAGGCAGCAGGATTGCTTGAGCCTGAGGTCAAGTCTGCAGTGAGCTGTGATTGCGCCACAGCACTCAGCCTGGGCGACAGAGTAAAAACCCTGTCTCAAAAAAGCAAAAACAAAGCAGTATCTCATTGTAGTTTTAATTCACATTTCTCTTATTATGAGTGAGGTGAAGCATCTTTTCATATTAAGAGATATTTCTTTTTATGTTCATATCCTTTGCTCATTTTTCAATTGGGTTGACCTTTTACTCATTGATTTAGAACTGTTCTTTTTTTTTTTTTTTTTTTTTTGAGACGGAGTCTCGCTCTGCCGCCCAGGCTGGAGTGCAGTGGCCAGATCTCAGCTCACTGCAAGCTCCGCCTCCCGGGTTCACGCCATTCTCCTGCCTCAGCCTCCCGAGTAGTTGGGACTACAGGCACCCGCCACCGCGCCCGGCTAGTTTTTTGTATTTTTTTTAGTAGAGACGGGGTTTCACCGTGTTAGCCAGGATGGTCTCGATCTCCTGACCTCGTGATCCGCCCGTCTCGGCCTCCCAAAGTGCTGGGATTACAGGCTTGAGCCACCGCGCCCGGCTTTTTTTTTTTTTTTTTTTTGAGATGGAGTTTCGCTCTTGTCACCCAGGCTGGAGTGCAATGGTACCATCTCTGCTCACTGCAACCTCTGCCTCCTGGTTTCAAGTGATTCTCCTGCCTCAACCTCCTGAGTAGCTGGGATTACAGTTGCCTGCCACCATGCCCAGCTAATTTTTGTATTTTTAGTAGAGGTGGGGTTTCACCATGTTGTCCAGGCTGATCTCGAACTGCTGACCTCAGGTGATCCACCTGCCTCGGCCTCCAAAAGTGCTGGGATTACAGGCGTAAGCCACCATGCCTGGCCTATAACTGTTCTTTATATAATAAAGAAATTAGCCCAATAGTTTTGCCATTTTTACACTGTTGGTTTAAAATTGTTTCCTTATGGTGTTTTTTTTTTTTTTTTTTTTTTTTTTCAGGCAGAAAAATTTTAAATGTATGTAGCAAAAGTTTGTAATACTTTATATTTTGGGGGAACAGTGTCTCTCTCTATGCCCAGGCTGGAGTGCAGTGGTGCCATCTTAGCTCACTGCAGCTTCAAACATCTGGGCTCAAGCAATTCTTCTGCCTCAGCCTCCCGAGTAGCTGGGACTACAGGCGTGTACCAGCACACCCGGCTAATTTTTAAAAACTTTTTGGCTGGGCACGGTGTCTCACGCCTGTAATCCCAGCACTTTGGGAGACTGAGGCAGGTGGATTAACTGAGGTCAGGAATTTGAGAGCAGCCTGGCTAACCTAGTGAAACCTGTTTCTACTAAAAATACAAAAATTAGCTAGGCGTGGTGGTGCACTCCTGTAATCTCAGCTACTTGGGAGACTGAGGCAGGAGTATTGCTTGAACCTGGGAGACAGAGGTTGCAGTGAGCCGAGATCACACCATTGCACTCCAGACTGGGAAACAAGAGTGAAACTCCATCTCAAAAACAAAACTTTTTGGAAAGATGGGGTTTCACTATGTTGCCCAGGCTGGTCTTGAACTCCTGGCCGCAAGTGATCCTCCTGCCTTGCCCTCCCAAAGTGCTGGGATTACAGGCGTGAGCCACTGCATCAGCCTGGTGAACATTTTTATTGTTTCCAAATGTTTGCTATTGCTCCTGTAAACGTTTATATGAGTCTTGGTGTAATTTGATGGGTTTCTTTCCAGGGTACAGTCTCAGGATGGCTTCTCTAGGAAATAGATTTGGAAGTTGACTTGCACAACGCTTTCTGGGGAATGTTCTTTAGAACAACACCTGTAAGGAACTGAAGGAAGCAGGATTGGTTAGAGGATTCTCCCTAACCAGTCAAGTTAACCATTGAAGTTAAGCTGCAATGTAGTTGTAAGAGAAGCCTCAGCTCTGGAGCTGGGCCAGTCTTTCCAGTTGTCCCAAAACGGGCAAGAAGGCTTGGCCTTTGTACTCCCTGAGCAGGGCGTGTGCATATCCTTGGGTGAGGCAGCTTCCTTTGGTAAGGGCAATTCCCTGAGAAGAACTCAGCTTTGAATTCAGCAGCCAATACCCCCAGCAGCTGGGTCCTGAGGGGTGGGATATGGGTGGTGCCCTGTAGCATCCACAGGCACATTTTAATAGGAAAATGCAGGGTAATAGACTGCGTGCACCTTCAACTGGACTAGATTTTGCCAATTGTTTTTCAAATTGATTGTACAGCACCAACTTCTCCCTTCTGCAGTGTATGATAATTTATTCTTTCCATATTTTCTATATCTCGATTTCCCTTGCTATTTTCTGGAAAATTTCTTTTCTTTTTTTTTTTTTTTTTTTTAGATGGAGTCTCCCTGGGTCGCCAGGCAGGAGTACAGTGGTGCGACCTTGGCTCACTGCAACCCCTGCCTCCCGGGTTCAAGCAATTCGCCTGCCTCAGCCTCCCGATGGGCTGGGCTACGGGCATGCAACATCAGGCCTGGCTAATGTTTTGTATTTTAGTGGAAACAGGGTTTCACCATGTTGGCCAGGATGGTCTTGATCTCCTGACCTCATGATCCGCCCACCTCGGCCTCTCAAAGTGCTGGGATTATAGGCGTGAGCCACCATGCCCGGCCGAAAATTTCTACAGATCCTTCTCGAGGTGCAAAAAATGATCTCTGGCTGTGTAATTTTTATTTCATTCAGGTTTTGTCTTTTTTTTTCTTTTCCCTGGAAGTTCCAGGCATTTCTTTAAAATTTTTTTTTCTTAAAGCAAATTGGCTGGGCACAATGGCTCGTGCCAGCAACCCTCACACTTTGGGAGGCTGAGGCGGGCAGATCACCTGAGGTCAGGAGTTCGAGACCAGCCTGACCAACATGGTGAAACCCCATCTCTACCAAAAATACAAAAATTAGCTGTGCATGGTGGCGGGCACCTGTAATCTCAGGTACTTCAGAGGCTGACGCAGGAGAATCGCTTGAATCTGGGAGGCAGAGGTTGCAGTGAGCTGAGATCACACCACTGTACTCCAGCCTGGGCTACAGAGTGAGACTCTATCTCAAAACAAAAAAACAAAAAACAAAAAAAGCAAATTATTCCTTTCTTACGTTTTGATTTTTTTTTTGAGTCGAAGTCTCGCTCTGTCGCTCACGCTGGAGTGCAGTGGCTCGATCTCAGCTAACCGCAACCTCTGTCTCCCAGGTTCAAGAGATTCTCCTGTGTCAGCAGCCTCCAGAGCAGCTGGGACCACAGGCACGTGCCACTGCGTCCGGCTAATTTTTTGTTTTTAGTAGAGACAGGGTTTCACCACATTGGCCAGGCTGGCCTCGAACTTCTGACCTTGGGTGATCCGCCTGCCTCGGCCTCCCAAAGTGCTGGGATTACAGGTGTGAGCCACCGTGCCCAACCTTGATTTTTTTTTTAATGTATTTTTTAATTAATTAATTTATTTATTTATTTATTTTTCGAGACAGAGTCTCCCTGTGTCCCCCAGGCTGGAGTGCAGTGGTGCAATCTCAGCTTACTGTAAGCTCCGCCTCCTGGGTTCACACCATTCTCCTGCCTCAGCCTCCCAAGTAACTGGGATTACAGGCGCCCACCACCACTCCTGGCTAATTTTTTGTATTTTTAGTAGAGACCAGATTTCACTGTGTTAGCCAGGATGGTCTCAATCTTCTGAACTTGTGATCTGCCCGCCTTGGCCTCCCAAAGTACTGGGATACAGGCACGAGGCACTGTGCCCGGCCTATTTTTCTGAGACAGGGTCTCACTCTGTCACCCATGCTGGAGTGCAGTGGTGCAATCATAGCTCACTGCAACCTCGAACACCTGGGCTCAAGTGATCCTCCTGCCTCAGCCTCCCAAGTAAAACATTTATTTCCTTTATAACAGTCAATAGTTATATATTTTTTAGGTGCCAGGGCTCTAATTTCACTGGTTGTTATGTCTATTTTCATGCAGGCTTGTTTTTTTGTATCTAGGATTTTGTGGGAATTCTCTACTGCCTGTATCTGTCCTCCAGAAAGGTTTTGCATTTGCTTTTGCCAGGCTTCCCAGGGATACTACAAGCTCAGGACCCTGTTTCTTTCTTTCTTGCAAATCATTCTTTTTTTTTTTTTTTTTTTTGAGACAGAGAGTTTCTCTCTGTCACCCAGGCTGGAGTGCAGTGGTGTGAACTCAGCTCACTGCTACCTCGAACTCCTGGGTTCAAGTGATCTCCAGCCTCAGCCTCCTGAGTAGCTGGGATTACAGGTGTATACCACCATGCCCAGGTTTTTGTTTGTTTTTGTTTTTGGTATGTTTAGTAGAGACCGAGTTTTAATGTGTTGGCAAGGCTGGTCTCAAACTCCTGATCTCAGGTGATCCGCTCACCTTGGCCTCTCAAAGTGCTGGGATTACAGGTATGAGCCACCACGCCTGGCCATCTCTCTAATAAACTTCTAATTTCAGAATACTTTTAGGTTTATAGAATTATTGCCAAGAGAATCTTCTAAGTCTCCTAAGTTTGCTTTCTTATTTTTTTAGTTTAAATGTTTGATTCATGTGTCCTGAGCATTATTAAGAAGAGACCAGGTGACCAACTACTGTCTCCAAAGTTTTGATCCTGGGTGAAAAGCAGAGATCCTAAGGCTGTGGATGGAATACTGGCCATGCCTCTTCCTAGCTGTGACCACAGGCACACCCCTTAATCTCTCATTGTGCTTCCTCCTCTGTAAAATGACAGGTGATAAGGTTTACCTTATAAGATTAGAGGTGATGTATGTATAATGCATAAATAGCTGCTTAATAAGGAATAGCAGTTAGGGATAGTAACAACAGGGGCCAGAGTAATATGATGCTCTTTGCAGCACCAGAACCCAGATAAAGTGGTTGAGACAGCTTCGACTCTCTGAACTGAGTGAGAACTGGTTATTTAGTATATGGGGTTCTTACCTCTTCAGTGCTGGGAAGAGGACTGGCCTTTAACAACTGAAACACACACAGTCTTTGACTATTTTTTCCCCACTTGATAGTGTGGGAAAGAATAGGGAGGTGAGAAAAATAAACCAAGTGTAGAAAGTAAAAAGGTTCCTCTTCAAAGTTTCCCTTCTTGTTAAAAAATAAATCATAAGTGTTAGAAATAATAGTTTCTTTTAAAGACTAACTTCCTTCAAGCCACCTTGTTCTGTGCTAATAACTCTGTTAAGCCCTATCCTGTGTAGCTATTAGATATAAGGGAATGAGTACATTCGATGTCCCTGTACTTTAACCAATATATTTGGTTATTACTTCTCTAAGTCCTTTTGCAAGCAACTTCCTCTTTTCCTTTGTTCTCCCTTGCCTTTACCTATTTAGGATAAAGTTTTAAGTTATTAGCTAGCCGGGTTTAGCTTAGATTGTGCGGTCCGGCTGCAGCCAATGGAGACAGAACACAGTAGCAAGGACAAGCTGTGTAAGGGATAAAAATTGCTTCCCTCCTTTGTTCGTGTGCAGTCTCGCCATTGTTCCATCTGTGAGGAACACCCTTTCTGCAGAAAGTAAAATTGCCTTGCTGAGAAAACTTTTTGTCTAAATGCTAATTTTTCCTTAGAGTACTGAGGAACAAGCATTCTGTTTCTGAATGAACATTCTACTTATAACACCAAGTAAACCAGAAGATTCCATTATAAAAAAGGCTACCAATTTCAGAGATGCCCATTGCTCTGCCAAGATGACCAGCAAAGAGAGAAAACAGGGAGGCAAGTGCTGTAGTGACCATCCCTTAGCTGTGGGCATCTGGGATCCCTCACACTGGGGCTGGTGCCTGTACGCTGTGCTAGTTGTTTGCCTGCAGACGCTTGGTTCAATTCCCACCCTTCCACATGCTCCTCTATGGGTGGAAGTCTACAAACTCCATTTCCTGGACTACCATCCATTTTTTTCCCCCAATGGGAGGTAAAAGCAACAGACTGGAAGATAGGCAGAAGGAAGAATCCTTTGCTTCCCCAACCCCAAACTCTGATAGCACTTCTGGCAGAAGCAGCTGAGACCAGGCTATGAGTTATGGGGCTACAGCACTCAAGCAGTGAGGTCACAGGGGCAGCAGTGGTGGTGGCCTTGGGCACTCTGGTGGCCCCATATGTACCATGTGCATGAACTCAGGTGCCAGCAGTCTGGTTCTACAGTCAAATCAACTGGTGACTTCAGGCTCCTGGTTGCTGCAGTGTCAGTGTGTGTTCTAGCAATGGTGGCCCCCAAATGATACCATTTTCCCATTCAGCCCTGGAGGTGAGAATGGCTTCCTGCAGTTACTCATCTCTGGATGACCTCTATTTCCCCCTGTTGATCTTTCAGTACTTCCAATACTTTTGCAACAACTCCCTGCAGTACATTCCCCATTTGGAACTATTTAGCTGTAGTTTTTTCCTGACTAGATAAACACATACTCTGTTACATACCCTGACCTGGCCTCGCACTGCAGACAAACCCATGGCTGCTGGGGGCTGGGCTCTACTGGACCCCTGGGGAAATGGAACCTCAGGAAAGACAGGAGAGAACGGGATGGCAGCAAAGGAGAGGAAAGCCATGACCTCTCGTGGTGATGAAAAACTGGCTTTGATCTACTGAGTCCTGCATCCGCCTCCTCCAGGGGCCTTCCCGTTCCCCAGACCCCAGCTGCTCCACCAGGGTACCACACATCCTTTGTACCCTCACACCCCAAATTCTCTCTGCAGGGTGGAAATGGCACAGTCGTCCACCCGACTGACAAGTGGTGAGCAAAGCGAGGTGGAGGCACAGGAGGGCTTCGGCACCCAAAGCCTCCTTTGCCCTCCAGTACTGGATGTGGAGGAGGTGTGGAGCCCTGTCAGCCCCAGGAAAAACATTCAAGTAACTGAGTCAGCTTCCAGTCGGCTCTTAAATATTTAATTCCCATTTATTTAAAGTTTCGTCAGTCTGTGTACACTATTTATATTAAAAACACAGGAAGCTGGGGCTCCTAGCAAAAATATACATTTCAATTTTGGAGATTGTTCAGACACTGAGAAGAGCTGTATCCTCAGCACCAGACCCGGGTCGGGGCAGGGGTCGGGGCAGGGATGCGGCACGTGGTGGGGGAGGGGGAGGTGGGTCCCAGCAGCCGTCCCTTCATAGCCTTGGCCTGAAAGGAAGCACCCCAACCCCCATCAGCTGGGTGGGTGGGGAGCTGGAAGAATCCTGCCAGTAGAGAGTGATCCTGGGGCATGGAAGGGAGGCCACAGCGCCAGTAGGGGCAAGGGCTGAGCACTTCCACCCAGAGTCACACAGAATGGCCCCTTGGGAGGGAGGACCAGGCAGGACTCAGGAAGCCTGGGCTCGAACTCCAGCTCTCCTACCTCTGTGCTCTGAGACTACAGCCAGCCCCTTGCCCCTGCAGGCCTGGAGGGCTCTGCCCTACTCAGACATGGCATGCCCAGCTGTGCTTTGGCCCTGTTCTGAGGTGAGCGCACCTCAGCCTGGAAGCAGGGGAGGGCAGGGACCAGCGGTGTGGGACTGGTCCCACAAGGTCCCCGGACACCAGAGGCTGTGCAGGGAGACTTCTAGGTGGCCAGCTGGGCTGAGTAAAGGGGAAGAGGAGGGCGGCAGAGCTGTTGGGACAAATGGACATCAGAATGAACAGGCTCAGTTTATCCCAGGAAGCTCCCACTGGGAGCAGGTGCTGGGCTGACTCAGCAGGACCTGCAGGACTCCTGCCTCCCCAGAGACCTGGCCCAGCCCTGCCTGCCCACCTGCAGGCCCCTCTCTCCGGGTTCTCACTTGCCTCAGGGAGGGAAGGGAGGTGCATGGAGCCTGCAGGTAAAGTGATTTCAGTGCTTGTGTGTGTGCTGGAGGGGGCAGTTTCAGGGAGAGTGGGGCCTGAGCTCCTATGGAGCCAGCTAGAGAAAGGAGCAGCGGGATGTGAGGCCAGGCCCAGGCCCTGGGTGCCGACATAATGTGGGTGGCTGCTACTGGGCAGGGGGGCAGTGGGTATGCTGGCGGAAGGCCTGCCCTGAGCTCTCCCTGGCCTGACCCCAGAACTCAGACCCCCAGTCCTAGGGGCAGAATTGCGTGTGCTGCTTCCTCCAACCACCAACCCCTCCTCCTTCTCTTGAGACTTGCTCCTCTTCAATGAGGTGGGGGCCTACCTGGAGGGAACCCTGCCTACTTCCAAGCTGGGAGACTGCCGTCCAGCGGCCAGTGCAGGGAGCCATCAGCAACACTGGCCTGGCAAACCAGTGTGAAGAAGATGGAAGGACGCTGGGTGTCAGTGGAGCTGAGGAGTGCTGCTGGAGCAGGATCAGTTGGGTCAGTGGGTGGCCTCAGCCTCGGAGGAGCAATTACAGTCTTGGGGAGGCATCTGGCTCTCAGCCTGGGCCTCCTGCCCACTGTCCTTTACAGCGGGGACCCTATGACTACAGGCTGCTGCAGTCAGTCCAGGCCATGCTCAGCCTTCCCTGGAACCCAGGCCCAGACAGCTTAGTGTTTCTTTGGATGGCTCAAGTCTTTTGCTCTGAAGACAGGAGACAGAAGTGAGGACCCTAAGACTGCAGGTGCAATGATGGGGCAGAGGGCAGGCCCCACTCCCTTCTGCTCCTGGAGAAAGCATGTGCAAAAGCAGAGGTCCTGTTCTATGCTGCTGGTGAAATCATACAAAACATCTCACAGAATAAGAAAGGAAGACAGACATGGGGGGTGGAGAAAGGGAGGGCAAGGGAGAAGGGAAGAGGAGAAGCCTACAGAAAGGAAGAAATAGAGTAAGCGAATTAGAAAGGAAAGAGGAACTGAGAAAGAGGGAGACAACAGACAGGAAGAGAGCTGACTGGAGGAAGCGGGAGAGAGGGCACAGGGAGCCAGAGGCGGTGGGTGTCATGTGTCTGACAGCGAGCATGGGACTCCGCTGCTCCAGGCCGGGTGCTCAAGGGCTGGTCAACGGAAAAGTCACGTGGGTGGGCCCCTCCAGTGCCGGCCCCACTGGAGCCTGCAGGGAGGCCTGGGTGCCACACTTAGTACATGTCCTTGTAGATCTCCTGGAGCAGAGGGTGCAGCGAGGTCTCGGTCTCGGTCTTCTTGATCCGCTGCATCATCTGCGCATGCTCGGTGACCAGCTGCCGCAGGTCAGCCATCTTCTGCAACAGCTTGGGGAAGAGGTACTGGGCATCGGGGTGGTTGGCCTGCAGGTGGAATTCGAGGGCACGCAGGATGGTGTCCTGGATAGCCTCCACCTGTGGAACGTTCATGAGGCCTGGCCGGTCTGTGGGGACACAGGGCATGCCAGGGAGCTCAGAAAGGCAGTGGAGCTCCCCTACTTCCACCCCAAGAGGTGACTTGGCCCAGGGGACAGCAGGCCTCCTTGGCCATGACAGACCAAGCCCTGTCCCGTCAGCAATGCTCCACTGGGTGTTCTAGTCTCCCTACCCCTGGTCTTAATCCACTTCTTTTGTTTTTTGCCAATGGTTCCCCCCACCCTCCCCGCCCCGATTAGGCAACATAGTATCGTGGTTAAGAGACTCAATGCTTAAGTCAAATCCTGTGTCTGCCACAGCCTATCGATGAAGCTATGGGCAGGTCACTCAGCCTCTCTGATGTGTAAAATGGAGATAGAAAACATTCTTCCTGCACAGGTTTGTTGTGAGGATCAAGTGAGTCATCATGGATGAAAAGGAACAGTGCCTGGCATGAAGTAAGCTCTAGGCCACGGTTAGTTAGCACAGTTATTATTGTATTTATTGTGTTGGAATTTAAAAAATGCAGAGACAATGCAGACAATTTTTCCACCCCACATTAACATGACAGCATACTGCCTGTTAGTCCTTTTCCTTTTTTTTGAGACAGGGTCTCGCTCTGTCACCCAGGTTGGAGTGCAGTGCTGGGATTTTGGCTCACTGCAACCTCCACCTCTCCGATTCTCCTGGCTCAGCCTCCCAAGTAGCTGGGATTACAGGTGCGTGCCACCACATCTGGCTAATTTTTTGTATTTTTAGTAGAGATGGGGTTTCACCATGTTGGCCAGGCTAGTTTCAAACTACTGACCTCAAGTGATTCGCCCGCCTTGGCCTGCCAAAGTGCTGGGATTACAGGCGTGAGCCACCACGTCTGGCTGAGTCTCTTTTCTATCTCCACCTCCATCTACATACATAATGAGATGGAGCTAATCCTGCATGGTCAGTCAGTGCCTTGCATGTTCCACTGCCAAGATCAAAGGGACACTTCCCCACACTGTCAGAGCTCAGGCACAGTGCCCTGCAGCGCGGGCCAGCCTCCAGGACGACTGGGTGTGCCGGGCCAGCCCGCCTGCCACACTCTCACTCACCTCCACACAGAATGATGGCCGCAATGAATAGGGCCAGGTCACTGTCGTCAAGTTCCAGGGCGTTGAACTTGACAGCAAATTCAAACTTGGGCTCAATGATATCACTGAAGGGTTTGCGGAGGCTGCGCAGGAACTCGCGGGTGACAAAGCCACTGCCGTTGGCTACCAGCAGCCCATCCTTGTTGACGATGGAGGCCAGCATGGCGAAGATGGCCTCGTGCACGCCATACTTGAGAAGGGTAACCTGGTCGTTGAGGAAGAGGCTGCTGAAGCTGGGGATGCTCTTGGCGAACTCGATGAGCTCCCGCACGGTCTCCACCGTGGTGCACTGGCAGCGGTAGAAGACGTGCACGCTGATCTCCTTGTAGGGAGGCAGGCCGTTCACCAGCTGCTTCCACACCAGCCCCTTCTCTGCCTGCCACAATGTCTCGATGTCGTGGATCACAAAGGGCTGAAAACCAGGCCCTGTTAGAGACCAGGATTCGGGAGACCCCCACCCTGTGCTCCCCATATCCCTTGCCTGCACCATGAAGTTGAGGGAGGGAGAAGGCTTGGCTCTCCCAGGAGTCAGGCAGGCAGCAGTGGGACCCAGAGCCCAGGATACTGCCAGGCCGAGCAGCAACACTCACCGCTGTGTGGCTGGCTTTGCCAGTGAGGATGCTGCGGGCCTTCTTTTTGGTCATGTTGAAGTTTTTCAGGTAGGCATTGTAGATGTGCTTAGAGAAGGCCTTCAGGTCGGCTACCTGTGGGTTGTACTGGCTCCCCTCATTTGCCGTCAGCCCCGCCACCAGCTTCCTCTTCTCAGCCTCCGGCATCCGGCCGAAACGGATAGCTGCACAGGGAAGAGGGCAGTCAGCAAGGAGCCCAGGCAGGCCCCAGCACCTCTGACATCCCCATCCCTTTACAGGTGCATGGGCCAAATCCTTTTGGAGCCCAGGGCCCCCAGAAGCTCTAGAGTCAGCAAGGTGGGAATGCTGGGGTGGCCCCTCCAGATTGCAAGCTCCCCAAGACGTGGTTTTTTTGGGGGGGTGTATCTTTGCAAGAGCAGTGATTTTGTCTGTTTTGTTCACAGTGCCCAGAACACAAGGGCTCTAACATACTGAGTGACTGAGCTACTCTGACTGGGGTAAGACAGACTTTGGTGACAAAGGCCTGGGTTTGAGTTCCAGCTTAGCAGTTTACTAGCTGTGTGACTTGGGGCAGACTCCTTCATTTTTCTTTTTCTTTTTTTTTGAGACAGAGTCTTGCTCTGTCTCCCAGGCTGGAGTACAGTGGCACGATCTTGGCTCACTACAACCTCTGCCTCCCGGGCTCAAGCAATTCTCTGCCTCAGTCTCCCAAGTAGCTGGGATTACAGGTGTCCACCACCATGCCCGGCTAGTTTTTGTATTTTTTTTTAGTAGAGATGGGGTTTCACCATCTTGGCCAGGATGCTCTCGAACTGCTGACCTCAGGTGATCCACCCACCTTGGCCTCCCAAAATGCTGGGATTATAGGCGTGTGCCACTATGCCCGGCTTTTTTCTTTTTTTTTTTTGAGACAGGGTCTCCACTCTTGTCCAGGCTGGAGTACAGTGGCAAATCATGGCTCACTGCAGCTTTGACCTCCTTGGCTAAAGTGATCCTCCCACCTCAACCTTCTGAGTAGCTGAGACTACAGGTGCATGCCACCACCAAGCCTGGCTAATTGTTTTTTTTTTTTTTTTTTTTTGTAGAGACACGGTCTCACTATGTTGCTCAGGCTGGTCTTAAACCTGGACTCAAGCAATCCTCTTGCTTGGCCTCCCAAAGTGATGGGATTACAGGTGTGAGCCACTGCACCTGGCCACTTTTCTTTTTTAATCAGAAAAATGAGGCTAATACTTTTTAAAATGTACTGAGTTATTAGATCAATTAAATAAGAATCCTCACATAGTAAGCACTCAAAAATTGTTGTCATTAGTAATTAAGTAGGATACGAATCCAACTTCTCTCAGAGTTAGCGTGAGGAGAGGGATTCAGTCAGTTCTGAGATTTCCTAGGAAAGGAGTCAAACCCAGACCTGCCAGACCCCATTACCCAGGAGAGCCGCAAATGGAGGGCTCAGGTCCTGCTACCCTCTAAGATGCAAGGCAGTTAGGGCATCCCTGGGTAAAAGCTGGCCAAGCAGCTAACCTGCCTGTCAAGATCACAAGAGGCTCTCCCCTGTCCTCTAGGGGTCTGACTCAGAGAGGTACTAAGGGGACAGGTGGGCTTTGCAATATCCTACCCTAGGGGTCTGAAGACAAGGCTCTGCAGGAGGCCTGGAGCACAGGGCAGAGAAGGCTTTGTCTCTGGGGAGTGGCTGACCTCCAAGAAACTTCTGCCTGGCTCCTGGCAGTTGACAGATGTGGTCACTTACTGGCTACTGCCTGCCTTCTATAACCAAGAAGGGCCAAGGGGATCCCTGGCCTTGGCAGTAGCTTTCATGCTGCGTCAGGTCATCTGAGACAGGCTTGAGTTTCTGGGACTGGTGTTCCCCAAATTGTTCAAGCTGTTATCAATTCTCAGTTCCCTTCTGGGCCAGAATGGGTAAACCTCAGGTACAGGGAGGTAGAGACTACCCCAGGCCTGGGACCATGGTAGGTGCTGGCAGTCTGAGGAACTGGCAGGTCTTAGGCTCTAAGACCCAAGGTCCAGATCAGCAAAGCCAACAGCCAACAGCCATGGTGCTTACTGTGTGCCAGGCACTGCTCTACAGGCGCCCCCTCTGGGCTGCCCCGAGGGCTCCCTGGACCCTGGTTTCAGGCTGTGTGGAGCCAGCAGCCCGTGTTGCCCTGGTCAGCTCTCACCGTTGTGTGACATGCCCAGTGCCAGGCACTTCTGGAAACGGCAGTACTGACACTTGTTGCGGTTCTTCTTCTGAATCTTGCAGCTGCGCTCACACTTCTCGTACTCCAGCTTCATGCGGATCGTCCGACGGAAGAAGCCCTGAGGCACCAAGAACAGGTGAGGAAAGGCCACCAGGAGGTGGGGGTAGGTTGTGCCAAAGGGCCTGATAATGCATACTCCTGAAATTTGGAAGTAATGAGGAGAAATTTTTTTGGAGGGGAGATGGAGAAGGAAAATAAATAATTCTGAAACTTTAATTAAAACTATTTTAGGTTGGGCGCAGTGGCTCATGCCTGTAATCCCAGACTTTGGGAAGCCAAGCTGGGCCGATCACCTGAGGTCAGGAGTTTGAGACCAGCCTGGCCAAGATGGTGAAACCCCGTCTCTACTAAAAATACAGAAAAATTAGCCAAGTGTGGTGGCGCACCCCTGTAATCCCACCTACCCAGGAGGTTGAGGCAGGGGAATCTCCTGAACACGCAAGGCAGAGGTTGCAGTGAGCCAAGATCGCGCCATTACACTCCAGCCTGGACAATAAGAGTGAAACTCTGTCTCAAAAAAACAAAAAACAAAAAGAACACAGCTATTTTAAATGCCTAAAGAAGTCCTAAAGCTTCTTTGTTGGGGCTGGGCAGAGTGGCTCACGCCTGTAATCCCAGCACTTTGGGAGGCCGAGACAGGTGTATCACCTGAGGTCAGGAGTTCAAGACCAGCCTGGCCAACATGGTGAAACCCCATCTCTACTAAAAGTACGAAAATTAGCCAGGCATGGTGGTGTGTACCTGTAATCCCAGCTACTCTGGAGGCTGAGGCAGGAGAATCTCCTGAACCCAGCAGGTGGAGGTTGCAATTAACTGAGATCACGCCACTGCACTCCAGCCTAGGCGACAGAGCAAGATTCCATCTCAAAAAAAAAAAAAAAAGGCTTCTTTGTTAGTTTGGTAACATAAGATTGTCTCATGACTAACTTGGTTTCTCATAAATTTATCTGGTTCTGTATATTTGTGAGGTGGTGGTTCAATAAAATAATCGTGAGATTTTGATGTGTGTGAAGTTAGGAAGGATCCACAAATGTCAGTGGAAAAACAAATGTCTGTCCTTTTTCTCAAAGAGCCCCCTTTGAGCTTTGAGAAACAGGAAACCCAGACCTCAGCCCAAGACCCTCATTCTGTCCTGCCTGCCTGGTCCCCAGGGGGGCACAATCACCCACAAAGCTGGGTCAACACAGGTGCCGGCAGGGTAGGCTTGACAAGGGAACTCCCTCCTCTCCTGCAGTGCCCAGAGCTGAGGTCTGGAGCCCAAGGGTCTGGCTGCCTCCTGGGCAGGAATTCTGCAGTGGACACAGTCAGGGCCCTACCCCAAGGCAGGGAAAGCTTTGTGGAGGGTCAATTCACCACGTGACCAACGCCTCAGTGGCCAGCGACCGCTCCCCCGAGTCCGTACCTTGCACCCCTCACATGCATGGACGCCGTAGTGGAAGCCCGATGCCTTGTCCCCGCACACCCGGCACTCCATGTTGAGGCTGCCACACGAGGCCCCGTCACAGCCCATCTGCAGCTGGTCCAGCAGTGAGGGTGGCGAGGAGCTCCGGGAGAGGTCTGCGGACACACGATGGAGGGGCAGCTCCACACGTTGCCAGGCCTGGAAGCCAGGGCGTGGGAACAGCCCCACAGCCCTCAGCTCAGTCACTTAACAGCTGTGTGGCCTCAGGGAGTCAACTTTTCTAAGGACCAGTTTCTTCACCTAGAACCAGGGGTATTGACAGCTTCTCTGGGAGGACGGGCAAAAAGTCTCCACAGTGCTTCTCCCAGAGCCTAACATACAGAAGATGTTCAGTACACGGCAGCTATTACCACTGGGGCTGGGTCAAAGGCTTCCTGGGCTGAACTCACTATGCGGCAGCAGTAGGGAGGAAAATGGCTGTTTTGGGAGGATGAAAGCAAGAGGGAGAAAGCAGACACACAATCTTTAGATGGCCCTTAGGAAGCAGCTCTCCTGGTTCAGAGGCTGCCACTGTGTGGCCCACGTGGAGATGTGTGCAATGTGTTTTGCAGAAACTGCAGGACTGTAGACCTCTGCAGAGCTAGCCTCCCCACCATTCCCCAGAGGAAGTTCTATTCTTGCATAGACTCCAGGGATGCTGTAAACAATCTCTCAAGAAGCTCACGTTCATTCCCATGAAACTTCTTGCTTGAGTAGAACAGCTTAGGTATCAGTCATATTGATTAAGAACACACTGAATTTCTCCAGGTTTTTCTATCAAATGTATAGATGTTTGAACCACAGGGTGTTGAGTGTATTGGTGGGGAAGGCAGTTTGCTAAGGCTATGACTTCAGGATACACCTGCTGTCAGATGATTTTCTAAGAACTGCTAGGAATCTCTTCCCAGTGCCCTTTGGACACTCGGAAATGATCTCTTCATCTTGGAAAGGGGACCTGAACTAAGCCTCAGCTTCCTGACTCCCAGCCCAGAGCTGGTTTCATGGCCTCACATACCAGCTGTCCTGCTTCTGCCATGATGACCGTCCAACCTCTGCACTCTTCTCTAATGACTGAGTGACCTCCCCAAAAGCAGGTGCCAAACCTCCAAACCAGAGAATCAGCCATTTTGAGTAGAAGGGGACATCAGCGGGACCCAAGCCATGGAGGTGAACCCAGACTAATGTTTTACAGGCCTGCAGTAATACCTCTCTACTATACAGGCCAAGCAACCTTCATTTCCCCACCATGTGAGTAACTATCCACCTGCTACCGACCAAAGTGCACTCCATCCTCCCCACATGGTCTCCCCACTCCCCCAGCTTCCCCTTGGGTCCTAGAAGTGGCAGCAGGAAAGCCTCCTTCCCCTATCCTGGCCACAGGAGGGGGAGCACAAGAAGCACCCAACCGTGGCAGAGAGGACCCAGTGGGCTGCTCCCCTCCTGGCTGGTGAGGTTTAGGGGTGACACAAGTCTCTGGTTCCTAAAATGGCCTGTCTTGTCCTGGCACCTTAGCTCCCAACTTCAGTCATTCCAAGGTGTGTAACTGTTCCTCTTGACCCAGACTGGGAGAGTGGGCTCCCTCCATCTCTCGGGCCTGGGAGGGAAAAGCTGTGCTCTGGGAGGGTGAAGCTGCTTTGGTCTTCTCAGGCCTTTGTCACCGCCTGACATATCCTGTGTGTGTTCATTGTTGGGAGCCACCCACTAGACATAAGGGCCACAAGGCCAGGAACTTTGTCCACCAGGGCACCAGCGTGGTCTGGCACTGAGAGCTGTGTGAGGTGCTGGGCACGCAGCAGGCACGTGATAGCTCTCTGCACAATTGGCAGTCCTCAGGCTGCCTGGGTGTCCTGACCGAAGCACCAACTGGCTGACGGGGCTGGGCAGGACCTGCCACTCCTGGAGGCATTATAACAGGGACAATAAAACTCGCAGCACCGGATGTTGGAAGAAAAAGAGAGAACATGACAGAAACCCTTTGTGGACGCCCACGCAGATGCTGGGGCAGGTAGGGTTTCTGGCATTTCCTCCTTGAATCTGTGCAGTCCATGAGCATATGCTTGCGTTGTGGCATTTCTTGTAATTTTGTTTTTGTGGCCTGCACGTCTGCTTCCTCTGCTAGACTCTGCATATCTCTACTCACGTTCCCTTTGGATCTCGGAGCTCACTTCCACCACCGAGTCTTGTCCACAGTGACCAATACCCTTAGATTATTCACACCTCCTGGAGGTGCCTTTCTCTTCCTCCCTGTGGCCATGGAAAGTCAGCAGGTGTCTAGTCATTTGGTTGCTGTTGGCACTGCACGTGACAATGTCACCCTCTGTGTTCACTCAAAAGACACATGATAAGCACCTTCTATATGCAGGGCAGGACCTAGACTCTGCCCTCAAATAGCTGAGGTAAGAAAGTAACAGCAGGGCCAGGCGTTGTGGCTCACGCCTGTAATCCCAGCACTTTGGGAGGCCGATGCGGGTGGATCATGAGGTCAAGGAATTGAAACCATCCTGGCCAACACGGTGAAACCCTGTCTCTACTAAAAATATAAAAATTAGCCAGGCACAGTGGCTCGTGCCTGTAATCCCAGCTACTTGGGAGGCTAAGGCAGGAGAATCACTTGAACCTGGGGGTGGGTGAGTGGAGACTGTAGTGAGCTGAGATCGTGCCACTGCACTCTTGCCTGGCAACAGAGTAAGACTGTCTCAAAAAAAAAAAAAAAGGGTAATGGCTGAGTGTGGTAGCTCACGTCAGTAATCCCAATACTCTGGGAGGCCAAGGCAGGAGGATCACCTGAGGCCAGGAGCAATGTAGCGAGACCCCGTCTCTACAAAAAATAAAAAAAAATAGTTGGGTGTCGTGGCACCTGCCTATAGTGCCTGCTACTGAGGAGGCTGAGGCAGGAAGATCCTTGAGCCTAGAAGAGCTGTGATAGTGCCACTGTACACCAGCCTGGGTGACAAAGCATGACTGTCTCTACTTAAACAAAAGGCCAGGTGCAGTGGCTCATACCTATAATCCCAACATGCTGGGAGGTTGAGGCGGGAGGATCACTTGAGCCCAGGAGTTTGAGACCAGCCTGGCAACATAGTGAGACCCCGTCTCTATAAAAAATTTAAATAACTAGCTGGGTGTGGTGGCACATGCCTGTGGGACCCGCTACTTGGGAGGCTGAGGCAGGAGGATTGCCTGAATGTGGGAAGATGACTTGAGCCTGGGAGGTCGAGGTTGCAGTGAGCTGTGATTGCACCACTGTACTCCAGCCTTTGCTGACAGAATAAGACCTTGTCTCAAAAAAATAAACAAATAAATAAACAAGAAAAACAAGGAAAGGTAAGATGTAACTTAACTTACTATAACTCACTTGTGCCTACAGGAAAATAATAAAATAGAAAAAAAGAGAAAGAGACAAGAAAACTAGAACATGAGATAGAGTGGGGCAACACCAGGTAAGGGGCAGTAAGAGGTGCAGGATTTTGGAAGGAGCCATCACCATGCGTGTGACTGTCACGGAAGGGGGCTGCTTCCCTCTCTGCTCAAAGAAAGGTGATGGCAGAATTCTTCCCATACTAGGGGCCAGGTTCTGAAGGTTCCACCACTTCCCCCACACCATGAAGTCCCGGGTAGAGGTGGGGGCAAGCAGGTGTCCCGCTAAAGGCACTCCACTGGACACCCATTTAATCTCACGTAAAACCTCAAAACAACCCTTCAAGATGGTCTTCTTACCCCCACTTTATAGGCAAGGAAGCCGAGGCTCCAAGGCTCAGAAGCTTAAGTAACTTGCTGATAGCAGCTGTGTTGATCTTACCTATCAACTTGATTAGGCCATGGTGCCCAGTTGTTTGACCAAACAACGTTGCTAAGAAGGTTTTTTTTTTTTTTTTTGAGATGAAGTCTCGCTCTTGTCCCCCAGGCTGGCGTACAATGCACGATCTCAGCTCACTGCATCTCTGCCTCCTGGGTTCAAGCGATTCTCCTGCCTCAGCCCCCTGAGTAGCTGGGATTACAGGTGCTCAGCTAGTTTTTTTGGTATTTTTAGTAGAGACAGGGTTTCACCATGTTGGCCAGGTTGGTCTTGAACTCCTGACCTCAGGGGATCCACCCACCTCGGCCTCCCAAAGTGCAGGGATTACAGGCGTAAGCCACTGCGCCTGGCCACTAGGAAGGTATTTTTTAGATGTAACTAACATTTAAATCAGAAGACTTTGAGTAAAGCAGATTACCTCCATAATGTGAGTGGCCCTCATCCAAAAACTGAAGGCCTTAAGAAAAAAGACTGAGTTCAGCCGGGAGTGGTGGCTCAAGCCTGTAATCCCAGCACTTTGGGAGGCCGAGACAGGCGGATCACGAGGTCAGGAGATCGAGACCATCCTGGCTAACACGGTGAAACCCCGTCTCTACAAAAAAATACAAAAAAAAACTAGCCGGGCGAGGTGGCGGGCACCTGTAGTCCCAGCTACTGGGGAGGCTGAGGCAGGAGAATGACGTAAACCCGGGAGGCGGAGCTTGCAGTGAGCTGAGATCCGACCACTGCACTCCAGCCTGGGCGACAGAGCGAGACTCTGTCTCAAAAAAAAAAAAAAAAAAAAAAAAAGAAAAAAGACTGAGTGCCTACCATGGCCCCACTGTGGAAGAGGAGATTCTGCCTCCAGGCTGCCTTCGGACTTGAACTGCAACATCAACTTCCCCGGCTCTCCAGCCTGCCTGCCTTGCAAAATTTGGACTTGCCACCCCCACAACCGTGTGAAACAATTCATTAAAACACATCTCTCTCTTTCAACACACACACACACACACACACACACAGGTTCTGCTTCTCTGGAGAACCCTGACTAACACAGTGACAGAGCAAGAATTATAACCTAGAACCGTGCAACTCCTAAAGCTGAGCTCTTAACCTCGGCATTCCACTACTACACACATCTGCAGGTTCAGGACTACTAATCAATAACATTATTATGATAAACAACAGGACACAGTCACTGCTGAGGAGGTACTTGTCATTATCCAAACGTTTGGATTCAGTGTAAACACTAGCCCTCTCACCCAGAGAGTAAAGTATCAGTTTCACCATCTTTGATTACAAGTTCAGCAAATAGACACTATTGACCTTATTCACATCATTTGTGGCTGAGAGCTCTCCTGCATATCTAGTCTCCAATGCTGGGAGAATGCCGTTGTCATGGCTGTGAAGACAGCCAGGAGGCTCCCGATTGGTCTATTTACTTCGCTGGCAGAGCTCACAGGCAAACAGGTAACCAGCAGCTTCTGAAGTCAGGCCAAATTCTGCAGGGATTTGAGGCTGGGTTACTGAGCAGCCTCTTTACTTCTGTTGTCCTGTTTGCCTGAACTGTGCGCTCCCTGGGACAGGCACTCAGCCTTGTCCAACGCTGTATGGCCAGCCCTGGGCACAGTGCTGGGCCCAGCCTGACACCCACCAAGTGCCTGCCAAGTGAGGAGGTACTGAGGCCAGGAGGAAGGAAACTTTATCTTCCTCTTTCTTTCTCAAGTGTGATTAGGATGGATGTCACTGAAGCAGGAGGGATGAGAAAGGGAATGGGATATGAACCCTGGCTCTAGCTGTCTCTACTCCTACATACCCACGGGACCCTGGCAAGTGGGTTTCTGGAAACCTCAGTTTCCTTATTGATGGGAAGGTCTGTCCTGCCTGACTGGGGGGAGGGTGAGGAGAAGGTGCTTGGCAGGTGTGGAGCTCAGTATGTGCAGTGAGAGTCAGTGCTGAACTGCTGGGGGGATGGGGTCAGGGGTGACTGTGGAGCCTTCCTGCTGTTTCAGGGCTCAAAGCCATGCCCTGTCCTTATGGGTCCCTCAGGGGACTCCTGAGGCCAAAGTAATAACTCATGGGGGTGGGGCAGAGAACTAGCAGGTGCTGAGACCTGTGATGTGTCAGATACTGCCACTGACTCTCACCTGGCGGGCCCTCAGGCTGGGTAGGACACAGCCTGTAAAGGTGAAGACAGTGAGACTCGGAGAAGTGATGGCACTGGCAAGGGCTGCAGCTCACAGCGACAGACCTGGGAATGCCTGCCCTGGTCTCTGCGATCTCAAAGCCCTTCTGCTCCGGACACATGATAAGGCTCTGTCTCCAGGGCCCCTCACCTCTCTTTTAAACAGTTAATTTTAACCTTAAAAAAGTACAGTTGCCTTTTAAATTATGAAAGTAGTGCAGACTTGTGGAGAAAAATACAAAAGGGTATGCAGGATCTTGTGACAGAGCCTCCTTAACCACCATCCTGCTCCTCAGAGTTAGCCCCTGAGTCCTTCAGTATAGACTCTTCTGGTGCCTTCTATGAAACATAAGGATTTTGAACAATGGGATCCCCAACTTGTCAGGAACTTATTTAATATATACAAACCAGCCTCATCCTTTTCAATGACTCCAGAGTATTCCACCACATGGCTCTACCACAGTTTCTAGAACTGGTTCCCCACAGATGGGCACGTTCCTAGTTTTGCTCTTATGAGCAGTCCTGCAGTAAATAAGCTAGTGTGGAAATCTCTGTGCACGCTGAGCAAGTACTTACACAGGACACGTTCCTAGAAGTGGGAATGCAGGGTAAAAGAAATGGTCAGGCATTGGTGGCTCATGCCAGTAATCCCAACACTTTGGGAGGCCTTGGGAGGCCAAGGTGGGCGGATCACCTGAGGTCAGGAGTTCGTGACTAGCCTGGCCAACACAGCGGAATCCCATCTCTACTAAAAATACAAAAATTAGCCAGGCATGGTGGTGCACACCTGTAATCCCAGCTGCTCGGGAGGCTGAGGCAGCAGAATCACTTGAACCTGGGAGGCGGAGGTTGCAGTGAGTCGAGATCGTGTGCCACTGCACTCCAGGCTGAGCGACAGAGTCAAGGTCTGTCTCAAAAAAAAAAAAAAAAAAAAATTGTACACTAAGAGGTGTTGGCCCACACTACCCTTTCACCCCTGGTGGTGGAAGAGCCAAATCCTCCCCACCCATCTGACAGGTGAAATGGCATCGCAACTTAAGGTGCTTTCTTTGAGTTGGTTAGACTGAAAAACTTGTCGGGTTTTCAGGCCATTTGTATTTGTCCCATTGTTACCCATTTTGATTTTCCTGCTAGGTTGCTTGCCTTGTAGAATTTTGGGGAACTTTTCATACACTATGGCTTTAACACGTAGTGATTATGTCAAGTAACCTCTCTCCTGTTTCAATGACTGAACAAGGAAGTCTTTCTACCTCCACTGTATCCATTTATTGATAAACAGAATCTATTAACACCACCTTATACATAGTACCATGTGACTGGTGAGGCAACCTCTGCCCTGGATGTTTCCTTACTGTGCCCTAAATCCCACAACAAAGCTGCCTGAGAGGTCACCGCCATGCCTGCCTCACCCTACCCCTGCTCCCAGGCACCTCACCTTGCCTGCACGGGAACAGTGATGCTATTTGGGAAACAGCCCTGGTCCCAAGAAGGGGTGTGGAGGAAACTCCAGGACAGAACACTGCTGTGCAGGGGACTTCCATCTGCCTGGGCTCAGATGTGGGGATGAGGTGGGCCATGGCAGGCAGCATAACCACAAACCCTGTGGCCGTCTCTTCTCCTTGCATTCATCCTTGCATCTTCGTGACATCCCACACTCATTCTTAGTCCCCACTGTCTTCCCTTTGCTTTCTAACCCTCCCCACCTTTTCAGATTTAGAACAGTATGTGCTACTGGCACTGAGTGAATTATCACTCCTGGTTAGCTATTCCTCTCTTCTGAGACAGGCTGTGTTTCCAAAGCCATCCCAGTTACCAGCCAATAGACAGGAAGTTGGTTACTCGGGGAATGGGGGATGCCTTCACTTTGGCCCTAGAATCACATTAAGCCTATTTTGGTCACTCCCAGGTGATCCTGGGTGAGATTAGAAGCACTGAATGATGGCTCTATACTTCCTCCACCCAAATCTATACACTGAAGAGGAAGAACTGCAAAATTCTGGGACTTGCTTTGCAGGTTCAAGGTGCACGTGTGGCTCAAGGATTCAGACCCATCTTAGCTACAGACCCAAACAGAAGCCTGCGCTACCTCCACAGCCTCCACCCTGCCTTAGCTTGGACACCAACTGCCTCCTCCTGCTCCCATGCAGTCACAGGGGTCCAGAGCCCATTCCTGTGGTGTGGGCTTGCTCCTCCGCCTGAGTCACCGCATGTGGCTAGGATCTCCTGCAGCTGAAAGCAGCAGCGAGTGCACGGTGTCTACTCCCAGCAGTACATCCTTATGACCCTGAGTTCCTTCCGAGGGAAGGAGTGAGGATGAGCTGGATGTGTAGGCCTGCAGCACTTGGGTAAGGATAGAAGTGAACGGAGAAAGCAAGAAGCAGAAGGATCAGGCCAAGCGCGGTGGCTCGCGCCTGTAATCCCAGCACTTTGGGAGGCTGAGGCGGGTGGATCGCTTGAGCCCAGGCCAACATGGTGAAACCCCATCTCTACTAAAAAATACAAAAATTAGCCAGGTGTGGTGGTGCACTCCTGTAATCCCAGCTACTCTGGAGGCTGAGGCAGGAGAATCGCTTGAACCCAGGAGGCAGAGGTTGCAGTGAGCTGAGATTGTGCCACTGCACTCTAGTCTGGCCAACAGAAGGAGATTTTGTCTCAAAAACCACAAAAACAAAAAAGCAGGGGGAACTGCAGAAGGGAAAGCCAGGGGCTGCATGGATTCTGGATGCTTTTGAAGGTGAACATAACAGGATGATGATGAAGATGACAGAACAGTACAGGGTACTAGAGAAAACTGTCTACACTGCTGATAAATAAAGGGGAACCAACAAGTGAGACAGGAGAAGCTACAACTGCTTGGCTGCATAAAAATAATATTAGTTGACTTATTCATAGTAACTGCTTAGCAATTTTATCTAATTACGATGCAGCTCAATGATGATGTGTATAATTATTGCAGACCAATGGAATTGATAACAATCCCAGGTACAGCTGATCTTTCTAGTGTGCTGTTAGTGGAGATTGGTCTCAGATTCCTTGTGGTAACAGTGGTGGGAATACTAATAATGATGATGACATGTGTTACAAATGCCCACTCATTTAATTCTCACAAGAGCCCATATCCACATCACCTACCATCCTCTGGCCTGTTTTACAGAGAAGTGGTACACCTTGCTCCAGGCCCCACTGGTGGTGAGTGGCAGAGCAGATCCCCACCGCACTGGGCGTGAACCCAGGCTTCTGGCTCCAGTCCTTCAGCACTCTGCTACTCTGCACCCCACATGATGGTGTTCACAGTGGGCCAGGATCCCCACTGCACTGGGCTGTGCCTCCTCTGCCCCGTGTCCCCTGCCAGTCCTCTCCTCACCTGTGTAGCTGCTGGAAGGAAGTGCATGCTGTGGTCCCCCATTGAGCTCTGGGGCTCCTTCTGCCTCTGCCACTTCCTCTTTCTCCTCCTCTTCCCGGACCTCAGGGGCTTCCTCCTGTGGCTGCTCCATGGCTGATCTCCCCTCGGTGCCACGCCTGCAGGCCCGGTCATAGCTCTGGCATCGTCTGGGTCTGAACGCAGATGGACCTCTACAGGGTGGTTCCCATCAGCCTTGACAGAGGAGAAGACAGGAAGAGGTCAGGTGAGGCAGTGACGAGGAAGAGGATGGTGGGAGTGGGGCACGCTTGGGGGCTGCTGTCATGGAGGGGGTTCTTCTGCTCCTGCTCCCTCCCCAGTCCCTGCAGTGCTATCCCATGGTCTCTGTTCCTTGTATCACAAGTCACCTGCCCTATCACCCTTCCCACCTGGCTCTCGTAGTGGGTTTGTGGGGTTCAGAGCAGGCTCCATAAACCAGAGAGGTGACACACCACTGTGCCACCCTTCCCTGCCTCCTCTGTTGCCTCCTGTTCTGAGTCTTCAGGAAGCACATTGGAATGACTTGAGGGGCTTTTCCCAACTCTCCAGCCCACCTGGAGATCCATATATGCATCATGCCTCCCATCCCCGACCCTGTCCCTACCAGCACTCAGGCCCAAGAATCACGGCTCTCCTGTGCTACTGTTCCTGAAGGGGTGAGTCCCATCCTTTCAGTGGTTGGGTGTGGAAAAAAGACATAAAGTCCTGCTGTTCTCGGCTCATGTTGACAGATCTGCAACCACGGCCCTGCTCTAGACCTGCCAACTTGGCTGTACACTGTAGTCACTGGGGAGTTTTTAAAAAGACAGATGCCTGGTCCCAACCCCAGAGATTCTCCTTTGATTGGTTTGGGGAGCAGCTTGGACATTGGGGTTCTTATTTTTTAATTGTCCTGGTGACTGTAACGTGCAGCCAAGTTTGAGAACCACTACCAGCTTCACAGCACAGTAACTTCCAGCTGGTAGTAAATCATCCCCCTCAAAACATCTTAAGGCTACACATTCATTTCCACCAGGCCTTCCCTTGCTTGGACTTAACAATAACCTCGGGGCCTACTTGAGGGTGGAGGCTGGGAGGAGGAGAAGAGCAGAAAAAATAACTATTGGGTACTAGTCTTAGTACCTGGGTGATGAAATAATCTGTATAACAAACCCCTGTGACACAAGTTCACCCATATAACAAACCTGCATCTATACCCTGAACCTGAAATAAAACAACAATACAAAACTCTTAGCTGTTTTCTGGTGTTTTTGTTGTTGTTGTTGTTGTTGTTTTTTGAGACAGTCTCACTCTGTCGCCTAGGCTGGAGTGCAGTGGTGCAATCATGGCTCACTGCAGCCTTTATCTCCTGTGCTCAAGTGATCCTCCCACCTCAGCCACCCAAGTAGTTGGGACCACAGGCGTGCACCACCACACCAGCTAATTTCTGTATTTTTTTTAGAGATGGGGTTTTGGTATGTTGCCCAGGCTGGTTTTGAACTCCTGGGCTCAAGCAACCTGCTCACTTTGGCCTACCAAGGTGTTGGAATTACAGGCATGAGCCACTGTGCCTGACTTAAAAATAATTTGAATTAAAATAAGAAGGCAAACTTAATAATGTGGAAGATGAGAGGGAGTGATCAACATTCAATCAGCTCAAGTCCCCTTATTTTTCAAAAGATGTCTCAAGATGCCGACGTATAATTTCCAAATTATTACAGTAGAGTGGGAAAACCTGGAAAAGGTCATGTAAACCTCTAGCTTTGTGACTGAGGAAGCCTCACAGACAGGAGCAGACCACAGAGACACAACTAAATGAATGTGGGATCTTGGACCAGATCCCCAAAGCAGAAAGAGGGCAGTGGCAGAAAAACTGGTAAGGTCTGAACAGCACACTGACTTCGGTTAATAGTATTGTACCAGTGTTCCTTTATGTAAGATTTAATGTGAGTTGGGTAAAGGATATGTGGGGACTCTATGATCTCTGCAACTTTTCTGTAACACCAAACTTTTTTCAAAACAGAGTTAGAACGAAAAAACTTTTTAAAAATTTAGTTTTCTGGCTTCTCTTGAAAATTGGGCAGACATGGACCCTGGGCACCTGCAGGCCTCTGGCACGCACCCCCAGAGCCAAGCAATGCTGCCCACTGGCATGATCTCCACTAGTGGCAGTTTCTCCCCTGTGGGCTCTTTACTCATTTACACTGCATTGCAGGGACTTGAAAGTTTGTTTAATATACATCAGTTCCTCAGGGATCAGTCCCTGACCACTCGTCCCTGGATGGAAAAAACTTGGAAAGTTTTAAACTTGGAAAGCACCAGACCCAGAGCACAGGAAATGTTCACAGGTGTTGTCCTGCTCACTCCGTGGCTTTCTGCAAGTGGTAGCTGGGGCAGTCACTCCTATTTCTCCCCAGCTCCCTTCTTCTTCCTTCTAAGTCTCAGTCTTCTCTGGATCAGCAAAGTGCCTACCTAAACATTCAGTTTCCCCAAGCTCTCTTGCAGCTACAGTGTTCATTGGCATAATTCTGATCAGCAATATGTGAACAGAAATCTAAAAGGAGGAGCTATTGAAAAAGCTATTATTTCCTAATAGAAAGAGACGAACTTCTGCCCTTCCCATCTTCCTGCCTGAAACAGGAATACTATGCCTAGAGGTGTAGCAGCTGCCTTTGGAGCAGCAGAAGACAGGGTAGGAGGGTGGGTGAAAAGTCCAAAAGCACCTGGCCACTGCGGCCTCTCAAAGCTGCTGGACACGCCCTGCAATGCTGGCCTCCAGACTGCTTGGTAGGTGAAAAAAATCAAACTTGTTTTATTGATTGCCGGCACTGATTCCCAGATTTCTGTTGCATGCAACTGAACACAATCCTAATTTAAAATAGGAGACATAAAGACACTTAGCTCAAGAGTAGAGTGGGGTTCTGGGGTGGAAGTTGGCCACAATACCGGAAAAAGGACACTGGCAATTACCGAGAGCAATGTGTGACTGCAGTGGCATTAGTCAGCTTTAAAAAAAAATTGCCATTATCCAAATAACAAGTACCAGAAACACCGATTCTTTATGCTCCACCAGATTGAAAGCCTGGAGATGGAGGAAGCAGGGAAGGGTGAGAAGGGCGGGACCCCGGGAGGCCTCAGAAGGGATGAGTCCCAAGAGAAGGAGCAGCACTGGTGACAAGGGTCAGATGGTGGGACTCCCGAGAGCCATGGCGCAGTGGTGGCAGAGCCCAGGGTGAGTGGGATGAGGCAATGAGAACACACTCTGTTTTTGGACCCATGTGGCGTGGGTGTCAGTGGACACGGGGAAATGCACACCAGGCTGTGGTGATGAGAACCACAAAGAGGGGGACATGAAGATGTGGGGTCCCCACTTAACAGAAGGCATCAGAGGAGGAAAAGCCACAGTACTGCCTGGTATATATAATCAACAACACAGCCTCTGAGCCTCTGGTGACCCTGGGGAGGACCTGATGGAGCTCCCTGTCAGGACCAAATCCTGGAGGGAGGGGAGGGAGCTGACTGAGCTCCCTGTATGCGTCACGCTCCCCCTCAAGCCTCGCCAGCCCCCATAAGGCCTTATAAGCCCCCCTTGCAGATAATAAAAGGGACAGGCCTGAGGATCCCAACAGGGCGTCTTAGAGAACATGCTAGAGGACGAAGCAGAAAACAGCAGAGCTTTGGACACAGCGGGACTGGAGCCCAGCCAGGCCCTGACGGCTGTGTGCACTGGGCTGTGTTACTCAGCAGAGCCTCAGCTCCCACTCCCACATATGAGCTGGTAGTGGGTTTTTTTCACGAGAACCGGTAAAACTGTTCTCAGTTTTGGGAGGTGCAAGAGGTTGTCTCTTAGGCTCAGACGCAGTTCTGGACTCTGGCTGGAGTTTTGAATTCAGGACCAGGGTCTCTGGTTCCCATGCTGACATCTCTCCCTAGCCTGGAATTGTCTCTTCTGACTGCGGCCTCTCAAGGACACCAGCGAAGAGGGAGGGGAGCTGTAGCCTGGCTGTTCTAAAACCTACACACATCCCTTGGGCTGCTCCTATTTAGACTAAACTGCTGTGCTGCAGCCCATCCCTGCATTTTGCCAGAAGCCTGCCATTTTCATATGGCCTCACTGCTCCTTCTACAGCTGAGGTCTGCCATCTACCCTGAGCCAAGGTTGCTCCCTACACACTGTTCTCAGCTGGCCCAGCCAAGAGCAACCTTGACCCCTAGGCTCTCTCCCCTGACCCACTGAACCTAGGCCCACTGACTAGATTTTCTCAGGTAGCTGCCACCCCACCCACCACTATGCCCGCGATGAACCCTATTCTCCTCTTCCTTTCTTCAGCCCTGGCACTAAAGATAGCGCAGCTTGGGCCAGGCATGGTGGCTCATGCCTGTAATCCCAGCACTTTGGGAGGCCGAGGCAGGCAGATCACACGAGGCTAGGAGTTTGAGACCAGCCTGGGCAACATGGCGAAACCCCGTCTCTACTAAAAATATAAAAATTAGATACGTGTGGTGGTGCACGTCTGTAATCCCAGCTACTTGGAGGCTGAGACATGAGAATTACTTGAACCTGGGGGGCAGAGGTTTCAGTAAGCCAAGATCGCACTGCTGCACTCCAGCCTGAGGACAGATCGAGACCCTGTCTCAAAAACAAAAAAAGTCCGGGTGCAGTGGTTCATGGCTGTAATCCCAGCACTTTGGGAGGCTGAGGTGGGCGGATCACTTGAGGTCAGGTGTTCAAGACCAGCCTGGCCAACATGGTGAAACCCCATCTCTACTAAAAATACAAAAATTAGCTGGGCATGGTGGCGCACGCCTGTAATCCCAGCTACTTAGGAAGCTGAGGCATGAGAATCGCTTGAACCTGGGAGGCAGAGGTTGCAGTGAGCCGAGATCACACCATTGCACTCCAGCCTGGGTGACAGAGGAGACTCTGTCTCAAAACAACAACCACAATACAGCCAGGCACTGGGTTTAATTTGTATGCTGGCAAAAAACCTTGGCTTTTTTTTTTTTTTCGGTCTGCCTCCCAGTGTTAGCTATCTCCCCTCTCCACCCCCCAGCATTATGCCAGAGCCAGAAGCCCTCTGATCATGTCACAGCTTTGTCCCACTTACGAGGCTGGAGCTTCATACCCTCAGACAAGACAAGGGCCCTGAGCCAGAATGAAGGGGCATGAATGCAGCAATGTAGCCCCTCACCAAAGAGTAGTCTCTAGCAAAATAATTTCTTGCGTGGCGTGTGGGGGAAGGGCAGGGGGGCTCACGCCTATAATCCCAGCACTTTGGGAGGCTGAGGCAGGAAGATCACCTGAGGTCAGGAGTTCAAGACTAGCCTGGTCAACATGGCGAAACCCCACCTCTACTAAAAATACAAAAATTATCCAGGTGTGGTGGCTTGTGCCTGTAATCCCAGCTACTTGGGAGGCTGAGGCAAGAGCATCACTTGAACTCGGGAGAGAGAGGTTGCAGCGAGCCACAATAGCGCCACTGTACTCTAGCCTGGCAACAGAGCAAGACTCCGTCTCAAAAAATAAAAATAAAAGAACTTCTTGCAAAACAAATCCCTGGACTGCTCTAATTCAGACATATATGCATGTGTGCGTGTACACACACACACACACAGACACACACACACACAGCCTGCAGCGCACATGCAGCCCCCATGCTCCCATTCCAATACCCACTGTCTGGCTCCAAGAAGAAACTCAGCCCTTCGGAGAGCTTAGGTGCAGGGAGGGGCACGACTCCATCCATTGCCCATTGGCAGGTGGATTTCATGGGCAGTGGTAGTTAGGAGCTTAACCCAAATGATCCAGAGCTCTAGAGACCTGGTCTGCGGCCAGAGCAACTAAGCCACCTGGGGCCCAGTCCCTCCCACCAAGTCTAGCTGTCTCCCTTCCCCATCTCTGCTAGGAGTAGGGAGGGGCTCACTTTCAGGGCAGCCCTCTGTGCTCAGCTGGGCAACCCCCAAGTGCCTCGTACTCCTTGTGGTGACTCAGGCGTTTCCCTGATGCCCATTGGCAGGCTATACAGTGTGGGAACACTTCTGCCCTACCCAGGGGATGAGTGGGGACAGTCAGTGTGCCAGGGGCCTCCATGGGCTCCATCTGCCACATAGTACAGCCTGATGGGCCTTCATACTGTACTAGAGCCTAAGCTGGATCACCACTTCCATCACAATCGTACCAGCTTCCCTTCTCCAAGAACTTATTACACACCATGCTCTGTGTATGTTGGCAACTGTAATCCTCACAACAACCCTAAGAGGCAGGTACTATTATTATCCCCATTTAACTGATGTGGAAATTATGGCACAGAGAGGGAAAGTAATTGGCTCAAGGTCACACAGTAACTAGAGAAGCAGGATTTGAGTCAAGGCAGGTTGGCTCAAGTCTTAGCCACTCTACTGTGTGTCTCATATATGGTGCTAGGTAAGACTGGATCAGGAGCTGGCATGTCCTTGCCCAGCTGGGGCTCCTTAGCCTCAGTCGGGAGCCATCACCTCTGAATCCTCTGTCTGGCTGCCAGTCCCCAGCTGTTTCTGTCAAGAACTCCTTGGTGAAAGCCCTTCTGGACATTACTGCCAGAAAATGACCCCTGTGTGCTGAAAACAGCCACAAGCTCTGGTCCCTGCCTCCCTCTCCAGGCCTATCCTCCTGCTCTGCCCACCTATGTGCCTCAAGATCCCGCATCACTCCCTGAGCATGGAGGCTTGAACTGGCATCTGCCTGGAACACCGTCCCCTCCACTAGCTAAGACCTTCTCTCCTTCAAGACCTGCCTGCACCTCCTCTTCCGGGAAGCTCTCCTAGACTAGCTCCATTCTGTTCCTTCTCACCACAACCCCGACACAGGCCCTCCAAATCTGTAATCGCTACACCAAACTGCAGTGTCTGCGAACTGCTCTGGCCTCACCATGTTATCAGTTTCCCAGAGAATGCCCTGTATCTTACTGAGGTGGGTCCCAGCACCTGGCATTTAGTGGGTCCTCAACATATACTTGCTGAATGAATATACTAAAAACATGAGCCTTAGCCACACTATTCTGAGTTGTAGCACTTGCCACTGTATCAGTTTTCATAGATTACTGCCATCGAGATGCAATACTCCAAAGAAGTGAATTCCACCGGCTTCAGTCAGGCCTGGGTTCACACCCTGGCTCGTCCCTCTCACTCTATGACTTGGGGAAGACACTAAAACTGGGATGCTAGCACCTAACCTGAGAGGCTGCTGTGTGGAATAAGTAACGATGCAGTAACTTAACAGTGCCAGGTAGATAGTAAGGGTCCTACAAATAAGGACCACAGCGGTTGCTGCTATTATTATCACCCATGGCTTGTGTTAAGGGATTGTAGGGTGATATTCTAGCTCTAGAAATGTGCTAGCCTGCTGAAACCCAAGGGACCTCCACAGACAGAACTTCCCAGTTCCCTGCCTCACCATCAATTGTGGGGAGAGAACCAGCAGGGAGCCCCCTAGTCTGGGCACATGCTTCTTTTTTCAGGGAGAAGGGCCTAAACCTTCCTCCCCATCTTGCCCCACATGTGGGTGACCCAGTTGCTGTCATCTCCTTCCTCCCACATTGCAGCGGAATAAGGGGCAGCCTCTGGATACAAGACAGAGGTTGCCCCGTCTCCATGGCAGGTGCTTTTGGGATCAGAAGTGAGGGATGTCATGGGAGAATGGGTCTGCTGATTCTCTCCTAACCTTTCTTATCAATCATTAATCCAAGTGCTGACCTAGTGACCTGGTTTTCTAGGCCAGCAACTCTGCCGTGTTCTCTGCTTACTATTCGCCAATCCAGGTCACCCCACCCTCTTAAGAACACAGGAGAAGCCCGGGTGGCCTTCTAGCTGGCCAGAGTCAGCCCAGAGAGTCACCTGAGGCCAATCCCCAGGAGTGGCCTGGGGCTGGTTTTGTTCAGAGACTGCTGGAACCAGAGAAAAGACAGCCAGGAGGCCATCCATGCATTCCACAATTCTTCCCATTGCCCCAAGAGGCAGCCCCCAGGAACAACCAGCCTCCAGGACCAGAGAATGCCTGGAGAAGAGACTAGAGACAGGAGGGTACTCTTCACCAGGGATGGGAAAGCTGCCACAGAAGGGGGCCTTGGGTGTGCCCACTCACCCACCCGCAGTAGGGAGAGAGAGGAATCCAGATCCCTGCATCAGCTCTCCACTGGGAGAACTGACATGCTGACCGCCTCTGACCGCAGCCGCTGAAGACTGCGAAAAAACTGTGGTTTTCACAAAGAGAAGCTCAGCAATGTCAAAGCATGTACACATGCATAGAAACAAAACTGAAAAGACATGGCCACAGATGTTAAGGGTACTTTTCTCTGAGGGGTGGGGCTGTAGGTGATTTTTATTTTCTTAATTATATTTTCCTATGTTATCCAGTTTCTTCACAGTGAGCGTGGGATACCTTCATAATCTGGGGTTGGTTGGGGGAAGAGGGAGACATTTTAAAAAACAAATAAAATGCTGAGAGATGCCAATGAGGTAAATGAAAGGCCTGCTCAGGTCCCAGAAGAGCCCGAGATCTCTCCTACCGAAGCCTGAACGGGCCTGAGGCCCCTCACACTACTTGGAGAGGGCTTCCAGGGTAGGGTGTTTCTGCTGGCCAGCAGAGGGACAGGCCAGGGACCGAGCCAGAGCCCTTCTCAGCTAAGACCACAGGGGCTATGGTTGTGGACACTGTCCCTGCCCCTTTGCTCTTCTTCTGGTCCCTGCCAGCTGGTTTCATTCACTTGTTCAACAAATATTTGTCAAGTACCTACCACCATGTGCCAGGCTACATTAGCCAGCAATGACCAGGGCTATGAAGGACAAATGCCAAGCACGGTGCGGCACTCAGAGCACATGAGTCAGGTGCGGATGGTCAGGAGAGGCTTTCTTGAGGACCTTCCTTACGTAGCCTTTGGCCCAGGCAGGCTGAGAGGGATTCCAGGGTGATGGGAACAGCGATGTGAAAAGGCCCAAGGAAGGAGGACCCAAGGAAGGAGGTCTGTGGGTAGAGAGAAGGGCTATGGCTACAGGTCACTCAGGGTCTTGAAGGGTAAGCTGAGGATGTGGGTGTTTTTTCTAGGAGGAGCAGAGAGCCAAGGGGGTTGTGAAGAGGATGGGAAGGAACAGAGCTGCATTTTTACAAAGACCTTTCAGGCTGCTGTGGAGGATACGACTGAAGATGATTTCAGCCAGGCTCGGAGGAGCAATGGTTACAACAAACCTGGCAAGGGAGTCGGCGGGAGGGGAAGGCCACCTCCCGGAGCCCTGCAAGGTCTGGGAAGCAGCTGCCTGTTGTGTTCCCGGGAAGACTCAGGCTGAGGAGATGAGGGATGGGCCCCTGACTCAGAGCTGAGTACCTCTCTGGCTGCCCCACCTGTGTCCTCACTGAGTAAAATGTCAGAATTAGATCATCTCCAAGGCCCATTCCTGCTCTGCCCAACGGGGCTCCAGCCTCCCCGAGGTCCTGGTCTCAGTGATTCCTGACTATGACACACATACACAAACACAGGTATCTGGGGAGCAGACGTGGCACTTGGCACTGCCTGGCATGAGGTCAATCGACATTTACCAGCCACATTCCCAGGCTTGACAACTATACCCAAGCCCCTCACACATCTGACACAGAGCTCTTGTGACCAGGATGCCAACCATAGGTCAACAGCCCTGCTCTAGGGGCTCTGTGGTTACAATGTGGACACCATCACTTATACCTTTTTTCTTTTTTTTTTGACAAGATCTCCCTGTCACCCAGGCTAGAGTGCAGTGGCACAATCACAGCTCACTGCAGCCTCAATTTCCTGGGATCAGGTGATTCTCCCACTTCAGCCTGCTGAGCAGCTGGAACCACAGGTGTGCAGCACCACGCCCAGCTAATTTTTGTATTTTTTGTGGAGACAGGGTTTTGCCATGTTGCCCACGATGGTCTCGAACTCCTGGGCTCACGTTATCCGCCTGCCTCGGCCTCCCAAAGTGCTGAGATTACAGGTATGAGCCACCATGCCCAGCTACCTATTTCTTTTCAAACAGTTAAGACTAGGACAGCCCTTTAAGGGTACCTGGATAGCTCAGCTGGTAGGGCATGAGACTCTTAAGTTTCTGAAGTGCTTTCAGGTACATCACACCTCATTTAATTGACCCAGTGAGATGAGTGAAGGCAGGGCTATTTCATTGATCACTACACTCCCTAATCTGAGGGAAGCTCAGACTGGCTCTTGCTGGCTTGTGAATGCTCTGGGTGAGGGGACGAAGGCTGGAGGTAAGGAGAAGGGCAGCCACTGAGTGGTGGCCAGCAGGCCCCATGAGAGGCAATAAAACTCTGGCCCAGGAGAAATGGGACGCGCAATTGCGGCGGGGAGGCAGGAATAGGGATCTGTAGGGCTGAGTGACTTCTCAACCTTCCCAGGGAGACAGGAGACACGGAAAAATCCCACAGCTAAGCTATGATTGGCCAGTCTGTCCAGGAGAACCCAGGGATCTCAAGTTCAAGTCTCACCTAAAAGCATTCATGTTCGTTGACCCTATACTTCCCCTAATAGGAAAACATACTGAGCTGTTCACTGCAATGTTATTTATAATAACAAAAAATCAGAAATGGCCCAATGCCCAATATTAGAGGAATGGTTAAATATATTAAGGCACATCCAGGAAACTGAGTATTACCTAGTCATTAAACTCATGTTTTCATAGAATATTTAATAACTTAAGTGAAAAATACAATACGAATTTACATAAAGATCATGATTCCCATGAAAATGACAAAATAATAGAAGAAAGTTTCCCTGTATGAATAGAGTGGTAGGTGATTTTTTTTTTAATATCATTGTACTTTTTTTTTTTTTGAGACAGTCTTGCTCTGTCACTAGGCTGGGATGCAGTGGCGTGACCTTGGTTCACTACAGCCTCCACCTCCCGGGCTCAAGTGATCCTCCTACCTCAGCCTCCAGAGAAGCTGGGATTACAGATTCATGCCACCACACCCAACTAATTTTTGTATTTTTAGTAGAGATGGGTTTTCACCATGTTGGCCAGGCTGGTCTTGAACTGAACTCCCCCTGGATCACAAGTGATCCTCCCACCTTGGCATCTCAAAGTGTTGGAATTACAGGCATAAGCCACTGCACCTGGCCTTTGTGTTTTGTTGTTGTTGTTGTTGTTGTTGTTGTTGTTTTTTGAGAGTCTCACTTTGTCGTGCAGGCTGGAGTACAGTGGCATGATCTTAGCTCAGTGCAAACTCTGCCTCCTGGGTTCCAGTGATTCTCCTGCCTCAGCCTCCTGAGTAGCTGGTATTACAGGCGCCTGCCACCACACCCAGCTAATTTTTGTATTTTTAACAGAGATGGGGTTTCACCATGTTGGCCAGGCTAGTCTTGAACTCACCTCAAGTTATCCACCTACCTCGGCCTCCCGAAGTGCTGGGATTACAGGTGTGAGCCACCATGCCCGGCTTTTTTTTTTTTTTTTTTTGAGACAGGGTCTCACTGTTGCCCAGGCTGGAGTGCAATGGCTCCATCTCGGCTGACTACAACTTCTTCCTCCCGGATTCAAGCAATTCTCCCACCTCAGACTCCCATAGCTGGGACTACAGACACGCATCACCACGCCCGGCTAATTTTTATATTGTTTGGTAAAGTCAGGGTTTCACCATGTTGGCCAGGCTGATCTTGAACTATGACCTCAAGTGATCCACCCGCCTTAGCCTCGCAAAGTGCTGGGATTACAGATGTAAGCCACCACGCCCGGCCAATGTCACTGTACTTTTAAACTTTTGGTAACAAACACTTATGATCTTCATTTTATTTGACCCACGACAGCATGTGATATGACTGCTTGATCCCTCCTCCTCTATGACTTCTCTTCATTTGGCTTCCTCCCAGGTTTTACTCCGATGTCACTGGCGGCCCTTTATCAATCTCCTTTGTTGGCCCCAGTTAGCAATTTTCTGCCTAATCTCTAAAGGGCTCCTTCATTCTCCATCTATGCTCCCTCTCTTTATGATCTTATGCCGGCTGGTGCCTTCCAATGCCTGTTGTATGCTGATGATTCCCCAGTTTATTTCTACAGGCCAGCTTCTCTGACACCTCCACACGGATGTCCAATGGCAGCACAAGCCTAACACAACCAAAACCGAGCCCTTTACCCTCCCCCATGGTCTCTCTCATCTCAATGAAAACTTCAACCTTCCACTTAAGAGTCAATGAATCCTGCTGGCTTTGCCGTTAATAAATATACAGAATCTAATCACTTCTCACCACCTCTACTGCTATGACCCTGGTCCTAGCCAACACCATCTCTTGCCTGGATTACTTTATCAGCCTCCTAACTGGCTTTTTGGCTTCTGCCTCCCGCCTTACCACCCAGTCTCTGTATGCAGTCACAGTGATCCTTCTAAAATACAATTCAGATTCTGTCCTTCCTGTGATCAAATCCTTCCTGGAGCTTCCTACCTCAGAGAAAAAGCCCATCTTAATACCTGCCAGCAAGTCCTTCTGGAACTGGCACCCCTGCCTGCTCCACTCCTTCTGGTATATTAAGTATCAGGCACACGGCCTCCTGCTGGTCTCCACACAGCAGGCATATCCTGCCTTGGGTGGGCCTTTGCGGCCACTGTTCTCTCTAGCTACAGTTCTTCCCCTACCCTAATTACCTATCTCCACAGCTCACTGCCTCACCTCCTTCAGGTCCTTTCTCAAATGTGGCCATCTCAGTGAGGCCTTCCCTGGCTTCCCTGCTTCAAACCTGCGCAGTCCACCCTCAGGTACTTCCATCTCCCTTCCCTGCTTCAGCTTTCTCCGTCCGTCTTACGGCTATCTGGCAGAGTGTATATACATTTCCTCATTTGTTTAGTGCTTGTCTCTTCCTAAAGAATATAAGCTCCATGAGGCAGAGATTTTTGTCTGTTGTTAGATTCACATAATCCTCAAGTACCAGAGGAGCAACTGGCATAACTGGAAAAAGATGTCTGTTCACCATGTAACTTGAAGCAGTCCTGTAGAGATCATTGCTCCACAGGCTTCAGTTTTCCATGGGTATCTGACCCTGCTTTCAGACCATTCCAGACCCTACAAAGGAGGAGCTCATTCAGATGAGCATAAATTGGTAGAAATGTGGTGGAAGGCGAATCTAGAAGCCTGAGGGGCCTAGCAGTGTCTCGTTAGTTTTTTTGCTAATCTGCCAAGTGATGTTGCGGTTGGTGGTTCTGTGGTGCGGCGGTGGCGGGGCGGGGGGGGGGGGGCGGCGCTTCATTTTTCCCATGGGGAGGCAGCACTGGTGCTTCTTCCTCCCTTAAACTCTACAATCCTCTTACTGAGCAGATCCCAAAGCTACTATTACTCAATGGAGGGAGGCCTCCCTGACTCAGAGTCCTAGGTCAGACCCAGGGTGGGGGTGGGGAGGTGTTGACAAGTCCTTGGGTACCTTTAAAACATTTATATTTTCAGGAAGAAATATAAGACCAGTCAGTACCTGTACCTACTCACAGGACAGGCTGTGCACAAGGGAAGAGTGAAGGGCAGCTGACTCCTGAGTCAGTTTTTTTTTTTTTTTTTTTTTTTAATAAAAACAATTTAAAGCAGAAGAAACAGGGCCGGGCGCGGTGGCTCATGCCTGTAATCCCAGCACTTTGGGAGGCCAAGGTGGGCGGATCATGAGGTCAGGAGATCGAGACCATCCTGGCTAACACAGTGAAACCCCGTCTCTACTACAAATACAAAAAATTAGCCGGGTGTGGTGGCGGGCACCTGTAGTCCCAGCTATTCGGGAGGCTGAGGCAGGAGAATGGCGTGAGCCCGGGAGGTGGAGCTTGCAGTGAGCCGAGATCGTGCCATTGAACTCCAGCCCAGGTGACAGAATGAAACTCTGTCTCAAAAAAAAAAAAAAAAAAAAGAAGAAGAAGAAGAAGAAATAAAATACTTAAGAGTTTCAAAGAAGAAAATAAAGATTGAGGGGTAGGGTATTCTAGGTAGGGGAAATACAGGATCCTAGGCCCAGGAGAGGAAGATGGAGAAAGAAACGAGGAGACAGGGAGGCAGGGAATGGAGAAGGCTGGGGAAGCATGTCATACCAGATGCATGCAGAAGACCTTCTACAACTCTTCTTCCATGAAGCCTACCCAGCTTCCGTGTGAATCAAACAGTGCATAGCACCTATGTGTGCCAGGCATTATTCTAAGCTGCTTTCATGGAGCAACTCCCTTAGGTTTTAAAAGTGGACTATAAGGCAGGTACCCATTATCCCCATTTACAGATGAGAAAATTGGAGCATGGAAGAGTGAGGTAACTTCCAAGACTGTAGGAGCCAGGAGCCAGTAAGCCATCAGAGCAGGAGCTCTTAACCACTCTACTGTACTGCCTCTCACTACCATTCCTGAACTCTAATGCTAAAAAGGTGTTCTATATCCTGACCGATTAGACTCTCCCTTCAACTAACTGCCATTCCTGGTCCTTTCGTGCCTGGTCCTGGTCACCAAGTCTTGGCCTGCACCTTTTCCTCCCCAAACCCATCTTCTCTAGGTGAAACCTCTGTCACTTCAGCATTTGTCATTTGACAGGTTCCCAAACCCTGTTCCTTAGTTCATCATGTCCTCTTGATGTGTGGCTCCTAACACTCCCAGGAAGTAAGATGAAGTTAAAGTGTTGAAATGACATGTCCCACTGCTTACAGTCCACTACGACTCCCAGGCAGACCAGTCGTCACCGCCTGAACATCAAGTCAGACCTTCCTGTGCTTACTGAAATAGAAGGGGGTCCCTTTACATCCACCCATTCCAAAGTTTATCCTGTTGCTCCTGACCTGTTGTTAGAGCTCTTTGAGGGTTTTCTAAGCCCGATTCTGTTCTCCAAAGCGCAAACAATCCCTCGTCTCATATCATCTGTAAACCTGAAGAGTATGTCTTCTACCTCTTCTCCTAAGTCAATCAGGGACTTTCCTCAAGCAGTCATCTGTCTATTAACCTTTGGATAAGGCAGTTCAATGCATCTGTAATCCAATGCCTTGCACCCCCCTCTCTATCCCAAGGTGCGAAGATAGTGAGTGGGCTACAGTGGAGAGAGCACTAGTGCTGAATTATATGACAGGTATGCCCCCAGCCCTGTCTTTACTACGCTGTGTACCTCTGGGCAACCCGCTACCCTCTCTGTGGCTCAGCCTTTCTATCTGTGACATGGGACTAATGACCATGGGCCTTCTTTAATGGCAGTGGCAATGCTGAGATGAGGGAGCAAATGTAAAAGACACTTGTATTACACACACCAAAATGTTACCTCTTAGGGGTCATTTCTATTTTTTTTTTTATTGCTTACCTGTTTTTTTTTTTTTTTTTTTTTGGCAGGGGGTGGGGAGACAGGGTCTCACTCTGTCACGCAGGTTGGAGTACACTGGCGTGATCTCGGCTCACTGGAACCTCCGTCTCCTGGGTTCAAGTGATTCTCCCAATTCAGTCTCCCAGGTAGCTGAGACTACAGGTGAGCACCACCATGCCCAGATAATTTTTGTATTTTTAGTAGAGATGGGGTTTTACCATGTTGGCCAGGCTGGTCTCAATCTCCTGGCCTCAGGTGTTCTGCCTGCCTTGGCCTCCCAAAGTGCTGGGATTACAGGCGGGTCACCATGACCTGCTGCTTATCTGATTTTTCTACATTTTCTAAAATGAACATGTGCTGTGTCTAGTAAGAATTAAAAAAAAAAAAAAAGGTTTTACAAGCATGATATAAACGATTGTGGAGAATAAGATGAAGCAGAAAAAGCTGAATACGCCTACCTCACGATCCATGTCATGGAATTCTCTGCAGATGCCCAAGAGCAGCAGGTGACACAGACGTGGTGCCATGGCAGGATGGCCGTGACATACAGTTGAAGAAAACAGTGAGTGGCCAAGCTGCGCATCTGTGACACACTCATTTTGTTTAAGACACTGATGCAGAGCTACACACACTTGCCCCACAACCTAAACTACTGGGAGGGGAAACCAGTCTAAGAACAGGAGGGAAGGAGGGAACACCCTTTATTCATGTTTGTAGTTTAAATTGTTTTTAAAACGAGCATCAACATCTTTTGTAATAAAGTGGAGTAGAAGAGTCAGGAGTCTTGTAAATGGATCTCACTCGAGTAAAGGCAGCCCAGGAGCTGCAGGCACATAATGACACCAGTAAAGCAGCAAAGCTCTCCTGCTGCTCAATCTTACAGAAATGTTTAGTCTTGTTCTCAGTCCTCCTGTGCCTTTCCAAGTGCACGCCTAGCTGATTGCTTTCTAAGGTCCCATATAAGCACCCACTTAACAAATATTTGAGAAGCATGAAGTCCCCAAGAGAGGAAAGGAAGAACCAGAGTGAAAGGACAGATAAAACAAGAGGTTTCAAATCTCAGGGAGCCCAGAAAGACTTCTTAAGCATCAAAGCACCCTAGAGATTCAGAAAATTGGCCCATGCTGTCACCTCCCAATTCTCACATAATTCTGACAGCAGCTTCTGGATTTTATATTATACCTGCATGACAGCCGGCTCTCAGTAAGAATATGGGTCAAAAACTGCAATCTCACTCCTCAGGACTCAGAGCCAGGAGAAAGGGTGTGCGCGATAAGACAGGGAAATGCCAGAAGCAGAGTGACTTATTGATGACACTTGGGGAATTCATTCAGAGAGTGCAAGGTCTCACACGCCAGGTCATGTTGGGCTTCTAACCAGTCCGGATCTCAGCCCATCCAGCAGGAGACAGAAGGGACTCTCTTGAGTCAGGTAAAGCACTGCCTCTGTTCACTGAGCGAGCATTACAAGCAGTGATGACCAGGAGTCTGTCTATAAACCCTGTTTCCTTCCGGGGCTCTCCCTCCCAAGGTGCCCCGTCCCTCCACTCCTGCTCACTTGGCTGCCAGAGCCCTGGGGGTCTCTCCAAGATGCAGGGTCAAAGGTGGCCGTGAGCCAGGGGAATAAGAACTCCCCAGAGCTCCCTACAGGGCCCATACAGCACAGCCTATGCCTCACCAAGCCACTGGCCCTGGCCCCGAATTTGGCCCCCTTCCTGGTGGCCTATGAGGATGAATAGTGTAAAGAGAGGCAACTGGGGCCGGGCGCGGTGGCTCAAGCCTGTAATCCCAGCACTTTGGGAGGCCGAGATGGGCGGATCACGAGGTCAGGAGATCGAGACCATCCTGGCTAACACAGTGAAACCCCGTCTCTACTAAGAAATACAAAAAATAGCCGGGCGAGGTGGCAGCGCCTGTAGTCCCAGCTACTCGGGAGGCTGAGGCCGGAGAATGGCGTGAACCCGGGAGGCGGAGCTTGCAGTGAGCTGAGATCCGGCCACTGCACTCCAGCCTGGGCTATAGAGCGAGACTCCGTCTCAAAAAAAAAAAAAAAAAAAGAGAGGCAATTGGAACCTGAGAGGGCTGATCCTCAGGGTCTCTCAGTTCTATAGCAACAGGACAACATGACCTTGACAAGGAACACCATTTCCTGCTTCAGCCGGAGCCAGTTTTCCCCAAAACAACTGCTCTGGGGAAGGACACCAGGGTAATATGAGGAGCAGACGCTGGGTCTTTCTACTTACCAAGTGCTCTCAGGTGCTACTGGCCATGGGGATGGCTGCTAACTGGAAGATGACAGGTGGGTGGGCTGCTGGTGGGTCACCAGAGCAGAAGGTCACTAAGAGCCATTCTAGAGTGCTCCAGAGTCGCTGTTACAGCCCTCCTTTCTCGCTGCCTCCTCAAGAACCTCCACCCAGATCCTGGGGCGTCCCAAGCACGTAGGCGGTGTTTCCCCACCCACAATGACCTGCTTGGCAAGGCTTGGCACACCTTTCCCCCATTAATGCTTCCTGTCTCCCTCTCTCCCCCAAGGAACCCAGGCAGGCTGAGGCAATACCTTCCTTCATCCACCTGGACTGCCCTTGGAATTCCTGGGCCAATCTGGGGATCCCAGGCATCAACCCTAAAGTGGGCCACTCTCAGGTACGTGCAGCCTGTACTTGCCGGTCTGGGCAGGCGGAGGCTGGAACGGTGCCAGCAGCTCACCTCTGTAACACAGCGTGGAAGCATTTATTTCAAGGGTGGCTGGGGAGCGTCCAACAGCCCGCCTCCCAGCTTGCAGGACAGCCTGCCACATGCAGGGGAGGAACCAGTTTGCTTTGGGCAAACTGCCTCACTTCTCTGAGCCACCCTTGAAATAAATACTTCCGTGCTGCGTTACAGAGGTGAGCTGCTGGTGCCGCTCCAGCCTCCGCCTGCCCAGACCGGGAAGTACACGCTGCATGTACCTGGCACTGGCACTGGCCCATGTTAGGGTTGGTGCCTGGGATCCCCAAATTGGCCCAGGAATTCCAAGGGCAGTCCAGATGGATGAAGCATGGCACCCCTCTCTTCCCTCTCACCTGTCAGGGCCTACAAGGCTTGGTGCTCTTCTGCTTGGTTCTGAGCACTACTTCCGAGTGCTCAGTGACACAATAACAACAACCAGCCACCGAACAAAGGAGGCAGCTTGGCACAAGGACAAGGGCAGGGCTTTGTCCCCAAACAAAAATGGGTTTGAATCCTAGCTCTGTCACTCACTAGCTGAGTAGCTTTGGGCAAACTGCTTCACTTCTCTGAGTGTCTATTTCCTTATATGTACAATCTTACATAACTCAGAGATGACTTGGCTATGGTCACAGGGAGAGATGGCTGGAGAGCTTGGTCCCAGGTCCTGGCACACCGGCCTCCAGAGCTTGTCTGACTATATTAGGATGTTTCTTAACTGCAGCTACACATGACAGAGAAAACGGTGGTCTCTTTTCCTAAATGGCTGTCAGCAACTCCCAAAGTCAGGGAAAAGTCCTTTCGAAGTTCACTGTCTTAATACAAAAGGAGACTTCACAGATGCCAACTTAACTAGGTGAATCAAGTTAGCATCCCCTTTACTAGGGCCAGCTGGCACTACTGTGCCTCCTGATGTAAGCAACAGGAAGCACACATCACCTATGTGGGTTCCCACCAACAACGTAAACCTGAATCTAATCACAAGGAAACGATCCAACAAACATGGAATGTGGACAATCCATGACACAACATCAAGCAAATGTACCAAATCGTTAGCAACTGGCGAATCTTGGTGAAGGAAATACAGAAGTTCATTGTATTATTTTTTTAACTTTTCTCTAGTTTTAACTTTTAAGAGTAACTTTTAAATATTAAATATGTGTAGTATTACTCTTAAATCATCAAGTGATTTTTATTTGGCATTCATTTTATGTTAATGCTCTCTTCTGCATTTTCTATTATCAGATGTCTGTATCAGGTGGAGATCATTTTTACATGCTAATGAAATATATAAATCTTATATCATAATATATTTGTCCATAATAACAATAAACTATGCATTTATTTTATTATTTTTTGAGATGGGGTCTTGCTCTGTCACCCAGACTGTCACCACCCGGAGTGGTGCTATCATAGCTCACTGCAGCCTCAAACTCCTGGGCTTCAGTGATCCTCCTGCCTCAGCCTCCGGAGTAACTGGGACTACAGGCACATGCCACCATGCTGGCTGATTTTTTTGATTTTCAGTAGAGACAAAATCTTTCTCTGTTATCAGGCTGGTCTCAAACTCCTGAGCTCAAGCCATCCTCCTGCCTTGGCCTCCCAAAGTGCTGGGATTACAGGTGTAAGCCACTGTGCCCAGCCAAACCACCAACCATGCATTTAATGTTATATCTGTTTCTCTTTTTTTTTTTAAACAGAAACATCTGAAATTTTATCACAGAAAAAATAATTCCATTTATTATTATGACCACTCGTTATTTAAAAACTCATAAAGTGTTAGGAAAGATATAGAATAACATGTTTTGGGGAATTCCAGGGAATTTCTATTACTTGTTCCTCAATCCTACAAGTTAATAACTGTTGGGAATTTGGAAGCACCAGCATCTTGATGGCCAGCCTTTGTTATGACCCCTGCTCCCACATGGCAATCTTCCACCTAGTAGCTCCAGCCAGAGAGACCCACTCAAATAAAATATCATTTATGGGACTGTTTCAGGCACCATGTACAAAAGCACTGACCTAGACCCCTATGGGGAGAGATGACAAAAGGAATAAAACACAGCCTGCCCTTGAAGAGGTAGGTATACAAACTGTGTGATGGAGGCCACATAAGAGGTGGCCACTGTGGAGGAAGAAATATTCCAACTTGGGAGCAGCAGGGATGATTCTGGAGTAGGTATAATGGCCCTTCTTCTAGCTGGGCCAGAAAACTAGAAAAGGCACTCTTAGGGAAGGCCAAGGTGAGTCAGGCAAGGCAGCTGAGAACACAGGGCACATCTGGGAATGGCGAGCTGTCCACTTTGGCTGTGGCACCCCACTCTCTGAAGGACAGATAAAGGGCCAGGACCTGGCTAGCCTTGAATTCCTAGTTGCTAAGGTGTGTAGTAGACTTAATTCTGAGGCCCAGGGTTCCGCCGTCTGGTTCCAATGACTATAACGGTGGAGAGGGGCAAAGAAAGTCACCAGAGGCCTTCAGAAATGACACAGTGATAGAGGGTGAGGGTCTGAAATCTCATCTCTCACCCTTTCAAAGCAATACATTTCCTGTATTTTCCCAGGCATAGCTCTTTGCACATTTTCTTGCTATTGCATTTTAATTCTTTATTTTGGGGAATGTGCTATTTATTTGCCTGCTTGATTTATAATTGGGATATAACATACTCATGGTTAGAGTATGCAATCTGCATTAATCTTAAGTATAATAAGCCCCATAAATTCCTACATTTATATACCACCATAAAACCATCATCACCCAGGCCAGGCGCGGTGGCTCATGCCTATAATCCCAAAACTTTGGAAGGCCGAGGCAGGCGGATCACCTGGGGTCAGGAGTTCGAGACCAGCCTGGCCAACATGGTGAAACCCCATTTCTACTAAAAATATAAAAATTAGCCGGGCAGGGTGGCAGGCACCTGTAGTGCCAGTCACTCGAGAGGCTGAGGCAGGAGAATCGCTTGAAGCCAGGAGGTGGAAGTTGCAGTGAGCCGAGATCGCGCTATTGTACTCCAGCCTGGGGTACAAGAGCAAGGCTCCGTCTCAAAAAAACAAAACAAAACAAACAAAAAATAAACCAAAAAAACCCATCACCCAGGTCAAGAGAGTAAACATTTCCGGCACCCCAGAAGGTTCTTTGTGCCCCTGACCAGCTAATCCCCACAATAAGAAGTAACTACTCTGCTTTTTTTCTTGTTCTGTTGTCCAGGCCAAGCTGGAATGCAGTGATGGCCTGATCAGGGCTCACTGCAGCCTCAGCCTCCTGGGCTCAAGCTATCCTCCCACTTCGGCCTCCCAAAGTACTGGGATTACAGGTGTGAGTCACTGTGCTCAGCTGTAACCACTATGCTGACCTCTCTCACCATCAGTTAAGTTTTGCCTGCTGTTGTGCATCTAGTTTCTCCTGGTTGGAGTCAGAGCCCACAGAGGGCAGGCACTGAGAGGTTCCTGCTGCCTTGTGACCCTCTACAGTGCTGGGCACGCAGTAGGCATTTAGATGTCTGCTAAGTCAATGATTAGACCAGGGTGGTGGAAGCGTGTCCATGGACACCGACCCTCTGCCACGTGTTTGCACCTTCTGTCCATGCTGCTCTCCTGCCCGAAATGCCCTCCTCCCCTTTTCCTTTGTCTCATTCCTACCTTCCCCTCTTTTTTTTGAGACAGAGTCTCACTCTGTCACCTAGGCTGGAGTGCAGTGGCATGATCTCGGCTCACTGCAACCTCCACACCCCAGGTTCAAGTGATTGTCCCACCTCAGCCTCCTAAGTAGTTGGGATTACAAGTGTGCACCACCATGCCTGGCTAATTTTTGTAATTTTAATAGACATGGGGTTTCGCTATGCTGCCCAGGCTGGTCTCAAACTCCTGACCTCAAGTGATCTGCCCACCTTGGCCTCCCAAAGTGTTGGGTACAGGTGTGAGCCACTGCACCCAGCCTCTCCTCTTTATTTTTTTTTTGAGACGGAGTCTCGCTCTGTTGCCCAGGCTGGAGTGCAGTGGCGCGATCTCGGCTCACTGCAAGCTCCACCTCCAGGGTTCACGCCATTCTCCTGCCTCAGCCTCCCGAGTAGCTGGGACTACAGGCACCTGCCACAACACCCGGCTAATTTTTTGTATTTTTAGTAGAGATGGAGTTTCACCATGTTAGCCAGGATGGTCTCGATCTCCTGACCTCATGATCCGCCCACCTCGGCCTCCCAAAGTGCTGGGATTACAGGCATGAGCCACCGCGCTGGCCCTCCCCTCTTTTTAAAAAAAAGGTTTGGCTCAAGTTCCATCCCCTTCCCGGAAGCTCTCCTCTTCCTGCCCCCGCAGCACGTGCTGCCCACCACACTCCTCTGCAGATGCTGCCTCGCACGTTCTCTCTGAGCGGGTATGTATGCACATCTACAGCCTGCTCCCCATCCTGTCTCAGTCTCTCAAAGGAAAGATCCTGTTTTAGTCTGCATTAAACAAGCCCCAACTCCTCTCACTTCCTCCTTGTTTGCAGAGTATCCTAAGCTGCAAAAAATTTCTTCTGGTCTGTCTTCCTCACAGGGCTAGAAGGATCACACTGGAAAACATCTGTGAAGAGGTTTTATAAGCCACAGTCCACTTAACACACATCATATGTACAACAACAAAGTTTTTTTTTTAAAAAAAAGAATGGCCGGACATGGTGGCTCACGTCTGTAATCTCAGCACTTTGGGAGGCGGAGGCGGGCAGATAATTTGAGGTCAGGGGTTTGAAACCAGCCTGGCCAACATGGTGAATCCTCATCTCTACCCAAAATACAAAAATGAGCCAGGCGTGGTGGTGGGCGCCTGTAACCCCAGCTACTTGGGAGTCTGAGGCAGGAGAATCGCTTGAGCCTGAGAGGTGGAGGTTGCAGTGAGCAGAGATCGTGCCACTCCACTCCAGCCTGGGAGACAGAGCGAGACTCCATCTCCAAAAAAAAGAATGCAGTGTATCTGTATATGCTGATGTGGAAAGATTCCCAAGATACACTTAATAAAAAAAAACTAGGTGTCAGAGCAAGTTAGTGTGCTCCCCACTGCCACGGTTAAGAGCAGGAAGAGGATAAAAACACACGCACGTGAGAGTGCACATGGAAAAACTGTGGAAAGAAGGATAGCCAGGAAACCAATCACCTTCACCTTCACCCCTGGGGCTGGGGTGGGAGATCCTGAGTCCAGTCAGTCCCTTTCTGTCATACCACATTCTGATCTATGTGTTATTTGGTATTAATAAACATTTTAACATAAAAATAAACTAAAATGAGGGGCTGAACTTATACCACCACCAGAGTGCTCCCCAGCTTCCTAGAGTTCATCCTGAGGGTAAACCATGGGCAGCCTGCTGAAATCTGGGCTCCGGCCCAGAAGCCACACAGATGCTGCAACAGGCCTGGGGTCAGAAATTCAGCACTAGTCAAAGCAGAGAGAAGAAAAGAGCCTGTGAGCTCACCGACAGCAACTCTTGGGGGCCTGGTAAAGAGCAACAATGGACACAACTCCACCTTTTGCTTGGCAGTCAAAACCTGGGAGCTCAGAGCCTAGGGCCAGAGAGGAATAAGGGGCCCAGGACCCTCTGTGGGTCAACACTGCCCACCCTGTTGTGTGACCCAAACTGATCCAGGACTGGATCAATTTCCAGTTTATAAATTTGTCAGGTGGGGAAAGCAGGCTTCCCCACCTCCTGACAAACATATAAACCAAGATTGGGAGATGCAATCTAAAGGAAAGGGCAGAAGCAACAAAGACCTCCAGGGTGCTGTGAGTCTTCACCGCACTAAGGGCCCCACGCAGCACAAGACAGGGCCTCCTGGGACTAGAAACCATCCTGTGCTGGAGATGGTAGGACAAAGGCTGCAGCAACCTTTCTGCAAGGCCAGGTCTGTCTCTGTCTCTCACATCTAGCGAGCAGCCCATTCTGAAGCCTTGCTCTTCACCTTGAGGAGTTCATCTTCAGGGTTATCAACAAACTCCCATTGCCAGGCCAACAGTGAGGTAGATTCTATTATCATTTTCCTGTTTTATGTCTGGGTGGAGTCTTGGCAGGAGTCTTGACCTTGAAGTTGGTCTCCTTGAAGTTATTCCGTCATCTCCAATATTCCCCAAGATCCAAAGAGCCAAGTACCAAATGAACCAAGTATTTGTTTGTTTGTTTGTTTGTTTGTTTTTAAGATGGGGTCTCGCTCTGTCACCCAGGTTGGGATGCAGTGGCATGACCACAGCTCACTATAGCCTCAACTTCCTGGGCTCATGCAGTCCTTCCACCTCAGCCTCCCAAGTAGCTAGGAATACAGGTGTGTACCACCACAACTGGCTCACTAAAAAACCAAATTTGTAGAGGTGGGGTCTCACTACGTTGCCTAGGCTGGTCTCAAGCAATCCTCCTGCCTCAGCCTCCCAAAGTTTTGGGATTACAGGTGTGAGCCACCATGTCTGGCAACCAAGTATTGTTCATCTAAGTTCTCAGTATCTCCCTAATTCAGTATCATCATTTCTCTTGCGTGCTCTCTCTCTTTTCTTTTTCTAAAAAAAAAAAAAGGAGTTGGGAATCTCGCTATGTTGACCAGGCTAGTCTCAAGCTCCTGGCCTCAAGTGATCCTCCCATTTTGGCCTCCCAAAGTGTTAGGATTACAGGCGTGAGCCACCGAGCCTGGCCAACTCTCATCTTTCTCATCTGAATTACTGCAACAGTCTCTAAGAGGGTCCCTTGCTTCACTCTTTGCCTCCTTCCCTGTCTGCAGCAAGACTGATCTTTCTAGATCACAAACCTGATCATATGTAATTCCCTGTTTAGAAATCTTTAAAACTCCCTGCTACTGTCAAAAAAAATCCCAACTCCTGATGGTACAAGGCCCATCTTGATCCAGGCTTGCTTCCCTTTCTAGCTTGCTCTCCCACCACTCCCCCAGGTCAAATGTACCTTGCTCTCAACACATGGCCCCAGGTCTTGGACATTCCCTTCCAGCTGGCCTCCTTCCTCACCTAGCTAGGTCCGTTCTGCCCTTGAGGAAGACCCTCCTTTAGGAAGCAAGTCTTCCTTGCCCAGCATGGGTCAGGTGGGTTGGCTAGGCTCTGCCTCAACTTCTCAGCTGTACGATGGGGCCAACCCCTACTGCCTGACAGCCTGGTGAGGGAGCACGACGCAAAGAATGCGAAGGGCCTTGAAAATGACTAGGAATTACAAATACAAAGCATTAGAACCACCACCAGAGGAACACTGCTTTCTCCTCCCATTTTGAAACAGCTCTCTTGGAGGTCCTGGATGACCTCCTCTTGCCCCACCGCCCCCCCATCTAAGAGGCCCTTGGCTGCTGCCCTGGTCCTGTTCCATCTCACTGCTGCAATGGTTCTGTCAACCACTTCCTCCTGAGGACAGGAGGGTAACTTGCCCAGGGTCACAGTCAAACCTCATAAGGATCGCCTTCCCCTCTGGGGGCTTTGCACTCTGCTTGTTCTTCCTTCACTCGCCCTTGAAATGATGATCCTCCTTCCCTACCCCCACCGCCCTCCCCACCCCATTCTGTTCTTGGCTGCCTGCTCAATCCATCCACTGCACAATCCAGCCACTGGCAATTTCACACACCATGACTGCATCCCACACCACTGTCTGGGGTCTCTCTCCTGCTGACTGTGTAAATACCACACAGAAGCTTCGCAGGGGCCTCATAATGTGTTCAAAACACAATCAATTATCTTCGTGCCAGGCCACAGGTGTCCCTGGCAGGCAGCAAGTTCTCCATTTGTTTGCTAAGCTGATCACCATATGCTTCTTTCCCCTCCTGCCACCCCAACCGCTACACCTCTAGTGCTTCCCACCCAAGTCAATGGGACACCATCCCTCGGGCACACAGGCTGAACTCCAGCACCAGTGGGTCCTCTCTCACCACTCACTTATCCATTCTCCCCTTTCCTTGACTGGCCGGGTTCAAGCCCTGCCCACTCCTCACCTAGATCTGCCTCTCCACTCCTGTCAGTGACATTTCTAAGCCCAGCCATGATCTGTCACACCCTTGCCCACAAAATCCAACTCCTTCATGTGGGATCCAAGGCTTTCCACACTCTGGCCCCAACATACGGGTGCAATCACTACCCAGTGGGCTAGTGGGCTAGCACTACCAGTAGCACTAATAATAATAATAATAGTAATAATAATAATAACAACACATACTGAATGCTTCCCATATGTCTCTTCATCTCCATCACAGCCCTGTTGGGGAGGATCCATAGAATCAAAATTTGACAGATAAGGAAACTGAGGACAGGAGGGTAACTTGCCCAGGGTACGACCTCATAAGGATTGCACTGTGCCAGAACAATCTTTTAATCCTTTAGCCTTCTCTGACACTTTCAAACTCCTTAGGGGCTGGGATATGCCTGTTTAGAAAATCTCTGCAGCAGGCTTCCCATTGCCTCTCTAACTTCCCAAAGGAAACAGCAATAGATGTTCTTGGGATCAGAATGAAAGATAATGTGGGTCTCCCAAGTTATTCCTAGAATTTTTGAGTTCCGAGAAGGAATATCAATGTTTAATTGTCAATAAATTTTGTAGTAAGTAGAAGTATTTTTTTTTTTTTTTGAGACGGAGTCTCGCTCTGTCGCCCAGGCTGGAGTGCAGTGGCCGGATCTCAGCTCACTGCAAGCTCCGCCTCCCGGGTTCACGCCATTCTCCTGCCTCAGCCTCCCGAGTAGCTGGGAGTACAGGCGCCCGCCACCTCGCCCGGCTAGTTTTTTTTTGTATTTTAGTAGAGACGGGGTTTCACTGTGTTAGCCAGGATGGTCTCGATCTCCTGACCTCATGATCCGCCCGTCTCGGCCTCCCAAAGTGCTGGGATTACAGGCTTGAGCCACCGCGCCCGGCCAGTAGAAGTATTTTTACACATAATTAACATGACAGCATACCAAGACCTCTGGTTAAATTAATATGGGTGAAACAATTATACCCATTTCACAGGACCTGGAGAATTTTACTGCTCTAAAATTTCATTTTATGGCAAGCACAGTATAGGTGATGCCAGGTGCCTGGTTAGAACATGCCTCCTGACAACGACCCCGTTCCTGGAGTAAAGTCTCCTGGCAGTGCCATGGCATGTCCAGGAATGAATGTTCTCCTGCCACTGGCCTCTAATTGCCTAATGGGCCTGGGACTTGGCTCTTCAAACACATGGCTCCCATCCCAGAGCTTCCCACTAAGCCAACTATTTCTGTTTCCTAAGGTTCCAGAGGCTACTGCTGACGTCAGAATGGAGGGGCAAAAACAAACCCCAACAGCAACAATGATAACAATGACAAAAAGGAGACAGCAGAAGAGGGGACATAGAGGAAACAAACTACAGGCAAGAATGCCTGCATGATGAACTCGAGACTGTGCCCCTGGAGGGTATGTGAGATACCCACTTTGTGCCTTTCTCCATTGTCCCCCTCTTCCTCACCCACCCTCTGTACTGTATTGTTTACTTATCTATGTCTTCCCTCTGGAATGGGGCACCTTGACTGTTCTTCATAACTAGTAGACTGTAGGTGCTAAATTAATGCTGAATGAATGGCGGCAGACCTTGCTAACTGTTTACACAATATCCATTCTCACCTTCTTTTTTAGTGACAGAATCCCAATTCTGCTTCAAGTAGCAATGTGCCCACCTAAACGATGTCTCAGCCTCCCTTGCATCTAATGGAGGCCAATGAGGAGAAGCTGAAGCTATTTGGTGGGATTTGTAGGAAAGCTCCTTAAGATGGAGCATGTGTTCTTCCTGCTTTTCCTCTCTTCTTCCTGCTTTCTTCCTAGAACCTGACATGACGGCTGGGGCTCCCGCAGCCATCTCAAACCATGATACAACCTTGGGGTTGGAAGCCCTGCACTAAGGATGGCGGAGCAGAGAGACCAGCCCTAGACTATCCCCTCTAGATTTCTTTTCACAATAGAAAAAATTTCTACTGGTTTAAGCTACTGCTATTTCTGTTCTAGCTGCCAAACAGAATTCCTAACTGATTCATGAGTAAACCAATTAAATTTAGTTTTCTTAAATTACTCATCGCTGACCTACAGTTTACAAGGCCAATCACCACCTCTAGCCTCTGGTCTTTGTAACGTAATGATAATTTGTCATTAAGTTACAAAGAATTATTGTTCACTGGAGGTCAGGACAGAAGCACTAGAAGGAAGAGGTAGTTCAAGGAGGAGAAGGAGACACTGAAAAGAAGATGAGGGATAGAGGCAGGAGGAGAGCAGGAAAATGAGGCACAGGGAAGAGAGATGACAGGAGAATGCGGGGAGGAACAGATGCAAAAGGCTGGAGCAAAGGAAAGGGGAGCCTGACAGGCAAGGCAGAGACCCTGGCGAGATGGAGTGGTGGAGAGAGGAGAAAGAGAAGTATGCTGCAGCAGCAATTGCTGCTATGATTTAGAGAACAGGTGCTGCAGGCTGGACATCAGGCTGGGCATCGCACCAAGCACTTTGTATGTATGTGTGCTCCCTGATCCTTTCACTCCTGCACTAAGCGTTACCACACCTGTTTTACAAATGAGGTAACTGGTTTGGTGCGGTGGCTCACTCCTATAATCCCAGCACTTTGGGAGGCCAGGGCACGAGGATCACTTGAGCCCAGGAGTTCAAGACCAACCTGGGCAACATAACAAGACCCCCAATCTCTATGAAAAAATTAAAAAATTAGCCAGGTGTGGTGCATGTGCCTGTAGTTCCAGCTACTCGGGAGGCTGAGTAGGGAGGACTGCTTGAGCCCAAAAGGTCGAGGCTGCAGTGAGCCAAGATCATGCTACTGCACTCCAGCCTGGGCGACAAAGTAAGACCTTGTCTCAAAACAAAACAAAACAAAACAAAACAAAACAAAAAACAAAAATGAGGTTAATTGGCTCTGAGATATGAATTAACTCTCCCTCAGTCACAGAAAGTGGTAGAGGCAGGCTTTGTTGAAGTCTCCTTAGAAGGGAGGTGAGACATCATTCTTCTGTCTTTTTCTATCTCCCTGTGAGATGTGGAACCACGGCAACCATTTGGACCATGAGGACAGCAGCCACACCCTAAGAATGGCAGGGCAGGGAACTGTAAGGAGCCTGGGCTGCTCATGACCTAATGGAGCTTCCACAACTGTCTGAGACTACAGACTACCTAACAGTCAGAATCCCCATCCATGAATCCATCGATCCATCCATAAATGCTTCAGATAATAATTTGCTACATTTTCCTCTAATCGTCAGTAATAGATTCCAAGTCACACTCCCAGACATTCTGATTCAGCAATCACTTTGAGATACACTCTCCTAGAAAAATGGAAAATCAGATTCATTGAACAGGTAAGGAAACTATCTGAGAGTCCACAGGACAAACCTTGATACCTCAAAAGGAGCAACTGCTGATGACGTGCCCCTAGAAGACCTTGGAGATCAGCAGATGACACTGTAAAGTTACTCTACCATTATTTGGAGAAATGGAAGAAGGGAAAAGTTCATAAAGACCAAGAGAGCACATTTGGGGCTATTTCCTCAGAAACAGATAAAAGGTAGTCCTCGTTAATTCAGACCAGTCTCTAACAGTGCCAGCAAGTCATTTGAGAAAAAACAAACCAATAGTCCAAGTCTCAGAAAGAGAACAGCTCCTTTTGGGCAAAAGCACCAAGTTGTCAAAGCAACACACTTGCACCCAGTGGCATCAGACAGCATGACTGTTGGGCACCATTGGCTACAGCTTGCTGTGTGCTAGGAATTCTCTCCAACTAGACTACAAGCTCTCCTCTCTGAGAAGAGGGACTTGTGGCATTACTATTTCAGTATCTTCAGCAATAGCACCTAGCACAGTACTGAACACACAGTTGCTTAATATATGACCACAGACTGAGAGCTGTCAAGAAAGAACTAATGGGATTCATGTGGGTTGGGCAAAGATGCCTACTGGAAGCCAGGCATGGTGGCTCATGCCTGTAATCCCAGCACTTTGGGAGGCTGAGGTGGGTGGATCACAAGGTCAGGAGTTCGAGACTAGCCTGGCCAACATGGTGAAACCCCATCTCTACTAAAAATACAAAAATTAGCCAAGCATGGCAGCGGGTGCCTGTAATCCCAGCTACTTGAGAGGCTGAGGCAGAAGAATCACTTGAACCCAGGAGGCGTAGGTTGCAGTGAACAGAGATGGTACCATTGCACTCCAGCCTGGGTGACAAGAGCGAAACTCCATCTCAAAAAAGAAAAAAAAAACAAACAAAAAACAGAAAAGATGTCTACTTCAAGACCTAACTCTGTGCCCATCTCTGAGTTCAAGCTGATTCCTGAAATTCTAGCCAAGGGAATTGAGAGTTGGTGCTGTCATTGTTCATCACTCTCATGAGACTGTTATCTGATGGCTAATCTGGGGATCTTTAAAGGTTCAAATGCCTTCTCTTCTGAGAATATTCCTATGATAGAGTCCCAAGAGTCCAGAGAATTCAGGCAAAGCTGAAGAGGATGACACAGGCCATTAAGCTCTGCCCCAGACCTATCTCATCTGCCCTTTTTAGTTGTTAAGTCTCAGTGGGGTAGAAATCTTAACGAGGTCAGAAGTGATGAGTGACACAGCTCTAAATGCCAGGTACTGAGTTTTCACATCCTGGTCTCTTTGGAGGCCCCGGGCATACAGAGTCATCTACTCCTAAAGCAACTGTGCCTTTCAGAAGGGCAGTCTTATTCTAAAATTAAAGATTCGCAGGGCCCACTAGGATTATAATTAGTTTGTATTTCTCCACCTGGCACTCAGAGATGCTGAGTTTGGGAAGGGAATGTGGGGCATGCATTCTTAAGGCTGGAAACCACTTTAATTTGCAAGATTTAGTGGCTTTTTCTGGCCACTGGCTTGTTTTAAGTCTCTGGCATCCTCAGCTAGACTAAGAATTGTCACCTTGTGTCCCAGCCATACTGATTCATATTTCCATCAACTTGGCATAAAATGTGCCAAAGAAACAAGCTTTCCTGGTGTCACTCCCTGCATCTGCATCCCATACCACTCCCAGCACTTGCCTCTACTCAGCCAGAGAAATTCAATGCAATTCAACTACCAACGCTGAATGCCCACCAAATGACAGATAGAATGACAGGAGTTTCAAGTATCAAGAAAAACAAGGCCCTGCTCTCAAGGGGGTCAGAGTCGGCTGAAAAAAAGGAGATACGTGGCCAGGTGCAGTAGCTCACGCCTATAATCCCAGCACTTTGGGAGTTTGAGGTGGGCGGATCACAAGGTCAAGAGATTGAGACCACCCTGGCCAACATGGTGAATGAAATCCCATCTCTACCAAAAATACAAAAATTAGCTGGGCATGGTGGCACACACCTGTAGTCCCAGCTACATGGGAGCCTGAGACAGGAGAATGGCCTGAACGCGGCAGTCAGAGGTTGCTGTGAGCCGAGATCGCGCTACTGCACTCCAGCCTGGTGACAGAACGAGACTCCGTCTCAAAAAAAAAAAAGATACGTAAACAAGCAGCGACCCACAGAGTGGTAATTACTACAGACAGAGACCCTAAGCTCTGAAGGAGTAAAGGCTACTCTCCTGGGAGGGATCAAGGAGAGGAGGGGAGACAGGCAATTCCAGGCAAGGAATAAGCAGTGCAATTGCACAGAAGCCTGGCAGCCTGAACTGCTGGAGGCAGCCTGAACTGCTGCAGACAGCAACCAGAGAGGGAGCCAACAGGGATCAGGGTTACTGCACACCAGATGCTGCCATTTTACAGATGAGAAAGCTGAGTTACGGAAGGGATAAGTAACTTGTCCAAAATCATACGTTATGAAAAGACAGGTTCCAAGCCAAACAGTTGGACCCTAAAACCTGCGCTTTTAAACATTACAGTACATGGTATGCGAATAGTTCAATCTGCTGAAGTGTAAAATTTAAGAGCTAAGTTTATGCAGGAAAGGTAGAATGGGCTGGATCATGAAAGGCTTCATATGACATGCTAAGCATCTGAACAAACTTTCAGCAGGATACTGGACTAAATTAATGTGAACGAGCTTCCCCTTTCTATCACTATCACAGAGAAATACCAGATAAAATAAAACAAATGACACCCTTAGACATGCAGTCAAACTGGAAAGAGAAATGCCCTATGTGCGACAAGAACTGACACCACAATGGCCTGTGGACTTTTGCACCCACATATGAAGTGGTTTAAAGCCTGCCTGTGGCTTTGAGTCCCAGTATCAAGAAGAGAGCCTCAAAGGAAAGCAGTATAGGCTCTCAAAAGAGAGCCAGTATAGGAAAGCAACAAGAAGCTGAACACTTCTCCAAGGCTCTGTGGGTCAGGTATGGGTGGGAGGTCACCCTTTCTTAAGTCACCAAGCTAGTCCTGCCCATGGATATAAAACTGAACTTACACTACTAGGGTGGTGAAGGGGTGCCGCACTAAGCAGTGAACATAAAAACTGAGCCAGGACCACTGAAACACTCATGGCCCCGCCAGAAGCAAACAAACTGCTCTGAGGAATTCTTTCATAATTCAGGTCACAAGTCTTAGACAGAAAAGGGAATCCCTCCTGGAGATGAACTCACACCCAAAGTTACAAACCACACAAGGAAATAAACCACCAAGCGGGCGAGCATCATACACAAAACGAGAAGTAGCATCCCAAGAATCAGAAATAAGACAGTCTCAAAGAAACTACACAAGAAAACTTAGATGATTAAACAGATAAAGGAGCACAGAAAGAACAAATATAGAGACTCTGGTGGTAGAATGGTCAACAATATGTCTAAGAGGCCTTCCAGAGGCCACTGTAGAGAAAATGAGAGAGCCAAAGAGGCAATGGCTGAAACTTTCCAGAATTTAAGAAAGAATTAAATGTAAGAGATTAACATTAGGGGAAGCTGGGTGAAGGAATATAGAAATTCTGTAAAGCTAAGTTTATCTACAATCATTCTAAAGTCAAAAAGCTTTTTCTTTCTTTTGTTTTTTCTTTTATAAATCAGTCCTCAGATAGAAGCAGCATACCAAATCCTGAGCAAGAAAATGGAGAACAAATCCACACTTAATTTCAAATGATTCTAAACAAAAGCATATATACATATATAGAGAAATATACTAATTGAATATGATTAAAGAGAATACTGATGTTCATTGTACTACTGTTCTAATTTTAACATTTTTCTAAGTAAAAGGATGGGAGAAAAGATGAGAAAATGTTGGAGTAAGAACAGAAATAAAGGCCAGGGAAGTTGGCTCACTCCTGTAATCCTAGCACTTTGGGAGGCCAAAGTGGGAGGAGGGCTTGAGTGAGAAGTTCAAGAACAGCCTGGGCAACACAGTAACATCCCATCTCTAGAAAACACTTTTTCTTTAAAAAAATTAGCTGAGCGTGGTGGTGTGCACCTATAATCTCAGCTACTTAGGAGGCTGAGGTGGGAGGATTGCTTGAGCCTAGGATGTCAAAGCTACAGTGAGCTGTGATCACAACACTCCAGCCTAGGCAAAAGAGCCAGACCGTGTCTCAAAAAAGAAGAACAGAACAGAAGTAAAATGTATAGTTTTCAAACCGGTAAAGGGAATAAAGAAAATTCCAGGCCGGGAGCGGTGGCTCATGCCTGTAATCCCAGCACTTTGGGAGGCCGAGGTGGGTGGATCGCCTGAGGTCAGGAGTTCAAGACCAGCCTGGCCAACATGGCGAGACCCTATCTCTACTACAAATACAAATTAGCTACGTGTGGTGGCACGCGCCTGTAGTCCCAGCTACTTGGGAGGCTGAGGCAGGAGAATCGCTTGAACCTGGGAGGCAGAGGTTGCGGTGAGCCGAGATCACGCCACTGCACTCTAGCCTGGGTAACAGAGCGAGACTCCATCTCCCAAAAAAAAAAAAAGAAAACTCGGAAGGAGAAAAACAGGCAAAAACGGAAATACATGGAAAGTACTAAAAAATAGAATACAGTAACACATTAAGTTAAATCCCAAAAATGTACATAAATTACTTCATATTGTCAGATTTGATTTAAATCCAGCCACATTCTGTTTATGAAAGAAACTCCTAAACGTCATGACACAGAAAGGTTGAAAAGATGAGGCAGTAGCAACCACAGGCAGCACTAGTGCCATCAGACCTCATAGCAAAAAACAGGAGTGACATAAGGGAGGAAGAATAAGACTTAGTTACTGATTAAATGAGGCCAGGGAGAAGAGAGAAACAAAGGGTAACTGTCAGGTGAACAGGGGGATGTGGATGATTCCATTAAGGTGGGGATTGTGGGAAGAAGAGCAAGTCTGGCAGGAAAATGTAAGAGTCACTAGGGGAGTGTTGAGTTTTAGAAGCTCTGGAGACCCCTCGATGAAGATGTCCTGTAAGTAGTTACAGAAGATTCTTACCACCACTATTAAAAATGTACATATTTTTCCTTTTTTTTGAGACGTAGTCTCGCTGTGTCACCCAGGCTGGAGTGCAGTGGCGTGATCTCGGTTCACCACAAGCTCTGCCTCCCGGGTTCACGCCATTCTCCTGTCTCAGCCTCCTGAGTAGCTAGGACTACAGGCGCCCGCCACCACGCCTGGCTAATTTTTTGTATTTTTTAGTAGAGATGGGGTTTCACCATGTTAGCCAGGATGGTCATGATCTCCTGACCTCGTGATCCGCCCGCCTTGGCCTCCCAAAGTGCTGGGATTACAGGCATGAGCCACCGCGCCTGGCCCATATTTTTTACTTCTAAAACAAAACAAAAATCCAAAAAGCAATCGCCCACTAAACCCCCCACCGGAGAACTAACCATGATCTTAGCAATAAACCCATGTTTCCCATCTATGCCTGGTCCATCTAAGTTCTGCTCCTGCTGGGTGATGTGAAAAGTGGTGACAGGCTCCAAGGTTTCTAGAGCCAGTTCAGGTCCCATGTACACAGTGGAAAAGCTCTTTGGAGGCAGGAAACCCTGTGTCTGTGCAGCCAGAGGAGAAACAGATTCACTAGCAGCAGAGGTCAGGAGCCAGAGGTTCACTACTGCCAGGTGGACCACTTTCACTGGCTGAATCCCAAGGTTCAATGCAAGTAATCAGTTACCCAGTGTCCATTCTTGACCTCACGAAACATACAGTAGGCCAGGCGTGGTGGCTCACACTGCAATCCCAGTACTGTGGTAGGCGGAGACGGGTGGACTACTCAAGCCCAGAAGTTCAAGACCAGCCTGGGCAACATGGTGAAACCCCATCTCTACAAAAAATACAAAAAAAAAAATTAGCCAGGTGTGCTGGCACACGCCAGCAGTCCCAGCTTCTTGGGAAGCTGAGATGTGAGGATCACTTGAGTCAGGGAGGTCAGGGCTGCAGTGAGCCAAGATTGCACCACTGCACTCCAGCCTGGGCGACACAAGGAGACTTTGTCTTAAAAAAAAAAAAAGAAAGAAAGAAAAGAAAGAAAGAAAGAAACGTAGAGTGAAGAACAGTCATAATACAAGAAAGACTACGGCAAACCCCCACAAGAGAAGTACCAACAGCTACGGAGTTCAAAGAACAGAAAGCTCCTCTGTGCAGTTTAGGGGTACAATCATGTCATAGAGGAGGCAACACTGGAAATGTTTTTTTCTCCATGTCCCCTTGTTACATAATTACAGGGGTACATTGATCGATCCATGCAGCTACGTGTCCAGTGGCTTGGGGCATCCAGGCACTTACCACTCTCCACAGCAGAAGCTGGTCTCTATAATAGTGATACCTAATATTTATTGTTTACAAAGAATCAGGCATGTGTTCAGCGTTTTATGGGCATTCTTTCATTTAATTATCCCGATTACTCTATAAGGTATTGCTGTGGTTGAATGTTGTGAACCCTCCAGAATTCATGTTGAAACTTAACTCCCAATACAACGGTATTAAGAGGTGTGTCTTTGGAGGTGTTTAGGTCATGAAGGCCCTGCCCTCAGGAATGGATTAGTGCTCTTATAAAAGGGCTCCAGGGAACTAGGCGGGCCACTTTCACCCTTCCGCCATGTAAGGACACAGAATTCATCCCCTCTGGAGGACACAGCAACAAGGTGCCATCTTGGAAGTGGACAACAGCCTTCACCAGACACCAAGTCTGCCAGTCCTTGATCTTGAACTTCCCAGGCTCCAGGACTGTGAGAAATCAATTTCTGTTGTTTATAAACAGAATTTTGTTATAGCAGCACAGACTAAGACAGGTATGTACCTTTTTTTTTTTTTTTTTTTTGAGACAGAGTTTTGCTCTTGTTGCCCAGGCTGGAGTGCAGTGGCGGGATCTCAGCTCACTGCAACCTCTGCCTCCCGGGTTCAAGCGATTCTCCTACCTCAGCCTCCTGAGCAGCTGGGATTACAAGCATGCGCCACCATGCCCGGCTAATTTTTTCATTTCTAGTAGAGACGGGGGTTTCTCCATGTTGGTCAGGCTGGTCTTGAACTCGTGACCTTAGGTGATCTACCCGCCTTGGCCTCCCAAAGTGCTGGGATTACAGGTGTGAGCTACCATGCCCAGCGATATGTACCATTGTTATTCCCAATTTACAGATGAGAAAACTGAGGCCCAGAGAGGCAAAGAAAAGTTTCCCAAGGTCACTGAGATAGGGTCATAGAGCCTGAATCTGAACCCAGGTCTAACGCCAGAGCACATGCTCTTACCCACTTTGTCATCTATCTCATATAGGCATTATAATTCTATGTGCCCTCCTA